>NC_051246.2:57932385-59182385 GCF_015237465.2 Chelonia mydas
TACGATGATGAGGATGGATTGACCCTCATTTGATGAGATTTAACGTTCAGTGAGATTATGGTTCCAGTTCATATGGTCCAATGGACAAAGTCTCTCAGTCCCTTTCTTGTAGTCGAAGCACGATGTCATTCCGGCTCACACCTCCTGGTACTGTCAGTGGCCGGTGACGTGTTCGATGTAGATGTCCCTGGACCATCGGATGTTGTCTGAGACCATGAGACACCTCATGAGCTATGCATAGCGTCTAATACACATACAACTCTTAGCTCTTCCCAGGATGGGATGATCAGTGCTTGCCCTCTCTCAACTCCTCCTCTTCTCCTGCTCACTACCCTTTTTCTATCACCACACATGCACAAATGTGTATTCCAATTGCTGCTAGAGGCTGAAATCATCCTTCCCCATTTTCCTCTTTGTTGCTGTACTGCTCTTTTCCTTCCTTCCTAGTGCAGTTTATCTCCTTGTGCTAAGTAGAATGGAGGATCTAACGGGTCTTCTCCCTATTGTTTAAAATTTTTATTACAGTAATACCCAGAGGCCCCAGTCAGGATCAGGACTGCATTGTAGTAGGTACTCTACAAACACAAGCACAGTTGCCCCCAAAGTAATTGCAATGTAAAATGGTATAGGGAGTTTCATTGTTTTAATACTTCATATATTTGTTACTAAATGCCACCTATCCCCTTTTGACATAACGGGAAATGTTTAGGAGGGAATAGATGGAGGAGAGGGCCTTACAGATCAATTAAAAGAGGACATTCTAATATCTCTGATCCTATCCCTTTCTTTGTGGTACTCCTGTATGCATTCTGTGCTGCTGCCCTACAAACAGCTTGGCTCATTTAGTGGTGGCCCTGACTTCAGGGTATCCCAGTCAATCAGGTATTCATACTATGGTAATGGGGGCATGTAAGTTCCTAGTTAGATACCTTCTTTCTTTAGCGTATTTGCGTACTGCAGTTCTATTAATTCAAATGAAATGTACCTGTTCTGTTTAGTATTTGAAACCATGCTAGTGTCAACCATGATTACACATGGTGGTTTCTAGCACCATTTATCTGGTGAGTTGAGACTTTCATCTGGAAAAAACATGCCATAACCATGTATTTTATAATATGATACCCTGGGGGCACGGGGTGGGGAATGAGAAGGGAAACTCTTTCCACACTAATAAGGGAAATGGTATAAGCAACAGCCATAATTATTGCTAGCCTAGTGTTCATCATTGGATGCCCACAGCCTATCAATGAATTACGGGGATGGAAGGAAAGTAAACACAGATGTGGCAGTTGACAGTACATCAATGCAATTGATATGCACTCCTACTCACAGGTGACTTTCAGAGTATGTCATTGAGGGTTCTTAATGTGTCCCTGATTTTTCCATTAAATGGACTCACTTTATAGGTAAAGAGTTTCCCCCTAACCCTTCAATTTCTAGCTCTGCAAAGTTAGCATGACTTGAAGAATCAATCTGGGCTTTTTTTCCCCCTTCTCTTACATCAAATCCTATAATAAAGGCCTTGCAGGCCAAATAACGACCTAATGTCACCTATGCAACCTCTTTATCGTCAGTGTAACACAGATGCAACTGACTGGAACTTAGTAAACTATTCTGTTGGTATTGCACAAGGTAGAATAGAATCCCCTGTGTTCAGTCTTAGCTTCATCAGCAGTAGCTCTACACACACAACTCTACTGCTGATAAACTGGGAAACAAGAATACAAGAGAGGTTGGAAATGTTCACCTGGGTTTTGGTCAGGAACTCTTTTTAATCTGTCTGTACAGTGCCTGATGCAATGGAGTTCTGATCTGTGACTGGGGCTCCTAGATCTTATAGTAACACAAATAATTAATAATAAAAGTCTATAGCCCATGAATGGTCACGTGCTTCTGGGCTATGTTACAACCTTTTAGTCCATCCTTCTAACCCCATGTTCTCCAGTTATTCTTCTGGCACCTATCATTGGGGGCAGAGGATTTAAAGTTCTAACTTGAGACTTTTCACCAGCATCAATAACTTGATCCAATCTGCAAAGATTTTTGGCTTCAACTAGTTTCTCTCTTCTCCAGTGATGCCAGGCAACTGGAAGCAGTAATTAAAAAAAATTAGGCCACTTGGCTTTCTATATATAGCAGCACTTCTAATCCCAAGAAACCAGCTCTCTCATGCAGTCTGTTTTTAGCTGTCAGTGTTTGTAAATTAATATTAACGATGCTAGTCTTAAGTAATTCTTTTAAATGTCTTGGTATTTTTCCCTTGCTATTCCCAGTTTTTTTAATTTTAAAATAGTAGTTTGAAAAAAAAAAAACCTGTCTGTACCTCAATCTCTTCTACTTTCTTCTTCTTCATCAGAATGCTAAGTTGACCAAGGTTCCCTCCGCTGAAGGGCATCATATTCTTAGAATGCACCTGACTTGCATCAAAGTCAGTCTGGTGTTGATGTCAGCCAGAAGGACTAATTTCAGCTTTGGGATCCTGTGCACACCATTTCTTATAAATTACATATGAAGCTCTCTGCGTATTGCAGAGATTTAAAAAGATGAAACAAATTAAATATTCATTGAAGGCGTGGAGAGTAGAAGGGGAAAAAGGCAGAGATACAATGACTGGTGAAAGAAGTAAAGTGTGAAAACCAGAAAGAATTTAATTGTATGGCAGATGTTAAAACAGTTCATAACGTTTACTTTTTCCATTTTGTTTCATCATTCACCCATTTCAAAAAATTTAGTTTAGCCAACATCTCAATATACAGCTGAAAGGTAAAGAGAAGTAAATATTTACTGTCACTAAGAGGCTTAAAGATCTAGCGGTTTTTTTGTTTGTTTGTTTGTTTGTTTGTTTGGTGCCTCCCCAGTAAAAATGTGTGAGCTGATTTTTCAGAGGTTCTGATCACCCACAATTCTCACTGGATTTTTTCTACAAAGACAGAGAAATTCTAAAGTTCCAGTATCAAAGAATAAGCTTTGGAGACAGCATGATCTGTTCCATGGTTTTTCAGTCTTAAAATCACAACCATCCTCCCTTTCTCTGTGTGTCTGTCTTTGTCGGAAGGAGATCCTAAAACTGTGTGCAAAAGGTTGAAAACGACTCATCTATTCAGGAGCTTATTACCACACCCATCACTGTGGAATTGGCACACTTTCCATAATGCAGTAAGCAATGTGACTGGCATCTTTGAGGACAGAGTTGGGGACAGAGCCTCAGGACTCCTGCATTTTATTTCCAACTCTGCCACTGATTCACTACTTCATCTCTAAGTATGTTCATCTGGAAACAGAATGCAATAATTCTTACCTCACTCACAGGAGACAAGAAGGAAGGTCCAGTGGTTAGGACACTAGTCTGAAACTGTGAATACCTGGGCTCAGTTCCCTATTCCAATGCAGATTTCCTTTGTCATTTAGTCTCTCTGTGCCTCAGTTCCCCAGCTGTGAAATGGTGATAATAGCACTTCCGTCCCTCACTGGGGTTTTGTGAGGGGTGGGCATTTGATTCCTTACATTGATAAATAAAATATACTAGGTGCTCAGATACTACTGTGATGAGGGTCATATAAGTGCATAAGGTAGGAACATTGAGATTTACTGTTAATTAACACTGATAAAGCATTTGAGATCTGCAGTTGAAATGTACTTCAGAGATTGAAAATGTTACGAGTTTGTGGTTAGATTCTTAAGTGGCTACTCCTTATTTCAGGCTGTTTTTCAGACTCTGTTAAGATTTAATCACATCGCTTGTTTACCCTGAGGTTTTACCTAAGAATGTCAAGAGAGCAGTGTAATCATAATGCAGGATAAATGGATACATTGCTCTGTCTATGCTCATTACTGTCTTTCCTTCTGGGTCTGATTTTTGTGAAATTTCTCCCAGACATTTTGTGTAGTCCTTTTTATGTCTTCAATGGGTTCTGGGCTTCCAAATCTGTATGCCGACACCAAGGAGTTCTGAATTTTGAGTTAAATTTCAATGAATTTATGATTTTAGCTTAGGTTATAATAATATGACTAAATCGCGCTTCAGAAATATACATCCCAGTTAACACCCAGTGTTTTTTTTCCCCAGGTACTAGTTGCTCCAGTAATCTTCCAGGAGAAGAAACTGGGCTACTAATGAAAGAGAAAATCAGAGTAGATTAAGCATCTGAGATCCTTGTATTCTGAACTTTTAGTGGCCTGATCTAGCAAAGTGCTTAGCACTCTGCACTCCCACTAAAATCTCACTGAGTTGAGGATCCTCGGTACCTTGTAGGATAGGCTTATTATGAAGGAGAAGAAGGAAAGGGGTGGAATGTCATTTCTAGAGTGTTGCTTCTGCACCTTAATAATTTAGGGTTTGTATTAGATGTGTCCAGAGGAAGGTGATTTATAATGTGTGTGTCTCTTTCTCTGTTTTTTACAGGCCACTGTCATGAGAGAAACCATGATGGCAGCCATGACAAGCAGAAGTACTTCGATGACCCCCAAGAGTCTGTAATAACAGCTGAGGAAGAAAACTCTGAGGGAGATATAGAAGAAGATCCAGAAGCCTTTGTTCAGAGTTCAACAGGAGACCCTTCCTCCCTGAGACTGGAAAGTAAGTCACCCTTAGAATTTCGGTGCATGCTTGGACAATGAGCCACTTTGTACACTTCAAGCCGAGCTTCCTTTTCGGAAGAGCTGTTTTCCTTCCTATAGATGTGCTCTCCAGTTTTGCTTGCCACAAGGATGAAACGCTTATGACAAGACAGAAGAAAGGCTATTTCTTAATTCAGTTGATTTCTTATATGATCTTTCAAGTCCTTCCCAAACAGCAGACAAATTAAAGGTGCTGCAGCCAAGGCTATGACCGAGTTTCTTTTACCTTTCAAGTGCCCTGTTTCTTTTAGTTTGTGTGGGCAAAAACACAGGCTGTGTACAATACTCTCATTTACTGGAACATGACTTGTTTCTCGAATTGCTGCTCCTCCCAAAGTAAAATAATAATGAAACCTTTAAGACGTTATAAAGTTTTTAAAATAGTGTGTGAAGCATCTTTGACACATTCTGCCTCTTTAATGTGAGTTTTACTAGGGGTGTACTGTATAAGGCCTTAAAGCAATCCCCTGCATGACATAAGAGTCAGAGAATTGTGTGCATTAATATTTAACACCCTTCAGATTTTGAACTCCTCAGACAGCAATCCTGGTGAGTTTTCCTCCCTTTTACTTTCCCTAGTGAAACACAGTAGTAATGAGGTAAACTGCTGAAATGGATCTTGATAACGTTTCACTCTGTGGCACTTGAAAACTCCTTACTTCGTCTCCTTATTCCAGGGAGAGAGAGGAAGAGAAACAAGTAACCTTTAAAGCTGATCCTATTCTGTTCCCCACTCTTCTTCCTCAAGCCTAACAGAAAAAAGTATTAGGGTCCAAGTAAAAGCCCAGAGAGTAGAGTATGGTCCAGATTTAAGGATACTATTTCCTAAAACACACTATGTTCATTTGTATACCCATCTCATTCTCACCTTAGTAATTCGAGAGGTAAGATCAAGACATGGAGAGTTTTACTCCATGTCAGGGCTTGGCTATGCTTGCAAGTTAGAGCACATTAAATCAGGCCCGGGCGCCCTAACTCCTGAGGTGTCCACACTAGCAAGGCACTTAGAGTGCCTGGACTCTGCAGCTGGAGCGCTCCTGGTAATCCACCTCCACGAGAAGCATAAAGTTTGATGCGCCCCGGCTGAAACGCCCGGGCGTCAGTGTGGACGACGCGTTGCATTACTGCACTGTGATTGGCCTCCGGAAACATCCCATAATCCCCTGAAGTAAAGTAGCCACTCTACTCACTCTCTCAACTCTGCTGCAGGCATGCAGATATCCCACGGGTTCTCAGTCTTTTGTATTGGTGACCCCTTTCACACAGCAAGCCTCTGAGTGCAACCCCCCCTTATACATTAAAAACACTTTTTTATATATTTAACACCATTATAAATGCTGGAGGCAAATCAGGGTTTGGGGTGGAGGCTGACAGCTTGCAACCCCCCCCTCCCCCTGTAATAACCTCCCGACCCCCAGTTTGAGAACCCCTGGCATGTTGCAGCCACTTGTACGCTGGGATAGCTACCACAATGGACTGCTCTTTGTGGCATTGCAAGAGCTGCTAATGTGGCTGCGCCAGTGCGCTTGCAGCTGACAGTGTAAACACACGGCAGCGTTTTCCCTGCTGCAGTCTCCGAAGGCTGGTTTAACTCCCAGCGCTCTACATCTGCAAGTGTAGCCACGTCCTCAGTGCTCAAGCTCAGAAAGCTACAGAGAAGCAGCTGTCTATCTTCCCACTGAAACAAAGTTGTCATGGACAGGGAGAAGAAGAATGAGAATTGATCTAGAGTTGTCCACTTTTGAATCAGCAATTGATGAAGCATCATTATGCAAAGACCTATATTTTCCTAAAGACTTTCCAATAGCTTCTGACCATTTGTGATGCACAGTGAGCGAGCAGTGATCTTCCTATTCAATACTTCTGATTCTGAAAAAAATAAAAGAGCAGTTGGTACTGAGAATACAACTGCCATGGTCATGGCAAGGTCTAAATTTCACCTAAGCCTTGTTTGCTTATGTCACTTTTCAGAGTCCTTTGTGTGCATGCATGTGTTCATGGTGAGGAAGGGGATTCATTCAAATGAAATATTCCAGTTCTGTTTATTAAAACAAAATATTGTCGTCAATCCAGCTTTCATGAGCAGCCCTATAATAACAAATCAACCCATGCAACTCAACAGTTTTGAAGAACTTTAACAAGCCAGGGTGTGTTGAAGAAAATCAGTTTTCCGGCTCTCAAAAAATGGAAATTGTGATTTTTTTGTTTGTTTGGGGGTTTTTTTTGTGTTTTTGTGTTTTTTTTAATTGTAGGAAGTTCCTTGCTTGGTGTTTACTTTTTTTTAATGAAAGGTCTTAGATGGTCTGCATCATATTTGTACAGGTAGAAGACTTTAGGCATATCCCTTTGTACTGCCTTTGGATACTATTGTAACACAAATAATTTTGGTGACACTTATTGACATTTCATTTCAGACACAGTTGTTGCAGAAAGCAATGACTCAGAAGGGATGGAGAGTTTGGGAGATGCTCAGATGTCTGAAGAGATGTTGGCCTTGGTAGACGAGTTTGAAAATTCCTGGTCTCTTGAAGCCTTTGAGGGGGCACTGGAGGTGAAAGGTCGTCGGATGGACTTGCAGGGAATTCGGGTTCTAAAGACAGGTTCTCAGGATGGACTGGCTAGCTCCTGTTTTGGAGATTGTGGAGATGATGATGAAGCTGAATGGGTAAGAGCACTCATTTGCAAGATATAGTTTAGTAGCATTCATAAGTCATATGCTAATTTACCATGACTGTAACAATGGTGGTTTGAAGGGAGGCTGAACACTTCAGCCTGGAATACAGAGTCTTTAATCTCCAGGTCACCAGTCTTTCCTGAGTCGTAAATGACCAAAAGACATGACCACCTGAGAGCTGGTTGATGGCCTCTGAGAAATAAATTGGTAGTTTCAGTCCACCTCCTAACAGACAAAACTGCCATCAGCATTGTTACTAATTGATATCTTTATTGGTAGCAAAGAGGCCAAGTATTGAATGAACCATGGAGCCTGAGTACACCTCTTACCTTTGGGGCGGTCCAGGCAAGAGACGATGGTTGAGTCTCACTGCTGGTGAATGAAATTTGCACTGCATTGTGCAGGTAGAGGATTTCATTCTCCTATGCTCTCAGATCTGGCACTTACCAGAACTGAATTCATTTTGATAAATAAATGCATAAATTTAGAGAGACAAGGCAGCTGAAGTAACTTCTATTAGAGCTACTTCTCTGATGAGAGAGCAGCTTTTGAGCTCCACAAAACTCTTCTTTAGGTATTTTTCTGACCTCAAAAAGAGCTCTGTGGAGTGTAAAAACTTGTCTCTTTCATGAACAGAAGTTGGTCCAATAAAAGATTTTTCACCCCCGACTCTCACATACCCTGGGACCGTGACAACAACATGAAAAACATTAATAAACAATTGTCTTTTTTTAAAAAAAATAATCTACCTTGATGCATTCAGAAAACTAAAAAACAAAATGCTATTCTGCTTTAACTGGCCTTGGACTTTTACCCCCAGTGAAAAATTATAATAAAAGGGAGGGTACAATATTAACTAAAAGGTCTAGTTAGTGTGAAGATACCTGGTGTCCATTTTGATGGTGCTAGGAACAGAACTAAAAGGAAAGTGTTCCAGTTCTGTAGCAATTAAATGGATTTTCTCTCACATACACAAATGAATCCTCTAATGTATTTCATTTGTGCAATACAGTATAATTTGGTAGGGGTAACTGTGACAATGTTGTTCTTTTACAGATCACATTCCAGGTCAAACGTTTAAAGAAACCAAAAGCAGAAAGCTTGGATCTTCAGGAGCCCCCTGGGAGAAATGGAGAGGAAGGGGTTAATGCCGAAGATGAAAACCTGTACCAAATGGCTCTGGAGATCAGTGGCCCAAAGATACCCTCCCCTGGACCACCAGGTAAATTACTGTTTTCAGGGAAAGCAAATCCCTCAGTGCCTCACATTTCATTGTATTAATACATCAAATGGATAATAGTGAGATTAGAGAGGTATATTTCAGTCTATATGAATGTGGCACAATTAGAATTCTATCCCACAAACATTCTCCTAGGAGCCCCTATTTCTAGAGTGCAGCACAGTTGTGTTTTGTGTAGCATCTTTCATCTCAGCTGTTTTTCAAAACACTTTCGGGGGTAAAATGAAAAATAATGAGAGAGAGAGAGAGAGAAATTGAGAGGAGAAAAAGCAAGGGAGGAAAGATGTTTTGGGGTAATATTTGAATGAAGCCAGAGAGATAATGAGGTGGAGAAGTTAGTAGTAGTAGTAATTTACCTGGTGTCATTGAAGTGCACAGCATTTTTGTATGTTCAGATACCCCGGTGACAGACACAGTATGAGATACATTTGATATAATGAATGATCCCTGCTCCAAGGACTTTACACTCTGAGACAAAAATCAAATATGGTCCCAGTCACAAAGTACTGCTGAGTTTTTATTTTTACTGTTTTCTTTGGTGATGGCCTGAAACAATGACTAGACATCTGTTCCAGATGGCAGGAATTGCAGAAGAGAAGATTCTTGCACCAACTGAGGTGAAGTAAGGTGAAGAGAGAGATGAAGGTTGTGCTAGGGAGCAGAGAGGGAAAGCAGAAGGAAAATAGAAAGAAGCAAGATCTGTAAGATAGGCTTGACAAAAGTGTGAAGGTGTGCATCCACCACAGGAGCCATCAGTGGTATTCTGCACATGCTGGAATCTGAAGCACCTGGAGCCTGGGGATGCCATAGAGGAGAGAGTTCAAATAGTCAAGATGAGATGAAATGAAGGTATGGGGAAGATTTCAGCAGACATGAAGTCTAGATTGTGTTGTCCTTGGGTAATGTTGCAGAGTTGATGCTAGACATATTGGTATTTTCAAGCAAAGGGCTGTCTTATTGCACCAAATTTTAGTCGGTGACCTGTTGAAAGATGGGATGGTCAAGTGGGTAAGGTGCTCAACTACAATCCTGAAGGTTGTGGGTTTGAGTATAATTCAATCTCAGACTTAAAGGCCACCTCCAGTTCACCCAGCTGCAAAATGGGTAGCTGATCCATTGGACTAGGACAGTCAAAGTGGTTGGACATGATGCTGGCCACATCACTCCCTAGTGTACTGTTTGCTGTGAAACCGATATGCCTGGACCATATCATGTCAATGAGCCACTGCTCAGGGAAACTTTTTGACTTTGACCAGTTGGGGTGGATTTGACGTTGTGACTTAGGAGGCCACTTTAAAGGTTCTAATACAGTAACTCCTCACTTAGTCATCTCGGTTAACGTTGTCACGTTGCTGATCAATTGGGGAACATGCTTGTTTAAAGTTGCGCAATGCTCCCTTATAACGTCGTTTGGCAGCTGCCTGCTTTTGTCCACCGCTTACAGAATTCTCTGGAAGAGCAACCCCTCCTCGTGGGGATTAGAACCAGGGGGGGCTGGCAGCCCCTCCCCCATCAGCTCCCTTAAATTCCCTGTAGGGTATGTGGCTCGGCAGTTGCCTACCAGCAGTTCAGCTGTCCCTCCCCCGACTGCCGTGCTGCTCCTGTCCTGCCCTCTCCCTTGAAGCTGCTCCTGGGAACTTCCTGCTTGCTGGGGGACGGGGGGGAGAGGAGTGCTGATGTCAGAATGTCCCCCTGTTCCTGCTCCCACCCCCGCTCTGTACCCCCTCTCCACAAAGCGGAGGAGGGGACAGGGCTTGGGGGGAGCTTCAGGAAGCTGTTGCTTCCTGTCTGATCTGCTTAAAAGGGCAACATACTTGAAGTGCGGTCAGCATACTTAATGGGGCAATGCACATGTGTCTCACTCATGCACGCGCCCCCCAGCACTTTGGAAAGTCAGCACCTGTGCAGCTGTGCATGTGCTGTCAGGAGGAGGAAGTGGTGCGCTCCAGCTGCAGAGCGTGGGTTCATCATCAAGTTCAGTTTTTGCAGGGAAGTGTTTGCAGCTACTGCCCTGCATCTATTCTGTTTCCTCCCTCCTGCCTCAGTCCACGCTGTCTTGTAGAGTGCGAAGCTACATTAACAGCAGAGTATTAACACTTGAGGGCTCAGGCGAAGGGCATTCCCTGGGAAATATTCCACCCTCTTACTCCACCACCTCAACCAAGCTTTACAATCATTCATTGCTGTGTACAATATTAAACTGTTGGTTTAAAATTGTTTAAAACTTATATTGTATAAGTATACAATGTCTCTTGTCTGGCAAAAAAACATTTCCCTGGAACCTAACCCTGCCCCCCTATTTACATTAATTCTTATGGGGAAATTGGATTCGCTTAACATCGTTTTGCATAAAGTTGCATTTTTCAGGAACATAACTACAACGTTAAGTGAGGAGTTACTGTATGCGCCTTTTAATAAGCTCCCATTTTAGCAGTTGGAAGACTTGGATTTGTTTAATATTTAAACAGTAAAGATTACTTGAGGCTAAGCAGGTTGGAAATTGGATTGTACCTGTGACCTTACACTCCCCCATAATGCTGAGCTCCCAAATATTATCGAGCTATCTCAGTCATAGGTATTTGTATGGTGTCCTTTACTATAGTATCTGAGCATCTCATATTCTTTATTGTATTTATCCTCTCAATACACCTGCGAGGTAGGAAGTACTATTTATCCCCATTTTACAGATGGAGAGCTGAAGCACAGAGAGGCAAAGTGACACGCCCAGGGTCATGTAGGAATCTCTGCTAAAGCAGGGAAATAAGCTCAGATGTCCCACTTCCCAGGCTAGCTCCCTAACCAGTAGACCATCCTTTCTCTTGTTATATATTATCATCCCTTAGTGAGATGATCACCACCACCACCAGCAGCAGGGTGGGCTCAGAAATGCCCATGTAAACTACTGAATACCGAAGAGTGAAATGCATTCCACAGTACCGACATGCTGAGAAATGATTACCCTGGCATGAATTTTCCCACTGACACACTGAGTGCAACTTCCTTTAACAGGCCTCTAATCAGTGTTTTCTATGAGTTGATGTAATAGATTTATTTTAATTTTGCAAAAATAAAGGGAAAGCACTTTCATGCAGGCGTAGGAGGTAAGATTTGGATCCAAATGGCGAAAGAAAATCAAGTAAGTAGAAATAGAACTTGAAATGCTGCCTAGGCAATGTATTTAGCTCTTTGCTTGCTTTTTTTTTTTCTCTACATAGTATTGTTGATGTTATTAAGCACTGTAATAGTGAGAACCATATAGGGCCAGCATAGTTAGCCTCTTGCTGAGCTATTTAATGGCTAAAATGTTCTTCTGTTTATACACTCCACTTGTTTTGAAACTCCCATGTGAGAGACAGTATTGACTGGTGATTAAAACGGGAAATCTGAAATGTTAGGGCCTGTTCCAAAACACACTGAAGTCAGTGGAAAGACTTCAGTGGGTTTTGGCCCACTGGTCTTATTCCTTACTTTGTCACTGATCTTCTGAGTAACCATGGACAAATTATCTCCCTGCCTCAATCTACTCATCTGTAAAATGGGAAGAATAATATTCACCAACCTAATGGGGATTTCCGAGATTTAATTTCTTAATGGTTTCTAAAGTACTCTTAGATCCACAAGCAAGACGGTGTAAAAGTTATCATCCATCATGATCAATAATAATATTATTCCATCTCACTCTGAAACAAGAAGAACAGAGGCTACAATAATCAAAAAATATTTGCATTGATTCTGGAAGTAACTGCAGAAATGACAAGGAAAGCTCAGCACCTCCTTGGTAATATTTTCTATTTAATAATTTACCTCAAAAAAGTTCAAGTGCACAAATGCAGGTAACACATTGCTTTTTTTGTGTGTAACCCAGAGAATTATTATTCTTAAACTTCAGATGTGGAAAGGTATTAATAAAAAAGTTTTTAAACATACACATTGGAGCCTGTCATATCCTATTTAGGCTCCAATCCAGCAATCAGATCACCATAGACAGACCTCTGGGTTCCAGACAGGTGTGGGGCTCTTTTCACAGGGATCCAATTGCAGGATTGAGGTCGTAGCTCTTTGAGGCAGGGAATACCTCACATGCCTCTACATGTGTAAAGTGCTGTGTAAATCTGACGCTTTTTAAATCTTTAAAAATGAATCTTTGTAGCTTGCTTCTTTTTTTTTTTTTTTTTTTAAGATAATTCCTTGTATTACCTGCTTCTTTCTAGGAAAAAGGCGTGACTATCGCAGCCTGGGCTGGCCAAGTCCTGACGAGTGTTTGAAACTCCGGAGGGTGGAGTTCACTACTGTAGCCAGCACATGGCTAGCTGTTTCTGCTAAAAATATTGAGTGAGTATCATGCATGTGAACTTAAGTAATTGGGGTAGGGTGGCTATATGGTGGTCTTATGTACGTATGCCAAACATCTTAGTGGCCCACTAAAGCAAATGGCAACTCTACTATGGCTTCAGCCAATCTTGATACCACCTCTATGGTAGTCAATCCAAGGAGGTGAGTCTTTAACATGGAGCCAACAGCAGGGCTGGGAACTGAGACAGCCCCTTTGTTCTTTGCTTTGAGGGTGTCTGTCCCTGTGGGTCACCCACATTTGCAGTTTAGGGGTAGTGGTAGATCCTCAGTTGTTTCAGATGGTCCTCTAGCAGCAATGAACAGGGCAGCTATTTTCTATCTGTGCTTGGCAAGAATCTTTTCTCACAAATACAAACCATGTTACTGTTGTCCCTGCCCCTGTCACCTCAATATACATGGGGCTCCTCCTCCGTAAATCCATTCTTGCGCGGAATCCTGCAGCCTATTTCTTATGCACAGTATCTTGTGAGCACGACACCAATGCTCCCAGGTTTAAGGACTGAGAGAGTGCTGCCTGTGAGTGATAGTGTTGTAGTTGCGGTCAATGGAGGTGCTGAGTTAGATCCCAGTGATATAATAGAGAGGAGGCTGTCAGCAGGTCATTCTCCAGCAGGGCCTTTCGACTCTGGACCTTGATGCCCACCTTGGTCAGAATCTGTTGACGTTCAGGGATTGCTGCAAAGGCCATCTATTTGCTCGGGCTTTGGGGAAGGGCTGTGGGTTTGCACGGGTATATTTTGGTTTTTTGATTTACATATTGGTTAGTTTAATTTTTGTTGTATTCTGTTGTTGAGTGGTTTTTCCTTATAATGACTGTTGTTTAAAACAAAATAAATAGACTATTTCCCTTCTCCTTTTCTCATCCCTTTCTAGCCCATTCTGTAATATTGCAAGTCCCCTTTGTATTTGGATTCTTCACAGAAGAGAATATAAAACCTATTGATTAGGCAGACAGAGGAGGGTGAGCTGTCTTGGATTTGGAAACCTGCTCTAACTAATGCAAACACTGAGCCGGGTTGGGGATGGGTGGGTTGTGTGAGCTGTATAATCATACGTGTATGAAGTGCTAATGGAAAAACTACCAATATACCTCCATCCTTGGTGACCTATATCAACTCTGCTGCTGTAAGGAAACTAGCTTGTGGTTAATGGCCACTCCTGAAGAAGAGCTCCGTGTGAGCTCGAAAACTTTCTGTCTCGCAAACAGAAGATGGTTCAATAAAAGATATTATCTCACCTACCTGGTTTCTCTACCACTTAGTTATGCAGTCTAATAAGATAGACAAGCATCAGCTAGAATGGGTTAGCAAAGAAGGCTGCTGTTTTAGAATTTTGTCTTCAGAGTGAAGGTCAAATTCTTCCTGTTCTCCAAATGAGGTTCTGCCAGCATCCAAACAAAACTTACCTGCTAGATAAGCTGTTTTTGTTAATTGACTCCTCCCTCTCCTTCTCCTGACCAGGAGGGTCTTGTATGACTTAGAACTTGTTTTAATTCCTTTCTAGCATTACAGAGCACATCGATTTTGCCACACAGCTGCAAGAACCAGCCATGGAGCCCCTTTGCAGCCCCAATCTACCTGCCAGTATGCACACCTTGGACCATCTGCAAGGGGTTTCCAATAGGGCTAGCCTGCATTACACTGGAGAGAGTCAGCTAAAAGAGGTACACTTCTGTCTTCACACTGCTGTTTGGTGGCTATCCGAGATTTTAAGGATCAAGAGATAATTAGGTTTATATTAAGGATAGGATGGTTCCAAGGATTTGTAGTAGGCTAATGAACCTTTCCTCGCTGATTGACTGTTCATGGGTAGTAGTGGATGAATACTACCATCTAATGGGTATTCAGCAGCCTATGATGATCTCTCATCATTTTTTAGTAGCTCAGAGGCCATATTGTTAATTCCCTTGTTGGCTTTCTAAACAAAAGAGATGAGAATCAAATGGTCCCTGGACACTGAACTGCCTCCTCATTCCTAGAAGTGGTCCCTCTAAGACACACTGGAGAGGAAATTTGTAAAGCAACTGCCGCCAAGGCTGTACCTATTCTGTGGCTAAACAGTCACTAGAGCTGTCAATCTGGGATCTTTTGCCAATAACGAAGCTATGTAAAGAAAAGTTTGCCATGTATGTTGAGCAGATCACAAAATGCTGAATCCTTTCTTGTCATGTCTTCCACATTTCAGTATTGGCTTCAGGGGCCCTATTCTCACTGCCAGCTAGTGCATTTGTAGCATATACAAAAGCCCCCAGATACGCAGGCAACACAGAGTGCTTCTTAGGGGAGGGATCAGGTCTTTGCTGGGAGACAGCATCAGATTTTAAGAAGCCATTTTCTTATCTGTTTTTCCTTGATTTCATCTTGTCAATTTCCATCCTCTAAGCACCTGCCTTTTCCTCCTTCCCAGGTATTACAGAATCTTGGCAAAGACCAATATTCACCACAGTCATTAGAACAAGTCGGAACTCGAATAGCCAAAGTTTTGGAAAAGGTATGTGTGTGCGACAAACAAAATTGAAGCAGGGTCTTATAGTGTCCTGTTCTTTACTTGCCTGACAATCCAGCCTCAGGGCTATGTGTCTAGAAACTCAGTCTAGGATGATAGTTTAAAGAGAGTTCTGTCTCTATGCAGTACCTACAATTGCTTGTACGCTTTTTTCTGACCCACCTTCTGTGCTTATACAACATGAGGTGAATGCATCAGATCTCTGTGCATATCTCTTTAATAAAATAAAACGTTTAAAATATTCAACCCATATGACATCATCCCTGTACTGGGCAGTGTTTTCATTCTTCTTCACTGGCTTCCAGCTGAGGATCTTAAAGAACTTTGAAAACATTAATAAATGGAGGCTTAGCATACCCCTGCCAAATAGGGACAGTACTGTTATGTCTGTTTTAAAGCTGAGGAAACTAAAATATTGAGAGATTAATGTCCAAATTCTCCTCTCTTACACAGTTACAGCTCCCACTGAATCCAGTGAGCTTCACCCAAATAAGTGAACCAGGAATTTGCCCTGTGGTCTACCACAGGCCTCTCACTAAGACTGTGGCTGGGTTAAGCATAGAACACAGATCGTCCATCAGCTAGTTTTATTCCTTAGCCAAATAACCTATCCAAACACTGCAAGCCTGCTTTTGAGTTAATAGCAGAGGTGAAAGTAAGCCAGTACAGTCTGGTACGGCGTACCAGACCTGCAGTGGCCGGAGCCCTGGGCCCTTTAAATCACCGCTGGAGCCCTGCTGCCGCTAACCTGGGGCTCAGGCAGTGGGGCTCGGGTGGCACTTTAAAGGGCCCGGGGCTCCGGCAGTGATTTAAGGGGCCCGGAGCTATGCTGCAGTAGGGGTGGCTGGAGCCCCGGGCCCTTTAAATCGCCCCGGGTCTCCCAGCCGCCACTGCAGCTGAGAGCTCCAGGGGCCTTTAAGTCATTAAAGGCCCAGTCTCTTCCAATTGAGGCCATGCCCCCGCTGAGGACTCCAGAGTACCGGTAAGTCCTTTAAGTTACTTTCACCCCTGATTAATAGTGTGCATGTGCGTGTGTGCATCTCATAGAACAATGGTCAGATTTTATACCTGGACCCAGTTTCATTATATCTGCTGTCTGACTGACATCCACCAAAAGAAGTTGATCAGGTGAAGTTCAGAACATTCTGCTCCAAAGCAGGAAACCCTGAACCAGGCTCATTTATAAAGTTAATGGAAGAGGTTTCCTATTTGGGCATCTCAGCGTCAATGGTCTGTCTTGATATCACTCATTTCAGCAATACTGGACTATCTACTAGCCCTGGAACAACCTAGACTTTTAGTTCCATAATGGTCCACTACTCTTTGGTAGAGGCTTCTAGATCAGATGCCCACTTTGGTAGGGCTGTCCTGACGTCTTTGTTTAAGTAGGACTCCGACTAGCCATCTCCAAGCAGCCAGGATAGCTGCTTGTTAGTTACCAAGAGTGAAATCTGTGTGAACAGTCACTCAGTTATCTACCCTACAGTAACTGTGGTTCTTTAAGATGTAATACATATGGATTCCATGACCACCCCCCCCCTTCCCCACAACTATGGAGTCCTCCTCCTTTGGGATTCTGTATTGGTGAAGGAACCGGTGGACGGTTGGGCCTGTTCTTTCTTTTGTGCCTTCAGCTGGTGGGGTGGGGAGGCATAATGACAACTAGGGTGCAGGTGTAGTCCCAACAAACACTGCTGGCTAGGAGAATTCAATCTTACATGCATGGATTGTATGCATGCCAATAGTAGAATCCAGGTGGACAACACATCTGAAAGGACCATAGTTACTCGAGAGTGACTAAACTCTTCTTTCTTTAGGTCAAGCACTCAGAAATTATGAAATGCCAGAATTAAGGTTGTCCATGCAACACTGATTTCTCCTGCTGGTGCAGATACATAGTTACAGTCCTTAATTACATACTATTCTTCCATAGGACTCATGCCTCAAGAGTGTACAAGATGGATGCACAACAGGTCACAATGAAAGTTGCAGAAGCAACCATAAATTTGGCATTTTCAGGCATTTGACTTTGCAACCTAAATAACTTAGCTGTTTTGTATATCTCATTATTAGGCAACAAACTCTTTTTTGCTGCCTTTTGTAAAGGTATACTGTTTAATTTTTAAATGGAAAACATTGGTTATGGATCTGGGGGGAATGTAGAGGGAGGAGGTGGGGCTGGGAGAATGTTTTGTACAGGTTTGTGTAATTCTTTTCCCCCTGCTGCATTGGTTTTTTTTTTTTCAGAATCAGACTTCTTGGGTCCTCTCCAGCATGGCAGCTCTCTACTGGAGGGTGAAAGGTCAAGGGAAGAAGGCAATAGACTGTCTGCGGCAGGCCTTGCACTATGCACCGCATCACATGAAGGTACGTACAACACTGTTTGCTGCTGAAATGAAATACTGGCAGCTCTTCCCAACTTGTGGCTCATATGTAGCCAGATAACAAGTTCTCATCAGTTGGCTCTCATCAGCGCCCCCCAACTAGTGTAAATGTCATATGCACTCTCACCTGGCCAACACATTGACCTAAGATATTAGCCAGTCCTAGTGAAGGTCCTTGAGGCTTTCATCACCTCTTTAATATAGGATGTATTTTTACACAGCAGCAGAAGACACAGTTATAAGTCTCCCCGAGCCTGGAAAAGCAGGTGAATGTCCTTCAAGACTGATATGCTCAGTAATAAATGGCAGGCAGGCTGTCGATATATACATGAATCCCTTGATCATATGGAGTTGCCTTAGCTGCTAAATTTATGTAGGCATGCTGGAACAGGAATTTGGGGTTTCTGCCACCCAGGGATTAGTTAATATGTTCTAGGAATGCTTACTGCTTATATAAGACTTTCCATCTACAAAGAGTTTTACCTCTGTTGGGGAGGTTGGTCATAGTTATTAGCCTCTTTTTACAGCTATGGGAACTGAGGCATAGAATGGAGAAGGGACGTAGCCAAGGCTACTCAGCGAGTCCATGGCAGAGCTGGGATTAGAACTGAAGGGAAAAAAAGGAAGAATGGTTTTGTCATTAAGGCATTGGATTGCAATTTGGGAGGTCTGGGGTCTGTTGCTGGCTCTGCCACAAACTTCCTGGCCCAATCACTTAGTCTTTGTGTGCACCTCTATTCCCCATCTGTAAAATGGCGATTAGGGTGCTTCCCTACCTGAAGGGGTATTGGGAGGAGGTACATGTGTTTGTGCGGTGGTCAGATACTGTGGTGATGGGCTCTTCATGGGTGGAAAGAGAGAAATTAGTTTATGCCTGGCTTCCCTGTCCCTAGTGCACTCCACCTGACAACACTGTATCTATTTCACTTCTACTGCATCTGTTTCACTTCTGTAATTCAGTCTTGCTTTGTCCTGCATCTCTTAAAGGAAGACTGGAACTAGGAGATTATGCAGGTTAAGCGCCATCAACTTTTTATTTATCTCCCCACCACTTTCTTTTTATTGAACTGTTTAAGGGTCTTCAGAATTGGTTCCCTTAGCAATGTGTTTTGTGGGAGGAATTGGAGTAACATGATTGGCAGTTGTTAGCACACTGCCAACTTGGCACGAACACACCCTTGCAGTGCTGACCAATCTCCAGCAATTTCATATCATTGCTCAACACCAGAATGCTTTCCAACCTCAGGACTTGTCTTCCTACTTGAAGGAGCAGCTGTCTCCAGAAAACACGTGGGCTTGGTTTGTTGAAATCCAACAGCTTGAAAACTCTCTGAGGTTTGGCACTGAATGAGCAGCTATTCAATATTTTGTTTTATCCTCGTGTGTGTCTCCATGCCTTATTTACGGAATGTTATTCAAACCCTTTTCTGACTACAGAGTTTCCTTGTAGGTTTTTCTGTGGCACTCTTCACTATAGTATCTGAGTGCTTCACAAACATGAATGAATTTATTTTTACAACACCCGGTGAGGTGAGGTGAAGTGAGGTACTCTCCCCGTTTTAACGATGTGGAGTGGAAACACAGGGAGACTGTCAGAAGTGTCCATTAGTTTTGGGTGCCCAATATGAGATGTCTAGGGCCTGATTTTTTTTTTTTAAGAGTACTTAGCATTATGTAGCAATTTGTGTGTTCACATCATAGCTCTCATTGATTTAATTTGCAACTGTGAGTGCTCCACTCTTCTGCAAATCAGACCCCCGTGAGGTGCCCAGAAAATGAGGAATAAACAATTAGTGGCCACCTGTGAAAACTGGGTTTATGCAACTTTCCCAGCATCACATAGGAACTCTGTGACAAAGCATTCAGCTGCGTTAACGATAAGACCATCCTTTCTCTTCCAGAAATCCCCTGCCTCATCACTACACACCTTCTAACTTCTGCAACATATGAGAACTTCACTACACAACACTGATTTATCCCCAGCGGAGTCCCGTGGGGGAAAAATAGTATGGGATCATGTAATTAAAGATTATATCATGCATATGCTTAAGGGAGCCAAATTAGGATTGCAGAGGCAACCTTAAACCTAGCATTTCTTAACCTTTGAGTGCTTGACTTTGCAACCATAATGAATGATCTGTTAATGTAGATTTTTGTGTGTAATTACATATAAATATTACAGAGATCTGGATTTGTACTTCTGAAGTCTAAACCCATGAGAAATAAAATAGGAGCAACCCATCCATCTCCAAGAAATAATCCAGTGGGAGGGAAGAGAGGGCAGAGCCCCTCTGCCGATAGCATTCACTACCAACTCCCTGATGCAGGGTCAAGAGACTGCAGCTTGTACTGCCCCCTCCCTTTATACCTCTGGCTCTTCTCTTTTCAGGATGTCCCACTAATAAGCCTAGCGAACATCTTCCACAATGCAAAACTTTGGAATGATGCCATCATCGTGGCTACCATGGCAGTGGAAATAGCCCCGCACTTCGTGGTTAATCATTTCACACTAGCTAATGTCTATGTTGCAATGGTGAGTAGCAGCTGCTAGATTTTCTCCCATCTCCAGATACAGCGTAAAGCAGCTTTGAGCCCAAGAGCAAACTTAGAATTTCAAGGCTAGAGGTTCAGGAGGCTGGAAGTGGAGATAAGCAAGATCAGAAAGGAGGAATATTCTGTCAAATATGCTCTTTCAATTATTCCAACATCTAAACTGATCATTTAATACTGGGATGGCTACTGTATTTATAGTCTGGTGTCACAATGCTATAGCTACAAGGCCTAGTAATGACAGTAGCCAGCTGTAGATAATTCTGCTTAATTTCCCCTATAAATAATGTCACTGTCTATAGGCCCAAGGGTTACAATACAATACAAAATAACTGGATAATGCAAGTGAGGCACAATTTCAATATCTAGATTATCAACCCACAAAGATCTCTAGTTGCTAGAGAGAGTTTAAACTCCCTCACATTATAGACATATTTCTTTCAACATATGATTCTACACCCTGTTGATTAAAAGGAGCAAGTGTCTCTCATGCTCCTACATTATCCATTTCTCATTTGACCTATGTTGTATACTTGATTCTAATCAATTAGTAGGGCTGGTGTCAAGAAATCAGGATGGTTAAAGGGGTACCATCAACTTGAAATCTAGTTAGTATCAACGAATGAGTCTGAAGTATTTTCAGGTACTACACTTGCCTCTGATTGCCCCTGCCAATTTTTCAGGACTTAGTCACATATTCTTAATGTTTTAAAATGTTTTGACTCTCCTTTGTTGCTGTATGAAAGGCCCACACAAATAACAGAGGAAACTGACTGGGTGGCCAGGTACTACTGTAGTGGGGGTGGAACATATAAATAATTGGATATATTGTGGCACTAACTGCACACAGTGTTGCCAAATGTACAGTGGAAACAAACTGAGAGTTTTTTTCTACTACCCTTTTATATTATAGTAATCTGAGTGGTCACTTGAGGTAATAGTATGCAAAACATGTCAGACAGAAGTGAAATTGAGTTGCTGGTGTCCCTTTAAAGTTAATCTTCTGAAAATACATACCACCATGCCTTTTCCCATCCTCAGCACACCCTTTCCCTGCCTCCAAAATGCCCCCTGGATCTAGGGGTTCTTGGTGGGGGATGTGGGGGTTGGGCACGACAGAGCTGGCAGAATTGGTTCAGCGCCAAGTGGAGAGGGCTCCCTGGACTTGGGATATTCCCTGTGAGGGGCCTTTTTTGCACCAGTTCAGGCACTACATAGGGCCTGCAGCATGGAGACAAATTCCCCTTCTGGGTCAAGTTACACATACATCAAAAAGAGTAGCTCCAGCAGGGTGAATGGGATTACTTTACTGTTTCTGAGAGCAGAATCTGTCCCAGTAAGCTAAGTATCAAAAATGTCATATTAGCTACCAATACAGCATTAAAAATGTTGACATACAGTAGATTTAACCAGCAAATTGTCATATAATTTGGAAATGTTAGCCATCTGGCAAGTGGAGAAAATTCTGGGAGATTCTACAGAGTCTTACACAATTCTACAGTTTTGTGCGGAAAATAAAACTAAAGGGACATCAGGGTAAAACCAAATCACTATAAAATTTATCCTTATGTATGTTACTAACGGAACTGTAAATAATAGGAGCTGAAAATGGAAAAGTCTCTGGTTCTTCACATCAGATGCTGCTCATTAATTTCTCACTTTTCCCATAAGAAACTAGTTTGGGGCTACTTAGGCGTAATTCCACAACAAATGCCCCTTCTTGTGTGAATCATAGAAAAACTTTGTTGGTTGGTCTGTGTAACTATTATAAATAACACTTGGCATCTTTTATCCAAAAATTTCAGAAAGCCTCACCAGCCTTGATTTAATTAAGCTTCCTAACCTCACGGGGAGGTGAGTATTATCCCCATTGTATAAACGGAAACACTGAGGTACAGAACAGGTGTGAGTTGTTGTTGAGTCAACAGCAGAGCAAGACCCAGGAGTCTTAACTCTGAGTCTCCTGCTCTAAGCGCTGACCCACACTGCCTTTCAATGCACTGTGCAACTTGTGTTTAAAAGAAAAAAACTGAGATAGAAAAAAAAAATCTTGAAAAATAGGCTACAGTACTAGGCATTATATCTCCTTTTATCCAAGGATCTCAAAGTGCTTTATAAATACTTATTGATCAAGTCTGCATGGCAATTAAATGCCCACGGCTGGCCCAGGTCAGCTGGCTCAGGCTGCAGGATTTTAAAATTGCTCTGTAGATATTTGAGCTCCGGGTAGAGCCCGAGCTCTGGGACTCCCACGAAGGGGGAGGGTCTCAGAGCCCAGGCTCAAGCCTGAGCCTGAATATCTACACAGCAATGTTTAGCCCTGCAGTCCAAGCCCTGCAAGCCCAAGTCAGCTGACCCAGCCCAGCCATGCCATACCATGGTCCTTTTATTCTAGTGTAAATGTACCCCCAAAAGTCATATCCTGGGAGGGGCTGAGCATGCTCAACTCTCATTGACTTAATTGTCACTCATCATTCTGTGGGATTAGGTCGTAAACCACATAACATCCCTGAGAGGTAGGTGAAGAAAATATAGAGATCACTTCACATTTAATGACCCACCACAGCACTGCACAATCATTTAGGACAGGAAGTGAATAGAATATGTTGTGGCTTTTGCTGTTTTGAAAGCTGACATTTTCGATCTTCTTTCCTTACAGGAGGAGTTTGAAAAGGCCATGAGATGGTATGAATCAACATTAAAACTCCAGCCTGAGTTTGCACCAGCAAAGAGTCGAATCCGCACCATCCAGTGTCATTTACTCATGAAAAAAGAGCGACGGTCTCCATAAAGATTAGCAGCTTCTTCTTTTTTCTTAAGAAAACAAAATCATTGTTCACTATTCTGCTTTTAATGAGGGGTGCTAAGATAAATTGGGGAATCAAGATTTCTAACAAAACTCTTAGAAAGAAATGGGGTTTGGATCAAGGGATTTTTAGTTTGTTTTTTCAGGAGAGGGATTATCTTTGGGAAATAAATACATTTCACAAGCCATGATTTAAAACATCTGTGTAAATATTGAGCCAAGAAACTTTCCACGTGTCCACGACCTACTCCAGGATCATTAGGTTTTTCTTAATGCTCAAATTGGCGCCAGCACCAACAATAACTTGCTTCATTTTGTAGCATTTAAGTCAATGGAAATGCAAAGCACATCCCTGCACCAAATAGCAAAAAGTTATAATCAGCTCTTCACCCATCAGAAATTCATGCTTTACCCAGTCTTGTCCAGTCCATATTGCCGTGTTACCAGCTCCAAGTTAGTTTGTGAAGGAGGAGGGAACATGATTTAATACAAAATCTTAGTTAAAAAAACAAAGTGTTTTAGGAACATCAAGCCTTTTTTATACTGTTATTACTGTTGCGGGATGGGAATGAGTAGGAGGATGGGAACAGCAGGAGACCACAGTCTAAATGGTTTATATTTTGGTTACAAGACAAAAAGAAGCCAATCAGTTAAAATCCAAATACGGGGTTTTATATCTGTCTGTATATTCGAAGCCCTCTGCAGCCCTGAGTCTTTGTTTTACTAATTCTTTGTTCGCTGTATTTTTACCCATCTCGGAATAAGCTGCAAGTGTTACAGTCTATCTCTCTGAGCCTTACAGACTTTCAACTGCTGAGAAGAAGAGAGAGAACAGAAATTGTGAGCAAACAAGTCAGGTGAAGTGTTTCCATGTCAATCTTCTTTGGTCGGAGGAGGACCTGAAGCTCCAGACATCATTGTTGAATCAACAAGGGCACATACTTGGAACAAAATAAAATTATGTTTATGAACAAAACCCTGGCCTGTGGTTTAATTTTTTGTGTGCCTCAGATTCCTCTTTCTGGGGGGAGAAAAAAGGGAGATGCTAGTTTGAGCTGGTCGGAATACTTTTGACTAGATTAAATTCATCAAAATTTGTTTCATCGAAGCTGAAACGTTTAGCAGAGACTTAGCAGTTTGCGGTTTTTGTCATTAGGGTTTTTTGGTTTTGGTTTTTTTTTTTGAGAGAGAGAGACTCTCTCACTGTGTAGTGGTTGGTTGGGATGTAGGAGATCCTGGTTCAAGTCACTGCTCTGCCTGATGCAGAGTGATCTGGAATGAAGAACTCTGCTCTGAATCAGGCAGAGTAGGGACGTGAACCTGGGTCTCCCATATCCCAAGGCAGTGCCTTCCCAAGCTCAGGTTTTGATCCAAAAACAGACATTTTGAGACCATTTCATTTGTGCAAAAGCATTTGAAAGGGTTTTCATCCCAGTGCAGAACAAAAATAAATTTTGGAACCTCAAAAGTTCTGAAATAGAACTGTCGTCCTCTAGTCCGATCTAGTGATAATAGCGTAGATACAGCTTGTTGAAAAATGAGGGGGCGGGAAAATCACAAAAATATCAACAATGTTTTTTGTTTTTAAGTTTTTAAACATTTTAGAATGCTGTTCTTTTCAGATGTCATGTACCTTTTCCCCTCTTCTGTTCCTCCCATCCCATTTTCCCTCTTTTTGTTTTGCCATTGAAAAAGGAATAGAGGGAGAAAAATCAAAATTTTTGTGGCTTTTATTTAAAAAATGGAAAAAATTAGGTAACTTTTTTACAAAATTTCTGGTTTTGGACAGAAGCCATTCTTGACCAGCTCATAAAATACCCCTGTAATGAAGATCTATGGGTTCTTTAATGCACTCTGAAGATAAGAAGTGCTGAGAATTATTTATTCCAATTTCTGCTTATCTAAAGAAGATGATGTAGGTCTGACCAAATATTACAGTTGTGCAGATTCATTTTTATAAAAATTAGTCAATATGTATGAGTTAAGCGACATCCTCTGGTTGCCAACAACGCCCAGGGTGTCACAAAACTTATTATTCCCCAGACTAGAAGTTTACTGAAAGCTAAAGGTTATTGAGGAGGAGGAATGTGTATATCGGCAAAAATACAGAAATTGTAATTTCAGTAAGATTCTCCAAAATCTTTTCCTAGAAGATCTGGTAAAACACAGCTTTTGGATCTGAACTCTGAAGAGGCTTGTTGTATGGTAGTCTAGCTTGGTTTCTGTAGCCAAGAGGTAGGGTGAAGATAAATTGAAAGAAATCTCAATTCTCTGCTTGTACCAGGAATAATTATAGTAAAAGACTTGCTCATAGTTGAACTGAAGCAACAACCAAGCTGGAAAAATCTGTTTACAAAGTGGCTTTTCAGTCTGCTGCTTACCTCAGCCTTTGTTTGCAATTAGAGCTGATAACAGATGTTGGGAGCCACCTAGTTCGTGGTACAAATGCTCCCTTGCCGCTTCATCCACAAATCTTAAAAGGAAAAGTACGATTTCCTGTTCTGGGTCTGGACTGAGGAGGTGCTTTCCTCTTGCTCCCCTATATCTTCTGGTCAGGATCAAGAGATTGCCACACTCTGGATTCTCTACACTGCTGCTGTCTCTTTCTGGCTGGTGCCAGTTGTTCATGTGAATGCCAAGGCCATGAGAACCTAGAGCAGCAGTGGGAGGAAGGTAGAAAACAATCGTTGGCCTTGGCATAGGATTCAACAAATCTTTATGGACCACTAAAAATTATGCTCAAATTCAGCAGAGATTAAAATGTTTAACAATACCATAGTAGACCAGATGTAAAATACTATGAGGACTGCTGTATACTTTCCTCTTAGAAATAGCCGTGCAGGTAGCATACAACAGGATGGAACAAACACTGTTGATCAGTAACTGAGAATGTGTGCATGACAATATCCACAAACTGGTACCATAAGCAAGAAGATCTCAGAACTCAGCGCTACAGGCCTTTTTAATCTGATTACTTTCCAGAGTTCACATCAACTTTTTCAGACAAATACCTAATAAATAATTCGTCCATTAAGGGAAACTCTGTTCTTTGAAATCTGTCTGCATCTTGGCTAGGTCTATAGAGAAAGTAAATCTGGAAGTGTTATTTACTCCTCATAATACAAGAATAAGGGGCCACCAAATGAAATTAATAGGTAGCAGGTTTAAAACAAACATAGTTTTTTTTTCACGCAACGCACTGTCAACTTCTGGAACTCCTTGCCAGAGGGTGTTGTGAAGGCCAATACTATAACGGGGTTCAAAAGGGAGCTAGATAGATTCATGGAAGATAGGTCCATCAATGGCTACGAGCCAGGATGGGCAGGAATGGTGTCCCTAGCCTCTGTTTGCCAGAAGCTGGGATTGAGTGACAGGGCATGTATCACTTGACGATAACCTGTTTGTTCATTCCCTTTGGGGTACCTGACATTGGTCACTGTCAGAGGACAAGATCCTGGGCTTGATGGACCTCTGATCTGACCCAGTATGGCCATTCTTATGTTAGTGCTTTTGTCAGTGAAACTTATGTCAGCTGGGGTGTGTGTTTTTCACACCCCAGAACCGACAAAAGTTTTACCGAAGAAAGTGCTAGTGTAGACATAGCCTAAGACCTTTTCCACAAAACCATCCCCTAAGAAAACATCTGAGTGGATATAGTCTTTGTAATATGCCTTGAATCAATAGAGTTGCGTGTGTCTGATCAGAAGGCAAAACCAAAGAGAATGTCCTTCATTCCAAACGCCATGCCTCAATAGGGATTGACAACTTGAGTATCCCAGCTGTTCTCAAATATCAGGTTAAAACATGAAGAGGTAAGGTATGCTGGACCCAGACCACCACAGAAATTTTTTTTAAAATTGGCTTTGTAAATTAAAACTAGCACGCTGAATTGGAAGCCAAGTGCATTTTATGGAGCAGAAAGTGAGATGCTCCATGTAAAAATAGCCAGTTCATTGTGCACAGACTGACATTTCTAAGTGTATCACTGTAGTAATCCAGTCCAAGAGTGACAAAGACCTGGATAGCTGGTGCAGGTTCTCTCAGCTGATGGCAAATGTAACCATCGCCTAGCCCAAAAAACCCCTCTTGATCACTGCTGCCATGCGGGCATCTAGCAATAGCCAGTGGTCCAGTTGTTGTATGTTATTGACATAAAGTGGGTGGGCTCTCCCCTTCCCCAGATAGCTCTGTCATCTTCAGGTAATGCCATAGAAGCCTTGTTCCACCAATAATCTCCAAAAACTGGAAATTCAGGACAAAGAGTGATAATTGGGAAGATTGTCCATGTCAAGATCACATCTTGATCCATGGACTAACATGAGAGATGCTTGCTCACTGTCCTCATAAAGGGAAGGCAAGTGGAGACAATTTCCACCAATAGTGGACCCAGTACCACCCTACTAGATCATATCAGCCAAGAAGGACACATGTCTTAATTGTAGGTGGTAGCACAAAATTTCCAGAGCACATCCAGGAACTCAGGAAACTAGATCAGCTGAAAGTGGAGAAGAAATTTCAAAAGTGCTTTGCCACCACTGCGGTTCCAGGTGAGTCCAAATCAGAGTGGGAAAACTCACAGCAAGAAAAATTTGATTCTCCCTGTCCCCAACAAAAGGCAGCTCTGAGTCAGCAAAATCAGACTAGTTCTGCTGATCAGAATTTCATCAACACTGTAGTGGAAAGGGAAATAAACCTCTTCATTGCTCCCATCGTGGCCCACAGCACAAGATTTTATCAAATCTTTTGAAATGTAATAGTTTGAAGTGGGAACATGACTTCCATGACCAGTACCCTAGATTCTTCTTTCCTCACTCTGTCTGTTGCAAGCCAACTGTACAGAAGTCAAAAACATGCTCCTGAAAACAGACTTCTTTGATTAAGCTTATGAACTCCGAGTTCACCCCTTCCTCCATAGCTTACCCAAAAAATGTGTGCAAAACCGTAATCTGGGTAAAAACTGTAGAACTACAAGCCTTTTTCTTACCATTCTTATTGAATCGGGGTTTAGGGCACTAGGTCTGGAGTCAGGAGACCTGTGTTCTGTTTTAAAGTGGGAATACACACAGCAAAAAACATTTGATTCTCTGTCCAAGAATTCTATTCCCAGCTTTGCCACTGACCTACTGTGTGACGCTGGGCAAGTCATTTCCCCCTCTGTGCTGCTTTTCCTCCTCCCGCCCTTTCACTGGCTTGTCTATTTAGAAAATAAGCTGTTTGGGGCAGGGACAGTTGTCACTACGTCTTTGTACAGTGCCCTGATTTCAGCTGGGGTTTCTGTGTGCTACATAATACAAATAATATGAATAATAATTAATATCAGGATAACCAGTGAAACTCATAAAGGTGAGGAAAGGAGGAATTTAAGGACCACCGTATCAATAGTCAGCAGGTAGTTTTAAAGATCACCCCTTGAGTAGTGTGAAAAAAATCAAGCTCCTTTCCCCTGGAGAACTATTGCTTCTTGTGTGTAGTAATCAAAATGATCTCCTGGTTTCAAGCAGCATAAGTGGTGTCCCTCTGGAATGCTGCCAGTAACTCTAGAACCTTGATTTCTTAGGAGATCAGCTGGTCATATTCCTTTACATCAGTTGGGATCCTCTTGAACACAGGTCCAAAAAGGTAAGCAAGGCTTCCATTTCTCCATGTACCTGGGTCAGTTGTTATAAATTTTTTTTTATTGCAGAGCACCCAAAAATGCACTAGTCGCCATCTGGACACACACAGACTCAGCCCCATCCCTGAAGATTTTATAATCTAAGACCTGTCAACATTTAGGCATGTAATTTTAAGCAAGTGAGTAGTCTTACTGAGTTAAATAAGACTAGTCTCATGTTAAAGCTTACACATGTGTAAGTGTTGACAGGATCAAGGCATAGGTAGAGATACGACTGGAGGAGCTTTATTGCTAACCACAAGCCTTCAAAAGTCATGAATCAGGTCCCAAAACATCAAGAGATTGTTTAAAATCTCATGATTTTTTAAAGTCGACTTGATTTCCTTTTGCCTTCCGGTTTTTGAGCCTTTAGTGTGTGCTGATCATGTTTCCCAGTTTTTCTCTGCATCCATGAGGGTCAGAAACTTACTTTTCTTTTTAAAGGAAAGCTGAAAGTCCCACCTTATCACATGTCTTCAGGAGCTGGAGCTTTAAGAAAAACATTAAATATGGCAAGATTTGCAATAAAATTGTGAGAATTGACAACACTTGAGGAGGGGAGACAAAGAGGGAAGAGGTACTACTGAGGGAATGTAAGTTTACCAATACAAGATGAGCTAGGTTTATTGCATATTCGACTGGTTTGGCTTGGTTTGGTTTACTAATTTTAAGCACCTCCCCTTCTTTAGTCCCTCAGAATCAGGATATTGCTAGACCATGTCTCATTATTAACATAATTTTATTATTTATATTTTATGATGCCAGTTATTTCACAGCAAGGCAGGCCTCAGCTCTAACAAGCTTACCATGTGTGGGCACAAGGATCCACCAGTATGGGGCTCTGTGCAGGGTCAGGGATTGAATGACACTTGTTTGTTCAAATTTTTATCAATATCCATAGGTGTCCACTCCGGTGCTGCAGGTAAGCATGGATATAACACAGACCAGCAATAGCCGGGAAAGGAAGCGGGAAAAGGTTACCCAGTGCAGGCATACGTTTTTTCTGGGTAGTTGAGTTTTGGGGTTTTTTTGTTCATTTTATTTATAGTGTCTTGTAAAGGGTCAAGCAGCCATTTTTCATAGGTATTGCTGCAGAAGTGGACTTTCAGGAGGTCAGTGGGTAGATGAACAGATTTTGAAAGGGAGGTCCAAGTGTAAGGAATATGGTGATAGAAGGCACAGACGTGTGAGGAAACAAAAAGGGGGAGAATGGTTGGTGTCATTGATGGAGCAGAGAGGACAGGAAAACAAAGCAGAGACCAGGTCAGAGACATAGCCTAGGCCTGTTCGATGTAAGGCTTGGAAGGCAATGACAAATAAGTTTTAACTTGCCAGTGCCAGTGAAGTGACTCCGAGAGTGACAAGGTAGAAGTGATGTCAGGAAAGATGATAGTTCGCAACAGCCTTTTGGCTGGGACATGGTTAGTGTCTAAAAGACCCAGGGGAAGGAGGCTGTGATAGTCACAGTAGGAGATGATCAGGGCATGAACGAATGATTTGGCCACTTCAATGAAGAGGAAAGGGCAGATTTTTTTTTTTTAAATGTGGAGGAAGATGGACCTAAGTGACAGAGAGAATGGTGGTGGTATCAAATCTTGCAGAGAATTGAAGGAATAAGGCAGGGCTTGAGGAAATATTAACTCAATTTTGACCACATTAAGTTTGAACTGATGGAGAGCCACCCTGGATGGGAGATGCCAGGAGTGGAGAAGTGTATCTGAGTGCATTAAGGATCATACTCTAATACCCTGGTTACTACTTGATGTTCGAGAATAGATGATGCTAATACACTAACTTCTTTCCTTGAACACGTATTGCCACCAGACTTATAATGATCTGTGGCCCTGTGGCCCTGTTGCCCCAGCATCATTGTCCTTATTTGGCTGGCATTAAAGTGCTCCACATTTCTCTGCCTAGAACAAAAGATATGACACCAGCAAATCAAGCAGTGATCCGTCTAACCTAGGAGTGAAGTAGTGAAAAACTTTGCACTATACCTTTTTAGTTGTCTCCATCTCTGTCTAGACTCAAAATTATTTGCTCTCTAAGCTTACTTAGTATTATTATTATTATTTATTATTATTTTAGGGCTGTTGAAGTTTAAACTAGACACCCTGGGTCCTACATTGGAGGGCAAAGAGAGCAGTTGACTGACTTTCTATTCACATTTGTCCTCTTTTCTTGTAAGTGATTGATTGGAAATGGCACAGCATGACAACAGCAACCACAAAAGGTGCCTGCAGTTTGGAAGGTTGGGGAGATCTCTATTCTCTGGGAGCCACCACCAGAGAAGATATAACTTAATGATTGACCTGGTGGTGGCTTTTAGTGTTTCTGAGAATGAGAAACCAATAGCCGTGGCGAATGCTGAGCAGAAATGCTGTGAACTTCTTCCGCCTGCGCTCAGGCAATGCACCTCGGTTTTGGGATCGTGGTCATCTCTCTCTTGCTCTGCTGAACAAGGAATCCCTTTAGGGTTGCTGTGCAGCGTGGTGGTTTTCTAATGTGAACAAATGCCCTCTGAGCACCACACACCCCAAAAACACTGTTCCCAGGTCTCCAGAGGGGAACGCCTCTAGGCTTGGCCTGTTTGGCCACTTGGCTCTTCCTCTCACCATCCAAAGGATTTGGGCTCCTTTAGATCTCTGTGGCGTGATTTAAAGTGCTTTCCTTGCCATGTTTATTGTGGCCTGAATAATCTCTCTGCGAGGCAGAGAAATAGTCGTTGCTCATTATCCATATGAATCCAAGGGGAAAACTTCTATTTTTCCCTGTCTTTTTATTTACTGATTTAATCCCAATTTCTTTGCACGTCTCCCTTCCCCTAGTAGTTGAGAGGCAATCAGACAGCTGCAGAGCTTGAGGAGCTGAGGCCTGGGTAACTCCTTGGCTTAGCAGTTGTTGCCACCAGTACTGGGACTGATCTATTTAACATGAGACCAGCCTTCCAAGGTCATGCTTCTGACCTTTAAGAACTTCTCTGTGTGCCAAGAAAGCCAAGCTGAAAGTCTTCAAAACCAATGGTGTTAAGGTGAAGGTAATCTGGGGGGTGGGGGTGCTGGGAAGGGGATTTAGAAAAGTGGAGTGAACTTTTAGTGTTAGTGAGAGTGGAAAACTGACTGTAGAACTCAACAGGGGCAGGGCAGGACTGAAATATTTGGTATGGCTCTTCAAATCCTAGGTGCCACCAGCATCTCTTGATTACATTCTTCCAAGACACAGTATCCCATACTCACCTGCAGACTGGCCCCAAGGTCTCCAGTGGGATCCTGGGCAGCAAGTCCTTTTATTTTATTTTCTTTGCCTCCCCACATCTGTCAAACATGAGAGGATGGGGAACGGTAGTGATTGCCGCCTTCTCCACTTCACTCTCCTTAGGTTCTCTCCTCCTCACTCCAGGGCAGGTCTCAAGATCCTAAGAATGGCCATACTGGGCCAGACATATACTCCAGGCATACTTCTGGCTTTCACAACATCTGGCAATGAGTTCCACAAGTACTTCCTTTTGTTTGTTTTAAACTTGCTGCCTATTAATTTCATTGAGTAACCCCTGGTTTATGTGTTATGTGAAGGGGCAACACATCCTTATTCACTTTTTCAGCACCATTCATGTTTTATAGATCTCTGTCCTATCACCCCTCAGTCGCCTCTTTTCCAAACTGAACAGTCCCCATCTTTTTAATCTCTCATGATATGGAAGCTGTTCCATACTGCTAACCATTTTTGTTACCATTCTCTGTACTTTTTCCAATTCTAATATATCTTTTTTAAGATGGAGCAATCAGAACTGCAAGCAGTATTCAAAGTGTGGGTGTACCGTGGGTTTACATAGTGGCATTATGACATTTTTCTGTCTTTTTATCATCCCTTTCCTAGGTTTCAGAGTAGCAGCCGTGTTAGTCTGTATCTGTAAAAAGAAAAGGAGTACTTGTGGCACTTTAGAGACTAACAAATTTATTAGAGCATAAGCTTTCGTGAGCTACAGCCCTTTCCTAATGGTTCTTAACATTTTGTTAGGGGTTTTTTTTGACTGCCGCTGCACATTGAGTGGATGTTTTCAGAGAACTCTCCACAATGACTCCAAGATCTCTTTCATGAGAGGTAACAGCTAATTTAGACCCCATCATTTGGTATGTATAGTTGGAATTATATTTTCTAATGTGCATTACTTTATATTTATCATCATGGATTTTCATCTGCCATTTTGTTGTCCAATCACCCAGTTTTGTGAGATCCCTTTGTAACTCTTTGCAGTCTGCTTTGGACTTAACTATCTTGAGTAATTTTGTATTTCGTGCAAACTTTGCCACCTCATTGTTTACCCCTTTTTCTATATCATTTATTAGTATGTTGAACTGGTCCAAGTACAGACCTTGGGGGATCCCACTAATTATCTCTCTCCACTCTGAAAACTGACCATATATTCCTACCCTTTGTTTCTTACCTTTTAAGCAGTTACTGATCTATTAGAGGACCTTCTCTTTTATCCCATGACTCCTTACTTTGCCTAAGAGCCTTTGATGAGGGATCCCATCGCAGGCTTTCTGAAAGTCTAAGTACACTATATCCACTGGATCACCCTTGTCCACATGTTTGTTTGACCTCTTCAAAGAATTGTCATAAATTGGCAAGGTGTAATTTCCCTTCAGAAAATCTGTGTTGTCTCTTCCCCAACATATCATGTGTGTGAGAGAGAGAGAGAATGCTGGTCTTTACCATAGTTTCACCCAATTTTTCTGACACTGAAGTTAGACTTACTAGCCTATAATTGCAAGGATCGCCTCTGGAGACTTTTTTAAAAATCGGTGTTACATTATCTATCCTCCAGTCTGGTTCAGAGGCTAATTTACTCAATAGGTTACATACAATAGTTAATAGTTCTGCAATTTCATATCTGAGTTCCTTCAGAACTCTTGGGTGAATACCGTCTGGTCCTGGGGACTTATTACTGTTTAATTCATCAACTTGTTCCAGAACCTCCTCTTGACACCTCAGTCTGAAACAGTTACTCAGATTTGTCACTGAAAAAGAATCGCTCAGGTGTGGGAATCTCCCTTACATCCTCTGCAGTGAAGACCAATTCAAAGAATTCATTTAGCTTCTCCACAATGTCTTTGTCTTCCTTGAGAGCTTCTTTAGCACTTCTATCGTCCAGTGATTGTTTGGCAGGCTTCCTGCTTCTGATATACTTAAAAAAATATTTGCTGTTAGTTTCTGTGTCTTTTGCTGGGTACTCTTCAACTTCTTTTTTGGCCTGCCTAATTATACTTAACTTGCCAGAATTTATGCTCCATTCTATTTTCCTCAGTAGAATTTGACTTCAAATTTTTAAAATGTTTTGTCTTTAACAACCTCTTTTACTCAGCTGGCGGTTTGTTTTTTTTTTGGTCCTCTTACTGTTGTTGGTTTTTGTTTGTTTGGTTTTTTTTGAGGTATACATATGGTTTAAGCCTCTATGTTGTTTTTTAAAAGTTTCCATGCAGCTTGCAGGCATTTCACTCTTGTGACTGTTCACTTTAATTTCTGTTCAATTATCTCCTCGTTTTCGTGTAGTTTTTGACATTAAATGCCACTGTGGTGGATTTCTTTCATATTCACCCCCCATCCCCCACAAGGATGTTACATTTAATTACATTACATTATTACTATTACCAAGCAGTTCAGCTCTATTCACCTCTTAGATCAGATCCTGTATGCCACTTAGGACTAACTCAAGGACTGCACTCCCCTTGTCGGTTCCAGGACTAGCTTCTCCAGGAAGCAATCATTCATAATGTCTAGACATTTTATCTCTGCGTCCTGTCCTGAGCTGACATTCCCACTCAATACGGGGGTAGTTGAAATTCCCTATTATTACTGGGTTTTTCTTTCTTTGTAGCCTCTCTAATCTCCCTGAGTATTTCACAATCATCATTACCATCCTGGCTGGATGGTCAATAGTATATTCCTACGACCATACTCTCATTGTTCAAGCACGGAATTTCTGTCCATACGGATTCTATGGTACTGTTGGATTCATTTAAGATTTTTACTGTATTTCACTCTGCTTTCTTTCACGTATAGTGCCACTCCCCCACCACTCTGACCTACTCTGTCATTCCTATATATTTTGTACCCTGTTATTACCATGTCCCATTGATTATTGTCGTTCCACCAAGTTTCAGTGATGCCTATTGTATCAATATCCTCATTTAACACCTGGCTCTCGAGTTCACCTGTCTTAGTATTTAGACTTCTTGCATTTGTATACAAGCACTTACAAAATTCATCAATATTTAGCTGTCTGCCATTAACTGATGGAATTGAATGGGACACTTTCATTTGCCTGTTTCTCTTCAGTTCCTACCTGTACTTTATCAACTTCTATCCTGTCCTATTTAATAGGATATAGCGCATCAACTTTGATAAATCTTCCTGTAAGTGATGTGTCTTTCTGAACCGTGTGCTCCTTCACACCTTTCACTGTTCCCCCGCCCTTAGTTTAAAAGGGTTTCCTCCTTCCATGCTGGGAAAATAGGCAGATACTGAACCACTCCAACATTATCATTGCTATGGCCCTCTCAGCTGTTAAATGGGAAGCTGCAGCATAGCTGAGAGGTGATCCGTAACAACTTATCACTGTAGCCTCCTGGAAACGTTGGACATAGCTGGACACAGCTACGAGGGTCTCTCCTGCTGGGAGCAGGTCAGACTTGCTTCTTTCCTGCTCAGTAGTGTGCTTTGCTGGGGAATCCAGGTCCTGTTGAAAACATGCAGTTGTTGGAAGTGTGTCAAATCCCAAATCAGCATGGCACTGCCCAGTAAACACTATACAAGTTTTCCCAAAGTACCTTATTCTGGCCCTGCGGCTATCCCATTCCTGCCTCACCCCAGGCAACTCTGACAATGTACCTCAGTCTTGGCCTTCAGCAGCCCCTGTGATTTCAGTCCTAGTGCCCTGCACTTTTCTGTCAACACCCCTCTATTTTCACCACAGCACTCCCTGATATGCCAGTCTTACACGCCCCAGCTATTGCTGTGCCAGCTCCCTCAACTCCAGCCTGCAGCACCCCTTGCTATTCCAGTTCTGGGTTGCCCATATACAGCTGTGCCAATGCCCTGCAGCGCTAACCTATAGCATCCTTGCTCTTCCTGTTCTATTTCTTTTCTGAGACACATCTGTTAAATCAGAGATTTTTTTTTTAAAAAAAGTATGAACGTATGCCCACTGGGGAAAATACTGAGACCAGCAAACGGGCCCCTCTGGTATCTCCAGGTTACTACTGGGAAAATTCTTGTGCATGAACCAATAATGCCAGGATTTATGTAATGACCGCCATGTGATAATCCAGGGGAGTAGCCAGATCTATTGCTAGAAGGGAGAAAAACATGTCTAAAAGAGGCACATACTGTTCACTCATTAACTCTGCCCTATGCTGGAGAGAGGAGGCAAAGGAGACCAGCCTCAGAGCTGGATTCCTTTGTTCCTCCCCGAGGAGGGAGGAACGGCATTGCCTTTTGGAAATGGGAGGACTCGGTGATTTCAGCACAAGGGCCACTTTCACTCTAAGCATATCTCACCCACTACATTTGTGAGTGGTCAAAAGGAAAGAAGCTGAGGCCTACGCTTCCTCAATCCTGCAGGTGGCAGCTGGACCCCAGCTTGAGCATTACGGAAACGAGCACTCGTACAAACAGCCAAACATGACCAGGAACTGGTGGGCAGCTCCCCACGCTTGGAGACAGCAGGACTGTGTGGGGGAAGGAAGAAGACTAGAGGGGGGCAAAGGCTGCTGGAAGGCCGTGCCCTTCCCAACACAAAGAGGGTTCTCCCCTCCTCTTTGAGCCTCTAACGCCCCCTCTCACAAACAACAGATCCCCTATTTTCAGACAGTCGCTGCTTTCCCCGTGCACCACTCCCTATCCCATCATGTATTTTGTTATAGACAGGGGCAGCAAATATAGGACAAGGGTGGGGGGTGTCCCCATTGCAATGGCTTAGCTCTGGTTTCTGTTAGTTTAAACTCCTGCCGTTTTCAGCAGCCTGGACACAGAGTGTTTCTTGAAATTTGGCTTGTAGATTATTAAAGGATCTAAATTCTCAGTAACCCTCCCAGTTAATGATTGGTTAATTCATCACACACCCAGTTAGCACAATGGGTGGGCATATGTGCCTCTAGGGATTGATAATGGAAATATAGAGCTCTCACCTTTAGATCACTGGTTCATGTGTAACCCTGGTTAACAGTGAATGATCAGGTTACCTCCTGATTCTTTGGTAGCCTGTGTAAAATGGCTTAGGTGGACAGGGGTCTCTATTACAAAGCCACCAGCATTGTTGGCACTGATTTCTCCGCCCTCCCCCCTCTCCCCCGCCCCTATTGAGGGCAACCTTGGAGGAAAAGGAATGAAAACTGAGCTGTGCTTTTATTAGTAAAGATGTTCCTCCCAGGGTGAGGTCCACTGGCAGAGAGGAGTGTGAGGAAAGCTTTCCCTGCTGCTGCTCCTATGGTGCCTGTCTCTGTGCACAAACGGGACCATCATCTGCCCCCCAAATCAGTCCGGCACCCTTCATCAGCACTAAAATTCACTAAAGAAAATACAAACATTTGGTTCATTTGCTCTATAAAGCAGAGAATTGCCTTGTTAGAGCTCTGCTGATGTCACACTGCTGGGACCACTTTACATGCAATGGTTTGAAAAAGAGGAATCATGAGCTCATACAGTTGGAATGTAGCTTTGAGTTAGGATTTCACACTTTGTTACTGAGGCCTGTAGGCTTTCACTGTGTCTCATTTTCAGAGCCAGCCATTGTCTGCTTCCACTTTCTCTGGATCCATTGGCTAAGTTCCATGCAAATTATTGTGTGAGTCTTTTCATAGGAGACCTTGAAAACTGACGTGCTGTGTGCTCTGCATGGACATTAGGGACTGGCTGCAGGCCACAAAATTTGGCTCTGAATCGAGATTCAGATTTCAAACACCCTGAAGTTCAGGGCATTAAGATCTGGGATTCGGATCTGGATACAGCGCTATTTGATATTAAAGATCCAATAGCACGTTTGGTAAGAGAGAGTTGGGGGTTCCAGGGTGTACATCTGCTCTCCTTTCCCGCTATGCTGTGTACCAGTTGTTTGCTGGATTCTCCTTCCCACCTTAGAGGTAGTGGTATTTCGGGAGGGAAGAGCGGGAAGTGAAATGACTCCCATGTATATATACTTTGTAAAGTACATTAGGATCCTGCACTGAGGTGAAAGTGGGTCGGTACAGCATACCGGTAAGAAGCCTGTACGTAGCCCACTTCCCTGGCGGCTGCCCCTTCCCCGTCAGCAGCCCTGCTGGACCCCAGCGGCAGGGCCACCGCCAGGGGAGGCAAAAGGGGCAATGACGTTAAAGCACTGCGGCTGTGCTTTAACATCATTGCCCCTTTTGGCACACCCCCGCCCCCCCGGCCGGGGCTGCCGACGGGGGGAGGGGTAAAAGGAGCAGCTGTCCTGGGGCCGGTGATTTAAAAGGGCCTGGTGCTCCTGGCTGCCACTGCTACCATGGCAGCGGCCGGAGCCCCAGACCCTTTTAAATCGCCGCCGGAGCCCTGGGCAGTGGGGCCCAGCAACATGGATGGGCTTGCTGGGGGCAGCTGACCCCAGCCCTGCCCCTTCTGCCCAAGGCCCCATACCAGTAAGGATTTAATATTACTTTCACCCTGGTCCTGTATGTGTAGTTTGTGAAACATCCAGATCAGATGACCAACAAACTGTACATCATTATTACAGGTCCCCCCACCCCCAAACACACCCCCCATGATAAACTAAGTCGAGCCTCTTATACATTCTCAGAGATAGTCTGAGGCATGCAGCAGTCAGTTCCCTCACACCACTGTGGGCTGTGGACAAACACCATAGTAGAAAGAACGTTGTAATCTGAGCACATTCTTGTTCCACCTCTGACTCTCCCTCTGGCCTTGAGCAAATCACTTTGTTTTTCTGTGCCTCAGTTTCTCCATCAGAATTAATATTATGTCCCTAGGTCATGGACTATATCGTGAGGCTAAATTAATGTTTCCTCAGTACTATGAAAATGAATATCACTATAGAGAGTGCAAAGAATGATTGTTGTTCATTATTATTGGGACCCACCTTTTCCAAAAAAGAAAAACAGCAGAGCTCCATGAGCACAAGAGGGCGCCATTCTAAAAGGTCTGGCCACATAGCATATCAAAAAGCATGGAAGACACCCTTTTTCTCCATTTAAATGATCTTTAGTTTAACATTGTGAAGTTCAACATTTACTATGAGAGGTTTGTGCCAGTGCATTTTGGGTGGGCTGAGAAGGTTATCTAGAACTGAAGATCAAGCAGTAATAATTATCTGTATGCACTGGACAGGACACAACCAGTACTGAATCAGAGAAATTAACAATGGAAGTGGCTAATAGAGGTGATCTAGTCGAGGGCAGGATTGGTCCCTGCAGAATATTCAATGGAGCTTTATCTAATCTAGCTATAATTTTTCCAAGGGATAATATTCCACCTCTTGTCTCTTCCACAATAATAATAATAATCTCCTGATATTCAGGCTAAATTTTCCTTTGCTCAGTTTCATTCTTTGCACCAAACTAAACAATTCCTCTCCCTCTTTGTAGATGGTCATTCTGTCCTCCTGCCCTTAGTCATTGTTTGGCTAATCTATACATATTTCATGAATTCTCCTGACCTTCCTTATAAGCAATTCCTTCAGCACATTTATCACACTGGTTGCTCGTTTCCCCAGATTCTGGTACCAAGGTGTCCAGAGCTGAATGGAGAATCAAGTTGCAGGGAGTTCCCCATTTATCTTGCTTGGCACTTGTCAGTGCAGTAGCTAGAACACGGCACTTCAGCATATGTATTCTATATCTTCTAGAATGTAGGGTTCAGGCCAGAGTCCAACTCAAGCAGATTCAAACATAATAGCCTCTGCATTTGGTTTCAAACCAGGTGTTAGAGACCCACAGACCCACTTTCTGACATATGGACTCAGATTCTGTTAAAAATAAATCAAGGGGGGGCGAGGAGGTCAAAACTCTGGAATTAGGAGTGAGAGACATGGCCTTTTTATCTCTAGGTCACCAGTTCAGCTGGGGCCCATCTCGGCAATGAGAAGTAGTTGCTGTCCAAGGGCTATTTGGGGACCTGGGTGAAAGGAAATGTGGGGTGGAGGTCTCAGTCCAGCTCCTAGCGAGCAGCTGTCAACCTTCCAAAACCTGGTGGCAAATATTAGTGTCATATGAGAACCCAAGAATTCAGTGGGAGATGAGAGAGTCTGAACTAGTCTTTCACACCTAGGGTGTGTGGCCCCTCCAGGGCAGGGCACGTTGGCTGGGCTCCGTGTAGGGAAGCTTGCCCTGCTGATGCCCAAGTTGTACCCATTCTGTGGATACCCAGAAGGCAGCCATCTCCAGGGCTGTCAACCTGGCCCCTTTTGCCAGCATGAAACGTGCTTTAAAATGTCTAAAAAGCCAGGAATCCAAACACTATTAAATGCAAAGAAATCATGAAAAACAACAAGGAACAAAAGCTCTCAATCCAAGCTAAGCACTGCACAGACAGGAACCTGCTCTGACGTACATGAGCACCCCATAGGGATTAACTCTCTCCTGCCTGACAAAGCCAGCCTCACAGTCTCCATTTCGCAGGGTGTGTTGTGTGCTACATTGTATTTAATTCAGATAGATAGATGTTTGGCAAATGTTGAGATTTGTCTCCCCCCATACAACCCTTGGGACCAAGATATTTCTTCCTGTATGAAGGATCCAAAAGAATTTCTCTTGTGAAACTGACACATGACATAGGCAGCAAAGGTCTGAAGAGAAATGGAAACGTAATTTCTCTATTCTGCTTCCCTGTCTGCTGAATCTTGGCTATGGGGCAAGGGCAGAAATTGCACTACTACCGATAATTAATCTTTTACTGCAGCACCTTTCATCTAAGGCTCGCAACATGTTTTACAGCCATTAATTCATGAGCCCTCACAATACCCCTGTGAGATAAGCCAATATTATTAACCTCCCTGTCTAGATGAGGAAGCTGAGGCACAGAGGCAAAGGGCCTCACCTAAGATCATACAGTGAAACAATGGGTAGTGGTTGGAATAGAACCCATGAGACAGGAGTCTCAGCTCTGTCTTTAAGCATTGGACCACATTCCCTCCCTTTCCTAAAACGGCAGGGAAAAAGCTGCTGCACTCCCAGCCACCCAACAGAATCTTCTTTGGGAGGTCGTTGTTGATGGTACCTGAGAAGGAAGGGGGAAAGGACCACTGTCTCCTGGGAATATACAAGGCCCCTGTCTCTCAAAGAATGCTCAATAGGTTGAGAGGACCAAAAGAATAAAGACTCTCAGCACCTGTTCTCTGCATAGTCTTTCATTTGTGTAATGGAGCATCAGCCTTAGTGGCAGTATAATTTGGGAAGGGCTCACTTCAGTTATTGGTTATGTCAGAGTCACAACAACTGCTGCTGTCCCCCACCTGAGCACAATGAGCGGGTTTGATTTTCAGGTGTCTCGTTCACTGATCTCTTTCTTGCTGCGTCTATGCATGGGCAGTTCACAACCTCACATCAGTCCCACCTGCTCTGGTCCATAGCTCTGCTCTCAAGGGTTTTGAAGTACCCACAGCTGTGAAGAGAAAATCTTGGAGGAGCCTTGAGGAAATCTCCAGACGTCCTGACACTTTAGAGGGAGTGGCACCTGGATAATTTTTTCATGTTCCCCAGGATCAGTGTGTCTATGGGGAAGAGGCCTCGGCTCTCACATCAGTTTTGACTTGACATGACTAGCATCTTAGAAGGCCTGGCGAGTACCTTTGATGGAGAAGTCTCCGGACTGTCTGTTATCAGCCATCATAATAGCCAGTGTTTCCTGGAGCTGGGCACAAAACCTGGGTAATCTTATCGTTTTGAAACTCTCCCCTTATTAAGCATCTGTGACATCTGCTAGTTCTTAGAGGGACAGGTAGATTATAATAGGCATTAAGTTTCACTTTAAAAAAAAAAGAGGAGAAAATGTTAATTTGCTTTTGTTCTACTGGATTTTAAACAAAATGGCATAATGGCTCTAAAATCTCCACCCTGGTTGTATTTGTCTTGGGGGAAAGAGAGAAAAGTAGAATGGCTTTAGGAAAAGATTTGTGACACAATGAAGAATAGAGTGTATCTGCTTCTGATATGGATGTGGGGGAACATTCAGCATAAAAGGGCAGGTCTTTGAAATCTGTGGTGTTCATAAAATGGCCATCCATCCGACAACCTCACACCTAAATGTAGAGCGAGAGCTATACTAAAGCCCCGTTTCCAAATGTCTCTTGGTTTTGGAGTGTCCATCTCTGCATCCAGATTTTGTGGCTTGAGCCTGTCTCTAAACTAAAGCAAGTTGTGACTGGAGGGATTGAGCTAGCATGGCAGGGCTGTCGTGTGGAGGCCTCACACACAGATCTAGATGAGACAGAAGGAAGATATCTGGCCAGCGTGTGGTGCTGGCATACCAAGTTTGGGAGCACCCAACCACATTTTTGGCTGGTCCTGTTTAATCAGCTTGAGCTGTGTTTAATAATTCAGCACGTTGCTCAGCACAAGAGCTGGACAGCGAGAATCACGCCCCTAGTGCGTTATTAAAATATCAGTGGAAAGTCATAGAAGCATAGAATATCCGGGTTGGAAGGGACCTCAGGACCAACCCTCTGCTCAAAGCAGGACCAATCCCCAATTTTTGTCCCCAGATCCCTCAATGGCCCCCTCTGGAATTGAACTCACAACCCTAGGTTTAGCAGGCTAATGCTCAAACCACTGAGCTATCCCTCCCCCCAAACAATTTCCAACGGAGCACCTGGATGTGAACCAGGGACCTCTTGAGTCCCTGGGACCTCAAAAGTCCCATATTTTGAATGGTTGGACTTTACTGAAACTCATTTGTCTTTCTAAGCTAAATTTCTTCAAATGCAGCTAAGGTCCTTGCCTTCAGTCGGGTAGGAGAATTATCAATACTGACCAGAGAACCCCTCCCGTTAGCATAGGTACTGTCTACACTGCCGTGCTACAGCAGTGCAGCTGGGCCGCTGCAGCACGTTAAGCGTAGACAAGCCCTTTGTCTCACAAAGGAATATTTAAAGGAGGGTGTGGTTTTTCATTTTGAAAATAAATAATGTATGACAAAAGCCTGGGATTTTGCACACACAGGACCATAAGAACTGACATATTGGAGTAGTTGGTTTTTCCAGCCTCATTTCCTGCCTCAGAAGATGTGACCAATGATCTAATGATCTAATTCAATATTCCACCTCCTGCTACAACAGAGAAGGCTAATGGTCCATCTACTCCAGTATCCTGACTCTGACTACTACTAATAATGGATTTCCCAGAGGGCAGCTGAAATTCCCTAGATGTAGCTAATTATTCCATTCTAAACTTTGCTCTATCTTAGCCCTCTACAGATTGTGTCTATACTACCTTGGAGACCAATCCTCTCCCTATGCACCTTCCTGAAAGTTGAGATCATCTAGGCGGCTTCTGCTAGTAGCCTCTCGATCTGAGGTCTGGGGTAAGGGGGTGTTCTCAGTGGGGAGGCCACAGTGCTGCTTCTGGTTCTCCATTAAATCCCAGTACAGTGTATAGCAGTGTATAGGGCTATGCCCATCTTTTGGCAGAAGATGGAATTGAACTACAGAGGCATATTTGGAGGAGGGGCACCTTTGAATAATTGTAGCAGGCTTTCCCTGAAATGCCCAGCCCTGTTAGCAGATATTAATCTAGCTGAGAAAGGGGAAAGTGGGTTCTGCTTATTTATACCCCACATGGGTATAAGGGAGATGTGAGTATCTCACTAGACCAGTGGTTCTTAACCTTTACTGCAGCCTGCACCCTTTTGGTTCTCAAAATATGTTCTCGCACCCCTTATCAAAAATCGTTGAAGTAGGTCAGTTCTTTAAACCTAGATATATTTTTTGTTTGTATATTACAGTAATCGTTAAAAATGTATAATATTAATAAATACATAGGTTTGATTAAACAAAGTAGTTGTACTTATGTGCCTGTGCTAAATTTGTGTTTTCGATGATTTACCTTCTAAAAAAATCTGGCATGTCTCGCACCCCCCGCACTAGACAGCGAGAGCCTTTGTTAGGGATTGGGATGTTGGCGATCTCACTTAGTGGACAGAGCAGAAGCCAGATGTAATGAGCAAAGCAGGTATCAGTGGTGCAAGAAGAAATCATTTCTTGCCAGTACGCTGCACTCAGGGGAGGGACACAAAGGGGGGGCATGTGACCTCCCCACGTGACCCCCCATGTGACTCCGCCCTGCCCCAAGCCCGGAATTTCCATGCTCTCCCCATCCCCTCCACATGATCCACATCCATCCCACATTACTGGGAGGGAGGGGGCAGGCTGGGGGCATGCCAGAAAAGCTGCCAGCGTTCTGCTTCTTTCCCCGCTGAGGTTCCCAGTGGGGAAAGGAGCAGCACGGCATCAGTTCCTCCAGCAGCTGTACCGCCCCGCAACCCCAGTCGTCCAGGAGGGCTGCTGTACAGACAGAGGAGACACAGCTCCATGGAAAGAAGAGGGGTGGGGCTGGGAGCGGGCTCCTCCTCTGTCTTTCCGGTACACCATAAAACAAGGTCTGGCCACATAGCATATCAAAGGCACAAGCAGCGTCCAGTGCAGCAACGACAGGGAATCACCTAGTTGCTTAGATAACTTTCTGTGCCTCCTGCTGGCTTAAACAGCATGGCTGGACCAATCAGTGGAGCTGGTGATTCTCTAGTCAGGGCTACTGTGGGTGTCAGCTTGGTTAAGGCTATAGTCCTACTACCTCCTGGGCCCAGCAGCTTTCAGCAGATTTTGGCTAGAGGCCAGGATATAACAGCTGTCTGGGAATTTGCAGGCCTGGGTTCAAGACCCAGGACATCACAGGCTTTAGGACAGGGGTTCCCCAACTTTTTGCCAGCATGACCCCATTTTAGTGAACTGTTTCCTCCCAGGACCCCAGACAGCATGGAGGATGCCATTTTATAGACCAGAATGGCATTCTCCACACAGTGTGAGCTCTCACACACCATACGTGCAAGATCATGTCACTTAGAGGACCTCCACACAGTATGATCTCATACATACGGTACATGCAAAGTCAGACTGTGCAGAGGATGCCATTTTGTAGAGCAAAATGGTGTCCTCCATGCAGCATGATCTTGCACACACTGTACATGAGAGGGCCTGCTGTACGGAGCAAAATGGTGTCCTGCACATTAGGGATTGCTGGAACCCCATCTGCTGATGGTGTGACCCACAGTTTGGGAACTGCTGCTTTTGAGTGTGGTCCTGAGGCAAGAATCCTAGCCAAGCTCCTAGGAGCTGAACTCATCTTTCATGTTGATTTCTTTGTTAATAAAACCAAACTCCATCACAGGGGCTGAGTTTGGACATTACCATCTGTGTGGACTGTGTCTGTAGACAGGGCCCGCTCTAGGCACCAGCTCTCCAAGCAGGTGCTTGGGGCGGCAGTCCGCGTCCCGCGACGGCAATTCGGTGGCGGCAATTCGGCAGCAACTGCTTGGGGTGGCAAAATCGGTAGAGCCGCCCCTGTCTGTAGAACAGGTTGGAAAAGGGGCTTGTTTATAACCATATTCTGATCTCCTTTCTAGCATCTTCCCTCCAAAGGTGCAAAAGCTTTTTACAGAGATTAATTAATCTAACCCTACAACTGCCCTGACTATTCCTATCGAACAGATGCACAGGTAAAGTGATTTGTCGAAGGTCACAGGGTGGCAGAACTGGTAATGGAACCCAGGAGTCCTGATTCCTGGTATTTTATTACCCATTAGACAATGCTTCCCCTTTTGACACAGTTATGCCATTAAATTGTAATAAATGGTGATGCTCAAATGAATTTCTGCTAGGAAGCTTGGGTGTGTTGTTTTAAGTCAATAAATAAGTAGGTATTGTAGCTGTTGCAGTCTGGCACTATCCCATGAGGCCACAGTGTGAAAAGCACCACTCCCTGTCTTTTCTGAAAGGCTACTCTTCCCTTCAATACCATTCATATCATCCCACTTCCTGCAATCTCACATAACCCCCTACCAGCCTGAGAATTCATCTCCTAAAATCTGATGGCAAGTCTGTTTTCATGGGTCTTGCGGGCAGCTCAGAGAGGCTTGTGAACCTGCCCTGCAGCAGTGGGAAGTGAGTAACAGCACAACTTGTGTGCTCTGCAGGAGAGAGAAAGAAAGGGGAGGATTAGACACAACAGGTAAGTTTTTATTTGCTTCTGTCACGGGGGCTGGGAACAGATCACTGTCCCTCAGAAATGGGAAAAGAGCCCCTCAATTTCCCACTCCAAGAGCTTCATTCTCAGTGACCTGACCAAAGAGGAATATACTAGTCTTCTTCGCAGAGGTGAGGGGTAAAAGCTAAACAGGGAGACCAAGGAGACTGCACTTCTCTCTCTCTCTCCCCTAGTGGGGTCCGTTCAGGTCAGGCCTGAGGCATCTTGACAGGGGCAGTGAAAGGTAAGGAAGGTAGCGCTCCTGCAGCCTGAGTATATCAGCTCAGTCTCTAGGGCAGTCCATCTGGTGCCTTCCACCAGCACTACAATTAAACAATAAACACATGCAGCTGATTGCAGCTGCCCTGAGTTTTCACAGGTGAAAACCGTATGTGTTAGAATGCAATGCAGCCTGGTTGTTTGGCTCAAGATGGGGCAATCTGGATCACTTGGTAAGTGGAGTGCAAGCAAACAATATGTGTTTTAATATGGTTAGATGTACCTATCTACACTAGGAACACTGAATGTTGGCCATACTTACAGAATGGGGGACTCTGTCCTGGTAAGCAGTGACTCTGAAAAAAAGATGTGTGGGTCATGGTGGCTAATCAGCTGAACATGAGTTCCCAGTGCAAGGCTGTGGCCAAAAGAGCTAATGCAATTCTTGGATGTATAAACAGAAGAATTTCAAGTAGAAGTAGAGAGGCTATTTTACATCTCTATTTGGCATTGGTGTGACTGCTGCTGGAGTACGAGGTCTAGTTTTGGCGTCCCCAGTTCAAGAAGGATGCTGATCATTTGGAGAGGGTTCAGAGAAGAGCCATGAGAATGCTTAAAGGATTAGAAAACCTGCCTTATAGTGACAGACTCAAGGAGCTCAATCTATTTAGTTTAATAAAGAGAAAGTTAAAAGGATGATTTGATCATAGTCTATAAGTATCTACATGGGAAACAAATATTTATTAATGGGCTCTCCAGTCTTACAGCGAAAAGTATAATGCGATCCAATGGCTGGAAGTTGAAGCTAGACAAATTCAGATTGGAAGTAAGGCATAAATGTTTAATGGTGAGATTAAACAACCTTTGAACAATTCACCACAGCTCAAGGTGGAGTCTCCATCGCTTCCAATTTTGAAATCAAGATTGATGTTTTTCTAAAAGCTCTGCTCTAGGAATTACTTTGGGGAAGTTCTCTGGCCAGGAGGTCAGACTGGATGATCACAATGGTCCCTTCTGGCCTTGGACTCTATGATTTGCCTGCTGGGTCTTTGTAGGCACTACAGCTCGTGGCTCCATATTAAATATGAGAATTAAATATGGCCATGGACGCACAGTCACCATCTCTAGCCACACATCCCACTTTGGCTAAGCTTCTGAAATGACAATCTTTCCTTTCTCACCATCCCATCACACAGGGATGGCTATGAGAATGTATGCTTCTATAAACCTGGCCACCTCTGAAATCCATATGGAGACATCTGGGGAGAAAAATAAGGGGATTCTTTAAGAAGAAGGCTGCTTTTGTTGTTAAAGCACTATACTGGAACTCAGGAGATCTGAGTTAAATTTCTGATTTGGCCACAGACACACCTTCTATGAGCTTGGGCAAGTCACTTAATCTCTCTCTGCTTCAGTTCTCTATCTATAAAATGAGGACAATGCTCTCTTTCCCCCATCCTTTCTCTGTCTTGTCTACATAGATCTTTAGGGCAGGGATTGTCTCTTACTATTGTATAATAAGGCCCTGGTCTTCATTGTGGCCTTTAGGAATTCCTGTAATATAAATAAGAAATAATCATTAAAATCCCCATAGAAATGTTTTGGAGTAGGAGAAGTTATCTTGGAGAGACAGGGTGAGGGAAATAAAGATTATGGTAAAATGCAGCTATTGCACCTCCTAAGTGAGGGTGAGTTAGCATCTCTGAATTGGTGCATAAACACCATTTGTTTTCCCTGTATCCTTTGCTGCCCTGATTCATTGTGAGCTGAAGCAAGACCTTTCTGTTGCAGAATTTGTTTTGTCCTCAACTTAAATAAAACAAACTCTTGACAACACAACTTTTCGTCACCCGCCTCCTCCTGCCCCCCTGCGCCCCTGCTTCAGGGAACTACCAATAATCTCCAAGTACATATACCAACCTCTGTAAAAATAGCAACACAATTGCAAACTTCGTGGTAATTGCTGCTTGATTTCAAAATATTTGTTCTTCTCCTTCCCTGTCTTTTATCTCTCAAGCCTCAATACCGCACTAAAGCAACATCCCCAACTCCCAGCCAGGGTTGCCTTCTTAAATTTGCTGCACCATTATTAATGGCAGCGATCTCCATCTCAGAGTATTTAAAAATATAGCCTTCTCTAAATATAGCCAATCTGCATGTGTTTAACTACTACAGGAGGAGACTCAAAGGGGACCAAAATATTGACATCCACTGGGTGTGTATAATTTGTTTTGGTTCCTTCTCTCTCATACACAGCTTTGTATATTATCCATACACCTTCGTGGAAAATCAGTTATTATTTAGCATGAGGAATGTGGCTGCTGTTTCGATCTGGATTTGGATGGAGTTTCCTTTGTTTATTTTTCCATGCTCTGTCCAAACGGTGTCAATGAGAATGGAGCTTATTGAGCTATTTATAGTCTGTCTCCACACGCGGCTGCACCTTTCCAGCAGCCACATCCCCCACGGCGGGGGGAGGGAGGAGATGGCACAGCTTGCCTAGGATGTAGGGGGCAGGAGAAGTGCACCTGCTATAGAGGGAACAGAGGGCAGAGTATGCTGAGTACAGGGAGGATAGAGATTATCTGGCACAGAGATGTTTGTGGGGGGAAGTGAGGGCCGAAAATTTCTCGTGTAGCAAAGATGGGAGAAGCAGGGAACAGAATATGTCTAGTATGGAGAGGATGGGAAGGGAAGTGAGGGCAGAGCCAAGCATGCCTAGTACATGGGGTGGGAAACAGGGTTGGGGTGAGGCAGCCATCATTTGGAACAAAGGGGTATGGGAAGGAATTAGAGGTAATGCTCAACTGGCAGGGAGTGAGATTTGGGGGGGCATGTCATGGGGGGGCCCAGCTCACATGGCAGCGATGGGGATTGGAGGGCAGGGCTCACTTGGAAGAAAGAAGTTTTTGGGGGGTGGAGTTCACCTGATGGGAAAGGGTGCGGGGAGGAGGGGGTAGAAGAGCCCAGCTCAGCTAGGAGGAAGGGGGATTTGTGCAAGAGCAGAGCCCAAGCTTGCCAGGGATGGGCTAGTCATGTACATCTCAAAGCTATGAGAACTCCATGTTCTCTCAGACATCTGTCACGAATGACTCGGGCTGATGTTCACTGCCCAACCCTCCCTGCCTCCCCCCCTCCCCCCAATCACCATCCTCCTCCCTTCCTCAGGGTACGGCCTGTGCACAGACACTGGCTTCTGGTGCTTGCAGACACAGGGCAGTAAAGGGATGATGTGGCACAACCTCCTTGGCTGTGTAAGAGGCTCCAAAGTGGTCCCAGCATCCAGAACCTTCTTTTTATTGTGCCCCCTCAGAGAACCATGCCTCCCCCAAATCCTGGGCTCTCCCCTCTCCCCAGCTGTCCCTGGCCTCCCTTATTCTATTCCCCCTCAGGCTTTTCCCTTTGCCAGCCTGTGGGTAGGTTTGATTCATCCCTTTCCTTACATGCATATTTGTGCTGGGGGCAGTTTCCTAAAAGGGGTAAGTGTGACCCGCCCCATAAAAGAAGCAGCCACTGGGGATTGGTTTCACAGCCATGTTCTGTGGTTAGCATTAATAACCTTGCCTTTGGTGCAGTCTGCAGGGCTTTAGGTGCTGACTAAGGGAGCAGAGGCGAAGAGGCATGTGTGTGCATGCATGTGTGTGTGTGTGTGTATAATCTCTCCCTATACAGGTTTAAGGGGATTAAGGGACATCCCATTTTCCTAATGGGGTGCAGTGATAAAGCTGCAGTTTCTGCTTGAGGTACTGCTTGAGCTGGCAGGCAGGACTGGGCTGGCCAGATGGAGGGATGAGAGGGAGGTAGAGCGAGAGAGAAAGAGGCAGGGAAGGGAGGGGGGAGAGAAGGCAGCTAGACACCTACGCAAACACAGAGCGAGAGGAGATCCTTGGATGCAAACACAGACACAGGCTTCCTCCTCCTCCTCACATGCCCCTGATTCATTTCCACATGCCGTACACGTGACATGCTAATTCAGGGCTACTACAGAACTCCAGGGTGAGAGGAAAACGGGGGAGAAATAATACCCGGTAAGACACCAAACTGCAACCTTTAAGGGGGATTTGGCTCAGCTTAGCAGCATCCCCACTCTGTGATCCCTCTTCCTCTCCCAAGACATGCAGTGAGACAGTGAGAAGGGGGGAAGGCCTTACCAGCAGCCCCCCTCCCCTCCACCTTCATCCACCCACACACCACCACCTTGTGTGAGCAGTTACATGTGACTCCAGCACACGAAACCAGCTCAGTGCCAACACACATCACACCTTCCTCAGGACACGGGGTTAAATCAGAAGTGCATTCCCCCTTCACTTCCCTGCAGCATGACACAGGCTGAGGTGGAGTGAGCTGCAGTCTGCCAAGCCACAGGCTCTGCCCTCTCCTCTGAAATTGGGAGACTTTGAATCCATATTTTAAAACACACACACAACCCCTATGTGCTTGGAGAAAATAAACCCACAGCAACCTGGTTAAAAACCAGAGGGAAGCATTTCCCAGCACCATAGTGTGAAATTCTGCCACCCTCTGCCATGCCTCCCCCCGCAACCATCCCAATCTTCTCTTTAATTACCATGCCATTCACACCAAGAGGAGTTTATGTCCCTATTTCCCCCACCCCTACACCTGCCCATGTTAGGACACCTGCCCTGGCTGCTTATTCCCACTGAAATCTTCCTCCTCCTCCTCTAGCCCAGCACTATTTCAGAAGGTAGGAATGCAGTGGATTCTCATGTTCGAATCAAGTGTTATTGGAGTTACGTTCTGCTTAGGACAGACTGTAAAAGAAGAGAAAAATCCCAATAAAAGCTGGCCAGATTCTGATCTCTGCTACATTGGGGTGAATTGTGGGGAACTGTCCCCCTGAGTTCACAGGCATTACTCTGGATTTACATCAGTGTAACGGACAGCGGAATTTGACCCACTGTATTTAGTTCATTGTCCCATTTATATGGTGCTCCCATCACCTTCTCTTCAGATGCGGAGTCAAAAATATACACACCACCTGGATTCATAATTTATATAATGTAAAATGAATAACGACACTCGAAAGAGCTCTGCGTCCCACTGAAAACCCTCCCCATCCCCTTGCTGAAGCCTGATTCAATGTAAGGGGTTTTCAGTCTGTCTGAAACCTCCACTAACTCATGCTCCATAGGGGGCCCATGTGCACGTGTGTGAGGAAAACAAATTCCTGAGCCATTTCCCAAGATCATCCCTACCCCAGCCTTCATACAAACCTATGGATTGTCAGGTCAGCCAACCCTGCTGATCTCTATGGGAAAGGAAGCAGAATGTGTAGTGCGCAGCCATGGAAAATCAACACCTTGAATTGTGCTCGGAAGAGAATAGCAGCCAATGCAGATAATGGGGTGCAGGTGTGATACGTTCTCTGTGCAGTACAGCGCTAAGCACGTAAGCAGTCCTAACAGAGGTTTCTAAGTGCCTTTCATGTGTGGTCCCAAGCAGAACCCATTGCAGCAATCTAACCTCGAGGAGGTGGAGAACTGGAGAATGGTGATGAGGGCCAGATTCAAAAGGAAAAGTCAAAGTTGCCAAGGTAGAACATGCGGGACACAGTGATCTAGGCCACTCTACTAGCCAAGTATTTCTTGACTCCACCCAGCCCCTATGTGATGCCCTGACGGTGTACAGGATCTTAAAGACATCACTAGTGGTCAGAGAGAATTCCCCCTGCACAGGAGCATCTTCTGTTGTTCCTTTCGTCACCTCAACAGGGTGTGCTGTGGAGCATGAGGATGTGGGAAGAGGTACATAGGTAGCATAAGACACTCTGGAGATTCTGGGCTGTGATGCAGCCTTTCAAATGCTTGTGTAAATTATAGCAACCCTCAGGGCTGCTCTAATTTATTGTGGGAGCTGTATGAGCCCCAGCTAGCCCTGAAGCAGGGTGGCACAAAGCCACCTTTGCCCTCCTTCCCACAGGCTGTGCCTTGTATGTTGCGCCTCTAAGAGACACAGTACAGAATCAGATCACAAATTTTTCAAGGAATCAGAGCGGAGACCCAAGGTCAGGAGCAGGCTAGGCCAGCATCAAGCAGATGGTAACAAAGCAATTAAGCCATGAAAATGGTCTCCTGAGGGAGAGGACTGCTTTTACAAAGTCTTCCTTAACTCCTGTCTCCACTTTCCCTTTCTCTTCTCAGTGGGAGAGAGCAGCCCTGGTCCTAGGCCCAAGGAATGGCTTCTCAGGACAGCTGCTTGCTGCTTTCTGCATTCCTGCAAGACACAGAAATGAAGCTCCAGTTCACTGGCTGCTCAAGGTCTCCCCTGATCTGGAAGGCAACTTTCCCAGGAAGAGGCTGGTTATTTTAAACCAAGACCTGGGGTGGAGAGGAATAGTCTCCAAAACCACACTTTTGGCCGCCATGTTTCTTATTTAGAGGAAGTTTGACTGACCCAGGGGGATAGGCAGGGAAGGTGGTCAAATATGCACCAGTTCTCATGTTCAGATAGTTTAAGGCCATAATTTATTGTTATTTGCATTATAACAATGGACCAGAGACCATTGTGATAGGTGCTGTACAAACATAAAGGATAAAGTGCCCTGCCACCAAGAGTTCAGCCTGAGTAAAGAAGGGAGCATTTAGTCTGACCTCAACAGATACAACATATAAGCTAGAGCTGACCCAAGGAGTCCTGTCTCTTAGTTCCTACTCTAACCACTATACCACGTGTTTCCATATGGGTAGGGCTATCGACATGTCAGTATATGAATGTCTGCTCTCTCCAACTGCCTCTCACCCTAGAAACCTGCCTGGTTTGTTGTTTAGTGCTTTTCACCTTCTAAACACTTGATCAATAATAATTCATTTTTCTAGCTCCCCATGAGGTACGGCAATAATACTTGCATTTTACAGAGACTTGTCCAAGAAGGAAACAGTGTGATAGGTGGGATGAGAACCCAGGAGATCCTGGTTCCTAGCCTGTACTCAGGGCTGTGACACAATAATCCCGCAGCCCTTGTGCTGGTAAAACTCTCAGTGAGTTCAGTGGAAGCTTTTCACTGTGTATAAGGACTGCAGGATTTGGCCCTGGATGAAAATCAGTTTCACCTTCCCTTAACTGCCAAGATCTGCACTGAATGTTTCCCCTGTAAGTGAAGTTTGTGATCAAATACTTATTCCCAGAGTCAATCTCCAGTGTGTTGTTTCCAAGCTCTGTTTGAAATTCCTCTCTGCATTTGTGTTTGGGTCTCAGTTCAGTTCCCCATGGATAGAGGTCCACATAACAAAACCACCACCACAACTGGCACTAGTTAGCCCCACATTAAGGATCACAGTAGAAAGGCTAAGTACTGACTGGACTATGGAGACTGAACTCCCTCTGGCAGCTCAAGTTGAAGGCATTCAGGGGGGTACCACGTAGGAAGAGATTGCCTTGCTGATGCCCATGTTGTGCCTGCTCTGTCAATAAGTAAGGGACTTCAGGGTGTCAGCTCCAGCATCTTTTGTCTTGGCTAAATTAGCTGAACCTTTCTGAAGCCATTTGCATGTAAATATTTCTGTGCTCCTTAAGGGATTTTTATTTTATTTCATTTGTGTGGTTGTTTTGTTTTGTGCACTGGCCTTTTACCAGGTCATTTACATAATGTGGCCATTCTGTTTCTGCACTAGGTGATGTTTTAAAATAACACCCCAGCTCCAGGAATCCTGCAAAACCTCTTCCTGCAAGCATCACCCACTCGGGTGTGGAGGGGCTTGTAGTGTGAAAAAGGGAGCTAAGTCAAGCCACAAGGGGGCATGTTCTGTTCTAATTCATAAAATGTGAATTCATTGACAAAAATGCTGAACAATTGGTGAATGGTGTGTGCATAAGTTAATGCTGCTGAAGAATATACCGTAAGTGACTGTCAGGGGTTGTACGCAGTAAAATGGAGAGATGTGCTGGAACAGTGGTGTCCTAAAATGCACCTTGTGGATGCCCTCTGGTTCTCTGTAGATTAGGATATGTCTACATTAGGAGTACTTTACTGCAATAGGAGCACCAGTATACTACCCTGGCAGTGCACTCCTAGAGTGGATGCAGCTATACCGACAGAGCTCTGCTCTGTATTGGTAGAGTAAAACCACCCTGCAAGAACCAAACAAGTATACCAGTAAAAGTGCACTTTTGCCGGTATAACTGTGTCCAAACTAGGGCTTCTGCCAGCACAGCTATGTCATTCTGGGATCACCCCTCTTCAGAGCCCTGACCTATGCTTGCAGAAGTCTGTACCATAGCATAGCCTGAGACAGGGAGTTGTGCTAGTGGAAAGTAATGGGTCTAATTCTGCCTCCAGATCCCGCTGAAGTCAATGAGGGCAGCAATGGTGTAACAGAGAGAAGGATATGGCTTTAATGACCCTAACTGACTAGAGTAACCTGGCTCTGGCGATACCTTGGTCTTTTTGGGTTTTGTAACTAGTGAACTCAACCAACAAGTATTTTGGATTCCTCTGCAAAGAAAGCTAGAAGTGGGAGGGTTGTGTTCATATGCAGATTATTTATTTCTAAGCAAATTAGATGCAGCCCATCATCTCCTAGCAAGGTGTCAACACAGCCTCCAGAATTGGAAAGTTTGGGTGTCCCTGTGCTATAGGAACCACTAAGCTGCTACAGTCAATTCTTTTTAAAAGGCCATAAGTTACCTTCATTCAACCAGGTGGTTTGCATTAGGGAAACTTGCTAAAGGACCACTGAAACTGAATAGAAAGATAAAAAAATCTTTTTTGGAACATTCTGCTGCTATCTCATAACATTTGTCTGGTTCTCTCTTCCCTCTTAGCTCTTATGTAGCACTTTTCATCAGCAGATCTCAAAGCCCATTACAAAGGAGGTCAGATATTATGTTCATTTCATAGATGAGGAAAATGACGCACAGCGACTTAAATTGTCCTAGGTCACTCAGCAGGCCAGTGGCAGAACTCAGAATACAATCCAGGTCTCTTGAATCTCAGTCTAGTGATCTAACCCCTAGGCACTTATTCCTCATTATGGTAATCCTCCCTGTTCCCACTATGTGTCCCTGATTTCTGGCTACTGGGGCTTGTGGAAGGGATTATATCACCAAAAGAGGGCAACGATATGAGGAGGCTGCATAATCTGAATGGACTGAGCACAGGACTGGGAGTCTGGAATTCTGCAGTAGAGCTGGCTGGGAATTTTTTGACAAAATATCATGAGTGATTTGTGAAAAATAAACTGTTCTCAAAACAGTGTCAGATTTGATGAATCTGCTAACTTGAAAAAAATGTTGGGGGAAAAAAAGATTTGACTTTGAAATGTTTCGTTTTGGCATTTTGGGAACAAAAAATTCTGATATTTGATTCTAACCAACTTTGCATTTCATAAGTTAAAATACACTAAAAAAAGGATTTAAAAACTGCAAAAAGGTCCACACTGAAATGAAACATTCAAAATGATCAAAACAAAATGTCTCCATTTACCCAAACCAAACAAAAAAATGGATTTTTGGTTCGTGAATTGTTGTGAGATTTTGACTTTTTGTCCTAATTTGACACGAGAAGAAAATTCGAATTCATGTAAATATTTGAGGGATGGGAAAACTGTTTCCCACCCAGCTCTGCACTTGTGTTCTAATCCCAGTTTTGCCACTGCCTCACTACGCGTCTTTGGCCTAGTCTTTTAACCGCCCAAGAATGCTTGCATGGTGCTTGAAAGTGCTCAGGTTCTAAGTGGATAGAAAGGAAGGAAAAGGGAGGAAAATACAGGGAGGAGCATGGATGGGTGGGTGTTGGGTGGGCATATACATGACCTATGACTGCCTTCCGTTGGTGTATTGGTGCTGTGACAATGCAGATAACTGGTGACTACCTCCATTTTACTGAAACATGCAGAAGAAATGTCCAGCTATGAACACATGATAGTTTGCCAGTGAGCAGGATAAGGCATTGAAGTCTTCCCAGGCGTAGAGTGAATTTCAGACATAAGTACCTGGTGCACAATCCATCCCAAATACCAGGATGGATCTCCCTGAACTCTGTACAGTCCTGAAATCTTCCTTCAGACTTTAACCCTACTTCTCACACAGGAAATGGTGCCACTCAGTTTGCTAAGACTCATAGCCAGAGTCAGGTCTGGAGCTAGATTTCACCAGGGTTAGATGGTTCAAGCTCTTTTTCAGGGCCCCAGAAGTGGAAATTCTGTCAGGGGAGAAAGATATGATTGACTAGAGAGGCTTCAGGAGTCCACACTGTTTCTGGGAGCAAGGCTCCCAGCCTGGGTAGACAGACTTGCACCAGCTCAACCTGAGCTAGGCCTCTGAAAACAGCAGTATGGACATTGTGGCTCTGGAGGAGACTTGGGCTAGCCATTCAAGTGCCATATTTGGGGTTGGGAATTTGAGGACTTCCGTAACTCAGCCAGAGACTAGGGGTCTGTTTCAGAAGTGGGTGGGTGAGGTTCTGTAGCTTGCAATGTGCAGGAGGTCAGACGAGATGATCACGACGGTCCCTTCTGACCTTAAAGTCTGCGAGTCGATGGTACTGACTGTAAAGGAGGCAAGACTATGGTGGCAGGGGATGCGCTGATTCAGCTTATCCATTCAGCAGTCTGACCCTCATGTAAAGCTCCCTCTCCGTGCAGCAACCCTGAGAGAGGACAGAACCTTTTGATGCTGGGAGGTGGAGTCTACATCTCCTGCTACCAGTCTCAGTGAGTGTGGCCCCTCTGAGCAGGCCCAATCCAATGGCTTTGATGGTGCTGCACTCACTCATACCAGGACTGAGCTGTGACCTTGGACACTCAAGCTAGTGAGAAGGGATCCATCAGAGTTTAAAATAAGCATTTGAAACGAGTGGTTTTTGATTCCCCCCCTGCACTCCAAAAGTGCCAACAATTCACAGCTGACTAAAACAGCTTTCCCCCCTATATTCCTAAATCCTCCCACTCCCCAATCACCCTGACCAGCTAATGTGTCAAATGACAACTTGACCTGTCTGCACTACGGTTTTAAAATGTGTTCACTGAGGCATTTTTAAAACACCACCTTTTCCCCAGTCTAGACAGGAAGCCTGTATGATACTCTCCGTGCATAAGCACAAACCCCACTATTATTGGTTATTTGTCTTGCAGTAGTGCCTAGGGATCATGACGGGCCCCTCTGTGCTAGCACTGCACAACCAGATAATGGAAAAGGTCCCTTCTCCCAGGAGCTTACAATCATGTCCTGCTGCTATTGCACATGGAGAGCAGTGGAAACCGCTCCTGTGAATTCACCAGCCCCAGAACACAGGCAGGCACATCACAGCTGTGCAAGTGTCTTGTTTCAATTTAAATCCCAAGAATGCTCAGGAGATGCTACCTAAGGTCAGTCTGGGAAGATGTACTGGTCCAGTTCCCAGTAGCCAGCACCACAAACCATCCCCCGCCCCCATCCAAGCTGGCCTGTTGTTGCTCAGCACATATGTCAAGGACTGCATGAGCCACGCAGAAAGAACACTTCCCCCCCCCCCCCCGCACCCTTTCCTGGGCAGCAGCAGAGCAAGGTTCCAGCCCATTCAGGTTATGAAGTGACTGTACCTCTAGGGCTAAGAGAGGGAGTTCAGCCTCTGAGCCCATTCAGTTCTTGGCATCATCTATCTCCTTCCTCAAGCCCCCTACTCTTGTTCTTATGCTCTGCCAACTTTGTGTTCCTCTGGGTCCCTCCCATTTTCTGCTATGCCTGGAACAACCTTCCTGAACCCTGGCACCATGCAACCTATCCCTGCTCCTTCCAGTCCCTCCTAAACACCCCACTTCTTCAGGTTCTTTTTCCAGGGCTGACCTTTCTGCAATGATTCCTAGGAGCATTTAAACAAAGGAAACAAACAGCCAATTGGATTAAGAAGCAGAACATAACATGCGCATGTCACACATAACAATAACCTTGGAAGTTTATATTGTGTTTTCCTTGTCCCTCCCCTTGTCTGACTGGTTTTTGTCCGATGTTGTTCTTCCCTATGTCATGTCTAAGTTAGACCGGAATCTCCTCCCAGCAGGCACGCTGTCTTTTATTTCTCTATGAAGTGCCACGCACACTGAGCTATCTTCTACCATAGTAAATGCCCACAAACTTAATTAGTGCCCAGTTAATCTTGCCCAGTGGTGCCTCATGTCCTTCCACAATGTGGAGAATGGCTAAATTTAAACCTCTGAAGAACAGGTAATACCAAGTTACGGTACACCCCAGCCCCACAGTGCAACCTTAACTCTGCCCTCCTGGAGCTGGCACTACCCAGTGGAAAGAATGGTGCAGGAAGGGGAGGGTGCCATAATAAGTAGACTTGAGAAAGTTCTCAGAGTGTGTGTCATGATTTGTGTTGTGGTCCACAGATTTGAATTCCAGCATCTATCTGCACACACTGTAGTAAATGTAGCTGTACTGACTGGTGGAAGGATTAGTTGCAGCAGGCTGACAGAGTTGTTACTGTGATAAGACAAGAGGGGCATGCGTACTTTGAAGGATCAAATATGCCTCATTTCAGTGTTGAGTTCTGTAGGTGGTGTCCACAGAAGCATGCAAAGGTGTTTTCTTGACAAAGGGATTGTCAGAGGACCGGTGGCATACATGACTGTCATCTCCAGGGTTTACTGAGGGCAATATCTAAGATGGAATCTTCAGGGCCGGGGGAAGGGAAAGCAACATTTAGCAGGGCTGGGTTGGTTTGTGTGGAGAAGACTCAGCCCAGGTCTACACTAAAAAGTTAAGTCAACCCAGCTCTGTCCTTCAAGGGTGTGAAAAATCCACACCCCTGACCAACGTAGTTACACTGACCTAATCCCCAATGTAGACAGCGCTAGGTTGACAGCAGAATTCTTTCATTAACCTAGCTACCATCTCTAGGGGAGATAGATTAACTACAGTGATGGGAGAACCCCTCCCGTTGCTGCAATGCGTGTCTATGCTGAAGTGCAGCAGCAGTGCAGTGTTTGAGCATAAGCCAGGGGTGGGTAGTTCCTGTTTGCTATGCCTAACCTAAACCCAAGTTTTGCCTCAGTAAAGAGGTGATAGATTTTGTCCTACATTACCTATGTGCTGTTCCAAAATATTCTGTAGCATCCATAAGATTAAAGAGCTAGTACATGTATAATTGGTACATGTCCTGGTTTTCAGAGGTTTAAGCTTATGTTACCTTAACTCTTCATTTCGTGCTGTCCAGAGGTGTACATTTAGCCACTCTCCTCATTATGGAAGGGCATGAGGCAGCACTAGGCAACATAATTCTTCACAAACAAAGTTTTTAGGCATTTCATTTACTTGTTTTTTTTAAAAACAACAATTTCCTAGTATTCCCATGTACCACAATCCAGCCCCTCTTTCCACTGCCTCTGGCTCTTTAGCAATGATTACCGTGGCCGCAAGATACACGGGCTACATGTTAGTCACTTCACCAGCCCTACACTATTTGCTTGTCTTCCATCCCACTACCTGTCTGGAACAACCTGTCTTCCCTCCTCAGCCCAGTCCCCAAGCCCACGCGTAGACACACACTGCTCCAAGCCCACTTGTATACATACACCACATTGCTCCAAGCCCACACACATACACCAGCTCTGCTCTTCTTGCCACTCTCAGAGACATGCAGAGGTTTTGGGGGGCCTTGAGCAAAATCTGAAACTGAAGTCCCCCCCACCCTTCCAAAATATTACCACTGAGAAGAGGCCATGGAGTAGGCAGTGGGGTTGGAGTCCAAAGCCACACTGCACTCACCCCACAGTGGTGGCTTGGCTGCTGTTGCACTGGGCTGGGTCCAGCTCCCCACTCTGGGAGTTGCAGCCTCGTATATGGGGTCACACCACCACTCAGGTTTAGCCCCTCTGACCCTCTGCATGATAGAGGGATGACTGGGTCAAACTAAGTGGCACTGCAACTTAGGGTTGCCAATTTTCTGACCAAACAAAACTGAACACCCTTGCCCTGCCCTTTCTCTGAGGCCCCTCCCCATTCATTCCATCCTCCCACCCCCCACCCCGTTGCTCACTCTCCCCCCCACCCCACTCACTTGCTCATTTTCACCAGGCTGGGGAGGGTCCCTTTTCGACTGGGTGTTCAGTTGAAAACTGGACACCTGGCAACCTCATGCCAGATCACAACACCACTCCGTTTGGGGACCTGGGGCAAACTGCTCCTTTCCCCTCAACTCCATGCCCTGGGAAATTTAGAAAGGTCACGCGGAGGTGGGAAAGTGGTGGGCTGGTGAGGAGTGCATGCACCAGCTGAAGAGAGGAAGGGACAGGAAAGTCCTTCCTTACCCCAAATCTGGGCCTAATGTATGGAGAACGGGGCCTCCCAGGACTGGCTCTCGGCCCCAGCAAAGCAAGCACATGCTTGGGGCGGCACGATTCCAGGGGCGGCGTTCCGGCCCTCCTCTTTTCTTTTCTTTTTTTCCGCTTGGGCAGTTGTACTCTCGGAGCTTGAGGCCGCAAATTTTTCCTTGGGGCGGCAAAAAACCTGGAGCCGGCCCTGGGCCCTACACGACTATCGGCAGCACAGGCAGCTGAGAGAGGAGTCAAGCAGCCCATTCCTCTGAACAAGACATTCTCTGGTGAATAAGAACGCTGCATGGAGATGACTCCCGCCTGAAGCAATATCTCTGAGCTGTGGACTCCTCCATTCACCTCAGAGAGTGTTCTCATATGCCCTCCACAGGCATGTAGTAGCCTGACTTATACATGGGGGCACAGGGAGAGGGGCTCTGACGGGCCCCCCATCTCTAATCCCCCCCATTTCCACTGCCATCCACCCTATGTCCCCCTTCCAGCTTAACGCACCTCCCCTCCCGCATCTCCTGCTTCCCAATCCCATATCCTCACCCAAGATCTTTCCCCTTCCCATCACCTGTTCCCATTTATCGCCTCTCCTCTTAATTCTCTTTCTCCTCATTCAGCCCTAACCCCCTTTCTCCATGTTCCCCCCAACCACCCTTCCCCATCTCCACGCCACAGCACTGCTCTAACACCATCAGCCCCCCATGCCACCCCCACTGGTCACCCCCACCCCTTATTCTGCACCAAAAAAAAGTTATACAGATCTGAAAATATGAGCAGTTCATGTTCAAGAGCCTATTGACCAATTGACCTGCTTTCCTTTGATCACACTTGATTCCGTTGTTCAGGAAACATGATTGCATCCTCCTAATTGTCCTTCATCTGGCCTGTGTTTAATCAATGCTAATTTTCTTGACAATATGTCTAAACTAAAATCATAATCTGGATTTTAGAGCACTTTAAAATATTCTTAAACCAGAAATTCTGGTCTCAGAGCAGAACTTCCAGAAGGAGCCTCTGCAGATTGAAAGGAACATGCACAATACAAATGCTCTGAAAACTGCCAAGGCTCACTCACTACTCAGGTATGGCACCCGTTCAGTGACCACAGCACATCACCTTGAGCCACCAGTTACTGTGAAAACACTATAACAGCCTGCCTGGAAAACGTCTTACTTCAAAAGAGCCCTAGTTTTGTTGCATATGCACAATTCAGTCTCTTTGGCTCAGCAGTTTGGCATAAGCTAATCTCTAAAGCCAAACTCTAGGGTCAATAACTTCTTCAATATTTCTTTCCCAAAGGGGCATTGGGTGTGATGCACTAGCTGAGATACAAGTCATGCACCTGAGATCAGTCTGGGGAGGATCAGAGCCACAGTTTGAGCCCCAGGTGAGAGCAAAAAAAAACGTTAGAAACTGAGCTGATGTTGTAAAACACTGGTTTTTAGGAGGGCTGTCTTTTGGGAACTCTTTGCTCAAATGACCCCAAGTTCAGACCACTAACACCAGCCAGTATGCCCATGAGGCACAATAAATTTCAAGACAATTCCATGTAAGCATGTGGATTTTGGAGCACTTAGTGTAGTCCAAGGAAAGTGATGCTCAGCCTTAACTAAGGGACCTACCGCTAAGGTTTCTAAGCACTCATGATGTTGAAGCAATAATAAGTAATAACCGAAGTATCAAGTATGCTAGTTATTTATCATGTCCACACTTAGGCCCCAGTCTTGCAAATATGCATGTGCTTAATGTTAAGCAATGACTAGTCCCATTGACTGCAATGCCTTTAGTCACAGGAGTAACCTTAGACACATGAGTAAATGTTTGCAGGATCAGGGCCTTATTTAGGAGCTGATCCTTTAAGCTCTTACTACCAGGCAAAGTGTCTCCTGAAGTGAGTAGTTCCATTGATGGGACTACTCAGAGCTCTAAAGATTACTGTGGATAATAATAGTTTGCAGGATCAGCCATCCTGTAAGTTAAGTATGTACAGCTCTGTGCAGGGGCATGTCAAGGACAGAGAGAGAGAACCTTGATGTGGACTTGATGTCCACTTCGGGTATGTCCACACTGCAGTGTAAACCCAGATCCTTGGGACCCAGGCTTATGGTCTGAATGTTTCCCAGCCTGTGTTTGAGCATCCACACCACATTGTAAATCTGGACTTACAATTGCTGGACATGGATCTTCCGAGGTACGTCTAAACTGCAATTAAAAAAAAACCATGGCACCAAGTGTCGGAGACCCTGTGGGGCTTAGGCTGCAGGGATAAAAATAGCAGTAGAGACGTTCAGGCTCGGGCTGGAGCCTGGGCTCTGAGACCCTCCCTCCTCGTGGAGTTTCAGAGCTCAGGTTCCAGCCCAAGCCCGAATGTCTTCACTACAACTTTTTGTCCTGCTGACGCAGGCCAGCTGTGGCCATGCTGTGTGTCTTTTATTGCAGTGTGAACATTCCCACAGCCATGCTAAGGCATCCATACTGCACTACGCAGACATTCTGACTGGGATCTGCAACGTGAGCTGCGTCCACACTGCAAAATGACAGGAGTTGGGACCCAAGTCTCAGTAGGACTCGGGCTCTGACGCACCCCCTTAGCAGGGTCCTAGGTCCTGGCTCCTGAGTCCTTGCTGACCCAAGTCGACTAATTTGTGTGTGGACAGAAATGGGGCTTGGGCTCCAACCTGAGTCAGAACCCAGGCTGAAAGTGCGAAGTAGATATTATGGATACATCTACACAGCAAGCAGGATCCTGGGGCAGCGAGTCTCAGAGCCCAGGTCTACGGACTCGGACTCGCACTATGCACCCAAAATAGCTGTGTAGACATTCTGGCTTGGGCTAGAGCTCGGGTTCTGAAACCCATCCCCCTCCCTAGGCATCACAGCCGAAGCCCAAACATCTACACAGCTATTTATTGTGCCATAATGTGACCCCATGTATGTAGACCCTGCCTCTGAAGCCCTAAGGGTCTGACCTAAAGCCCTTGGAAATCACCCCCCTTCCCTCTCACTTCCATGGACTTTGGATCAGGCCCTAAGATCTGAGTCTTAATTCTACATGGTAAATGGAATGAATTTTTAAAAAATTAAATCAGTTTTGCTAGGCGACGATCAACACAGTAAGGAAACGAATACGCAGATTGCAAACTTAAATCCACCTAATCAAATTCCTCTGGGCTGCGGTGTCCTTTCTGTGAAATCAACCTGCATTAAAGGGGCTGTGGTGCTGTTTGTGAATGTACCATCTCTGCAAATTACCAATGCTCCATTGCATCGTGTTTGTATGAATGGGGGTTACATGTGCTTGCCCACTAGTCCACGTGAGAGGTGGGCTGAGGAAAGAAGGATCTTTTTTTTAAAAAAATGAATCTAGGGGGAGAGAAGTGGAAGCTGTGGATTCATAGTAGAAAGGGAATGGTATCCTAAAATAACCCCTCTGTCATTTACTCAGCCACCCACCACTCAGTGCCAAAATAAAGGTGCAGCTCTTTCATTTAAAATTAATTCTTGGCCCTGGAGGGCATCAATAGATCAATATCTTGTGCTTCTGATCTCCCGTGGGCCACCCTTCAATGGCTCATGCAAAGGCTAAAAACAGAAAGATGCAACACAAAAGATACTGCAGTCAGCTCAAGCAGGGGGGTTATTTTTAGATCAGTAAAGGGAAAGGAGGAGAGAGGGGGGAGAAGGGAAAGAGAGAGAGGCTGGTGTGGGGTTTGCAATCTAATTTGGTCTTTTCTTTTTTTCTTTTTTTTTCTTTATTCCATCAATGGTATTTTCCATACAATCTGATTTCTTTTTGACACCTAGGGAGGGGGGCTTGGGTGGGGGGAGGCACAGCAAAGCTGGGCTGAAGATTCTGGAGTTTTATGGCTCATTCCAGCTAGTGGCTTCTCTCTGCCAGTTGAATTAATTTGATACTATTTTTGAAAGTCAGTGTTTCTAAGGGAGACCTAATGACGCAATGACGTCAATGCAGGTCAATAGCACACACTGGAGGAACTGACTGTGCTACCGGGAGCCAAGGGCTGGGAGCCTTTTCCAACCAACCCCAGCTCCTGCACACACACACAAAGACTGCTGGGGGAGGGGAGGAAATCCTAAAGTGGTGAATGCACAATGCCCCCCCCAAGCTAACCCGACACCCCTAAAATAAGATGCATGCTGTCTGTAAGCACCAAAATAATCTTTAAAAAGGAAATGTGATCATCAGACGCACTGCAGTGCAAAGAGAAAAAAAACACCTCCCTACCTGTCAAAGGCAACGTTATTGTAATCCACAGACACACACACACACACACTTAGGTTGTGAAATGCAACGCACACAACATTAGGGGCTTGCCTATAAATAGAGCCCGCGAAGGTGCGTGCATTGGCAATTTGTTCCCCAAACCAGGAGGGGGAGAGGGGTGTTTGGCAAACGTGGGTGATGAGTTATTCTGCTCTGATCAGTTACTCAGGAGGTGCCTGGATTGGTGGTGTGGGGGTGGATGCGTGGGTGGGAGGGTGAGTGGGAGGGGGGGTTTTGCTTCTCTCTGTCTCCAAGTCAGGCACGGAACACGAACTGGTTTTTTTTTTTTTTTTTGCTTTTCTCCTGGAAGAGTGCAGACACACATTGCGCGAAACCCACAGCCTTTCGCGAGAGAGACAGCTCGAAACGCTCTAGTTTATTTATATAATCACCCCCCTCCAACACCCTCTTCCCTTCCCATCCCTCCCCAAGTTCCCTGGAAATCCAGCTGAGGCATGTGGAAGCGGGGCAAGCGTTTTTGTCTGGGGTTTTATTTTTTTGTTTTGCTTTGGGGGGGTTTCTTTGCACACAAAAATATAAGTGAAGAAGATTTTGCAAGGTAGGTTCCTCTGTGTGTGTGTGTGCGCGTGTGTTGTGCCTGGGGCTTTTTGCAAAGTTTTCTGATTTCAGTTGTTGGATGCTTTTGCAGGCAGCAGACTCTGCTGATTTGTTCTGCTCCCTGCCTTTTAAAAACCTCAACGACATTGCATTTCCCCCTCTTAACAAAAAAAAAAAGGAAAGAGTCCTAGACTGTCGTGTCGTGCGTCCTGTGTATTTGATGATTCCAGCAGGAAAAACGTGTCCATTTTTTAAAAAAACCGGGGGGTGGGGGGTATTTTGGATTTTTTTTCCACATTGTTGCAGAGTTTCTTACTTTCACTTTGTCACATTTTTAGGAGGTTGGCTCACTCTTGTAATGATCTTGCAAACGATGTTTTAATTGGGAAAAGGTTTTAAAGTCAGCAGCAGCAGGAGGGTGGAAAGGAATTGGCGTTTCTTGAATACAGAATTTGCCACCATTGGGAATAGACAGACAACCTATAGATTGTTGGGGTGCAAATTAAGTAGTAAGAGTAAATGGTAACAAAATAATAATAAAAACTCTGATGCAAGAGTGAGAGGCTGTTACAACCTCCAGCCACCTGTAGAGGGAAATCTTTATACATAGTAATCTTTTATAGCTGTATCTATAGGGAAACTAAGGAGAATTACATGTTCCAAACTTTGCTACTCTCTATATGCCACAAGAAGTGCAAGCTGTTTGGTTAATTTTAGGGTGCTTGCCAACTGCCAGAGCCCTTTAGATTAAGAGAAACGGTGTTATTTAGTATCTCCTGATTCTTAGCTACAACCAAGGTGGAGACTGAAATATCTATGATGCGGGTTCTGGTTTAATGCTGTTTCACTGGCAGAAGTGGTTATCAACAGGTGTTTCGCCTGAGAAGAGTAATTTTGATTTATTGATCATTTAAAGGTGTGTTTATAATCTGGACAATCCAGGAGGGTTTTATTGTTCAAGGAAAAGAGAGTCATTTCATTGTTTACAAAGTGGCCATGGGCATTAAGTGGTGCATTGGTTTAATGCACCAGCCTTTTACCACTGGAGATCACAGTTCAACTTCTGAGTTTTTTAAGGTACTAGCTAAAATAATAATCATTTTATACATGCAGTGTTCTGTATATTTATATGTAATGTCTTGTATAACACCTTTCATCCTGAAGGATCACAAAATGCTTTACAAAACTATGGCTCTGACCTTCCAGCTGCATGTACATGGGTGACCCCATCACCTGGATGGAGCAGATTGACTTCACTGTGGTTCTATGCCCCAATTCCAGAATCAGGGTCAATAGGCACAAAAATATGGAGGAGATGCTCTAGCTCAAGACTGACACACTGGCAGAAGTGTGACCTCCAGTGTCAGGGAATGCTGTAGGTCAGGAATGAGGCGCATCGGAAGGGTGGAGAGGTTGCAGTGCACCTGACTTTAAGCCAGTGCTTTCAGTTCTCATTCTCATGGGTTCCAGATTCACCCAGGATTGTGCTGGTTTGTTTAACTACAGAACTGGAATATTGGGCTTCCAGCAGCAACATACTGACATTGTGAATTAGAAACTACTGAACGTGTGTGGTGTGGTGCTGTGCAGCCCTCACCTATGACTCTTACACCCCTGTATCTTCTGGTCCCTTCTCCCTGGACCCCCACAGAAAAAAATTACACAGATTTTGAATTTGTTTAGCTGTGACTTAAGTCCACTCCTATCTGTCTCCCCCACATCAATAGTCTGGATACCCTATTGCAGAATAAAGGGGCTGTCCATCTTGATGCACATTTCAGCCAGATTCTCACTCTGCTTGGTGAAGATTGGTATGGGACAAGTCTTTCTTCTCTGCTTCCCTCTCCCCATGCCGTTGCAACAGCCAGGACCTGTCATTGGCTGATGACTCCACCAGTACAGGGTTCTTGGTCAGGCGTGATGCCATTGTGCTGTGAGGTGGTGCCTCTGGTTTCTGGTTCAGTGACCTCTATCTCTTCTTGATCAAAAAAATGAATTGTGGTCTTTCTTCCTTTCTATTAGGCAAAATGCATTTGCATTTCCAGTTCTCCTGATCTGCTCCTGTCTTCTGCCCTGAAGAATCAATCCTCGTCCAGGGGAGACAGCTTGGTCTCTTACTGCTTTGTGGTTTTGCTACTTGAATGCTCTGAATGTAACTTCAGATAATTATTGCCACCATGTTTAGACCAATTCAGAAGCTGAAAATTGTCTTTCTAATTAGGCAAAATGTATTTGCATTTCCAGCTCTCCTGATCTGCCGTCTGTGGCAGAGTGGTGCTTTCTGATGCACTTCTCCAGCTCCTTTCATCTGCCCTCTTCTTAGAGCCTTTGCACAGTCTGTAGTCTCCACTGCTGGGTGACCATATCCAGATTGCTTCACACAGTCATGCTCTAGCTACAGTTGCACAATCATGTGCACACAGACACGTTTGTGCTCACACGTGTGTTTCCAGCCGTGCAGATACATTTGCACAACTCATTCCATAGAGAATGTTTCCATCCAGTTCAGAAGAAATTTTCCAGCCTGACTTTAGATCCTCCGCCCTCTTGCCACATGGTGGATGCCATGTGAAGCACTGTCATTTATTAGGGCATGGAAGCATTCTGGGTACTGAAATAACTAATACTAATAACTAACTACCCATTGATATCAACAATACACACATTTACACCATTTGAGGATTTTCCCCACTGTTTCTTAAAGCAACCATGTAGCTTGTTAACTGTGTCAGTGTCTCAATTTGTATGCTTGTACCTTGCATTATAGTTCCTCATGCTTTGCGTGATCTCCTGCTGCACTGATTCGCTTACATCCAGTTGTGCCCCACAATGGCGCTTATTTCAAGGATGTCACGTGAACTAATTCTAAAGTGAAGAACTTTTCTTTCAAATGGTGGTAATATGCACCATCTTGCAATATATTTGCAAAGTACCAGCTGCATGGTACACTGATTGTTAAAATAAATTGTGACTAGCGTAAGGTAGCATTTGTTCCAGGCTTTCCGTTACATCTATATTTATCCACTTAAGAACAATTGTCTGCCACAACTAGAGATCTAGGCAGTCTCCATGGTAAAAGAGCACCTGAGCTTGTACACTCTTGTTGAGACAAGCTCTGTATCTTGTTGAGACAAGCCACCCAAATTCCATTCTATGTCCTATTGGCTCTTGGAGTTTTCTCTGAGAGTCAAAAGTAAAACTTACTCTTCTACTCATCTACAAATCTGTGAGTTGTAAAGGGGAACAGGATGAATAGGCTGGTGCAGAGGACAACATTGCTTGTAAGGGAATTCCATGAGGAACTCACCAGCTGAGAAAGCTACCTACAGAGTATTAATGCTGGAAAGATGCATTGGCCAAACAATATTTTGCTCCTTGCATAGCACCTCTCATATTATCTCATACCCCTTACAACCATCTATCAAGAATGGCTCAGAACACCGCTGCATGATATGTTAGTAGTAGGACACTCATTTTACAGAGGGGTAAATGGAAGTGCAATGTAGATGAGTGAATTGCCCAGATTTGCAGTCAGTCAGGGGCAGAACCTGGAAGACAACACAAATACAAGAACTGTCTAGCAAAGAGACTGTCCCCTCCGTGCTTCAGGATGTACGTCTCTGAAAGCCACCTCAAACTGCATTGACTTTTTCCTGGCTCCACATTGCCAGGTGAGCTCATGTCACTCTTTTGTTTTATAATCCATGTTAAATCAGGATGAAGACTCTGTTTTAATAGTGTCCGGCATTGGTCTCCCATGCTGCCAGGATGACAAACAAGATCACTTCTTAGCAAGATGGTTGCTCCATGATATTATAATTGAAATATGTTCTTTCAAATATACACAAGATGCAAAGTTCTTCTTACCATGATGTGTTCCTTCCCTCTTCAAATCCAATCACTGGCTTCCCATCACCTTTCACAATGAGATTAGACTTCTCATCCGCACCTTTGGGGCTCTGAAAAGCTCTACTCCTGTCTTGGTCTCTCCATTTGTATCTTTCACTCTGACCAAGCCCTTTTTCCTAGCCACTTGCTTTGTATCTTTCTTCTACTCTGATCTTTGTCCCTCCTTCCCAGAGACCCCTTACACCTACTACCCTCCATTTATTCAGATCTCTCCTGGAAACACACCTCTTCTGCAAAGCCTACTACTGATTGCCTGCCTAAGCCAAAAAGATCATCACACATTTGTCTAATGCAAAAATCATTGTATGGTTGAGTTAACTTTCCTCTGCTCATCAGTGCAAGTTTCTCTGCTTTGTTTTGTCTCTCCATTTAGATAGTAAGCTTCCTGGGGCAGGGACTATATCTTCCTTTGTATTTTGTACAACCCTTAGCATGCTGTCAATACTTAACTCATAGTTACCAAAGATCTTCCATCTTGTTGGGCTGAACAAAACAAGTATAAACTTGTTTTAACACCTGGAGCCCAGTTTTCAGACATTGATACCTGAATGGAATGTCCAGCTATGGGGTTGGACTGCCCTTTTAAGATAAATGTGTTTGAAAATTTGGCACACAAATTGTTGCTAGTTTTAGAAGAAAGGGGGGGGGGGTACCATAATAAAGAAGATTGATATCTTCCAAGTAGGATTTTTATGCTAAGTTCATGATTAAGCAAAAATTCCAGACAGTTTTTAAATACAAATGTTGAACTACCTGTGAAATAATTCAATATGAAATGAAATATAATTCAGTTTTTAAATTTCTGTTCATATATTCCTATAATAGTTGCAATTCTCACAAAGGAAACACAAAAACTACCTATAATTGTCTGGAACTTACCAAAAATTGTATAAAGCTCTTGTGGTTCCTCAGCTGGCTCTGCAGCCGAAGTTTATAGCACAATGGTGATAGTCTGCACTTCTAATATCACCCATCCCCAAGGATCTCCAAGCATTTACCAATACTCAGTCAACCTCATGACAAAGCCCCTTTCCCCTCTACCTATGGTCATCCAATGAGGTAGACAACAATAAGTACATTCCTCTAACTGTATGTAAATTTAGACATAGTGAGGACAGGTGACCTGACCGGGACCTAGGAGTCTTGAGTGCCAGTCCTTTGTTATAACTACTGGTCAACATTAGCACAGGGGAATTTGAAGAAAAATATTGACTCTATTGTTGTCCCTTTGGCTCTTCACTGGCAGTCATTGGTGCTGTGATCATGGTACACAAAACAACCACAATGCAATGGTGTTTCTGAAGAATTTCATAAAGAAACATGCTCTTCAGACTGTTAAGTGTGGCTGCTCCTTCCTGTGTCTCTCCCAGTATTTCTTGTCTTGTCTGTCTTGCCTGTTAGTCTAGGAGCTCTTAAAGTTTTTTGTAGAGCGGACCAGGCTACATCTTAATGCAGAGAGAATCTTGTGGACGCTTCTACTCCTATTTCCAGTCTCACACACAGTACCTCCTTTCCATTCATGATGAAATAATATCACTGTATTAAATACAGCCTTTGTTTATGTGGAAAAGGAATAGGTGGGAAAGTATTTTGTTTTTAGCTTCTTTTTAATGTGATTTAGCACCTTGGAAAAAAATGAGAGCCAGTACCATGTGACCAGTTAGCCCTCTGTTGGAGTCCAGTAAATATTCTGTAGACACTGGTGGTTCACCAACCATAATCTAAGACCCATTGGTTTCGCTTGTAAATGGTGAGGCAGAGACTGCCTGATCTTTGTGTCATGTACAGGGCTGACCATGCTGTTAGTCCTTAACAAATAGATATTAACTGTTGGCAACAGAGAAGAAAGTCACTCGTGGTTTGTATATGCTGGTCCAATGATCCTCCAATTCTCATTTGTACTGCTGGAATCCACTACTTCTGTTATTATTTTTCTGTACCAGTGAATCCACATTTCCAAAAGTATGACTTCTGGGTGGGCGGTAATGCCAGAAACATTGACTTGTGTAACCTAGGAACTGGGCATTCCCTCTGCAGGTTAGTGGCAAAATGACAGCTAAAGTAACCCAGATTCAAATGCAACCCCAACTTCTCTGATTCAGTAGCAACTCTGCTGTTCCAATGTGTTGTAATTTTTGATGGCCAAATTAAATTGCATTGGAAATTAGGATACAACAATTAGACACGAACAGTGAACATCGAAGGCCAAGAGGAGAAGAGTGATTGAACAAATCTCGTCATTGTAACCCTAGTTACCTCAACACACCCTTCACCTCATCATGTCTAACTTATTGCTAAATGCACTCTACATCTTATTCCTTTTCACAGGGTATCCAACCATCTTCCTCCTCGAGATGATTTGATTTCTGCTGCTGATTGAGTTATTTGGCTCCATGTTCTAACTACCATCTCAGTAAAGAAATTCTGCCTTGTGTTGCTTAAATGTCACTCATCTCCCTACCCTGACCTCTAGCACTGCCTGGGATACTTGGTTTTGAAGTAGTTAAAGCTTCATGCAGCTTTTTAGCATCTCTTCATAACCGCCTCTTCTCCTTTTTTCTACCACAAGAAGCTTCCCAAAGTTCCCCAAATTATTGTTGCATGTTTTTCTTCTCATTGATCCATCCATCCTGTAAGATGGTTACCAAGGATGAGTACACACTGTGCTAAAGGTAATGGGTCTTGTTCGTGAAAAGTTCCAGGTCATTATTTAGTGAAGGTCAAATTTTAACAGAAAGCCCAATCCAATTCAACAATGGATTCACCAGCAACGGTATCCCAGGTGTCTGAAATATAGTACTGCACCTAATCTAATTTTTTTCCCCATCAGTGTGAATTTCACATCAAGGAGTCATGCGATTTTTTATATATATATATAAATATACCATGCTGACATATTTAAACCTTTGTGCTTTCTTTTTTCTTGATCTAATTATGCTGATGGTTTTCATCTTTTAATCCTAGTACCCCCAGCTACTTTTTCTAGGGCCTGACTTTGTATCCAGTGAGCAAGATCCTGTTCCAGTGTTACCTCCTTGTAAATTACTTTTTAATATAAACAGAACAAATACACATAAAAAATCCAAGTAAAGAAAACTGCAACTATACCAGGTTTTTCAATCTGCTGGGGTTCAAGTTGGTTATAGATAGCATGTAACATACAGCTATTAATGTAATGCGTATGAGATGACAGTAATATACCAAGTGGCCCATTTTGTTGGTTTGATGGCCTGTATGTTCAGATTCTCTGAAAAGTCTATAAATGGAAGCCATATTAATCACTAGCAGCGTTTGTCCTTCTGGCACATGAATTTTAATGTAACACACACATCTCATACCATTGTCGGAGGGAATGTACTTTTTATGCTTCTTAAATTATGGTCTTTCTGATTATTTATAATATTGCTTTGTCCTTTATATAATGCCTTTAATACACAGTCTCAGTGTTTTAAAATGCCTACTGAACAGCCTGGTGAGGTAGGTAAGTGTCAGACCCATTTTATAGTTGGATAAACAGAGGAACGGAGAGGAAAAGTGCCTTGCTCAGGGTGACACACAGAGCTGGGGGAACATTGAAAATGTTCATGGAAAAACATTATAATTTAGATGAAAAATTTCAGACCAACCTGGGTCCTGCAGCAAATCTGGGACTAGAACCCAGGAATCAAGACTCTCAGTCCCCTGCTCTCACCACCAGTTAACATTATTTCTCCATTAGGGCCTTTCATTAGCTTAAACTTTGCCACACTGAACAGCTCCTAGCCCACTACGTCATGTGTACCCCTAATTTATCCAAATCCATTTGAATTCTATTGCTCTATTCTCTGGATTTTCTGATTCCTATATTGTCTCTTCAGAGATAACTAGTGTTTTGTTTTATTGTTCTTTATTTTTAAAGAAATGTGTATCAGTGATTAATTACATAGAAATAGCTCCGTTCTTAATGGGGACCACTGCATGGTGTGCTCTGGATAATCTGACCCCAGGTAAACAAAGAAAGTCCTAGACCTTATCATCATGGTGCTACCCTCTTTACTTCTGGTCACTCTATACTCCCTTTATGTTTGTAAAGTAGCAAGAGTCAATCTGCTGTTTGTCAACTGGAGAATGAAATCAAAATACTGGTGGGTGTCACCATGGTTTAGGAGAATTCTGTAAATTATATTCATGACTGGGATGTGATCCCTGGCAGGGCTGGGGGCATTGAGGAAGTAGCACTCAAACTAGCAAGGAGTGAGATGAAAGGAGAACATGAGGGCACTTTCCCCATCATTCTGCAGTAGTTCCTCTAACTGATTCTGGTCTTGATAAGACCGGCTCAGCTGAAGACTACCACCCAACCAGAAGGATCCTTATTTCATGATGTGGCCTTGAGGTTGAAGGATCAAAAGGAAAGATGGGATTTCTCCATCCCTTTCAAAAACAATGCCCCTACTTATGAATGTCTCAAGGGCAGGCTGCACGTGCTAGTCTGCCCCCTGCTCAGGGTAGCTGAATTAGTTTGTGTTTAGCAGGCCAAAGGTGTCTTTTGAACTGTAAACTGTATATGTTGATAACTGATGTTTGTTGTACCGATGCCACTGTCCTTGGAGCGCAGAGAGCCCTGGAAGGTTTCAAGAGTCAGAATGGTCTCCATCGCAGGTAGTACTCATCAAAGAACACCATGCCATAGTTCAGCACCTGTTCTATGCAGAGTGCAATGTATCTATACGCACTGTTCCTTCTGGTAACAGTGAAGTTTCCCTTCCAGTTCGAGAGAAGAATACAGAATCCGTTGATTTAATTATGCCTCAGTTGTTAGGGAGGCCTAATTCTCTGGGAACCAAGAGATTGCTGATGACTATAAAATATGAAGATGGAAGATAAATTCTCCATTTAGCATTTATCAGAAGAAGTGGGAACTGTTGTTTGCAAGGTACAGCATCACCTGCTAAAGATTCTTTCCTTTCCTTTGGATTGGTTCCGTTGTTGTTGTTTGATTTATTTGAAACAAGTGATTCCCTGGGCATTGTATTTCATTTTAGCCCAGCCTTGAGTTGGGTTCTAGCAGCCGCTAGAGAAGGTAGAGAGAGAGCTGTCCTGCTGAGGTGGAAATTACTCACTCCTGCTAACAGGGATTGTTCTTGTGGGAGAGGTTTGGTTCTTGTTGGAAAAGGCGGGCGCCCTCCTGGTTTATTCAGAAGATGTTTCATATCCTGTGGAAGAGCAACAAGTTAGTTCTTGGAATGCAATGGGTGAGTTTTAAAAAAAAAAATCAGTCAGAAGAAGGGGAAGAGGTAGAGACTGAAGGAGAAGGAGGCCCCTCTACTGTTATGGAGGGTTTGCGATCCAGCAAGGGAATGGTTCACTATTCATACTTTATCACCAGGTTAATCCTAGCTACATAGCTGCGCCTGTGTCTTCTCATACCACCGGAAACAAGCTCAAGACAATGAGCCCTTCCATTGCATTCTCCTCCATCCTCACAGACTAGGAGGAGGAACTTTAAGCATACAAAGTCGGGAGGGAGACTCGGGCGCATGTAATCACCACCCCATTCATGTTAGACGCTGGCAAACTCCCCTCTGGCATCCGGGAGCCAGGCAAGGCTCCGGTGGATGGGTGTGCTTCCTGAAACACATGCTTAGCCTACCATGTCTGTTCATCCCAGCTGCTCTTCCTTGAAACTCCTTGAAGATGGCATGTTTTACGGCTGCCTGCGTGTCCCCATCTGAGGCCCTCATGTGACACGAGCTGTCTTCAGTCCAAGTACCAGTGTCCTCCTGCCTGCAAGACTCAGTCCTGCAGGAAAGGCCATACCTCCGTGCGCACTTGCTAAAAATAATGGCCAGGGCTGGAGTTCTGTGCGAGGGTTGTAATGTAGCAGCCCTCTGTGGCCGAGAGAGGCAAGTCCTGGGTTGGGGCGTGCGGGGATGTGCTGATGGCAACGCCTCTGATCGTGCTTTCTGGCAGCTGCCTAATAACAAAGAGGGCTCGTCGGCTCTTTTAAAAAGCCAAATCTCTCCCTGCGCCTGGCGACGCCTATGATGTGATCTGTAATAGCTGTGATTTTTCCCAATGTTGCTGTATCACTAGCAGTAGTTGGCCATGTTATTGTCTGGCTACAAAAGAGAGAGAGAGAGAGAAACAGCGTTACTTCATTGATCGCAGTGTATTGACATTAGGAAATTCATTGCGAAAGAAGTTGATAATAATTAACTGAGTTAATAAATAAAGAATGTGCTATACAGATTAGACAGTAAATAACTTACTACCTTCTTGATTCTCCTTGCATTTTGTTTTTCATTCAGTCAAGGTGTGAAGTGGGTTGGTTGGTGGGGATTGGGAGGGGGGAGGTAAAATATGTACTCTTGAGAGAGACTATTTCCACCGCATCAATAAACCTTTTCTTTTCCTAGGGTGTGTGTGTGGTTTTTTTTTCGAGTCTACGAGTCACGATTTTAATTTTTAGCTACATGCCTTGTGCCATCTTCCAACAACAAGAGATCTGTTTAAAAATAGCATCGACCTATTGCGCTCGCCTTTTGTGGATATTTTAAGAAGTAGCTGTGTCCTTTTGTCTCACAACTCAAGAGCAAGCGAACTCACCTTGAAAGGTCCTGATTACCTTACTTGAAAACATACAGTGACTTTGGGTTGGCTCCCTACCCCCCCATCTACCTGGAAGCCAAATATATTAATTCCTCTTCCCTCCTAATGCTTGTAATATAGTTGGGGGGGGGGGTATATTTTCTGGTTCGGAGATGGGCAGGATGGCGAGTGTGAAGGACCTTTCTTTGCCAAATAAACTCTGCATTTGTCAACAAGACAATTCCTTTTGTTTGGTCGCTGCTTCGTGCATGGTGTATTTTTTTTTTAAATTATTATTATTGTTAATTTGGGGGCGGTGGGGGTGTGTGTGCCACTGTATAACATCAGATTTAGCCATTTGCGTATAGCAGCATTATGATTTTTAATTGCAATTTCATTTGTTATTCTCTCCCCCACCCCCTCTCTCTGTATAATCTGGATCATTGCTCTCTGTAGCTGATTCCGTGGGAGACCAAGCAGAGTGCGTGGGTGCAGAATATAGAAAGCCAGAGCCATAGAATCTGTTATTTGCGTCACTCTTGGAGACGGGGTTGTTTGCCTGACAAATATACAGAATTAATCCTAGTTTTATCAATATCTGTCTTTTGCTACAATAGCCAAACACGAGCGTAAGGTGGTGGTGGGGACTAGATGTTGCTGAATGTTGATGGTTTTTGTCCAGAAAGCTGCGGGAGGGTGCGAGTGTGTGCAGGAGAGGGGGTGCTAAAATATATTCAGCAACCCCTGTGCTGTTTGCCTGAGAAATACAAAATCTCAGATTTTATTCCTATTTCTGTTTGCTACAGTTGCCAAACATGGGGTGGGGAGATGCCCCTGCATGGTCTGTCTATGCAGATTTCTCTCGCTCTCTGTGTTTTTCTGCGTGTGTGTGTTTAAAATATATCCATACCCTCAGGGCATATTTTCCCCCCTCTCTCTCTCATAAATACACGCACACCCCACAGGATTTTTGTGCAACTGTGTGGAAAGCTGCACAACACAAAATATGGGGCTTGCTAATTAACTCTTTCCCTCGAATTGAAGTGCTTTTCTGCAAGCACAAAGCTCCGAGCACAGACATCTTTTATGATGAACTAGAGCCTCTGAAGAGGAGAATCTGAACGTGACGTCAATAGCTGATAACTGACGCAGCCTTGCAAAGGAGTCTCAGGCTGGCTCCTTGTAGCCTGCAAGCCCTAATGATTCTATTTTTTCCCAATCCCCCCCTCGTAGTGAATGACTAGAACGCGCACACACACAAACCAGATTTCATATATAGCTATATATAGACAGAAAGCTTCTTTATTCTCCAAACAAAGGAATTTGTGTTTTTTTTAAAAAAAAGCATTGAGTGGGGTGGAGAGAATTAAAGAAAACCCTTTCTTTGTGCATCCAGTGTATGCAACCATCGCTCTGTCTCTCTCGGCAAAACAAGCTTCCCTGCCAGAACCCCACGTTGGTGCATAATGTTAAACTGGTGCATGGTGGTGGTTGTGTTTTGGTGGTTGGTTGGTTGTTTTTAAAGCCCACTTCATAAAGACCCTGCAAGTAGACAGACACAATAATGCTTACAAGGCAACAGGCAGAGAGACACAGAGAGAGACAGGCTCAATACAACTGTGGATTGGGGTTTTGTGTAATAGGACAGCACGGAAGGCGGTCGTTTTTTTGTTTTTGGTTTTGTTTTGTTTTTAATTCTCTGCAATGATGCACCTAAAGCAACCGTGGATGATGGTGCAGAAAGAAGCGGGGGGTGATTTGGGGGGGGGGGGGGGGTTGGTGGGAACGTAATGCACATTTAATGTTTTGGATGTAACGTTCCAGCGAAATGGCTTTGTGTGTGGATTTTTTTCCCCCAGTACCTGCTAAAAATAGCATCAGGGTTTTGATCGCGTTCCAGAAATAGACAGAGGGTTGCACTTGTATAAAAAGAGAGCGCTGGTGGAAGAAAACCTGGACATCACCGCAGTATTTTTTTTCCAACTCCTGTCTGGAAATTAATTGTTGGATTTTTCCTCTCTCTCTCTCTCTCTCTCTCTCTCTCTCTCTCTCCTCACCCCCCACTCTCGTCCCGTCCCTCTCCCGCCCCCCTCCCCCAAGCAAGGAGTTCCTGTTTGGGTAAGTAGTGATATTTCCTGTGCATACTGCAGAGAGTGACTTTATTTTATGCATGCTTGGTTTTATTATTTTATTGTTTCTGTTCAACCGAGGGGGAGATACTCGTTTGCATAATGCATTTGGTGCATGCACGGAACCCAGAGACAGGGAATTCTTACAGAAAGGGGAATCACCCTGTCGGTAAATCTCTGAATCAATAGCGAGCTGCAACTCTCTCTCTCTCTCTCTGTCGGCGCTATTGAGTCCTTCATTCTCTCTGTACCTATCCACTCTCTCTTTTTATTTTTCCAATGGGTGGCTAGACACACTGTAATGGCAAAACTCGCTTCGCAGACTGAGAGGGGAACTCTCTGTGGATTGCCTACAGAGAGCCTGTCATATGCTGACACTACAGTCCCCTTATCCCTTGCAGCTGGACCAGGGGAAACTACTGAAGCGCAGGCTGTCTGGGAGCTGTCCACTAGCTGAGGTGCTGAAATCGCTGCACCGGCTGCTTAGCTTGCGCTGGAGGAGTTCACTTTCTTCGTTCGATCTAGCCCATGTCTGTAGGTTTAATGGCTTTCAAAGGATGTTGTAATCTCTGCTGCACTCTCTGAAGGACCCCGGAGGATGCTGAGATCCCTGCTTATTCTAAGCTAAGAGTGGCTGGGCGCTTCCCTCCCATTCAGGTTTCCCCATCCGTGCGTAAACTCTGCTGCTGACTCTGCTCGGAATCGCCTGCCCTTCCCGCCTGTGTGTTTGAAACAGTCTGTACCTGATGATGGTGCTTAGCAAAATAAGAGGCTATAGGTTGCTTTATTTGGACTCACCCCTTCTCCTCCCACCTCATTTTCCCCCCTCTAAGTGCTCACACCTTCTACAGGTCGTGTGTGTGTGTGTTGTTATTGCCTTTCCTTCGCGTCCTTAGTCATAACCTCACCAGACGAATTGGTGGAATGACTGAATTAGAGGCGAAGTAGTGGGGCGATTGTTGTGTGTACGAAATAGATGCAATGCTACAAACACCAATCATCCCCTTTTGGAACCCGGGATATTCTTGCTAGGCTAGGAGCATGCAGGTTTATAGGCATTTCAGTTAGCAAAAACATGTCAGCAGGTTGCATTAAATCACACATTGACACTGTACAACACTCACATGCATCAACCCATTCTCCTTAACATGAGAAGGAAGAGGAAATTAATTCCCGACCAGATGGGGGTGGGGGTGGGGGGTCTTTTAGCCGCAGACTTATTTCTATACCTGCAAGGAGTAGAAATATTAAAGCCCGACAATAACAAAAGAAAGCAGATTTCAGTAAGTACATCTAGCTAGCTCAGCGAGACAAAAAGCAAGCTTATAAAATGGTGCACCTACCACTCCAAGCCCAGCGACAGTTGCGGATCCTGCAGACAATGACATGATGCAGACATGAACATCAGTATAGCATAGGACATATTTATTTGTTTGTTTGGCAAAAGCACATCTTGGCTAACATTGCAGGCAGTAACTTTATATATATAACAAGGCATCGTTTCTTGCAATTAATAAAACACAAGCCTATGTATTCCTAGCACAGTAGAATGCCACCCACTAATGTCCTTAATGTAGAAATCGTCCCTTTCCCGAGCCTGCGTGGTCGTATTTACAAACTGATCATTTAAAAAAAAATCCACTTACAACACGTGTAGCCAATTACTGTAACTCTTAATATAGCTCTATAAAACAGTCATTAGCAACCAGAAATGCTGCCCTCCTTTCTCCCGCTCCCTCCCTTCCCCGACCCTCCCCTCCTAGATCATTGCATCTCTTGGCACAATGCATAAGATTACCCTTAACTGGATCCTATTAAATAATTCAATGGTGGCGGTGTAATTTTGGTTGGAAACTGCACGGATTTCCAAGTCGTGACTGTAAAAGTGAGTAATGTGCGCTGGCTGCGTCATGGCTCCAGTCACAGATGGTTCCAAACTGAGCAGAAATCGTGACTTCGACTTGAGACGTCCCCTCTACATGAAAAGACCATCCAATCAAAACGGCGTCAGGGGGGCAGCTGGACTCCTCGGATCTCGCTTTCTCTTTGCTCTCCCATCCGTGTGTGTGTGCCTGTATGTATGTATATATATATATATTATATATATGTGTGTGTTTATATATGTACGTGTGTGTATTTATATATATGTGTGTGTGTGTATATACACACACACACATATATATACCCACACACACACCAAGTTGCAGAAGGGGAAGGGAGTGGAGGGGTTAATCTTGAGGAATCTTCTGCACTTAGCAAGATCGTGACCCTCCCACACAGTACAGTAACTTATATACATACCTGGAGGAAGGAATGCTTTGCTTTGGGCTTCCTAAAAATATTTGGTGATGGCTGCACCCTCCAACATGCTCATAGGACCGGGCACTGATGCACCCACAAAGGTAAGTGATGGGGGTTTAAAACTTTTTAATATTGTGGTCAGAATCCCCAACTCTGCAGTCAGCCGGGACGCTCGGTTGATTGGCTTGGAGTTTCTGAAGCAAGCTGGTGTTGTTCGGAGCAGTCCGCAGCGAGGCTAACAATACTTTTGAGGGAAGATGTAGGGGCGCGTAGGTGGTTTGGATCTAGAAGTGTGTGTTGTGGTTGTGGTGATATTCCTGGTGTGAGTTTAGTGTGCCGTTACAGCTGATAAGGCAGGAACTTGGCTTCTCGGCACCTCATTTTGGAGAGTGTATATTGATCAGTGACAGTCTGTTCAGTGTGCGAGCAGACGAGAGATTAACTTTCAAGTTCTTGAGTTATTGTTAGTTCTGCGAGTCCTAGTCGATCTTCTGTACGATATCTTCAACTTGAGTAGTAACCCGGTTGATGCCTGGGGGGAGAGTGGACACTAATTTGCCTCTATACGGCTGCTGATCGGCACTAGGGGGGCTACTAATTTCCAGCAGGCTTTGTTCAGAAGATCTCTGGAGTAGTTCTATGACACATCCATGGAACTTTTATTAACTGAAAAGGGGGTTGCTTGGGCTGAGTTGAAGCTCAGAAGTCACGATGGTATTAATCTTTGGTAATAAGTGGAAAGTAGGCAGTTTCGTCTCTCTGCCCTCCCTCTCCCCCCACCCCTCATATCTTGGGTGCTCAGTCGACTGATGAATTGATATTGGTGGCATACATTGGCCATTGATGGGTGGCAGCATCAGCATAATTTGCTGACAAATGCCCTGGCCAGTTTTAGATTACTTGAGCTTCCTTCATTGTTACTAGACTTTGGGCATCTCATTGTCTTAAATATACCTGGAATTAATTGCTGTTTGGATATATGCATAATCCAGGTCCTCTCTTGATTTGATTTATTATAATTTAATTGTGTCTCTTTTGTTCTGGGATTGCATGGCAACACTATTGAACGTGCTCTTGTCTAGGATTTGTTGAATAATTAGAAATGGAAATGTTTCTCTCTCTCCCCCCCCCCCGTCACCTCTCCCCCTTTCGAAAAAAAGGAAATGTGAGGCGTCTCCTGATTGGTGGGTGACGATTTTAGTCCGCACCAATGAGCTGTCTGCCTGGTCTCTATTTATTTAGTGCTCAGGGGGAGAGTTTTCTCTTTACGCAGCGCCTGTGCACAGCGCTAGACCCTCTGCTCGGGAGCAGAGAGATGGGGGGACATTCCGAACTCTACCTTGCTCACAAAGCCCCCAGATCCTGCAAGCCTGGGCTCCCAGCTCCTTGGCGGGGAGGGGGAAAGAGGAGGACAAGAGGGGGCCCAGTGTGATGGGGATGGGCTAGGGGAACCCCCCCTCCTCCCCCACCGCTTCCTCTCCTGAGTTGGGTACATCGCCTTGGGTTTGGAGAGGGACTTGGTCGGGATGGAGGGGGTGGGGAGGGATCCTGGTGTGTCTGGGAAATAATCAGCCGATCGCCTTTGGGTCGTGTGGATATTTTGGTGGCAGCCGGATGGATGGATGTAGGAAGCCGCAGGAGACTTTGTCCTTCGCGAATCTTTTTGCGGTCTGGGCTTGCTGTATATAACTACCTAGCCGGGAAGCCCTTACCCCAAAAAGCATTCGCGGAGGGCGCATTCGCCGAAGGAGCAGCAGCTGCGATCGCCGAGCCTTGGACTTATCTAGACTCTCTTGGCTTCTTTACCTTCCCCCTCCCTCTTCAATCCGGCCCCAATCCTTCCGTCCTGTGTGTATATGTGGAAAGAAATAAACACCCTCTCCCCTTCCCCACCCCGCTTGGTCACCGAGACATTCAGTTATTCACCTTCGTCTTCCAGCCTAACTTTGTAATCGACTTTTGTCTAACGGGGCGGATCACACGTTTATTCGGGTCCTTTTATTGTGGATTGTATTTAATTATTTTTTCGTAAAAAAAAATAAAAAAAAATAAAACTTCCCAAAAGTTCTCAGCCCCTCCTCCCCCCACCCCCAAGGATTTTTTAAAAAGGGGATTTTTAGTGGATCGAAATGATTTAATTAAAAAAAACCTGAAGCGGTTCATTAAACTGTCTCTTTGGCCGGGAGATTGGGTTTATTTCGAGGTGGGGAGGGTGGGATTTTCTGGGATCACCCCATAAAAAAGGGAGGGAGGAGGAGAGGGAGGCGCACGAATCAGCCGCGGTTTGGGGGAGACCCCAGTTACCAGGAGATGCACCATGGAAGCGCTTGCCAAAAGCGCCTCCCTGCACACTTCCACCCTGATTTTAGGCAACTTGCAGCCCGTTGATTCCCCAAATCATCCTTTCCCCAACACAAAGTAGCCCCGAAAGGGGTAAAAAAGGCGGAATCCGGGGGGAAACCCAGCCGAGGCGATGCTTTTGGGCGAGGTGATTGCAGGCGAGCAAAGCAGCATCAGCTCTCTGGCTCTGAAACTGCCTTGTTCCAAGCACACAGCAGTGAGAGCATCTATACAGGAGTTAGGAAGGCTGCATTCCTTCTCTTTGCAGTAATTACCAGGGGCGGATTCCGTGGGCCACAAATCAACCCCCCCTCCCTAATTGCTGACCCCCAAAAGAAAAGCGATTTAAAAAAGTATACCCGTGAAGATCAGCCCGGGGAAATAGACAGGAGCTGAGCAGCAAGTTGGCAGTGGAGTGCCCGGCTGACGCAAGACAGGGGCCTGTGGTTCAAACGTCTGTAAATTTTTTTAAAAGGGATTATTATCTAAGATCGGAACTGTTAAAAACCACCAGGGTTCCCCTCCCTGCACCCCTCTACTCTGCACAGAGGGGGATCCGGCTCGGAAAGGGCTGGCTTTGTATTTGAAAAAAGTCTGCATTGAAGACCCACAGGGCGAGGAGCACAACCGAGGCAAAGAGTTAATATTTCTCCAGAGATAAAAGATATTTTGAAGCCCTGGTTGTACTTTATAAGAGAGTGAAAGGCTGGCTAAGGGATAAGCAGGGAAACAAGGCGAAAGCAAAAGCACCTCGCTGTTTCTCCGCACCCCTACCTTAGCCAGGACACGTAACTGGCTTGGTGAGAACAAAGGTGGAAGGGTCACAATATCTCTCAAACAGACTTGCATATTCCCAACTGTTTGCTCTCTCCCCTTTGGAAAAATAGTGTTTGTCCTTTCCAATCGCCAGCAAACCTCTGTCCAGGGCTTTATGCATGTGAGCATCTTTTAAAGGGAGACAAGGTTTTAGAGGGAACTTAAAAAAAAAAAAAAAGGAGTGATGAGACGGATCAGCAAAGATCAGGCTATGGAAACATCTTCACCATTTCCTACCTAGCCTGGCCCAAGGGAATTTAAACCAAAGGTGATTTTTGGGCAGATAAGAAGAGAATGTAAATCCGAGCCACCGTGGTTTAGATTCACATCTCTTTACATTGCCAGCCAACTGTTGCTACCATTCTGGGGACTGCTGCTGCAGGAGTGTGAACGGGGACTTCTCCTTTCAGCTACATCAGGGGGCTACTCCCAAGCTTTGCTCTCCAACGTAGGGGCCAGTGAAAAAGAAAAGCGAGGCATTTGTTTCTCTTCATTTTATCTTTTGGAAGATTTCCTTTAATTAGTGGAAAGTTGGAAACTTGCATCAGCCCTGATCATTTAAACAGCAGCAGCAGCCTCCACGCAAGGGCTCGGGGGCTGCACCTTAAGAAACATGGCAAATACCCCATTCTTAAACCTGATCAACCAGAAAAACAGCCGCGGAAAGAGGCACCTTTTGGATCGATTAGATTCTCCTAGCGGATTAATTTGCAGCTTCTTTAAAAGGGTTATAGTTATTGATGGTTCCCTCCGCCTCTTCCAGACGGATACCCAATTCACAACGTTCCTTTGACTCCACTAAGGAACTAAAGGGCCTCACTCTGACACCATACAGTCTTGTCTATTTCATTTCTTTATGAAAAGCAACAGCCAAACCCGCCCGCCAGCTCAAGCTAATGCTGGTTTTAAACTCCCTGAAGTTACGAGGTGCAGTTGCTTTAGCAAGGGAGTGGGTCAAGGGGCGGGGGGCTTTCCTGACCTTTACTGCTAACTGTTTTGCACTGAAGGGTTTGTTTGATTTGATTTTTTGAATGAATATGAGTATTAAAGGCGAGTCTGGGCAGATTCAAATCTGCCCCTAGGCAGCAAAAATGTTTCCCTCCTACATTTCATGGCTACTTTTAATGTCTGACTGATCAGAGCCCAACTCTCACTAACACAGCCTGGGTGTCTCCGCAAAAGCGAAGGTGAGTCAGGAGGATGCGCACAATTCCTCTCAGAAAGTGAAGTTCAAAGCTCCAGGGGGTGGGAGGGGATGTCTGCGCCTCTTCCTCGCCTTTCCCCAAATGTTTAGCTAACGTGCTCTGCATTCACTTAACGTGCTGTCGATCCAGCAACCTTCCCTCCTGGGTGACATGGTCTTTGGGTAAGTTTCGGGCATCAGTGTCCTGTTGAACCCAGTGCAGGGAGATGAGAACTACCCCGCTGCTTCTTACTGCATAGACACAAGTTTTTTAAAAAATCCTCTGTTCTTGCAGCTCTCTTCTTTAGCACCTCTGGGTGATGTGCAGCACATACGTGTAACGGGTGTCTGTGTCTCTCTTTCAGGCTGGCCTAGACCACCATCTGCTAAAGGCTACTCGGAGGTTCCGGATTCTAGTCGAGGGAACAAGAGGAAGACTCCAGTGCCTGTAAGACCAGGTGAGAAACACACAGCAGAAGCTACCGGCACGATCCCAGTTGTCACTAAAGGTCACGTAAACTACACAATCCCATTATTCTAGATCCATTGGACAGATGCATCCCTGGTGTCACCACATGGGAGTCCAGGGCGTTACACCAGCCTCATCTCCGACAGCCAGTATTAGTGCTCGCGGTTTTCTGTGGCAGTAACAGGTGGCAGGAGATGCAGGGTAGCTCGGCCTGCAGCCAGTTTACCGTTAATCAGCAGGGCCGTTATTAAAAACCAAGTGTGTGTGTGTGGGAGGGGGGTAGTTATGGGGCCAAGCTTCCAAAGTAAGTTACTCCCAGTGACTTTTAGGGAGCTTGCCTCTTAATTCAGTCCGGAGTGCTTCTCGTATAGAAGAAAAGAGAATTCCCTGCCCGTGTTCCACCCCGTCCTCCGAGTGAAAACTAGCCCAGGGCCTTTGCTTGAACGTGCCCTCAGCGTCTCTATTAACAGCCCATACCACGTCCAAACGCCTCTCAGTGCCCCGCGAAGTTAGAGCTGTTCAAAGCTTTGAAAGGAGCTCGAATCCCCATTGTTCCTCCCTGAGCTCTCCTCCTCGTCGGGCTGATCTAAACCCAGAACCGATTCTTGCGTGCAGCACTGCTCGGTTGTGTTACAGCGAATTGTGTGTGTCTCTAATGACCTCCTCTCAATGGCTATGACAAGATGGAGTGCTAGAGGCCTGGCTAGGCAGTCCTGAATCAAAACAGTACAAAAGGGAAGAAGAAGCAGATAAAAATAGAGCTGGATTTCAACTTCATGTCAATTTTCCCTTTTTAAAAATCAAAATTAAATCAACTTTTCCATTAACTGGTAAATCCCCCTTTTGAATAATTTTCTGTATTTCCTTTATATAAAAAACAAATTGGAACATATACATAATATATAATTTTTACTTAATTTTACGGGTAACTTTTAAACCTGTTACGTCCACTATGACCGTGGGCTAAACCCTAGCTTGTCTTCTGCAAGTGGGACTTCGCACAATAAATCGAGCAAGTCTTGACCTCATAGCAGGCCTGCTTACATTATTGCTTTACAGGAGGATAGTTCCAAAATATAACAGTCGCATTCTCATTTATACTGTCACCACCCCAGCCCTGAAATGGGGCCTTAACGTGAGTGCAAAGGTAATTTACAATGAGCTGGCACAGGGCAGTGGGCATGTTCATAATAGAGGAGGAAAGTTTAGGTTCATGGAAAGAATTTAAGACAATAATTTAAAAAGGCTAAAATTTCTGTTATAATGTTTTCCTAAACTACCATCAAATTGATTTGTAGAAAGTCTACCATTTTGAGTAAGAAAAAACTCAGCTAGTATCAGGATAGGGATCTTTTCATAAAATTTCATACCATATTAAACAACTATCTTAGCTTCTTTATTCATTAGTGAAATTCTTTTTCAACCCATATGTTAATGCTTGTTCCAAAGTCTGCAGGTCTTTTAGTTTTAAGCTTGTAGGTTTTTGATTAATGCTGAGAGAGTTGGCACGTCATTTACGTATAGATTTGTAGTCATGATGTAGAAACATACTGGTCAGACTTATTCATGGGGGGGAAAAAAACCCTTATTTTCCTTCATTTACAGTAAAAGCCTCCTGTTTTGTTTTAACATTATATCAGTTTTAGAAAAAGGGAGAAAATATATTTGAGTTACAAGTAAAAGACTCTCAAATGAATAATTGTAGGAAAGTGTCTTTTAATTGACTATATTTTGAATTCTAAATCCCAATAAAGATGATGCAAGAAGGCTTTTTGTTAGAAGGCCATTTCTGATATTCCATTTTGGCCTCTTATGTCACATAAGGCTATTGTCTTCACCCATATAATATACAATTTGTTGTAACACAACAAAATGTCATCGTTTGTAAAGGTGCTGTTATGGACCGGTCTCATCACAACTTTGGGGTTATCTTTTCTACATGATCGGGGACAAACGTCTTTCGGCCACATAAGGCCTAGCATTGCTTTCCTGATATCCCTTAATTTCTGTTTTTGCAATAAACATTTCTGCATATCAAAATATAGGAATGACAAGCAGATCATAGTAGTTAGAGATAGAAAAGGCTTGTTAGATCATTGAGTACATACTCCTGTCAAGCCAGCATATCATCTCCCCTGAAAGAGGATATAACAAATATTAAACAGTCACTACACTTAAGACTGGTAAAAAGACCAAAGAGTACATTGCAAGAATCATGGGGTGAGGGCATGTTAAGTCGTGTCTGTCAGCATGCTTAATACAATTATATAGAGGCTAAGGGCCTATGAATGCAATTTCTGCACAAGGCCTCTAAGCCTCCTGTATCACTACCACTTACACACCAGGAAATACGTCAAGCCCCACCTGCTAAAAAACTGCTATGTGAGTAATAAACTGCATGGAATAGTGTCTGACCCCCTTTTTGCCCCCCCCCCCATCACCGAACTTTTATTAGTATTTGAATCATTTACAGATTACCTATAGGTCAGTCGCAATTCATTCTCTTTTAAATAGATTATTCTACTGACAATCATTTGGATACAATGCTAATCAAGAGTTGGGTAGCTGGTATGCTGCATGCAGATTTGTAAATAAAGGCCTTCCAAAATAGGATGCTCAGAAATTAAATTTACTACTACTAGTAGTAGTAGTACAATTGGGGACAATCTTTTTTGTAGTTTTTGCAATTTTTGATAACTTTAAATTGCTATTAAAACGCTACTAATCTCTTATTTAATCAAGATATTTATTTTAAAATATCTATATTTACTCTTCGGGACTTGTATACAAAGTAATCTTTTTGGCTTTAAAACTTCTAGACATACTCCTGGTTGTTGTTTTTTCCCCAAATGAAAATATTTGTCTTTATCCTTTCTAACAGAAATGAAAACCTCACCTTGTTAGTAGGTAATGACCCTGCTGGGGAATGTTAAGTAGGTTCTGCTGACTCACTTAGGGTATCAATACTAGGCTTTTTTTTTTTTGCTTTTTTTTTCCCCCCCAAAAAATACTCCCAGTGTGGCTACCACCAGTTCAGTTTCACCAGTGGAAATACTGGGGGCAGGGTGTGGACGGACAGGGCTGTATGATGCAGTGCTTAAAATACAGGGTGTCACCAATACATTGTCTATACTAGGGGTCATAGCATTACGATCCTTGATTAAACTGAACCAGTGGTAGCAATGGTGGGAAATTTTAGCAAACAGTATATTCTTGCAGATAGCTCATTAATCCCCAGTATAAGGGAGATGGAAAAGGACATAATGCATGGGCTGAGCGTCTTGAGAGAGGAACCCTGGGAGCAGCCAAGCCTGAGGAAAAGACTTGGGCTGGATTTTGTGTTGTTTCACTTTGATTTCTTTTTGTGAATAAAAACAAACCCCAGAAAGGAAATATATTCTGACTCGCTGCGAGTTGTGTGGACTTTGTTTGGAGCTGAGAAGGGAAGTTGTACAGTATTTAAATGTAGACAGTTTTCTGTATAAGTGACATGGTATCCTGCAGAAAAATACACCCAGGTGAATTGATGGCTAAACAAAAAATATGTTGAGTATATTTCAGTAACTTATTTTAATTCTAGGTAGTCAAAGCTGACTAGTTTATAGTAGATAGCTACAAAACTTGTCTGTGTAAATCAAGCTTTTCCACTTAAAAATCAAAACACAGAAATTGCAGTCATATATTTTACAGCAAATTCTTTGGTGCTGTTCTGATGGGTTGTGAAGGACAATAGAAGCTGCTTTATTAATTATTCTTTTTGCACATATAGAAATGAATCACAGCACTAGCATGACACGAGTTTTATTTTTAATATGATCTTCCTTATCCTAGAACCAGCCTGAAATTGTAACCAGATGATGCCCCACGCTGCCAGAGTCGCCCCCAACCGTCAGGGTTCCAATCCCCAGGCCAGTTAACCACAGGCAGAATTTTCAGGTGTGGTGATGATTGTGCATATCTTCACACGTACAGTAGCAGTGCTCCGTACTGGGATCATTTGGGGAGAGCTCTCTTGCCTCCTTGCATTAAATCACTTGATAACAACCCCAGGAGACCAAGTGGCCTTGTCAAGCGGTCAGCTAGAGGCAAGGTGTGATTTCCTGTGTATGCCGTATCACCACTAGATTGTTGCATTATGATCTCCAATGTGCAAGCAGCCCACTCCATTCCCAAGCAGGAGAACAGGAGGATTGGCAGGCAGGCAGTGGAGAAGGGAGACAAACATTATACTTTTTTGGTCCTCCCAGTCCAGCCCATTTGTTAGCTAGAGGGAGACACTGAAATGGTTATTGAAAGTTTTCCTTGATAACTGGGAGTAGGTGGCTAATGTTGGGCAGGTATCTTTTCAGAGGACAAAGCACTCAGGGTTGTACCAATCTCTTGGTCAAGCAGCCAGTAAAGACGGGTGTGGCGAGGGGAAGAATTGTTCCTTTGTCTCCTGCTTTAAGTGAGCTGTAAGTAAACAGACTAGAATAATGATATTTTAAATTAGTTAGGCTAAAGTAGGCAGAAAAACGACCCAGGGTTACTACTGGGAAATTCTGAATGTTTTCTGCTTGGGTATAAACCTTTATTGAAAGTAGAAATCAGAGAAAATATCTTCTGAGGACGTTATTTTTTAATGGACACATTTTTAAAATTGAAAGAGGAAATGGGAAACATATTTGCTAGATGCAAATTCCATGCCCCTCTTACAAGGACCCAGTGCTGCTATTTTTCCTCACTGAAGAATCCATATGCACTCGAGTCGTTCCAATTAAACCTACCTGGGGGAGGAAGGGCTTCAGGATCTGACCCAAAATATTTATACTTTTCCCTTTAGCAATACACTCTGCAGATCTGATTTCTTTACTCTAGGAAATATTAATGTTTTATGATAGAGGGAGCAAGGCCCACACCCCTGGAAACATATATGGGTGTTGTCCGTAATGCTGGAGGCACAAGAATGTAAGGCAATGGGTGTGGGTGTGATCATACAGGGAATGAATGACACACAGCATCCACTCTGGAAAAAAGGTCAGCATTTCTCCAGAGAGGACGACAGGAAAAAAAAGGCCACTTAACAATGAGGAAGGGTGGGAAGAAGTAGCCAGCAGCCAATTCTACCAGTTATTTAACCTCAATATACAGAATGTAAAGGCAGCAATGTTATTTTAACTTAAGTAATCAGAGCTGCATGCACCCAATGAAAGATACAAAAGCCAACAATGAAATGTCTTTATGCCCTTGCCTTTCTCTGTCTGGAATGCCCATCTGGTGACTTGCTGACATTCTTGATGTCTGGAGGAGCAGCCCATCTCCCTTCTGACAAAATGATGCCAGTCACCCATCCTTTTCTGGTTCCCTCTTTAAATATCCTTAATTATGGTGTTGTTTTAATTTATCCCAGCACATGGAGCTTTACAGAAAAAAAATCTAATGAGGTCCCTGACCGAGGGACATGCCATCTAAGGCCCCAGTCCTAAGTTTGGATCTCCATGGGTGGACTCTTGTTCCACATGCAAGCATTCACCTCTGCAGATCTGATTGCAGGATTGAGGCCTCAGTTTGATAGATAACAGAGTAATAACAAGCCACAAGGTGTGTTTGTGGTGAGAGTTGGAGGGGAACATGTGAGTTAAGGAAACAGGAGAGATGCCGCAAAACATGGGGAAGGGGCACACAGCTTTGGGGGGCACCGTTATTTTTGTAAAACATTTTGTAACTCTCCCGTCCCCTGCAATCCAAAAAAAATTAAAGATCCGACACTTTTACATGTAGATTTATTTTAAAAATCTGTCCAACATTAACTCCCAAACCCGCCCCCATCAAAGCAACAACCTTCCTCCATGTAGACGTATCCAGCTGCAATATGCCTGCCAGCAAAATATACTATGACGTAGGTGGCATAATAAATGCAACTCAATGGCATAAGAGATGTCTCATCATGCTTATTTTCCATTTCTTTCCCTCTTTTTCTCCTTCCATTTCTCCCCCCATTTCCATTTCCTGTCCCTCCTCCCTAACTCTCTCTCCTTCCACCCCATCTCTTTCCCTCTCCCTTGGCGTCTTCCCCAATTTCCAGAATGCTATTACTGGAGGGGGTCCTCAGCAGATTCCTCTATCACCCAGCTTCTCCACTTTTGTTCCCTGCAATGCATAAGATGAGCACTCATGTCAAATGCAGAATGGGAAGAGCTGGCATGCAGGGCACGAAGCACAGGAATCAGCATGAGTCTGCCCAGCAACAGCAGAAGAATCTGCCCAAGTGCTTGCTAGATGGAGTGGCCACGCTCTTCTGCCACATGCAGTCCATCAGAGACCAGAAGGGAGGTAGCAGGGTCTGTTGATATAAACATGAAGGAGCACTCTATGTACCAGAGGGTTTTGTACTAGTGCCCATCAAAATCATTGTCTATGCCCCAGGTTATTTAGATTGGCATATGCAACTGTGTGTGTTGCGTGTGCCTAGCACTCTGCAGGTAATATGACAGATTAGAATGAATCAGCTAGTGGCAATACATTGCTGATGGCTTTGAAAATGGTGATGTAAATCGAGGACCATGTGGTCTAGGGTGACCACCCAACCTTTTTTTAAGGAACTGTCCCTTATTTAATTGATTTGTCCCTGAGGGTGACCACCCATCCCTTATTTTAAGATGTATTGAAATGTTTTAAAACTGATAGTGTGTCATTTTAAACATTAAATTAATGCTCATGATGATTGCATTGTATACTTGAGGGCAGTAGAAATGCACACTGGAGAGAAAAATACATGATATGCTACGGGCAATGGTGTTTCCTTAAAACGTCCCTTACGATGTCCTTTATGTTTCATGTGGTTTTCTCTTATTCCCACCTGACAAAGGTGGTTACCCTATGCAGTCCTTATTTTGTGATAGGTTTAGGAATGCAAAGGCATGAATGAAGAATCCAGTGCACATATAGAGAATGCATTATTATGCATCCCATTATTACATCAGTATTTATATGTGTGTATAAAATAGATATAATATTATGATAAAATTGTGGGAAAGGATCAGATTTTAACTGAATGAAGCAAGATAATTCAAAGTGTAAGTCACTCATTTGTGCCCGGAGCTGATATAGTTTGTGTTCTGTCAGGTCATCCGTTATGCCCCGGGCTCCTAATACCAGGCTTTACTACTAGGTTGAAATACTTAAGTCTGATGGGAGGGGCCAAGTTGTGAAGTTGACCCCAGCTGGTAGTTCTAAGCTCAGAGAGTGTGCAGGATCAGGCACATAGTACTGTGACCGACAACATTCTTTTAAAGCAACCCTGTAAAACTCTTTTAAATCCAATGTTTTGTTTAGTTTAAAAACAAAAAGAGTGTCTGGAGAAGGGCTACATGCTCTGACAGGAAAAGGCATGTTCTCCTGATTTAAAAAAAAAACAAATTAAAACCATTTCTTCTTCATATTAAAATGTTTATGTGTGATGTTAGAAAGCCAAACGCAACAGATTTGTACTTGTAGATGATGGTGAGGAGGTGAAAATGGCTAGACAGTGAAAATGACTGGCTGATTTTCACTGGCCAAGCTGAGTGAAATGAGACAGGAAAAATAAATAAACATACGTGGTGAGATATCACATTAGATTTATTTAATGCTTTCAGTTTTGATAATCTAAGATACTATTAGACACAAAGGTTATGATGTTTAAAAATATGAATTTTAAGTTGATATAATAATTTTAACATATTTCATGCAGATCAGATTCCTTTTATTTGTTGGTATGTATGTGTGCTTATGTATGTATACATATAAATATTACAGGATTGTGTGTGTGTGTGCGTGCACACAGACCCATGCACCTATAACACACATGCATAGAAAATATGAATAATAAAGAAAATATGTAATCACCTCCCCGAGAGTCAAGAGTTCTAAGAATTTTTAAAATATGTACTTACTTACTCACCAGATTTCATTGTATGCAAATGAAATTATAGGCAATTTCATAAATAAACATCTGCTGACTTTTTAAGGCACATCCAGTATTATTTACCCTGCAGTCAATAACAGCATGTTTTAATCTATTGTATCTTAGTTTATAGAATTAAGCCTTTTAAAAAATTGTATATTAACCAGTGATTGGCTGTGTTTCATGCAACTGATAGTCAGGATTTTTGGTTTTGGTTTGTTTTGTTTTAACCCTGTTTTTAACCAGATAGCCAGGAGAATATAGTCTCAAAATGGCAGCTGTACATACATGCAGCTAGCCCCTGACACAGACCTTTATCCCCCTATTTGCAAACACCGCAGCTATTTCTCTAAATAAAGTAACTTCAGCCTGGTCCAGCAAATGCTCACATTACCAAATGGAGTGCTCATTATTCTGAGCTGTCTTATAATAGGACTCAGCTTGTCCATGATAGGACTTCTCCCAGTAGCAAGCACTGCTCTTCGAAGTAAGTGTTTGCAGGATTAGATCCTTTTTTTTAAATTTACATTTATTTTTTCCCTTTCTCCCCTCAACCTGCAGCAAAATCTCTCAACCATGTTGAAAATTAAGTTCTTGCTAAATTTCAGTTTAACGCAAATGATCATATTCCAAGAGTGGAGGAAGACTTTTAAATACATCACCTAATGTAGGCATTTTTCTTTGTTATTATTTGTAACTGTTTCTGTCGAATTTAGTGCTGGTGAAAGACAGGACGTTGGCGGAGCTCAACGTTCACGTCCTCAAAAAGCCCAGCAGCAGGAGAGACTCGGGCTTCACCTTTCCTTTGCTCCATGTGGTCCCTTGGCTATGTTCCTCAACTCTAAGTTAGAGGAACGACCTTTGTGGGTGAGCGGGGAGTTCAGTTTCCTAGGGCCTTGCTGCTGAGACTGCCGAAAAGAAGCCATTTAGTGCAGCTGTGATGAAGATTTTTATGTGGACACCTGTCCACTGGGAACAGGGTTGAGACCCACCAAACTCATGTCCCACAGGCTGCAGATTCTTTTCTTTGTTTGTTGCTCTGATCGTTCCTGGGCAAACTAGATTTTTCCCAATTTAATTTATTTTTAAAAATAAAAAGCAGGTGTCCAGATGAGAGCAGAGATGCTACTTTTCAGCACTCGGTGTACTAAATATGGCCAAGTAATAATCCCTTGCAAATAGGGATCTAATCAGTGATACTCATAACAGACATAAATACAAAAGGCATGGTAACCTGTTATAATATATCTGTGTGCATAATGTAGTCATTTAACTTCACATGTTGTTCATGGCTTATGGACCCAGTTCTGATTCCACTGAAGCCATTAGCAAAGGTCCCTTAGACTTGTATCAGAAGAGGATTGGCTCTATAGCAATCATTTCTTGCTCTGAAATTCAATTATTTTAACCCATTTTGCTATGTGTTTTCTTCGCTGTCACTTATTTGATCTTTATACACACACACACACACACACACACACACACACACACACACACAGTAGAATACTCTTAATTTGAACATTTCACTTGCTGTCACAATTTAAGTGGGTATCCCAGTTAAGAGAAGATACCTTTTTAAAAAACAAAATCTGACTAGGCCTGAAAAAAAACATTGTACAACGTAAAAATTATATTCACTGCATTTCATCTTTATTTTTTCTTTTCCTCTTAATATGGATGCTTCTGAGTGAAAAGATCACGACTTAGAATTTCATAGCTCTATAACACCACTTAACCCATTGGCACCTGATAAATATGTCTCCCAGTAAGTGGAATTTTTGCTAATGCTGTCCCAGGTAAACAATGGACATTCCCATTTACTGTCATTAAACTAAATCAGTCTCTTGACTCATTCTAGTTAAGGAGATTTCCTGAATAAACATGCACTGATAAAGTCGAGTATACTGTACGTGAGTGTGTGTGCACATGTGCATGTGTATGTACATGTATGCAGGTACGTGTGTATGTAAAAATATTTTCACTGGCAGCAGAAGTTAACAAATAGCATATAATAAATCTATTATCTATTTATCAGCATACGGTAGTTTCAATAGTTTAGGAGAATGTAAAGCTGTTGAGGAAAATTGCAAGGAGTAATAATACAAACTGAAATAGTCAGGCCAAAAAAGGCCTGTCACAAAAACTCACTGACGTTCCAACAAAAAACTTTGGAATTTAATATTGCTATGCGCCAAACCCTGCTCACCTAATTTATTCAAAGCCCGATCCAAAGTCCACTGAAGCCAATGGAAGTCTTTCCACTGAATTAAATCGGCTTTGGTTCAGGCCCTCCAGGAGCCCCATTCATTTCAGTGAAATAACTCATCATTTAGGTGACCAGGATTTGGGCCTAAATGTATCTATCCAAAAGCAAAGTATTTTACATGTTTTGTGTATATATCTCACAGTGTGTGCGCGCGCATGTACATTAGCTGTGCACACAAACATACATACACAGCTGTGTATGAGAAGGAACGTTATAGGGCGACAATCTCCTTGCTATGCAAAGGTGTAATTTTTATCCGAGTGATGGGCGTTATGCGTGCGCCCGCAGGGAAAACATACAGTAGAGTAGTTCTTGCTGCTTTTTCTCCTGTCTCAGTTGGAATGGTTTGTCCTTGAAGGTTAGAAAGATTTTGTCGATCACCTGACATCATGATTTTTTTTTCTTGGAAACGTACTGTCATGTCACAGGGACAGGTAACATGAAGTCACGAACACTTCTCTGCAAAGTGTCTAACGTGCCAAAGGAGAAATATTATCTGAGATAGTATATAAAGCCACTTAGGAACAAATCCTGCTTGCCTGCTTTACCTGAGCTGTCCTGATGAAGCTCAATAGTTTAATTTGAATTATGGATCTAAAAATATTTCTAAGTTTCAAACCTAACTATTTAAATCCAAATATTTTGTAGACATTACATCAAATAACCAAGACCGCATTTATATTATTATTATTTATTTGTTTATTTATTGGTCAAAATTTCCAGGCCAATGAAATTTAGGAGCCTAACTTCAAGCAACCACATTTGAAATTGTTGCCTATTGTTTTTATTCTTATTTAAAGCACCATAACTTTGCACTAAATAATTGAATATAACTTTTGCCTTAAGAATAAAAATAAGTGGAATCAAATCACTCTTACCATGGTACAGTGTATTACTTTCTGGTTCCAGACCATAACTCCATAAGAATGAACAGGAGTTATGGGATAACCCATAAAGGAGGAAACCCTTAGTCAATTCCTTTCCTTTTAGGAATTTTTGTTTCTATTGTTTTTTGCAGATCTGAATGGTATAAGATGCAAAAATATATATTCAGTGGAAAAAATAAAAGAACTCTGTTTATAGTGACGTAGAATGAAAGGTGAAAAGTGTGTTAATACATCCCAATATAAGAATTGCATGTCTGGTTTATATGGATTTTTGGCTTAGGGTGAAAGTGTCCTGTGAAATCTACTCCACTGGCATAAAGTAACTGGACTGTATATGGGATAAGTGCAAGTGATCTGGGGAGGTGATATCCACCTCCGTGCAGAGGCTAGGGCACAGGGATGGAGTCCAGCCTCTTATGTGGTTGAGACGCTAGTCCATAGGCTACATTCCAGCCACAGTTGCTCAGGGCATGGGAGCCACTGGATCAGTGTAAAAATAGAGCAGACATGGTTCTACACAACAGGTAGTTTTCACCATCCAACCAACCACCCCCGCCCCCAACCCACCCCCGATCTTGCAAACACTTAGACACATGAACATGTACAAACTCCCACTGAGTTCCATAGGACTACACAAGTCCATAAAGTCACTGACGTACCTAAGTGTTTTCAGGATCAAGGCCATAAGAAGACTTCACTATCCAATGGAAACAAAAAGGGAGACAAAAGGAAAACAAATAGAACAATCAAAATAAGGGAAGAGAATAAAACATAAATGAAATCCTAAACATTTACTCTAGTGGGCTGATTCTGAAGTCAATGGAAGTTCTGGATATGTGAGGAATGCAGCGTCGGTGCCTTTATTGGAAGGAATATCTACAATAGTTTTATAAGTTTTTTAAATTCAAAGAAAATTGTAATGGAATCCCTGAGGATGTTATAAAGCAGTTCCTTAAAACAAGCATTTGTGTAGCAAAAGTCAGGCTTAATGGAAATTTGACTTTGTATATATTTATTCAAAGATCCACTATATGGGCAAGAGAATCTTCTGTGAAAGACAATGTGGTAAATGGTAAGTCTGTTAGGAATGATACAAATAGAAAACCTATGTATGTAAAGGCCAAATACTTCTCATTTGCCAAATGGCATTATTTGCTGTACACGTTTCAAGTAAATGAGATTATTTGTAAGAATTCTCAGAGCAGAAATTGGCCCTAAGAATTAACCTTGAGTTGAATTTCTTTCTAATACTTAAAAAAAAAACCAAACAAACCCCACCTTATAACGGAAGTAAGAAACAATAAAAAACCTTGCTATATCGTCTTTGCTACAGCAATTCAGCAGATTACAGTTATCGGCCATAAACTACATAATGCATCCATCTGCAAGTGATGTCTGAAACAAAAAATAAAAACAATGGCCATCTTGCCTTGCTCATGTGAGTACAGTCCCATTTATTTTAATAGAAGTAGAATGAGGCCCATTGGCCTCAGAGGGACAACTCACATTTGTAAGGAAACGAGGGTTTGGCTCAGTCATTCTTATTTGCAAACAAAAGTCTGCAGCACATTTAGAACCAACAAGATGGATTTAGGATGAGTTTTTCATATGAATGTAACCAAATTTAAGAAGGAAAAATAATTCCTTTGAGGTGATAGTGGAAGTTGAGTGATAAACAAGCTTGGATCAGAGAAATTTTTGTCAAAGCATCAGATGTACTGCCATTTTATCACTGTTAATATGAAGATTGTTAAATGAAGTTTTTTTTATCCTCTTTTTTTCTTTCTTACAAAATAACAAGACATAATTTTCTTTCTTTTCATTCCAACATGAGAAACCCATTACAAAACAATTTTGCTGATGATAGTGAATGCTGACGGTTTTTTTTCCTTGTACAATCTACTAATTAACAATTTAGCCAACTTGCCTCTATTTGTTGACCATTCTAGCTAATCTATTTTTCACTGATCATTTTCAGCTGTAGTTTCTTTCTGGGTAGTATCTGTGGCAGGTTTTCACTTCCCTGTAATTCTAATCTTACATATTTCTGATTAATATTTTTTTTTCTTTTTAAATGAGAATTTTCCCTACCAAAATTTTACATTTATTTTTCAGTACGATAAATACTTCATACATAAGTTTATTTATTCTGAGGAATCCACTGTTGGGCATAACTATTCCAAAAGTACAAGGATGTAGTTTGAGGGCTGTGAATAACTTTACTTTGGCAAGTAGCTTATTGAAGCCCATAGGACTACTCCTATAAGTAAATGTTTGCAGGTTTGAGGTCTCGGGTAATATATTTGGATGAAAGCGGAAGAGAATAACTGAAGATTTTAGGCCCTTCCTTTGATTCTAGCTCCAGATAAGGATCATCAGGAAATATAGCAGCTTATCTTGTGAACTTGACTGTGGTGCTTGGTACCCACAATATACAAATGAGGTTGTTTGGTTTCTTTGTTTTGAGCTGTAAGGTGATCTCTGAGTACCTGAGATCACAATCAAACGTCTAATGTACTGATTTAGATAAACTTCGGGCTAATACTTTTTAGCATGGAGAAAGATTCTGATCTGATTTGACTTGTTCAAGGAAAGTATATAAAGGAGCCTGAATCAAAAATTTGCCAATTTGTCAATGGTGTCAAAAAGTTTACTTAAAGTTGCATATTGGCCATCAACCTTTTTTCCTACCTTAATAAAAACATTGTTGTATTTATGGTGTTTTTTGTGAAGACTTGTACGATTTCATGATTTTTTCATTTTATTTCTGTTTTCCCAAACACAGGAGCAAATAAGTGACCAGCTAAGGACAAATAATGGACATAGGTCTTGATTCTGCTCCTGTTGAATTTAATGGAAGCAGAATCGGGCCAACAGACTATTGTACTAAAGCCGAGGGCTGGTGTTATTTGAGATTTCATTTGCATACACAGAATATTTCACAGTCCAGAGGACATATAACAGTATTCAGAGGTCTGTACTGTGGGCCAAAGGAATTTAAGGCCATTGTCAACAATATTAAAACACAAGCTAGGACAAATCAATCTGTTTTTATAAAACACTTTATGTGAGTGTGAGGTACTGTGTGCATACATAAGAAAAGGCAAATTGAAGCTGAAAAAATAGAAAGGGATATTAAGACATGTTGCTTGTGCACAAATGACAATTATGCAAAATAATAAGGATCAAATTCTGCTCTCAGACACATCCGTGCCTCTCCCATTGACTTAAGCGTCTGAGAGAAGAATTTAGCTTTACGTATTTTTCACCTAAACAAAGATTATTTTCTTACATTTCTAGAGTGGTTTTCATACCAAAGGATCCAAAATTGATTTTAAAATATATACAAAGATGGCTTCACTATTACTGAAGTGCAGTTGGCTTTGGAGTTAAACAGGGTAGCTATTCAACTGTAAATAGCAACAATAGACAATAGGTTTGGTTCTGATACTAAAGAGGGATTTGCTAGTGGGTGGAATTTTATGTTGGAGACAACGGCCCATTTCAAAAAAAGAGGCGAGAAAATGCTCTAAGTTGAGCATGTGTTGGAAGTGTTACCTGTTCCTCCCACTCTTCTGATCGCTCCCCGTATTTCTCCTCCACTGGTGTATACACAAGACCAGCCCCACTTCAGAATGTTATGTCCAGTGGCTAGAACAAAGGATTAGGAAACCGTACTCTGCCACTCACTGTGTGACATTGGGCAAAACGTTTTATGTCTCAGATGGCATTCGGTATTTAAATTAGATGGATTTCAGCTGCATGGAAGCTTCAATAAGCAGACATACTTTGGGTGGACTATCCCTAAGTGTGGGGCCACTGAATCACAGATATGGGTGGATGTTTACTTGTGACAAATTGTTTTCTTATCTCACTAGTATAGCCTGCTAACCCCATCTGAATGGCCAGTTACAAATGACAACGTCTAACGTTTCCTTTCCAAAATAGGCAGTTTTCTTTCTTGCCCTCCTCATTAACTATTGTTAAAGGTTCTCCGCAAAGGGAAAACATGGCCTTGCTTTGCTGCTGTATGAAGGCTTGAAAGATTTTGGGGTCCTTCCCCCACATACACACATGCATTTTTCACTTACTTTAACTGCTTGTTTTTACCTTATGAAGGATCAGGAAAATCAACTCATATTTTTCCTGAATTCACAGGAGGTCTCCTTAAGGGACCTGGAGAAGGGAAGGGATGAAGTGCTTAATCTTGAACAATGCCATTGTGCTAGATACTGTACAAACACAACACAAAAAAACAGATTATAAGATTAAAGGGGCAGGGACTAAGTATAAGACAAGAGACAAGAGAGGGATACAGACTGAAAGGGAGTACAAGGAAACAATGAGATAATATTTCTCAGCATGATAGGCAGTGGTGATATCATGATCTCATTAACTCTTCAGTTGCCTATAGAATCTGTAAAGAAAAAGAGGGTAGACAAACCCAGAATTTCTCACATAAAAAATAAACAAAGTGGAAGGGCACAAGCTTACTGTTTTTCTTTTGGAGTGCCTCTTTCATGCATTAGCTCAGATGTTTTCTTTGGTAACGGAAGCCATACTAGCTGTGAGCTAGGCTCTGCTCGGTATGGTGCTACTGTCTCCATTCTGGAATGTTTCTGGTCATCAGCTTTTTCAGTCTTTAGCTCACTCCCCAGTCATTCTCTGCTTGACTCAATTGCTGTGTTTGGTGCCTTGCCACTTTGATTTCCTTCCCTTTCCCTTGTTTGTTGTTGAGAACAGTTCCCATAACTATTCGGGCCTTCCCTAGAAATTTGCCCTTCTTGAAATAAGATGCAGCATTACTGGAGCTGGGGATATGCTGAAATGGAGCTCTATGGGCTGGCATTATTTGCATAGAAACCCCAAAGCAACCACTATATATGATCACAACCATTAATGGTTAAATATGAAGGGAGCCATATGCTCTGTAGGAATGATGAGATATTGTCACCACTAGTTACTATGCATGGCACATTACAAACAAAGCCTTTACAGGATAGAGATGTTTACAGCTATCTAAAACTTGTGAACACAGGTCTAGCTCATCCTGTGACCAAGACAGTGGCCATCAAGACCTTGAAACTGATGCTTCAGCTGCTGGTGGAGAAGCAGCTTCTATTGCCAGCTTACCAGATCATTCAAATGCTTCTAGATATTGTATCCTCCCTTTTCTCACCATGGACCACATTCTTTCCACAGGTCCCCTTGATGAGGCTGCAGCTAACCCAGAGAAGGAGGGTCTTCTTCTCCTGAGTTGTATCTTTCACGGCTTTTCTACTTGCAGGTGGGTGCTTCTAGCTTCTTGGATTCCCTTCTTCCTACCAAAAGTTGTTTATGTGCAATTGTTCCTACTTGAGGCTCCCTGGAATGCCAGCACCACTATATACTCCTTTGGCCATGGTTTGTCCTTCGAGGACCTTAGCTCTCTCCCCACCATGAACTGCTAAATGTCCCTCAGCTCCTTCCTCCAGTAATTACAACTGCCAAGGAAAGTGCAAGGCAGAAGTTGGGAAGGAGGAAGCATAGCTCTGGGTGTAGGTATATATACACATATATAAAATAGATAATCTATAATTGTTTAATTACTGATAAAGTGCAATACATATTCCAGTATATGTCTAATAAATTAAGTGCATCTGCGTACACATGAACACAGTCATTTGCACATGCACTGGTCAAATAAGTCCCACATTTTATCTTTCTTATAATTGAATTAGAATTGCAGAAACTGGAGATCAAAAAGACCTTTTATATTATTTCTTCACAATCTGGGTACGGTAGGATTGTTCTTTATAGTCTACTCTTCATAGATTTCCCCAAGACCAGTCTTAAATGAACCAAGCTATGGAACTTCCGCCACCTTGCTAGGTATACTGTTGCAGAGGCTGCTAGGTCTGACTCTTTCAGAAATGTTGTACGTTGTCCAGCCTGAATGTTCTCTCTTTATAATGGATGGAGAATATCTTTCTAATTGTAAATGGCTCTTATCTTCACCGCCCAGTTCCCTCCTCGAAATGCCACACAAGTTGTCCAGCCTTGTGACCTAATGCCGATTAATGGTCTGCATTGCCATGCAGTAGGCCCAGGTTTTGTTCGCCTTCCCAGTTCCTTGCTTTCTGGGTTGGGTGAGCTGTAGCTGACGAAAGCTTATGCTCAAATAAATTGGTTAGTCTCTAAGGTGCCACAAGTACTCCTTTTCTTTTTGCGAATACAGACTAACACGGCTGTTACTCTGAAACCAGTGGGGAGACAGTGTCTGGCATTGCTGAACAATGACTTCTCTAGCGGACTTAATGTTATTGGGCTTTCTAAGGGCACCCTCTTCAGTTATCCTCAGCCACAAAGGTGGTGATTTTGACTGGAGGAGGAAGCAGCTTGCAGCTGAGAATAATGGTGGGGAGTTGTAAAACCTGAAGAACCTCAAGTCCCAGCAGGGGCACCAAAGATCTATTTTCTGACACCCTCCCAACCCTGCCCTCTCCCAACCCTCTAACAGAATATTGCTATCTTTGTTGGTCCTGTGAAAATAATTCTACCTCTCACTGTTGCAGAGCCAACAGAAGTTAATAGGCTCAGAGCTGTGTTTATGCCCTTGTTGTTGTTGGCATATTAGCAGGGAAGTGAACAATGAGAACCAGGTGGAGATTTTCAAAACTGTCTAGGGGATTAAGGTTAATAGGAGTTGTGTGTTTATGAAAATCTCAGCCCCAGTGTTTTTTAAAACCATTAATGAAGAGAGACCTGCTGCATTGGAGATCTGCTCATTGAGTTGTATCCATGCTCTGGTGCGATCCACCTCTAGGAACTGTATCTTTGTGTCCAAATCTTGCAGTTGACTAAGCCATTTTGGGGTGGCTCTTAGAGGTGGCAGGAGGGTGGAGGTTGATCTTGCTCCACCTGGACCACCTACATCCATTCATCCTATCCAGGGGTGGGAACAGTCCTTTCCCCCGCCAAGGGTTTTTAAGAACTAGAATTCGATTGGTTTGTTATTTTACTCTGTTTGAATTGCTTGCACGCTGCCTCCCCAAAAGTGAGGAAAGAGTACTTTATAAATATTATTTGTGTTTAATTAATTAATGGCAGCTCCCTTAGTAATGTAGCAGGGGAGGGCATAGGTAGAGAGAATGATAAATAAGGGGAAAAAAGATATATGGGAGCCCAATCCAGTAGCCAGATTCACTAATAGATTCTGTTGCCAGAGTCACTGTGGCCAGATTCAATAACGGCAGTGCAGGGAAACAAATTATACGCAGGTCTGCACAAATCTAGGTGGGGAATTCAACACATGGGAAGGCCGATGGTGGAACCACTGCTACTTTCCCTCAGATTTTTTGCAGCTCTAGTTTACAACCATGTTCCATAGGAATCCCGCAGCAGAGGCAGCTGAAAGGGTGCTCTAGGTCAACACATTTCTCATCCTCCTTGGTCAGCTGTCCCTAGTTCTGTGCTGCTCTCATACCTCAATGGCCTCCTGCACATGGGAGAGCATGGTAGTTTGGCATCCTTGCTTGGTGGACTTGTTCCCTCGGTTGCCCTCTTTATGCCCGTGTAAGCTCTGGTTGAATTCAGCCTATTCAATTCAGTGGCAATTCTGTGTCCCAAGTGGCTTCAGGTTGGGCCATTTACCTGCACAGTTTTAGGAAAGTTATTGCTAACCAGGGAGAAGTGGTTTCCTTCTACTGATTATTTTACTAACTGAGAGACTGTTTCTTTTAAATTATTATGATGATTATTAATATTTTACAAAGCTACAGGTAGAAGTAGTCAGTGAAACAAATTATATATATGTATTAAGCAGACACTGAAATGTCTCTGAGGGAAATTGAAGATGAGACCATGCAGTGTAGGTTAATGATCATCTATTAGGATTTTGTTGACTCATCTTTTGTGTGTCCATTCATGGAGACATTTTGGATGAGTAAATAAAGCGTAGATAAATGTCAATAATATTTTTGCTGTTCCAAGGTTTCATGTTGGAGTGATATTTGTACAAATTATATTATGACCCAAATTCTACTTGCTTTACTCACGCAAGTTATCCCATTTAATTCAATGAGTGAGTAAGGCAAATAAGATTTGGCTCTATGTAATGACAAATTGGTGGTTTGGAAGAAGCTCAGAAGAAAGCTATAGCCTTAATTTCCATTGTGTATTTGTGGAGAATCTTCCAATCACATGGACTTAATTAACTCTTGAGATCAGTAAGAGCTCTGCTGGGATATCTGAGGCAGGCTATGGCCCTACATTTGTAATATTTCCCCTCTCCCTGACAATCAGTTGATTGAAAATAAACTCCTGTTGGGATTAAACAATATTTGGGGCTAATTTCTGCCCTGTGATACATATACTGGGCTCCCACTGAGTACAGAGGCTGTCAGGATGTCATGCATACATAGCCATGAAAGTATTTTTATTATAAATATTACAAAGTTTTAGCAAATATGTACTCATCTGGGAGTCCATATCTGTTGGAAATGATTCTGTCAATGGAAGTTAGTGTACAGAGATTGGCAAACACTAAAAAATATAAAAGCAAACTTTTGTTTGAATAAAAACTATCTGCCTGCTTTGGTGGTATTTGAGACCCCACTTATTCACTTTCCAGAAACATGCATAAGGATGATATTTTGTTTGTGAAAAAGAAGTGTTGCATATACTCATACAAATATTTATCCACCGGAGTGTCTAAACTGGAAATCTTCACGCAGCCATCCTGAAAGCTCCTTGGTGAGTGGGAGCTATCCAGTCAGACAGCAAAAGCAATGTCATGTGACTTGAGTGACAAATCACACTGTGAATATCAAATCAGCAATATTGAATTCTCAAAATACTCAAAGCAATTGTCTTGGCAAATTGTTTGTGAACAACCTTGTATGCTGACATAGGTTGGCATCAACCATCCATTGAATAATCTGTAAAAATATGTCTGTTCATTAATAATTCATGAAAAATAGCAGGCTAAATACATCCAATAAATCGTGTGTGGCAAATAGCTTGCCAGCTACTAATATAAAACCTATGAACCCCACTACAAATGTTTAAGTTCCATGACTCATCTGACAGTGTCTATCAAGAGGTGCAGATTTCCCCAGTTCTTCACTCGCAAAGGCCTGAAAACTAGAAATGCAGCCATGGTTTTAAAAAAATAATTGGCAGCTCAGTCCCAGACAAGAAATTTGCAGCAGGCCCTTCTCTCAATGGTTGGAACCAAAAACCCAATACCAAACATTTCCTCACTTGGGTGCATTCAGAATCTGGATTGTGATCTGAATTCTGAAGCATGAACCCATCACTAAAATTAATTTGTTTCTGAGTTTGCAGTCAAGCCCTGTCTGAATGTGCCTGGGCCAATACAGTATGCGAGAGGAATAATATATCATCAATTATATATTTCACAGCTGTGATTAGTTTAAGGGTATCTGGTGACTCCAAAAAGTGTGGCAGTGGAGCCAGAATGGTTTGCCAACAGGTCTCATCCTTCCAATTATCCAATCTATAGTATTTATAGCATGCCACTATCTGCATAATAGGCTCAGCACTGACCAAGAGCAGTACAAGTTTTGCCTAAGTGTGACCTTCTTTAGAGGCATGTTTAATATCTGTGACCCACTCAACCCTTTCCTTCTCTGCTGAGAGTGCCAACAGCAGGGCTAACTCTATGGGTGTCTTTAGTGATGTGGTCAGTTGTCCATTGGCGAATGGACTGAGACTGCCAGACTCATTTCACACAGAAGGTGTTAACATCCTTCACTGTCTCTGGGCACTGCCAGTTTTGGCTTGATTCAAAGCAGTGACCTAGCTATCCTACCTACAGAAACTTTGCTTTCAAGGTCACTGGTTCAAATTCACTTCAGGTCATTGGTGACCACACAGTACACCCCAGAAGGCACCCAGCCCTTCATTCTCTCCTCTTTTGTTTTATAATATAATGTTCAAATGATCGCATTTAAACGTTAACTATGTTTTGTTTAAAATCCAATATTTTAAACAGCCATAATATTAGTAAAACCATACGTTATTAGTACTAATATGTCGGCAGGATCTCAATAATGACATGACTGTAAGACATTAATAGCACCAATATTCCTCTGCTATATTGATACTATACTATGTGGTATATAGCAACATTAATACAATTTTCTGTTAGTTGCCCATCTATTGGATTTTTCAGAAACCAATTGATTATAAAAATAAAATAAAAATACTTCCTTTTGATATTTGTATACACTTGAAGGATTTTGAAACTTTTGCATTCAAGGCAAGTTAGATGGAAATACAGCAAAAGCCATTTTGCCATAGAGGAATATCACAAACTACGTGTCCATTTTTCTGTCAGTTGCATCTATCCATAGCTAAAAAGGGGACAATGAAAGGAGTTGTTTCCAAACTTAGATTTCTCTTTTAAAAGAAATTTTATAAAACTGAAGATGAATAGAAATATTTTAATGACATTTTTCCAAAAAATTAATGGGAATAGTTTTTTTTATGTCATCTTTCCCTTAAGTTGTTTGACCCAAACACAAATAGCCCTGTGCTAGTATCAAAGAATCAGAAAGTGAATTTGGCTAAAAATAATAAAATGAATCTGTCCATTCTAGCTTTCCTGTTTGCACTGAGTGAGGTGCAGAAAGTGAACGATGGGCAGGAAGACAAGTCCATGAGACTATTCCATCCAGAAAACGTTTACGGAATCTAAAATGTGATCAGTAGCAGAGAAAAGGAATTTGTGTTTTAACCCAGCCATGTCCCTTTAAGTACAAATTGTTCAATGCCTTTTTTTACACATGCAATGATGAGACGGTTTGGAGGACACACAGGAATGTTGATGTTGCTGGTCCGAAACATCCATCCTTTTGTCCCTGTCATGCTCTGTCCACGTGCTACATGGTATAGGGCAGCTGGCAATATTATCAAGGGTTCTTCTCATTTTTAGAGGACTAAGGGCCAGTGCTCTTCTCATTTCAATCAGTGGGAATCGTGCCATTGATCTCTGTGAGATCAGTATCTGGCCCTATTTTTCCAGGGTTCATTTCTAAAGGAAACAATAACTTCTCAAGTATCATGATCTGGTTTTGGGAGTGTGTATGGTAATCATACCAGATTGTTGGGTTTTTTGTATTTTTTTATTGTTATTGTTAATTTTAATTAAAAAAGGAAATCAAATTACTCACAAGATGATGTTAATACAAATCTGCTAAATGATGAGATAAAGTTATTAAGATTGAACTTAAGTGCATATACATATTTTCAAATATTAATATTAAAAATATATAACTACAATTTGGTGACCATGGAAAGATTCCAGTTTGAACAGAAACTTGATTCCTTTAGTCGTTGATCTTAAATCTGCTTCTAGAATGCCTTGACCAGGACTGAAAAACGCTTTGCTTTCTCGCTGATTCAGCAGGTCTTGCAGAATCCTTACCCCTGTTAGTATAGTAAATGTCTTGAACAGATTTCTTCTTGATTTTCCCAGCAGATCTTCTCAAAGACTCCCCAAGCCTGGCACTGTAGGGAATTACATTTACAGACTACTCCACTGTATATTTTTCATCAGCTCATCTGAGCAGACCAGACTACCTGCAAATTACATATCAGATTTCAATAGGCAAAATATATTCTTATATGTATGTTCGCACGTGCACATACCCAAACAAACCCACACCAGGATTTTGGGACACCCGATTCAAAGCAGGCAGGAGTTCAGCTCTCAGAATGACACATTTTAAATGTTCGGATGCTAAAAACATATATTACATCTATTATTTGTTCCCTTTGCGTTTTGGCCAACACTGTGTATTCATTGTGAAAATTCCCAAAGTGCTTTACAAACTACATATGCACAGGAATTCCTTCCAAACTGAACTGTCCAGCTTTATGGGCAGCCAAGGAGATAAACAGTTTATAGCACACTGCACAACACATATGAATTGCACAATGTGTAGGGGGATATTTGTGGCCAAAGGAACATGTGGGAGTTTATCCCCCTATCCAGTGCTTCATACTGGAAAATGTTAATATTTTAAAGGTTTTTTTTTAAAAAAAAAATCAGTTGTTTGCTTCAGACAGGTATGATCTGATTTAATCAACAAGAGCCATTCCTTTTTCTTTTCTTTTTTCTTTTCATATAATTTTCCAAAGTGTTGCTTTATCATTAATATCTCTAAAACATGCCTGTTTTCACAAATGATTTCTTCTAAACATCAAATATTAATAACTGATGCCATGGTGCACTAAAAGAGAATGCATTTGAATATCTGAGAGGACAGTATATATATATAGTATATATAGACTCATAATGTTAACTTGTGGACCAAAGTGACAGACATGAACCAGAATGGGAAGTGTGAACTGTACAATCAAACGTGCTACTTCCAAGCAAGACAGTTTGCCTGAATTTGTTTCTGGTGTTCTCCAGTGAGGATTATACCTGGTTGCATCCTCTGTCTGCTTTTTACTTCATAAGTCATGTTAGAACTGGGACTAGGACCTACATCGCCTAATCTCTGTTTCGTGGTGCCTTGTCTTTTGTATTTTAGACTCGTTGGGGGCAGAGACAGTCAATTATTATATGATTGTACAACACCTAGCACAATGGGACCTGAACTGGTTGGCCTCTAGCCACTACCATAATTTAAATGATCATTAGTAATAATCGTAATAACTCCAGGTGGCTTTCACCAGAGATTCTTTTAGCATTGAACTATTTCCAAAAGAAGACTTCAGAAAGATGCTTTAATGCTGCAGAGAAAGGTATGTTGACTAAAGTATAGACCCTCAAAGCAATATGAAAAAGGGGGATTGCTAACCTTCATTTTACATCATGTTCTTGCCTTTCTACATAATCCTTCTTCCAGCTGCTCCTTTTGCATCCTTCACCACTCTCATCTTCCCATCTCCTTCTAGAATCCCTCTTATTCTCGGAACAGTCTCTCTCTCTCTCTCTTTTGTGCGCCATTTAAGCCACTGTCTCTTTCTTCAGATCCCTCTTCAGAACAAGTTTCTTCTGGAAGACATTTCAGAGTTAACCAACCAAAGGAATTTAATTGATAAAAAGATAGGTTCAAACACTGATAAGAAATATGTGAAACAAAACAATAATTATGATCTGCTCTCTGTAGAAAAAAACACATTCCCCCAAAAACAAGATCCCCGTTCCACTATTCACTCTGTCCCACATGCACAATGATCTATTGTGTTGTTGGTCTAATTTAGACCACTAGATTCTCTGGGCGTGGACCATTTTCTGACATGCACACCTACAGCACTATATAAATAATAACACCACATATACCAACAACATTCTTTTAGCCTAGGCTTGCATGTGCTTACCAAGGGATTCAATGTATTCGCCCCTCCATGCTTTGAACTTCAAGTCAAACCATTCATGAAGGGGCCACAGATGGGAATCAGAGCTGCTGCCTTTGAATAAAGGTTGGGGAAGCAGAATTGTGTGTGGGGCGGGGAGGGTCTGAGGTCTTTATAAATTTAATCTAAGCAGTCATGACTTAAAATCTGATATTTTTGCTTCTTACATCCCACTCTTTGCTGAAGGACACGACAGCTCACAAAGAGAGTGAGGCATATTTTGTTGGAGAAAAAATATCTGAGATTTCTCTGCCAAAAAGGAATCTATCTCTGGAATGTATGTAAGTGCCAGTATGTACACACAAGAGTGTACCTGTATGTATTATAATTGTTGTTGTTATTTATGGGGAGCAGTTGTACATGGACAGTCTTTTTACCAAAACAAAGCAAAGCAAAGCAGAGTTCCACAAGGAGCTTGCAGTCTAATTCAGGCAGATAAATAGGAAAGAGGGGAATGTGTGTATACTAGCAAATGCCTGCATCTTTGTTAATGCTATATGAGTGTAACCATATAACTGTGTTGTATGAGTGTATGTGTGTGAACCTGTGCATGTACAAATAGGTGTGTATATATGCAGTAGAGATTATTGTACATATTTTTAGGTATTCAAGTGTGTTTGTGCCTATACACAATGCATATTTAGAGGTCTCTCTGTGTTATGTGCATTCAGGGATATGTACTTCGTGCATTCCGAGGCACATCTGTATGTCTTTGCCCATCTGCACCATATATATTCAAGGGTGTGTTTGTCTTTTTGTACCAGTCTGTACTGCAGATATCCTGGAATGTGTAGGTCTATTTCTGCCAGTCTATAAGATGTGCACAATGGTGTGTTTATCGGTCTTTGCCAGTGTGCACTGTGTGTGTGCAGGGGTGTGTCTGTGCTGGTCTGTACTGTGAACATACACAGGTGAGTGTGCATCTCTGTCTGTGCTAGTGTGTATATTTTTGCCACGCTCTTAGTGTACACAGTGAACAGTTTTTTCGGTGCTTAATCCTATATTAATATTAGGTTTTGTGGTCCATATTTTAATCACTAATATTAAAAAATATGTTAATTCAGCAGAAAGATAATAATAATTGTATTCCTGCCCAAAGCCAAGCTCACACAGTGCTCCATCCTGCTTTTAATAAAAATTCCCATCACAATAACGGTAACCAACTGGAATTGGTGATAAATCAGGGTGAGGTAATTTGCTTTTATAGGTAACTCTACAATTTGGACATTTCTGGTTATGATACTCAGCAGTTTTGTCTCATGTTTAGAAATGTAACTCCTTAGATTCTTCATCCTATGTTTAGCAAGTTAACCCTTTGGTTCACCAAGAGATTCCTACAAATGCAGGCTAGTGACTGACAACAGAGGATGTCTGCACCTGCCCAGTGGGCAAAAATCAAGGGATATGAATCTATCTAGTTATTACTTAAGAGAAATATTCTCCCTGAAGAGCTACATGGGATGATTTTATCACTGTTTTGCAAGGGAACCAGGGGTTATTTTTTTTCCTATCCATAATAGAAGAACTTTGATTTCAGTTTCCAGGTCTGATTCTCCACTGCCACGTGCAACCATTTACTCTTGTACAAAGTGAGAACAAACTGGGTGCAAAACACTACTCTTCTGATCTGGCAGCATTTTACACCTACTTTGCACTCAGTAGGTCTAAAGGGTTATTCACCAGGATAAAGCTGGAGTTACACAGTGCTGAAATAGGCCCATTTTGCCCAGGAGTAATTGACTAAACAAGGAGCAAGACAGTGGAAAATTAGGCCTGAAGGGTTTATTCCAATTTCAATTAAAGCAAATGGAAGTTGGATCAAACCTTAAATCTCTAGTTACATCTTTTCACACTGTTTTTATTCATATATTTTGTTCCTTATATGAGAGCAGTGATCACTGAGAACCTGATTTCTTTGGTGTATCATTTGTTTCTTAAGTCAATGGTTTGACTTCATTCTTTGGTATATCTCAGAAATGTCCACTTCTCATGCGAGATATAGCAATTAATATGTTTTTTTTCCCTAAGAAAAATAAGAAGAGCAAAGTTACATGGTAAGTAGGTAGCACCTGCAGAAAATATTCAAAGCATCCCAATTTATTCCACATCATGTTGTATTTGCTGTTAGTGTTTGTAAATCAAAACGTTATTTCTTCCCTCCTCCCCTCTGAGACTAATGGCGCTGCCGGCTCAGCATGGCATTTGAAATCTGGCTATGTTCTTTTGTGTTGCATCCCATCATCAGATATCAAACATCTGGAACCAGAAGAGAGTTGCAACCTGCTGGATCATGCACAAGGAAGAGTGGAATGGAACTCTCCCTTCTGCTGATATATTGAATGCACAGTACTAACAGAATTAAAACCCAAGAGTCATACTGTGGCTGTGATATGTGATCGGAACTCTCATTGACATCAGCAGGAGTTGTGTGTCAAGGGCAGAATATTACTAGGTAAATTAAGTCAATGTGACTCAGAAGACATATAAGGAGCAGATATATGCACTACCAAGGGGCATTTCCATAGTCACTTTTCAGTTGATTGCCCCACTTAGTCTTCCAGTTAATAACTTTCCTAGGCAAAGAGGTAATCAGTATAGCATTGTTTTGGAGATTTTATTGACTTCCCCTAATTTGTAGACCAGAAGCTTATCAATCTTATCAACCTATCAACCAATGAGCCTACTACTTGAGGAGCTAGTTACCAATAGGATAGTAACAGTTGGTGTGTTATCAGTACATTTGATAGTTGTTTTTTTAAGTTGAAGAATTTCTACTGATTCAAAAGGGTTTTACTCCCAATTAATATTTTTTCTACAACCTAATAGAAAATTTGAACCAAACAGTACAAGACCTGTCTGTCAATGAAGCTATAATAGGAGATATCTTGATGGTCATAAATCCTGCTCTCAGTTACACTGATGTAAATCCTAAGTAACCTCATTCACTTAAGTAAGTTCACTGATGTGCCTGGGTGAACAATTTGCCCATTTGGTCTTTCTAACCCTCCTCAAATTACAATGAAAACAAGCTGTTCCCAGCCTCAATCTCTTGGCTGATAGAAGAACTTGAAAATTCACTTACAAGTCTATAGAACTTTCTTTTGAGCTAAAGTAGCATTACTGAGTTTACCTCTATCAGCAGAGGAAGAAATTTGTGTTCCTTTTTGAACTTAGATCTATCATCTGAAGTTTAGTTTGCAAAGTAACCAATATGTACTACAAAATCCATGGGGCCAGATCATGTCATCAGTTTAAGAAGTAGTCTTCACTGATATCAAGAGATTCCTGCTTAAGAATTGACTGTATGAAATAGCCTGAGTTAAACAACAACAAAATGTTTAAAGGGACACTGACCAACATAGGCCTCAAATTTAGATTTTATGTTTTTAATGAATATTAATAGAAATGTTTTCATGATTTTTAATAGTTTCAGTATTTCCACATTGTGTCGAAAACTCAAGCACTACAACCTTGTGTTCCCTAATAGCTGAAAACTGGCAAGTGAAACTAACTAGAAGCTGACCAGTCTAGTTTCACAGTTCAAAGTGAGCAAAATGCAGAAACAAACACCCAGCATGTCTGGTGAAAAGCAAATATACTGTTCAAAAGTATTTCCTTTTTAACAATCCAAGGTACAATACATAATACAGATAAGGAAGATTGTTAATTTTTTTTTTACTTTAGCTTGTATTCTTTCAAAAAACCCACAACTATTAAATCTGTTCAAAATACTAGGGATTTTGTTTTGCCATAGGATAGAGAACTGTATATCAGATGGGCAGGCAGGCTTAAGTGTATGTATAGGTGGACTAAAATACAGGGAGAGGAGCTCTTCACCAACGTAACTATGATGAAAAAGGGCCCAATAGTGCAATGAGATGTGGGGGGAGCCTTTCACTCACTGAAATCAATCAGGCTCTGCACGGGTGCAGGGGGCCAGGCACTTACATCATATCGCAAGACTGGGGCCACTGAAGCTCACGTGACTTCTCTTTACAAAACAACCACCAGTAATTCACCAGCTAAGTTTCCTTTTATTCACGAGTGTCAGGATGGAATCTATAAAGCAAACAATTTGCAAAACTGTCTTTAATGATAAACAAACCAACCCTGCATTTCCAAAGATTGTGATGCTAGCGGAAATACACTAATCCATGCATTGCTATATGTACACTAGAATGTTTGCTATTTTCAGAGAAAAATTAAAATTGAAAACTACAAACAGAAATATTGAAAATAAAGTTTAAGACACAGATATTTGAAGTGTGGTAATAGCCAGAAAAGGTACTGTAAAAACAACTGCTGGAATCCATAGTTAATCTCCCTCAGAGTGAAATTCACCCTTGTGCAGAGAGTTGGCCAAAAACCTTTGCACCATCCACCGGGCCTGAAGCAATGCATAGTTCTTGTGTGTTGGCCCTCTGCATAGAGGTGAATTTCACTCTCGGTAATGCCTCCTTCAACTTTCCTTAGTTTTACAAGTCAGAAGATGACTTTTCAAACACCTGTGCCATCCCATGCTCAAATTCAAGATCTGAAAACCAAGCTTAGTCTTTCTGCCGCTTATAATATCGGAGATAATACAGAGTCTCTGTGCTCAGAACTTCAGATGATGCTGTTGATGTTGTGCAAGGCAAAGTAAAAATGAGCTCTTGCTCTCGTCTCTCTCTCTCTGGTGTAATAGGTGTAAATACTGTGAGCCAAATTCTGTGCTGGAGTAAATGAGAAAAACACCATTGAACTCAATAATCCATACCCGTTTACACCAGCTGGAGGATTTGGTCAGAGTTTGACAGTAAAATAAGGAGATCTTTGCTTTTAAAATGCTTAATTTTCCCCCTTGTGATCAGTACAATATAGCATACAACAAAAGCTTTCCAGCTAAATCAACACATAGGGCTCAGCTATATTGCATAAGAAGGAGCCACACAGTCACTTTTCTGAACAGAACTGCACTTCAATGTAAAACTACACAAATATGAAGTTAAACAATATTTAGACCCCAATCTTCTGTGCAGGGAACTGCTACTGATTTCAGTGGGAGAGCCATATGGCCATCACTTACATGATCAGGTCCAGGGAGGACATATGTAAAGCCATGCTTTGGTGTTTTTTAGCTGCTCAGTATCCATTGAATTTAATGTGAATAGTTCACCTGCCCTAAAACTAATAATCACAACAGGCATTGGGTGATTTCATTTTTCAAAATGCTTTACAAATATTAACTAGCTCATCCTTACACTATCCCTGTAGTGCAGGCAGGTAACTGTTACTATACACATTTTACAATCGGGGACATTGAAGCACAGAGGATGTGATTTGCCCAAATCTGCCCAGTGAGTGAATAAGGGCAGAGCTAGGATTAAAAAACCCCAAAAAACCTCTGACTCTTTCTCCCTCCTGTTCTCATCAGTGGGCTACATACAGGCTTTGGTTAAGTTATGGACTTATGAAAGGGGACTTGGGAATAAGAAGGCATTTGGTAAAAATGATTATTTAACACTTTATGTCCAGGAACTTTTAAAGATGAGGATAATTCATCTGGGTAAGTAGTGAGACATTTTGCTCGACCATGAAAATGAGCAATATGGGGTAAAATTAGCAACTCTATAGATCGTAACCCCTGTAAAGCCGGACTCTTTTAAAACAGGATTTATTGGGCTTGTAGATAATAACAGCAACTTCCCATGTACAGAAACCAATTTCTAATTTAAATAACTGTCTCCATTAATGATTAATGGGCTGCAGAATTTGAGCTTGAAAAAAATTTGCTTTGTTAGCAGTTACAGGGACATTAAAAAATCACTTGAAAACACTACCTTTTATTTATTAGTAATGCATTTTTTATTTCTATAAGTTAAAAATAGTAAAACCTATTAAATAAATTTTAAATAAGTTTCAGATTCTGTTTAAAGAAAAAGATCCTTCTATATGTGGGCTGAAATCTTGTTGGCCACATTTCATAGAATTGTCATAGATTCCAAGGCCAGACAGGATCATTGTGACCATCTAGTCTGACTTCCTGTGTAGAACTTCCCCAAAATAATTCTTAGAACAGTATTTTTCAACCTTTTTTCATTTGCAGACCCCTAAAAAATTTTGAATGGAGATGTGGATGCCTTTGGAAATCTTAGAAATAGTCTGAGTACCTCCAGGGCTCCACGGACCACAGGTTGAAAACCATTGTCTTAAGAGCATAGGTTTTAGAAAAACCTCCAATCTTGATTTCAAAATTGTCAGTAATGGAGAATCCACAACAACCCTTGGTAAATTGTTCCAATGGTTAATTACTCTCAGTCTCACTGTTAAAAATATACCCCTTATTTCCTGTCTGAATTTGTCTAACTTCAGCTTCCAGCCATTGGATCGTGTTATACCTTTCTCTGTTAGATTCAAGAGCCTATTATTAAATATTTGTTTCCCATGTAGGTACTTACAGTCTGTAATCAAGTCACCCCTTAACCTTCTCTCTGTTAAGCTAAATAGATTGAGCTCTTTGAGTCAATCACTGGCATGTTTCTAATCCTTGAAGCATTCTCCTGGCTCTTCTCTGAACTCTCAATATTTTACAACGTCATTCTTGAATTGTGGACACCAGAACTGGACACAGCATTCCAGCAACAGTTGCACTAGTGTCAAATACAGAAGGAAAATGACTTCTCTACACCTGCTTGAGATTCCCCTGTTTATGTACCCAAGATTTCAGTCTGGAGTGACTGCTTATGGGTGGAAGTAGTGTGATTCCGAGTGGAAATAGTAGCAGTCCCTTATCTGTTGCAATAGTATCACATGACACAAGGTGTAGCCTCCCCGTGCTGAACACCTTGCGCTCACGCACAGCTGCCTTAGATTCGAGGGTGCTCAGCATCTCACAGGATCAGGCACGTAACTGGTACTTTTACTTCAAATGATGCTGGCGTAGCCTCTCCATAACAAAAAAAAAAACTAATTAACCCTTCCCTGCCCAGTGCATCCCAAAATTCACAAATTGATTTTAGCAATTTGAAGAATTAGGAGAGAAGAGTTGGCTTTTTCTTTTATTATTCCCCACCTTGGTTTACCCCCTTTTGTGGAAAGGCAGGGGAGTTTTCCTTCATTTTGCTAGTTTCCCCAGATTAGATATGATTTTATTTCTATGGGAATCTCTTCTGCTAGCCCAAATCTCCAGCATAAAACATTTAAAACCAAGTTTAATATTTTTCCTATAGTTTAACAGCATTTAAGACAGAGACTGGAAAATTGTCAACAAAACTGACACCATGTATCTGTGTCCAGCTTCTAGCCTAGCACAACTACATATTAGTAACTATGTACCAAAAGAGTGCCTGATCCTGCAAACCCATGGAACTCCCGTTAACATCACTGTTCCTGGCAATTGCATCACTATCCCCCTCTATGTGGAGAGCTTGCAGGATTGGGCCCAAAATTCTCAGCCCTGCCCCTTTTTTAGTGGCCTAGACCCCAATCCAGCCTGGAGCTCTGCATGGGCAAACCCCTTACAGGTTTGGGACCACAATATGTTCTGGTCCTTTTCTGCCCCGTATTTTCCAATCAGCAGTAGTCAGGGCTACTTTATATGATACTATAGTTGCCTTTCAAATAGAGGAAGTATATACATCTTCTGTGCTATATAATATTTTCCCCAAGGTCTTTTGTCATATTAAAAATAATTTATTTATACATCAAAACTAAGTTGGCTTTCTGCTTTTTACTGCAAGAAGTAAAGTATTTATTAACGGCTATTCTAACTACAAACCCAAGGTCACCAATGTAGTGCTTATTCATATGAGTAATCTCAAGGAAGTCAATGGAAATACTTGCATGAATAAGGACTATTTGTAGGAGTACAGGTTTTCAGGATTGGGTCCCATAAGAACTGTCAGTGGATAAAGCCTGCAGCGTTTCTTCTCATGATACCTGTGTTTTAAAGGCAACAAATCAAAAGCACGTTAAAAATCAAAATGCAGTTTTCAAATTGCAGTACTCATCAAATAATATTTAGCTATTGTTAGGCAATCCAAATGGGTTTTTTAAAAATATATGGGGCAGTCATACTTTTTTCTTGAAAGTTTGTGATCTTGCATAATCAGTTCTATAAAACTGAAAGGAGCCATAAGGAAAAGCAGCATGGATCTTCATCTAAATAAATTGCACAAAGTTGTCTTTTTAAAAGGCTACGTATCAGTGATTAGCAATCAGAAAATGATACTTTGCAAATCTAACTCTGAAAGCAGCTTTATCTTCCAGGTGAGAGAGAACCAGAGTTAGCCAGAAGATTAAGGAAAGGTAATGAGATATATGTTCTAAGACAGTTTGACAACATATAATACAGTGTAAATATTATTTGCATGTAACCGTAAAAAACACATTTTAGACATTCAGTAGAATTTCATATGGGCCCTATCTTGTGATAAGTTAAGTACTGCACAATATGATGCTAAATTATGTAAGTATGGCCCACTCAGATATCCCATGTCGATATAGAAACAGAGATTTGAGAAACATGTTTAGAACAGAATTGGGGTTTTTTTGTTTGTTTTTGTATGTTCTTGTAAACAGAGGGGAAAATCATAGATGTGATGTTATTTCCAATAGCCAAAGTCTTGCCTTAAAATGTTCTCCCTGTGCTAGGCTTTTCTCTTAGTCCTAATAAAAAAAGGATTCAATCAGTGCATACTTTTGAAAGGTAGGCATGCCCAACTTTTAATAAAATGATAAGATAAAACACATGAAACAAGTGAATTTTAAATTCCTGGGGCCCAATCCTGCTTCCATTGAAACTCCCTTTGATTTCAGTGGGAACTGGATTGGGCTCCTGGGTTTTATTTGCTTTAATAACTGTCCTATATTTTGCTAAAGAATAAATCTTCACCATTTCTTTAAAATAAAGGTGACAAAAATAGTAGATTAAAATTTAAGCAAAGGAGTAGCAAATACTGTAAAAAGATAATTTGGTGAAATGAATTCTGTTTTATTTGTCTACTGTTTCTCAGTGGTTGCAGGATTTAAATATTTTACATTTTTTATTTAGCAGTTGTAGCATCTGAAACCAAAATATATTTTTGAATAAATTCAGAAATATATTTTGGCAACTAGAACAAAGATGATCTATCTTCTGAATCTAAAACTTAGTTACTTAAGTGTTGATGTTTTAATGTTTTCTGTAGAAAAGAAAGCAGAGAGAAATTTGGATCAAGAAAGAACTTCTTTTAATAAAATGTAGGAATCTGATTTTTCAGACATAATGTATATTTCCTTATCTGTATTTATGAGTTTGAACTTGTACTTTAGTAAGCAAGCACACTGTTTTAAAATAATAGGCAGAGGCAGCCTTCAAGGAGGGATAATTGGTAGGATTAAAGCTTACAATCTGTATAAAGACAAAACATTTTGACCAGGGCAAACAGACAATTAACAGAAGTCAGTTTGTGGTTCATTCCCATCCTATGGAGTCCTTTAATTTAGAGTAATGTGTACATATTAATGACTGAGGGATTAGAGGTTTTCCTACTTAATATTTTTATATACAAACTTTGTAATGGTCCTTCTCTTTTGTCAAAATTGTTATTGACATTTCTAATGCAAAGCAAAATTAGCAATACATTTGATCATAATTCACAAATACTTTTTTCTGAAGCAAAATTTTACTTTGATATTACTAAATATTTTTTTACTAAAAAAGTTAATTTTTTTACTTTAGAAAATATTTTTTTGAAAGTTTGCAGACTCTCTGAGCTCAAGCTTTTGCTACAATTGGCACGTGACCCATGTGCAAACCAGATATTTTCCCATAATAACTAACAAAAAAAACTTCAGTTTGCATTGTTGTGTTGTAGTACTTTAGAAAAAAAGATGTTAAGCAGTTTGTATGGACATTGAGATTTTTTTAAAAACATCTATTTTAATTACTTTTAAAATATTTTAAAAAAACAAATTGGCTTTAAAAAAGTTACTGTATCATTTTAAAATATTGCACATGTAGCTTACTTATAACTCTTTGAACAATAAAGCAGTTCTCTTTGCATATAGTTCATATACCATTAAACTGACTGAGAATATAAGGTTACTTCAAACTTGCTTGTAAGTTTAACACAGACTCATTTAGCAAAGCAATAAACCAAATAAGTGTTTTTATTTGGAATAAACATTATCCAAAACATTGGAAGTAATTAAATATCTTTAATGGTCACATATTGATCATGTGTTCAGGAACTATATTTTCTGTATATTTTAGTTTCCTCTGAGTACTTTCATGTATAGGTCATAGAATATTAACTAGTACATCCCTGTTCTGTTCTGAAATATGTAATGTATAAGAAATAGTGATTTTGTTTTGACGTAGAAGGAAATTATTGACAGCAGGAGGTAGACAACTATTTTGCACAGGTAACTTTGTATGGTTGGAGTTTTTAAGCATTTGCAGTAAGGAAAGGGGATTTAAAATAATAAAAAAGATAACGTGCCTGAATCAAAATATTTTAAAATGTATACAGTGAAACCTTTGTGCGTGTGTGTGCGTGCGTGCATGTGTGGTGGGAAGGGAGGAGAGGGGAGAACAGCTTTCTCAATTTTGAATTTATTCTTGACTCTTAGATTAGAATTAGATTCAGTACCAGCAAGAGTATTGGTGGTATTGTTGCTGACACAAAACTAACTTTTGAAAGAATATTGAACAGTTACTTAAATGTAGTGGAGGATGCATTGTAGATTATATTATTTTATTTAATTAAATAAATCTAAATACTTACTGGGGGTGGAGTGGGGAAGTGTGCATATATCAAAAGAAAATAATAGGAGGAATAAACACAAGAAAAGCTACTTTTGCAAGGAAAATAATTTAACTATTCATAACTTTTAAATCTATGTCTATATGCTTATGCCCACATTAGTGATACTATAATCAGTATAATCCAGTTTGGCTTTACTGGGCACAAGGGTAGGAAGTTACCTGAAGCATGAGCTGATGGATGGTATGGAAAGAATCTGTACAATGTAGTGGCAGTACATAAAGATAGATGTCAGGAACAAAACTTCAATTTCTTTGGTTATAATTTCCAACTGTAACAACAACATACACTGGAATTTGTTAAATTTATAAACTGCAATTTAATACTGTACTTGCTATATCTTGAATTGAATGTCTCACAGAATAAGACCAGCATACATAGAAACCAGAACTCACGTGTTCATAACATGACTTATTCTTTAATTACTTATGAATAATATTTGGGGTGATGAATATATCCTTCAGTTTCATTTTCTTTAAATGTTTTTTTCAAAATTGTGTATGGTTTTTGAGTTATTTAAATAAATGCAAAGCCTCTAGAGGGGCCATCCATGATGCTAATTTGTGTTTAATGCTACAATAAAGTTTTCAGGGGGTTGATATTTCATATTGAAATGAGGCAAATGGTGAAGATGAAACTTACTTCAATAAATTTAGGTTTCAGAGTAGCAGCCGTGTTAGTCTGTATCCGCAAAAAGAACAGGAGTACTTGTGGCACCTTAGAGACTAACAAATTTATTATTAATTTAAAAATTCCTAATTAAAAAGAATTTCCTGGAAATTATTAGTTCTATAAAGTATGATTATAAATCTAAGACTTTGCATGAAGTTCTCCTATAAGACTTAATAAATGAGAGACCAAATCCTGCAGTCAAAATTCATATTGATGATAATGGGATATTAGATGAAGTACAGATAGGACTGGGATCAAAATATCCAGTTACATCTATACATGTGGTTTAAATTTTATTTTTCTTCTATTGTTGTCAAGGGTTTCTATTCTGTTTTCCTATATTAACTTCTCTCTGGTTTCCAATATTAATATGTATCTAGCAAAAAAACCCAGCTGTTTTTTCTGTGCTTTCTGAAAACTGTATCCTTCAGATGAGAATTTATCTTTTTACCTAAGATTAACTTCACGCTTTTATTCCCCCTCCTTCCCCCCCCGGTATTTGGGAGATGGGGGAAAACAGGTCTCAGTTAGTGTTTTTCCACATCCCCATCAAATCTTCCCTTCCCATGAAAAAAGATTTAAGGGGTAATATTAAAATTCTGCTAGCACTATACATTTTAACCTAAAACACGTCAATAATTAAATCCCTATCACTGAAAAACCTCCCATTAAATTGGATTCAGGGTTTATCAAAAGTTTTTTCAACCAGTAGTTTTGGTTGAAAATTAACTCTGTCTTTCACTGATCACTGCATTGTAGCCATGTGCCCATGTATCCAAATGCTGCTACAGTGGCCAGGTCTCATCTTTTTAAGATTTAAAGCAGGCATTCAAATTAACTTCATCGCTGTTCCATTATTATAATATGGTAAATCATGACATAGGGACATATAAAAAGTGAGGTGGGACTGCATGTGCAAGGGCATCTAGTGAGAATGGAAAGGGAAGCTTCACAGTCCATAATGCAGAGAACAATGTGTTTAGATTAGTTAGTTCAAAGTCCTTTTGTAAACTGCAGTGTTGATGATTTTGAGTCTCAACTCATATAAAATTCTCTCTCCATAGACATGGAATGTATGTACAGCCTTGTCTGTAATAACCCAGCCAAATGATGTTCTGTGATGACTAGGCCCATATGGAACCACTGATTGGTTATACAGCATAGTTTTAAAATGGAGTTTGGATTAGAGGCATCGATGAAGTGGGATATGGTGTATATGCTCTAATTCTAGAGAGGGACTTGAGACAAATCCCCAGAATTGATCTGTCCTGAACATGATGGGTTCAAAATCCACAAATTCTTGCCTAATCTTCAGGGTGTTCTGATGAGGCCATTCATAAAGATAGGTTAAAGATGCAAGCTCTGACATAAGGTTTTGGGTTGGGCCTATCTCCTGTTAAAGTCACATGAATACATTCTAGTGCACAGTATGGTCAGTTTCAATCTAACTGATTCCCAGCAGGATGTTTGAATTACTGTAAGAAGTGGTTTTTTACCCACGAATGCGTGTGCCCAAATAAATCTGTTAGTCTTTAAGGTGCCACCGGACTCCTTGTTTTTGTGTATACTAAAGTACAGGGAGAGGTCTATTTATAAGTTCTCTGAATGTACAGTTTGATTATATTGCCTGTGGTATGTGAATAGAGCTATAGCTTTAGGTAGATAGATCTATTGTTATCCCCACCCCCCACCACATTCCACATAAACTAGAGAGTCACACACTTTGTTGCTTCTGTAGACTGAGTTCATGCACACACCAGGGGCTCCTTGCATCCCTCCATTCTCCCCTAGAAGCTCTGTGTGTGCCACCCTCCAGCCCTTTACTTCAGGAACTCCTTGTAACCTCTCCCAACACCCTCCTTAATGCTGTGGGTTCTGTGCCCCCCTCCCACTTCCCCATACTTTAAACTGCATTGGGAGGATGGGCACAGCTGAGATGGGGGTATGGTGTTAATGGTTGCCATCAATCTGTTCTTCGATTTATAGACCATTACAGACCTGTTTGAAGCTTCTGGGTTGCTTACCAGACTCTAGGGGCTTTGAGTCCCACCCGATTTCCCCCTTCTGTTTTTTTAAATTTCACCAAAACCAATAAGGTTCTGCCTGTTGATGCCTACAGTGTCTACCGAAATTTTGGAATTTATCAGATATGGCATTCAAAAATTATTACATAACAGATAGTGAGACAAACCGAGAAATCCCATTGAGTTGAATGTAAGGCCTCACAAACTCAGCCAACAATAAGGTAGTGAGGACAATAATGCTGTGCATCCCGGCATAATTTAAGGAGGGCAGTATGTAGCCCCAACTTGGAATGTGAAATATAAAACCTCCCTTTGTGTTGCTCTGTGCACATTAAAGATATTTATATTGTGCTTATTTATGTAATAAAAATTATTGAGCTGATCTGGAATTCTTCAAGGTGAATGAGGAGAAACCACTTCCACATGGTTTGACCTTCCGTGATAGGTAGCAGTGTTCCTTCCTGAACTATGGAGGACAAAAGCAGTTATAACACTAATAGTGGGAGGAAGACAGATACAGTACAAAATGTGTTGCCTTTAACTGACACACTGAAGATGGCCATGCCAATTTTCATTGTGTTGCAGTGAGATAAATGTGTAGGCCCATAACTACCACTTGCAGCTGATGCAGATAAAGTTCATCAGTGGGGTGGCACCAGAAGTCAGGGCCAAATTTTCTTCTCAGATGCACTAGTGGCTCCCATTTACTTCAGTGAGAGCTACACATAGGCAGTTAACCTATTACACAATTATGGGGGAAAGTCCTATGGAGTCTGATGAAGAATGATAACCTTTCTATGGAATTTTTTAATTAGCACATAGAATTCTATAGCAGAGATCCAATCTCTATTAAATTGTTGAGGATGGCTTAAAAATTCTATATAAAAACCCTGAGTCACACTGGGCATTTCTGTGGAAATGGAGCATTTCATTTTATCATTTTATCATCAACAGATTCTATTGTATTCTGTCCCATTCTGCTTAAGTTCTCATGCCATGCATATCACTGTGCTCTCTAAAGGCCCATCAGTGATGACAAGATAAGAGTGCTTGTAGTGGTTGGGAATGGTAAGACTTTACTGGCCAGGAAAGAGGCTGTGTTGTTTGAGTATGGACCGCCTCTCTCCCAATATGGCTGAGTTTAACTGAAGCACTTCTGTTAACAATCCATAAATATGCCCACTCTTGAGGACCAAATACAATGTGTTTTCAGTGTGGTACTCGCAGATATAGAAACAACTTGTTTTGATGCTCCACCATAGTCCAATGGTACTGACCTTCAGGGTGGTACAAGACATATCTTTATGGTCAAGTATTTTTTGACTAGGTACCAGTGCTGGGATATTTACTATGCTCGTTTGTCCTGGTAAGGGAAGGGGGATGCTTTGTGTTGTCTGTTGTGGGCAGTTTAAATTAATGTGTGAGTTTAATTTATGCTATTCTCCCAGATGCCACAGTGAAGGGCAAATAAAAATAAGAAATAATTAAATTAAATTTCTCTCCGGTTCACCTGTTGAAGAATGGCATATTAGCTCCCCTGAAATGCAGAGGATCAGTAGAACTTTTTATGGCTGCCAGAAGACAGCTACATTAAGAAGTTAGATTTTTTTTCTGGCAGTTGTAACTAACCTCCATTTGAACATGGGACTTATAATCATGGGCGAAGCTGGAGGCTATGATGAAAGTAGTCTAAATAGAGGAAGGAAGGAGGGCTATTGGACATATCATCTTCTTATCTGAAGAGGTCAGTCACTCACGAAAGTAGAGAGGAATTGGGCAAGCTCATCAAATGACTCCTTACAAGCAAAAATAAATGTCATGATATATTTTGAGATGATGGGAGCCTGCATGATTGTAAGACATACTGAACATGTCTTCCAGATAAGATGAGCTTAGAATAACTCCTTCCTGTTCTCCCATTGATAACTCATTTTGAAGAGTTGATGCTTTTGGACTATGAATTTTAGTTGTGGAAATTAATGGTTATATGCACGGGAGGCCTAATTATTAAATGGGGCTCTGATAATTGATCAAGTCAACCATAGCAGCTGTCACTTAGGCAATAAGTTGACCTTTTTTCTTGTCTGATGTGGTGGCATAGATTAGCTACCCAGGTGACTTAGTCATTTGGTTCTTCTACAATAACCAGGAAGCACTTGAGGTATTCCGTTCTTTTTAAGGCATTGAATGGTTTGTGAATAACAGACCATTTGGGTAGTGGATTTAAAATTACTGCCAGGTGATGAATTAGCTAGTAACGTGATATTTTTAGAATAGGGTGAAACCCATTTCTAGTGAACTTGGACGTAGTGAAACTCTGCGCTAGTGAAGTTGTGAAAGTCCTACATAATTTCATGGCAATGTAATGACAATTCTGGTTATATGCAGTGTAGGTGTAGCCGTGTTGGTCCCAGAATATTAGGGAGACAAAGTGGATGAGGAAATATATTTTATTGGACCAACTTCTGTTAGTGAGAGAGACACACTTTTGAGCTACACAGAGTTCTTCTGGGAAACTAACTCCCAGAACTGAAGAACTCTGTGTAAGCTCAAAAGCTTGTCTTTCTCACCAACAGTTCTGGTTATAGTCACTTCCCATTTAGAGTGAAACTGTTCTGGGAGGGGAAATTTAAAAAAGACGTCACTGTGAAAGAAGCCTCCATGCTGGTGTGTTTACTTTAAAGAAATAGTGTTATAATGTCTGAACCAACATTTTATTTTTACAATGAAAACTGTCTTAGCTACCTGCCCAAGAGATTAACGTATCTTGGTAGAGGCTTGTCTTTAAGTAAAGGTTGAACAAGATTGTACTGGAAATCTTAGGGGCTATTTTACAGTGGTTGCTTGCATTAGGGGCTGACCTACTGGAGGAGAATCTTAGGCACTAGTGCATGTATGTATTCAGTATGTTGTGTGTCAACTGCACATGTCTCAGTTCCTGTGCATATAATATATCTCAGAATAGGCAGTAGGGTAGGATGTTGGCACTGAGTTTCAAGAGATAGTGGAGACCCCCATAGTGATTTGAGTTGCTCCCTCCCCTTACACATGTGCAAGCAGCCTATATTTATAATCTCCCACTGTTGTGCTTGCCATTATTTATTAAATGCATTTGGCCATTGGTCTAGGGATGTGATCCTTGCTTAAGGATCAAACATGAAGCTGGGCATCAACAAACCCAGATTGTATTCCCAATTATACCACACACTAGCTGTTTGACTTCTCCACATCCCTGTGCCCCAGTTACCCTACCTGTATAATGGGAATAGTATTATTGTTATTTATCTCTTTATTATACAGCACCAGAAATGTGCATGACACCTTACAAAACAAATAAGTCAGTAGTACTATTCTTGACCAGGAAGGGCTGGAGGGCCAGCCCCAAGTGTGCTAACCTCTCACAGTGTTGGAGCAGTGGCCATGAGATGGTTTCAGAACATTTGCGACCTTGAGGAGACATTATCAGCTCCATGTTCCAAAGTCCTCGTGAGGCCTCTGATATAGCAATGCAAGCCAGCTTAAAAAGTGTTCTCTTCTACTTACTTTTAGGAGTTTGTAGAAATATAAAATATGTTTAAAAGTGGGAAGGTCTTGTTTCAGAACCCCTTCTACCACCCCCCACATATGACATTTAGAATGGATTAGTCCACTGATGAGAGTTGTTAGGAAGCCTCTATTTTTAGTATGTGAAGGTAAGGAATGTTCATCAAGCTTAAAATGATCAAATTACTTAATTTAATATAAACATTTATATTATATATTTATATAAAAAGAGCCAGCTGGTAAAAACACAGGATAGAATGTGCCAGATAGAAAATTAATGTCTGGTAGTACTGTAAAAGTTGCAGTTAGAAGCAGATCTAAGATATTAAAAGCTTTGTTTTAAGCAACCATTTTAGTATCCTCATGCATTTTCCTGTAATCATTTCCCTGTCTGTTAAAAACTCACAGCTAGGTGATTAATAATTGCTGGTTTTCTGAGTGGTTGTTTAAGACAAGTTTTATTGTGTATACAGAAACTTAACAAAATTCAGGGATTCTGCTGCCAACTGTAAACACAACGGAACTTTCTTATAACAAAGTCTTCTTTACCGAACAACATCACAGTAAGTGAAATTCACCACTAGATGTGCAAGGTGCGGAGGGCCAGCATAAGGACTAGGCACCATTTAAGTTCCACTTTTACAGAGTTTTGAGGATTTAAGGAGGACTTATATGATGGATATACCTTGAACAGGGCCTCTGCAAAAGCTGAATTTCATTGCATAAGAGGCATGTGAGTATACTCAGAATTGCAATGTGCATGTTGTAATGTGAAATAATTTGGTACTTTGATTATGCTTCATCAAAAACCCTTTCACTTGATCCCAGTTCATTATAACTGTGTTCCATTGCAAGGCAGATTTACCAAGTTAGCATGGGTCAATTTACATGCTTAAAGTTAGGCACATGCTTACATACTTTGCTGAATTATGACCTAAAAATGCACAAAATATCTGACTGGGGAGTTGGGGGAGGAGGCAGAAAAAACAAAAGCAATCTGGGGAAGCTGTTCGTCTCTAGATGTGTGAGGTGATAATAAAAGCCAATAGAGTGTTGTACCTGTGTCTGCTATAATACAAATAGAGTGAGTGTCTGTGAGCTGGTGGGGAGGGGGGTGTTCAAAATGTAATTCTCCATTTTCATACATCTTTAATATTAGGAAATGTAAATAATATAATAAATAAAACCAAGATTCAGATCCTCCCACAGGGGGTGCATACTGAAGCTTTTATGAGCATTAGATGTGCAAATAGGACGATAATTAACATAACTGGCTAATGACAGCCTCTGAATATGCTTGTGGGACATTGGCTTTGTCAAAAGGAAGCATGAATAGGTTTATGCTGTATGGTACCTATAAGAACCTGAATCTTTTCCATTAACTCTCAGTGTGGTACAGCAACCCCTGTACCTACACAGATATAAATTGCACAGTCTAGGTAGCTGAGGGAAGATTTTAATTGGATTTTCATATATATGCATATGTGTGTTTACCAATGTGTTTTGGGGGCCTACACCATAAACAGGTAAAAAGGGAAGAACAACCAGCAAAAAGGAAAGAAAGATATATTTTGAAAATATAAATAAAAAACAATGTTTTTTCTGCATTTGATAATCTCAGTTTCTGAAAAAATTAAGGTTGATCCTGAAGAGTTGAGGATTACGTATATGATTTGGGAAATGTAGGTAAACAACATCCTGGTGAAAGACAATAATGTTTCTATATCTGTTCGACAGTCACATATAGCATGTGGCTGGCACAAGCACAAGAATTAGCTCTTCATAGTTGGTAGAAGTGAGATGTAATGTTTTCCCCCATCACAAACCATAGGGGATAGACATGCTCTAATTTCACACGGGCAATGTCAGGGAGGCATTTATCAGTTAAAAGTGCATGAAAAGGGAAATATAGGAACTCTTATGTTTTGAAAAGGAAAACAAGTTCAGCTGAGCATTAAGTTTTATGAGCAGGTGGTTAGTTTGCATGTGGAATTATTTTGCTGAATATAATAGATGTAGAGACCTGATGCTGCTGCCAGTGAAGTTTATGGCACAATTCCTATTGACTTCTATGGGCAAAGGAGCAGGCCAGAGATTGAAGTATATGTGAAAGCCAAAACATCACTTTCCAGGGATGCAGTCGATTACTTTAGCCCCAAAGTTATGGGGGTCCTATATTATGGATGGAAATGTTTTTGCAATGTTTTGTTCACATTTAAATGGATTGGCTCATTTTAATATTGAAATATTCCCCTGCAGTATTGTTGAACCCCCAAAATAAAAACTTTATGGCCAGTGCAAAAAAGTGAAACTGACTAGCAGCTAAAGCGAAACCAACAGGCTACTTTCACACTCCCAGATGTTTAAAATGCTAACCAAGTAAATCTTAAGCAGGTAATGGTGAAAAGAAAATCTGATTTTGTAAATCCTCTTTGCTTTAAGTAATTTAAAAAGTGTAATTAGTGATCCCGGTAACATATTCCTCCCCTCCCCGTCTTCCCAACAATAGTAGTTTGTCCTTAAAACATTAGGTTAAATAATGAACAGCATATTGTCTGTGATGTTAATATTACATATTAATATGTTAATAAACATATTTTCTTATGTTCTTAAGACATCTCTTGATGTCACCCCGTTTTCCCTTTCCTGCCTTGCACCACAAGCTCCCCAGCCATTCAAATCAGAACCGTGGTAAGAGAAAGTACTAGATCAGGAAAGGATTTACCTTGTGCCAGAAGGATATGGGTTCTTATAATCAACAGGTAGCTAGAGAAGAAAAATATTTACCTTGACAATAACATGTGAAGTAGGTGGTAGAGGGCATTTTAGCTGTCAAATCCAAAAAGGAGAGATACTGTAGCAAATGGTGGAGAGACACTCAATTCTTCCTGTTTGGCCTAATAGGATCAGGAGGAGACATATATACAAAAAAATGGTCAAATATCAAATGCAGAGGCGGAAACGGTGTGTGTGTGGCAGGGGAGAAAATGGTTTAGGTTTGTTAACATTTGTTCCAAATGTTTCCTTAGTTTGCATTGGCCAATACCTATGAAATAAAGCATATCAGTCTTTCAGGATCCTTGAAGTATGGGAAAGGAAAATGTAAATGAAAAGACAGTCACCCACATAGGCTGAGAGATAATAAAACATTGAAAGATGGAAGAAGTGATTTAAAAAAAATTAAGTCTAGCTGTAAATCTTACATCCTATGTTTATTTGATTTTAAATTGTGACTTACTTAGGTTTGTAAAATGATATCCTGAAATTGGGTCATTTGAGAACTTTAGTGCACTGTAGATTGCATACACACTGGCTTAAATACTTTTCCTTTCCTGTTTGTTTTAAAATGTTGAATGCTAAATAAATAAATAAAAATAAAGCATGAAAATAGTGCATAACTGGTGATTTTAGTTGCGAACTTCCTTGCTGGCGAGAGAGGTACGCAAACGTCTCAAAGCTATAGGCTGGGACAAATTGTACATCGTAATATATGAATGGAAATCACAGAAAAACAGAGAAAGGAAAGGGGACAATACACTACCTGTCTGGGAAGTTGTTCAAGGGTTAGAACAGGGAAAGGAAAGGTTGCAGTGGAAGGAAATATCCCACACCTCCCTCTCTACAAAGAAATCACAAGTTGCCAATATTATTTTGAAATGCATTTAAAATAAATAGAAATTTTCTTTTTTAAGATAAAGGGATGGCGTGATGTGTGAAGTTAATGATGCAGATGAAGTGTTGCATGCAGAAATGTACAGGCCTCCACATATGCCTAAACAGGTTCAGGAGTTGTGGAACTTCTCTTGCACAGGTATGGAGATAATATTTAAAATTTGCATCAGACTTATCAGAACCATTCTTTCACGGCCTTAATTAAAATGTAATCATGGCTTTAAAAATGCTTTTCAGGACAAGAAATATGAGACCTCACGAAGGCCAGATAACTTGAATGAATTTTATTGACTATCCCAAAAGGGGCTGGACACCCATTAATTTCACCCTGTTCTCTCTTATTTTATAGGGAATGTGGAAAAGCTCCTGTTCTGGACATAATGAAGACCAGCCAAGGGAGGTGAGCACCAGTTCTCCTGTAAGGTACTGCTTGTTACTGATAGGTTTTTACATGGAGAGAAAATAGCATTTCTGTGTGGGTTAAATAATACCTGACCCTATGGCCTTTCTGATTTTGCAGTTTACCGGTGACATTTCATAGAAATCCAAAAATTTGTGTGTGTGTGTGGGGTGGGGGGATGTTAAAATGCTGCAAAGCAGACAAATTAATATGAACTACTTCAGACGTCTGATCAGTTACACAAAAGCAGCAAGGAAGGTAGCATCGTACTGGATTTCCCTGTAAAAGCATGTGAATAATATATGGTTATAGGAAGATGGCTTAATACTTTAAAACTGTGTGTGTTCAAGCCCAGAACACATTGGAATACAAAATAAATTCCTGGTGAAAGATGCATTCTTCTTTTGTGGTTAGGTTAGAAAAAAGATTAAAAAATTAGTTCTTCCCAAATCTCTGTAATTTTCCGATATTGACAAATACATTTGATGTGCTAAACATTTTAAAATAGTCTGTTTAGGTAAACTGGAAGGAAAGATCTTTGTCTTAAAAACAGCCCAGTTAATTAAAATTAACCAGGAGTTTGTGAGTAACATAAAGCGCTAGACCGGATGATTTTGGGTAAAATGCGGTTCCTTGAGGCCAAATTTATCAATAAGAAAGCCTCTTTATCAGGGAGGACTCTATATTCATGACCTATTTTCTGGTTTTGATAATCATATCATATAACATTAATATCAGGGAGAGGAGTTGTGTTCATATGTTAGACGTTCTATTGTATTACAGTAGTTCACTTGATCTTTCTATTTTGGACAATTTATTCCACTCTGATAATGTAGACACATGCATAAAGTACATTTCATTTACCAAAATTGAGAATTTGTGGCATTAAAAAAAAAAGATTTAAAATTATTAGAAATCTATAAAATCCATCATGTTATTCTGAAGCCTTTTAAAAGGCAAAATCCAAACAAAAATATCATCACTGGTAAAATATACAATATCTGAAAGCAGTAGAAATTGTTCTTACGAGAGTTTTGAAACAAATAATACATTGAGATAGGTAGTTAGGGTTTTGCAGCATTTTTTCTTCCCCCAGACTCCATCTCTCTCTGCAAGGGAAAAAGAAAGGATGCTGCTTAATGTAAAATAAATAAATAAATACAGTTGCGATGAAATGGTATGCTCGGCCTCTGATAAAATTGGTTTTCTTATCAATAATTAGGGTTTTAAACGTAGGTACTGTAAAACAGTTAATATTTCAAAGTTTGTGGGGAGACAAATGTTTTAATATCTTTCTTCATACCTGAAGAATCCCTTTCAGGAGTCCATTTTCCCTGTTTGCAGAACACATTTTTATTAGATCTATGTATTTGGGTTAAGACTTACTTAAAATTACTTAATTAGGTTATACTGAAATTCTAAGTGATTTTAAAAGAGGGATTATGGTAATATGACAAAACATAACACTATTTTAATTGAAATCCTTAAATAAAGCCCTTTTAACATGCCAATTTTTAAAACCTATAAATTTGGGAGGTTAAAAGAGTACAAAATATAAAAAGGCCACCCTAATTATGGAACATATAATCCCATACCAGTGAGCAGGGATTTTGTAGGTACGTCTGGAATATGGGAGAAGGTCATTTACACTTCCAATTTGTTTTTGAGCCTTTCTTGTTGCATGTTATCCTTCTCGTTACTTTAATGTGTATATGTAAAATGCTTATAAAATGCTTACGGTCATGTAAAAGACAGAAGATGTGCAAAAAGAGGTAACAGTGTAGCTACGCAAAGATAGCTATTAATTGATTGTGTTTTCCATAAAAAATCTGAAAAATATACCAAACTAAAAATTGCTATAGTGAGGAATAAATTCTAAATAATTGTATTCATGCCATTTGGAATGGCGTGGATGTGAATTGTCTTTAAAAACATAAAGCGTATGTCTGGAAAATGGTATCATGGAGAAATGTTTTTCCTGTTGTGTTTTCCTTGGTTAAAGCTGTTCGCTGATATACTGATTTAGGTTTGAAAGAAGATGTTTGAAATTAAACTTTTTAGGAGAGTACATGTGTGTTTATTATTGATGGATTTAAAAAAAAAAAGAAAAGAAAACATCCATATGCTTCTTTCATCTGTATTGTTTATGGTTTAAAATAAATAATAAATTTGTAGTGATTTATTTTTGAAAGTGAAGTGTTTGTATGAAAAAATCTGGCAGTCAGTATGTTTTACCTGGGATTTTAATTTTGGAGAAATAGCAGACTGCTTTTAGATATTTGCATTTGTTTCAGAGATTGGAGCATAAACCAGATTTCTGTGTAGTCTGTCAGGCAGTTACACGTCTGAGCATGTTACAGTTTGTAGCACTACAAATTAGAACCATTTGACTTGCATTTGCTGCACAATGTTCTTTTTAAAATTATTTCAAATAAACCATATTTATAGAAAGTAAACAGGGATTTTTTTAAATCTGATTTTAATTAAAATCCAGGAATTCTTGTTGTAAGGATCTATTTCATGAATTAACATTTCCACCCCCCCCCCCCCAATTAGTTATTTTATTAACCGGTTCTAGTCTTGTGGTTTATTTTTCAATTTTCAATAGATGATGCGTATACACATAGTTTGTTGCTCATTTTAAAACAGAAGGAGCTGAAAAACTGCTACAAGTGTTAGTGATACATATCTTGAATGCATATATGTGATATATAGAGAGAGAGACAGAGAAAAAGACAGAGAGAAACATGACAGTATGACAGAGTTTCCCATCAGTTTCATTGCGGAAAAATATAGTACCTTTTACTAGTTTTGTCACAAAAGGCTTTTTGGGTTATAAGGATATTTTTCTGTTAATGTATCTATTAGAATTTGTCTTTTGAAATGTAGAAAAATGCAGGTAGGTAGGAGGAGATCTTTCATCTGGTTTTTCTAAGTTACAGAGAAAAGGCAAAATAAATAATAATAATAATAGTGACCAGCAACTCTGTACTGCAGAAATGTAGAAATCTGCAAGAAAATTAGCTAGTTAGAAAAAGACTAAACTTGAATGTGCAATTCATAATAAACATTTGATGACTGCATTTGCAGATCTGTTATTGTTCTGAAAAATCTTAAAATAGCCTTTTCCACTAAAATGATCAAGGAGTCCTGTTATGTGTATGTGTTGGAGTGGAGAAAGCTAACATAATGTTTGTTGTTATTGTACCATATGTTAGCTGCTGGCTATACATTGTGGCAGAGGAGGAAAGTATACAAGTACTCCTTTTCTTAGTGTAGCTTTGGTGGCACAAAGTTGTCTGAGTGTAACAAAAGGGTTAACAGTGGAGTTGAGCGTGTGCAGTATGGGAGTTGTAGGCAGTAAGAATGCTGGGAGCTGTCGTAAAACTCTCCTTTGCTTCTTCCTGTAATGGCCGATTGTAGGGAGGTAATGGGGTTTTTTCTCTCTGGCAAAAGCCTCATTTCCCCTCTTTGAATGCAGTAAACAGCACAAATGTGGGATCCTTTGTGCCAGTTAGACGTGAACAAGGAAAGGATGCAATTGATCAAGTCACAGTGGAAATTCTGAACAAGGGAAAAGAGCTTTTTAGATCTCTCTCGCTCTCCTGTGTTGCTGCAAATGTCATCATCCGGCCGGTTGTTGCCTTGCTGACAAAATGCTGCCTGTCTGTCATGCGGCTGTTAAAATCTCTGCTGACTGGGGATCTCTCTTGCTGTTTGTTATGGTTTTTTATTTTATTTTCTCTCTCTCCTAGGCAGATCCTCGGCATTGCTGCAGCAGGCCTGGTACAGTATTCCTGGCTTGCTTTACATGCACTCAGGTCAGTTGTGTTTTTGCTTTGGCTTTTGCCACGTTTGCTAGGAGGATTCGGTTAGGTTAGCTGCACTGTGGTGCTCACCTGCTTTTTGTGTCAATGGAACTGTTTGCTTTTCTGCTGTATCTGTTGGGGAAGTGATTGACTGTTCCTGCTCTCTAGGGAGGCTTCCTTTTCTCTGTAATGTCTGCCTCTGGTGGGGGAGGGCGAAAACACTGGTGCTGCTCACAAACCTTCTTTGTAACTTTTACCTTGCTAATAAACACCTTTGTAGCAATAATGCTTTTTTTTTTATTTTATTTTTTTTAACCTGTGTGCTATGTGTCCTTGTCAACGGGCGCCATTCAAACGTCAGCGCCACAAAAGTGGGTGCTGCCGATCTTAACAAGAGTGAGGTTTATATTCAAAACAGTAAGCCACTGTTTGTAGGAAAATATGGGCCTTCATCTGGCCTCGGGTGTTTAAGGCTAATGGAGAATGTGGGGCTTGGTCTGGGCAATGGCCCTGGGGATTTGGGATAATAGTGAATAGCAGGTTTGGCCTGAACAGTGGCCCCAGAGACACTAGGGCAATAGAGAATGTGGAGCTGGTTCCAGGCAGCAGCCCCAGGAACTTCAGGGGTTTGTTTGATATTCACTGGGTATAATCCTAACGAGTTCACTGCTTATTCCTGCATTACTGCCCATCAATCCATTGTCTCTCATGCACTTCCCAGTGCACTTATGTCTCCCCTGTATGTATCACTGGACAGTCCTTTGACCCTGCTTACTCACACAGCTTTCTGGCACTGCTTCCCTGTGCGTCACTGTACACATGTCCACCTTTTTGTAGGCTCTTTGTCAAAATGAAAACACAAACCCGAAGAAATCAATCAGATTATTGGATCTAATGCTTGCAACTCACAGGAGGATTGTGGTACTATAGATAAGAGTTATAGAAAGTATTTTTAGTGTGGAGAGGAGAAATTGGGACTATAGTGTGGAAAATATGTGAAGGGAGAAACTGTATTTAGAGAACATGACGCTGTTGCAGCAACTCTGGGACTTTATTTTTGACTATGAGGCATTTCCCCTGAGGGGAAAAAAGAGCGGAAAATATGCAAATATTAAACATTCATTTAATTTATGTTAGTTATCGGCCCAAACTGCAAAGGTCAGATATAGATATGAACTTCCCCATTTTCCAAGGTGATTGGAACCGGTCATCTGATCTGGATCCATGTCTACTATATACAAAGGAAGGAAGAAAGTTGTTGTGTATAATACATTAGTATGCAGTGGACTTTAAGTATCGTTTTCTTACATTTTAAGGGTCTGATCCTGCCAGGTATTGAGCACCCTTAACTGTAACTGACTGCAATGAGAGCTGACAGTACTCAGCACCTCACAGGATTTGGACAGTATTGTGTCATTTTAGGTATTTTTTTTCTTTTTATATATGGTTCACATGCATCCATGAATTGCAAGAGAAAACATAATGTGTTCGTTTGTTCCATCTGTTAATTGCCTAGGAAAAATTCGATTCTCAAGATAAAACTGAAAAGAGAAATATTTTATAATATGTTGACTTTCTATTGCAAATTAGTTCTGGGCTGGGAGACTGTGAGCTCTCTTGGGACTGCAAGCATTCTCACATTTGTAACACATAAAAAGACAATAACCATCAGTTGAAGTACAATCCCTAAATTATACAGGCATGAATCTAATAGGAAGTGAAAAGATAACAAGGAAACCCATTTTTTAAACAGGAAAGAGGAGTTATCGTGTAGGAGGAAAGGTCTCAGTTTACATGGAAAAGGAATTGTTGGATGCCCAAAAAAGAAGAGACAAGAATCTAAACACCTACTCTACCTACCCCAGGTAATGGAGACCTGGATACATGTGCTGTTTCTACACTTGAGTTAAACTACTGAAGAAGACTTTAGAAATGGAATCAATAAGTTCAAAAGTATGACAAGAATTGCACAGCATCAGAGAGAAGGAAAATGCTTGAACAATATTCAGACATATCAACTATCACCCTTAATATGAATTGCTAATAGGAACCACTGTTGGTCAGTTCTACAATCTGGAAATTAGTGCTTCTGGATTTCAGTTCCTGATTAATTCAATAACGCTCAGAATGTAGTGGGCACTCAACAGAACTACTAGAACGCATCCTCTGCCCCAAGGAGTTTATAATCTAATTTTGGACATGTGACAAAGAATGGGAGTAGCAAACAATGGGGATTGCTATGTGGAGGAGGGCAATAGGAAAGAAAATAGTTAAAATACTATATGGCTATGTGGGTTTGTTATGGGCACATCTTGAGATTCTTCTATTACAGTATTTTTATTTTTCTCTCTCATTACTTGAATTTCTTCTCTCTTTGTGGGCCTCACCAGAAGAGGAATAGTTAAATAATATTTATTATCTATTGATCATCACCATCATTGGCATGCTCTGCACTGTGCTGACAGAGTGGAAAAGATGCTCCCAGCCCCAAGGAGTTTATATATTAAAGTGGACACACAATACAGTGTGGACACCTTGTGCACTAGCTGATCCATTAAAAGTCCACTCACACTGTGATGACTTTATTTCCTGGATGGGTTACTGTTGGAAGACTTCATGGAAGAAGTGTTTAAGGAGTAATATAAATGAAAAGATGCATTTAGTGCAAAGTCATTTAGTGCAAGAACTGTTGTGTCCTTTAAGGAGATGTACAACCAGCTCACTTAGGATGTTACTGAGGACTTATTTGTTTGTTCTGCTGCTGTTTTTTAGATGGCTTGGACAGAGATGTCAGGGGAAGATTTATTAAAAAGGGGGTGCTCTATATCCTAGTAAAGAGGAAGCGATAGAAGTTGATAAATTACAGGTAGGAACTGAAGAGAAACAGTCAAATAAAAAAGAGTCCCATTCAAGTACGTCACATGAAGGCAGACAACTAAATATGGACAAATTTGAACTAACTGCTTGTATACAAATGCTAGGAGTCTAAATACTAAGATGGGTGAGCTTGAGGGCCTGCTGTGAAATCAGGATATTGCTATATCAGGCATTACAGAAACTTGGTGGAACGTGTCAGGAGTAAGGCCATACAGCTGCACCTGCTTGGTACTCCTGACATCCTAGTGAGTCAGCTAGGCTGTCTGATGGACCACCCTGCCTGATTTGGCTGAGGAAATCAGCGGGTCACTTCTTAAGCTCAGCAGCAGCGGTAGCTGGCTGGCTGCTCAATGCACATGCCCACGGACTCTCTGCCTCCCAGCTGTCTCTTGACAATCCCTGCTCCTGCTTTACTCCTCCATGGCTCCAGTCCAGATCCTGCCCTGCACTCAGTCTTGTTCTAGTCCTGTCCTAGCCTTTCTCCTGCCTCAGAACCAACCCTGTTCCTGCCTTCCCTGGCCCCTGGTAATCCGGTTCCGACTCTCGGCTCTGATTCCTGACTCCAACTCTCTCAACCTTTGGCTCTGGTATTTGGACTCCAATCACTCGGCCTGACTCCTGCTCTGAGCACTAGGCCTGACCGCCTACAACCAGTCCCCTGACAGAACAATGATAATCGATGGGAAACGATAATACCAGGATACAAAATACGTAGGAATGACAGAGTAGGTTATGCTTGTGGGGGTATGGCACTGTATGTGAAAGAAAACAGAGTCAAATATAGTAAAAATCTTAAATGAACCAAACTGTACCACAGAATCTCCATGGATAGAATTTCTGTGCTTGAATAATAAGAGTATAGCAATAGGAATATACTACCAAGCACCTGACCAAGATGCTGATAGTCATTGTGAAATGCTCAGGGAGATTAGAGAGGCTACAAAACCAGAAAAACCCAGTAATAATGGGGGATTTCAGCGATTCGCATATTGACTGGGTACATCTCATGGTGGAATGCAGAAATAAAATTTCTAGACACCATGAATGTGACTGTTCCATGGAGCAGCTAGTCCTAGAACCCATAATGGGAGAGACAATTCTTGAGTTAATCCTAAGTGAAGCACAGGATCTGGTCCAAGAGGTGAATATAGCTGAACTGCTCAGTAATAGCAATCATAATGTAACTAAATTTAACATAGTTGAGGAAGGAAAATACCAAAGAAATCCACCACAGTCTTCTTCTCGTGTCCTTGTCACAAACTAGAGGTTTTTTCCAGAATTACGCACAAGCAATGGCTCTTTCTGTCACTGCAGCAAGGTCCTCCTTCGTACAGGTCTCCCCAAGGAGTCAGCAAATGAGCAGGTCCTCCATGATCTGCAATTCACTGCACTCACATATATTCCTGTCATTAGAGTTAGCCCCATTTGATCATGATAGTCTTTGATCCACCAGTTTGCATACGCAGGTGGTTCAGGCATCGCCACATTGACCAGTGTTTATTGGCCCCTCTGGGAAGATTCTCCTGGGGTTTCAGATCTGTTTCAGTGTGTCCGACTTCACGTAGTCTTTTATTCCATAACCTCAACCGTGCCTTGCCATCTGTCATGATCTTTGCCTTTGGCTTGCTACCTTCCTCCTGATATCAGGTGGTGTAATGCCAGCCAGTAAGTACAGGCTATCCTTCGGTGTTGGCTTTAGAATTCCAGTTATTACATGACAACTGTCATTTAGAACAAGGTCTAGTTTCTTAGTGTAGACAGATTGTTCACACAGTGGACATGTATACTCTGCTGTAGAGTAGCAAATGGTAATAGCAGTGGTTCGCAAAGTAGCTGGATTAGCTCCCCACTTTGAGGTGACCAACTTTCAGAGGATGTTGTTGTGGGCACTAACTTTCCCTTCCATCTTTTCTACATGTGCTTTGAAGAAAAGTGTTGTGTTCAATGTCACCCCCACATAGACAGGGTTTGGGTGATTAGCCAGTGGGATCCCATCCCAAGTGATGTTTAGTTTCTGCTTGGCTTCTCAATGGCATAGGTAAAAAACCATCACCTCTGTCTTGGTCTGGTTGGTGCGAACCTGGTTCTTATTGTAATAAGCTGAGAGGTTGCTCAATGCACATGACAATCTGTTCTCAGCAGTGGCAAAGTCCTTCTCCTGTGACGTGATGCATAGATCATAGACGTATATGAAACTCCTCATGTCGCTCTGTATGGGCTGGTCTTTGATATATATGTTGAGGGTTGGTGCTCGCACACTGCCCTGTGGGAAGCCATTTCATTGTTGTCTCCAGAGGCTCTGTTTCTTGCACAGTTCTAAGTAAAAACATCTGTTCTCCAGAAGAGATCACATGAGCTGCACTAGATGGTAGTCGTGCATCATATCTAGGGGCTTACCAAATTCAGGTCAATTTCAGTCATAGGATTTTAAAAATCATAAATTTCATGGTTTCAGACAGTTAAATCTGAAATTTCACAGTGTCGTAACCACGGGTCCCAATCCAAAAAGTGGATTGCAGGGGGGAGGGGGGACAAAGCTATTGTAGGGAGTCACAGTATTGCCACCCTCACTTCTGTGCTGTGTTGGTGGCGGCACTGCCTTCAGAGCTGGGTGGCTGGAGAGCAGTGGCTGCTGGCTGGTCGCCCAGCTCTGAAGGCAGTACCACTGCCAGCAGCAGCACAGAAGTGAGGGTGGCATGATATAGGGGGATCCTCAATTTTGGGAGGGGCAGGGCCAACCTTATAGGTGGGCAATGTGGGTGACCACCCAGGGTACTGTGGTCGGAGGGTGGGGAGTGTTTCTGTGGTCATCCCCCCCCCAAGACATACACAGCTGGGGTGCTGGGCCCAGAACCGGGGAGGGGCAGGGCTGGGGGCACCCTGGCCAAAGGCTCCTACCATACGCCGGGTTCCTGCTGTTGCTCCTGGCCAGACTGCAGGGGCTTCCACTGGGGACGGGTCAGACCCACCTCAAGGAACTTCAGGAAGCTCTGCGGGTGCTGGTTGGGAGTCCAGCTCTGAAGACAGCTGCAGAAATAAGGGTGGCATGGTATAGTATTGCCACCTTTACTGCAGAAATAAGGATGGCATGGTATAGTATTGCCACCTTTACTTCTGCACTGTGCTGGGTGCAGCGTTGCCGTCAGAGCTGGGCAACCAGTCAGCATCCGCTTCTCTCCAGCCACCCAGCTCTGAAGGCAGCGCAGAAGGTGGCAATACTGCGACCCCCATACAATAACCTTGTGACCCCCCCAAAGCCTGCGTTTGGGTTGGAACCCCCAATTTGAGAAATGCTGGTTTCCTCCATGAAATCTATATATTATAGGATAAAAGTACACAAAAGAACAGATTTCACGGAGGAGACCAGATTTCATGGTCCATGACATGTTTTTCACGGCCGTGAATTTTGTAGGGCCCTAATCATATTGTAGAATTTGCCAAGCAGGTTTTGGTGGCTGACTGTATTGTATGCCACTGATAAGTCTATGAACACAGCGCCTGTCATCACCCCTCTCTTGAACCCATCTTCTATGTGCTGGGTGATATTTAATATTTGGCCAGTGCAGGACTAAATCTGGCTTGTTCTGGTATTAGATGCTGTTCGATATGTGATTGAGAATAAGATGTTCATAAAGTTTCTAAAGGTGGCATAGGATTGATATTGCCTTGAAGTTCTTTGGATCAGATGCATCCTTCTCCGGCTTCAATAGAGCTATTACACGGGCTTGTTGCCATAATTTAGGTATAGTAAGGGTTGATGAGCAATTGTTAAAAAGGCATAATACCCAGTACTTGGTTGCAGGACCAAAGTGCTTAATCTGCTCCCTGCATATGTTGTTGAGTTTTGAAGGAACTCAGATTTGACATTGCAGAACTACTAACTGTGGTATGTAATTGTCACAGGGTGCTCTACTCCTTGCTGGAACGTCTCCTTCTGGCTGCACCAGGGTATTAGCTCTGCCAGGCTGACATCCCTTCCTGCAGTTGCAGCCTGTTACTCTCAGTCTTGCTCTCTCAGGACTCAGCTGCTCCTGCTTCATGGCCCTTCTTCTCTCTGCTACTGGGCTTTATACAGGCCCCTCCTATTCCTGTCCAGCTAAGCACCATCACTAATTAGTCCCTGGCTCCCTGGCTCCTCCTCCAGGTGCAGCATAAGAAGTTAATTGGCCCACTTAGCCACATTAACCCTTTCAGGCCTTGTTTGGGGTGGACACCCCGTCACAGTAAGCTATCGCTTAAATCAGCCTTTGTAACAGATGACTGGAGAATAGCTAATTTGACACCAATTTTTAAAAAGGGCTCCAGAGGTGATCCTGACAGGCCAGCAAACTTAACTTCAGGCAAATTGGCTGAAACTTTAGTAAAGAACAGAATTATCAGACACATAGATTAACATGATATTTTGGAGACGAGCCAACATGGCTTTTGTAAAGGGAAATCATGCCTCACCAATCTATTAAAATTTTTGAGGGGGTCAACAAGTATGTGGACCAGAGTGATCCAATTCATATAAAAAGAAAAGGAGTACTTGTGCGAATACAGACTAACAGGGCTGCTACTCTGAAACCAATTCATATAGTGTACTTGGACTTTCAGAGAGCCTTTAACAAGGTACCACACCTGTGGCTCTTAAGCAAAGTAGGCAGTGATGGGATTAAAAAGGAAGGTCCTCTCATGGATCAGTAATTGGTTAAAAATAGGACAAAAAAGGAAGCTATAAATGGTCAGTTTTCACAGTGGAGAGAGGTAAATAGCAGGGTTCCCCAAGGATCTATACTGGGGCCAGTGCTGTTCAACATATTCATAAATGATTTGGAAAAGGGGGGGATCTGGAAGTAAGGTGGCAAAATTCGCAGACAATACAAAATTACTTACTATAGTTAAAACCAAAGTTGACTGAAGAGTTATAAAGGTGTCTGAAAAAACTGGGTGGCTGGGCCAACAGCATGGCAGATGAAATTCAGTGTTGATAAGTGCAAAGTAATGCACATTGGAAAACATCATCCCAATTATACATATAAAACGATGAGGGTCTAAATTAGCAGTTACCACTCAAGAAAGATCTTGGTGTCATCGTGGATCATACCCTGAAAACATCTACTCAGTGTGCAGCAGCAGTCAAAAAAGCTAACCGAATGTTTGGAACCATTAAGGAACATCACAATTCAAGGGATTGGTGAATGGCCCTATCACACCTTGGATATACTACATTCAGAGGAGCTCTTCTCATGGACTGGAAGGCTAAATGTAAAAGATAAAACAGGGTCACAAGAAAAATTTTCATCTTTTTGCTGTTTGAACTCTTACAGGGCCAGAGAGACTAAACTAAGGCACAGACCCCAGGGATTACCCCTGCATCCTCCCTGAAAGATATTTTGAATGGACAGGTTACTTCATCTCTTGTCTTTAGGAACCATAGATGGTAACTCATTGTTATGTGTATGCTTGCTTGTTTTAACCTATAAATAACTCTCTCATTTCTTTTTTCCTAATTAATAAATCTTTAGTTAGTTTATTACAGGATTGGCTATAGGCGTTGTCTCTGGTGTGAGATCTAAAATACAAAGCGATCTGAGGTATGTGGCTTGTCCCTTAGGACTGGAAGTAACCTGCTGCCTGGTCCCGCAAGCTCTTGGTCAGCTGCGTGGTGGGGGTCCAGGGTGGGCAGCCAGCTGACCTGCACGGCAGGGGTCAAGGGCAGCCACGTGGTGGGGGTCCAAGGCTCCCAGATGACCTTGCAGGGTCAGGGGTCTGGGGCACCCACTCGGCCCTGTGCAGCGTGGGTCCGAGGTCTGCCGCCTGGCCCCGCAAACTCTGGGGCAGCTGTGTGGCGGGGATCTGGGGTGGGCAGCCGGCTAACCCGCACAACGGGGGTCGGGGTAGCCATGTGGCGGGGGTCTGGTGCTCCCGACCAGCCTCGAGGGTCAGGGGTCCGGGGCACCCACTTGGTCCCACATGCTCCGGGGAAGCCGCATGGGAGGGATCTAAGGTCAGGGGCTGCTGTCTGGCCCCACAGGTTCTGGGGCAGCCGTGCAGCAGGGGTCTGGGGCTCCCGGCCAGCCCCATGGGGTTGGGGGTCCAAGGGAAGCTGCCCGGCCCTGGGAGCTTTGGGGCTTCCAGCTGGCCTTGCGAGGTCATGGGTCTGGGGCACCACCCAGCCCCACAATTTCCAGGGCTGCTGCCCAGCTTCGCAAGCACTTGCTGCCCGGCCCCGCAAACTCCGGGGCAGCCTCATCGTGGGGGTCTGGGGTTGGCAGCCCGCTGGACCCGCACAGTGGGGGTCCAGGGTAGCCATGCAGTGGGGGTTCAAGATCCAGGGCAGCTGCCCGGCCCCGCAAGCTCCAGGGCACCTACCTGGCCCCGTGCAGCAGGGATCTGCCTTAACACAGAGGGAAGGGGTTCTACTCCCCATATTTCTTAGTCCCCAAGAAAAATGGAGGATAGAAACCCATTTTTAACTTTTGGCAATTAAATGTTTTTATTCACAAATCAAAATTCTGAATTGTTATGCTGACATCAATAATTCCCTCCCTACAGGAGGAAATGCAGTTCACATCTCTCGACATGATAGACTCTTATTTTCATGTGGACAGTCATCCATCCCACAGGAAGTTTGTTAGGTTTCTGGTAGGACAAGAACACTACCAATTTAGAGTACTCCCTTTCGGGCTAGCAACAACACCCAGGGTTTTCACGAAGGTCTTTTCCATGGTGGCCACCCAAATGAGACGTCATAGCTACTTCATAGTCATATGTCATAGCTACGTCATAGTCTTTCCATATCTGGATGACAGGCTTTGTATAGGTCTTTCCAGTCAGGGAAGTCCAGTTGGTGACTTTGTTCTTGCTCCATCTTCTGGCAGCCTGGGGAATTTGCGTGAACAAAGAAAACTCCACATTGACTCCCACTATAGAGTTTATAGGAGCGACCCTAGACTTGATCTCAGCAAGGGCCTACCTCCCTAGAGAAAGATTCTAGACCATGAACAATTTTATAAGAAAGTCACTTTCAGACCACAACCACGGTTGGTCTGCCTTTCTCTACTAAGCCCCATGGCATCATGTACTTCTATAACACTCTTCACCAGTCTTCATGTACACTGCTTACAGGTCTGGCTCTGGTCCATCTACTTACCAGACAGAGACCACATAAACATCAAAGTAACTGTTCCCATTAGGGTTATCACTTCACTTGCCTGGTGGATTAACCTGGAACACATCACACTCACACCCTTTGTGACCATTATCACAGATGGATCCCTTATTGGTTGGAGAGCTCATCTGGACAACCACAATGCACAAGGCCACTTGGCATCCTTGGGAGACCAGGATGGATATCAACTAGAGCTAAGAGTAGTTCGTCTAGCTTGCAACACATTCCTCCCACTTATTTGGTCCCGCCATGTCCAAATGTCAGACAATATGACAGCGGTCTTTTACATAAACAAACAAGATGGAGCAAAATTCCTTTCTCTCTGCTTAGAAGTAGTCAGTTGTCTGAACTGGTGCTTCAGCAATCCCATATCTCTCTTGGCTTCATAGCTCCCTAGTGCACAGAATTGTTTAGTGGGCAATTTCAGCAGGTACTTCTCCACAGATAATGAGAGGGAGATACACAGTTCCTTCCCAAACAAGATCTTTATACAGTGGGAAACACCTTCCTGGGATCTGTATGTGTCCCAAACGAAAAAGAAGTTCCCCCCTTACTGCTGCAAGGCGGCTCTGGGCCATGGTTCCAGGGATGATGCCATTCTGTTATCCTGGACAGACTATTTCAGACATGCCTTTCCTCCCGTTCCTCTGCTATCACAAGCTCTATAGAAGAATCACTGAGACAAAGCTTCGGTCATTCTCATAGCGCCCAACTGGCCCAGACAGTTCTGGTTTCTGGACCTTCTGTGAATGTCAACCTGTCGTCCCATCAGTATCCAACCCTCCCTGTATATATTAACCCAGTAGAATAGAAAGATCAGACATTCCAACCCAGGCCCAGTTCACCTCATGGCCTGGTATTTGGATGGGCATCAGACCTAGAATGTTTGTGCTCATAAACTGTTTAGTCTATTCTCAATCAAAGTAGGAAAGTCTCAACCAGAAAATGTTATCTGGCTAAATGAAGGTGTTTCTCTACCTGGGGATAATGTGATTAGTCATCTCCAGAAATTGCAGGTATCCCCGCTATATTAGACTATCTCCTGTTCTTGAAAACTTCAAGGTTTTCCATTAGTCCCCCAGGTCCATCTAGTAGCAATCAGTGCCTTCCATCCGCCAGTAGAGGGAAACTCCATTTTTACTCACCCAGCAACAATTAGATTTATGAAGGGCCTAGTTAGGACCCTGACACCGCTGGTGAAACCTGCACCACAATGGGATCTCAACCTCATACAGTAAGTACTTACCAAACCACCATTTGAACCGTTGGCCACATATTCCATGTTTTAGCTTCCATGAAGACACCCTTTTAGTTGCCATCACGTCAGCTAGAAGGATGAGTGAATTGGGAGCACTCCTGGCATACCTGCTATACACTGTTTTTCATAAAGAGGTTTTATTTTGCCTGCACCTGCAATTCATCCCTAAAGTCATTTTGGAGTTTCACATCAATCAACCTATCCACTTACCAGTATTTTTCCAACGAGGAGAGGAAACTTCACTCTCTGGATGTCAGATGAACTCTGGCATTCTACCTGCAAAGGACAAAACTGATTAGAAAATCCCCAAGGCTATTTGTCACTATAGCGGAACAGTCATGAGGAAGGCATTATCTGCTCAGACACTCTCTAAGTGGATCTCTGGCTGCATCATCCTTTGTTACTAATTAATACATATTCCTCCCCTGGATGGGGTGAGAGACCATTCCATTAGGGCACAAGTAACCTCAACAGCGTCTCTTTGAGAGGTACCTATTGTGGATATCTGTAGATTGGCTACCTAGAGCTCAACCCATACATTCACAAAGCATTACACATTAGTTCAACTGTCTTCTGCAGATACAGCTGTTGGAACTGCAGTGTTACAAGCACCTATACCAACTGCATCCTCTCAGCCCGCTTCTCTTTAAATACTGCTTATCCATCATCCACATGTGGAATACACACAGGGACCAGCACTCAAAGAAGAAAGAGAGTTAACTGGAGGTTCTTCAAGATGTGTGGTCCCTATCTGTATTCCATTACCTGTCCTCCTTCCCCTCTGCTTTGGATCTTATTTGATTTGCGATAAGAAGAGGAACTGGAGAGGTGTCACTCTGCACTGCCCTTTATATTATCAGTTTAGAGCACAAGGGGAGTAACTGTGCAGGTGCAGACTAACAAACACTACTTGCCAGAAATCTCCGATCTCAGGTGTATGGTGCACACGCATAGCCACATGTGGAATACAGATAGGGGCCACACATATTTGTAACTGGAGGTTCTTCAATAAGTAACTTCCATTTCCTAGTTGCCTCATATCCATATCATAAAAACCACCATCACTGTTATTGGTTAGCAGCCTTTCAGGGAGCCTCAGCAGTAAGGTCAGAGGCTTTGAAGTCATTGAAGGTGAACGAACTTCCAGGTCACACGTAGAACAGGTGAGGGTTGAGGCATCTTGGCAGGGCAGTATGTGGAGAACTATATGCTGCCCCTGTTCTGAAGCCAGAGGACATCAGGCTCCAGGGACAGTCCAGTGCCTTACTGAGCAAGTTGGTTTCCCTACCCTGCCCTGAGGTGATGCCCGTTCACAGGGTTGCCTTTCTAATGCGGACAAAACTATTTGAATTCATTGCCATCCTTCCTCTTACACAAAGCTCTCTGTGCAATTCTGGTTTCTTTGATGCCTAATTACTCTTAAGCTCTGTGCTCTTAATGATTTGGAGGGTCCCAGGTATATTTTTCTTATATGACTTTTCTGCTGGCTATATTCTATCAGGTGTGCATGTTAATAATTCATGAACATGTATTTCTTTGTCATGACAATACAAGGAATTCTTTTTAGTCAGTAAATAACATTTTCAAATTATTTTCTAGGGAAAAGGCAATCCAAAGAGGACAGCTTGTGACCTATGGAAAAGGGAAATAACCAAGGACTCAAAAATGGTCACACTCTTAAATATTTCAGTGATATTTTTAATAGGAGAGGCAGTAGGAGAGGGTGCAGGTGCAAAATGGAAGATGTAGATATAACTTCTAGCAAGGAGAATAATGAAGGATTATATTATTGAACTAAGGCTGGGAGTTTCAAAAGAGCCTAAATGATTTAGATGCCCCAAATCCTATTCAGTTTCAGTGGGAGCAGGGTGCTTACCTATCTTAGACCCCTTTGAAAATCTCCCTTTTAATGACTATGACTGTCCTCGAGTAGGTTCTGGAGGAGGTGAGAAGCATTTAGGGAACACTGAAAAAAGGAAGTATTGTTGGATTCTAACAACAGGGGCCTGTGAGTTGTAAGTCTTGAGTGCCGTTCCTGACTGTGTCATACGCCACCTCTCTGTGCTTCAGTTTCCTTGTCTGCAAATTGAGAATGATATATATCTACTTCACATGCATTCTGTGAGGCTTAATTAATTAATGTTTGTAAAGTGCTTGGAGATCCTAAGATGAAAGGTATTGTAGATGTGCAATATTACTAAACTGTAGAAGTGCTACCAAAAATATATGACAAATGGTGGCTCTCAGGTAAGGGTCTAGAGGAAGGGTCATGTTTTTCAAATCTTTAAAAATAAGGGGAAATGAATAAGCCAAGATAACCTGACTTCTGTGGCTCTTAATTCTCTGGAAAAACGTAAGAGGGGAACACAGAGATAGGGAGAAGAGGAAGCATTACATGATTGCTGCCTTGCATCCGTGAAACACAAGTCATGCTACACTAACTTTCTCATCAACAACAGATGCATTGGATACAGGGAGGGCTGTAGACACAATGTCATGTTCAACATAGCACCACACAAAGATGCACTGAGAGAAAGATGATTCTAGATATTATGATACAGTGAATAAACAATGGGTTATAGATGGGGAACAAAGAGTTCTCATCAAAAAGCAGATGGGGCTGAGGGGAATGCATCATGTGAGATAACACAGTACATTGGTATTGGGACCAGTGAAATGAATGCTGTCTTTTGTTCATTCCATAATGGACAAGTGTCTATATTACTAACTTACTATTTCAAAAGGCACTGACTGGCAGTGTCAACAGAGACTCCAAGGAATAAGCAAATGGGACCATGTTGTCTTGCCTCTAAAGGTGGGCCTTCCTGCTGAGAATCAGCAGGGTGCATTAGGCTAGAAAAAGGTTAACCATCTGCTGCCACTGCTCACACTGTGTATTCACTAGAGAATGTCACATTCTGGGGCTCTTCATTCAGCACCTATAATCACTAAAATTCACTTTTTAAAATGTACTCATGTGCCTTTGAACATTGCAGCTTCTATAAAAGCTGCTTTCCTGCACGGCAATCCCTCAAGCCACTTCCTGTTCTACATGTTGAGGATGTGAAGCACTCCCCATTATAATTGCTTATGGAAAAGTCCTACAGAATTGAAAAGGGATTGATAACCTTTATGTACAATTTACTAACCAACCTTTAGAAATCTATGGGATGATTTTAAAAAATGTCTATAGAAAGGATAACATCCTGTAAATGATTTTAGTCCCTCCCTGCTCCTCAACAGAGTACATAGACCCTGATTTAGTGTCCAGACTCATCCCCGCTTTCTGGCAATTTGTTAAACTTGCAAATTTTGAAAATTTTCAATGAGTCTTCCACAAAACTCAGCCTAAGCTTTCCCGAGATTGACTGGTCCTGTGGTTTTCCTCTAGGAACTCCTCTATCCTATTTCTCTCTGTCCCAAAGAAACATTCCCACCCTTTTTCTGGTGGCTAGCATGACACAACAATAATTACCTCTCACCTTAATGCAGGGGTTTTGCACTTGGGCCTAAGGAAACTAAACAGAAGGGTCCTAGAGCCTAAAATTCTCTCTTAATTTCTATAGGTTTGTAGTGTAATTTCTATAGCTTCCTATTGGTGTAATTCCTATTAAAGGGACTTTCTCATTAGGATCTGCAGAAATCAGTGTGCCAGTTTGGCTCTGCATTCAGCAGGATGAACATGCCAACCATTTCTTGCTCTAGGTGAAACTTCTGTTTCTGTAGTTATACTATGGTGTTTATTGTTCAGCAATTCAGGATTTAAATCTCTGAGGCAGAAAGGGAGGTTGCTGGAACCTTAGGTTTACCAAAACAAACAAACAAAAACAATACAGCTGCCATGCAGACTGGTAACCTGAAACACTTGGGATGAGGCAACTTGAAGCTAGGACAGCTCAGTTGTGTTTCCCCCACCAGCCAGCAAACATAGTCAGAATATGTGTTGTAACAGGTTTAGCTAGAGATGGGAATCAGAGCATACCTTTGTTTTTTAATTGTAATAGTTCACATGTGTGCTGCATTAACACTGTAGAAACCTCTGAAGGGAACTACTATAGAAGAGAGGGAAAGGGCTACAGTTAGACAGGTTGCTAGTGTGAAAAACAAACTTGTAAAGGGATCAAATTTGCTCGGGCTGCAGGTATGTCACTTAGATCATGTCTGTAGTAGGAGCACTTTTCTGGTCTAGATATACCAGTATACTATACCAGCAAAACGCTCCTAGTGTGGATGCAGCTGATATCAGAAAAGATGGTTCAGCCCCCGGGGGGTTAACCCAGCTGCAACTGCTGCTCCAGCGAGCTGGGGACCACTGCTCCGGGGGTAGGCTGCTGTTCTGGTGGCTGCTGCTCTGGCAGCACCGGGGCTGATCACCAGTCAGCTGTTCCAGCCACCACCGCTCCCTCCCCCGCTCCCGCCACTGCTCTGGTGGTTAACAGCTGCTCCAGCTCTGTCCCAGAAGAAGACATGGAGGTCCTGGAAAGTCACAGAATCCGTGACCTCGGTGACAGAATCATATCCTTACCCATTGCTTTCAAGTGAGTGACTCTTAGCTTGAGAGTCCCAGTGGATATCAAGTGCTGGGCTGGCTCACAGTAAGAAAGGTATTTCTCAGCTAACCACGGCCCAAGCCATGAGAAAGGAGGAATATGTCATGGCTAAGGCACTGGAATGGGTTCTCACTGGGATAAATAAATTAATAAGTGGAGGTAACAAACAAATATCATGGAACAGGTAAGATGGTACATAAATTGTTTATCTCAGTTGTTTGTCTCAATCTATAAATGTTGGGGTACCTCGCCTTAACCCTTTGTGTGGTATAGGGGACAGCAGAGACTGCCTCTGCTGACTGAGCCACTCCTTGCCACTGGGCACTCATGTATTAGTGTACCTGTAACCACGGAGCCAGGGCACTAGGACTGTGCCAGGAAGGCAATAAACCTGGCTGGGTGCCTTTGCCACTGAACTATGGTTGTGGTCTTTCTTTATGAGTAACGTCAAGGTCTGCTGAATTAGCAAACTGCATTATCTGTTGATAACATTGGAGCTCCAATGTGCTTGAGTGTGTTTCTGAAAATTGTCAATTTAATTCCCTGATGCTGACATCTTGTGGGAAAATTTCAAGAATAAGACACTGGTTACTGCCAAGTATGTCTTTGGAACAACAAAGGAAAAAGAACCTTTTGCTCCCATTCATAGAAAAGAAGAAGCAAGCTCGCCTGACTTTACTTCAACAACCAACTAAGTCCTGAATGTTAAGTTCAAAGAGGCTAAGGCTGTGGTCCAGAAAGCCACTAGAGAATGTGCCCAGAAGTATTAGCAAGACCTGTGCAAAAAGATTCAGATCTGCTTTGAAAGAGGGGACCTTCATTGTACCTATGATGGAATCAAAGAGGCACTTGGGGCAATTTGTAAAAACACCTGCAAAACTGAAAGTGAAAGATGGTACCATCCTGATTGACAGGCAAGAACAACTTGACCGATGGACTGAGCATTACAAAGAACTCTACTCAGAGGATGCTATTATCTGTGATACTGTCTTAGCTGCCATTCCCCAGCTTCCAATAATGTAGGAGCTGGACCAAACACCAACTCTTGAAGATGTAGCGAAAGCTATCAAAGAGATTGTGCCTGGGAAAGCAGCAGGCAATGATCAGATACTTCCAGAGCTCCTAAAGGCAGGGAGGAGAAAGCTTGCGAGTGGCATCCGCACAGTTCTCTGCATGTGCAGAGAAGAAAGCCACATACCCCAGGATCTGAATGATGCAAACATAATTACTTCATGCAAAAATAAAGGGGACAGAGCAGACTGCAACAATTACCAAGGGATATCTGTTCAGCATGGTCAGCAAAGTGCTTGCAAGGGTCCTGCTGAAAAGACTCCAAGTCCTTGCTGAGAGAGTTTATCCAGAGAGCCAGTTCAGAGCTGGATGCTTCATGACTGACATGTCCTTCATAATGTGTTTGTTACAAGAAAAAAGCCGTAAACCACAGGCACCTCTCTATGTAGCATTTGTTGACCTACAAAAGGCCTTCGACACATTAGCAGGAATGGCATATACAAGACCCTGTTGAAAACTGACTGTCCACAAAAAGTGTTCTCTTCTATTTAAGAAGTTCAATGAGGGAATGAAGGCGACTAGCCAGCATGAAAATGAAACATTGTCTGAGTTTAGCATTCAGGTGGGCATAAAGCAAAGTTGCATCTTAATGTCTACTGGCTTTGGGATCTTTTTCTCTATTCTACTTAAGTACGCTTTTGGAAATGATCAATCTGGCATACTAATTGAATCAAGGATGGATGGCAGCTTGTTCAATATCAGATGATTTCAGAGCAAAAGGCATATCACCCAGCTCACTATTGAAGATCTGCTCTTCACAGATGCTGCTGCATTCATCTCTAAGTCACCTGATGAATTGCAGATCGTGATGAATAAGTTCTCTGATGCATGTATTAAGTTCGGCATGGTAATCAGTATAAAACATTCCACCTAAAATCTACGTCAGTAATGAAGCTCTGGACAATGTGGATCACTTCTGCTATCTTGGCTCAACTTTAACCAGCTGACTTAGCCTTGATAGAGAATTTGATGTGAGAATTGGCAAAGCCCCATCATCTTTGGCAAACTTACCTCATGTATCTGGAACAACAAGCTGCTAGCCCTGAATACAAAGGTGTCCATTTATTAGGCTAGTGTCCTCTGTACCCTCCTTTACAGCTGTAAAAGCTGGATCATGTATTCCAAGCAGGAGCAGAGATTGGAAACGCTTACACCTTCGCTGTCTCAAAAAAATCCTTGGAGTCACTTGGGACCAATGGATCACTAACAACGAGATCCTTGAGAGAACCGGCCTATAGTCTATGCAGACTATGCTGGATGCTCACAGGCTTCGCTGGCTGAGACACAGAGGAAGGCCAAAGCTCTGATACAGTGACTAGGTCAAGCAAGGTCTCAAGAAATTCAGCATTCCCACTGACAACTGGGAGAACCCTGCTCACAACCACTCAGTCTGGAGAAGCTGGGTGAAAGCTGATGCAGTCATCGCAGAGAGCCATCAGAGAGCCCAGGCGAGCCAAGAAGCAGAGTGTGCTCCAACCTCCATCTGGCGAATGAACCTTTAGCCACTGTGGAAAGGTCTGCCACTTGCACCTTGGGTTCTTCTCCCACACTGCTGTCAAGCACATTGACCGACTTACTTTGTTGTGTTTCCTTTCGTCTGTTAAGATGTTGGAGCTCCAAGGACAGAAGTACTGGGCAGCCTGAATAGTGTTACTGAGGCAACAATGCTCCAGTTTTCAGCACTGAATAATGCCACTGTATTCTCTCTTCATTTCTTATATTTTCTCTCTCTATTTTTTATCTCTTCTCTTTTCTTCTCTGCTAATTTTCTGTCCTTTCAGTCTGTTCTCCCTTTATTACGTTTATTAAGGTTTAACTACTGTTTAATTTCTATACAAGCATTCCTTTACTAGTCCAAGGCCAGTTGATGTTGGTTACATTCAAAATACAAATATAAGCATATACACCTCTATTCTATACCCTAGCAACAAAATACAATTATAAACATTGGCCAAAATACAACGGGGCTAGGCCTAGGAGACACCTTCCCATCATGGTGTGATGCCAGAGGGGGCAGGAAAGCTCTGACAAAGAACCTCTATAAAACCTTGCTTTTTTATGCAGTATAACAGGTGATGTAATTGCAGATTATTGGACCTTAGCAAAAGCTAGATGAGGCAGTTTAGGACTGAGCCTTGCTCTCTCCAAGGTTTTTGACTTATCTTACTTTGCCATATATTTTCTCAAATACTGGACTAAGTTCCAACCAATTATTTGCTGATGCCCAGTTAGCTATGGTTTCTTTATTTCCATAACTTAAATAAGATGACTGGTATTCTAAGGGACACTACAAGTTCAACACAAACAATCCTACTCTCTCTTAAGAGTACATTATTTTTGGTCACATCTTTTGGGCCTATTACTCATGCTAATATTCAAACTCAATTTAAAACCATAGTTCACTCAGGCCTAATGTAGACCTGTAGTCCTGTATTAGACTTACTACTTGCAGCACAGCACTGCCCTGAGTCAGACTAAGTCTAAAGCCAAATGTCTCTGACTCAACATGTGAGGTTTACTCAAGGTCTTGTGCAGACAAGGATGTTCCCTGAGGGATAGGTGGGATATCCTGGTGTGGGTGTTGCTTGATGTGCAAATGCATTCAACAGTCAATTGCATCAGCTAGCTGATCTGAGGCTCCTTTAGAGTGTACAGCAATTTCCAGGAAATGGGTCAAAAACTGGTTTTGTAAAGCTGACGGGGCACCAAGAACATATAGTCACCTTAAACAAGATACAGCCAAACAAAAATCACATGGGCTTTTATTGTTGTAAATCTTGCCCTTCTCTATGAGCACAACTTCCCTATGAGTATCACTCCCTGCATTACATCTAAGTAAGATTGCTCAGGGAAGCATCTTTATCTCCTTATATGTCTGCATAGAGCTGTATAAACAATAAAAAAAAAAAATGGTGAATAGCCAACATTTTAAAAAGTGCAATCCACAGACTTAAGGGAGACTCACTGTATCTGTGCTCCCCTATCAAGGATTGATTGATTCCCACTCATGGAACAACAGTAGAAACCTAATAATGACATAGCTGAGGGGTTTTGGAATCTGTATGACAAAAAAAAGATAATGGTAACAGCAGTTCCTACATGCAGTTAGGGTTACCAGGCGTCTGGTTTTCGAAAAGGGACCCTGGCGGCTCCAGTCAGCACCACTGACTGGGCGGTCAAAAGGCTTGTTGGCAGTGCTGCGGGGCTAAGGCAAGCTAGTCCCTCCCTGTCCTGGCTTTGCGCTGCGCCCCAGAAGTGGCCAGCAGGTCCAGCTCGTAGGTGGGGAGGCCAGGGGGCTCAGTGCACTGTCCCCGCCCTGAGCACCAGGTCTGCACTCCCAGTGGCTGGGAACCGTGGCCAGTGGGATCTGGGGACGGTGCCTGTGGGCAAGAGCAGCGTGTGGAGCCTCCTGGGCCCCCGGCCTAGGAGCCGGACCTGCTGGCCGATTCCGGGGTGCAGTGCAGCACAGAGCCAGGACAAGCAGGGAGCCTGCCTTAGCCCTGCTGCGCTGCTGACTGGGAACTGCCCGAGGTAAGCCTGTGCCTCAACCTCCTGCCCCAGCCCTGAACCCCCCCCCGCAAACCCAGAGCCCCCTCATCCCCGTCCCACCCCAGAGCCTGCACCCCCAGCTGGAGCCCTCACCCCCTCCTACACACCAACCCCCAGCCTCAACCTGCACCCCCCTCCCGCACTCCAAAGTCCTTGGCCCCACACCGACAGCCTGGAGCCTCCTCCTACACCCCAAACCTCTCACCCCCCAGCCCAGAGCCTGTACCCCCTCCCATACCCTAACCCCCTGTCTCAGCCTGCAGCCCCCTTCCATATTCCACATCCCTTGCCTCCACCCTTCAGTGTGGAGCCCCCTCCTGAACCCCAAAGCCCTCATCCCTGGTCCCACCACAAAGCCCGCACCCCCAGCCAGAGCCCTCACCCCCTCCTGCACCCGAACCCCCGCCCCAGTCCAGAGCCTCCTCTGGCACCCTGAACCCCTCATTTTTGGCCCCATCCCGGGGCTCGCACCCCCAGTTAGAGCCCTCACCCCATCCCGCACCCCTGCCCAAGCCCAGTGAAAGTGAGTGAGGGTGGGGGACAGCGAGCCACTGAAAGAGGGGGAATGTAGTGAGTGGGGGTGGGGCCTTGGGAAAGGGGCGGGGCATGGCCTAAGAGCAGGGGCGGGGCTAGGGTGTTCGGTTTTGTACGATTAGAAAGTTGGCAATCCTACATGCAGAAGGTGAGGGTTGACAACAGAGCAGGGAAAGGAAGGACAATTGTACTGAGGAACCGAGCACAGGGCCCCCTTCCCCTCCAAAAATCTGTAACCTTTGTGTAAATAAAGTAAGATAGGAGGGCGGGGGCCCAGCCAACACGATGTACCGGAGCTCCAAATTTCTCTGGTTGGGCCTGAGCAGGTAATACAACAGAAACTGGGCAGATTCTGAGGATTTAGGGCAAACATTTTCATAGTGTGGAATGCATTTTAATAGACTATCTCATGGCTGCTTCTCCTCCTAGTACTGATCCTATTTGGAACTGCATAACATCCTTGTGGTAACTGCAGCAGATGCTTATATGGACACACAATGGTAAGTTGCCTGGTTCCCTAAGCATATTGTCCTCTGCCTGGTTCCCTTCCCCTGTTTCCCTGTACATGCTACTCAGGTGTCTGATTCACTTGTATTCTGGATGTTCCTTTCATGTTGGGGGCTCCCAGTCCCTCAGCATAGCTTCTGTTTCATCCTCAACTAACATGCATATATTCATAACTATAACCTATACACATATCTCCTAAAGACCATCAAGTTCACAACATTACAAGTGTTCACAGAAGACTTTATATGACATATAGTTATACCCAAAAACATTGTATACAACCAGTTGATTCAGTTGTTCATTCTTTGGGGTTCAGATGCCCTGTTTTTTCCTTGGGCGTCTGGGACCTGATTGTCACAGTCATGGCATAAAAACAATTTTATAGCTGTATTGTTTTCTCTTAAAATTATAGTAGAGTTGTTTCTTTGCCTCTCTTACACATACACACATGCATGTACTGTCTTAGAGAAAATACATAAGATCTCTATATTTAAATCAAAGCATTCCTTGGAATTAATTATATAAATTCTAGAAGAGTTGAGTATTATTTGCTGCTAACTAAAGGTAAAGTAAGGAAACAGCATCAAAAGGAAAAAAAAAAAGTCAGTCCTGCAAGTTTGCCCTTGCTATTGTAATTATGAATCCACTATGGAAGTCCTTATGCAGAAAATACCCTCACTGAGAACAATTAGAGGTTTGCCTGACTACCAGTTACAGGACTGGGCCCTACATTTCCATTTATCAATTGTACAGATCTAAAAAATGTAACCAAATTTCACTGAATAATATACAGGTTTGGTTTGGTAGGGAGAAAGCTCTCTGAGAGCCTGATCCGGAGTGGTGCTTTGTCAGGATCAGATGTATGAACAGTAAAAAATAAATTGTGACCTAAGTTATTCTACTCAACAGCTACTTCATGTGGTGTATTAATACAGAAAGTCAGCAAAATTATACTAGTGGCAACTCAAACTGCTCTATGGACAAATTTATTCATTGTCATCAAAACCAAGAATCAATAGTAATGGATACATGGATAATTCCACATCATGCTGACTTGGCTAATTATCCACTTCTTCACAAAGATATTCTCCTATATCACAATACTATGTCATGTGTATCAGTTAACACGCTGGGCTTGCTGCATCACCAGCATCAAACCTAATGCATATGCTTGTTCAAGGGCAAAGAAATCCAGATTACAATGTGTTGTTGAACCCAACAAAACTTAAATTCCACCATAGATTTAATTGTTTGATACAATTTGATTATGCGCGCAGGCTTCTATAATTTATTTAGATTTGTATTAATAATGTATGCTGTTTGAGTGACATGCTATGGTATGTTCTTTCATAACAGGAAACATAGGCATGTATTTGTTATTAAAATAAAAATGTATTTTAAAAATATGAAAACATGGTTTAGTCTTATTCACTTGGGCTTGCTACACTTTGCAATTAATGTAATAATGTCAATGATCTTCCATGTATATTTCATCTAAAGCCACTCAATCTGTCTCCTCATTGCCTCCTTCCCTCCAGTTGTTTGTTGCACCAACATGTTGTATCTTGTCTTAAGTAAGTTCTTTGGATCAGGAACTGTCTCTCAAACTCTGTGTTTGCACAGTGCCTAGCACAACAGGGCCCTGATTTGAATGGAGTCACAGGGCATTACAGTAATATTATTCAGTTTTTACTTATGGTAGCACCCAGTATGTGTTAGATGCTTTCCAAACATTCAAGGACAGTCCCTGCTCCAAGGAACTCACAATCTAAGGACAAACAAGAAGACAAAGGTTAGGGAAAATGGAATGGGAACAACAGAAAATAAAATACAATTTGTATGCAAGTCAGTCCGATTCACTGTAAGCAGCACAGCAGAAGTGGATATTTAAAAGGGACTTATGTGCAGAGAACATAGGGGCTTTGCAGGTGAGCGCGGGGAGATTGTACCTGGCTTGGGGAGTACATGGAAGATGGCATGGAGGAGATTGACAAATAAACAGACAAGGCTGGGAGCATTAGCAAAGCAGAGGGAATAGGTGCAACATGGAGCTTGACAAGCTTGGATAAGTAGGGAGAGACAGAGTTATATAGAGCTTAGAATGTGGTGACCAGAATCTAAATTTTATTTGATAGTGGATGGGAAGCAAGAGAAGAGTTTTAAAGAAGGGAGTGACATAATCAAATTGACAGGCGAGGAAGATGAATGTAGCTGCTGTATTTTGCATGGACTGAACAGGAGCAATATATGGTGTCTGGGAAGCCAGAATGAAGGATACTGCAGTAGTTAAAACAGGCTATAATGAGAGCCTGGGTGAGAGATTTTGCTTTGAGAATAGAAATAAAAGAGTGGATCTTGGCGATTGTTGAGAAAGAAGAAGTGGCAAGATTTGGATATGCCCTCCATGTGTGGGGCAAGGGAGTGGGAGAAGTAAAAAATAATACTAGTTCAATATATTAATATTAATACAAGCCATAAATAATAATAGTAATAAATTGATCTCAAAAAGCCTTGCCTCGAGAGGACTTGGTCCCGCTCCTATTGAAGTCAATGGCAAATCTGTATTAACTTCAGTGAGTGGTTTGCCTGAACGAGGATCACAGGATTTGGCCCAATATTAGGGGTGGTCAAAATTTTTAAGTTAAATATTTTCTTGCAGGAAAATGGGATTATGTTGAAATCAAAGTTTTCCAGGGCAAAAGATAGAAAATTCTGTCAAAATCTATCAGGAAACCAAGAATGTTACACTTTGGTTTGATCCAAACTGAAACATTTGATTTTTAATCAACATTAATCTCTCCATCCCTTGAGCCACTGCTGTATTTTGTAGGAGGTGTAGTTCTGTATCCCTCCTCCCTCTGTTGTCTCTTCTGGGCTCTGTTCCGCAGCCAGACTCCATCTCCCATGAAGCACCATGGTCTCTCCCTATGGCTGAGCCACTTTGATGCCTCATGGGAGTTGTAGTTTCCTAGCACTCTGTGTACCAACATGAAAGGGAAAGGAGTACTTGTGGCACCTTAGAAAGAGGGAGAAGTCAGAGCTATAGGATCCCCTGCCACATGGATCCTCATTTTCTTTCCATTGAGGAGGTTGTGCATTAGAGCATGGGGTAATACAGCCTCAAGTTTGCAATAATGGCTGCATTGAAGCCACACAATTTATCTGTGACCTAGGGAAAAGATGCTCCCTGTATTCTTCCATCTCCACTGAGATGCTCAATGCACAGCCAGTATTCAAGGTGTGTATTATGTAGGATAATTTGGGATTGTTTGAGTACACTGCCACAGTTGTATTTACACTAACTAGTACAAAAGTTATGACAGTCATACTTTCTCATGTTTCAGGCATAAACTGATCAGTGGTAGGACTGGGAAAGCATTCCATCCCACCCCCGTGCTGTCGTATTGCACAAGTAGTGCATTGACTTTTCTGTGGATAATCAGCCTGCTACACATCTTACACAATTTCCCCCATGTTCTGGTTTCCCTACTGACAAATTTATGACTCTTGCCTGTGGGCTGGTCTTGTATGCAGGTTCAATGTTTCTACAGCCTTGTGTGTGCTGTTTGTAATTTCACATCAGCAGGTGTCATTAGACTTGTTCTAGGTAAAGACAAGAAAGTTATTGGGATGGTAGAGCGGAGGCCCATCTTGCTCAAAGCATGGGTTAGGGTTATAAAATAATCTAAGAGATTGCTTTCAGTTTTATCTATGAAAAAAATTAAACCCAACTCATAAAATCTTTCCATTATACAGTGATTCACTCTTTAAAAGATGAAAATGGGTGACGTGATTTTTGGGTGAAGGTGTGGATCAATTCCTGTTGGAACCAGTTTACTCATCCCTAGTTGTTACCTATTGAGAGCATAAAAATGCAGACAGGAACTAGGAAAAATACTGAGATAATCCAGAACTAGAACAAAACTAGCAGAGAAACCAGTACAAAATCCACACTAAACAAAAGGCTGTCAAACTGGCCCTATGGCCCAGCTTTGTCTGCACTGCCACACTGAAGAGCAAGTTTTGATTTCTAATCCCAGTTTCTCACTCTCAGCTCTGGAAGTGCTGTGAAGGCTGTACTGGCCCTGGTTGGCAGAATGATTCTATGTTACATGAGAGTGGATTATGGTAAAATTACATCCTTTTCTGCTACTGTGTTAGCAACACAGGACCACAAGGGCTTGCACTTGACTGGGATCTGTGAATTTTGTAGAACTGATCAATGAAATTGTTTTTAATTGTTCACTTTATGAATATAGCTTCATAAGCAAAGTTTTATAAATGAAACAACATTCATTCATAAAATCAGTTACCCCAATAACTGGCTAATTGATTTTCACTTTCAATCAAATTGCTGCTTAAATCGCTGAAATTTACACTGTTTCAATATTGTAACTTCTGCTCACTGTTTGTCATTCATTATACTTGTCTATATTGTAACTTCTGTTCACTGTTTGCCATTCTTTATACTTGTCCATATTGTAACTCAAACTCTATTTTAACTTGTCCCAAACGCCATTTTAAAATGCTCCCTCCAGTTGGTAAAAGCTTGCTGCAACCTTCATTTTTGCAAAACCCTGCTGTAATCTTATTAGTTTAGTTTAGATGTGTGAATGAGGTATGAATGGATGATGGAATCAATCTCCAGCCCCAGCCTGTCCTGATGAAATAAAGTGTAAACACCCAACGGCTGAAGATGCAGACAACAGCCCTGACAAAGCAAGAAGAGTCCACCCTCAAAAGAAAAGAACAAAAGTACAATTGAAGAAACATCAAAGCCAGGTCCCAGGCTGAAAGTCATGTCTGCAATTGGCGGATGATCAATCACACCAAACCCAGAGGCAGCGTGACACAGCAAGACCTATAGACTCTGGATTCAGACTAAAGCCTACAAAAAAGGATGGGTGAGATGGAAGACTTTGGAGGGTAATATTCTGCTGCCAACATGGAAGGGCATCGGTGCATGCCCAACAGAGACCCAGCTCTTCCTTGTGCCCGGCTTTCCTGGCCAGTTAGCCACCACAAGCTATGAACCCAAGCCACGAACTCAAGCTACATTCAGGACTGGTAACTATCTAGCAGCTGCAGAACATTTGATGTGTGTGTGTGTTTGTGTGTGTGTGTGTGTGTGTACATAGATATTAGATATTAGTTATTGGTCATAAATGAAATTGTGTTATAATAAACGTGACATCTTGTCTTGTCCCCTGAAACGATCCTGTGTAGTTTTGTCTGCATAACAATTTGAGGCCACAGAATTAGCTGCAGAATCTACCTCCCACACAGAACGGTGCTCCAGAATCTAAACTTTTCTAGTCCTTATGGTTGTAAAGATGGTCACGAAAATATGAATGGAATATAAATCAGTGATTTCTTCCTGGACCTTCAGCCGGCCAAAACAATAACTAAGAGAGGTGCAATCTGCCCATTCATCTCAGTGGGTTGATATGCTAGAACATGACAATTTAAACATCAACATTGTTGACTATTTCTCTGCTGACCGTTTTAGTAGAAACATCCTGCTCATTTTTTACTAAAAATTCCAGACTGCTTCTTATGCCTCCCCAGGTGCCAAACCCCACAACTTTCCTCTTCCAACATACTAAGGCCATGTCTAGATTACAATATTATGTCAACTTAATTTACGTCAGCATACAATCATTAGAGTTACTAAATCGCTTGTGTGTGTGCACACGGCTCCTTGTGTCGGCAGTGCACGTTCTCGTCAGGAGCACTTTTATCGATTGTATTGTCAGTATAGGGCATTGTGGGATAGCTCCTGAAAGTCAGTAGCAGTTGATGTAATCAATGCAGTGTCTACACTGACACTGCATTGACCTAATTACATCAACCATGACTCTACGCTGCTCTGGGAGGTGGTGTTACTAAATCAGCGTAGGGAGACACTTGTGTCGGCCGGAGCCAAATTTAAGCGAAGACACTTTCACAGCAAGGTCAATGCAAGGTACCTTACGTTGACCTAACCCTGTAGTGTCGATCAGGCCTCAACCTCCAGCTTCATCTCTGACAACTTGCACTATGGTATTATGCAATGTAATGTCAATACAAAATCTATGATATATTGAAAACTGAAAGTGGGGGAACAGCATAATATAGACTGAATTTAATATCAGAATAAACAACTCTGGACTACTATATTACAATATTGGGCTACTGTATTATTCAGTAGCAGTCTCTATTTTCCAATTTAAATAAATCTGCTGTAAAATTAGAATATTAACGATGTTTTACTGAATGGAAATCTGCACTGGGACTCAAGGGACCTGGGTTCAACTCCTTGTTCAGGCACAGACTTCCTATGTGATTATAGGCAAGTCACTTAATCCAGTTTTTGTCTCAGTTATCCATTTGTAAAATGAGGATTATAATTTACTACGTCACAGGGTTGTTATGAAGAGACAATCTATTAATGATTGAGAGGCGCTCAGATATTATAGTGATGGGGTCATATAAGTAGCTAAATCAATAGAATTTGCAGCATGCACAGAGATTTTCCAGTGACTATACATGGCCATGCTCAGGAGTAGAATGGTGAGGTTAAAGGGGGTATGATCCAAAAGATATGTGGAAGAGCCTTAAGCACAAAAGCTTTGTGGTAGATGAGTTCAACAGATTAAGGGTACAGCATAAGATACATGGAAACATGGCCCAGGTTACCAGACATGCTAAGGTTATTATGAAATTGCACAAGAGCACTTCCAACAGTGAAACCAGAGCAATAATAATTGACACAATACAATGTTCCAGTGACGACTTAGAAGGGAAGCCAACTCAGAATAATCATTTCCATACTCAACCTCGGCCAATAAAGAACAATAAGGGTAAGAGTGAAGAAAACCAAAGTGGAAGAAGGCAAGTTGAAGCTTGGGGTTTAGGGAGGGGTGGGATGGGGAAAGGAGGGAAGAGGCTTGAGTGGGGCACAAGTTGCTGGAATCAGGGAAACCAGGGCTTGTGTTGATTCTTCTTCTGGCCTCATTGCTGTACTAGAGAAAAGGGGTGTCTCACAGAGATCTGTCTCATCCTTGTACAATCCTGCTGTGGGACATAGGGCCAGCCTGTGCGTGGCAGAGCTTGCATGAAGTGAAGGGCCTCAACCTGTGGCCTGCTTTACTGTACATAGGGCCAGCTCTGATTGAAGCAGTGTAAACAAGGAAAAGAAGTCAATATCAAGCAGTATGACTAAAAGCAAAGCAACTCCCTAATAACAGACTCTTGTTATCGTGACCTACACAACTGGGGGAACGTCATCTGTTTTACGAAAAACTACATTAAAAATCAGGGCCGGCTCTAGGCACCAGCAAAGCAAGCACATGCTTGGGGCGGCACAATTCCGGGGGCGGCATTGTGGCCCTCCTTTTTTTCTTTTTTTTTTTTGCTTGGGCAGCTGCGCTCTCAGAGCTTGGGGCGACAAATTTTTTGCTTGGGGAGGCAAAAAACCTAGAGCCGACCCTGTTAAAAATGTTTGGAGCACACAACTCAGAATGATGGGAAGATCGAACCTGATGCATCAGGGAGCATAACACATGAGAAATAACTTTGTGATACAGAAACTACATTATGGTTTATACGGCTTACAGACACGTGCCTGAACTACTGTTATTCTGGACAGTCATACACTAATAATAATATATTTTAACTCTTTGAACCTGTGATGAAATGGAAAAAGTGCCCATCAACACGGCAGGGGTTAAGAAGAACCTTTGGGCCCAGCTAGCCCCACCCCATGATACCTGGAGTCAATGCCAGGCCTGGAGGGGAGAGAAAAGAAGAAAGCCTGGCCCAGTTCAGGCTGACTGGTGAACAGACAGGAGCTAACTACTGCCCTATCTGAAAGGTAGCCTGCCAGCCAAGACATCATGTTCTGTCTCCCAGCCAAGGGAGACTGTGGAGGAGACCTAGGAGTCTCTGGTAACTGGGTGACTGCAGACCAGAGACAGTGTGGGCACAGGTGGTGACTTTCTTCAGTCCGTGACTTTCTTCAGTCAGCTCCACACCTGCTCCACCCTGAGGCCCTGCCCCCACTCTGCCCTTTCCCCTAAGGCACCACCATCACCCTGCCTTTTTCCACCCCTGCCCCCACTCTGCCTCTTCCCACCCCACTTTGCCCCCTCCTCCCAGCACATCCCACCCGCCGCTGAACCGTTGATTAGTGGGACCCAAAGTTATGACTGCCCTGCCCAAAGGAGCCTGGGACCGTGGCTGGGCACTGCCCAAGATCCATGAGAGGCAAGCCACCCCAGCAAATTGGACAATAGGGGCCATGCCCCAAACTGAAGGGATGCTGGTAGGAAGTAGTCCAGGACAGTGGATTTAGACTCTCTGCTTGGAGTGCCCCCTCCAGTGGAGTGGGAGGACCTGGGTCCTCTTATCCCCACCGCCTGAAAAACTAAGGCACCTTGACCAGGGAAACAAGGGACTGAAAGTCAGGCATGACAGCCACTAGGCTGCCTGGCCCTCCAAGCACCCTGTTACAGAACCGTTCTTCCCAAAGATGCTCAAACTGCTTTACAAACTCTGGCCTTCATTATGATTATTTTAAAAAAATGGGGGGACGGGGAGGAGAATCTATTCATAGCTTGAGGAATCCCTGCCATAAATTATAAAAGCAAATCTATAATCACCCACATAACTTAATTTACTTCATTGGGGCTATTTATGTGCTTAAAGGTAACAAGTAGAAGTGAAGCAAACTACTGTGTGTCCATGAAACTGCCAGGAAAAAAAGATAGGCAGAATGTAATTGCCCATAATGGAAATTTGGCTAGGACAAGAAACAATCCCTCTCTGCTTGCAAAAAGTGCTACAGTCTTTAATGACTACATGTGAACAGGGCATTAGAATTGCATGTCATCGGATAGATGGTACAGTACCTGCATTAGCCTAGTTGCTGCTAACACTATCTATGATGGGACATTAGTGAAGTTTTGATTCTGTGGGAAGAGCCTCATCTACTGGCTCACCAAAACTATTTATAGCAGGCTGGGTTTTCCTTGCAATTCTTCGCATCGTTATTGACCAAGTCCAACCTGATTATTTCCAGTACTGCCACTGAATGCATCCGATGAAGTGAGCTGTAGCTTACGAAAGCTTATGCTCAAATAAATTTGTTAGTCTCTAAGGTGCCATAAGTACTCCTTTTCTTTTTGCAAATACAGACTAACATGGCTGCTACTCTGAAACCTGCAACAATATACTTACCTTTCACATCAAGAAGAGATCTTGCTGAAAATCTTTGCAATAGGTCCTAGCTGAAATAAAGTTGTCTTATTCTGCCATTTCTAGGTGCTCTTATTTTTTTCCATAAGTGTCATAGCAAGCTCCTAATATTATTCATTCATTTAGAGGATGAGGATCTGGTGGCTTTGCACATTTCCAAGGGAAGCAAAATGTCCCTGATGTGGTCCTGCTTCCTATTGAAAATAGAACATTTGTGTCCCTTATTTTAGAAAAGCCTCACATACTGTGACACAGCACAGATATCTGATTTCTAGTCTATATGTGGTCTTGTGCCATGATATGAGTCAAACATTCTGCCTTGTAGATTTTAGCAGCTTAGGCACCTGCCCTACTGCACAGCTGGATTCCTGTCTCACTTTTCTGAGCTTTGGTTACAGTCCAAAAGCAAGAGTAGGAAGGCCCCTACTTGTAATGAGGTCTAGTACCTAAACACTGGTAAAGGCATACATAGTTATGTAGCTGTATGACAATATTGGTGTTAAGTACATTGCTGCAAATCAGCAACTGCAAGCTGCACTTTACAGGTATTGGTGAGCTGCTGGGATCTCCTGCCTTCAGGGCTTGGAAGAGGTCCCCAGGCAGTGCCCGTTTGTCCGCCTAGTTGGGCCCAGTCTGGGGATTCTTTCTCCCCTGCGTGGGACTCCAGAGGCTTAGCTGGCAGAGACCTTGCACCTTAGTTCAAACTACCCGCCCCGACGGCACCAACGGCCACAGAACGCTCTGTGTGACTGACAAGTGCCTCTGCCAAAGGCTGTAGGAACGTAAAGTCGACCACGTGGCGTGCAGGAGACAGATGAATGGGAGCGTTTGATGAGCATCCCTATCTTCCAATGAGAAGGCAGTTGGCGTGGTCTGTATAATTGGGGGCGGGCTGGAGAAGCGCTGCCCAATGGAAGAGGAGCATATTTTTGAGTGAGAGGCAGCTTAGCCAATGGCGAAGTAGTGGTGGGCGGGCTGTATTACGGGTGTGGGCCAGCGCCGGCCCGCAGGGTTTAGTCTGCTTTTGTCCTCCGCCCCCGGAGCATGGAGGTCCTAGGAACTCTCCCCAATGGCGGGCTCTTCTACTGGGTCGGGGTGCTGAGCGCAGTGTACTTCGTCGTGCGGGCCACCTACCGCCTGCTGGCCGGGCTCCGCGTCTGGGTGCTGGGCAGCCCGTTGGTGGTGGGCCCGGGGCTGGGCGCCTGGGCAGGTGAGTCCGCTTCTTCGGGGCTGCCCACCCCCCACCTCCCTTGGTTTGAGCCCACCCTGCCCCGGAGCGGCCTGGGGCTCCTCTTCAGCGCGGGGTTTCCCCGTTCCCTTCATTGGGGCCCTCCGCGCTGGGACCCCATGCGGCTGGCACTGCCCCAGGCAGCCTCCCCCAAACCCTCCCTATCCGGGGTGGGGGGGCGAGCTGCGCTGAGTCCCTGCCTCTTACCCGGCCTGAGTCCCTGCCCGGAGCGGGTGGGGTGGGACCGGAGACCAACTCCTGGTCGCCACCTTTGCCCCGCATGGGGCTGGCCTGCCTGGCCTCCCCTGCTTCTTGGCGTGCTCCTGGTCTGTCTCCACGCAGCCGCGGGGGATGCGTGTTTCCCTGCTGGTAGCAGGGAGCTGCTGCTGTGGGAATGTGTCAAGTGGGGGACAGGGCAAATCCAGATTAGAGTGATCCAGCAAAACTTCTCACCAGTGAACTGCTTGCGTGCATCCAAAACTACATGAAAGCTGTAATATAGCTAGGGCCGTACCTAATTCACAGTACATTCTGATCAATTTCATGGTCATAGGATTTTAAAAATCATAAATGTCAGGATTTCAGCTATTAAAATCTGTAATAGTAGGGGTCCCAACCAAAAAGGAGTTGTAGGAGGTGGGGCTTGCAAGGTTATTGTAGGGATGGGTTGCGGTACTGCTACCATTACTTCTGCTGTGCTGCTGACGGTGGCGCTGCCTTCAGAGCTGGGCAGCTGGAGAGTGGCAGCTGCTGGCTGGGAGCCCAGCTCTGAAGGTAGAGCCAGCACCAGCGCAGAAGAAAAGGGTGGCATGGTATGGTATTGCCACCCTTACTTCTGCGCTGCTGCTGGCAGGGCGCTGCCTTCAGAGCTGGGCGCCTGGCCACCAGCTGCTGCTCACTGGTCACCAGCCATCACTCTCCGTCTGTCCAGCTCTGAAGGCAGTGCAGCATAAGGGTGGCAATAGTGCGACCTCCCTAAAGCAACCTTATGATCCCCTGCAACTCCCTTTTGGGTCAGGACCCCCAGTTTGAGAAACACTGGTGTCCTCCTTGAAATCTGTATAGTATAGGGTAAAAACACACAAGATCAGATTTTTATCGGGGGAGACCAGATTTCATGGTCTATGATGCGTTTTTCATGGCTGTGAATTTGGTAAGGCCCTAAGTATAGCTTAACCTCCCCTGCACCCCAGACACACTGTGTGTTAAAATAGTTTAAAGAAAACAGTGGAAAATCAGTCTTAGATACAGGCTTATGTGTAGTTGAATCTTGAACGTGCTTCAGGGATAATCTCAGCCCCCTGAAACACAACCCATTCTGCCTCAATATCTCAGCCACATGAGCTTGCCAAGTCCCAAATTTGGGATAAGGACCTAGAATGAAGGTCCCAAGGGGAAAAAAATAATAGTAAAGTGTGTAAAGGGAAGAGGGATCTAGCTTTAGTATAAACATTTTCTGTTGATAATTCTCTGTTTTGACCGTCATAAATACATTACGGTAACGTGGACTAAATGCAAGATTGGGAGCCTAGGGGCTTTTGTTCTGATTGTGGTGCTGTGACCAATTTGATCTGTGGATTTGATAACTCCTTCAATCCCTGTCACTATTTGTAGAACAGATAATCCCTGCTTTTTGGATGTTCTAAGGAAAAAAATAAAGTTAATGAGTGTGACCTGTGGGGTCTTTGCCAAACAGCCAATGAAGTGCCAGTCATGCACCCGCTGGAACATTCACTATTTAACTTCAGTTTATTGTTTGTAATTTCTCTTTGCCATTTTGTTCACAATTTGCACCTTGCCTGACAATTTTTGTTTCATTATAATAGTAGTGTTTTAGTAGGATTTATACTTAAAGTAAAACAGTTACTAGGGCTACATTTAGTTGATGATTATTAAGGCTGTTTTATTCACAGTTATTTTTAGTAAAAGTCATCGACAGGTCAAAGGTAGTAACCAAAAATTCATGGCCCGTGACCTGTTCACGACTTTTACTATATACCTCTAACTAAAACTTGGGCTGGGGGGCCACGGGGTGATCTGGGGAGGAGGCAGGTGGTGGTGCATGGCCTGGGACCCTCACTGGCGCTGGGGGAAGAGGTGTGGGTGGCGGCCTGGGACCCCCTCTGGCGCTGTGGGGGAGAGGGTTGGCGAGGGTCGCATGTCCCTACCTGGCTCTGCATGTCCCTGCAGGTCCTAGGGGGAGGGGTGACCTTGGGGGCTCTGCACGCTGCTCCCGCAACAAACATCGGCTTTGCAGCTCCCATCGGTCGGGAACTGCAGCCTAGGAGCTGCAGGGACATGCTGGTCGCAGCTGAGAAGCCCCCTAGCCTCCCCCCTCCGAGGTAAGTGTCATCCCACACCCCACCCCTCTCCCACAGCCCTGAACCTCCTCTCGCACACCCAAACTGCTGCTGCTGGCCCAGGGGCTGCCCAGTCAGGGAGCCCCTGAGCCAGCAACCACCATTGCAAAAGTCACGGAAAGTCACTCTGTGACAGACATGCACCCTTAATGATTATTAAGGCTAGTAAGGAATAATTCATGCTATAACAGAGTTTTGAGGATTTAAAGCTCTAAGTGAAAGCATCAGGTCTACAATGAGTAAGAACGTTTGGACCAAATGTTGAACAGCAAGAAAAATATGATTGATTTAAATCCTCTTTAAAAGAGAACAGTTATTTCTCACACCACTTATGTTGATCAAGTGCTGGACCAAATTGCTTTCAGTGCCTGCAATATCCATCATATTTTCACAAGTTTGAGTTTTTTAGAAGGATGGAGGTGAGTGACATTATATACTTTTGTGTATATATCTTTGTTATGCTGAGCTTTGTAGCTTTTCTTTAAATACAGACTGCCAATAGTGACACCGAATTCACTTGTTTGGATTCTGAATCTTTCTATTATCATAACATTGCTGTAATTGTATGCTAATAATATAGGGCAATATGGATAAATAAGAGGAGTCAAACCTAAGGAAGTGACACGGATTGGAAACAAATTCTTTTTGCAGTTCAGCTGAATGCACACAACTTGAAATTCTTATTCTTGCTTCTCTTTTTCCATTCAGCTCTCTTAACACTTATATTTTCCTCAGGAGATGGTGATTTTTATCTTTGCCCTGATGACTCTGCCTCAGTTTAAATCCCTAGTTAAATCACTAAAGTTACCATCATTTTCTCTTTTACTAGTTTGAAAAAGATTCATTTTTGTGATGCTTTCTACTATTGATTCCAGCACAGCTGTTTACCAATAGGTCCTAATACAAAAGTATGCTTTTAAAGGTTAGCTTACCTTGGGCAATTTGGATTTAACAAATTTCTTGGAGTTCAGTGAACAGTAAAAGTGCAGTACATCTCTAATGCATAGCACTTGTGTCTAGGTTTCCTTAAGAATTGTTTAAGAGGAAACTTACCAGGTTGATTGCGTATTATTGTTCATGCTGTTAGCAGAAGCTGTATTACTCATTTCCAGAAGTGCCCGTAATAAGTGCTTTCTGGAAAAGAAGACATGGGGCTAGAGCCACAAATGGACTTGGGCAATGCAATTCAGTGTTTTGGTGCCTAATTTAGGCACATTGCCACCCAGTGGCAATCCACAGCTCTGAGTTAGGTGCCTAGGCTCCCTATACAATGTTGGGGAGATTAAGGTGCCTAAGAATGGGATCCACAAAAGCCAGCATGCTGAGCAGGGAGCCACCTAAGATTGTCCACAGGAAATACAGAGAAAAGGGATGGTCTCAAGCCCTGTTCCTCAAATGGACTTAGGAACCTTCCTCGGCTCAGGACTCATGTCTGTGAACCCTCTCCTGGAGTTAGGTGCCTAATCCCTTTAAATATTCATTGAGCAAAGAGAGAGTGAGCATGACTTTATAGCCTAGTTAGGGCATTCAGCTGAGTTAGGGCATTCATGAGTTGGGGCATTCATCTGAGAGGTGGAAGACGCAGGGTCCAGGCTCCCTACTTGAGTGCATACTTAATTATTAATACACAGTGGAACAGCTTCACTAGGAGAGCTTGAGATCCACCCCTTTAGCCCAATGGTTAGGGCATTCTCCTGGGTGTGGTGCAGACCCGAGTTCAAGTCCCTTTTCCACATTAGGCAGAAGAGGAAATTGAACCTGCATCCCCTCATCCTGGGTACTCTAACCACTGGGATAAAACGGGGCACCTCCTCATCCTCTAGCTGTTTTGTGTTGGTTTTGGTATCCTATGAAAATACCTACCAGACGAGGTCCTGCAGCAAGATAGATGGGGAAGTGCTTAGTTACAAGATCCTGCCTAAGCCATGAGCTAGGTGCTTAGACTAAGGTGTCTGTGCATGTGCTCACTGGCAGTTAGACACCTATATCCTTTTTGTAGATCGAGCTCACAATCCCTACTCCAAGTCAAATTCTCAAACTAACGTTACAACTCTGGTTAAGGTTATGTTGGGATTTCTTTGTAATTCACTTTCATGTACCCTGAAAATTTCTCTTTTTGGGCTGACAATTTCCATACTTTATCACAGCCAGGAATACTACTTATTTTTTACAGTGTGTAGCATTTCATGGACACTACTAAAAACTATTTTCCAGAAGTACAGGCAAAATATTTGAGTTGAGCAAAGTTTCTTGTTCAGGACTTGTCTTGTTTGAGTACCATGTTGTGAAAATATGTACTCTTAACTGATTCACAAGTTTAGTAGAGACACCTCTAGTTGCATTGACTCATCAGTAAAACTGCAATCTTGATGCACATATGTTGCAATATTGTGTTTCTGCCAACTTTCAATCCGTGACAAACAGTGATTAGGAAACATTAACTCCCCTGCCCCTCCCCTCCCCAAAAGTAATGCATGTAAACTTTGAAATCTAGTTGCACAGAACTAGGTATGATGAGAGTATAGATTAATCATGACAGGAATTATTTTATTGCAGTTACGTTTTAACTTTTGGTGGAGTTGGAGAAATGAAATTACTATTGTTACAGGTAGAATGCGGGAGAGGGTGCAGGCTCTGGGCTGGGGCCGAGGGGTTTGGAGTGTGGGAGGGGGCTCCGGGCTGAGCCTGGGGCAGGAGTTTGGGGTGCAGGAGTGAGGGGTTCAAGCTCTGGGAGGGAGTTTGGGTGCTGGGGTCATATGGTCACACTGCACCTAATCTCATAGAATGCACTGAACATTTCATGAGTTTTACTTTTTTTATTAGTGTAACTTACGGTTTATAGATCCAAAATTCTTCAAGGATTGTCACAAATCAGTGTAACATTCTCAACCGTGGTGTGTGCATTGGCTGAGCCTGGGGCAGTGGGTTGGGGTGAAGGAGTGGAGTGAGGGGTGTAAGCTCTGGGAGGGAGTTTGGGTGCAGGAGGGGGCTGGGGCAGGAGGTTGGGGTGTAGGAGTGGGTGCGAAGGGCAGGCTCTGGCTGGGAGGCGCTTTCCCCCACGCTGCTCCCGAAAGTGGCTGGCTGCTGGCACGTCTCTGTGGCCCCTGGGGAGGGGAGGGGAGGAGGCAGCAGGTCTCTGCGTGCTGCCCGTGCCCACAAGCGCTGCTCCTGCAGCTCCCATTGGGCCCTGGGCTGTTTCTGGGACAGGCCCCGCCCTTGTGCTGTGTCAGGGTCAGGTGCAGCCTCACTCTGAGTCTGGGGCGGGGGCTGCAGGATGATCTCTCACCTCCATGCAGCCAGAGACCTGTGCTTTCCACTACCATACTGGAGCCTCCACATTTATTTATCGACAAAAGTGCAGAATTTTTGATTTTTTGATGCAGAATTCTCTCAGCAGTAACTCAGCAGAGTTCAAGTTCAGAGCCTCTGTTTTCTTCTAAAGCCAGGAAGAGCTGGAAAAATCAGAATAAACCGTTTAGACTATTCAGTTCACTTCACTACTGTTCTAAGCTCTTTGGTGCAGTTTCTTGCACTTATTCAGTCTCCTTTTAAGTGTTCCGAGCAATAGGACTTATAATACTTTCTTTGGAAACTTATTTCACAATCTGATAGGAAAAATTCGGATATTAGTCTAACACCCTAACTTCCAATTTTATTTATCTCACTATACCCCGGGAGAAGGGTATCGAGGCATCTTATAGAGTGGAAATAAAACTGCAGACTGTAGTGAGAGAAATTTGTATGGCTATACAGACTTTACATAAAAATTAAAGTTTTCTCTTTCAAAAGGATTTCGTCTTGATTAGTTTTAGAGCAACTTTTTTTATCAAGATTTTGATTTCAGAAGATAAGACCATTGAACTATAACCCATTTACAAAATGGAAAGATTACCGTAATTGCCTTGTTTGCAAGAAGAATAGGAACACTTTTCAGTTGCCAAATCGCTTTTGTGAGATTCCTTTGTAGCTCTTTGCAGTCTGCTTTGGATTTATGAATATGTTCAATAGCACTGGTCCCAGTACAGATCCCTGGAGGATCCTGTTTATCCCCTTCCCTATAATAACTGACCAGAAGACTGAGCGCTGAAGAGTTTGCAAATTCTCCATGTCATTTCAAGTATTGCATTTTTCCATCTTGTTTTTTTGTTGTATTAGCTCGTCTCTTTATTCTCACATACTGGTCTCTTTTTATTTTCAGCATGTGAGTGTGAAAGTGTGGCTGTATGCGAACACCCATAAATCCCATAAAGGGAAGACACCAGAAAAGAGTTCTGCACTTTAAACAGCCTGAAATATTGTCCCATTAAAAACTAATTGAAATGCTCTCTGTTTTTAAAAGTTGAGATATTTAGAGATACTCATTGTAATGACTAGTGAATGAGAATTGTTACATTTCTGCTTATAATGTTGAAGTCTGTCATATACAGTAGAACCTGAGAGATACGAAGACCAGAGTTATAGACTGACCACTCAACTGGACACCATGTGAAACTGGAAGTAACCAATCAGGCAGCAGTGGACACACACACAAAAGCAAATACTGTACTGTGTCTGTATTGCATCTTTAAAGGTAGGCACATTTGAGCTGCCTGTCCCCCATCCCCATGCGTGGGGCAGCCACTTAGAGCTAGGAGGTGAAGACGCTGGCGCTGCCAGCCCAAGGCAGCCCGAGCGGCAGACAGCGAGAAGCACGGGGGTCTGCGCCTCTTTCAACCCTCCTACCCCGGCCAGGAGGGGGGACATGCTGTTTTCACACACCCCTCCGCTGCCCAGGAGGGAGATCCCGGGAAAGAAGCTGCCTGAAAGGAAGCTGCCAGCCAACTGCTGCTGGAGCCTGAACTGCACTTTGGTCAGAATTACGAACATTTCAGAGTTATGGACAACCTCCTTTCCCAAGATGTCCGTAACTCTGAGGTTCTACTGTAGATGTGGATGGTAGCACTGCACATTAAGGTTGCCCAACACTTCCCATTATTAGGCACTTTCTTCAGCTATTTATAACCTTGCCAATTTAACCATTCAAGCTGAAATTTTTCAAGTACATTGGCCAAAGCGGACAGTCTTTACGCAAAAGAATAAATGGACACAAATCTGACATCACGAATCATAACATTCAAAAACCAGTCAGAGAATACTTCAGTCTCTCTAGTCACTCAATAACAGACCTCAAATTGGCAATTCTTCAACAAAAAAACTTCAAAATAGACTCCAATGTGAAGCTGCAGAACTGGAATTAATTTGCAAACTAGATACCATTAGATTAGGCCTGAATAAAGACTGGGAGTGGTTGGGTCATTACAAAACCTAAACTTAATTTCCCCAAGACTAATTTCTCCCTTCTGTTACTCACTCCTTCTTATCAACTGTCTGTAATGGGCCACTCTCTTACCACTTCAAAAGTTATTTCTCCTCCCTTGGTATCCTGCTGTTAATTGATTTATCTCGTTGGACCTACCTAACACTTGGTAAAGCAACCCACATCCTTTCATGTATTTATACCTGCTCCTGTATCTTTTACTTCATACATCTGATGAAGTGAGTTCTAGCCCATGAAAGCTTATGCTCAGATAAATTTGTTAGTCCCTAAAGTGCCACAAGGACTCCTTTTTTTTTTTTTTTTTGGCTGATACAGACTAATACAGCTACCACTGAAACCTGTCACCTCAGCCTGACTTATTTTAGAAAGTTTCAAACAAAAAGGAACAGTTTAGCCGTTACGGAGAATGAGGCCCGGGAGAAATGTTTTGCCTATATTAAATTCTGGCAATCATTTCTTTGAGAAGCTGTAGTACTCCCCCATGCTTTAGACCAGGGACTTGAAATTTGACAGGGGCATGACCTTTGTGTCAGGGATTTGTCTTTTGCCTTCCCCATGAAAAACTGTTCAAATCTGGCTAATTTACATACCTTTTGAAAAAAATCTGTGAAAGCCACTGGCATAGTGTGTCATCCCACCTGTGCAACCTTCATTTGGTCCCCTTGTGAATATGCATTGATAAAGTCTTAATTTTGTGATCATATACCATTTTTTCACATCAGCCTGCCTCATTCAGTGCCCAAGATAGACCTCCACTTGTGCTGAATCAAGGTGGTGTAGAAAAGAAGGCTGCTGTCTGTAGCACCCCCACTTCATTTCTTGCAGAAGTTAGAATGTATGCCGTAAATAAGGCTAGGGATTGCAACAAGAGAAAGGAGGGTCTCCAGGTTAAGACAGTTGAATGTTGCACTGGAGAAGTGGATTTTATTTCTGCCTTTGCCACAGATTTCCTATGTGATGCTAGTCAAGTTGCTTAAATCAGATTTTTTACAGGTGGTCACTAATTGTGTTCCTCGTTTTCTGGGTGCCTGATGAGACACCTGGGGTCTGATTTACAGATGTGCTGAGCACTCCCAGCTGCAACTGAAGTCAATGGAATCTGCACTTTTAATATACCAAGTGCCATGTATTGCGAAGTAGTCTGAAAAATAAGATATTAGAGCTGACAAATTTGGCACCCAAAATTAGTGAATGCTTTTCACCTTAATTTCTGTGTCTCAGTTCCCCATCTAAAATTGGAATAGTAATATCCCCTCATTTCACAGGGGTGTTATGAAAATATGGTCTTGGCTACACTTGCGAGTTACAGCGCGATAAAGGAGCCCCGGGCGCACTAGCTCACTACCCGTCCACACTGACAATGCACGTAGAGTGCTCCGACTCTGCAGCTACAGCGCTCCTGGTACTCCACCTTGGTGAGTGGAATAACGTTTGCTGCACCCTCACTGGAGTGCCGCGGTGCCAGCGTAAACGAGGTGTTGCTTTAATGCGCTCTGATCAGCCTCCGGAAACGTCCCATAATACCCTCAAGTCAACCAGTCAACGTAAAGGCAGACTTACTGATGGAGCTGGTGAATGGAAGGAACTGGTCAGTGGTTCTCACAAGTCAAACAAAAAGAAGTGGTGGACTGACTTTTTAGAGTACCAGACCTTTTTAGTGTTAAAACTTATGGAATACTGGAGTCGTTTAAATAACCAGTAACCTACATTGTCTGTAGAGTATTCCTTATAAGTGGGAATCAGACCCCTTCTGCTATGAGGCAAGGTCAATCTCAACTGTCTGCCAGACAGCTTCAAAGGCTGTCCAGAAACAGCCTTCGCATGATCGATGGAAGCCTAAGTATTGTAGGCAGAGGACAACATCAGCAAACCATTTCATCTGCTAATTTGGGCTGAAAGTCCCAGATTTAAGAAAGAGAGTCTAACTTTTAATCATAAGCCATTCTGTGCTCATTCCTTTACCTGTTCTCCTTTGGGGATGATTTTTTTTTTTGTTTATAGCATGGAAGGGAAATACTTCATAAGGATTGGATCCTGAATTCCAGACTAAGTGATGAATCTGAAGTTACAACAGAATGGAAATATAAATTTTGTAAGACTGTCATTCTTTATTGACATATGTCTTTACTAGATTTTAAACTAGTTTCTGTCCGTTTTGGTAGCAGTTGACAATAGTAGCGGTTGACATTTCAGGTTGGTTATACTGGACAGCAGTCTAGATCATGAATCTAACCTAGGCTACCTGATAACTTTGGAAATCTGAAGTGTCCCCATCGCTAAACTACTGTAACCTGATTTACTTTTCTCAGAGGGAGATATTCAAGAACCAGGCCCAAATGCTGCAGACATTTTCTCAATAAGTGAAACAATTTTATTTCAAAAAAATTACGAAAAAACTGCAGTCATAGAATAAAGCAAAATTAGTGTGAAGGCACTGAGGTCTTGTCTACATTACAAATTCTTTGCTAGCATAGCTATGCTAGCATAGCTATACCAGCAGAGCCCCCTAGCATAGAAACGGAGTATGCTGACAGAAGGTTTTCCTACTGGCATAGCTACACCACCTCCCTGAATAACGTTAGCTGTGCCAATCGAAGAGTGCTTTTGTTGGCATAGTTACATCTACACTGGGGGTTTTGCTGGCATAGCTATATTGGCTAAGGGGTGTGTTTTTCACACCCAAACTGACAGCTGTGCTGAAAAAAAAACTTTGTAGTGTAGACCAGGCCTGAGAGACTAGGTACAAATTGATCCAACTCTAATAAACAGACAAAGGCTCCAATTGTTGCATAAGATATTGCCGCTCAAACCATTAAGAAACATCTGCTCCTCTCATTTGAGATATTTCAGCAGAAAATTGTATATAGCAATATCTTAGGAGTATAGCGTGGACAACCAAAACAGAACACAATGTATTGTGGGTCAATTAAACTGAAATGATAAAACAGCAGTAGAAGTACAATAGTAAGATAGTTACCATATGCGTAATAGGAGTACACATTGAACAGTGTTCTAGTCTTATGCTGATTAAAGTAAGCAAGCAGAGTTTAAAGGCAAGAGAAGAATGTTTAGAGTGATGCTCATTTAATAAGGGGGGATGAATTAGGGAAGTAAAACGTTAGCCCGTTAACTGGTAAGAATTAGTCTTACAGGCTAACCTGCCTCAAAAGTTAACCTGTAGGCCGGCCCTGCACCAGCCGGAGCGGCCCCGCCAGCCAGAGTAGCCCTGTGCTGGCCCTTTAATCGGTTAACTGTTTAAATGAAATATTTTTTAATCGTTTAAGCAGTTCACTTTTTAAACAATATTTACATCCGTAGGATGAATGCAAAAACCTGAAAATTCTGTGAGAATTGTCTCTCTCTCACCTAGCAATATAGCTAGGTTGACCTAAGTTTTTAGGTGTAGACCAGCCATTAGAGTTTGACTTCAGGAATAACTACAAAGCTGTAGACAGTGCAAGGTCTAAAGCCAGTAACAGAATATGCATAGGGCAAACTTTGTTTCTAGGGGAACACATACTTCGTAGCTTCTGTAACCTGAGCTTGTTGCAGGGGCTCCTTGCATTCTCTGCCAGTCCTCCCAGTCTCTCCCCTGCAGAGGCTCTGTCCCTTCCATCAAGTTTCCCCAATCTGCCCTGGGGGTTCTGTGTGCTTCCATTCCTCTTCCCATGGCTGGCACTTTGTGTGTGCCCGCATTCCTACTTCCCTGTGCCCCCTGTTCCCCCAAACCAGGGTCCCCGAATCTCCCTCTTTCAGGGGTTTCGTCTGCCCCCAGTCCCTTGGTCCCCAGAAGGTAGGGGCTGTGTTTCCCATTTCTCCTGTTAGGGTCTGCCATTTCCTCCTCCCCCAATGCCAGGGCTGTGTGCATGCTTCATTATCACTTGTCTGGGAGATAGTCATACAGGATGTCAACATGCTAAACTATTGGAAGGATGAGCAGTGGTATTATGTTTGAAGGCATTAATTGGTGCCATCAACTAATTGTTTGATCTATAGACAATTGTGAGGTGCTTGAAGCTGGGATGGTACTAAATAGATAGCAGGGCTCCAGGTGTTCCCCATTTTCAGCCTTTTGGAATTTGATTTTCCTGCAAATCAGTAGGAGTTCAGGCCACTGAGGCAAAGAATATTCTGTGAAAATTGGAATTGCTTGTATGTGGTATTCAAAAGTTATCACATGACAGACCCAGAAATGCCCTCAAGTTGAGTGTTGTGTGCCCTTGTATGCTTGGCCAATTATTATTATTATTTGTCATTTGTATTATGTTTTAAAACTAGTGGCTCATCAATATCCCCTGCTTAAAACCAAGTTCCATTTTGCTTGCACTGTTTGAAAATCAACACATGTTCTGTGGGAAAACAGAATCCTGACTAACAGAGGAATTAGACTATCTTGTACTTGAAAATTGCAGGCATTTAAAATCTATGCTGAAAAGTAAGCAAATAAAATGGCACTTTCTTACACAGATCTACCTCTTTTGTATGTGCAGAGCTTGTTCTCTTTACTTTAGGGACAAAGTTTTTCCTACTTCTTACTCTTACTAATATTGCAGACCCAACACCGCTATAGTAGAGAGCTCTAACCTAACTCACAAGGCAACAGAATTGTCATTTCAATTCCATCACTTTTGTTACCAGTGAAAATGTACAAATAAATAACCCAACTTGACTTTTAGATCCCACAGTGAATTTGTCCAGCTGGCATCTTGAAAAGCCATCTCTTTCCTTGTAAGAGAAACAGGTTTTTATAGGGATGTAATTTTGACTATGAACATGGAATTCAGCTGTATCCTTTAAACATTCTTCTGAAAACTGTAGAACCACATCAGGATCTCAATTATCTGAACTAGAAGTTTAAGAATACTAGAATATAAGTGGTCTGCCATCCTTAAGTATAAAAACTTGAAGAACAATCACTAAAAATTGAGTTTTGCCTATGTAAGGGATACCTGTGTTTGGTATACAGTTGCCTTTTAGAAAGCAAGTTCCAATTCTAGTAAACTAATACAAATCTAGCATTGTTAATAGCAGACATAACAGTGATTGTTTAACTGTAGTTAAGAGTGCATATGCATTTCTCTGGTAACCTCCTGGTTTCAGTCACCTAACCTTCCAAAGGATATTCACCTTTGAAGGCTGAAATTTTTTAGGCTTGGTGTCTGACCAGCAATTCATTTCCCCACTATTCCCTATCCCAGGACCTATTTTCTGCCAGGTCTCTTGCTCCCTTCTGTGTGAAGTATCTCACAAAGGTAGCTAATTGCTCTAACTGTGCAGGCAGCTTTTCCGTCACAATTCTTACCTCTCTTCGTATGGAGCTACAGACTCCTCTAGTTGCATCAGAACTTTATCAGAGGCTTCTTGGCTTGTTCCTTATCCTCTATAGAGGCTACTGCAGGCATCTAAGTACTTCACAGAATCTGGATGCTTAGAGAAGCAGCTATGCCTAAGCAGCCAGCACCATATGACCAGTCAGTGCTCTGCACCCCATAGTTTGAGAATCACTGTCGAACTGATCTCAGACATGAAGGGTTAAATTATGCCCAGTAATTTAGATTAACCTAGCTATGTTACTCAGGGCTGTGAAAAATTTCATGCCCTGTGCGATGTATGCCTGGTCTGGACTTAAAGCGGCTTGTAGAGTACAGGAGCTACATGCCACTGTGAAAGCAGTCTTTGTCCACACTTGTCACTGTGGTGTGTAGACACGTGGCAGTGAAAGGTTTCTGCAGTGAGGAGAGGACCAGGAAAGGCTCTCTGGTAGGGGTGAGGCAGTGGGACACTACTAAAAATAGTAGTGTAGACATGGGAGGCATTGCTTGGGTATACAGAGCTGTGTTGGGTATGTACCCTAGGGTTGAGGCATGTAGGCTACTGCTGTACTGTACTCGCCTAAGCCATCCCTCACCATCTACACTGCTGTTTATACCCGTGCTAGCTGGGCATGCAGTGTCTGTACTCTGCTATAGTTAAGGTTAAGAACTTTTGGCTTAAAATTCGACTTTTTTTTAAGCACTTGAAAATATGAATGATTTTTCAGATTGCCTTGGAGTTTCCTGTGCCTGATGGGTGTTGGCAGTGTTAGTAGTGAGCCAAATTTGGAGTCGTTTGAGCAAGAAATTCCTGAGATACACCCTCCCTCACCCACATCTTTTGGGGATAAAAAACAGCTTTTCTTAAAGTTCACAGAGTCTATCATCGTTTTTTGTCCACACCTGACTTCCAAAGTGCTAATGGTGTAATGGGACAGGAAGAGAGGGGTGAGCTGGAAATGCTGGTGGTGGTGGGGTATATCATTGCAGGGGATGGCAGGGCCAGTCCACACACCCTCCCCCAGTGCCCTCCAAGTGCCAGTTTTTTGTCTCATTGGTCCAGAGCACTATTCCGGTCATTGGTCCTGCCTCCTCATCTTCCCCCTTTGGGAAGCCCATCCTTGACTTTCGTGGTCTCAACAAATATATCAGGAACATGAGTTTCCGAATGGTCACTCTCTTGATTATTCTTCCTCCGATTTCTGAGAACAACTGGTTTGCTGCCCTGGACCTTCTGGACACTTACTTTCATGTGCCAATTTTGCCGAGCTGCAGAAAGTTCCCTTGATTTGTTGTGGTGGAGTGCCACTTTCAGTACAAAATGCTTCCATTGGCCTCTCTTCTGCCTCCAACTTTTTTTACCTGATGATGGTCGTTGTTAACCGCATATCTCAGGAAGAAGGGAATTCACATCTTCCTGTATCTGGACGATTGGTTACTGAGGGGCAGATCCAGAGAGGAAGTTCTTGCTCACATTGACACCACAGCACCCTGGCACTTGCTCGATGGTCTGGGTCTCTTCCTATACACCAGGAAGTCAGCCTTGTTGCTCACTCAGAAAATCTAGTTCATTGGGATGCTATTAAATTCCATGGTGGTGAAAGCACTTCTGCCGGCCGACTGCTTTCAGACAATTTGCCACCTTTGCCTCCATCTGCAGCCTTAGCCTTCCATAATAGTTTGAACGAGTCTGAGACTCTTGGGCTATGTGTCTTCCTTGCACGCATATGTTCCAGTTTGCAAGGCAGCACCTTCACCCCCTTCAGATGTGGCTCAGGCCAGTTTACCATCCTACTCTTCATTCTCTGGACTGACTAGTCTGTCTTCCTCCCCTAGTTCTGGGCTCCTTGCAGTGGTGGATGTGTCCAGAGAACATTTGCCTAGATGTTCCCTTTTTTTGGGCCTTGCCAACCAGGTCAGTTGTTATTGACACTTACCTGATAGGTTGGGGGGGGGGGTTGGGAGGGCACACCTGGCATGCCTGTAAGTGCAGGGGCTATGCTCAAAGCAGGAGGGCTCACTCCGTAGTGATGTGCTAGAGCTTTGGGCCATCTTCAATGCATGTCATGCTTTTCAAGACCATATCAGAAATTCAGTGGTTCATATACTTCCTAACAATACCACTGAGCTGTATTATGTGAATAAACAAGGTGGCGCACACTCTAAGTTGTTTGGCCTAGAGGCAGTCAGGCTGTGGCAGTTCTGCGTTGAGGAGACCATTACTCCAATAGCCATTCACTTTCCTGGGTTTCAGAATGATCTATGGACTATCTCAGCAGATATTTTTTCCCTGAGTCACAAGTGGTTCCTGAATACAAATATTCTCCAGGTCTCCTTTACAGATAGGAGCATCCTGACAATTGACCTGTCCCATGTAGCAAACAACAGGAAATGTCTCTTCTGTTCTTGAGTGGGCCTCAGTCTAGATTCCCTGTCTGATGCTTTCCATCTCAGCTGGCAGTCGGCTCTCCTGTATGCCTTTTGCCCACTCCTGGTCATCCTTTAGATCATCAAGCTCAAGGTGGATCGGGCCAAGCTCATTTTCATTGCCGCAGCGTGGCAGAGACAGTGCTGGTTCTCTGACCTTCTCTCACAGTCTGTTCAACCTCCCATACCACTTGCTCCCCTTCCTGACTTACTCAGAACCAAAGCTGCATGTTGCATCCTGCACTTAGCTCCCTGTCTCTCATAGCGTGGCTGCTGCATTGCAGAATGAAAAGGAAGAGTGGTTTCAGCAGGCTGTCCAATAAGTCCTCCTTAACAGTAGAAAACCTTCCACAAGGATGGTCTGTTCAGTGAAATGGAAGCGATTTTCAGTGTGGTCACTAGTTTGCGTAATCAAACCAATGCTGGCCTCTATCCAGGGCATTTTGGAGTACTTGCTGCTCCTTCAGTCGTTGGGGCTTGAGTTTAGTTCACTGAAAGCGCATCTGACAGCGATATCTACATTTCATTCCCCCATTCAGAGAAAATCAGTCTTTTCCGTGCCATGGTAGCAAAATTCTTAAAAGGGCTCCTTCATCTACATCTTCCGGTCCAAGAGCCAGTTTCTCGGTGAGACCTTAACTCAGTCCCAGCGGCCTTTAATGGGACCTCCATTCGAGCCTCTGGTATCTTGTCCCTTTTCACTATCATGTCAGAAAACTGATATAGCAGTAAAGTCTGCAAGGAGATGGAGAGAGTTGCAGGCTCTGACGGCAGTGCCTCCTAATACACAGTTCTTCAAAGACTTCAAAGTGACTTTATGACAGCATCCAAAATTTTTGTCTGAAGTGGTTTCTCAGTTTCATTTGAACCAGGCAATGTATTTACCTGTGTTCTTTCCTAAGTTGCATTCATTTCTGGAAAAGCAGCGTCTCCACACCTTAGCTAAACATTGCCTGGTGTCTTTCTATCTGGACAGGACTAAACCATTTCGTGCTTCACCTTGTTTGTGTCATAAACAGACCGCATGAAGGTTCAAGCAGGTCTCTTCATGGACGGTTTTCAGATGAATAACATCTTGTATCAAGACTGCATGTGAAATAGCTTTGGCTACACCCCCACAGCGAGTGCAAGCTCATTCTACAAAGGTGCAAGCAATGTCCTTGGTGTTCCGCAGTGACATTTCTGTATTGAACATTTGCAGGGCTGCTACATATGGTCATTGATACATACGTTCACGAACCATTAAGCCATAACTGCATCTTCTAGGGCAAATGCAGGCTTTCGTAGAGTGGTCCTGCAGTCCTTGTTTAGATAGGCTCTGAGCCCTGCCTCCTGGCTGCTTGTGAGTCATCAAAGTAGAATACACGTCTGCATCTACTCGAAGAAGAAGAAACTGTTACTGTAACTGGTTCTTAGAGATGTGATGCACCCTCCATCACCTCTGCATCAAAGTTTTGTTTACAGGTGTCTGGTACGAATGGACTGAGGGAGAGTCGCGGTATTGCCACCTCATGTATGCAGGTGAGGGGCTATGGCCAAGAGGAGCAAGTGCCACCCATCTACAGGTACTGCAAGGCAAATTTCTCTGGTTCCAATGTGCTGAGTGCGCACACTCCTAAGTGGAATACGCGTTTGCATCACATCTCAAAGAACCACAGTTACAATAAGTAACCGTTTCTTCAACTGCTGGCTCAGCAGGTGCAGAATGATTGTTGATTGTGCTTTCGGTAGATTGAAGGGACACGAGTGGCATTTACTCACTAGTTTCGATCTCATTGAGAAAAATATTCCAGTGGTTATAGCTGACTGTTTTGTTCTGCATGATACCTGTGAGGCAAAGAGGGAAAGCTGACACTAGGATGGAGGGCAGAAATGGCACAGCTATCTGCTGACTTAGAACAGTCGGACACAAGGGCATGTGGAGATGTGATGTTGAGGAAGGCTTTGAAAGAGCACTTTAATGGTCAGCCTCAGTAGTGTTCGGTGCTGGGGAGTTCTCTGGGTATGGAGTTTTGGGTGCTGCTAAGAATTGTGCTTACTGTACATTTATGAATGACTTGTGTTTTCCTGAAGCTGTGAATTCTGTGGTGCTTGGTGTGCATTTACAAGTACTGTTTGCTTGGACTACTGCTATGCATTCTGCGATATTTGTTGTGACCTAATAAAGGTAATTTAAATCTCCAAAAATAGTACATTGAGTGGGGGCAGGGCAGAAAATCAATATACCGGGGAAAAAAAGCAAAAAGTCAACAGATAATGTTATACAAATATTTAACATAATGTAGGGTGATTTTAAATTAGAAAGGAAGTAAACATATGTCCCTTTAGGTGCACAGCTGTGTGTTTGTGGTTACACACAAACACCAACCTTAGATTCTCACAGGTCAGTGTATGTGAAGCTGTAGTTTTCCTTCCTGTGCCCTGGTGCAGAAAGGCAGGGCACTGATGGACTCTGATGCCATGTGTTACGTTGAGGGTGAGAACATAAGAAGCAGCCACCATGGAGTTCTCCAAAGGACCACTTTGTCTGCCTCCTCTGTGCAAACTGTTTGTCAGTGTCCACATTTCAATGGCTGGTCTGTAGCTGTGCTTGCCCAGCCTCTTCTTCCCATAAGTACATGAGATCAAATACTTCCTGTCTACACCAGGCAGGAGTGCGTCCAGTGCGTGGAGCTCAGCATGGTTGGTTGGACAGTTGCATGCAAAAAGAGTGAGCTCCTAGGTGTGCTTTCCAAGGTGGGCAAACAGGAAACGGCATTTCAAAAATGTGGGCTATTTTAAAGAGTAGGGCAGCTTCTGGTCTCTCTGACCTCTGGGCGATGGAATTTAGAGCAGTGACCATAGTCACTGTTGCAGGGAATGGGGCATTATGAGAGAGCTGCTGGAGGATTGTTTGAGTCGACACAGGTCACAGTGTTTGTGCTCTCACTGTGTTGAATTCAGTAGGTTGTCCACAGCTCTATTCCATTTGGAGGGGTGATTTACTGTTTCACTGTAATGGAGTGCTTACATTGACCAGAGACAAATTGGAACATAGACACATGCGCTCACAGACTTAAGCTGATCTCACTTTGTAATGTAGACCAGGCCTCAGTTTCCCCTTAGCGCAGATGAGGATAATGATGATTCTCTCCTTGGTAAAACTCTTTGAGATCTACTGATGGAAAGTCTTAAATAAGAGCTAGGTGGTATTCTCATTACCTGAACACAGTAGTGTTTCTATTGCAAATGTATGTAACTACAGCTGTGTAAAAACCCTGCAAACTTTACGATTAAATCCTTGCTGGCAGTAGACTGCTTTTTTTTTTTTTTTAAGAGAAACTTAGTAAAATGGTTTTTAAAAAGATTTGACTGACCTGCTTAAGACCCTCAATTTACTTTCCTTAGCAACATTCCTCTAGATAATACATAAGTATTATTGAGGGTCATGAATGGGAATGAACTTGAGCAGGCTTTCAGTTTTAGCCTTTAAATTTTTTTTTTTAAATAAATATAATACTTATTTGAAGTGCTTTTATATTTGGGCTGTAATGTTCAGATACAAGATTGAATGTTAAGCTAAATAGGGAAAATTTAATTTTCTTTATGTATCTTATTTAGGGGAGGATGAAGGCAAGGTTTCTGCCCTTAGAATCTTTCATGTTAAATTTAGGAGTATACCCTCCACCTTTTGACATAAGAGAAACCTTGGTGTTTCTCTTATGAAACTATGTGTTTAGGACCCAATCACAAGGCTTTGATTCCAAAGTGTATTGGAAATTACAAAGTAAGTACAGTAGGAGTCAGTAAATTATCTTCCATTTTATATGGTAGTTGAAAAATGGTGCTAAGATCTGAAAACATACTTGTAGAATCATATCTTCAGATAATTACTGAGGTTTTTAATGGAAAGTTATTTTTGTATAAATTATTGATAAAACCATTTTTTATGCTAAATAGAGACTGAGCTCTGTTTGGAGTACAACGATAAAGATTGCATTGCTCTGTATTTTCAAACGATGTCATTGAAAATGGTCTTGCACAAGCTTAGTCTATTTGTGCTGGTTAATCCATTTCAATCCTGTTTGAGTTTTGATAGTTGTCTGAGACCTGCTCCTTTACCAGCTCCTTCAGAAGTTTCTCCTTGTTTTAATCTCTGAAGGGATGGGATAGAGTAATTCCTAAATATTGGCCGTTGACAAAAGATGGACTCTGCAAAAGTAGTCAGTGAAACACTATGCAGTTTGAGACTAGAAAATTGCAGTGTCATTCTCTGATTTGGCTTTCATTACAGTTAAAATAACTAATAAACACTTCTGCTCTCAGAACTTTCATAAAACAGTACAAGTGAGTCAGGTTGAGATAATGTAAGGTTTATAACTTTAGTGTTGAGGTGCTGAAAGTACTTATTGATTAGTGATGCATAAATTACTTGCAGTGTTTGACCAAAATCTGATATTAGTCTTGTCTTTTGGGTAGGACCCTTTTTGTCATCTTCTATAAAAGAATGAGCATTGGCGGGCATAAGGGCAAAGAATCATTATGAGTACATGAGGTTTGCTAATGCTGTTGATTCTGCTTTAATACAGATAATTATTTTAACTTTTCATTGCTGGTAATATTCTTGAGACAAAATGGTTGAGATAGTATCTTTTATTGGCCCAATTTCTGATGGTAAGAGACAAGCTTTTGAGCCTGCACAGAGCTCTTCTTCACCTCTGGGAAATTTACATAGGCTTGGTCTATGCTACCAACTTATGTTGTGTTTATGGAAAATCCACAGCCCTGAGCAATGTAGTTACACCGACATGGAAACTCTCCCATTGGTGTGGGTAGCATCTTCACTAAGCACTGCTGTAGTGCAACTGTGCTGATGGAGTGCTGTAAGCCCTCAGAGTGTCACAGCTAAATACAAGGTGGAACAGATTGTTTAGCATAAGTAATTAACACACATTTCAAAGGACTATTCAAGGTGAAGTGGCCTGTTAACATCCTTCCAGTAACAAGGAGGAGGGGAGGAAGTGTCTGAGGGGTTTTAGGCCTTGTCTACACTAGAGTTTTGTTGACAAAAGTTATGTCGCCACTCAAAAAGTGCTATAATAAAAATCGGTATTGCATGTTCACACTCCATCTGTCAGCAGAGCGCATCCACACTTGGGGCACTAACGCTGACCATGTGAGCGGTGCACTGTGGGTACCTATCCCACAGTCCAGCTCGACACCATCTGCTGCTAGGTCTTGTGGGAAGATGGAGCAGGTGCAGTGAGTCTTAGGACCGGGCTCAATGTCCTCAGCAGTGCTTTCTGTCCCAGCATTCCAAGGGCTTCCAGCTTTCTTTTGTAGCATTTTTCAATGGCCCTTCTTTTGCTGTGTATCCTGGCATCTTTGAGAGAAGGGATGAGTCTTGCGCTGCTCTCCTATGCTCTGATAACTGTCATGAGGACATCGTGGATGCCAGTGCAGCTAATCATGAAGTTTCTAACTGAAGAAGACTCCCAGTTGCCTGATATGCTGTGTGATATGGATAGGAGCAACTTGAGATTGCTTTTGGCATTCACGGAACAGCTGCAGATGGTGGACCGTCGCTTTTGGGCTTGGGAAACAAGCAGTGAATGGTGGGATTGTATTGTCATGCAGGTGTGGGATGAAGAGCAATGGCTACAGAACTTTTGGATGTGGAAAGCCACCTTCCTGGAACTGTGTGCGGAGCTTGCTCCACACTGCGGTGCAAGGACACCACAATGAGAGCTGCCCTATCGGTAGAGAAGTGTGTGGCAATCACTGGTCGGTCGTGAATCTATTTGGAGTTGAGAAGTCGACTGTTGGGGCTGCGTTAATGCAAGTGTGCAGGGCAATTAATCGCATCCTGCTACGAAGGCTGTGACTCTCTGGGGAAATGTGCATGAAATAGTGGATGGCTTTGCAGAAAAGGGTTTCCCTAACTGTGGAGTCGAAATAGATGGCACACACGTTCCAATTTTTGCACCAGACCACCTTGTGACAGAGTACATCAATAGGAGGGGTACTTTTCCATGGTGTTGCAGGTGCTTGTGGGTCACTGTGAGCATTTCACTGACATCAACGCAGGGTGGTCTGGGAAGGTGCATGACGCATACATCTTCAGGAATACTGGCCTGTACAGAAAGCTACAAGCGGGGACTTCCTTTCCAGACCAGACGATTATAGTGGGGGGATGTTGAAATGCCCAGGGTGATCCTGGGAGACCCAGCATACCTCTTATAGCCGTGGGTCATAAACCCTTACCCGAGAAACCTGGACAGCAGTAAGGAGCAACAACAGACTGAGTAGGTGCCGGACGACAGTGGAATGTGCCTTTGGCAGATTAAAGGAGTGCTGGCAATGCTTTTATGGCATGTTAGACCTCAAAGAGGATAATATCTCCATGGTCACGGCCGCATGTTGTACATTGCATAATGTTTGTGAAGCTAAGGGTGAAAGGTTTGCTCAGGAGTGGAGTGTTGAGGCAGACTGCTTGGCTGCTGATTTTGAGCAGTCAGACACCAGGGCTATCAGAGGGGAGCAATTTGAATCAGGGAGGCTTTGAGGCAACACTTTGAAAATGAGAACCAGTAATGTATATCTTTGTGATTGGTGCTGCAATGTTACATTACATGTAGTTTTCCTAGGAAGTAATGGTGACATTTGAGGCCTTACATTCCAGTAAGCAAATGATTAAACTGCCTGTGTATGTATTGGTGGTGCCTGCTATTTCAGTTTGTAGGAAACAAATAAAGATGAGTTACCATTCAAAACTTTTGCTTTATTGCACAAGAAATGCCCCCCCCCCCCCGCCCTCCAACAAAGAAGCTTCATGGGAAAGGAGGTACCAGGAAAGGGCAGACTTTCAGAGCTGTGTAGAGGTCCAGCTGTCATTCTGAAAGTTGTCCAAGGGGGTGAAGTGAAAGGGAAATGAGAAGTCCCAGGAAGCAGAAAGGACTGTGTGAGTGCATTTTGTGGGGGTGGGGAGGCATGGAAAAGAGTTCTGAATGTGCTGCAGGGGAGGGTGGGCATACATCTGCTCAGTCTGCAGCATTATTAAGGACATCAGCATTTGCTCCTCCATGACTTTAATCATCCACTCAGTAGTACCTTAGAGACTAACCAATTTATTTGAGCATGAGCTTTCGTGAGCTACAGCTCACTTCGTCGGATGCATACTGTGGAAATTGCAGAAGACATTATATACACAGACACCATGAAACAATACCTCCTCCCACCCCACTCTCCTGCTGGTAATAGCTTATCTAAAGTGATCATCAAGTTGGGCCATTTCCAGCACAAATCCACCACCCTCCGCCCCCCCACAGACAAACTCACTCTCTTGCTGGTAATATTGTGAAGACAGTGGTCACTTTGGATGGGCTATTACCAGCAAGAGAGTGAGTTTGTCTGTGGGGGGGCGGAGGGTGAGAAAACCTGGATTTGTGCTGGAAATGGCCCAACTTGATGATCACTTTAGATAAGCTATTACCGGCAGGAGAGTGGGGTGGGAGGAGGTATTGTTTCATGGTGTCTGTGTATATAATGTCTTCTGCAATTTCCACAGTATGCATCCGATGAAGTGAGCTGTAGCTCACGAAAGCTCATGCTCAAATAAATTGGTTAGTCTCTAAGGTGCCACAAGTCCTCCTTTTCTTTTTGCGAATACAGACTAACACGGCTGTTACTCTGAAACCACTCAGTAGTGTCCTTAACAAACTCCTGATTTTTCTTTCTGTCCTGCCTTTCGGCTTCCCTCCACTCCTTGCGTTCCCTTTTTTTCTGCATTGGACAAGTACAGTATCTACCAGAACATGTCGTCTTTGCTCCATCTTGGGCACTTTCTTATCTGGTGGAGACACTTGGCCGGTGTGCGTGGGGTGTTCCTGAAGGCCGCATCTGCCGAAGCAGAAGGAACGATGCACGAAAGCGTGGTTGTTAAATTCATGCACAGCATTGAAACATGTCAGTAATATACACCTCTGGTAACATTAAAAATCACTTTCTCACTGAGCCTTCGCAAGCACACATCTCTGTGAACACCCAAAGCATGGTGAGTGTTGGCTGGGGGCTCTACGTTGGGAAAACAGCACTCTGAAGAGTTGCAGTGCAGCCGACTAGGGGAAAAATATTCTAAAATTCTCCCACACTTTTCCACAAGCGGGGATCATTGTAGCAGATATCTGACTGCTGAGGGTAAGCAGGGAAGCAAGGGTACATGTACTACAGGCTTGTGGCTTCCACCCTAGTCCCTATGCTGCTCGCCTGTGTGCTGCTTTGGTCCCAGCACAAATGATTGCTGAATGGTGCGGGAAAGTTTCCTACAATGGATGAAGGAACAAAGTAGCTCTGCCAAGGCTGAGGATTACCATGTACCTTTCCTAGAGATTACCACGTACCTTTCCTAGAGATCTCTGGAGGATTCCTGTGAGATCTCGACATGCATCAACACACAGTTCTGCTGTACTGATTAGCTGCACAGGCAAATGTCCAGCACACAGAAACACAGTCAGCCTTGTACATTTCTATACCCTGAACGCACCTCCACACTATACAAACTAGAGCCACTTACCAGGCATCTCCCTTCCTACTTCTTGCTCGCCGCAGAGCAACTGCTGAGACTGGCTAGACACCTCCTGGGGTGGTGAACAGGTCTTGGCTGCCTGCCCTACTGGGAGCTCCACATTGTTGTCTAATTCCACCTCTTCATCAATGACTTCGTCCTCTGGGTTAGGTCCTCTTTCCGCTGCCTCCAGGCCTGCCAAAAAGTATTCATGGGGCTCTTGGCAGTGGAGGTAGGGTCGGCACCAAGGATAGTGTCCAGTTCCTTATAGAACTGGAAGGTCTTCGGTGCAGCACCGGAGCAATGGTTTGCCTCCCTCACCTTATGGTTCACCTGCTTCAGCTCCTTTATCTTCGTTCTGCACTGCAGCGTGTCCTGATCATAGCCCTTTTTGCCCAAGCCTTGAGAAATCTGCCCGTAGGTATCAAAATTCCTACAGCTCAAGCGCAGCTGGGACTGCACAGCCTCCTCTCCCCATATCCTGAGCAGATGCAGCAGCTCCACGGTGGTCCAACTGGAAGAGCGTTTGCTGTGATAACCTGCCGTGGTCACCTGGGAAGATGCAAAGAGACCTCTCCACGCTGAGCAAACAGGAAATGGAATTTCAGAAAGTCCAGGGACTTCTAAGGGGGAGGAGCGGATGGTTCTTTACCGGGCTGCAGGACAGTGAACTTTAAAGTGCTGACCAGAGTGGTCATGATGGGCATTGTGGGACACCTCTTGGAGGCCAATTAAAGTGATAAAATCAAGCATGGTGTTTAAACTGGCACTTTGTCGTTAAGGCTTTTTGTGCAAAATTTTTGTCTCTCTCGTCAGAGTGGTTTTATTTTGTTGCCAAACCAGGGCATTTTTGCCTCCAAAAGTCACATTGCAATGTGTACGCCTCCACTATTTTGTCAACAAAAGGCAGCTTTTGTTGACAAAATTTTGTAGTGTAGACAAGGCCTATGTGGATTACAAATGGTTGTAATAAGCAATAAATCCAGTGTGTCTATTCAGACCATGATTTTTAGTATCTAGCAAAGTTATGAATTTAAGCTCCCAGGGTCATCTTTTGAAAGTTGTAGCCCAGTGGGCCAGCTTACCTCTATTATTATATTAACTGCTTTGCATTATATTCTGCTTTTTATATTCAGCAGTAATGCAAGGAACCTTTAGGCTTGTATCCTGTAAGACGTTGACTTCAGCAGTTAGCATGAGTTTTGAGGCCTACGAACTTTGGCATGGATAAACTTAGGTAACTTATAAGTTTTGAGGAACTGGAAGTAGAGTGTAGGAGGGGAATTTTGTCCATAAGGATATCGGCCAACCACAGAACATGAACTGACACCATCTTCTGGAAGGTTTTGGATGGAACATCCGACCGCAAGAGTGTCATGACAGTGAATTGATGTATATAATAATGGGGTGAAATCATAAATACACTAACCTATAGAAGGACACCTTAACATTGGTAAGGGGAGGAAATACAAATAAGGAAGAGGGGAGAAACCCTTATGGAATATGCATTAGACATGGTAATGTCAGCGTAACACATTATAAAAGTGGCATCCCAAGTTGGGGCAGTAGGACAGAGAGAGATGTAGCTGTTGGGAGCGGCCAGAGGTGAGAATGGTGGAAGGTGACAGTGATGAGGAAAATAATGGCTAACATTTCAGGTTGTTCTGCAAGGGATGGTGAGAGTATGGATGTTCAGATGTACTTTCTATATTATTTCTATTTACCTTACTGAGTTAGTGTGTGTGACTTTGCTAAATGTATTAATAAATTATTTATTTGTAAATATGAGTTCCTTAAAGTGTGAGTGTTGGACCTGTGCACATCGGGGTTCCCAACTATATAATTTAATAATACTGGGCCTGATCTTGGGAAAAGAACCTGTCAACCCTCAAAGTGATAACTGGGAATTTTTATTCATAATCTATAGATCAGGCTACAAAGTGTTGTGCAGTTTTCCTTTCAGGATGACGACTGATGGTCAGATACAAAATGATCGCTCTGTGAAAAATGTTCATTCACAAGTGATAGGGTGTTATCTTTTATCTTTTTCCTGTGTGAGCTCATTCAAGAGTGTAGTGCTTGTCTATTTCACCCAGTTTTGTATGTATCTGGCCAGAGTACACTGAGGCCTCAGTCCTGAGTTTGGGTACTTCTGTAATCTGCAAAAACTACTTCATTCCTTAAAGACTGAGATTATTTGATGTGTGTGTTTAAGTGGTAAGCATGTTGACAACTTGGAGAAGTGTACCCTCCTCCCCAAAACAAAAAAAAGTTTGAGAATCTTTTTTTCTTATAGGGCTAATAACTCAGAAGTTCAGTTTAGTTTTGGACTATAGAGTATTTCTACCAAACATTTTTTAAATATTTTTTTTTTTTGTGTTCAAGAGTTTGAGTCCTTCAGGTAAAATTATTCTACAGTTCTTTGCAGTTTTGCAGTTATTTTGCAGTTTTACCAACAGTCATGATTCAGGGGAATCTCTCCTGGAACTGAAAACAGTTATGAGCCAGATCAGCTTGGAGGAAGAATTTAATTAGAAAAGTGTGAATGATGATTGGGGATGAAGAACACTTTTTACTACATGTACAATTGAGGAACAAGGCAGTATTGGTTAACAAACCAACCTGGTTTAGAGGTGAAGTGAAAGCAGCTGTAAAATATAATATATCTAAAAATAAAGGAAAGGGGAAGTTGATAGTAATGAATATAAATCAGAAGCGAGGAATTGTAGAAAACTGATAAGGGAAACAAAGGGTCACAAGGAGAAATCTATCAGCAGCATAGCTGTATTAGGAACGAAAGGAATCCTAATAATAGTATTGGTCCATTGCTAGATGGAAATGGTATCTATAATAACACTTTCCATTCCAGTAGTATCTCAAAAGGATGTTAAATAGCAGCTACTAAAGTTAGACATTTTAAAAGGAGCAAGTCCACATAATTTGCATCCAAGGGTTGCAACAGTCACTGGACCATTAATGCTTATTTTCAGTAAGTCTTGGAACACTGGATAGTTCCAAAATACTGGATGAAAGTGCCAGTGTTTAGAAAGGGTAACTGGCATGATGTGGGTAATTATAGGTCTGTCAGTCTGACATTGTTGCTGGGCGAGATAATGGAGCAGCTGATATGAGACCTGATTAATAAAGAATTAAAAGAGGGTAATATAATTAATGCCAATCAACATGGGTTTATGGAAAATAGATCCTGTCAAACAAACTGGATATCTTTTTGCTGAGATTACACATTTGGTAGTTAAAAGTAAAAGTGTTGATGTAATATATTTAGACTTCTGCAGGGCTTTTGATTTAGTACCACATAACATTTTGATTTTAAAAAATGGGATAATATAAAATGAAGGTGGCACACGTTAAATGGATTAAAATCTGGCTAACTGATAGGTCTCTGAATGTAAGTGTAAAAGGGGAATCATCATCAAGCAGGGATGTTTCTAGTGGGGTCCCACAGAAATCAGTTCTTGGTTCCACACTATTTAACATTTTAATCAGTGACCTAGAAGAAAACATAATATCGCACAGATAAGACAAACATTAGGGGAGGGGGAGGGGTCGTAAATAATGAAGAGGACAGTTCACTGTTACAGGCTGATCTGTATCAGTTGGTAAGCTGGTGCAAGCCAGCAGTATGTCTTTCAATATAGCTAAATGTATGCATTTAAAAACAAAGAATTTAAGTCATGCTTATAGGATGGGGGACTCTATCCTGGGAAGCTGTGCCTCTAAAAAAGATTTGTGGGGTCATGGTAGATTAACAGCTGAACATGAGATCCCAGAGTGATGCTATGGCCAAAAGGACTAATGCGATCCTCGGATGCATAAACAGAGGAACCTCTAGTGGAAGTAAAGAGGTTATTTTATCTTTGTATTTGGCACTGGTGCAACCATGCAACCACTGCTGGAATGCTGTGAATACAAGAAAGGATATTGATAAATTGGAGATCATTCAAAGAGCCACAAGAATGATTAAAGGATTAGAAAATTTGCCCTGTGGCGATACACGCAAGGAGCTATTTACCTTAACAAAAAGAAGGCAAAGCAGTTGTTTGATCACAGTTTTTGTAAGTACATACTTAGGGAACAAATATTTGATAATATAATATAATCCAATGGCTGGAAATTGAAGCTAGAAAACACAGACAGGAAATAAGAAGTAAAAGTTTAACAGTGAGGGTATTTAATTGTTAGAATAATTTATGAAGGGTTGTCGTGGATTCTCCATTACTGGCAATTAAGTCAAGATTGGATTTTTTTCTAAAAACTGTGCTCTAGGAATTATTTTGGGGGAAATTCTCTGGCCTATGCTATACAGGAAGTCAGACAATGATGAGAATGGTCCTTTCTTGCCTTGGAATCTGTGAATCGAGCGTATTTGGCCATAAGACAAATAAAAATTAATGTTATCCTTTTACCATAAGCAGCTCTCTATATATTGTTGCATGTAAAATAACTACATAAAAATGTTAAGATTTCATAATGAAGCACTCAGAAGTTAGGAGATGCCAGAATTGAACTTGTCCATGAATGTTTAATACAGCCCCCTTGTAGGTGTGCATCATGATTCAGTCTTTAGTTATATCACATATTTTGTCCACAGGATCCTTATTCCATTCAGGGAACAGGTAGTCAACATTTCTCTTTATCATGCCCATTCATTATAGAATCATAGAATCATAGAATATCAGGGTTGGAAGGGACCTCAGAAGGTCATCTAGTCCAACCCCCTGCTCGAAGCAGGACCAAGTCCCAGTTAAATCATCCCAGCCAGGGCTTTGTCAAGCCTGACCTTAAAAACCTCTAAGGAAGGAGATTCTACCACCTCCCTAGGTAACGCATTCCAGTGTTTCACTACCCTCTTAGTGAAAAAGTTTTTCCTAATATCCAATCTAAACCTCCCCCACTGCAACTTGAGACCATTACTCCTCGTTCTGTCATCTGCTACCATTGAGAACAGTCTAGAGCCATCCTCTTTGGAACCCCCTTTCAGGTAGTTGAAAGCAGCTATCAAATCCCCCCTCATTCTTCTCTTCTGTAGACTAAACAATCCCAGCTCCCTCAGCCTCTCCTCATAAGTCATGTGTTCTAGACCCCTAATCATTTTTGTTGCCCTTCGCTGGACTCTCCAATTTATCCACATCCTTCTTGTAGTGTGGGGCCCAAAACTGGACCCAGTACTCCAGATGAGGCCTCACCAATGTCGAATAGAGGGGAACGATCACGTCCCTCGATCTGCTCGCTATGCCCCTACTTATACATCCCAAAATGCCATTGGCCTTTTTGGCAACAAGGGCACACTGCTGACTCATATCCAGCTTGTCGTCCACTGTCACCCCTAGGTCCTTTTCCGCAGAAGTGCTGCCTAGCCATTCAGTCCCTAGTCTGTAGCGGTGCATTGGATTCTTCCGTCCTAAGTGCAGGACCCTGCACTTATCCTTATTGAACCTCATCAGATTTCTTTTGGCCCAATCCTCCAATTTGTCTAGGTCCTTCTGTATCCTATCCCTCCCCTCCAGCGTATCTACCACTCCTCCCAGTTTAGTATCATCCGCAAATTTGCTGAGAGTGCAATCCACACCATCCTCCAGATCATTTATGAAGATATTGAACAAAACCGGCCCCAGGACCGACCCCTGGGGCACTCCACTTGACACCGGCTGCCAACTAGACATGGAGCCATTGATCACTACCCGTTGAGCCCGACAATCTAGCCAACTTTCTACCCACCTTATAGTGCATTCATCCAGCCCATACTTCCTTAACTTGCTGACAAGAATTGTGTGCCCCTAGGCCTTATTTAACACACGCCATCTAAACACTACACTGAATATAAAATTAATTTCCTCATGGATGTGTGTCTGCTCCTCTCTCCATGGTATCTGAGTGTTTCATAAACAATAATGAATTTATCTCCACAACAGGCCTGTGAGGTGATGTGATGTGATGGCATTATCCTTGTTTCACAGCTGGGAACTGAATCTCAGAGGTTAAGGCCAAAATTTTTAAGTATCCATTGATTTTGAGTACCCAACTTGGGATCTAGGGCCTGATTTTTCAGAGTACTTGGGATTTTTCTAGCACATTGTACGGTGGAGTCGCATCTTACGCAGGGGTTAGGTTCTAAAGTCAGCGTGTAAGGCAAAAATCGCGTATAGTCAAAATTACCCTTGAAAATCCCTTAAATTGCCCATAAAGTACAGTATACTGTACATGGTTTTGTGTATACAAACCTGTACAGGAATATGTATGTGTACAGTACATAATAGAGTACATATGCAAAATATAATTTTACAGTACTGTATTTTTAATTACAGAGGTAATTACAGGGGGTCATCAGGGTTTGATGTCGATCCAGGAGACGGAGGTGACGGAGAGCTTGGGTGGTGGAGAGCGAGTTGTAGACGAAGTGGTTGGCTCTGATTCAGCTCGGGAAGTTGATTGCGTAGGCTCATCTGCTGCTAGTTGCTTTTCTTTGAAAAACATGGTGATCGGCAACTGTCGCTGTTGTCTCTTGAGCTGCTCAAACACTTCTTGATACGGTCTCAAATAGTCAGTAATACTACGTGTGATTTTGAGGCTTCATTCCATAGGGGGATCGTATTCAAAAATTAAATCATTCAAGTGTTTCACTGCTTGGAACACTTCAGCAAATTTATGAAGATTCCAACTTGCTGGCTCTTCCTGTTCGTCGTTGTCATTTTCGTCTTCTGTAGATGATTTTATCAGTTCCTCTAACTCTTCGTTAGTCAATGTTTCTCTGTTTCTCAGTTAATTCTTCAGTTTCTTCCTCAAGGATGTCGACAAAGCCATCACCACCCACTTGCCTGGCCACCTGCACAATGCATTTCACTTCTTTGTAAATGGTCGGGAAATCCTTAAAATCATTCACACATTCTTTCCATAGGTTTCGCCAACATGCATTGACTGTTTCAGGCTTGATTGCATCCATTGCCTGTTTAATATAAGTGATGGAATCGGCAATTTTAAAGGGCTCCCAACACTCCATCACAGTAAGATTGGGATCAGCATCCATAGCACTGCATATCTGTGAGAACGTAAGCGTCGTGTACATGGCCTTGAAACAGTGAGTCACGCTTTGGTCGAGAGGTTGGAGGACGGAGGTGGTATTGTGGGGGGGGGAGAGAGATGACTTCAGCGTTGTTATGCGCAAACTGGAGTGCCGCAGGGTGGCCAGGGGCATTGTCAATGATCAGCAACACTTTTTAAAGTCAAGTCCTTTCTCTTCAAGGTACCGCTTGACCTCCGGAATGAAACACTTGTGGAACCAATCCAGAAATAATGCCGCCATCACCCAAGCCTTTTTATTTGATTGCGAAAACACAGGCAGGAGATTTTTGTTCTTGCCTTTTAGGACATGGGGATTTGCAGCCCTGTAGAGCAAGCCCGGCTTTATTAAATGCCCAGCCGCATTGCCACAAAACAACGCAGTCACACAGTCTTTAGCTGCTTTGAAGCCAGAGGCTTGTCTTTCTGATTTCGAAGTGTAAGTGCGGTTGGGAATTTTTTTTCCAGAAGAGCTTGGTCTCGTCAGCATTAAAAACTTATTCCGGAAGATAGCCCTTTTCTTCTATGATTTTCTTTAATTGTTCGGGGTAGGCTTTTGCTGCTTTTTTATTGGCAGATGCAGCTTTACCAGTAGTCTGCACTTTTTTGAGGTTGAACCGGTTCCTAAAATTGTTAAGCCAGCCTTGGCTGGCTTTGAATTCCTTCTCATCAGAAGGCTGTCCCTCTTCTGCGGGAGGTTTGAACAAGAGGCTAAGAGCCTTTTCTTGCAACGTGTTGCCATCGATAGGCACACGTTTATGGTTCATGTCTTCCAGCCATAAGTTTAATGCCTTTTCAGCCTTCACTAAAGTCTTATCACGCACCTGGCTCGTCACCTTAGCAGTTATTGGAGCACTTGATGCCACGGCTTGACGAATTTCTCTCTCTCAAATCTTGATGGCACAGATGCTAGATTCTTTGTGGCCATATATTACGCGCCACGTTGGAGACTGACATACCGTCTCTCAATAAGTCCAACTGAGCCAGTTTTTCCTCCAGCGTTGGAACAGATGGCTGTTTCTTCAGTTGAGCACCAGATGAAGTAGTTGGCTTGCGTTTAGGGGCCCTGTTGTACGAACAATATGTACAGTATCTTTAAACACTAGAATCACACTCAGCGCGGCGAGATGCTCACACTATGAGAAGCACGTGGGAACTGAGACCGACTGAGGGCACAGCAGATTCACGTCTTCCCATCTCACGCTCACTCTGGGGCATACGCTCATTGAGTGGAATGGTGTGTGGAATTGCCCGCACTATTTACAGGTATCTTGTTTGTTTGTTTGTTTTTGGTTTTTTTGCTGAGCACGTATAGTTGAATTCACGTAAGTTAAATGCGCGTATGATGCGACTCACCTGTATGTTCAAAGCACATCTCTTGTTGTCTTCAGTTGCAGTCTTGAGCACTTGGCACTCCTGCAGATCTGGACCCAGAAGTCTCCACTTTGGCATCCAGAAAAAATGAAACTCACTATTAGTGGCCACTTGTGAAAAGTTTGGTTTTAAGTGACATGGTCAGCATCACATAAAAACTCTGTGGCAAAAGGTGTAGAATTCAGTTCTCCAGGGTATTAGTAATAGACTGTCATCCATTATGTGGAGCAGGCACTAGATGGGGATGAGACACACACTTTGCCAGTAGGTTTCACAGCTGTTTTGCTGACAGCAAAGAATGTAGAGTCAAGACTTGTGAATTGAATTCCAGGTTCTGGAGGGGTGTTTTCTTTAGTGATTATAGACCCTTCTGTCCCTGTCCCCCTCTGCTCCTTGCTGCCCTCTCCTTGACTCCTGTCCTTCCCCTAGCGTTTATCTCCCTCTTCTTTCCGGTTAGAATGCTTCATCCTTGAAGCTATCTGGGATCTGGCTCAGATGGGGGTGGGGAACACTGACAGCACAGCTCTTATGCTTTGTTTACACAAGCAACTTATGTCAGTATAACTGTTGCTAAGGAGTGTGGAAAATCCACAGCCCTGACTGACAAAGTTTCTACACTGACCTACCGATGTGGACAGTGCTATGTCGATGGGGGGCTTCCCTGTCAATGTAGCTACCACCTTTTGGGGAGGTGGAGTACATATGCCAGTGGGAGAAGCGTCTTCACTGAGGGGCTACTGCGGCGCAGCTGCAACAGTATAGCTGCATTGCTGTAGCATTTTAAGTATAGACAAGTCCTTCGTTCCAATGCCAGACGCCATGGTACACTCTCTCTTCATGCCCCCACTTCCCAGATGCTTGGAGGAAAATTTGCAGGGAAAGTTCTGCTCAACCATTGCACCTCTGAAATGAAACATGCTCGGTGTAGATAGTTTGACTGCTAAAGTCTCTGAAGATTCTATCAAGCCTCTGCTGAGCATGTGTGAATGATTATTTTTTCTCCAGAGGCTTACAACTTGAATAACTTAGGGTGAATTTTCACAGGGATGGTAAAAGACACATCCCTGACACCTGGGAGATCATCTGGTGAATTTCAAGGCGCCCCCCCGCCCCCCCCCTTTTTTTTAAACGTGGGCAAAATGTATCTTTTTTTTCCCTTTTATCATTATCAGGAATGTCTGAACTGTTTCAGCTTAAATTTTCTTTAAAAAATTCACCCTGAGGCACACGCCAGGTATGGGAAATCTCAGCCTGAACAGTTAGCTTGCCCAAGTCTTATAAACAACTGAAAACAAGGGCTTAGAATGGGAAGTGCTAGGCCTTCTTGACATTAAGCAGAGTTACCAGGTCTGCCTATAACAACATTTTGACACATATTTGCATGGAAAACGTTGAAGTTAACATTTTTTCTGCATCTGCTGGTTCTTCTTTGAGCGCTGGTCCCTGTATATGTCCATATGTGGGTACACATGCTCTTCATGCACTTGAGACCACAGATTTGTAGCAAGTAGTGTCAGTTGGTTTGCCCCTCCACAGTTGCTCTCCTTGTGTACTGAATTCAGGGCATAAATGGTGACATGAACTGGTGCCTTTCCAGTTCCTTCTTACCTCCGCATGGCCTGAATCGGAATCCTCTGAGTCCAAAATGATCTTCCTCTATATTCAGAATATGTAAATATATGTTGTAAATAGTTTTTAGTAATCTTAGCCTTAGTGTTTTAGTGTTGTATAGCTAGTAAAGTTTTGTCTAGTTTTACCTATCTCAGGGAGCTTCTCCCCACAAAGAAAGGACTATGCCTAGAATCCTGGAGTTTTAGAACCATATCTCCTGCCCCTGTTCCTTCTCTGTTGGTGACAAACATCAATACTGCTTTGTGGAATCTCACATAGCCACCAAGTGCAGTATCTGCTGTTCCTTCCCTCCTTGAACCTGTGAGGGGGTGAGAGTTCTGTCTGTGGAAACACCTCATGGAGAAATTCATAAGACCCCAGTCAGATCCAGGCCAGGTGGACCCCCCACTCCCCATATAGCAGCCTCTGATTGTGAGCAGTGTCCCTCCGAGCATGAGCTCTAGAGTTGAGGCCAGAACCATTAAGCCTAAGAAACCCTCACACAAAAGTAGGGGACAAGATCATAAGAATAAAGACAGATTCTCGTCCAAATCCGCCTCTGAGAAAAGATCTTTTCCTGTCTTAGTCCCAGTCAGGTGAGTCCTTGTGCGCAGGTCTTAAGGAATTAAGATTGCATAAATCTTCTATTCAAGATGGGATGAAGAAAGAAGAACCTGATAGTTCTGGCTCCAACTCCATCTCATAGGCTGAGAGATTGGCACCCGGCAGCTCTGACATGTTGGACCCTGTTTGATGGTTCCGGCACATTCTGGGTGGCATCCTCAAGTGCCAAGTAATTGGATGTGCTGGATCTGTTGGTTCTGACCTCTGGGATTCCCTGAACCTTGGGAAGGACTGAAACTTTTACCTTATCAGAGGATATTTTTGCCTTACCACATCTGGAATTTCCTCTCCTTTTGGGCCTGGTCCTCCTCAGAGACATTTCAACATCAGAAGAAACTACCTTAAGGAGGAGAGGATCCTACCCTACCATATCCATAAGCCAGAGCATTCTTCTGCTGGTATAGCCAGGAACCTGCCTTCTTATTGCACAAATCTGATCTTCCAAACAAGTCTTCCCTCCTGAGGGAGGCCAGCCTAGACTGAACCCATATGAGGTCTTGAAGCTGCTTTCCTCCCGTAATTCCCTGTTATGACTACCCAGAGAACCATTGGTACCCAGTGCCATTTGGGCCACCACAGCCGGTCAATCCTCCATAGTGGGCCTGTGGGCTCCTTGGGATCCGTACACTAGATACCCTGGATCAGTACAAGAATTGCACTGGCCTTCTCAGAGTCCGTGCCAAGCAGCTCCATCGGGGTTTGCAGGGGAGGAGGCAGTCAAGCCAGATCTGCTGGTTTCAACAGGTATGTCATCCTCCTCTGCTGGTGATCCAGTTGCTCCTTCATTCCATTCCCTGCCTGATGACCACAGGCAGTACCAAAAGCTTTTGCAGAGCTTGGCAGCTGAGGGCCAGATCACTCTTAAGGAGGTCCATAAGACACAATACAGTCTCTTGGACATTCTGCAACCCCTGGCCCTATTAGGGTGGTTCTCCCAGTTAATGAGGCCTTTTTGGAACCCACCATGACTGTGTGGCATATTCCTGCCATCTGTTTCCTACCCTGAAAAGGGCTAAAAAATGCTATTTTGAGCCCGCTAAAGTGGCAGAGTTCCTGTTTACTCACCCAGTGCCCAACTCCTTATTGAGAGGTCCAGGATACAGTACTATAAGACTACTCCAACTGACCAGGGCTCTAAACACCTTGACTTTCTGGAGAGGAAAGTATTTTCATCAACCAGCCTCCAATTCAGAATTACTAACTACAAGGGACTGTTAGTTGTAGCCGTGTTGGTCCCAGGATATTAGAGAGACAAGGTGGTGAGGTGATATCTTTATTGGATCAACTTCTGTTATCTCTGTTACCAACAGAAGTTGGTCCAATAAAAGATGTTACCTCACCCACCTTGTCACCACAGTCAATGTATGTCTTTCCTTATTAGGCGACATAATTGCGTATACATACATAAAGCTGTTTGCCACGCTTCATCTGTGCTACCTGCAAGCCTGGTTCCAGTCTGTTTACTTATCAGAGAGCGACAACTTGAATACCAAGATAAGTCCCTCAAAAGGTCAGAGCTTCTCTTGTATGGTGGACAAAACTGGAAAAAGTGTGAGCGGGAGTTCCTTTCCTTTCACCCACACCCAACACGACCATTCTCATTGGATGGAGAGCCCACATGGACAATCAAACTGTGCAAGGCATATGGTTCCTTTCAGAGGCCAGAATGCATATCAGTCTCCTGGAGCTGAAGTCAGTTCACCTAGCTTGCAACTAGCTAGTGGAGCTAGCAAACGGGAGTTTTGCAAGGGAGTTCTCCAGATGGAGGAGGAGGGACTACATGACACTTGGAGTGAGTTTGTCCTTAGTGTGTGTGTTTTGTGATGTGCTTACGGCTTGACTGAAATATATAGTGTGGTCTGTTTGGGGGGGCTGTATGTTGAGCCCAGTGGCCTGCTAGGCAAGGCTGAGAGCTTCTTACAAAGGCTTTGATCCCAAAGTCCTTTAGCACCCCTTAACCAGGGGGTGGGGCTACTGAGAGAGAACAGGGATTTAAAAAGCCAGTTTTTAAACAACCAGAGGAGCTAGGAAGCAGGAGCAGATAATGGAAGCTCTGTGAGGGAGTTTTTAGAGTGTCTATGGAAAAGTTAGATACATCTGATTAATATTCTCTAAATTTAAGGCAATATCCCCCCATCTGGATTAAAAAAAAAAAACAAAGCCAGAAAAACAAAACTGAACAAAGAAAGTTGCAGAGTGGGGGCTATCCAATTTTTAATACTGAGAGTAGCACCTGCCTTGTGGGTCAGTGGCATATGTGGAGGAGCACACAGTTGGGACAGAGACATCACTTAGGGGAGGATCTATTAATGGGCATTCTTTATGTCCCAGTAAGGAGGAGAGGATGGAAGATGATAAAGTACAGGTAGGCAGTGGCGGATTAGTCACTGGGCTGGTGTGTGTGTGTGAAGCCCCCACACCCTGATGGTGCTCTGTGGCCGCAGCACTGGCCAGGGGCCTCCAACCCCATCCCCAGCTGTGGGAAGACTCCCCCTTGCGGACCCTGTCCATGGCAGTAGCTGCGGGATGGGGGAAGTCCCCACTCTTCAGCGGGCCCTGTACCCATCAGAGCAAGCCCCTCCTCCCCGCCCTGCAGTGGTCTCCATCCCCGACAGAAATCGCAGGGCGGCAGGGCAAGCCCCCACACCAGACCCACTCTCCGGCAGAAGCGCAGGTGGGCGGGGTGAGAGAAGTCTCAGTGCCTCGACCCTGGTCCCCCACAGAAGCATGGGGGTGGTGGGGGAAGCCCAGCACCTGAATCCCCACTGTGGCCCTGGAGCTGGAAGAGCTCTCATTCTCTGCTGCACCCTGGGACCACGGCACTGGGACAGAGCTTCTCTGGTCTTGGGGCCGTAGTGGGTGGGAAGCAGAAAGGAGCAAAAGGGGTTGCGGGGCTGCAGTGGGGGGTGGGGTGAAATGGGGGGACCCTGGGTGGAACAGGGGCAGGCCCTGGGAAAGGAACAGAAAGGGATGGAGCTGTGGCTGGGGCCACATGCAGAAGGGGTGGAACGGGGACAGGGTTGCAGGCGGAAGGAGCGGGGAGGAGCTAGCAAACAGAGCTGTAAACAGGGGAGTTTGAGTGGGAGTTCTGTTGGAGGAGAAGGTATTTGTGTGTGCTTGGTTTTGTATTGGTAGTATTTGTATGTGTAGAGGCTTGTAGGGGCTTTGTGCTGGGAGAGAAGCTGAGCCCTGATTAGGGGGCGGGGCTTCACTGACTAGGGGTCCTAGTTAAGGTAGCAGCCAGTCAGGCAGCGGCACAGACAGCTGCAGCGGCACAGGAGCTAGCAAACAGAGCTGTAAACAGGGGAGTTTGAGTGGGAGTTTGAAAGGGGAGTTTGTCTTGTGGTGCTCGTGTGGGGTTTGGTTTTGCTGTGGGTGGTGGTGTTTTGGTGTGGTTTGTGTTTCCCAGATTAACAGGATTTAGGTGGAAAGGACATGACAGATACAGAGGTGGCAGTGGGAGTGACCCATGTAGCAGATGACACAATGAAGATGACTGGATGTGGAAGCTGTGGTATGTACATGATCCTGGAGGGGGCACCTGGTAAGAGTTTTGTCTGCATGAAGTGCCGTCTGATAGAGCTGATGGAGGAAAAGATCCGAGGTTTGGAGATGCAGGTGGAAAGTCTGGTAGAGTTTAGGAAGGGGTTTGAGCAGATTATGGAGCAAAGACATGAGGTATCTGAAGGGAAAAGCTCAGACTTGCAGATGGAAGCAGGACTAGGGAATTCTGAGGGGAGACTGGGTGAGGAAAGTGGTCAGTGGAAGCATGTGACTAAAAGAACTAGGCAGAGGAAAAGGCGGGCTAGTGAAGGAGAAATAGAGCTTAAGAATAGGTTTGCAGAGTTGGAAAATGAAGAAGGGGCTCAGCAGGTAGTCACTGAGGGTGACAGGGCAAGGAAGAAGAGAAGAGAGGTTAGTCCTATAGGAAAAGGGGAAGAGTTAATGGAGATTACACCAAATATGAGCCCCAATAGGATACAGGATGGGTTAAAAAGGATTACAAGGGAGAATGGGAATGGAAAGAACTTGCAGCCAGAGGGAACAGGGGATAGACTGGAGAATAGCACCGTCACTAGGAAAAGGCAGGTCTATGTGATTGGGGACTCTTTACTGAGAAGAATAGATAGGCCTGTAACCAGAGCTGATCCAGAAAATAGGAGGGTGTGCTGTCTTCCGGGTGCTAAGATACGGGATGTAGACCTGAGGTTGAAAAGGATTCTAAAGGGAGCGGGAAAGAATCCCCTAATTATCCTTCATGTGGGAACAAATGATACGGCTAGATTCTCGCTGGAAAGTATTAAGGGAGACTATGCTAGGCTGGGGAGGACGCTTAAGGAAATTGAGGCTCAGGTGATCTTTAGTGGGATTCTGCCTGTTCCTAGAGAAGGGCAACAAAGGTGTGACAAGATTATGACTATCAATAGATGGCTTAGGCAGTGGTGCTATAAGGAGGGCTTTGGGATGTATGGCCATTGGGAGGCATTCATGGATAGAGGACAGTTCTCTCGGGATGGACTTCATCTGAGTAGGGAAGGAAATAGACTTCTAGGATGGAGGCTGGCACAACTGATTAAGAGAGCTTTAAACTAGGAATTTGGGGGAGATGGTTGGGAGATGTCCAGGTAATCTCCACGCCAGAATTCAGCATAGAGTGGAAAGAAAATGAAGTAAGAGTGGATACAGCTGTAGGTAGGAGGAAGGGCAGTGTAGATACAAGTCTAATAGGTTATACTGGTAGTAAAATAACCGTGCCTAATAGGATACAGAATGTGAGTGAGGCTAAACAGCAAAAATTAAGATGTTTGTACACTAATGCAAGGAGCCTAGGTAACAAAATGGAGGAACTAGAGTTACTGGTGCAGGAAGTGAAACCAGATATCATAGGTATAACAGAGACCTGGTGGAATAGTAGTCATGACTGGGCTACAGGTATTGAAGGGTATGTGCTGTTTAGGAAAGACCGAAATAAAGGTAAAGGTGGTGGAGTAGCACTGTATATCAATGATAAGATAGAATGTAAAGAAATAAGAAGCGATGAAATGGGTATGACTGAGTCTGTCTGGGCAAAAATTAAATTGGGGAAGAAAACTATTAGAGCCTCCCCTGGGATAGTGCTTGGGGTGTGCTATAGACCGCCGGGATCTAATTTGGATATGGATAGAGCCCTTTTTAATGTTTTTAATAAAGTAAATACTAATGGAAACTGTGTGATCATGGGAGACTTTAACTTCCCAGATATAGACTGGAGGACGAGTGCTAGTAATAATAATAGGGCTCAGATTTTCCTAGATGCGATAGCTGATGGATTCCTTCAGCAAGTAGTTGCTGAACCGACTAGAGGGGATGCCATTTTAGATTTGGTCTTGGTGAGTAATGAGGACCTCATAGAGGAAATGGTTGTAGGGGATAATCTTGGCTCAAGTGATCATGAGCTAATTCAGTTCAAACTGAATGGAAGGATTAACAAAAATAAATCTGCGACTAGGGTTTTTGATTTCAAAAGGGCTGACTTTCAAAAATTAAGGAAATTAGTTAGGGAAGTGGATTGGACTGAAGAATTTATGGGTTTAAAGGTAGAGCAGGCCTGGGATTATTTTAAATTAAAGCTGCAGAAGCTATCGGAAGCCTGCATCCCAAGAAAGGGGAAAAAATTCATAGGCAGGAGTTGTAGACCAAGCTGGATGAGCAAGCATCTTAGAGAGGTAATTAAGAAAAAGCAGAAAGCATATAGGGAGTGGAAGAAGGGAGGGATCAGTAAGGCAAGCTACCTTATTGAGGTCAGAATATGTAGGGATAAAGTGAGACAGGCTAAAAGTCAAGTAGAGTTGGACCTTGCAAAGGGAATTAAAACCAATAGTAAAAGGTTCTATAGTCATATAAATAGGAAGAAAACAAAGAAAGAGGAAGTGGGACCGCTAAAAACTGAGGATGGAGTGGAGGTCAAGGATAATCTAGGCATGGCCCAATATCTAAACAAATACTTTGCCTCAGTCTTTAATAAGACTAAAGAGGATCTTAGGGATAATGGTAGCATGATAAATGGGAATGAGGATATGGAGGTAGACATCACCATATCTGAGGTAGAAGCGAAACTCAAACAGCTTAATGGGACTAAATCGGGGGGCCCAGATAATCTTCATCCAAGAATATTAAAGGAATTGGCACAAGAAATTGCAAGCCCATTAGCAAGAATTTTTAATGAATCTGTAAACTCAGGGGTTGTACCGTATGATTGGAGAATTGCTAACATAGTTCCTATTTTTAAGAAAGGGAAAAAAAGTGATCCAAGTAATTATAGGCCTGTTAGTTTGACATCTGTAGTATGCAAGGTCTTGGAAAAAATTTTGAAGGAGAAGGTAGTTAAGGACATTGAAGTCAATGGTAAATGGGACAAAATACAACATGGTTTTACAAAAGGTAGATCGTGCCAAACCAACCTGATCTCCTTCTTTGAGAAAGTAACAGATTTTTTAGATAAAGGAAACGCAGTGGATCTAATTTACTTAGATTTTAGTAAGGCGTTTGATACGGTGCCACATGGGGAATTATTAGTTAAATTGGATAAGATGGGCATCAATAGGAAAATTGAAAGGTGGATAGGGAATTGGTTAAAGGGGAGACTACAACGGGTCCTACTGAAAGGTGAACTGTCAAGTTGGAGGGAGGTTACCAGTGGAGTTCCTCAGGGATCGGTTTTGGGACCAATCTTATTTAATCTTTTTATTACTGACCTGGGCACAAAAAGTGGGAGTGTGCTAATAAAGTTTGCAGATGATACAAAGCTGGGAGGTATTGCTAATTTAGAGAAGGATAGGGATACCATACAGGAGGATCTGGATGACCTTGTAAACTGGAGTAATAGGAATAGGATGAAATTTAATAGTGAGAAGTGTAAGGTCATGCATTTAGGGATTAATAACAAGAATTTTAGTTATAAGCTAGGGACGCATCAACTAGAAGTAACGGAGGAGGAAAAGGACCTTGGAGTATTGGTTGATCATAGGATGACTATGAGCTGCCAATGTGATATGGCTGTGAAAAAAGCTAATGTCGTCTTGGGATGCATCAGGAGAGGTATTTCCAGTAGGGATAAGGAGGTCTTAGTACCGTTATATAAGGCACTGGTGAGACCTCACCTGGAGTACTGTGTGCAGTTCTGGTCTCCCATGTTTAAGAAGGATGAATTCAAACTGGAACAGGTACAGAGAAGGGCTACTAGGATGATCCGAGGAATGGAAAACTTGTCTTATGAAAGGAGACTCAGGGAGCTTGGCTTGTTTAGCCTAACTAAAAGAAGGTTGAGGGGAGATATGATTGCTCTCTATAAATATATCAGAGGGATAAATACCAGAGAGGGAGAGGAATTATTTAAACTCAGTACCAATGTGGACACAAGAACAAATGGATATAAACTGGCCACTAGGAAATTTAGATTAGAAATTAGACGAAGGTTTCTAACCATCAGAGGAGTGAAGTTTTGGAATAGCCTTCCGAGGGAAGTAGTGGGGGCAAAAGATCTATCTTGCTTTAAGATTAAACTCGATAAGTTTATGGAGGAGATGGTATGATGGGATAACATGGCTTTGGGTTTAGCTGATCGCCATATTTGGGGTCGGGAAGGAATTTTCCTCCTGGGCAGATTGGAAGGCCCTGGAGGTTTTTCGCCTTCCTCTGTAGCATGGGGCACGGATCACTTGCTGGAGGATTCTCTGCTCCTTGAGGTCTTTAAACTACAATTTGAGGACTTCAATAGCACAGATATAGGTGTGAGGTTTTTTTGTGGGAGTGGTGGGTGAAATTCTGTGGCCTGCGTTGTGCAGGAGGTCAGACTAGATGATCATAATGGTCCCTTCTGACCTAAATATCTATGAATCTATGAGGTGCCCCTCACTTGCTCTGGCCCAGGACCGCAGGAAGCCTTAATCTGCCTCTGCCGGTAGGCTCTGATGAGAAATAGTCCAATGAAAGAGTCCCATTCAGTTTCATCAGATAATGGCAGACAGCTAAAAAGAGACACATTTTATAAGTACTTATATAAAGGTGCAAGAAATCTAAATATTAAGATGGGTGAACTTAAATGCCTGGTATTAAATGAGGATATTGCTATAATAGGCATCACAGAAATTTGGTGGAATTATGATAATCAATGGCACTCTGTAATACCAGGGTACAAAATATATATAGGAATGACCCAAGTCGTGCTGATGGGGGAATGGCACTATATGTGAAAGAAAGCATAGAGTCAAATATAGTACGTTACACCCTGACTCTAACTAACCACTGGGTTATCCAAGCCATTCGTTCGGTATAGCCAGGGGATCATTACAGCAAGGAGGGGGGTAGTAGAGAGCTTCTCCAATCCACTGGGCTGCAGCAGGGAGCAGGCCATACTTCTAAGCATTGGCCACATATTCTTTCCATAAAGGTTACCATCTTTGTTGTCATCACATCAGCCAGATGTGTGAGTGAACTGGGAGCACTCCTGGCTGACCTGCCATATTTCATAGAGAGCATCTCTCCCTTTGCCTCCACCCAAAATTAATCCGCAAGGTAATTTGAGTTTCACGTGAGCCACCCTATTCATTTACCAGTATTCTTTCCAAAACCTTATGCTTCCAATGAAGAAAAAAGACTGCATTCCCTTGTGGTCAGATGGATGTTGGCCTTTTTTCTGCAGATATACTGTATGTTTTGTAAGGCAGGTACATGGGGCGCCATCCACACCTTTACAAAGCATTGCACCCTAGTCCAGGCTTCTGCAGATCCAGCTGTATTAAACATGTATGAAACTGGGGACAGCAGTATTAAACATACATAGTAGCTGCATCCTTGCATCCCTCTTGTGTTTGTATATTGTTAACCAGTCATCCACATGTGGAATATGCAAAGGGACCACAATTTGAAGACGAAATGAAGGTTAATTGCCGAAAATTGGAGGTTCTTCAAGATGCGTGGTCCCTTTCTGTGTTGTTACTTGCCTTCCTCACCCTCTGCTTCAAAGCTTATCTGATTCACAGTAAGAGAAAGAACTGGAGAGGCATTGGTCTGTGCTGCCCTTTGTGCCCTCAGTTCTGGGCACAAGGAGAGCAACTCTGCACAGGCACAGACCAATGGACACTATTTGTTACTAATCTCTGGTCTCGCGTGCATGGAGCGTTTGCGTACCTATGTGTGGAATACAGATTAGGGACCACACACCTTGAAGAAGTTCGTATGACTCAAGTAAGCACATGGGTATCAAACTGTTACAGAAATGACCAATGCAGTAAATCAATTTAGCTTAATATTGGTGCATTATCTATCCTAATCTTTTTAGTGAAAAAAGCCATTTATCTTGAAAGTTTCTGCATATCTATGATGAGCTTGTGTAAACTACTATCCAGTTTACAGAAAGAGCAGCTCTGAATGCATTGCTACATAGCATCCCCTGTTGGCTAACCTGTAAAATGACTTTGACTTTGCAGTGATGGATACAGGCTAACAGTGTTCCCTTCAAACCACTGATCTCTACAATCATATAAGTACTTTGTCAATTGAGCACAATAATTAAGGTGATAGCTGCATGGCTTTTTGGATAATGTACACCTATTATGGTAAAATTTAAACTACATAATATATAAGAAATGACTAATTCGCAAAATTCATTTAAACACTTTCTACATGTTACATCTTGACTGATATGCACAAAATGTACTGATGAAACTAGATATGTTTCTTACAATAGGGAGGAGAAAATTGCGGGCAAGTTTTCTCTCATTGTTACCTTGCATATGGTGACAGGGCTGCAGTACTGTTGTGTGAGCGAGAGAGAGAAGGGGAAATTTCGTGGTGTCTGACCCTGCCCTGTAGGGATTCTCTCTTGCACGCTTCCAAGTGTAATGCCCTTTGGAGAAATCTTAACCCTTATCACCAAAGGGTTAACCTTCTTTCATCTCAACTTCCCCAATGACAGAACTGCCCTGTGCAAAGCCCCCTCATGCGCGCACACACAAACCTGTCAGTGCTTCCATGTGGAAAAAGCATCAGAGAAATGCTCTCTCTGCAGTGAGCCCTGTTCTCCTTTACATATTAGATAATTGGTGACATAACATGTCCCCTCTTTTTTTTTGTCCTTTATATTATCATGTTTTTCATATTATGAAACACTCGCATCAGGCAATCTGGAGAGGTTCACACAAGCCAAACGGAAACATTACGTTGTCCCCTTTGTGGTTGATGAGTTTATGACTGGGGGTTTCCCTGTCATTAACTCAGGTTTTAGTTTATTATTATTCAAGATGCCTTTTATTTTTTAAAAAAACCTTTCTTTAAAACTTGCTGTGGGTTTCCTCGTGCGTGATCAAAAGCAAGAATTTTCCTTTGTCTTTGCTTCAACTTATTAGTGAAACTAACAGTACATTGTGATTTGATCATTGCCACTTTTATGAATCAAGCAGGGCGCCATTCATGTGTTAGGGCTGCTGGCATGAATGTGGTAGTTTCTGTGAGCAGTGGACTCATCTGTATGAATGGTGACTGGATGTGACTGAGCCCTAGAGGACCGAGCTGTGTCATGTGACAAGAACATTGGCTAGTCCATGTGCTGCTGACGGAGGGGAGGGGGCGGGGGGGGGCTGAGGGTTGCTGAACACAGCATGCTGAAGCCCGTGCAATGCCCACAGGCACTTCCTCTGTCTCTGTGTTCTTCCTGGGTGAATAAAGTGCATCAAATCAATCGTAGCTGAAAGATTTAAGGAGGCTTTATGGTAGTTTCTTTCGTGTAGAAAAATTTGAGACGTTTTCCATCAAGAAAGAGCGTTGCAAGTTATTAATCACTAAGAATGAAATAATTGCAAGGAGCCCTGTTGCTGTTACAATTGCTGTTACATTTAATATTGGTAAGAAATATACTCTATATCGGGGTGGCCAAACTTTCTGAGCCACATATGATAGTCTTCAGAAATTTGAGAGCCAGGCATGCCTGTTGGGGCTCAGGGCTTCACTCCTCGGAGTTGTGCCTGCTGGGGCTTGGGGCATCAGCCCCGTGGTGGGGCTAGGGACTTGGGGCTTCTGCCCTGCAGAGAGAGGGGTATAAGGACTTCTGTCCTGCAGGAGGCACCTGCTGGAGCTTGGAGCTTCTGCCTCTATGGAGGTGGGGGTGGCTCCGGGCTTCAGCCCTGTGGAAGATACCTACCTAGGCTTGGGGCTTCGTGGCTGAAGCCTTGAGCTCCGACAGGTGCCTCACATGGGGCTCCCCCTCCCCCTGCAGGGCAGAAGTCCCAAGCTCCCCTCCCCCAGTCTGGTAGGCAGAGAATAGGGGAGTATGGGGAACTCTGCGAGCCGCACTTTAACTGAAAAAAAGCTGCATGTGGCTTTTGAGCTGCCGTTTGGCTATGCCTGCTCTTTATCTTTTGACAGAGATTTCCCTTGAATCTCAAATATAAAATATTTGGCATCAATGTCATTTTGTAAAAGAACAAAACAAAATTTTAAAAACCTCTTTAGGATAATCTTAAAATGGAAACCTATACAATAGGATGAAAATTCTCCCTAAAATTTGCTGTTAAAAGTATATAACATTTTGTATAAGAGAGCCCTTTATCGCTTTCCAAATTATAGTACTTTCATAAGGTGTGTTAAACAAGGGAAACTGGGGAGATGTTTCTCTCCCAATCCATATACAAAATAAGGTTTTCTAGACACTTAGTCAAACTTCCAGACGATTCAAGTCAAACTAATTAATAGCAGGAAAAATTGAAGGAGACTGAAAATTACTCAAAATTCTTCAAATATATGCTTTTTTAGGTGAATTGGGTTGTATTTTGGGGCCAAGGAGACAAAGATGAATAATTAAGGGTATGTCTATGCTACATTTTATGTCTGCATAATTTATAATAACTTCTTATGATTTATTCATCCGCCTGAGTGACATGAGTTACACAGACATAAGTGCCAGTATGGACAGTGCTATGTCGGTGGGATAGCTTCTGCTGCTTGCGGGGGCTGCAGTAGTTAAGCCAATGGGAGTGCTCTCTCCTGTCAGCTTAGAATGGCTACATTACAGAGTTTATAGTGATGCAGCTGCATCAGTGCAGCTGTACCATTGTAAACTCTAAAGTAGCCCTGCCCTCAGTCTCTGAATTCTGGGGGTGGGCTACTTAATGACTCTGAAAGACAATTTCTTTGTAACCATTTTTTATGAATGGCAACTTTTGCTCAGTTCAAGCAATTAGCTGTTGTGTTTCTTAAAAGAAAATATCTGGCTAGAGGGTGCTGTTGAGTACTTTAGAAATCTTTCTGACAGTGGAGATTTTTTTTCCTTAAGGTGTGGTTGAAGTTTAAGCATCTGTTTAAAAACTGCAAGGCACAAAAGCAAGGCAGTTGGGGGAGAGTTCCTATATGGTACAAATTGCAAATGTGTTTTATCCTTTGTGCAGTGTTGGGGAAAAAATACCTTGAATGTAAAACATGGTTCATACAAGAATTTACAGATTGCCCCTCCTTTATTTTGGTTGCACCCAGGATAGTGAGGAAGATGGGTTTAGTGCTTTATTTTAACAAAACTTTTAGCTTTTATTCACTTCATAAAGGAGAAAATGATGATTACATAGTCTTTGATTCAAAGACTTTTTAGAGCACCTCTTAATATCGGAAGTCTAATTTTGAATGACAACATATTCTTAACATGTAGGCATCTTGGCAACTAGAGAAAGATATGTTAGGAGCATCAACTTTTGCCAGCAGTTGTCATTGCATTTCTTTATTAGCAAATTACATAAAGATAGTATCTGATTGAGGGCAGTCCTCTTCTGTGAAAAATCCACACCCCTAAGTGACGTAGTTAAGCCGATCTAACCCTCAGTGTTGACAGTGTTGGATGGAAGAATTTGTCCTTTTACCTAGTTACCACCTCTCAGGGAGATTAATTATGCTGACTGAGAACCTCTCCTGTGGCTGTAGCGAGGGTCTACATTGAGGTGCTACAGCTGCACTGCTGCAGCTATGACACTGTAGCATTTCAAGTGTAGATATGTCCTAAGAAGGGCACTTAACCTCTGACTTTGTGTGTCCTTGGTTGTGGTTTTAACAGAACTGTAGCAAAATTTTATATTTAATTTCCACGTGTCTTTTATCACTGAGTGAGTAACTCATGGCTTGAAAACCAATTGTAGCTTAGTGTAAATGGGCCAATCACCTTCCTTGGGACTGGAAGTATTACGTAGACAGCATTTTTGTACCTGTGGGAGGAAGTTCTCAGTTTTTATCCCAAGCTAGTGCTGTTTCAGCTGTTGCTTGGGGCAGGTTTGGTGAGACTGCAGCTACGTCCTCTACATTTTAAGCCACAAGTTTTTCTGGGGAGTTTTTCTTAAACTTTGTTGTCTGGAGCAACAGATAAACACAGATAACTTTAGTGTCTCTGTTCTGATGGGTTCAAAATACTCATTACCCCAGATGCGTCACCTTTTTAATGTAAGTCTATTAACTTTAGCAAGAATACTGCTCTTTTGTATATTCTTATTCTGTATAGGGGGTCCAAGATTTAGAAAAATTTGTCCTGTATAACAAGTAGGGGAGAGGAGACGATGGGGGTGCATAAACTTTCACCTGTAGGTACCGGCGCAAACCTAACCCAAATTGTTACTGTCTGACTTCCATTTGAAACCTTTATTTCATATAGGGCAGACATGTTTCAAGTCTCGAGGGGTTGTGTGTCTTATAAATGGCTACCAGTTGGCACCCCTTGGCTATCTCAGCAGAGAAGTCAAGGATTGACCATGGGGACTAAACTCCTCTCTCACAGCTAGTGATGGTTCCTCCAGGGAAATGTGAAACCCATAGGCAGGAAAGTGTGGTGGAAGTCTTCACTCACTGTTGCTGCTCATTTTGCATATGTTCTGAGGATAAAGGACCTCGGTTCCCAGAGTTGGCATCCCAACATCTTTTGCCAGTATCAGACTCCTATATATAGGGTCCTACCAAATTCACTGTTATGAAAAATGCGTCACGGTTTGTGAAATCTGGTTCTCCCTCCCTGCCCCTCCCCCATGAAATCTGGTCTTTGTGTGCTTTTACTCTATACTATACAGACTTCACAGGGGAGACCAGCGTTTCTCAAACTGGGGGTCCTGACCCAAAAGGGATTTGCAAGGGGGGTCACAATATTGCCACCCTTCTTTCTGTGCTGCCTTCACAGCTGGGTGGTCAAAGAGCGGTGGCTGTTGGCTGGGCACCCAGCTCTGAAGGCGACTTCCCACCAGTAGCAGTGCAGAAGTAAGGGTGGCAATACAATACGATGCCACCCTTACTTCTGCGCCTGCTGCCTTCGGAGCTGGGCAGCCAGCCTGGGCTTTGCTCCGGCTCTGCTGCTGGCACCAGCACCACTCCCCGGCCTCAGCCCCTGGCTGCAGCCCCACTCCTGGCCCCAAACCCGTCCCCGGCTCCCAGCCCAGCCATGGTATGTCATGATGTCCCTCCACTCTTTCAGCCTGCTTAAAACAGGAAGCGTGGAATTTTTTAAAAACTTATAAGAGCCATGTTTTCCAGTACCAGATCAGATGTCAAAGGGCAATGTAATGTACTGCAAACAAACAGTTTGTGGTTCTAGCTTTAGACTTAACAGTATTGCGTTTTTGAAATGTACGCTGGCATGGACAACTCTTCTATTTTAGAGTTTTTAAAACCTCTCATCTTGAAATGGTTTAGCTGTTGAAATATATGCAGTCACATAGGGAAAGTGCATCTTAGTTATAATTTTTTTTTAAGAGATCTCTAAGAATAGAATTAGCTTTTGAAAGTATTAAACCTTGTATTAGCTCTGTATTGTTTTTGGACGTCTTCACAGAAATTTAGAAAAGGAACCAAGCTGTTTCATATTCTAACAAATTTAGAGGTCAGAAAATCCCCATACAGTGATATGCAACTTTCTCCTGTGATGTGCAGTAAAGTTATATTCTCTAATGAATATATATACTTACACTTTGTGTGAAATTCAAATTTTCACTAAATGATTCTACTTTTGAAAATGGGTTTTTTCTGTGTGGATGTAGGGAATGGAAAGGTGACATAATGCAGGTTTATTAGGCATCTTATAACATTATTTCAAAGTTTGATTTTGTTAAATGAAGGGCTCTGGGAGAGCCCTTACAGCTATTGCATCACTTACCAAGAATAGAAACTTCACTGCATAAGACAGCTTGTCTGCAGTGTGGAGAGATTTGATAAATTAGTGTTTCTAGAGAACGATGGTCACTCATTATGCATTTTAGCTAATAGCTTTTTATTCTAAGTTCTGGTGCAAAATGAAGTAGTAGGTTTTTTCTTCCATCTCAAAGGATGTTTGGCGATTGTAGTATAGACATTAAGACAGTGTAGTTTTGCAGAAAAAAAATTCATAGCTAATTGGTATTATAAATTAATACACAAGACACTGATAAATATACTCTTGTTGTATTTGGGGAGGCTGTGGAGGAATTTTCTTTTGACAATGTGAGGAAATCTGACGGTCATTCATATCAGTTTTTAAAAAAATTCCAGTATAAAACTAAATTGTAATTGTACAATGCAAGAAAAACATCATGCTCATCTAAATCCATGTAAAAATTCCTACTCTTCTAAATAAAAGGTTGGTTCTACATTTTTTTCCCCCTTCTCCTTCATTGTGAAATCTTAGTCAAGATACCAGCAAGGGAGTGTGTTTGTATTCCAGTGGTGTAGCTGAACCAGACAGGTCTGCAGCACAGCGTTCTATTTTTAGACTCTAGGTTGCCATTTTTATCCTGTAAAAATATTCATCAGCGTCCGGGTGACAGGCCATCACTTTTTATAAAGGTGTCAGAGAGACCAGATTTTTTTCCCCTCTGTCCTCTCCTTTTAGGTCGTGCTGTATACGAGTCTTGAGGGGGATGGGGAGCTTGATTTCGATTCAGGCATTAGATTCTTGAATTCACAGATCTTTAGCGTCACACAGTTCATTCATCTTCTTCTGTACGCAGCTGCTTACGCAGCTCCACTTATTGTGTATTATGGGTGAACTGTTCTCGTGCATGTGAGGGGAAAATAAATGGATTGTGATGCCTACTTATGTCTCCCCAGTCTGACCTCCATCTCTGTTCCCCAAAAAGCACATTGATCTTAAAGTGGCATTTCTTTTGAGAGAGAAGGGTTTTTTATCCTTTGTGAAAAACACAAACTTGGGATGTATAAAGGATATATATCTATATAGTTAAGAAGCTATTCTAGATATTTTGGAACATTATTCTGTTGTGATAGACAAACTGTGGTAAGGTGATGTGACATTTCATATTTTGGGATCTTGCAAAGTGGCTAGTACACTCTGGTAAAAGAGTATTTAATACCACCCCATTATTCCTTGTTTCAAGGGACATTTTAGGCTGGTGGTGAGATCTTAAACTATGGGATAGCCTTGTAAGGGAAGTAGTGTAAATCTTATTGCTTGAAACACTAAAATTGTATTGGGCTAAGCACTAGAAACTACACTGCAAGGACAGGTCCTTAACTAGACGACCTAATAAGTCTCCTCCCTATCATTTTAGAATTCATTTTATTGAGAGCAGTGTGCTTGACATGGCACTAACAAATGTGTTCCTCCCCTCAAGGAGCTGCATAGTCTAGTTTATACAGGCTGTACAGTTCAGGCACACACAGTACACTAGGTGATGGTACCTAGTCACAAGCAGAAATTTGGGAAGTTTATATAGGCAATCATTGACAAGCTTTGTGGAAGAAGTAGGTTTTAGGGAGAGATTGGGAGAAGAGATTTACAATGTATTTTTGGATTGTAAGGTCTGAGGTAGGGACCATCTTTTTATAGTGCTCGTACAAGAACAGAGGGGTCCTACTCAATGAGTGGCATTCCTAGGTACTACCACAATGTAAATAAAACATGCATAGAGTGATTTAAAGTGATTTCCATGGAGGAGTACATAGGAAAATCAATGGCATTTGGAAGTGGCTAGGTAGAAGCATTCTGAAAAGTGCAAAAGCAGTTTATTGAGAGAGTATACTCTGCCATGAGAGGCATTTCTGTTACATAAGGCAAGAAATCCCCTCTTCAGGGGTTGAAAGTTGCATGATTTTTGTATGCACGTGATATTACTTATATTTTCTGCTTCAATAAAACTATATTCTGAACAGTTGCCTTTTTGGACTTTTTTCCACTGATGTCATGGAATCGTAGAAATGTAGAATTGGAAGAGATATTCCTGGGGGAATTTTACACCACTGCACAATGCAGAATTCTGCAGAATTTAACACTGTGTGCGCAGAATTTCCTTTCCACCACAGAAATGGGCTGCAGTGGTACTAGTTGCCACTAGGGGCCACTGGACCCGGCAGAGCCCAACTTGCACATAGAAGACACTGCTTCGGGGAGGTAGAGGGAGCTAGAAGGTTCCTGGCAGCTGCATTTCCCTGCGTGCCCTAAGGGAAGGAGAGGGTGTAGGGTTGGCAACTTTCTATTTGCAGAAAATCGAACAACCTTCCTCTGCCCCTTCTCCGAGGCCATGCCCCCGCTCACTCCATCTCCCCTCCCTCTGTCACTCGCTCTCCCCCACCCTCGCTCACTCACTCATTTCACCGGGCTGGGGCAGGGTGGGAGAGGGGATGAGGGCTCCGGCTGCAGGCTCTGGGATGGGGCCAAGTATGAGGGGTTTGGGGTACAGGAGGGGGCTCCGGGCTTGGGCAAGGAGTTGGGGTGTCGGGGGGGTGAGGACTCTGGCTGGGGGTGTGGGCTCTGGGGTGGGGCCGGGGTTTGGGGTACAGGAGAGGACTTGGGTTGCGGACTCCGGTAGGTGCTTACCTCAGGTGGCTCCTGGGAAGCAGTGACATCTCTCTGGCTCCTAGGCAGAGGCATGACCACATGGCTCTGCGTGCTACCCACATGTGCAGGCACTGCCCCTTCAGCTCCCATTGGCTGCGATTCCTGGTCAGTGTAGCTGCTGAGCTGGTGCTGGGGGTGGGGGCAGCGTGCAAAGTCCCTGTGGCCATCCCATAGCCTAGGAGCCAGAGAGATGTCAGCAGCTTCCCAGGAGTTGCGTGGAGCTGGGTAGGGAGCCTGCCTGTGCTACTAACCGGGCTTTTAATGGCCTAGTCAGCAGTGCTGACTAGAGCCACTAGGGTCCCTTTTCAACCGGGTGTTCTGACTGAAAACCGGATGCCTGGCAACCCTAAGAGGGTGGCGCACGGGAAACTCCATGCAAGCCTGGGACCAGGCATCAGGCTTTTTCTTCCTCTGGATCCCTGGGCTCTGGGGGTGATGGTGGAAGGGGGCCACCACAGGGGGAGTCGGTATCTGGCCCAGGGTGGGGGGGTGTACCTGGCTCTCTGGAAAGGAGGTTTGGGTGTATTGGCTGGGGGGGCTCCTGCGGCTGGGCCGTGGGGGGGAGGGGGTGTGAGTTTCTGGCCTCCTGGTTGGGCTCCGTGGGGTGGGGGTAAGGGGGCAGAGAAACAGGAACTGGGTTGTCATAGGGGTTTCTTAACCCTCTACTGCTGGGGGAATTTTTGTGTGTCTGTATCATTACAGACATACTTGCTGAAAGATATTTTGAAATAAATTACCAAAATAATTGAAACTGGCTTGATTATGTAGTGTTATTTTGACCAATAAAATTTTCAGAATTTTTAATTTTTTGGTGCAGAATGCCCCTAGGAGTAGAGACCTCAAGAGAGCATCAAGACCAGCCCCCTGCTCTGAGGCAGGACCAAGTAAACTTTGACCATTCCTGAGAGGTGTCTGTTCAACCTGTTCGTAAAAGCTGCCAAGGATGGGGATTCCACATATTCCTTTCAAAGCTGATTCCAGTACTTATCTACCCTTATATTTGGAAAGATTTTCTTAATATCTAAACTCAATCTCCATTGCTGCAGATTAAGACCATTATTTCTTGTCCTCCCTTCAGCAGACATGGAGAACAATTGATCACTGTCCTGTTTCCAACAGCTCTGAATGTGTTTGAAGATTGTGATCAGATTACCCCCTCAGTTTTCTTTTTCAGGATTATACATGCCCAGTTTTTTAAATCTTTCCTCATTGCTCAGGTTTTCTAAACCTTTTTTGTTTTTGTTGCTCTCCTTTGGACTCTCCAGTTTGTCCACATCTTTCCTAAAGTGTGGCTCCCAAAATCGGACCCAGCACTCCAACTGAGGCCTCGCTGGTGCCAAGTAAAGTGGGACAATTACATTCCCTGTCTTATATACAACACTCCTGTTAATACACCCCAGACTATTATTTTTTCACAGCTGCATCACATTGCTGACTCATTCAATTTGTGATCCATTATAACCCCCACATCATTTTCAGCAGTACTTAGCCAGTTATTCCCCATTTTGTAGTTGTACATTTGATTTTTCCTTCCTAACTGAAGTACTTTGCACTTGTCTTTTGAATTTCATCTTGTTGATTTCAGACAATTCTCCAATTTGTCAAGAGCATTTTGAATTCTAATCCTGGCCTCCAAAGTGCTTGCAACCCTTCCCAGCTTTGTGTCGTCTACAGATTGTATAAGCATATGCTCACCTCCATTGTCCAAGTCTTTAATGAAAATATTGAATAGCACCAGACCTAGGGCTGAGCCCTGTGGGACACCCACCAGATATGCCTTTTCAATTTCACATCAAAACATTGATAACTAATCTTTGACTATGAGGGGGGAGGGATAGCTCAGTGGTTTGAGCATTGGCCTGCTAAACCCAGGGTTGTGAGTTCAATCCTTGAGGGGGCCGTTTAGGGATCTGGGGCAAAAATTGGTGATTGGTCCTGCTTTGAGCAGGGAGTTGGACTAGATGACCTCCTGAGGTCCCTTCCAACCCTGATATTCTATGATCTTTCAACCAGTTGTACACCCACCTTATAGTAACTTCATCTACTCCATATTTCCCTAGTTTGCTTATGAGAATGTCATGTGGCACTGTGTCAAAAGCCTTACTGTAACCAAGATATATCACATCTTCTGCTTCCCTGCATCCAGTAGGCTAGTAATCTTGTCAAAGAAGGAAATTAGGTTGGTTTGGCATGAATTGTCCTTGTCAAATCTGTGCTGGTTGTTTCTTATGCCCTTATCCTCTGGGTATTTACAAATGGATTGTTTAATAATTTGTTCCAGTATATTTCCAGATATTGAAGTTAGGTTGTGTGGTCTATAATACCTGGGGCTCTCTTTGTTCCCCCTTTTAAAGATAAATGCTCAGTGTGCCCTTGACCAGTGCTTTGGGACCTCACCCGCCTCCTAGAGTTCTTGAAGATAATCACCAGTAGTTCCAAGATTGCTTCTGCTAGTTCCTTAAGTACCATAGGATGAATTTCATCAGGCCCTGCCAATTTGAATATATCTAATTACTGAACTATTTTTTAATCAGTTCTTTCCCTATTTTGGCTTGTTTTGTTAGGTATTTGGTCATCATTAATCTTTTTAGTGAAGACTGAAGCAAAATAGAAATTAAATACATCCGCCTTCTTGAGGTCATCAGTTATTAGCTCTTCTTCCCTGCCAAGTAGAGGACCTATGCTTTTTCTTCCTTTCTCTTGCTCCTAATGTGTATTTAAAGAACCTCTTCTTATTGTCTTTTATATCCCTGCTGAGGTGTAACTCATTTTGTGCTTTAGCCTTTCTGATATTGTCCCTACCTGCCGGTACTATTCTTTTGTACTCCTTTTTAGCAATTCATGTGTTTCCACTTTTTGTAAGATTCCTTTTTGATTTTCAAATTATTAATATTTCAATATTACTATATTGGCCTCCTACTATTCTTCCCATCTTTCCTCCACATTGGGATGGTTTGCAGTTGTGCCTTTAATATTCCCTCCTTGAGAACCTAACAGTTCTCCTGAACTCCTTTATCCCTTTGGAGCTGTGCCTTAGGTGGGCTCAAAGGAACTTATTCTTTGATCTGTTGAAATGGAGACATGTTTGAATGGCTTGAATAAAAACGTTGAGGTGAGAATAGAGCTTGACTTTTCATGCACCAGTAAGTGCCTGATATCCTCGTGTTATGTGACATGTTGTATGTTAACTGCTTGGAGTATTTTAATTCATGGTGTTTTTCAGTTGTGGAGGAGACAACTGAAAATCTGAGTCTGGTTCTAGAGGCGGGCAGTAAGAAGTATATATTAAAAATATATATATACAAGAACTGTCTCTTATCTTACTTCCTCTACAGCTACTTCCTATCTCCTTTCATCTTTAAACTCCTCAAATGTGCTGCCTTTGTTTGTTGCCTCAAGTTTCCATCCTGCATATCTTGCAGTCTGATTTCTATCTTCTCTGTTCCAGTGAAATTGCTCTTACCTAGGTTTCTTTCCTCTCCTGGTCAAATCTCAGGGTTTCTATTCCATTTTCACCCTCCTTGACGTGCTTGCTGCTTTTGACACTGATCACTCCTTCCTAATAACATCTTATCCCTTAACTTTCATGATACTGCCCTCTCCTGATTTTCCTACCTCTCTGGCTGTTCCTTTAGCATCTCTTTATTCATGGATCCTCTTTCTCTCCTCTCTCCACTTTCTGAAGGGATCTCACAGGGATGTGTCTTATGCTCTGTTTCTCTCTGGATGATCTCACTGCTAGGGCCTAAGCTATCATCAGTACTCTAACTCATCAGTCTGCCTTCCTGTTTCCGTCAGTCCAATCTCACATCTCAGCCTGTAGGAAGGAAGGCGTGGGGAGAGTCAAGATGACTACCAAATTGTAAGCCTGAGTGACATGGTGGATGGTGTTGATGTTGACAGTTACACTTTGCTACCTCAGGCCTTGGTCCGTCCTATTCTCTCCCTGTGGCACATAACAGTTTGGTTTCCTGTGAGCTGTACAACTTCGCTCAAATTTCATTTGTTGGGGTTAGTGTGTAGGTGCTAGGTAGGGTGACCAGATGTTCCGATTTTATAGGGACAGTCCTGATTTTTGGGTCTTTCTCTTATATGGGCTCCTATTATCTCCCCCCTCCCCCCACCTCCATCCCAATTTTTCACACTTGCTGTCTGGTCACCCTAGTGCTGGGTGGTGGTGTTGGCCTGTAATATACATGAGGCCCGAGTAGATAATCTTGAGGTCCCTTCTGGCCTTAAACTCTGACCTCTGTTCTCTGTATTTGAGAGATTATGAACTCTGTTTTGGCCATGTTGAGCTTTATATGATGAGTCATCCCAGGTCAGGAGTGGAGAAATATATTTGAGTTGTTAGAATTGGGATAGTGATGAATTCCATGAGAGCGGCGAGGTCGCTGAAGGATAGGTTGTGTGAGGAGAAGTAGGGGACCAAGAACAGAGCCCTGAGGGACTCTCATTAGAGGAAGGGGAGAGTGGGAAGCAGAATGTAAATTAGACAAGGGTGTGTGGTTTTAGATGTTTTGTTTTTGATTGTTGTTATCTCCTGTGATGAAGATGATCATGTATTGAATACAGAACTACTCAAATGTAAGACTAGAAACGAAGATTTCCACTGTATGAGAAAATACTTGCGCACATTTCTGGCAGATTAAATATTTGAGGAATGCATGTCTTTGAGACATCAAACTAGGCAAGTCTAGTCACTTTTGGTTCAGCTGGTATTGGTGAAATTTGCATTGTGAATATAGTCTGCAGCTGAGTGGCTTTGATATCAGTGGTTCTAGTAAAGTCATTTTTGCAGATGGTCATTATTTAAATCTTTAATCTTGCAGGTTGTCAATTTTGCATGATGTTACCATTTTTAAAATTTACTTCTAAATGAAATTAGTGCAGATTTGTAGGTCACTTTTCTTTCCTTGTGTTCCACAAGCTAAAGTGAAATTTATTTTGAATAATTTGAAGAAAATGAATTCCGTGGTGAGGTCGCTGAAGGACAGGTTGTGTAAGGAAGATGGGACCAGGAACAGAGCAATGGTAGCAAATAGGTGGCTGAGTCTGGGAACTGAACCTCATTCCCTAGCCTGACTATGCAAAGCGTGCTCATTAGGCTGTTAGACTGAGCCTGCTGTTTACATGTATGTCTTATGTCTTATATAGAAATACTTTTCATGTGTGGAAAAAACCTATACAATTTCTAGATTTTTACTGAGTGCCCGTAACTTTTCTGCTTAATTATTAGCTATTTAAATGAGTAAAATCTGTAGTGGAAGTCACATTTGTCTTATTTTTACACCAAGTTTTCTGTTTTTCTTTAATAAAAATGCAGGGAGTTGCTGCTGTCTTATTAACTTGCAGTCTGCATGCTTATCTTCTTTGTTCTTTGTTAAATATGAGCTGGCATGTGTTAAACTGCATTAGTGTTCACTCTTAGGGACTTCAGTGGTTTCTAAATTTGGCATTGCTAAACCGGTGCCCTGTTTGCTTGAATCAATTGGGACTCCTATTTTTAGCAACAAAAGGGAATTGAAATAGCAATTTTCTTTCCATGTAATAGATCCCCAAGAGGCATACTGATGCAAGCTCTGTCATTCCATATTCTCCCCCTCCCCAAAAGCACTCAGACGAAAGGCAGCTGTCATGGTTTGCGGCAGTATTAATCTTTAATCAATCGAGTGTTTTCTGCATTCAGGTGTTCAGGGGAAAAAAAGGGTCACGAGGAGGATCTGCCTAGAATAACTAAGCACTCATGCATGGGCTGTGCAGTCAGAATTTGGTGGGTAACTGCAGGGAATAGACAGAGAAGCTAAAAATAGTGTTTGCTTTCAGTGTTTCTCCAGTCTATTTTTGATGCTTGATTTTGATAAGGTTGATTGGGTTCCTACTAAAAATAACTGTTCCTAGCAAGTTAAGGACAAAAAGTAGAATATTTTTAACAAATACAGACTAAAGTACTTTCCTTGGCTGCAGATAATTTGGGAGCTAGGCATTGGTCAGTTGCCAGTGTTTTATATAATCTGTAATAATGAGACACTACTTAGTGCCAAGCAGGGATAGTCTTTATTCTTGCCAGCTTCTGTTCTCCCAAAGGGCTGGCATATTCTTGGTACAGTGTTCATATTATTCTGTAGCTGAAGACTCTTCAGATTCATCAGGCATCTATGCTATTGAAGTTTACACCCATGTTAAGCTTTCTACTGCTGTAATGTTCCTGTGAACTGCACTGCTGCAAAAGAAAAAAAACCTGTTCCTTAGTTTATTTTGTTTAGTGCTGAAACCTGTTTTAGCTCAGGCACTTGTGAAATAACATATAACCTGGTTTGCACCTAGTTTTAATTGAATCATATAGGTCTTTAAAAATAGTGATCTGACCATGACTAGCTCCTGCACACTGCAGAGCAGTGGCTATTCACAAATATAAATCTTTCCCCATGCACTGGAGACAGCTTCTACTGTAGCCACTTCCCTCTCATATTTCTCCCTCACCCCTGTGTTACACGACGTGTCAAAGCCATTCTTCGCAGCAGTTGAGAACACTGAGTACCACATTCAGTGGGTCTGAATTGCAGCCTGGATGTATGGCTGAGCTTTCATCTTTAGGTTCCGTTTCTGTTAGCTAAACTCCATCCTTAGAGGTCCTTTTGTTTTTTCTTTAAGTGCTTGCTCATGTTGATTCCATTCTAGGTGTGTGCGTGCCCATATGCATGGTCGTCAGAGATTTTTGCCTTAGCAGTATCCATAGGGTTAGCTGTGGCGCCCCCTTGAGTGCCGGGCTCATGCGTAGGTATATCAGGCGCTGCTGGCCATATGCCCTCTCAATTCCTTCTTACTGCCCATGGTGATTGGGCTAGCGGTTTTGACTCTTCTAACTTTGAGCCTTAGGGCCTTGTAAATAGTTTATAGTCGTTAGTGTTAAGTAATTTTGAAGTCTAATTAGAAGTTAGAGTCCCATGAGGGACTTCGCCCCAGGTGGGGCGTGCCCCAGTCTCTGGGGTTTAAGCCCTGCTCGGACTGCAACAGGCCTATGCCTGTTAATAATCCCCACAGTGGTTGCCTCAGATATTTTGGGGAATCACATGTGAAGGACAAATGTTGTATCTGTAAAACCTTTTGACCCAGGACCCAGAAAGAGCACAGTATCCATCTGAGGGCTCTCCTCGCTGGTCATATCTGTGGCAACAAAAAGAACAAGCAGGGGCAAACTAGTTAAAGCCCCAAAAATAAAGAGGCTAAAAGACTGGACCTTTTTGGGAGGCAAATTTATTTGACAGCCAGCCTGTTATTTCGGGTGGCGAACTGCTAGGTTCTCTTGGGAAGATACAATTTTGACTTATGGGACTCCCTCCATAAGTTCAAGGAATCCCTCCCACAAGATCTGGCCCAGGAATTTGGCAACTTGGTAGAGGAGGGTACCATGGCAGCAAGGTGCTCTCTTCAAATGGTGTGGGATGCAGCTGACTCGGCTGCTAGGGTAGTCGTATCGGCGGTGGTCATGAGGCGCAGCTCATGGCTTCAGATTGCTGGCCTTTCCCAAGAAATGAGACCTCAATCCAGGATCTCCTATTTGATGGGAATTGACTCTTTGCAGAGCAGATGGATGCTGGGTTGAAGGGCACTCGGGGCAGCCTTTGCTCGCTGACTATGCATACGCCTGCATTCACTACTGCTATGAGCTGGTGAAAGTGCCTCTGCTGGCAATCGTGACGGCACACTTGACTAGGGCGCAAGTGTCTTCAGCGGCCTTCCTGGTGCAGGTACCAATCCAAGAGATCTGTAGGGCCGCTGTCTGGTTGTCTGTCCACACGATTCGTGTCTCATTACGCACTTACCCAGCAAGCTCGTGATGACGTTGGCTTTGGCAGAGGAGTACTGCAAGCTGCGCAACCGTGAACTCTGAGGCAACCTCCATGGGCACTACGTGCGAGTCACCTAGAATGAAATTGACATGAGCAAGCACTCGAAAAAGATAAAACAGTTACCTACCTTTCATACCTGTTGTTCTTCAAGATGTGTTGCTTATGTCCATTCCATTACCTGCCCTCCTGCCCCTCTGTCAGAGTTGCTGGCAAGAAGGAACTGAGAGGGCCCCTCAAGGGGGCGCCACAGCTGACCCTCCAGATACCGCTGAGGCAAAACTCTCCGACAACCACACACGTGGGCACATGCACACACCTAGAATCGAATGGACATGAGCAACGCATCGTGAAGAATAATAGTTAAGAAAAGTGGGTAACTGGTTTTTCCTGGGGACTGACTTTATTCCTCTGGCCTTCAGTATAATAAGACTTCAGTGGTAAGACTTTATATTGATGTTTGAGTTCTCATTTTTGTAGGGCTTGTTGATGTTCTTACACTCACAGTGTTGCCTATTTGCTAAGTTCAATGAGCTTGTCTTCACTGGGAAAAAGGTATGGTTTTTAAAATCTTGTAAAATCTTAGTGTCGGCAAGACACAAGACATTAACTTCAATGTAACTAGTCAAGGTAAACACTAGGCAGGGTCTAGGGCTTAGCTTGACTAGAAACAACAGGGCAAAACTATCCTTCTATTTTGTCTCCACTGTGATTTTACAAGATACCTATCTAAGCCTCAGTGCATGTCTGAAGGCAGACTTGATCTTTTGACTTTGTGTTCACTGCTAGACATGGGCAGTCATAAGTTATTCATGCTTTAGCAAAACTCCGTAGAGTGCAACCACACTGCAGAATAGCAGAAGAGTTCTGCATCCCTGTTATCATGCCCTATGTCCACACTTGCCTTCTTTCCAGTCTTGAGAGATTAAAAGTTTTCTGGGTGCACATCCCATGCTTCATTGCTGCATAGAGCTGCACCACTTCATGCTCAGTCTTGCATGGTATCGTGGGACAACTTGTCCAGCCCTTCTGGGGATTGTGAGTGAAAGTGATTTAGGCCCAAGAAATTTACTTCCTGGCAGGACCCAAGCTGCTGTGCATTTACCTCCTGATGCTCTAAGGTATGCTTCTGCTTGTCAGAACTGTTTTTTTTTTTTTTAAGGAGACAGTGTTGACTTGGTGTGCCTCTGAAAAAACTGTTGCAAAGAGGATGGTAGTGAATGTTTCAGTGGTGGCTTTGTAACTAAAGACGATAGCGAGAGCTTGCTGTTACAAGTAGAAGAGGAAGAAAGCTCAGTGCCATGTGGACACGGAGAAATGGACCTAGCTCATGCTCTTTGATTGCAGGGTCCCGTCCGCTACCCCTGCCTCAAAGCACTGCTTCTAGATCAGGACCACAAGGGCAGACTGATTTAACTACATCGTGATGGAAATGTAGTGATTGGCAGTGGGTCCATAACTTTCATATGAAAAAAGCAACGTTCTTGGAGCTGTGTGAGGAGCTGTGTAGTTTGTTACAGAGCTCTTGGTAGTCATTTTGGGGTTGGCAAATCGGCAGGTGGTTCAGTGGTTATGGAGATTTGCAAGGCAATTATTGCTCTACTGCAACCCAGGGTGGTTATATTGGGAAATATCCTCAGAATAATGGTGCGTTTTGAAGGGGTTCCTGAGGTATGCAGGAATTATTGATGGTGCACCTAAACCTATGTGCTGCCTGCTATTTGGATAAAGTGAGTACATTCTTAGGAAAGAATACTGCTATGTCATTATGCAGGCCTTTGTGGAACACCATGGCAGATTCACAAATGCCTAATAGGATGCACTCGTGGAGTACATGATGTCAGAGTGATCTGAAGGTGTGGCCTATTTTAGTCTGAGCAAGGTGAGATGTTATTCCCTCCTAGCGAAAGTCATCATTGGAGTGTCCATGCCCACTGTGATTTTTAGTGACCCTACTCACCGCTGTCCTGGGTGATCAAGACTTCTTATGATTTCCACCAACCTGGCAGCAGACCGTTCACCTACAGACTAAACATGTGCAGGGTGGTGGTGCAATGTGCTCTTGGCCAACTGAAGGTAAGATGGAGCTGCTTACGGACTTCTTTGGTCTGTAGTGTGTATAATGCCATGCAAGTGATTGAGGCATATTGTGTGCTTCACAATATACGTGATAAGGGAAATATTTTGGAGCAGAATAACTGGAGGACACCATGGTTTTGGAGTCGTCTTAGAGACAACTATCTAGTGCGCGTCTAGTTGCTAGTGCAGTAGCAAAGGCTATAAAGTAATGCCTTGTGCACCTGCATTCCCAAACTGTGTGGGAAGCACGCTAGGGCTGATGCTGCATCTGGGGCTGCAAGACTGAAATTAAGTATAGCCTTGTCTGACCTTTGTATGAAACGAGTATGTTGGACATGTCATTTTGCTTGTTGTGATTATCCATTGTCACTCCAGACCTCCGTATGTGACCGAACAAATTTTTGTTAAAAACAAATGTATTTTGGGCAGTCCAGCTATCATTACATAATTGTAAAAGTGTGCTAAACAAGTGTAAAACAGCAACAGATACAAGCAAGAATATAACAGTACAAACATTTCAAATATTCAAAGGAGGAGAGTAGTAGCTGTGGTTCCCAGTATGCTCTGAAGGAAGGAGACCGTGGCACATAGGAAACTTCACACAAGCCTGGGACCCAGCATCAGCCTGTCTGTCCCTCTGGATCCCTGGGCTCTGAAGAGTAGGGGGATGGGTAGCTGGGCTTGGGGGGACGCGTCATGGCTGGGCTCTGTTGGGGCCGAGGGAGGATGGCTGGGCTCTGTTGGGGCCCCACGGCTGGGCGCTGGGAGACAAGTGGTTTGGGTGTATTGGCTGGGAGGGGCCCTGCGGCTGGGCCCTGGGGGGGAAGGGTTGTGGGGGTGTGACCCCCCGGCTGGGTTCGGGAGGGGTGGGGGGCGGCAGAGAAACAAGAACTGGGTTGTTATAGGGGTTTCTTTAACTCTTTACTCCTGGGGGAATTTTTGTGTGTGTCTGTATTGTTACAGACATACTTGCTGACAAGTATTTTGAAATAAATTATCAGAATAATTGAGACTGGTGTGATTATGTAGTGTTATTTTGACAAAATTTGCAGAATTTTCAATTTTTTGGCACAGAATTCCGCCAGGAGTAGTCCTGGTCCAATGTCACTTTCCCCAGAGATCCTGCAGCCTTTGGGTCACTGAGTGGTTTCCTTGGAGTGGTCTCCTCCCCTCTCGTCCCTCACTGAATCTAACACCTACCTCAGGTTTCTAAGAAAAGTTTGAATGTCCTTTAATGTGTCTATGATTTTAAACACTTTCTATGCAGCTATGAATAAAATATTGCAACTTTCATTTGAAAATGTCATTTCTAGCTAGTTTCTCCTCCATTCCAAACTTGTTTAAAACATTTTCCCAGGAAAAGAACAGTAAGTTTACAGACTCTTACCATGCCCCCAGATTTTTTTCTTTAATATGGGAGACTTTTAGTGAAGGGTGCAGTCCCAGTAAAACAGAAGCATTAGTGATTATTTCAGACTTCCTCCAGACTGCTGTGCTGTTAGATGATGTGGTTCTGTTGGAGGTCCCAGACTGGAAGAGAGAGAAGTTAATTGCAGGCCTCTGTGTGGAGACCTTCTGTTTATGGGAGGGAAATCTTTGTGTCTTGTACCAGATGGAATGATAAATGACTGGAGGGAATTTGTGAGGTACAGGGAAGACCGAAGGAGGCTTGTCTTGCCCAGAAATCTCTAGAACAGCTCATATTTCTACTGCGTGAAAAAGTCTACTTTCCTACTCCTAGGAATGGAGCAACGTAAGATCTGCAATCTGGTAGCTGCATAGTGAGAGGATGATGCCATGTGTTGCCTTAAGGTGCTGTCTATTCCTGTGGTATTCGTGGTGGTGCATTTAAGGGATTGTGTTCGTGCAAGCCATATTTTGCTAGGGCTATGGCTATAATTTTTTTAACTTTCAAGTCTTTTACACTCATGCCATTTTCTTCTATTAATAAATTTCTACTTATATCAGCCATTGTAAGCAGCTGCTCATTTACAACCTCCACTTGTCTACCATATTGAACAGTGGTTAGTTAGGAAGAGGAGATGGAGGGGGTAGCAAGGAATAGAGGCATGCATAATTGGGCTGCATTTCTTTCCAGCAAAAGCAAGATGTGGGATTATAGGCTAAAACTCACCCACACCTTTTTGTACTATCCTTAGTAACAATAATGGCTGTGCTCATCTCATCAATCTGAGATGCTGTGTCCTCTAGTTCTTCTGTGTGGGTGTCCTCCACCCGACAGTGTTCACCAGGTCCAGTTCATAGAGGTGATTCTGTGATTTGGAGAAGAGGTCTTCTCTAGGCTGGTTGCTCACAGCTGTTGAGATGAGTTTCATGTCCAACATGCAAATCTGCATTCATCCCAACTCCACAGATGAGGCCAGCCTGACATGGAGATCTTTGCTGGGGATGTTGCTCAGCACTTCATCTAGCTCATCAGGGTAGCACTGAACTTGGAATTGTTATCCTTGGCCCTGTGGTAGCTCACATCGAGCCCCTTGATCTTCTCTCTACCGTATTGTGTGGTTTGATTGATTTCCACAATCGGCCAACGGTTTCCGAGCCATCTTGTTGTAATGTTGGGCAGCCCTCTTCTGGGTCCTGGCTTTCTTATTGGCATCCAGCCAGGTGACTGATTTCTGATATACTGAATAGTCGTCTTGTTGGCATTCTCATTGCTGTATCCGTCCAGAGATGACTGAAGCAAGCAGTGTGGTTCCAAAGATACTGAGTAGAACCATATATCGTCAGGAGAAAGCACAGAAATATTGCAGATAGGACACAGGATTGGTGCCCGGGGGGCTTTTGGAAAAGATTGGTGGATCATCAATTGTTGTGGTTGATCATGGCCATATGTCTTCACTGCAGATGCCTCAAGTTCACTTGTCTTGCTTTTTGTTAACTCGTGTTGTGCCCTGTACCCCAGAGAGTGGCGACTGCTGTGTGTGTGTGGCAGAGTGATGGCATGACTGAAGGGTATTCATGTCTGAACAAAGTGCGTTCACAAGAAAACTTGTGATCGAGTTAAATCTCTACTGAAGACCGAGCCACACAGAATACAAGGCTGTGTAAGGACCCATCCTACTGCAGTTTGATGATCTGGTGCTTCTGCCACTCCTTTGCTCATGCTGTGTGCTCTTCAGATGACATATATAGAGAATTGTGTGCGCACACACAACTACATTTAAAAGGATGTTATTAAGGTAGCAAAGTCAAATACTCAAAAGTTAGGAAATGCCAGAATTAAGATTTCCTTTGTATCCTTAATTTGGCTCCCTTGTTGGTGTAGATATGTTAGGTTGGTCTGTGTCTACACTACAGACCGCACAGCGGCACTGCAGCACAGCTGTACTGCTGCAGCTTTGCCGCTGCAAGGTCTCCTGTGTCGCTGCTCTATGCTGGTGGGAGAGAGCTCTCCCACTGGCATAATGAAACCACCGCCAATGAGTGACGGTAGCTTTGTCAGTGGGAGATGCTCTCCAGCCGACAAAGCATTGTCCACGCCAGCGCTTTTGTCAATGAAACTTTTATGTCGGGCAGGGAATGTTTGTTTTTTTCCACACCTCTGACAAAAGTTTTGCCGACAAAAGTGCTAGTCTAGACAAAGCCTTAGTCTTCAATTATGTGATCACATACTACTTGTCCACAGGACCCCTGCCTCATTCAGTGCATTGGATTGACAATGGTCACTTCATGAGCACCATCTCAATGTTTTGCTTGCTCTTCATTGTTCAATGTGTTGCTCTCGACCTTGTTTAATGCATGCTATTCATGGTGTTTTTTTTTTCAGAAAGCCTTCCTCAAGGTGGCCTGTGAAGAGGGTAGCTTATTGGCGAGTCAGGCTAGTACCAATGGCTGTTCCCATGGTTTAGACAAAGTGTTTATTGTTGAATATAAAATTGTTATGGGTGTGGGTGAAATGGATGTTTGGCACTGGTTTTAGGGTGGATAGCGGATTGTTGTCAATTGTCCTGTAGATATTTGAGGCAGGCAGGGATGCTGTCATTGAGAGAGCTGTTGGTATATAGGGAGATGACATCCGTGCTGGCAAGGATGGAGTTCTGGGGAGGTTGTTAATGTTGCAGAGTTTTTTTTTGAAGGAAGTCAGTTGTATCCTGGAGGAAGCTGGTTTGTGCAGTGAATGCTTTGAGGATGATTTCTGAGAGTCCTGGTATTTCTTCGGTAAGAGTGTCCTGGGTTCCCTTGTTTGTATATCTTAGTAAGTATCTAGAAGATCCCTGTCGGAGGGTTCATGGGGGATGAGGTTGTAGGGTCTCTCCTGGTGTTTGGCGAGGGATTTGATGATATCCTTAAACTCCTGTGTGAATGGGTGGGGGGAGGGTCTTTGAGTTTTTTCTAGTAGGTAGCATGGGAAAGCTGTTGGTAGGCCTTGTTAATATAGTCATTATGGTTGAGAACTGTGATGGCCCCCCCTTTTTCCACTGGTTTGATCATTATCCAGTTGTTGGATTTCATGAACTGTATAGCTCTCCCCTTGCAGTGGACAGATTGTGGTGAATGTGATATTTAAGAACTTCACTATCCATTTTTTTTCCTGAGGCAATTGATGTAATGATCAAATGTGAGATTTTTGTTTCTATGGAACTCATTGCTGTAGTATTGGAGTGCTTTCCAAACATAGTGAATTTATTTTCACATCACCCTGTGAGATGAGTGGGAATTAGTCCAATCATACAGATGTGAAACTGAAGCAGAGAGATTATGGCCATAAATACCTACTAATTTTGGGTGCCTAACTTGGACACCAAGGACCTGATTTTGCAGAGTACTTAACATGTTTTCCCAGAAATCTCTGCTCTAGGAATTACTTTGGGGAAGTTCTATGGCCTGGGTTATGTAGGTAGTTAGACTAGATGATCAAATGATCCCTTCTGACCTTGGAATCTGAGAATCTGTGAAATGCTAAAAAGCAATTTGTATTAAAAACACAGCTTCCACTGATTTCAGTTTCAGCTGTGAGTTCTCAGCATTTCTGCAGATCAGACCCTAGAGTATCAAGTTGGATACCCAGAAAATGAGGAATACAAATTAGTGTCCACCTGTGGAAAAGTTTGGTTTAAGTAACTTGCCTAGCATCACCTAGGCATTCTGTAGCAAAGGCAAGGATAGAATCAGGTTCTCCAGGACAGCATTCAACTGCCATATCCGTAAGACACTTCTTTCTCTTCATTTAATACCCTCCCTTATTCACACTACTAGGGTGACCAGATGCCCCAATTTTATAGGGACAATCCCGATTTTTGGGTAAGATTTTTGGTCTTTTTCTTATATAGGCTCCTATTACCCCCTGCCACCGTTCCGATATTTCACACTTGCTGTTTGGTCACACTATATACCTTCCAACTTCTGTAACAAATGAAGCAGGGGTCCTACGGACAACTCTCCTTCACTATACAACATACATTTATCTCCATAGCAGATCCATTCTGTGCAGTTAATGTGGAAAAAATAGTATGTGGTCATGTAATTTAGACTGCATCATAGTGTGTATACACAGGGGGTAGAAGTAAGATTGCACATGTAACCTCAATTCTGGCATTTTCTAACTTTTGAGTGTTTGACTTGACTTAATATTATTTTAATATATCTTTTGTATGTGTAACATGGTAGCTTTTTAAAAAAGCAAACTGAAAAAATAAATTCTGTTGTGGCATATCGACACCCACATGGTTCATTAGCAGGGCTGGAACCTTTAGATCCACCACACACACACCTGCTACTTGAACTAACAAATTAACATAGCAGTAGTACCTTGTCATTCTCTGTATGGAGCAGCATTGGAGAAGAATGACACAATTTGCTAGTGGGTTTCACAGATATTTGCTAACAACAGAAGAATGGTGAGTCTCAGGAATCTTGGGTTCCATTCCAGGGAGGGAAACGAGAGACCCTTTTGCCTGTTCTCTTCTTCTCCTCTCCCCCCCGCCTGCCTGCCCCCAAGCATGACTCTGTCCCATTCTCCTCCAACCTATCCCAATCCTGGCTTCTCCCTACCCCAGGCTTGTTGTAGCCAGCACTATTCTTCTTCGAGTGCTTGCTCATGTCCATTCCATGTTAGGTGCATGTGCAACTGCTGTAGGAAGCCTATGCGGGTCAGTGACCCCCACACCAGTTGTTTAAAATGTTTAGGGGAGTCTGATATTAGCGACAGGTGTCGCATTTGCAAGAGCTTTAAGCCTCACACTAAGAAAGAGCGGGACATCCAACTTTAAGCACTCCTTATGGAGTCGACACTGACTCTGGCACCAGAGCAGCAAAAATCGGACTCCATGCCCAGCATTGCAGCTTCTGTGCGGAGTGCCCCACCGGTGTCATTGTCAGACAGGCGAAAATCCACCTCCCCAGCACCGGCCAGTAAGAAGAGGAAAACCAGGAGAGGTCGGCTTCCTGCTCGCAAGGGCAAGGAGAGGGCAGGAGGTGAGCCTAGACCCATGAAGGCCGGCTCATCACCCGCAAGTGGGAATCGGGCCCCGGCTTCTGTTGAGCGGGTCAACCAATCCCGGGACGTGCTGACCGCCCCAGACAGTGGCATGGGAGTCCAGCACCTGACGATGCCATTGACCCTGGAGGCCCTGCAGGTGGCGCAGGACATCATGTCCTTCCTGGTGCTGCCCACACCGGTGATGGCAGTTCCCAAAGCAAGGGATAAGCCTGCCTGTAGACCATTCCGTTGGTCCCCATCAGTGCGGCTCCACTCACCACCTGTGGGAGCGTCCCACCAGCGCTCACCCGCGTAGAGCTACCTCGATACAGGCTGGCTCTTCCTGCACCCAACAGGGGTCTAAGCAGGCATTTTGAGGGGCGCGTAAGGGCAACATTTCAACCACTTTCCTGGATCCTGCCCCTCTCCTTTTCTCCAACTGTCTTTCTTTTTTTCTTCCCAGCCTGGGCATCTATAACTTCGGACCATTGGGTCCTCAATACTATGATGCAGGGCTATATCCTCCTTCCCGTCCTCCTTCAGGGGCTCCTCTCACGAGAGTCTATTGTGTCAGGAGTTGTAGGGCCTGCTGCAGGCAGGGTCTGTGGAAGAAGTCCCCCTAGACCTCAGGGGCAAGGGGTTCTATTTCCGGTATTTTCTGATCCCAAAGGGGGCCTAAGGCCCATCTTGGACCTGAGATCTCAACAAGTATCTCAAGAGGTTGAAGTTCCGCATGGTCTCCCTGGCCTCCATCATCACCTCCCTTGATCTGGGAGACTGGTATGCCATCCTCAACTTGAAGGATGCATACTTTCATAGAGCGATCTTTTAAGGACACAGACACGTCCTCCGCTTCATGGTGGGATCCGCACACTACTAGTTCATGGTGCTTGCTTTAGGCATTGGAGTATCCTGATCTACCCCTACCTTGATGACTGGCTGGTCAAGGGTCACTCCAGGTCCAGGACACTATCACGATGCTGCTGACCACATGCAGGAGACTAGGCCTGTTGAGAAACAAGGAAAAATCTATCTTTCCTTGTATAAAGGAAAGAGTTTATCGGGGTGGTCCTCGACTCTACCAGGGCAAAGGCATTTCTGCTGCATGACAGGTTCCCAATGATAAGAGACCTCATTGCTGGAGTCTCCGTGTTTCCTATCACGATGGTCAGGGTCTGCCTGTGGCTGCTGGGCCACATGGCGGCGTGCATGTACATCATCCACCATGTGAGGTTCCGGATACGACCCCCTCCAGCAGTGCTAGCAACAGTCTATGCCCCATCCAGGGATCACCTGGACAAGGTAGTCACCATCCCACCAGAGGTAGTCACCATGTTGCAGTGGTGGACCGACCCTGAAACAGTCCTTCATGGATCCTGTTCAACAGCCGTGACCTTCGGTACCACTGATACTGGATGCCTCAGACCTTGGCTGGGGAGCGCACCACAGCGTGATGCGGATGCAAGGTACATGGTCTGCAGATAAATGTCAAAGAACTCAAGGTGCTTCACCTAGGCTGGCGTTTTATCTGGAGTGTACCAAGCCCTTTTGCAGGTCGATGCAGCTCTTCATCTCGACGGGACAGGATGAAGGGCCTTCTGGTGTCCTCTCAGAGGATCTCCAACTTAATCACTTCCTGCATACGGACCTCTTATGAGTTGGCGCAGGTCCAACCGCCACTTCTGTTGAAAGCCCACTTGACAAGAGCACAAGCGTCCTTGGTGGCCTTCCTGGCACATGTCCCCATCCAGGACATTTGCAGAGCCACGACGTGGTCTTCAGTTCTCATGTTCATGGCACACTATGCCATCACCTAGCAGGCCAGAGACGACACTGGGTTCAGCACAGCTACATGTCCATGAACTCCTACCCACCTCCGTTGGTGCTGCTTGGGAGTCACCTAACATGGAAGGGACATGAGCGAGCACTCGAAGAAAAAGACAGTTACCTTTTTCCATAACTGGTGTTCTTCAAGATGTGTTGCTCATGTCCATTCCATGACCCGCCCTCCTTCCCCGCTGTTGGAGTTCTGGCAAGAAGGAAATGAGGGTGGTGGTGGGGGGGGGGTGGCACCCCTTATGCCACGGCATATGTGTGCCACTCCAGAGGGCGCCAGAGCCGGTCCCCTACGGATACCACAGAAGGAAAAACTTCCAGCACCGGTGCATGTGGCAAGCACGTACACCTAACATGAAATGGGCATGAGCAACACATCTCGAAGAACAGTTACGGAAACAGGTAACTGTCTTTTCTCCTTGCATAGCCAATCCTAGTGTCCATGCCTCAGGCTTCTCATTCCTTTCCCATTCTCCTTGCCTATCCAGTCTCTCTCTCCCCTGCCCTGCTCCTTTATCCCAGTCTTCTACCCCACACCAAGTGTCTTTGCTCAACCAATCTCAGTTTCCCCGTATCTGGCTGTTTGCTAAATCCATCTCCCTTCCCTTAACTCTTTTCTCCCTCACACTGGTCCTCAGTCTCCTGTCTCTGTCTGATCTCAGTGTTCCCCTCCTCTCTCCACCTCATCTCATCTGTGTCTCAATCCAGTCCCCTTGTCCAACCAGTCCCCATAATTCTCAGTCACAGTTTCTCTTTTCATTCCAGTGTGCTCCTTGTCCCAAGTTAATCCTTTCCCTCCCTTCCCAGTCCACCTCTTGTCCCTTCTATGCTTGAGTCAGGTGCCTTCCTCCTCCACACTGCTTGGGCACCAGTGGGAAAGGTCCAGAGGAGGATTGTGTTCCCTGGGCCTGAGCAAGTGGCTCCCCCGCCCCCCAATCCCTTCTGCCTGCAGTCCCACCCCAATTCTGCCCATTCCCTGGGACCTGCCCCTGTTCCACCCAGGGTCCTCCACATTCCACCTGCCCCACAACCCATTTGTTCCTTTTTGCTCTCCCCCCCCACCCCCATAGCCCCAAGCTCGGAGATGCTCTGTCCCCACTTTACAGCCCTGGGGCTGTAGCAGGGAGTGAGAGTTCCTCCGGTCCCAGGGCTGCAGTGAGGATCTGGGTGCCCGGCCTTCCCCTGTTCTTCAGCCAGGGACCAAGGAGAGGGTGCTGAGGGGTTTCTGCTAAGGTCGGGGAGGGGCAGAGCTTGGGCTTTGCCCATCCCACAGCTTCTGCCAGGGACTGGGTTCGGGGGGGCTCAGGTAGTGGAAGCCGGAGCCCTTGAGAATGGGCTCGATGGGCCCAGTGGCTAATCCGCCACTGGAAGTGTCGCTGTGAGCACAGAAGACCGACTTCCTGCTTTCAGTTCTGGTACCTGGCCCAGAGCGGCTGGTAACAGCAGCCCTGAGCAGGACCTTGCTGTCACTTTGTATGGGGATGTGCAGACTGGTCAGCTGTGAGACACTGAAGTAGGCTTGGTGAGGGCTTGAATCTGCAGAGATTTTTAGCTGCTAAACTCAAGTCTCTGAGTATATGTGAATAGATCTTTTTCCAGAGGCTTACCTTGGCTAAATTTGGGTGGATTTTCACAGGAACAGCAGAAGGCACATGCCTTGCACAAATTTCAAATCCATGGTTCAAAGCATAAGCAAAAAAGTCACCAGAATTTTAATATTGTAGAACAGCATATTTTTTTTCCTAGTCTCATTCTTAGAAATGACTGTGCTCTTTTGGCTGAAACTTCAATAAATTCAACTTGAGACAGACACCCAGCTTGGCAAATTTCAGCCCATGGTTAGTTTAGCAAAATTATGAGCAAAAGATAAGGCTTCTTAAAAAGGGCAGCGTCAGGCAACCTTAATAGGCAGTGCTACCAGCCCTGTCTATTGTGCAGTTGACTGGCCAGTGCTGTCTGCAGGCCCCTTTAGCGTATCAATCGTTTTCTCCACTTGTTGCAGATTAGTATAAGTTAAGGCCAGCTATTGTAATGGTTAACTATCTTCCCTCATTCTAAAGGGCAGTCATTAGGTCGCTTACTGGATATTTCTGGTGTAACTTAGTTCTCTGTCACTTGTGATTAACACAAGCAGGTTAATTTAAGTCTGTGTATAACAGAAATTGTGCTGCTTCATCTAGGTGGAACTGTCCTTTCTACATCCTCCCTCAGGGAAAATCCTGCAGAAGTTCACACCTCTGCACATGCACATCATGATTAAGTAAAATTAAAAGATTCCCACATATGCAGGGAAATTTGGAAAATTAAATCAGGACTTCAGGAATATTAAAACATTAGAATATTAAAACATGATATTCCTGGTGCTATTGCTTAGAACGACCACTTAATTCCGTATTATTTGCAGTGCCTTAAATAAAAGGCTATGTTGTATGTATTGTTCCCCAGCAACATTGCTAGGGAATAGAGTTGGACAAATAATGGATTTTTCCATTTGCTGGCAATTCCAAAAAAAAACCAAAAAACATTTTATTTCACGTCAAACTGAAAAGGACATTTTTTGACATTTTTGGTGAATCAAAAAGTTGAAAACTGTTTCAGGTAGGTTGAAACAACTGACTCCATTTTTTGTTTCAATTTCGTTCATTTTGACAAAAGCAAAAGAGGACAGGAATCACAGCAATGACGGAGGAGGAGGCTTTCTCCTGTTGAGCCCAGTGGTTACAAAACTCACCCGGGGAACCCCAGTTCAGTCCCCCCTCTGTTTGATGGAGAAAAGGGATTTAAACAGCTGAGTGCCCGAACCACTGAACTATGGGGGTATTCTGGTATAGGGCTCTTTGTCACGCCTATTGTAGTTGTTCTGCATTTATAAATAATTAGTCCTTGGGGCAGGGACTTGAATTTGGGCCTCCTACAACCTAGGTGAGTGCTGTAACCACCAGGCTTATAGAGTCATTGTCACTCTTTTTCTTTCCAAGTGACTGATCATTGTCATTCATAATGGCCATTCATAGGCTTGTTTCCAGTTGAAACACTACAGCAGCACAGCTATCGAGTTGACGCTCCACAGTGACAGCAGTAGCTAGGTCAATGGAAGAATTCTGTTGCCCTAGCATTGTCTACAGCAGGGATCTCAAACTCAAATCACCATGAGGGCCACATGAGGACTAGTACATTGGCCCGAGGGTTGCATCGCTGACACCTTTTAATATAAGATACAAAAGCCACCCCCTCTCCCCCTGGCCCTGTCTGCACTCCACCACTTCCATGAGGCCCTTCCTCACCCCTTCCCCAAAGTCCCCACCCCAACTCTGTCCCCTCCCTGTCCCTATTCCAACCCCTTCTCCAAATCCCCACCCCTGCCCCACCTCTTCTCTGCCTCCTCTCCTGAGCACATGACTTCCCACTCCTTCCCCGCTCCCTCCTGGAAAGTACTAAGCACTGCCAAACAGCTGTTTGTTGGCAGGAAGTGCCTGGAGGTAGGCAGAGGAGTGGGGACGTGGCTTCTGGGGGGGAGGAGGGGCAGCGGATGAGGGAGCTTGGCAGCCACAGGAAATAACTCCGGGGGGAGGGAGCAGGGGGGAGCTTGGCGGGCCGTAGCAAATAACTCCGCGGGCTTGACGTCTGAGACCCCGGTCTACAGTGAGGATTCGTTCAGCTTAATTATGTTGCTCAGGGGTATGGATTTTTCACACCCCCCGAGTGACATAGCTGGGCCGACTTAACTTTTGAGTGTATATCTGGCCATAGTATTTCAAGAGTGGGAATGAAAATGTCAGCACCCATTCCTCAAGTCTTTGGGCTGGTCTCTGCCAGGAGCTTACATCGGCCTAGCTACATCTCTCAGGTGTGAAAAATTCACAACCCTCCCCCGAGAAACGTAGTTATGCCACGCTAACTCCTGGGGTAGACAGTGCTAGACTGATGGAAGAATTCTTCCTGACCTACATACTCCTTCCCAGGGAAGTGGATTGCCTACCTCCTCTCGGTATAGGTAGTGTCTACACGGAAGCACTACAGTGGCACAGCTGTAGCACTGCAGCTATACCAACGTAGCAGTTTAAGTGTAGACAAACCCTGACTCTTCATATTTGCAATTGCCTTGCTTTATTCGGAGTCATATCTACTCTAGAAAGAATAGCTATGCCAGCAAACCCTCCTAGTAGAGATGCCGCTTTGCTGGTATAGCTTAGTTCCTCCAACAAAATAAGCTGTATCAGCAACAGAACCTTTTATGGTGGTATAGCTGGGTCAGTGTGACTTCCCTCCATTCCCAGACAAAACAGCTGTGCTGGCAAAACAATTAGTGTGAACCAGGCCACAGTTTCTGCACTAATTCAGTCTCTGTGCCTTTGCCATCAGAATGGTCCAGTAGTACTCTGCATCCCGTTGGTAATAGGAGGAGGCTGGACTAGTAGTAGTGCTTCCAACTTTGGAGTAGAGCTTGGGACCCTGTTCCCAAGAAGAGCTTCTATGAACTTGGGAGTAGGTCTGGGAACAAAATACGCTTAAGGAGGGTAAACAAGAAATTTTGCCTGGGAGAGTGGACTAAGTTGTCCTTGGAGCCACTGTCTCCTTCCCTTCAGGGGGTTGAGGAACAAAGGAGCAGAGTGGCTCAAAGAACACTGCTCCTGAACTGCTTGCTCTTTTTGAGGGGGATGGGAAGGGAAGATGAACTGGAGAGGAGCAGGAAAACAATGGCTCAGATGCCATTTCTTTCAAGAGGAGGAATCAGAAAGGCACAGCAGCTGTAGTTCCAGCATGCTGCAAAAAAAAAAAAAATGGGGGAGCTTTGGGGGCTTGGGAGGGGAGCCCAGAATATATTAACTGGAGTGTGGGGATGTCAGAATTGAGTTTTACCTGGGGAGGAATGTGGTACAGAACTCTGAGGGGTTTGGGGGGAAATTTGGTTTTTTGATGGAGTGAAGCTATAACAATGTGCATTAAGTATGTGTGGCCTTATCCTGGGCGTGGCTCAAGCCCTGGTTGGAAACGTTGGAGCCATCATATTTTTCTTTTTGAAGGATGTGACTTTTGTAGCCCTTTTCTTTTTATTGACTGTCAACCCTGGGCCAACTTAACAATCAAACTTGAATTCTGGAGGGCACTTCCTCTAGCTTCCTTTGGCCAGACATAGACTCTTGGTGAAGCAGGACCTGAAGGAGTGGGGAAATTGTTCTTGCTATGTATGTCTCACCTAAAGTCCCAAATCTTCTGTTTGTTATGTTGAAAGTGGCTGCTGTCACACACAATCTTATGATTAATAACTAATAGGCGCAAACATGGCAAATAAAAATCATGTAAATGACCTTGGTAATAAAGAACAAGTGAAGAACTGTGTGTGTATCATGTGTTCTTGCACTATACTGAATCTAACATTTTATTCATGAAGTGCTGTAGATACTTAGCAAAATATGTAGGAAGACTTAAGTCCCTTCCTTAAGGAGCATGCAGTCTGTAGGTGCAACCCAGTTAAGGTGCTGATAGCATTGAAGACAAAGCAATAACAGTTTTTATGGAGGGATTTAAAGTGGAGAGCTTGCTAGTCCAGACTGAAACTTTTTAGGGAAGAAGAGGAGACAAGCCATGAAGTTGTGGCTAGGAGGAGGAAATATAATGAGCCAGTTTTCCATTAAGCAACGGCTGCTCTTTCAAATACTTCACTAATTTATAATGTGGAAAATGGCCCACGAACATTCTTCAGATCAGGTTAGTTCAGAAGATAGTCAAATTTTTGGGAGAATGGTATTGGTGCAGTTTTCTCTTTTCTGTCTTGTTTATCATATTTTGTTGGAGCAGTAATGAATTGTATGATAATACATAATGTAAGACTTAAAGCAGAGCTTGCTTTAGCCCTTGAACTTAGGGGACAGTGTCATTTTGCAGAACTGTAATGCATCTGGCAAAACGCATCACATTTTTTTTTGTTTTTGTTTTGTTGCAAGTAAACTGTGTTCCTGTGAACCCGTTGCTCAGAAAAAAAAGAAATGGGCACTTTAAACCAGTTCCCAGTTCAGTCCCACTAAGAGCAGCCCAGAGGTGTGTTCTTTTTGCACCCCATAGCAAGAAGGTTTCAGTGCTCTAAAGTGACAGTGTAGACAAGGCCTAAGTGTAATTAAGTGGGCTGGCTGGCAGGGAAGAGTTGAGGAAGAAGGAGATGCTGAATGTGCATGCTTAGCTGGATAGAGGTGGTAGGCAAAGTAGCGAAAATGGATAGAGGAGCTGCTCTTTAGCTTTCTTTGATAAAACAGTGGGTAGCAGTGTGAATGGAGTTTTGGAATCCCCTCTCAAAAGTGGCCATGATGTACCCAGATTTAGTTCCTCATGGCACTATAGTAGGTGAGGGTCCCAGAAAGGCTTATGAGGGTCCAGTACAGAGGACCTAGTTATCGTTTGCCAGACTTGCCACTAGAGGGATCAGAAAATGGGATTCTTTTTCTTTTGAAAACTTTGGCTTTTGTTGAAATGTTCAGAATATGAAAAACAATTTTTTTCAGTTGCTGAAAACTAAAAAGCTTTTGAGGAAAACACACATACCTCAAAAATTTTCACTGAGTCAAAAATCCAATTTTCCATGGGTGAAAAAAATTTCATAAGACTTTGTCTGGCCATACTTTCCACTGATAAATCTAACCTTCCTGGACACTAGGGTGTGGGCAGTGAGGGGATGGAATCACAGAGGAAATGAATATGTGACTGGAAATTAGTTCTAAACAGCCTTGTGCTGACTTGTGCCTTGTCCACCATGAGTCTGGATGTACTTTCATCAGTTCCGTACAGACCTCTGGTCATTTTAATCTCACTGTTTTAAATAAAACTAATCTGAGAGGTGTTTGATATTCACAACTTAACTTTTACAGTTGAAAGTGGGAGTTGAAAGTCACCATTTGGGCCATAAAGGGTAATCTGGGTCTCCAAACATGGATTATGGCGTTAGAAGAGGGAGTGTCGGTTTTCTAAAAGCTTTTTTAATAATGAAGAAGAAGAAATGGAGTCAGGTACCATGTGAGGATGTAACCTGAGCTGCTTAGTCGAAAGGGGTGCTCCAATAGCCTACTAATGACCACTTTGTTATTAGCTATCTTTACAGTAATAACTCATATTTATTTTTTCCCCCCTTTTCCTCTGTTATAGTTGTCACGGGAGCTACTGATGGAATTGGAAAAGCCTATGCAGAAGAGGTAAGCCTTTTTATTCCTTTAGAATGATCAGAACTGATATGGACTCTGTCCAGACTCAGTAAAAGTGAAATAGTATAGTGTCATCCTATCTCATGCAAATGTACATTAATTCTGGCGTAGATCAGTGTTACCTGAAATGCCCCCATTTTATTTTAGACTCAAATGCAGAATATGGAGTACAAATATCAAATACCTATGTACTGTTACCTGCACTCTTCCTTGGCTTTTGGGCTGGGCAGAGAATCTGGACTGCAGTAGAACAAATAAAGGAATCTAATATAGCTGATTAGGTAACAGTTAATTTTGTTACAAGCAGTATTTTTGTAGAGCTATAAAGAAATAATCTAGTCTATTTGAGTAAAACAAGGGTTTTAGAGCCTGAATTCTCATTTCCAAGTTCTGTTACTGACCTTATTCTGTGGGGTTGGGAAAATTACATAACCCCTGCCTCAGTTTCCCTATCTGTACATGTAAATATTCACCTACCTCAGAGCAGAGTTGTTGAAAATCCTTTGTAAGTGTCTTTGGCATGGGGCAGTAAAGTACCATGTACTCATTCTGGTACTCACTGTTTTATTTTTCCTTCACCTCTAGCTATTTTAAATCATAATTTCTGTATCTGACTTTCTCTGTTAACAGTCAATGTATATTTTGTGGTATTTGACCCAAGTTTCACCTTTTCTTTAAGGGTGATGCTGGCCAGTGATCTACTGCACAGTTGTGATTGAACTGCTCTGTATCTCTTTTGTTTCTTTCAGCTAGCAAAGCATGGAATGAATGTGGCTCTTATCAGCAGATCTCAAGAAAAACTAGAACAGGTTGCCAGTGAAATAAGTATGTGATAAACTCTTTTAAATTTCAAAATTAACACATGAAAGCTAAAATACATCTCCTTTGGCCTCTCCAATTCCACATGAAGACAATTTTGTAATCATTAATGGATAGTTTTTAAAGATTCTATAAACCTTAATTTTACATTCTTAATAATCTTCATCACTTTTACATTACACTTAAAAAAACCTTCATGAATATGGTAAAAAGAGAAGTGCTTAACTGACCAAATTTGTACAATTCTCATTATCTCATTTCCAAGAGCAATTGGGGGTTAATTCTAGAATGGGATATCTTCAAAACTGCTTTTTCTCCTGGAACTCAAAACAATCCTAAACATGTCATCTTACGCTAATCAGAAGTTGCATTCCCTCCCTCTGGTTTTTCAAATAAAGAAATATGTAAATTAAGATTAGTAATAGTGGGACAAATTCATCCGTGGTGTAACTCTGCTGATGTCAAAGAAATTACACCAGATAGAAATAGTCCATATAACTTTTTAAATATTATTAGAAGTGGAGCTGGGGTGACGCTGTAGTTAAGATTGCAGAATGCTTCCCATTACAAGACTGTTTTCAGTTGCTTACAAGTTGGCCAAACTAGCTGTTTAGTCTGAAACTTTCCATGCCAAGTCTTCTCTTCGGGCCGAATTGTTTTGGAAAGTTTCAGCAAAAACAATTCCGTCATTTATGAAAATAAGGTTGGGGAAAATGTTTTTCAAATGTTAAATTACTACAAATGTTTTGTTGAGGAGCTCTAGCACTTACAGCCATGCTTTGGAGCAGATACTTGAAATTTAAGAAGGCGTTAACCTGGAGTCAGATAGGTGCCTTTTGCTCTCCCTGTTAAAATTCTACACAAATTTATAAGTCTTTGAAAATTGCCAACTGCATGTGTTGAGCAGAGGCTTTTTAGATGTTGACATGTAATTTCTCAAATATTGCATTTGTGCTGAGCATGTTCCAGCTCAGGGCTGCAGAGACTGACTAGGACTCTACCTGCAGTTGCTGCTCCTGGCACCAGATCAAGGAGACTGTCTTTTCAGGTTTCTTAATGCTACCTGTATTGTTGGCCAGGCAACATGCAGGAGAAGGAAGAAGCAGACTGACTAGAGAAGGGATATGTTAGGAGATGGGACAGAAAAATCAGTAACTGTTACTGCACACTCTGCTCCAGAGAGTGGAGTAGAACCCAGGATTCCTCTTAGAGTACATGTCACTTGTAGATGCACATGTGCTTCTTGTGTGTGGGCTCAGAATTTTTTTGTAGAGCAGTGTCTAGTGGGGCCACACATGTATCTTATGCTGCCTTATATGAGGAAATAAAGGGTGGAGTGGAGTGGCACCAACCCTCCCTCTTACCATTTGTGGCAGTGAGACAGAACCTGGACTGTATCCGACCCACTTCTGATATCCAGAACTTTCTCCAGTAAAGAATTGTCACCTTCATTTCTCCCTTTTTATTAATTTGTTTGTAAAATTTTTGTTGGGCAGCCTCTCCGCAAAAAAAGATAAAAAAAGCATCTAGGACAGACGGGGGGGCACACACCCCTTGTACAGTGGGGCAAGATGCTTTCCATTAGCCACTAGCTATGGCAGTTTTTAAACTTATTGGGTTTAAAGCCTGTCCTTCCTGCAATGGAATAATACCCATCATAGATGAACCCAGCAGATGCCTGTTCTGTCCCATGGAAATACACATCCTAGCTAAATGTGCTGTTGCCTCTTCTTTTCGTCCCACAACTGAAAATTTTAAAACACAAGATTCAAATGTGACAGTGGAGTAATCCATAACCGTAGCATCAGATCCAGGAGTGCAGTTATCCTCAGTACAGGAAGTGAAGAGATTATCTTTGGCAAGTGCTCTAACAACTGATCACCACATCCCCATTTCCAGTAGGGAAGAGAAGGCAAAGAAGGTGCCAAACCCATTGGTGCCATTGTAAGCATCCCTGATATTAGCCAAATCTGTGTCAGCACTGAAGGCCTCCGCACTAACTAAGGAGCAGAGGTACTGGCTTCATCCTCTGGAGTGGAAAGGCACTTCTGCACCAAGCACAAATGCAGGGTGTACTGCACAACGTGTCCGTCCCATGCAGAGGACTCTACTGAAAGAGAAGATTTCAAAATCCTCAACATCAAGGATAGCACCAAGACAGTAGTAGTGACATTGAGGTTGTGGTAGACAGGCGCACTGGTACAGATACTGGCACAGAGATCTATGCCAGCACTGGTCTTGGAGGTAGCAGCCCTTCCTGGTTCTGAGATATGCCCTTGAAGAGCCCCCCTCATTGCTCCTCTCTGCACCAGACCTGGCCCTGGCCCCACTACTATCAGAACTGGAACTGCACCCATCAGCACCACCATTCCCAGAAAGCTATTTCTTCTCTCTGACTTACGCAGGGAACCATTGCCTTGAAAGACATGTGGCACCAAGTCCCAGTGTAGGACTGACAATGGGTGGGTCCTCGCAGTTAGACTATTCTAATATAATGCACTACCTTGGGCATAGGGGCCCTGCTGGGGCCTACCCTTGCTTAGATCCCTGAGCAGGATGACTTCACGTGTCTTGATGAAAAGGAGAGCTCAGTTGCCACTGGTATTGTTGTAAAGGGGACCCTCACCAGAACAGCGGGGAACCCCCCAAGGATATAGCAGAAGTAGTGAGAGAGACACTAGCTCCCCTCCCCATTCAAGGTACCCTTTTCCTCTCCAGATGAAGCAGTCACTGTGGCCCCAACCCCAGCCGTCCATGACTTCACAGTGTTGTAAGAGTTAGTATCCAGGATAGCTGAGATACTAGACATTGAAATGACAGTGGTACAAGAAGACACACCTAAGCTATTCAACATCCTTAATACCCAGGGCATCCTGGACCCAGCAAGTGTCATACCTTTAACATACCTCGGCCTCACTTCCGCTGACCTCGAAGTAAGTGGAAAAACAATACCAGTTTCCACTCAAGGGCTTTGAGCATTTTTGTCCATCCAACACCACGGTTATCTCTATTGTCCAGGAGAAAACCAGATCCATAGAAGGAACTCTAAAAGACAAGGACCCCAAGAAGCTGGACCTGGTCAGCTGAAAGGCCTATCCGTCAGCTTTTAGTTTTCCATCATGAACTATTGGGCTTTATTTGCAAAAATAGAGCTTCCCGATATGAGAGAGGGGGTAACCTTCTTCCGATTGTGACTTATGCAGGACTGCATGGAAGAGCTGAGGGATTCCATCAAACGGGGCCAAATGGTAGCCAACTCTGCTTGATGGCCATGGCAGTTGCAATGTGGTGGGCCTTTTGGCTTCAGACATCTGGTTTACCAAGAGCAGTTGAAGCCACAATTGAGGACTTGCCCTTTGAGGGTATGGACCTATTTAGCTCAAGAACAGAAAAGGCATTACATTGCCTCAAAGATGCCAGGATCAGATCAACACTCAGATCCCAGGTCATTTACAGTCCAGCACCATACTACAATCTCTTCTGGTACCAGCCAATACAAAGGACATTTTTTTTTCTCAGTCAGCTCAAGTTCTTACTTAGACAAGTGACATTGAGGCTTGTGGAGGTACCCATCATCTTCGTCCTCCATCCATCCAGCAGGTTTGATGAGACTGTCGAAAACCACATGAAGACCATTGCCAAGCTGACCTTCGGAAACTACGTCACCCCTTTCCATTAGCCTTAGGCAAACATAACAGCTGACAAATGAGTGTCGGACATCATTGCTTATGACTACACCATCCAGTTCGCTTCCCTTCTCCCTCTCCTTCCCAGCTCTTCATCCCTCTTTGGGGTCCCTTCTTGTGAGTCCCTTTTACTAACAGAAGTGACCTTGTTACTTCATGTACAAGCTGTAAAAGAGGTTCTAAAGAGTACAGAGAAAGAGGTTTCTACTCCAGCTATTTCCCCATTCTGAAGTAAAATGGAGGTTGTTGTCCTATCCTAGACCCAGAAGAAACTGAACAAATTTGTATCCCTCCCCAGGTTCGGGATAGTAATGCTTTCCTCAGTCACTTCATCACTTCAAACCCAGGACTGGTTTGTGGCTCTTGACTTATAGGATGCATACTACCACATCACTGTCCACTCAGGCCACAGGAAGTACCTAAGATCCACATTGGGGCTGAACCCTTATCAGTACAAGGTACTCACCTTTGGACTCTTCATCGGACTGAATCCTCATAAAATGTCTAGATGTAGTGGTTGTGCTCCTAAAAAAGAAGGGCATTCACATCTACCCATATCTCAATGATTTGTTAATCAGAGGCAAATCACATCAGGAACTCTGGCAGGTCTTAACTGTAGCCTTTCTTTTTGCCTGGCTGGGCCTCCTGGTGAACTGAGAAGTTGTCACCCCATCTCAGATGTTACTCAGGAGCTAGGCTAGATTCCACCATACCCAGTGCTTACTTACCCCAAAACAGATTATTCATGCTCTGGCTGTCACGGAGCACAGTGATTTCAAACCTGACAATGATGGTACTGACCAGCCTTATGGTAGGCCACATGTCTGAATGCACATATGTGACTGCTTGCCAGAATTCACTTGAGACCACTACAGCTTTGGCTCAGGTCAGTCTACTGCATTGCAAAGCATCAGGTGACCAGTCATGGTACCACCCCATGTACTTGCAACACTGACCCAGGTGACTGCTTCCTGAAAATGTTTAGAAAGTGTCATTCATTACCTTGTTAAGTTGTAGACCTTGGGTTCCCACAGTTGTAGCGCTTGGGCCCAAGTTATAGAGCTTGTTCCCACAGCTAGGCAATCTATCACAAAGAAACCTTGGATATCGATTGAGACAATTACTTAGGCATCTGCTGGTTCCCAACTCAATACCCATGAGGCTGCAGGTTCCTCAGGTACTGTGAGCACCAATAAACCCAAAGAATTTCAGGGTTCCTGTTCAGGAAGATTTTCAGGATCCTAGGTTCCATCAGGGATCAAGAAGACAAGGAGAAGAAACTACCTCTTCTAAGTCAGTACTGGTAGACTCAGGCCATTGGTACCTAGCATTTCAGAAATTCAAAAGACCAGACTAACGGACACTCCTCGGAGTGCATAAAGTCTCTTGTACTGTCTGCTCCCTCTGCCACAATTACCTCTGTTCAGGCTCCCACTTTGGTCCTGACTACTGTGTTAGCACTGCATGAATTTAGATTTTCACTGGATTTTGCAGGAACAGAAATGCCTGGTTCCCTTTTGTTCTGTACTGATCCATTCTTGGTACCACAAACCTCTAGGTCTCTGGATGTTCACCCAGTGCCAATGGAATCACAGCCTGGCTTCAGGTTCCAATTGAGGAGGTTAAGGAGTCACAACATAAACGGCTTTATATTCTTCATACAGCATTATTTGCTCAAATTGCACTGCCTATTAATGAGGCTCTGTTGGATCTTGCAAAAGTAATCTGGCATTCTTCAACAAAAATACCGCCAACAAAAATACAGTAAAAGGGCTGTTAAGAAATATTATGTTCCATCTGAAGATTCGGAGTTTTTCTCATCCCTCTCCGAACTCCCTAGTTGTCAAGGCTGTAAATGAATGTAGAAAGCAGCACCATGCTAAATCAGAGCTGTACGATAAAAGATCAGAAGTGTCTTGATTTTTGTTTTGTCACAAACTATATTCATCTGTGATTCTACAGTTTAGAATCGCCAACTATCAGGTGGTGTTAGTGAAATATGATCACACCAACTACTCAAAGTTCAATTTATTTATTGAGCATCTACCACTGGAGCAGAGGGACCAATTCCAGGCAGTAATTAGAGGGTCAGCTCCTTGTCAGAACATCTCTGCAGGTCTCTCTGGATGCTGCTGCCACAGCTGCTTACTCTGTTTCTACGTTGGTGGTTATGAGAAGGGGTCTCTTGGCTTCAACTCCCAGGATTTCCAAGGGAGGTCTGGAATACAGTCTTCCTTCAACAGCTTAAAATTGTTTCCGGATAATACAGATAAGTCTCTGCATATGTTAAAATAGTCCAGGGCCACTTTGTGCTCTCTGGACATTTACACACCTGTGTGTAAAAGGAAATGTGGTAAGTCCCAGACAGCTCAGAGATCTCATCCTGCTCAGTTCTCACTCTGAGAGACCTTCTTATCCCAAAGAAAGAGGTGGAGGTTCCAGAAAGAGACTGCCTGCTACACATTGACCTCACAACCCTCATCAAAATCTGTGTTTCGATGGGGTGGTCAAGGTTCTGAGTTATCTTCCCCTTCTCCTTACCAGCTTCAATTGTTGATGTGCATTCCTCACTTTGGGGACCTCCTTTCTCGTTTCCAACAAGTTTGGGAGCATATTACATACAAATGGGTTTTGGAGATCAGCAGGATATTCCATCCACTTTATTTCCTTCCCTCCATCCCTTCCCCTTCCTCATCCTCTTCAGGGACTTCTCATGAGCACTTTCTAAAATAGGAAAGAGACTCCCTCCAGAACTTAGAAGCTATAGAACCAGTCCTTGTACAACACAGAGAGAAGGGGTTTTATTCCAGGTACTTCCTGGTTCCAAAAAAGAGAAGTGGGTGGAAACCCATTCTAGATCTAAAACTCCTCAGCAGGTTCATAAAGGTACAGATACTCAAAAATGGAAACACTTGCAACAATAATATCATCATTGGACTCATAGACTTTAAGGCCAGAAGAGATACACCTGCGGGAATTCTGCACCTCTGTGCAATGCAGAATTTTGCAGAAATTAACATTGTGTGCACAGAATTTCCTTTCCCCCACAGAAACAACCTACAGTGCTGCTAGCTGCTACTAAGGGTTGCTGGACCCGGCCGAGCCCAGCTCACACATAGAAGTCACTGCTGGGGTGAGGAAAGAGGAGGGAGCTAGAAGGTTTCTGACAGCTATAGTTCCCAGCATGCCCTGAAGGAAGGCGGTGGTGTGTAGGAAACTCCATGCAAGCGTGGGACAAAGCATCAGGCTGTTTCTCCCTCTGGATCCCTGGGTTCTGCAGTAGGGGGAGGGGGCGGGTGTCTGGGCAAGGTGGGGGCTGTGGCTGGGCTCGGAGGGGTTGGTGTCTGGGCCAGGGTGGCCCTGCAGCTGGGTCCTGAGGGGGAGGGGTTGTAGGTGTCTGGCCCGCTGGATGGGCTCATGGTGGGAGCGGGGAAGGGAACAGAGAAATTAGAACTGGGTTATCATAGGGGTTTCTTTAACTCTCTACTCCTGGGGCAACTTTTGTGGGTGTCTGTATTGTTACAGACACACTTGCTGACAGGTATTTTGAAATAAATTACCAAAATAAGTGAAACTGATGTGATTATGTAGTGTTGTTTTTGACAAATAAAATTTGCAGAATTTTAAAATATTGTGTGCAGAATTTTTAATTATTTGATGCGGAATCTCCGCAGGAGTAAAGGGACCTTCATCATCATGTAGTCTGAGCTCCCGTACATTGCAGGCCCCAGAACCTTGCTCACCTACTTCTGTAATAGACCCATAACCTCTGGCTGAGTTACTGAAATCCTTGAATCATGATTTAAAGATTTCATGTTACAGAGAATCCACTACTTATATTAATTTAAACCTGCAAGTGACCTGGCCCCATGCTGCAGAGGAAGGTGAACCCCCCCAGGGTCTCTGCCAGTCTGACCTGGGGGTGGGAAATTCTTTCCCGACCCCAAATAGTGCAATCGGCTGGACCCTGAACACTTTGGCAAGACCCAGAGGTGAAAGTAAGCCGGTATGCCCGGTGTGGCGTACCGGCAAGAGCTGGTGCACCATACTGGGGCAGCCCGGTTTCCCCAGGGGGCAATTTAAAGGGCCAGGGATCCAGCTGCCTCTGCCACCCCGGTCCTTTAAACAGCCCCCGGAGCCCCGGGCTGCTGCTGCTACCCTGGTGGAGGAGGGGGGGAGGAGGAGAATGAGAAGCGGGGCGCGGCACTTACCTTACAGGGTGGGCTGGGGCTGGCTCTGACCCCCTCAGCTCCGCCCCTTCGGGGGGCCAGAGCTGGCCCCAGTGTACCAGTAAGTCACTCGACTTACTTTCACCCCTGGCAAGACCCAACAGCCAGATACCTGGGAAAGAATTTTCTGTAGTAACTCAGAGCCCTCCCTATTTAGTGACATCACCGGCTGTTGGGGATATTTGCTGCTAGCAGTCATGGATCAGCTACATGCCATTGTAGGCAGTTTCGTCGTACGATCCCCTCCATAAAGTTATCAAGTTCAATTTTGAAGCCAGTTAGGTTCCCCGCCCCCCCCCCCCCCCCCCCCCCCGCTACCCTTGAAAGGCTGTTCTCACTTATTCTGTACACTTTCTGACCTCCAAGAGGTAGCTTTCCTTGATGATCCTTCTCATCTTCCATTTCTTTTAGGCTTTTTGCTTTCTCTTAATAACCTGTTTGAAATGCTTGCACATCTAGCTTGGTCTACAACTCTTCCCTACAGAATTTTTTCCCCTTGCTTGGAATGCAGGCTTCAGATAACTTTTACAACTTTGATTTAAAGAAATTCCAAGCCTCCTCCACATTCAGATCCTTGAGTTCTTCAGTCCAGTCCACTTCCCTAACTAATTCCTTTAAAAAATAAAGTTTGCCCTTTTGAAATCAAGGACCCTAGTTACAGACTTATTTTTGTTTATCCTTCCATTTTAGTTTAAACTGAATTAGTTCATGATCACTTGAACCAAGGTTGTCCCCTACCATAAGCTCTTCTATGAGGTCCTCACTACTCACCAATACAAAATCTAAAATGCCATCACCTCTTGTAGGTTCAGCAACTGTTTGAAGGAATCTGTCAGCTAATACATCCAGGAAAGCTGGGCATTACTATTATTTGTAGCACTTGTCCTTCAATCTATATCTGGGAAGTTAGTCTCCCATAATCAGACAATTCTCTATCCAGATCCAAATTGGATCTGTAGCAGACCCCAAGCACTATCCCATGGAAGCATCTGATAGCTTTCTTCCTCAGTGTGATTTTGACTCAGACTGTTTTATCTATTCCGTGACTACTAATTTCTTTAGTCTACCTCATCATTAATATACCATGCTACTCTCCCATCTTTATCTTTATTTCTGCCTTTCCTAAACCAGCATATCTACCAAACAGGCACAGCATGGATTTGCTGGTCATGATTCCTCAAGAAACCCTATACTCATTAAATTCTTGGGCAGAGCCATTTAAGTAGTGCAGTAGAGTTCTTTTCAATGCATCTAGCTTAAGTCTTTAGTGACAAAAGCCTCCGCTCGCAATCCTCCATCCTCCTCTTGACCAGCTGAAAATTCAAGGGATATGGTCTCCTCAGGAGGCCATCCTATTCATAAACATTCTAGAGCTCACGTCATATGACTAGCATGCAAGGCTTTCCTGTCCCTTCAGAGCTTAACAGTCCAAGTGCTGACAGACAACATCACAGCAATGCTCTATGTCAACGGACAGGGGAAGTCAAGATCCTCTTCACTCTGTCAAGAAGACATACATCTTTGTGATTGCGGAATCCGTTATCACGTTACATACATTTCTCTCCATCTACCTGATCCACTGAACATCCTGACAAACCAACTCAGCAGAGATTTTTCTGAAAACCATGAATAGTTCCTCAAAGCTTTAGTCCTCCACAACATCTTTCGTGGGTGGAGGTTTCCAAAAGTTAGCCCTATTTACAGCTTATCACAACAAATGTTTAACATTTTGCTCCAGAGGAGCATGAGCCTACTCTGACAGGTGCTTCCTCATCCCGTGGACTCCAGAATTACTGTATGCCTTTCTGCTCATGCCTATGATACTCAGGGCTTTGAGGAAGCAGAGGAAGGATGCAGATCACATCATGATAGCCCTGGCATGGGCCAGGCTGTTTTGGTGGCTGGTGAATGTATCCGCACATACACCAATCATCTTACTGGTTTCGCCCGACCTGCTGCCACAGAACGAAGTCCAGATCCTGCACTTGAACCCTGCATCATTTTACTGGTCAGTTTGGATGGTGGCTGCATGATGTCTAGAAAGAGAAGTTGGTTCACTTAAGTTTCAAAGCATCTTACTTCAAAGCAGAAAACCTTTGACCAGAGTGATGTATGAGGGCAAATGAAAGAGATTTTCTATCTCAGCAGCTCAACCAGCTTTCAGAGTTGATGGCACCAATGCCAGTAATACTGGACCAGTTACTTGACATGAAACATTGACTGTCCATCAGATCAATAAGGGTACATGTAGCGGCAATATCTGTATATTGCTCTCTAGACCAGAGCCATACCGTATTTTTGCAATCTACGATGAGTAGGTTCCCGGAAGAGATGGTTCTAGTCTTTTCACTAATTAGGAAGCTCCTCCTCCTTGGGACCTGAATATAGTATTTATTCGGTTGAAGGGTGCCCTCCCTCCCTCCCTCCCTCCTCTTTGAGCCACATATCAATTAAAACAGCCTGTCTGATGGCTAGCACATAAACTAGAGGGGTAGGAAGTAATAGGTTGGTTAGGAGGGTCAGGTGTGTGATTGGAGCAGACTTCTTACAGTCTCCAAACTTCCAAATGTAGATGTCCACTATGACTTCAGGAGGCTGAAGGGTCTGTATGCTGCTCTTTCTGCTTCAACAGTAAGATATTTCTGATCTAAGGGGGTGTCTCTTCCAGGAAGAAGTCTTTTATAGGCTGCCCTGGAAGCTATGGCCATGTTGGTCTGGACTGTGGTGGGGTTGGGGAACTGTTGGGTGCTGGTGTGCTGGAGCAGTTGAAGCCAATCTCCTTAGGGAGCAAGGAGAGAAGCTGGGCACATCCTGTACTTATCTTCTACTGTTTGGTTTGATGTTAAAGTTGGGTAGATGTGTGTTTGGGGGCACTTGGACCCTTCATAGGCTGCATGGGAAACTTTCCTTTCTTCCCTTTCCGGTTCTGTCATTGTAGATGTGAAGGTTACTGAGGCCTAGGAAAAGTATTGTCTGTAAGCAAACAGCAAATGGTAAATAACTAAGGTCTAAATCACTTTGCATTGAGTTGGTTTGTATAAAAGCATAAATATATAGCTACACCATTGTCCATTTTCACTTAATGTGCTGTGCACTTTAACAAAAATATTTAAACTAAAACGATGCTTTCTATTTGCTGGCCTTGTACAATTGTTATGTAGTGCTAGTAATAAAAGACTAACAAAGCATTGCTGTCAAATTCTAGCTTAGAAAAAATGGTTTCTATATTGAAACTTACAGAAAAAATAGCTACTATATCTTTGAGGGCACCCTAGCAATTAAGATGTTCCAAAGGTGTATTTTTTTAGTTTAATAGCCACACCACCTAGTTTCTGATCGAGTATAGTATGGGGCTTAGCAAATTTTTGTTAAATAGCTTCAAAAAATAAAATCTTTCCAAACATGGTGTAAGGGTTTTTTTGTTTTTTTTTAAGGACACTTTCAACTTGAATCTCATGAAATTGATTAACTTTTTGAAAATTGAGGCGGCTTCCAGCCTTTCCAGACTATTGTACCCCTTTCAGGAATCTGATTTGTCTTGCATACCATAAATTTCACCTCACTTAAAAACTACTTGCTTACTTTCTCATTTTTATCATATAATTGTAAAATAAATCAATTGGAATATAAATATTGTACTTACATTTCAGTGGATAGTATATAAAGCAGTATGAACAAGTCATTGTATGACATTTTAGTTTGTACTGACTTTGCTCGTGCTTTTTATGTAGCCTGTTGTAAAACTAGGCAAATATTTAGATGAGTTGATGTACCCCCTGGACTAGGTTTTGTTTTTGTTTTTGTAATTAGGAAAAAAAGGGTATACTGCTTAAACAATTCCTTAAATATAAGTATCTTCTCCTTTGTTTCTAAAGGCCTTTTCAGGTAGGGTTCTCTTTTCTAACTGATTTGTCAGAGATTCAGAAATTGACTCAAAATCAAATACACCAAGTATACTGAACGCAATCTTTTGTTAATCATAGGTGTTACTTATAACAATGGTAGGCACCAAATTTTCAGACAGAGGATTTTTTTTCAGGTTGATGGTGTCCATTTTAATAAAAATAATTGCAGTAGAATTCTGGTTTTAAACACACATACAGTTTTATACAATCTAACAAGCAGACAATAGTACAAAAGGTAAGAAGGAATAATTAAAGGGCATGTGATGTGATGTGCCCTTTCAGACATAATCAAACTAAAAATAGACATTAGCATGAAGAAGCTATCTGGAAGCAGCAATGTGATAGCTAAAAACACCGTATGGGGCTGTTAAAATTATGTTGGGGGGAAGGGGAAGAAGGAAATCTGTGACCATACTCAGGGCACTTCAATGCCAATGAGCCTTGGATCAGATTGTGCAGATCTTTGTCATATGATTCTTGTACGCTTTGATCAGCTGAAATAACTATGGTGACACTTTACTTTGAAGCATGATGATGACTTAACAGGCACTGGGGTGAATAGAGGAAGTTCATATGCGGCGCTATTGTTACAGGCTATTTGTAGACTCCGGCAGACAAACGTAGTCAATTTACACTTTATATTTTCACAAAGCATTTTTATTTTTATGAAAGCTTACAGTCTAGGGCACAAGAATTGATTTATTGTTTGTAAAGCCTTTTTGATACAAGGTGTTACATATGTTCATTAGTCTAGAATTTACTATGAAATCCTTGCCTTTTTCCCGATCTGAGACTTATAAGCTAGTTTTCAAAAATGTTGTAGGTCCGTAAATGACACGTTAATGTAATGGAATTTTGGGGATAGCAAGCAGAGGCAAGGATAAATAAAACATGTCTAATAATTAAAAAAAAAAAAAAAAGAAGAAGAAAATGGTGTACAAAAACTGTTCACATACACATTGTAACAACTCAGATTCCCAATGGGGCTCAAGGGCTTATGGCTCTTGTGACTCAGAAACACATTTTATTCCAACATATTTATTTGAAGGTTGAGGGGTATGTGAGAAATTAATAAAAATCTAACTTCAACTTTCAAAAGGTATTGTTCTAAATAACTAGTTACACAGACAATTGCAGAGCTTCTGAACTCCTTACACACACTTTTGAATAATTGTTACACTGCTCATGTTAACACTAAGGGTATGTGTAAACTTGGAGCTGGGGGGTCTGATTCATAGCTGACATAGACATGATTGCACTAGTATGCATCGAGCTAGTGTGCTCAAAATATTACTGTAGCATGAGCAGCTGTGAGCAGTGAGGTTCAGGCAGATTTGTACTTAGGGTGACTAGCTTGTGCTGCTGCTCTCTGCTGCCCATCCAACCCCAGCTATGCTGCTATTTTTAGCACACTAACTTGCTGAGAGCTAGCATGAATGCGTCTATATGAGCTGAGAATCACACCCCTAGCTCCAAGTGTAGACATACCCTAATCTTTCTCACTTGTTTAGTCTGTGTTGAAAAACAGCTGTTACTCTTTTGATGCAAACCGTCTTTAAAGTTACCTATTTAGGTGATATGTCTAGCTAATGCTGTATATATGGCAATGCTATATATACAAAAAGAAAAGGAGTACTTGTGGCACCTTAGAGACTAACAAATTTATTTGAGCATAAGCTTTCGTGAGCTACAGCTCACAGTGAGTCTCTAAGGTGCCACAAGTACTCCTTTTCTTTTTGCGAATACAGACTAACACGGCTGCTACTCTGAAACCTGGCTATATATACAGTGAATTACACTGGTATGAAATGAAACCAGAAATACTTTATAGTACTTGACCAAAATATATTTACCTTCTAAATTTAACATAGCAAGCTCTTTCTTAAATGTTACCCAGGCATCTCATTATACGTTATGTGCTGAAACTGATACAGTATGACATCCCTACCTGGAGCCTTCTGTTGCAAAACGAGCACAGACTGAACTGTTCTATCAACTATAATTTATTTCAACTTCTGTTTATTCCTTAGTACTGTACAGTACTGTGCTGTGGAGTTGTATGGAAACATTTGTAACTTGGTAGGCGTCCTGGTAGAAATGCTAGCATACCTGCTATTACATGGACTAGCCAAATTAATGTGCTTTAGTCTGCATCTTCAATTAGGGCAGCAGCATTAGTGTTGCTATTCCACAGCTGGCACTAAGCCATGTGGGAGTGTATTGCACCATAGCCAGACACTAGATGGTATCTCTTAATTAAAATACTTGGCTGTGTTTGTTTGTGTTGTTTCTTTAAAGCAATAAGTGGTCTACAGAACTGATTATTGATTTAAAAAAAAAATTGAATCCCATTTTGTTATATTGAGAGAGCAGATGTTTGGGATGTTTTTCCATTTCCCCTAAATCAGTTCTTTTACTAAGTGGTTCAGAAATTAATGTTTTGTGTGTAGCTTTCATGGCTTAGACAATAAGCTGTCTGGTAGCCAGAGAAGTGGATGCAGACTTTAAATGTTTCACAGCAGTATTTCTAATGCAAAAAAGGAAGAGCTTGCTCTTCTAGTTGGGATCAGGAAGTACTCTCAATTTACTTCCTAAGGTTAGTATGCTGTGACTGACAGTCATTTGGTGACTTGCTGCCTGGGGTGAAAGAAGCCCTGGCAGCTAAATTTAATCATTAGGAAGAATGTTTAATTGGGCGGGGGGGTTGCATTTTACTAGCTCCTTGGTGCCCCAATCAAGGATCAGGTTTGTTGGGCACTGTACAAAAACACTTCCCCCCCCCCCCCCCCCCAAGAGAGTTTACAGTCTAGGTTTAATATAACACAGCAGATGAAGGCAACTGACAAATTAGAGGTATAGAGAAAGAGGAGGACAAGACAACAGTAACATTTCTAGCTTTCTCTAAAATGCTCCTACAGCCATGAGCAGACCTGGGTAGATGACAGGACCTTCAGGGTCAAATGTCTGGATGAGAAGATGGTGTAAATAAAGGGTTGTGAGTTTTTAGGCAAACTTTTTAGGAAAAGACCTTATACAGAATGGATGAGGTCCTTCCTGATAAACTCCTCTGCCCACTCACTCCAGCCCCAACCTTTAGAAGTGGAATGAAACTTCTAATACGAAGATCGTCAAGGTTTTGGAGAGCTATTAAAACTACGAGTTGGAGGTGTGGTGTAGGTAAGCCAATAGGTGCTGAAGAGTCCTTGGAGTAGACAGAGATTGGCTAGGGATATTAAAAAGGAAATTCTGTATCTGGTTAAAAAAATATGTCCAATTATAACTACTCTGGAAGAGGGAGAGATTGAGAGCAGCACATAGGTGCAGTCTACAATGAAGTATGTGGGGAAAATAGTTAAATATACAAAACACACTGTAAAAAAGAAATTACAAATATCTGTGTCCCAATGCAAAAAACTTACAAGCAGGAATAGGTGAATTAGTTTGTGTAGCAATGGAAGAGAACCTTGAGATAATATGGAATGTGGTGAAATGACAAAAATAATGGAATGCTGTAGTACCTGGATATAAACGAGACCTGAACTTTCATGTTTGTGTATATCCAAGTAAGATGCATACAAAATTGCACTTTGGAAGATATGGCCCATGTTGGTTGTGTATTTATTTGCATTTTCCTATAGTAATATTATAAGGTAGTTAACAGTTAAAAACTCCTATACTGCAGTTTAATATTTTTTGGAGGTTATAGTTGTTGTCTATGGAAATAATATTGATAGCCTACAGAGCAAATGTTGTTAGTTATATCTTGTTTGTTTTAAATCTTAAAGTGGTTTGGAAGTAAACATGGAATTATAGGTCCCAAAATGGGATTGAGGGACCATTGCAAAAGGGATCGATTTAGTCTTTGGTGCAGGCTGTTCACAGATTCCTTCAGGAGTACGTTTTGTGCCTTGGTGATTCATGGCAAATGAAGCTGCTAGTCAGTTTTAGTGATTTCACTAATGGTTTAATCACCATGAAATTTGGCTGGGTCGGAGGGGCTGCTTAAGGGTTAAGAACATCTGTTTAGGTAGAGAAATTGTTGGGACCTTGGACCTTGATTTTATTAATGTAGCATATCAAGAACATCCAGAGAGCTAACGTTCTAAGGATGCAAGTAGGAATGTAAAAAGTTAACCGGTAAGCGTTAGGCTTACCAGTGACCCCGTGCTAGCCGGAGTACGGCCGGCTGGAGCAGCCCCGGCCATGTCGGGCCAGCCGACTGGCCAGAGGGACCCCAGCCCAGGCTGCTCCAGGCTGGCTGGCCAGCAGAACCCGATCCCATCAGGGCCCTGGACCCAGCCCCCACCCCCGCCTCACCAGGCTGGCTGGAGCAACCTCAGTTAACGGATTAAATGATACAGTTTTAATAGTTTAACCAGTTAACTTTTTAAACGGATATTTACATCCTTAGATAGAAGCATGTTTATTTAAACACCCAGCCAACACCACTAGCACTGTGGGGAATAGCGTAGAAAGAGTCTTGAGGGAAAGTACTCGGTAGGTGTAACTGTAGATTTTTCTAGGCATGGAGAGGGTGGTATGAAGAGGCAAATGGGGCAGGTACTGGGGGTAGATGAAGAGAGCTGAGATATGAGTAGGGTTGAAGTTGTGAAGAACCTAGAAGGAGCAAAGAACTTTGTGCAGAAGCAAATTAGAAGCTAGTGAACGAGTTTCAGGAGGATTGGTGATGATCAGAGGAAGATTTTGGCAACAGGTTTTTGATAGCTTGGAGGATTCAGAGGGGTGAGAGGTGGGGAGGCCAAAAAGTGAGAAGCTACTATCATTAAGATGTGAGATGACCAAATATAAACCAGGGTTGCATCAGTAGGGGTGAAGTGGAAAAGTTGATTGTAGTTATCGTTGAGGAAGTAGAGAGAAGATGTGTTGAGATTCAGGAGATGTGGTGCATTAGGAGGTTGCCTAAGGAAGTGAAGTATTCAGGACTACCATGTGTGAATCCACTAATGTTGTTTGAAATCTGGTGTACTATTTGAAACATCTGCATTTGTTACAAGCTTTTGGTGGGCTGATGAAGTATAACTGGCTTACTGGGTATTAACTGATTCTCCTTTAAAGAGGTAGTACCATCTTAATAAGATAGTATTGAAAGAGAGAAAATAAAATTAAAAAGACCTTGAACATTTCTGACCCCATCTTAAATATTTGTCTTGAGCTGGGTAGTGATATGACCTTGAAATGTACCTGTTGAACAGAACATAAATTCCAATCCTAAAGCTATTTTTACTGCAGATATTAACTTTACTGTTTTTCATTTTTCATAGTATCGTTTCTTCTGGCTTCCCTTACTTCTTGTTCCACATTATAGAAGATGATACACATTAGTTAGAGCTGCATAGATTAATCATTTTAAATCCATGTCTTTAAGGATTTGCTAATTTTCATAAGCTTTGAAGACAGTTTGCATGGAGAAGCTACCATCAGTGATATAGAACTTCATAATTATCTCCATTTAGCATCAGGTCTTAGCTTTTTTACTTACCCCTTTTGTCATTTAATATCTTTGTATGCTTTTATAAACCTTTTTTTTAAAGACCCCCTAAGTATTGCTAATAGGGCTGTCAAGCGATTAAAAAAAATTAATCGCGATTAATCACGCTTTAAACAACAATAGAATGCCATTTATTTTAAATATTTTTGGATGTTTACTATGGTTTTCAAATATATTCATTTCAATTTCAACATAGAATACAAAGTGTACAGTGCTCATTTTATATTTTTGATTACAAATATTTGCACTGTAAAAAAACAAAGAATGTATTTTTCAATTCACTTCCTACAAGTACTGTAGTGCAATCTCTTTATCATGAAAGTTGAACTTACAAATGTAGAATTATGTACAAAAAACCTGCATTCAAAAATAAAACAATGTAAAACTTTAGAGCCTACAAGTCCATTCAGTCCTACATCTTGGTCAGCTACTCACTCAGACAAACAAGGTTGGTTACAATTTGCAGGAGATAATGCTGCCTGCTGCTTGTTTACAGTGTCACCTGAAGTGAGAACAGGCATTCGCATGGCACTGTTGTATCTGGCGTTGCAAGATATTTACGTGCCAGATGGGCTAAAGATTAATGTCTTTTCATGCTTCAACCACATTCCAGAGGACATTCTTTTATGGTGGTGATAGGTTCTGCTGGAGAAATACACTTCTCTCCCCAAGGAGTAGTCACAAATTTAATTGATGCATTATTTTTTTATTTATTATTTTACTTGTTTTTTTAACAAGCATCGTCAGTATGGAAGCATGTCCTCTGGAATGGTGGCCGAAGCATGGAAGGGGCATACGAATTTTTAGCATATCTGGCATGTAAATACCTTGCAGCGCCGTCTACAAAAGTACCATGCGAACGCCTGTTCTCACTTTCAGGTGACATTGTAAGTAAGAAGCAGGCAGCAGTATCTCCCGTCAATGTAAACAAGCTTGTTTGTCTTAGCGATTGTCAGAATAAGAAGTAGGACTGAGTGGACTTGTAGTTTTGCTCTAAAGTTTTGCACTGTTTTGTTTTTGAGTGCAGTTATATAACCAAAAAAAATCTGCATTTGTAAGTTACACTTTCACGATAGAGATTGCACGTCAGTACTTGTATGAGGTGAATTTAAAAATACTATTTCTTTTATCATTTTTACAGTGCATATATTTGTAATAAAAAATAATAGTGAGCACTGTGCACTTTGTATTCTGTGTTGTAATTGAAATCAATATTGAAAATGTAGAAAAACATGCAAAAATATTTAACAAATTTCAATTGGTATTCTATCGTTATAAGTGCGATTAATTGCAATTTTTTTTAATCGTGATAAAAAATTTTGAGTTAATCACGTGACTTAACTGCGATTAATTGACAGCCCTAACTGCTTTAAAAAAAAAAAAAGAATGAAAAATACTTTGAGGAATGTAAGAAGTGAGTCATTAGTGATGGGGTTTGGCTTGTTTAAATAATGTGCATTTCATAGAGCCCCTTAATGGCAATGAAAATTGCTGAAAATACCGTAAACAATAAAGACTGTACGTGTGCAGTAATGTCCTGTTTTGCTGCTTCATCCACCCAGTCCATTTGATACATTTATTCCCTCTAATTCAGTGTCCTGTAGGATTTCATATGTGTATGTTTTTAACATTCGAAGAGATGTGTTCAAAAATAGAATCTCTTCACCTTCCTTCCCCCTTCTCAGTAAAAAGATGTTGAACTTGATTTTCTTCTGATGCGATCACAAGACTGCTGCTGCAGTAGGGGCTTAATGCTGTTTACGTCGTCATTTTACATAGCAACATCTCCCTGGGGATTTTTAAACAATGCAGCTGTTCATTAAAGATGAAGAGGGGGGGAAATAGTTGCATCTGCCATTCGGATTATTACAAAAAAGAAGCCGCAAGCAAACCACTGAGTGCAGTAGATTCATGATTCTGCATGAATGGACAACGGAATCATGGGAGCTGCCATTTTTTTCTTGAATGGAAGAGAGCATCATGGGAATGTGGTTGTTTCTAATCTTTTTGTGAATGATTCTTTTCCATTTAAATTGGCACCATTTTTATGAATGATTTAAAATAATTTTTCCACAACCATTCTTTAAAATGTGCATAAATTACTGAAGGAACACTAAAATAATACTTTTTCCCATCTAATTTAAACTATTTTGGTCACCACCTTTTGTTTGCTGATGTCCAAGACGGCACTGTGTTGATGTTAATTTAACGTAATTAATTTAACTTGATGTAAAGAGAATTAGGCTACAGAGACATTTTATCCTTAAATCTTGAATAAAATGTCAGAAATTATAACAATGTAATTTGTTCCAGCATGCTGCAAGAATGGAAGTGACACTATGTTGAATGATTGTGTTGGCCTTTTGTAACCTGTAGTTGTACCCTTTTTTTTTTCCTACTTCCTTTCTTCTGGCCCCTTGGTTTCTTAAACATCAAAAAAGTCAGGGTTGGGGTGGAGATGTAGGGCAACAGGAAACTGCGCACATTTAAGCTGCAGCGCTTTCTGCACCAATAGTCTTTTGCTAATGTTAGTGAGCCACTTAAACTCTATAAATATTTGAAGTATAGTGGTCCCTGATCCCATTGTACTTTAATTCTCATCATGTAACAAATATGTGAAATTTGCTTCTAACTTTTGGATTTTGTATGGTCTGTAGTAGTTTTTAACCTGTGTAGTTTGCTAACTCCCTGGACCCTCATGAACAGAAGGTGCTGAATCTTTTGAGGCTCTTGTGGTGAGAGAGTACAACTAGTTGAATGTGTTTTTAAAGAGTTGGAAGATTTTAATATTACTCTGAAGGTTTATGCATAAATCAAAGCAGCCTAACAGTAAAACACTTGCCCTGCACAAATGAACGTGACACTGTATAACAATGTTTTGAACTAACACTGTAGTAGTTTCTTAAACCATAATGACTTAAGTATCCTTCATATTTTTAAAATTGGAATGGCCAAGTGCTTTAACTTAACTGTATTCAACTTCTTGTTTTTGTTATTTTTCAGAAGAGAAATTCAAAGTGGAAACAAAAATGATTGCTGCTGACTTTAGTGAGAGAGAAGATATTTACAGTAGAATTAAAGCAGGACTGGAAGGCCTTGAGATTGGTGTTTTAGGTTTGTATCTGACCTGTTTCTAGATTTTTCCGTGCTGGAGATATTTGTCTTGATATCCCTGTTAGTTTGCTCCCCTCTGCCGTAATATTAAAAGTTTATTGAAATCAGCCTGAAAAGGCTGTGGATATGACTGAGCTGAAAAAAGTGAAGTAACTGCATTCTAGATATTTCTTATTATGGCCCTGATTCCTAAAAGCATCCCTATTCAGGAGAGCGCTTACTCCAGTACTTCAGTTCTTTCCTAAATCAGGGTGCTTCTGATGATATATTTTGTATGCTTTATTTTTATTTATATTACTAAAGGCTGACCTTCAGTTCTAAGTGCCTTTAATACTTCAAATACTAGTATTTGATCCTCTGTGGCCTTAGCCAAAGGGGCTGATACTTCTCCTTGCCTTCTGATTACTTCCCACAACCCTCCAGTTTACATCATGAAGCTGTAATAGAAGCCAGCTAACTTCAACCTGTCTAACTTTAGTTTTCATAAGTCGTAAGGGGGTAAATGAGTCTTTAAAGTCAGGCTACAATTTTACTTTTTTGTACTCATAGCACACTTTTGTTATATAAATACCTTCAATAGGACTTGTGAGAAATGGTGCATTTGTGATCACACATCAGCACTGAAAATGCTTCTGCATTTATTCATAAATCCCAGCTCTAATGAAACTAAATGTTTAGTTTTTTTGCCCTTTGTGTATAGAGTAGCAGTTGAATCCTGTGGGAACGATATTAACTTTTAGTTACAGAATTGCTGAAGGTAGGATATAACGTGAAGTCATTGACTTCCTGCTTCAGGAGGTTCAGGTTTGACTATGTTCTGGTCATATGAGTTAGCACTATTGTTCAGCCTATTGCACTTCTCCTTTGGGTGCCATACAGTATCTTGAAGTCTTGGCATTTTCTCATCGAAAGGGTGGGAGAAGACAAGGTGATTATTCTGTTTGCTTCACTGAACCTAAAATCAATACGTAATTCAAACCAGTTCTTAAGCTCAAGAACCTGTAGAGTTTCCTCAAGATAAGAAGACATACTTTAGATTCAGACAATTCAGTAAAGGAATTTTCTTAAAATTATATGTTTGTACTGCATTTCGCTGTGTGTATATATTCCTATGCACCTTTCTCACACTGCGTTTCTACAGTTCTCCATTATGAGGATGGGAACCGGTAATGGTAAACAACGGCTTGAGATTTCACAAATCTGTCATCTGAAGCTCTCTAAAAGATAACACTGTTTTACGACACCCATGTGAGGTAAATAAGAATGTATATAAAATTTCCAGAGTGTTTTAGGGTACAATTGCAGCTGAGATTAGAACAAAGGAGTTCTGACTTCTGCTCCCCTACTTGATCTATAAGACCAAGTTTCTTCTTAAACCAGAACCAATACATATGGAATAGTTTTGCATTTAAGAAAAAAATCAATAATATTTCTTAGATGTAGGTAATCCTGGATTTCTGTACCCTCAAATTGGGGCGGTCTGTGCTAGCTCTATGGTATCCATTGAAATTTTCCGAGGTTCTTGAGCTGCTTAAACTGTTGGCAGTTGTAACGTGTGTTCTCTTTTAGAGGGCACCAGCACCTACGAGGGCAATTCATATTTTTTCCAGATAATGTGATAACCCATTGTCTCTCTTTAAAACTGGCAATTTACGGTTCAGATTATGGCTAATCCATAAAGGCAGTATTTTGTTGATTGCCAGAAAATCAAGTTTGTTTTAAAGATGAAATGCGGCATTGTAGACTTCTGTGGCATTAATTGCTGTGCAAGATCTATGTTCAATCTTCTGCCAATACGTGCTGTCCATATGAGTGTCTGAGAAGACATGGGTTTAAGTGAGACCCCTAACCATGCTAATAAGGCACTTAGCTACATAGTGCATATTCTTCTTTGGGGCCTCACTTGGGTTGATATGAAGGAGTAACTTAGTGGAGCTCAGTACTCACTATTGCAGGATAGGGTTCCTTGCACTGTGTCCTGATTACTTTTAACCTTTCACTTATATACACACAGTAGTCTGCATCTACACTGGGCAGACTCAAGACCCCTGTGATTGCAAAGTCATAGCACAAGTTTGTACTAAAGTATTTACAGATTAAAATCCTTGTAAACTCCTTTTTATTTGGAAGTTACTTCTCACCCACATGCAAAGGCTAGAGTTTGCATAATGTTTTGCTGTGTGTTCAAAACAGCATTGTCAGTGACTTTGAACATGTGCTAACTGCAGCAATATGTTAAATAGGCAGAGATGAGAGATTTTCCTTGCACCACTTTAAGTAATGGGCTTCTTAAATGAAGTTTGACAAACTTGAGACGCTGTCCAGGTCAGCAGACTCCTATTTTTAGGTAAATACACAATTTTCTGTCACTTTCCATCTGGTTTCAGTTTTATTTTAAACAAAATTTTAGTTAATTTTAAGATGGCTACAAAACTTATTAATGAGAGCCACCAATGATAAGGGGTGCGCTGCTACCACCACCAAGCCCAGTACTGAACTGAGTGTGGAGCAGGTGAATGCAAAGCCAAGGGCATTACTGACTAGGTTTCTTGTAAACTTCCCTCTATTTCCTGCTCACAAAAATGGACCAGGCAGACAAGTCAGGAAAATTCCTCAAGTTCTGTGTTGATGCCCATGAACATTCCTGTGGATGAGGTTGCACTCTGTACATGAGATGCCCAAAATTAAGTGTTAGCTCTATCAAGTGATTTGCGATGCTCAATCTTTATAAAATCACCATCAATTTAGAACTAGTTTTGCTTGCATACATTTCAACAGATGAATTCCTCACCATCCTTTTTGCTAGCAGAGCCAGGCTTTGGGCTCCATGAAGGAGAATTGCATTTTTAAAGTCTGTTTCTAGTTTTTCCCTTGCAAATAGCCATGGAAATGGATTGCGAAAATTGAAAAGAGTACAGTGTTGAGTTCCATTCTGCAGTGAAAGGTTGAATGGGGGGAAGATGTGGAAATTTAAATATCTCCCTAACACACACTTACTTATGAGTTAAATTTTCAGAAAATCCTGAACTGTGTCCCTAACTCTTCACACTATCTTGAGTTGTACCCTACCCATAAAAGTGGATGACTGTGGTGAAAAATTTGTTATATTTAGGATGACAGGTGGACAAAAAATGTATCCCGCACCCATGCCAATACTGACACTGCTTGTTAAAACTTCTATGCCTCTGAGGGTATGTCTACACTGCAGTAAAATACCCATGGCTGGCCCCAATCAACTGACTTGGGCTCAGGCTGTGGGGCTATAAAATTGCAGTGTAGACACTTGCACTGAAGTCTGGGCTCTGGGACCCGCCCCCATCGCAGGGTCCTAGTGCCCGGGCACCAGCCCAAGCCCAAATGTCTACACTGCAGTTTTATAGCCCCATAGTCTGAGCCTTGTGAGTCTGAGTCAGCTGACATGGGCCAGCGACAGGGGTTTTACTGCAATGTACACATACTAGGAATGTGCAGAGCACTTGTTAATAGTCTGCAGGATGTTTATTTCTCCTCATTTCCAGCTAATATATTTTTAGGATTCTTGTAAAGAAATTTACATGGGTAAGTAGTTGCTGTAAAGGGGTTCAGAAATCTCGAATAGGAGAGGTGTACTTGACAGTCTCGGAATGAAATTTAATAACTTCTGCTTATAAGTAATCTTCTGTTAGTTTCCTCCACATATTTTTAATATCCTTGATATTGAAATGATTTTTCAGACTATCTTAAAATGCAACCTTTTGCAACTGAGACAAAGATCCCATGACACTTCTCATAAAATGTTTGCCTCAGTGGCATTGGTCAGAAAGTTTCCCTTCACCTGCAAAGGAGAATGCATTTCAACAATGCTGTTAATATATTAATAGTACAGTGCTTTAGGATCCTATGGGGTTGAAGGCACTATAGAAATGAAAAATATTGAGTCCGTAGCAACTGACTATGGTGTGTCTATAGATTAACTTCAGTGGGTATGTCTACGCTGAAATGTAATCCAAAGAGTTAGTGGAATTCAAGTTAGCAGACTCTGGGTGTGTTAACCTAGCGGGCTTGAGTGCCTACACTCATTTGTAACCCTAGGTTAGGCATTATTGAACCCTCGGTCCCACCCTGGGCTGCCAGTGTCTACACTGCATTATGCATGCCCAAGTCAAGCCACCCATATCCCAGACTTTGTGCCCTCCCAAAACATGGACACTCTAGCCCTTTGTTCATGTTGCAGTGTGGGAAAACGTTTGTCCAGAGGACAAAGAAAGTTGGTGTGTGTGTAAGTGTGGGATACTTGTGCCCTGGGAGTCTGCCAAGATTCCAGTGGGGATGCATTTACACTGCAAAGCAATAGAGCTTGAACCCTAAGTTGTGGTTTGACTCAGGCTCAGGCCCTCCACCTCCGTGGGGCTTTGGGATCCTGAGTCCAAGCGCTGGGTTAGCACGATTCGTGTGTAGACGGAATGGGGTTTAGTCTTGAGCCTGAGTTTGAACCCTGGGTTTACACTGAACTGTAGACTTGTTCAGTGAGGTCAACAGCAACTAAATATGTATGAAACAAAGATTGTTTTCATGCTACTGTCTTTCATAGTGAAGTTGAAATTGAGAATATAAAGGACAGAAGCAGCACTGTTTGAGTGGGATTATAAGTTTTCTATCATTTGTTAGTGTTTAGATTACTAGAGTATGAATACTGGCTTCATATCTGGGCTTATCTACACTGGCAATTTACAGCGCTGCAAATTTCTTGCTCAGGGGTGTGAAAGAACACCCTCCTGAACGCAGCAAGTTTCAGCGCTGTAAAGCACCAGTGTAGACAGTGCACCAGCGCTGGGAGCAACACCCCTCGTGGAGGTGGGGTTTTTTAGAGTGCTTTAGTATTGCCAGTGTAGACTAGCCCTCTGAGAACAAGTCTGAAGTACTGCATTAAAAAATTAGGTTTAAACAATTAACAGATTGTCAGTTAATTTTAAATGCTGCTGGTGGGGGGAGATTTCACAGATCTGAAGAGTGTGAAAATAACTTGTGGAACAGTTTGCTATGGTGAATCCCCATGTAATGAGCTTTTGACTAGACAGAGAAAGCAAAACACAAACCCTTTCAAAAAGCAGATAAGATTTGTCAAAAACATGCACTGCTTAATGTACTAAGATTGTCATTAATGAGATTTCTCCTGCACTCCTATTCGTGCTCTTCCCCCCCCACCCCCCACAAGCTATTGAAGCTCTTTGACAGAGTGCCATCAATGAGCTCGCAGATTGCATGTTGGTTACTGCTGCCATCTACTGTCCTGACACAGCAATTGCCGATTTAGGAGTGGTGTTAATTTGGCCATTTCAGTTTATTTCACTTTCTAGGGCTCCCTTCTGCTATACTGTGTGTGTGTGTGCGCGCGCATGTGTGTGCAGTTTTTTCACAGAAATTACAAGATTGAGCAGAACCACGGTGATGGCCTATAAATAACTTGTTGTCTGGAGAGCTTGTTGCAGATATTTGGGGTGGGGAGAGAAGTAGGCCCCTTCTCAAGGCAGTGGGGAAACTGTCTGGCACATTTACTCTTTCACAAACTGTAAACCGTTGTCACGTAGGATGTTGCCAGGGATTGGGATGTGTCCCTTGACTTTTCATTTAATTCAGGTGAGTTACACAATTGTACCTCTGCACACTTGGTACAGTTCTGTCCAGGAGAAGGGTCTAGGGGATGAGAAGGATTCAAATGCAAGTTAAAAATAATTGGGAATATTCTTTTAACAACATTTTAAAAAGTAAAGAATAACGGTGTCTTCTACAGTTAGTCGTGAGTTTTGCCTAAGTGTTTGTACTGCATTCCTTATAGTGGGTGCTGGGTTACCAGCTGTTCCTTCTCTTCATGCACTCTAATGGACTAGTTCAAGGGCTGCTTCTCTCCTCCCTGTATTTAAAAATAGAAATTGAGTGAGAATTATAATGATTAGCTTGTATTTAAACATGAAGTTTGCTTACCTGCTTCTGATCCCAATAAATTAACCTTAAACTGCATTAAAACATTGGAGAGTGATTGTAACTTGGGAGTGGAAGGCTCAACATGTGAAGGCAGATGATCTTTTCAAACTAAGATTATGTGAAGAGAGAGGGCATTTGACTGTGGATTTAGTGGCCATAGAGTGAGCGCTTGCCTCAGTTTCTGGTTCATGTGGTCCATGCCAGCGCAAACTGTCTTGCGCATAGCATGTTGAGGCTCACTTATTAGAGATGCAACATGGTCTAAACCATGCATGCTGCAAATTTCAAAAGGGGAAAGCTATATATTGGAAATAACTACCTCACTTACAGGAATGTTTCCTGTGTTGTACTATAAAGCTTAGCAGAAATCCGGTAGGACATGTGGAAGATGACAATTACAATTTATATGGTCAAAAAGAATTCCAAAAATTATATTTAAGTGTCTTATGTGTTCACCCTTGCACTGTCCACGAGTACATGTGAGTGTGTGCATGTTGTAGGAAATATGACACGCCACAAGGGCATAAAGGGCACAGTTATAAAACATTTGAATGTGGCATTGTTAACTCTGAAATGAGACTGCTTATTGCAAGTCTTCAAAGCTTCAGAATTGGAATGACAGTCAGCAGAAACAAGTAAAACTTCTTGATTTTTGTTTCAGTCAACAATGTGGGGATTTCATACACTTACCCTGAATATTTTCTTGATGTTCCAGACCTGGATAATGTAAGTGATGCTATGTTTAACTTAACTCTTCTGCAGTTTTCTTACCTTAATAGTAAACTTGTCTTAGATTTCTGAGCAGGATGGAATGCTTGTTGAATGGGGTAGCCTGGATGTAATTGTAAGTAATACAACATTAAGGCTAACAGGCTTACTTACACACACAAGATTGGGAAATGCAAAGAGATGATAGAAGCTTAGCCATTTTTAGATACTTGCATATTTTTTGTTCTTCCAGAACAAAAAAATTGCATGTATCCATTTGAAATTACGTGTAAAAGATGTAACTGAGCTACAGTTGCTATGGGATCCATATCTGTATTTCATGGCTATTGGGTATAATCTCAACTGAATTTTACTCTTTTTTTGTACTCTTTTTACTTGGTTTTTAAAAAATGAAGTGAAGGCAGTGAAAGCGAGTGATCCATGTGAAAAAATACAGAATATTTGCAGATGTTATACTTGTGTGGACTTGACAGTTTTTATAACAGCTTTAAAGATTGTTTTTCAAATTGCCAGGGTTCATACTTTAGTGAGTACTAAATACATACTAAATATGAACAAGATAAACAAAACTGAAATGCAAAGTTTCATGCTTCAAAATGTGCACATTTTTTAGAAATGTGTCCATCCTTTGTCCCATTCTCATGGTCTGATAACTCAAACAGGTTAATGGATATATTCATTCTTTTGGGGTCACCGTTAAATAAGCTTGAAAATCTTAAGTTCGTTGAAACTGCTGTAATGTATCTTCATCTAATGACTAAAAAACTTGTCAGTAAGTGAATTAATACACTAAGCAATATATAGGCAAATGATAGTCATTTAAAAGTCTGTAATATATTAAAAGCAATTGTGATTTAATGTTGTTCAGTGGTCATCATGTCAAGGAAGCCAGAATTTACACAGCCGGAGAGTTTATAAGTATGTAATAGTATAAGGAAGTGTTTTGCAACCATGATATGCATGCACAGTTCACATTAGTAGGATTCCTAAACTGGTAAAAATCATCCAGTAAAATAGTTGAGGTACCAGTCCACTCATTTTTTATTCTTTCAAGTTGTTTCTTTAACACTGGAAGGAATTGCAGATTTTCTTAACTATGATTTTTCCTACCCTATTACTGCCTCTCTGCATCCTCTTGTATTGAAGCAGGTGTGAATAGGTATCGACTACAGGAAAGTAGTCTTCAGAGCACACAATCTGAAATGAGGATAAATGTTAGTTCACAGTCCAGAATGCCAAATGATCCCACTTACCTTTTTAATTTAAATCAGGTGCTCACTCTACATTACATAGGTAATTAAGCAGACTTACTGTACATACAACTAAATATAATGCCTGCATGTTTGTGGTGAGATATCTTTCAATATCTAAGTGACTGACAGCCTACACCCATGTCAATCTGGGTGCACACCTGATTCTGACAGAGATCAGGGGTGGGGAGGTTGCTAGATTTCCTGCTGGAGATAGAGTTTTTGCTATAGTGCACGTGGCTTTTTTAAATTATGACACTTTGAGCCCTGGACAGTTTGTTAATAGTTATCAAAATAATCTTTTCTATAAATCTGTTTTTTCCTGCAGACAATCAATAAAATGATAAACATTAACATCATGTCTGTTTGCAAGGTAAGTGCCCTCTCACTGATATTTGCACTTAAAACTCTTAAGTATTCTAAAACAATAAACAACTTTGATTCACCTGCTACAAGTAAATTGCTTTCACTTCCTTTGAGCAATGCAGTTTCTTTCCTCCTTTTAATCTCAAGAATTGCTACGTTTAGTTTGCACTCTCCTACCTGCTCACCAGACTGTTCTCCAATTATGTTGCATAGAAGACAACTTAATATAAATGATACACAAAGGTTGCTATAAAAGACTAAGGTGTGTACTTAAAACAAAACCTCATGATCTTTCACATTCATAATCCTGTCTTTCTCATGTCCCTGCACTTATCTCTCATCCCTTGCTGTCCTAGACAGCTGTCCTGGGCAGAGAAGTCGTTCATTTTTTTTTTTTTTTTTAAATAAGGTACCATGTGCACTTATGGCACAACAGTTAAATATTGTATTCACTGTGTGAGATGAAAAAAACAAGTAGGAAACTACTTGCTGTTGTGTTATTGTACAAGTAGTCTGTTTTAACTTTTAGAATGCTATTTTTGAAATTATTTCTCTCCCCTTCAATAGTATCTTGAAACTTTTTGATGTGTTCAGTTACTTGTTTTAAAATTTGGAAGAAAGGAGTCTGATTTCAGCCTTAAATTCAACAGCATCAATGTTTTCTTGTTTGTTAAAACCAAGTCTGTGGTGTGGCACAGTGAGCAGGGGAAGAGGATGTGACTTTATTCTTTACCCAGGTATGCTAAATATATCAGACTTTTAATAGGAGATGGAAATGATACCAGCTTCTCTATTGCTTCGGAAATCCATGTTGGTAAGTTGAGGAAGCATGCTGGAAGAAATGAATGTTACCACTCACCACTAAGGGTTTGGCTACACTTGCAAGTTACAGCACAACAAAGGAGCCCCAGGTGCACTAGCTCACTACCCGTCCACACTGGCAAGGCACGTAGAGCGCTCTGACTCCGTGGCTACAGCGCTCCTGGTACTCCACCTCGGCAAGTGAAATAACATTGGCTGCGCTCCCGCTGGAGCACCACGGCACCAGTATGGACGAGGTGTTGCGTTGCTGAGCTCTGATCAGCCTCCAGAAACGTCCCATAATCCCCTTAAGTCAAGTGGTCACTCTTGTCGTTGTTTTGGAATCACTGTAGTAATGCGGAAATGCCCTTTGAAAGCTCCATTTCTGACAGCCAGCTGCTTATCTGCTCCGAGATAAAGCAACCATTAGTGTGGAATGCTGTGTGTGAGAGGGAGAGAGGTGGGGCGGGGGAAGGGGGTCTGCTGCTGTCTGAACTTACAAGACAGCATGCTGACATGCTCTCAGCCCCCCAAAAACCCACTCTCTCTCCCCTCACATAAACACAACACACTCCCTGTCACACTCCACCCCCCCTTGCCTCCATTTGAAAAGCACATTGCAGTCACTTGCATGCTGGGATAGCTGCCCATAATGCACTGCACCTAATCCTGCTGCAGGTGAAGCAAATGTGGCCATGCCAGTGTGCTTGAAGCTGTCAGTGTTGACAGATTGCAGCGCTTTCCCTACTGCGCTCTACGAAGGCTGGTTTAACTCAAAGTGCTCTACATCTGCAAGTGTAGCCATGCCCTAAGCTCCTATTTGCTTTTATGTATATAGGATGGAAGAAAACTTGCAACTCTTCTGACAGCTAAGGGTTAACTTTTTGTCTCCTGTTGAAACCAAAACACTGGGTGAATTTAGTTGGAGTTATGGTTGCATGGATAGGATTTACCCGTATAGATGAGAGTTTTGGTTTTCTTTTAACACGTCGAAGTTCATCTAACGTGCTGCCAAGAAGCTTAGTCTGAAGTTACCTGATTTCTATCCAAAAAGATACAGAAGCCGGAAAAGAACAAAACAATACTGCTGTAAGAATTCCCTTCACTACAACGCTTCAGTTTAAAAAAGAAAAGAAAAGAAAAAAAAGAGAGAGAGAAAGAAAAAAGGATATATTAGGTAGTAGATTGTGGTCCACTTGCTACTGTTAACTCTTTACTGTTTTGGAATTTATATGTTACTTGGAACCTGGGTACTACTTGTTCCAAAACTAGAAGTTGCTTAATTTACCATTGTTGTTGTTACTCCAGCAACTGCCTTTTCCCACTAGCCTGACTGTTGTACCTGTGGTTTTGCACATCTTCGTCCCCGGCAAGCACCACCATTCTTCTGTCAGATGGGCTGGATCATGGTGACTTGTTGCTCTCCTACAAGATTTCTCTTTGGGAGAAGCCAGATTCTGATCAACAGCTTTATCTAGGAAAGATTTTCAACAAAGGTCACTCAGCTGAGCTAATATACAGAATTAATGCCTACAACACTTGTGTGTAAAACTTTGTGTAAAGTATCTGGTGACCTCTCAGCTAGAGCTAAAATGTATAAACGGTAAGGTGCAGGAGGACTTCAGTTTCTCCTGATGTGTGACATCCTCACTCTACCAGAAGAGGGAGCCTACTATTCAGTGATTGAAGACTTGGGGACTGCTCTAGTTTTTCAGCAGTTCAGATTTTCATGTATTTTAGCAGCTGTTTTCTGCAAATAATTAATATTTTCTCTTACTCTAAAGCCCTGCCTCTGACCTGGTGTGAGACATCAGATAAATCATTTTACCTTTTTAAACTTCACTTTCCTGGTCTATAAAATGTGGATGACACTTACCCCTCCTTTTGTAAAGTGTTTTGAGATGTGTAGATAAGTGCTATGGAAGATCTAAATTTTATTACTATTAATGGTAAAGACTAGTTCTCTGCTTCCCTCGACATACCCTATATCTGTATTAAGAAGAGAGTGGTATAAAGCTCACACCAAAGTAGTCTTTACATTTTCCCTTGCATTAATGTGTGTGGGGTACCAGTTAGCTTTAACTTGATGGGTCTTAAGGCTGTCATAGAATCATAGAATATCAGGGTTGGAAGGGACCTCAGGAGGTCATCTAGTCCAACCCCCTGCTCAAAGCTGTCAGCTGGAAATAATACTTAGCACTTCAGTAGTTCTTTCCATCTTCAAAGGGTTAACATTAACTTATTTAAAGGAGTATTCAGGGAATTAATTATACCCATTTTAGCAATGAGACTGAGTTAGACTGGTCAAGGCCACAGAAGGAGTCAGTTCAGATCTAGGATGAGAAATTAGCTGTTCCTCTCTTCCAGTCCAACTCTGCGTCTCCATGCAATACAATCTTAAAAATCAATGATGGAAAGAAAATAGCATCCTTTCCCCAAAGGGAATATTATCTTGCTTTGTTTGGAAAGCATGTAGCTCACTTAAAATTTTACTGTAATATTTTAAAATGTATAGGTATCAATGTGTCAAGCTGGGAAGAAGGTGTCTGTTGGCATTAAGACTACACTTGTAACACCTTAGTGAAGAGCAGAAAGAGCATATAATATTAGAAATTCTGAATAAAAGTTAGGACAGGAAAATGTTATAAAACAGAATTAGAGAGAATAGAAACATAGGCAGAAAATAATCTAAAATACAGATACTCCACAGGAGTGAGAAACCTGTGGAACAAGAATGACATCCCCATCATGTTGTAAATTCATGTTTAAAATAGCCCAGGGCAGCCAAAGACTGCATGCCTGTGAGTGTGTGTAACATTATGTCACAGAGAAGTAGTGATGGTCCTTCTTTGGCTCTGGTGGGACCATATTTAGGAAATTGCATTTGGTTGGGCGCACCATGTTTCGAGAAAGATGTTGATAAATTGAACGCAATCCAGAGGAGACCAACAAAAAGATCACATGCCAGAGCAATTAACTTATGAGGAAAGATCAAGAGCTATATATGTAATATCTTGGCTAGGATTATTAATGTAAGTAAACAAATATTTAAAGTTGTAAACACCAAAAAGGGGAGAGTAAATACACTGCAGAAGATACTCCCTAGATAGAACACTCATGGGCAAATATTATACATGCATTAGGAAGTGGGGAATCAACTATTTAAATTGTGGAAAGGGAGAAACCAGAGATGGCTATGAAGCACTTTGCTAAATTAGAACTTTAAACACAGGAAACAGACCAGGAGAGAAGGGTAGCAGTAGCAGAGAGATGTTTTCTGTCAGTGTTGAAGGAAGTATTTAAGACCTCCTTCCAGCTGCAGATATTCTGTCCAAACTTAGGAGAGTCTGTAGTTCCATGACTTTTGATAGCTCTGTGGGGTAGTGACAAAAATGAGTCCCACTGATTTTTTTGGGAGTGGAACAGTACATCTCATCAGTTGAGCAATCTTGTTACATCTGGTCACATCGGATCGAAACATCTTTCTCGGTTCAGCCTGGGTTCTTTCCCCTTTCAGCTCACCCTCAAAAAGTTTGATATCTTGAATGGGGAAACTTTTGTCCTGCTAGATCCTAGAAACAAATTTTGCTCAAAAGACAAATAACTTGAATGGAAGAGGCTTGCAACATGATGTGATTCAGTCGTAGTGTCTGCCTTCATATGCACTGTCTCTGTGTCTGGGTTTCAGACCTTTCCTTATACTTGAATTGGTGACAGTTTTCACAGAGCTGATAGGCCAGTTTTGTCCAGCCTGGAGAAGGAGAATTATCAAAGAATTTTTGCATATAAAACCCCCCATTTAAAAAGCTTTCATTTTAGACACATTTCACTGAATTGCTTGTAAAAGTTCATTCTCGTGAAGCATGGATATAATTCCCATTCCATTTTAAAGGGAGTTGTCCACATGTAGAAGGGGCATAGACACTGTCCCAGTGTTTTTCAACTTTTTTGATATCCAGGACTGGCTTGCTGCCTTTCTCAACTGTGTCAGGGAGATCTCAGGGACCAGTGCTGTTCCACGGACCAGTCATAGAGAAACACTGTGCTAATAGTTTGCATATTATAGTCTCTTGTATGGATTGTGTATGGACAGTTACAGTCTGGGAGTGTGTGTAATTTCATGGGCAAACTAATGATAAAAGGGTAAGGAAGGTGTAACTTGTTTGGTAAAAATCTATAGAATCATAATTTCAGTGGTGTGGCACAGCAAAGGAGACTCATTCCCCCCACCTCCCTCTCCTTCCCCCTCCCCCATACCCTAGCTTCCAGCTCTAGGTCCTCTGGTTGGTGGAAATTTTGATGATAGTGTTGTCAGAAAGGGTCAAGTTGGGTATCATTCAAAACCTTTTCTCTTACGAACACAAGGTACCAAGCATGACAACTCTTAAACAATTACGTAGATACATAAGAATTTTTTTAAAAATCGGCTTTGTTTAATTGTACTTTAACACAGGCATGTCAAACATGCAGCCCTCACAAAGTTAAATTGTGACCCTTGACGGACTGTACTGTTATTAGTTAATGCTCAGAACAAGATATCTAATTTTTTACTGTTACAGATTATTATAAATGGAAGAAATGCTTCAAGTTATTTGCCATAATCGGCAAAAAGGAAGCAGTTCAGTGGTACTGATCAGCTTTGTTTATTCTGTCCAAAGAGTTGTCATGAGGAATGGTTGACATCAACATCCAGCAAGAAATTACTGGAATCCATCTGCAAATGGTGTGTGCATAGTTACATAACATACATTACATAATGTAATTACATGTCGTCTTTGAAAAGCATACTGATATGTTTGAAGACATTTCCCAGAAAACACAGGACGTGCAAGACCAGTTCCACACATCCAGCGTGCATTCCACTCTGTGACCTATTGCACATGATGGAGAGCTGCAATATGGAAAACTGGACATGCAGAAGTCCATGGGGCCAGATGCAATGCATCCGAGCGTGCTGAGGGAGTTGGCTGATGTGATTGCAGAGCCATTGGCCATCATCTTTGAAAACTTGTGGCGATTGGGGGAGGTACCAGACAATTGGAAAAAGGCAAATATAGTGCCCATCTTTTAAAAAGGGAAGAAGGAGAATCCGGGGAACTACAGATGGGTCAGCCTCACCTCAGTTCCTGGAAAAATCATGGAGCAGGTCCTCAAGGAATCCATTTTGAAGCACTTGGAGGTGAGGAAGGTGATCAGGAACAGTCAACATGGATTCACCAAGGGCAAGTCATGCCTGACCAATCTGATTGCCTTCTGTGATGAGATAACTGGCTCTGCGGATATGGGGAAAGCAGTGGACATGATATACATTGACTTTAGCAAAGCTTTTGATACGGTCTCCCACGGTATTCTTGCCAGCAAGTTAAAGTAGTATGGGTTGGATGAATGATAAGGTGGATAGAAAGTTGTCTAGCTTGTTGGGCTCAATGGGTAGTGATTAACGGCTTGATGTCTAGTTGGCAGCCGGTATCAAGCAGAGTGCCCCAGGGGTCGGTTCTGGGGCTGGTTTTGTTCAACATTGTCATTAATGATCTGGATGATGGGATGGTTTGCACCCTCAGTAAATTTGTGGATGACACTAAGCTGGGGGGAGAGGTAGATACGCTGGAGGGTAGAGACAGGGTCCAGAGTGACCTAGACAAATTGAAGGATTGGGCCAAAAGAACTCTGATGAGGTTCAACAAGGACAAGCGCAGAGTCCTGCACTTAGGACGGAAGAATCCCATGCGTTGCTACAGGCTGGGGACTGACTGGCTAAGCGGCAGCTCTACAGAAAAGGACCTGGGGATTGCAGTGGACAAGAAGCTGGATATGAGTTAACATTGTGCCCTTGTCGCCAAGAAGGCGAATGGCATATTGGGCTGCATTAGTAGAAGCATTGCTAGCAGATCAAGGAAGTGATTATTCCACTCTATTTGGCACTGGTGAGGCTACATCTGGAGTACTGCATCCAGTTTGGGCCCCCCACTATAAAAAGGATGTGGACAAATTGGAGGGATCCAGCAGAGGGCAACAAAAATGATTCGGAGGCTGGGGCATATGACTTATGAGAGGCTGAGGGAACTGGGCTTATTTAATCTGCAGAAGAGTGAGGGGGGATTTGATAGCATCCTTCAACTACCTGAAGGGGGGTTTCCAAGAATTTCCAAAGAGGATGGAGCTAGGCTCTTCTCAGTGGTGGCAGATGACAGAACAAGGAGCAATGTTTTCAAGTTGCAGTGGGGTAGGTCTAGGTTGGATATTAGTAAAAACTGTTTCACTAGGAGGGTGGTGAAGCCCTGGAATAGATTACCTAGGGAGGTGGTGGAATCTCCATCCACAGAGGTTTTTAAGGCCAGGCTTGACAAAGCCCTGGCTGGAATGATTTAGTTGGCGTTGATCCTGCTTTGAGCAGGGAGTTGGAGTAGATGACCTCCTGAGGTCTTTTCCAACCCTAATCCTCTGTGATTCTGTGAATATCCCAGAATGCATCAAGCAATTCAGTGAGGTTGAATCAGTGACAAAGCAAACTTTTTGGGATGGTGCAGTGATACGTGAAGATGTTTGAGTCTTTGCTGCTCTTTATTTGATTTGTCAGGACTGCTAATTGGAATTTGCATCTTGCCGCATTGGAAGCAAAAAAAGTATTTCACGAACTATTTTACAATGACTGTCTGGTACCTCGCTGAAATAAGAGGCGTAGGAAAGTTTGATCCTGACATATGGGAGAAATTTCCAAAAGGAATTTGGGTTTTGAAAGGTCACAAGTCTCTGCTGTGCATTTGGTTTAGATAAAGCCCTAGAACATGAAAACAGAGCAATGAAAGTCATTGGCGTTGGGGAGGGAGGTTGGTGGACATAACACAGCATCCAAATGCTCTTTCCTGGGTTTTCCTGACAACCCCAAAACTCCATTGAATTTTGAATGAAATATTAATCAAGGCTGGGATGACTTGCCTGGAAATAACCAAGCATTATCTAGTTTCATTAGGTGGTGATAAATGCCAAGTAGGAGCAATTTTAAAGATAGAGAATGAGTTTACGTGCACTGACCATCCATTTGTATATGATGAACCAGGGCTCATTAATATCATTATGAAAGCAGTCTTCAGTGATGAGATAGCTAAAGATGTCAGTCAAATGGATACTTTGGGTCATGACTCATATGGAGCCTTCAAACCCAAAGAATTATCCAAGGCATCATCCATCTATGGGCTCCAGTCAAGAAGAACAGACTAAAGCTGTTCTCAAATGCAAAAGAATAAAGTCAAAGTACATGGTGGCAGGTGCTGTTACAGAGCTAACTGCAGGCAGATCATTGTTTGTGTGTCTCCTGGTCATTGTCCAGATCTCTGCATGATATTGCTCTGAGAGAGACTTTGGGAGAAAATACGAGTTCTCCATGGTACCACGATTGATGTTTGAATGCGACGGAACAATGCATATGTACCAGGTAAAAAGCACCTTGTGTGGTCTTCCTAAGCCAGGACCTAGTGGACAATGTGACTGGTACCTTATGCCACAGATGCCTTTTGAGTAGCAATCATAGCTGGTATGACTGAGATACAAGCTCTCGACAAACCAGAAACTATTAATACCTGCTGAGATTTGGCTGAAAACTTCATTATGAGGCTACAGAGAAATTGGTGGACTGATGACAAAGTCCACCTGAGGATTAATACATATGCAGAAGACTCAGGTGAAAATATTAACAGAAAGAAGAGATTCCATGGTATAGCATTGTACTAGTATTGTCCAGTACTAAATCATTGACTCCTCAGACATCTCCAATGTCACAATGAAGAAGCTGTTGTCTTATACTTGCACAAAGATGAGTTAACTTCATACCTTGCAGGAAAAATGCTCCAGCATGCAAAGAAATGCTCTGAAAATTTTGTTGTTGCATGCTATAATGAAGCTGTTGTCTTGCACGGCTCAGTGGAGTTTCTTCATAGTTCCCATGACCAGGCTTGACAGAATCTCTGTATATCCCTCAGAGATGTGTTCCTAACACTCGGACTATGAAAAGCCACCCCACTGCTGGATTTCCACGCCCTTTCAGGATGTGATGCTACTGGAAGGTTGCCTGTAGAAAGACCAATTTATTTTACTGGAATGCATTTGATTCAGTCTCTGAAGACTCTTCTTGCTCTGAAGATGAGATGGTCACTGATGAGGTCAAAAATGCAGGGGGAGGCTTTTATATGCTGAGTTTACCATTTGAAGACCAACATTATGACACTTGTAGAGCTGTGCTGGTGGATGTCTCCCAAGAAGCGGATAAATGGAGAAAAATTGCTACTGATAAGAGGTGCATTTATATGTGGGCAAGAGGGCAAATTATCAAGCAATGGAGTGGCTGTGAGATAATAGAGTGCATCCAAAACTACCCTTCCTTATTGGGCATGGGTGGGTTTTGGAGGATAGACTGATCTCCCCAGTTGTGTGAAATACCGCGCACTTCTGAATCAACCTTCAACTAATCAAATGTTTGTGTGCAAAGACCAGATGCTCATCACCCTGCAAATGTCTGGCCAGCAACCTGCCTTGTACAGAGATGCGTGAGTGCAGCTTGCATGAGGATCAGTGTGACAATGTGTCTATTGGTGCCCTACATGGAGAGAACACTTATGATGACTTTGATGAATAAATGTTTTCAAGGCTAACTTCCTTAGGATGACCAAAGATCAATGTCTCTTAAGTAAGCCATGCATCCTTGTGTTAAAGTAATATTAATTTTTTTTTTTGATTTTTGAACACTTTCTCAAATACCTGTCTAAATAATTGTTCTAAGTATGTCATGTTTGGTTCTGTTGTGTTTGTGGGAGAAAGGACTTTTTAATGATACTCGATTTGACCTATTTCTGACAACTTTGTATTATCCAAATTTCCACCAACTGGAGGACCTGGAGCTGAGAGCGTGGGGTCCAGTGAGTCATGTCTCTCTCTCCTCCCCCCCTCCCTCCCCCGCCACACCACGGAGGGTGACACCATTGACATTATGATTCTTTAGATTTGTATGAATTGAATGATACTGCCCTTACCATTCTGTCATTAACTTGCCCACAGAATGAGATTTTACTACATTATGCTCCCAAACTATAAGCTGTTCCTCTGGTTCGACCGAATGGTCTTGCTGCTTCATCTCACTGCAGAGCATTTGAACCATAAACTACATTCTAGTGGCAGACACTTTTCTTTGTTCTCTTAAAATAAAGGAGATGTACAATGTCCTACACCACAGGGGACTATTTCACTAGTCTCTTCAGAAACTTACATTACTACTAGCTTATTGTAACTTTGTCCCAGACCTGTGTATGTGAAATCCAAGAAAGTTATCTTAACTGTAGGAGAATTTAAAATTCTTTTGCGAGTTCTCTAGCTTCATCCTGCTGATTACACACTAAGGAGCTGGGTAAATGCTTTAAATTCCAGAGCAGCACTTGTCTTGAAAGCTAGGAGAATGAGTTCTAGCCCAGCAGCAGTCTCCCCATATTTAACGTGACTGTTTTGTCTTTCTAGATGCAGAATTCTAGTATTAGAAGCAATATGGCCACAGCAACTTGTACATTTTAACATTTGTGTGCACCATAGTTTAACTTTTACGCTAACATTCCCTACTGTTTAGATTTTAAGTGGAAGGTTTTCTAAACGTTGAGAATGATTTCCCTGAACAAACTAGGGCCCTTTCCTAAGCAATGCTCCTGGACAACTGCTCCATGTCAATGGTAAGTATATATCTTCCAGGTTTGAAGTGGGAGGAAATACAACTTTAAATGATAATTAAGGGGGAGAACTGGATATTTCTGGTGAATAACCACTGGAGAGTCATTAAAGTGGTCGTTAATCTTCATGCTGGCACCATTCTTAATGAATAGGAGCATTAAATGTAGTGCCTATTTTAAAACATAAAACAAAGGTAACTTGCTTATTACGTAGTTGCATATTCCAGTTGTATTTTTTTCTGAAACAACTGGTGTAGGAGCTGCAGTTTCCCTGGATTTAAAAATCAATTGGCATGGGTCTGAAGTTCGGTATCTTCGCAGTGGAATGTTGAATTGGTGGTAGAGTATGAGAAGAGACATGCTGATTACGTACTTCAAGAGACTGTATTAGTGTTTACATTCACTCCAATCTGCAGTGACAATTTTTGTATATCAGAAGGTGATGACTGGCTTGACAATAAATGAATAAATGCCCTCTAATGAATTGTAATGCTAAGGGAATCAGGATGTTGGGGAAGTGTGTGTGTGTGTGTGTGTGTGTGTGTACGTACACATAAGCCCAGTGATGGTAGTGTTGAGAGATTTCCAAACACATGAGAAACTGTCAGTGCACAGGCAATGAAGCACTCATTAGTGGCGTAAGTGTACCTTCCTTTACCAAAATATATAAAACTTGAAAAATTGGAAACTTTCTGCAGCAAGAAGGCTGTCCTGAACACTTCCTTTATGGAAATACTGGGAATTGTCCATACTACCTGAAATGAATAACGTTTCATTTAATGTGTTAGCAATTTGTATATAGGCAGTTGCCCGTGCCTGGCCACTTGGCCTGAAGTTACCAACATTTAGAGAAGAAGGCAAGAGCAGTAGAATTCTCAAGAACTGTAGTTTTTCTTGCAATAGTGGCATCCCAGTGGAAACCAGCAGTTTATTCATAAAAATCACTATCTAACTGAAAAATCACAAGTGCTCTCAGTAACCACCAATAGGGGGTGACGCTGCAAGGATGGTGAGGGCTTTCTGTAAATCATGACACATTTTTGGTATCCAATTGCCTCTTTATCAGTAACTTTTTTGGCATTCTTTTCTCCAAGATCTGATGTCTTGTCCCCACTGCATTCTAATCCATAGATACTAGATCTTTTGCAGGTTTTAAAGTTCTTAAAAACAAAATGCCCTGTTCCTCAACTGGGTATCTATAGATAGCCAGTTGCTAATACTGAATTGCTGTTTGATTTCCATACTGGGTGCCCGTATCCTGTCCCTAATCTTGTGCCATAACTGTCACTGGTTTTACAGTTTCTTAATTTGTGTAATTTAAGCACTGAATAGATACAGTTGCATGTTTTTCCGGAATGGATTTGTAATGTCACTGTTAATCAGCAGTGATGTCACATTCACTATGTAATGTATCTGACTGTCTTTAGTCACCCCATCTCACTTCTGAACAGTAATGAATAAGAAAGGCTTGATCATTTTAATATTAAGGAAAGAATTACTGTTTGTACTAATGCTGCACATACAGGGGCATGGGAGAGTTAATTATACATGCCTGAACATAAGATTCTTCTTCATGCATATTCCTCCTGGGGTTAGAGTTTGTCTTAGTATAGTTAGTACAATTTCGTTTCTCCCTGCAGACAGACTGTGCAAAGAGTCCCAGGGTTTAAAAACCTCTCCCGGCCCCACTCCTTGTCTGTGAGTGACAAGTACCAATGTTGCTTTTATTGTCTGGGGGAGGCACGTATCTCAGCTTGTAAGATCTCAGCCGGCCATCATGTAACTAGCTAGGGTAGTCTGGTACACTCTGGTCTCTTATGCCCGCACCCCAAAAAGGGCTGATAGGTGCGATTTTTGTACCAGCCAAAGGAGCGGAGTTTCTTTTCTCACACCCAGCGCCCAACTCCTTAGTGGTGCAAACAGCCACTGAAAGGTCTAGGTTTACAGCATCTCAAGGCAACAATGACTTGACCTCCTAGGGAGGAAGGCATTTTCTTCTACAAGTCTTCAGTTCTGTATAGCTAACTAGCAAGTTTTGTTAGCAAAATAGGATTTCAACAATTACTTGAAAATTTTTGACTTCAAGGGCAAACTCCATCAAGAGGACAGGGCCCATTTCCAGGCTCTCATTGAGGAAGGCAAACTGGTGGCCAGAGTGGATGCCGCTGACATTATGTTTCGAGGGATAGCCACAGGAGTGGTCATGAGGCATGAATCTTGGCTGCACATCGTGGGGTTCCCCAGGAAGGCTCAACATACCATAGAGGACTTGCCTTTCGATGGGTCTAATTTATTTAACAAGAAGACTGATGTCTCTAGGCTCATTGAAGGTCTCTAGGACAGCCCTCCACTACGTGGACACTTACAGCCTGGCCTCAAAGAGGAAACACCCATAAACAGATGTATTAACCAAGACCACCTCCCCAACTGTTCTACCACCAGTGCTCATTTGAACCACCACGTAAATACTAGAGGGTACAAAGGCCTAGCTATACAGTTCTTTTTACCACATCTGTAACTACTTAACCCAATCCACCATCCAGGGGTTATTTTTGATGGTGCAATTGAGCACTGCTTAATACTATTGGTGCCATCCACTACTGGCCCCCCACCCCCCCAACCTTTGGTGGCTGCTTCACCCTCTTTGCCCACAATTTGGAGGGTCATCACAACGGACAAAATAGGTACTAGTAATCATCCACTGCAGCTACTCTATAGAGTTCCTTCCCCACACTCACAGCTTCTTTCTGGCCCCTCCTCAGGGACCACTCTCACGAGCAGATCTCTGTCAGGAGGCAGATTCTCTCATGCAGTGAAGGCTGTAGAATAAGTGCCACATCAGTAACAAGGCAATTGTTCATATTTCGTAGTCTCCAAGAAAAATAGAGGATGGAGACTCATTCTTGACCTTCAGCAATTAAACGTTTTTGTTCACAAATCAGAATTCCAAATTGTTATGCTGGCATCAATAATCCCCTCCATAAAGGAGGGAATGCTGTTCACAGCTCTTGGCATGAAAAACACCTACTTTCATATGAAGATTCATCCATTCCACAGAAGGTTCCTGAGGTTTCTGATGGGACAAGAACATCACTGTTCAGAATACTCCCAGCTAGATTAGCAACAGCACCCAGGGTCTTCATGAAGGTCGTCTCAATGGTGGCGAGCCAAATGAGACATCACAAGTACAGTCTTTTCTGTATCTAGTTGACTGGCTCATAATGGGTTACTCTAGTCAGGAGGTACATTCAATGGCTGTTCTTGCTTCGTCATCCGGCAGCCTTGAGACTCTTCGTCAACAAAGAAAAGTCCACTTTTTCTACTAGAACTATAGACTTTATAGGAGTGACCCTAGATTCAATCTCAGCATGGGCCTGTCTCCTATGGAAATATACCAAGCCATGAACAATGTGATAAGAAAGTTACTTTTCAGACCATGAATCTTTGTCAAGGGCTGCCTTTCCCTGATCTGCTCCATGGCATCATGCACTTATGTAACACCGTTTGCCAGTCTTCACGTACATTGCCTACAGGCCTGGCTGTGGTCCATCTACTGTCCAGACAGAGACCACGTAAACACAAGAGTAAGAATTTCCACCAAAGTCACATATTCTCTTGTCTGGTGGTTGAACCTGGAACGAGTATATGTGGGAGTTCCTTTCATCACACCCACACCTGATGTGACCTTGTCCGACATAAGACTTATTGGCTGGGAATCCCACCTGGAGAACTACACCCCTCCCCCAAATGTGCATGGACTTCTCATGAGACCAGGATGCATATCAACCTACTGGAACTTAGAGCAGTCCATCTAGTCTGTAATGCATTCCTTCCACTTATTTCATCTCACCATGTCCAAATAATATCAGACAACATGACACTCACATAAACAAGGTGGAGCAAAATCTCTTCCTCTCTGCCTAGAAGAAGTCAATTTATGAAATTGATGTGTCAAATCACATAACTCTCTTAGCTACATATCTATCAGGTGCACGGGATTGTTTAATGAATTTTCTCAGCAGGCGCTTCTCCTATTCATGAAGGATAAGTCCATCAGTGGCTATTAGTTAGGATGAGCAGAGGTGGTATCCCTAGCCCATGTTTGCCAGAAGCTGGGAATGGGTGACAGGGGATGGATCACTTGATTGCCAGTTCTGTTCATTCTTTCTGAAACACCTGGCATTGGCCACTGTCAGAAGACAGGATACTGGACTAGATTGACTTTTGGTCTCACCCAGTATGGCCATTCTTATGGTCTTAAGTGGGAGATAACACAATTCAATCCTCAACAAGATCCTCACACAGTGAGGAACACCATCCTGGAATCTGTTTGGATCCCAAACAAACAAGAAGTTTATTCTATACTGCTCCAGGGCAGCTCTGAACTGCAATTCCAGGGGCAAATGCTTTTCTATTATCCTGGACAGATCATCTCAGATATGCTTTTACTCCCATCTGTCCACTACCACAAGTTCTATGGAAGATTCGCTCTGTCACAGCTTGGCATTTTCATAGCACCCAACTGATGACGCAGACAGTTCTGGTTTCTGGACCTTCTGCAAATGTTAACTCCTCCTCCCATCAGCATCTGACCCTTCCAGTATCTACTAGCTCAGGAGAATGGCAAGATCTGACATCCCAGCCCAGGCTTCCTTCACATCATGTCCTGGTGTTTGGATGAGCATCAGATCTTAGAACATTCATGCTCAGAAGCCATTCAGTCTATTCAGACTATCTTCTGTCCATGAAAACGTCAGGGTTTTCCATTAGTTCCCTGCAGGCCCATCTAGCAGCAGTCAGTGCCTTCCATCCCCCCAGTGGAGAGACACTCTATTTTTACTCATCTAGCAATAACTCTATTCTAGGTAGGACTTTCAGGAACCTTTCCACCGGTGGTGAAACCTGAACCACAATGGGACCTCAACCTCATACTGTAAGTACTAACCACATCATTACTTGAAGAACTGGCTCCATATTCTATGTCCCGTCTTTACATGAATGTCACCTTTTTAGTTGCCATCACATTGATCAGAACGATCAGTGAAATGGGAGCACTCCTGGTAGACCTACTGTACACCATTTTTCATAAGGAGGTTTCCCTTCACTTTCACCTGAAATTCATCCCTAAAGTAATTTGAATTTACCAGTATTCTTCCCAAAAACCTCCTGCTTCCTGGTAGGAGAGTAGACTTCACTCTTTCAACATCAGACAAGGTCTGGCATTATACCTGCAAAGGACAACATGGATTAGAAAATCACCAAGGCAATTTGTTGCTACAATGGAATGATGGCAAGGCTAGGCATTATCTGCTCAGAGACTAAGTATCTTTGGCTGCATCATTTTGTCATCAAGTGGTGTGTATTTCTCTCCCACGTGGGGTGAGAGTTCATTCCACTAGAACACAAACAACCTTAATAGCATCTCTTCGATTAATACCTTAGTAGATATCTGGAGCTCCATTCATATGTTCACAAAGCATCATGTATTAGTTCAAGCTGCCTCCTGCAGATGCAGCTGTTGGGACTGCAGTTCTATAGGCATCTATACCAATTGCATCCTTCCACCCCCTCCTGTTTAAATATTGCTTGTCAATCACTCATGTGGAATACACACAGGGACCAGCACTCAAAGTAAGGGAGGTTACTTACCTGTAACTGGATGTTCTTCAAGATGTGTGGTCCCTATCTGTATTCCACTATCCGCTCTCCTTCCCCTTTCTTTGGATCCTTCTGATTAGCAGTAGGAGAGGAACTTGAGGAATTGGTCTGTATCGCTGTACGTACCCTTGTTTCAGAGTACAAGAAGAACAACTGCTGAGGTGTGGACCAACTGACACTACTTGCTAGAAATTGCGGATCTCAGGTGCATGATGCGCATGCATAACCAAATGTGGAATACAGATAGGGGCAAGACATCTTGAAGAACCTCCATAAGTTACAGGGAACTTCCATATTTTCCATGTGTGCAATATACAAAACTGACTGAAGGCATTTCACACCACAGATTTCAGTTAAGTCTAAGGCCTGATGTCATTATTTACTTGGGCGGGATGAAGGTTAACGTATTGGCCCCCACTTCCAAAGCAATTAATTCAATTTACACTGAGCTAGGAGCGTGGTATCTCCAGTTTGTGGAAGGGTTTCCTGTATTGATATTTTCTGTGGGAATGGGATGAAGAAATGAGTCTGTGATTAGAGAAGAGGTTAACTGCTCCAGAATGAAATATTAGTACAGCATCTACTTAAGACTCTGTGGCTTGGGCTCTGGGAGGGTGTTCTAAAAGATGGCTAATCACGTTTCTGACAACATACAGCCACTGAGCAAAAGACTCAGCTGGAGGGCTTTGGACAGAACGAACACCACAGGTGCCAGGTCTGTACGTCTTTGGATCCAGCCTCTTTGCTGCTGCCATCTTGACTTCCTTTCTTTGAGTGGTAAAGGCCATGGTTCCTACCCACCCTAGGGATCACATGACATCAGATAGAAACTGCTCATGCCATGTAATAGAAGAGTCTACTTTGGCTTTATAAGAACTTGTGTAACTGAAACTTAGCTGTTCCATTTTGTGACTGTTGGCTTTTTCTTCCCTCTTTGTAGGGAAGTTTTTTGTTTAGAGCAGAATATAGCTCAAACTCACCATAAGAGTATGTGAGAGCTAACACAGTGGTAAGATTGTATGCTGTTTGGGTCACAGTTTATCTTTTTGTTGTGTGTTTGTACAGCACCTAGAGGTATGTCTAGGGATAGCTATGCTGGCATAATTCAGTAATACAGACACAGCCTGTGCCGACAAAAGGGTTTTTTCCATCGATGTAATAACACCACTTCCCTGAATGATGGTAGCGATGTTGGCCAGAAGCATTCTTAGTAACTTTAAAGTATAGACAAGGTCTAGCACAATTGGGTCCTGGTCCATGGCTGGTGCTCACAGGTGCTACAATAATACAAATAATACTTCAGAATTAATATTAAGATATGAAGTTTTTAAAAAAATGGTTATAGAAGCACAAAGATGTCTTGAAATGGAGTTGTTCTACACTTTCACAATTTATCTACATAGATTCACCACCACTGCCACTATCCTGCAAAAGTCATTCTTGTAAAACTGTCAAAATAAATTGGATCCAGTGGGAAGCATTGTTTTGGGGCCATTTTATATTGCTCCTCCAGAAATCTTGTTGGAACACAAGAATGCTATACGATATAAGGGGCGTGAAGATCATTGGCAGTTGCTATTTCTTGGCATTGGTATAAATGACTGATCAGATATTGAACTGATACTATTGGGGATGGTATCTTGAACTTGTCACAGGCATGAACGCTGACCTAACGTCTTTTCTAGCTCTAATTACTAAAATGCATTATATCTGGTATTTTGGCCAAGAGTTATTCATTGATGAGTTAAATTCTACTATAATACTCAATTTTTTAAAAAAGGCTGATCACTATCTCTTGAAATACAGTTTGGTGCTTGTTTTCCTTAAAACTTTTCAGTAGGACTGTCGTTCAATAAAATTAAAGTTAGAGGAGTGAGTGTGTGTGTGTGTGTGTAAGGACCAAGGAAAAGTCCTTAATTAAAAGCATGAATTATAATTATAGAGCTGTTTTTAAATAACTTTGCAAAATATTTGGATAGCATACCCATATATGTTTCCACCTCCTGTTACAATTGGAAATAAACAGACCCTCATACCAGTGTCCCTAATTGGAGCCAATCCCTGCCGAAAGTACACAGAGACAAAAATCTGTCTAGAGCTTGATGTTTTTTCTAAAATTAGCACTCTAGGCTCTAAGGGGGATTTCTGAGGTAGTTGGGAAATTGAGTCAGATCTTGTGTTTGGAGATGGTGGCCTATCAAAGTCATTGTTGAGGTAGCTTATTTCAGGGCATTGGGATAGCTTATTCATAGATTCCAAGGTCAGAGGATCCATTGTTATAATCTGGTCTGACCTCCTGTATAACACAGATCAGAGAATTTCACTGAAAATTCCTAGCATGTGTCTTTGAGAAAAACATTGAATCTTGATTCTAAAATTGCCAGTGATGGAGAATCCACCGCCATCCTTGATAATCTGTTTTACCCTCACGATTAAAAATTTACCCCTTATTTCCAGTCTGAATTCGTCTAGCTTCAACTTCCAGCCACTGGATCGCACTGTACCTTAGTCTGCTAGATTGAAGAGGCCACTATTAAATATTTGTTCCCCATATCAGTACTTAGACTGTAATCAAGTCACGCCTTAACCTTCTCTTTGTTAAGTTAAATAGATTGAGTCCTTTGAGTCCATCACTATATGGCATGTTTTCTAACCCTTTAATAATTCTTGTGGCTCTTCTCTGAACACACTCAAATTTATCAACATCCATTTTGAATTGTGAACTCCAGAACTGAATTCAGTATTTCAGCAGAGGTCACACCAGCGCCAAGTACAGAGGTAAAATAACCTCTCTACTCCGACTTGAGATTCCCCTGTTTATGCATCCAAGGATTGCCGTAGCCCTTTAGGCCACAGCATCGCACTTGGAACTCATGTTTAGCTGATTATCCATTACAACCCTCAAGTCTTTTTCAAAGTCACTGCTTCCCAGGATAGAGTCCCCCATCCAGTTATCATAGCCTATGTATATATATAGATATATAGATATATATAGATTTAGCTGTATTAAAACATGTAGTATTGGCTTGTGCCCAGTTTACCAAGTAATCCAGAATGAGTGATCTGTACTCTTCGATATTTACGACTCCCCCAATTACGTCATCTACAAACTTTATTAGTGATTATTTTGTTTTCTTCCAGATCATTGTTAAGAAGTTAAATATCATAGCGTCAAGAACTTATCCCTGCAAGACCTCACTAGAAATGCATCCATTCAATGTGATTTCCCATTTACAGTTACCTTTTGAGATGTAACAGTCAGCTTTTAATCCATTTAATGGGCAAGGTTAATTTTATATTGTTCTAGCTCTTTAATCAAAATGTTGTCCAGTACAAGTCAGATGTCTTACAGAAGTTTAAGTATATTACATCAGCAATATTACCGTCTCAATCAATCTTGCAATCTCATCAAAAAAGGAAATCAAGTTAATCTGACAGGATCTATTTTCCATAAACCCATGTTGATTGGTATTAATTATATCACTCTCCTTTTATTCTTTATTAATTGAGTCCCTCATCAGCTGTGCCATTGTTTTGCCAAGGATTGATGTCAGACTTACAGATCATCCCCTTTATCCTTTTTAAATATTGGCACAACATTAGCTTTTTTCCAGACTTCTGGAACTTCCCCAGTATTCCAAGTTTTATTGAAAATCAACATTAATGGTCCAGCACATTCCTCAGCCAGCTCTTATAAAACTCTTGGAAGTAGGTTATTGGGAGTTGCTGATTTAAATGCCTCCCTGTTAATAGCTGCTGTTTAACATCCTCCTGAGATATTAGTGGAATGGAAAGAGTGTGATCATATGATACGACAATAGCATCCTTATTCCTCAAATACAGAAAGCGATATTTATTTAACACTTCACATTTTCTATATTATTATTGACAATTCTACTATTTCCATCAAGTAATGGACCAATACCATTGTTAGGATTCCTTCCTATTGTCCTTAACTCTGCTGGCCATAGATTTCTCCTTGTGTCCCTTTGCTTCCCATTTCAACTTTCTGCAGTTCCTATCTTCTGGTTTTTATTCATTACTATCAACTTCCTTTCCCTTCCATTTGTTATATATATATATATATATATATATATATATATATATATACACACATTATAATATCAATATTATCAATATCAATAATCAATAAAGCCTTCTTCCTCAATTGTGGCTTTTGGAGCATCTAGTAAAGTGGTCTTAAACAATTCCCAGTTATCATTATTCCTATTCTTGATTAAATTCTTCCTCCCATCTTAATTCGCTGACAGTTATTTTCAGCTCTGTGAAATTGGCCCTTTTAAAGCACCAAGTATGTATCTTGCTTGTCTGGACTGTAGTCTGTTTGCACCTTATAAAAGCTTGCATGACTACGGCCCCCATGTGGATATAGGTTATGTTCGTGGTGTGAAAAAGCTGTATTTCCAGCTGGATTGTGTTAAGAAAAATTTTCTTTGCTAGAATGGTCCTGAATATTTCCTATATGTAACTTGATCTCATTCTGTTGTTAAAGGAGCTGTAGTTTAAAAACAAAAGCCACAGCATGCAAACTAGGACTACTCTGAACTTCATCACCAGAACAATAACCTATAACTTCTGTGCCTGTGTACATATATTGCATATAATATTCTCACATTCATACTAGAAGACTTTGTTCAAACAATACTTGGCCTGGGTCAGGCGTGAAATCTGATTGACCTCTTTACCTCCATCTGGTTTCTAGTAGGAATTATTTTCTATTACACAGATGGCGTAGTGTCCTCAGAAAAGAATGTGTTCTTTAATAGGTGGGATTCAGCTCAATAGCAAGCTGCATTGAAAGAGCGGCCTACCAAAGTTAGCAGAGTACCTGCCTACACTCTGGCTAGTGCTTTTGCCACTCAAAACCAAATGAAAATATTTTTTTCACTAAAATTTTTTTTCACAATTAAAAGAGGAGGATGGAGGGAAGGATGGATGGATGGCATAAAGGACGGGAAACTATTGGATTCTGTTGTTAGCCTTTCCACTTACTTGGTTACCCCTGTGTGGCTATCTGTAAAACAGAGGTTATACCTGCCCCAAAACATCCTAGTGATATGACATTGTTTGCAAATCATTTTGAAAGCCTCTGATGAAAAGTGCTGTAGAAGTGGAAAATATCTGAGATAAATTGATTCTCCCACTGTACTGATGTTACCAGTGCAGATGAATTCAACAGATTCACTGCACATAACTTCTTGACACTGCCAAGTTACACTGAATAAAAATAAACTGCCTGTACAAAATGTAGTCTTCAGTTTCCCCTAGAGTGACTTGAGTGGAGGTTGAGCAGCTGCCTCTGGGAGGGAAGGATTCCCTCACTCTGTATCTACATTCCCAGCCATCACGAATGTTTTCTTTCCTTTTTTTGTAGATGACACGATTGGTGCTACCCGGCATGGTGGAAAGGTGAGTCACGCAAACACTATACAGACAAAGTCATCGTTATTTATAGGGGAGAATCCTTTCTTTGAAAAATTCATTACTGTGACTAATCAACCTACCCTCCATGTTTTAACAGCAGAGTATTGCTGGGTGAGTCACGCTGATGGTGCATGAATCATCAGACGGTGGAAGCCTTTTCCACTCGATTCCCTTTTTATTTTTCCTCTTCCCCCTTCTCCACTGTTGTGGTGATTTCTTTTAGAACAGAATTAAAAAGCCCGTCTGACTCATCGGCACTAACTCAACAACCTGCTATTCTGAGGGGGTGGCTACAGTTCCTGGGAATAACCTTCTGAAGGCTATTTCTCAGAGTCATTGTAAGTAAAATGGATTCAGAATGTGCTCTCATTATACAGTAGGAGGCATATTGAGGGAAGTGTGTGATCATATAGTAAATCAGAATTGGAGGCAATTCTTTAAAATAACAGTTAATGCACACCAGTCTTTCACTGCTGGAGACATATATTGACTTCCTGGTTAGATCCCAGGTAAAACTAAAGCCCCGAAGTCTCAGCCTAGTGGCAGTTTTCTAGTTGATGTTGATTGTTCCATGATTTTCACAGTTTTTGTTCAAGAACTATGCCTGGATTTCCAAGGGTTGTGGGGCTGTATGGAAGATTGCATAGGACCAGGCATGGTAGCCATGATGATTAGTTTGCTGCTTTTGGCATCACTAAATAAATACAATGGGAGGGGAACACATACAATGCTTCAGTACCATTTGCATAGGTAATGCAGCCTGGTGGTGTTGGTATGTAAACAAACCTAAAATATTGACGAGCGCTTAAATAATTAACCTTTTGTGTCTGTATACCCTGGGATTCACTTTCTTAGCACACATGTGGAGACGTTTCCTGATTCATAGGCCAAAAATTATTTCTTGACCAAAGTGTGGGACCCTTTGCTCCCCTGTATGAAGCTGGCAGCTGTAGTTTTGCTCATGACCATAAATAGCATATGCCTGACTGCAAAATCAAATGCAGTAAAAATATTCTGAGTAGCTCTACTGTTGCCATGAAAGGAAAAGAGATGGACATTACTGAAGTCACTCAGCTTTTCTGAGGGGTTTAACATTGTGTGCACTGGGATTCTTTTAAACAAATTTAGAAATTGTAACAAATGAAAAAGGTGTAGGCCATATATAAAACAACGCTATTTAGGAGATTTTCGTAGATGTGGCTGGCAGAGATTATCTTCAGCTGTACTTCTTCCCTTTGTTTTCTCTTTTGATTGTTCCTTTTCTCTATTCACCACACACTCAGCATTGTGGCAGCCTTCAAACCGCCTGTCATTTTAAAGAGACTTCCTGCTCTGTCCACTAGGCAGCCTCTTTCTTCAAATATCTCCTTTTAAAAGCACCTCTTTCAAAAAGCTGCCCTGCATTCCTTCTCAAACCTTGTGTATAGCACTGTTTGGTCTTTTATTTTTGTCTTGTATCTTTTTCTGTTTGTTTCAGTTAGATTGTCACTTTCTAAGGGCAGGAACTTTGCTTTTCTGTTAAGCCTGGTATACACTTACATACAACTTGACAAATATTGAGTGGCATAGTCTGAATATAAACCAGGGAACCAATGTATGCTGAGTTCTAGTTCTGACTAGCCATGGGCAATTCACTTCATCCTTCTGCCTCAGTTGCCCCATCTGTAAAATGGTGATACATACTTACTTCACAGGAGGGTGAGACTTTATATTCAAAAAGCAGTTTGAAGACAAAAGTCATATTAGTGCTAAGAAATTGTTCACCAATCTCAAGAGCTTCCCCTTCCCCCCCAAGTCATATAGAGCTATTTTAAATGGTTCCCCCATCCTGGATGGCACCCTCAATATGAAAAGGAAAGATGGGTGACAAAAGCCTCTACATTCTTGCTGGCTCAGTTTTTGTTGTTTTTTTTTTTTTTTTTTTTTGACCTTATGGGGTACAGAAACCAGTTCTGCAGCCCCCTGCACCCATGGTATAAATTATTATGCTATTAACACTGTTCAGAATCTATAGCCACAACAGATCTGGTGGCTCACCAGGCCAAGAGTATGAATGGCAGGTAGCTGTGTTTAACTGTACTTTGTGGGCCAAACACAAACTCCTCATCTGGGTTTATGAGCCTGGACAAAGTTAAGGGGGCTAGTGAGCTGTAGCTCATGGAGGCTTATGCTCAAATAAATTGGTTAGTCTCCAAGGTGCCACAAGTACTCCTTTTCTTTCTGTCCGCGTGTATTATACTGGCGATCCCATGATCACTAGGCATAACCTGTTCAAGGAGATAAAACTTACTGTAATGCACTTTGGTGTATATTGTAGTGCTGTACTTGTCTGTCTGTGTGCACGCACTTTTGTACAATGTACATCCATATAATGTCTCAAGGTGAAGGAATAGCAGAGCAGACTTTATAATCTCTAACTCTTTGTCTGTAAGGAGAACTTCACCACGCCTTTTATGTCTTTCCTCTTAATTTGTATTACGTACAGCACTAGAAGAATACCTTTTCTATAAATGCTGGCATTTAGGCTTTATGCTCTTGTTCATCTTCTGGTTCCCTAACGCTTATATTTTAAATATGAAAATTATAATATGCACTTTGTATTACACTTAGATGAGCTGTTCTGCTGTAGATGTTCAGACTTTTGTCTGCTGTTTGCAAAGGTGGGAGCCTCGTGGAACTACTCAAGAAATTAAGATTTATGTCTTTGTGAGCAAGAAAAATCAGTTGACTGTTTTTCTAGATAAATATCAAACTATAGTATATATTGCTATAGAAGTAGCAAGTGCATAATTACATTATGAAGGAAGCTTGCTCTTTCCACTTTGCTCCAGCTGGAGCAGCCGGTGGTTACCATAGCAACAGTGGGAAAGCTAAATATAGCATCTCTTACACTGTACTGCTTAAGGTAGAATGATGGTGAGGTGTTAGGGTGTGTTAGGCAAGTCACCTTTTTATTTATTATTGCTAATCAACTTTCTTCAGCAAACTGAGGAGTGGGGCATATCACAAGTTTAATTTACCCAGTCAAGTTTGCCAAACCAACACCCTCTCCTTATTCAAATCCCTCCTTAAAAAGCCTGTTTCTTCTGTGATACCTGAAAGAAATAAAACCATAATCATGGGGTGATTGGAAACTGTTATCCCTACATCTGGATTCCCTGCCCTCTGTGGTGTTTAAATTGTGAGCTCTTCAGGTCAAGACCAGTTTTTGTTTTTGTCTTTCACAGCATTAAAGCATTTTGTCGGCACTAAACAAAATAGTAATATGTAGGGTTCTCAGTCTGTTGCATGGAGGCTATATTTATGACTTGTGGAATTTTTTATAGGGATTGCCATACTGGATCAGACCAGTAGTCCACCTAGTCCAGTATTCTCTCTCTGACAGTGGCCAGTGCTATCTGTTTCAGAGGAAGAAACTCTGCAGTATGTTGTTATGGTATAACCTGCCCCTATGGAAAGCTGCTTCCTGACCCCCAATAGAGACTGGCTTATGCCCTGAAGCTTAAGTGTTTATATCCTTTCCAAGACTTTAGTTTGAGTTTTAAATATTTACTGTTCTTGTTTATCCACATAAATGTCTGATCCTTTTTTTGAATCCTGCTAAGCTTTTGGCCTCAGTGAACTCTTGTGGCAATGACTTCTGCAGCCTAACTGTGCATGTGGAAAAAGTATTTCCTTTCACCAGTTTTGAATTTCCAGTATTTCATTTTAATTAAATGTCAACTTGCTTTTGTATTACAAGAGGGTGAATCAAAGAGTCTGATCTCCTATCCCTATACCATTAACTGTTCTGTGTGCTTTTATCATAGCTCCTCTCATTTAATCTCTTCCATAAAGTAAACAGTCTGTCTTTTCAAACCCTTTGTATGAGCGTTTTTCCTTCTTCCTAATATTCTCATCAAATCCCCTGAATTTCTGGTATCTTTTCTGAGAGAGGATGATCAGAAGGACCTGAGCACAATATTTCAGGTCCGGGTATACCATTAATTTAGAACTGAATTATATTTTCTGTATTGTTAACCCTCCCATTCCATATGCATCCTAACATTGTTTTTTTGAGCATTACTGCACATTAAGCAGGGGTCTTCATTAAGTTGTGTCCTTAGTGATGTTCAGGTCTTTTAGCTGAGTTAAGAGTTGATTTAAAAACCAGTAGGGGATATGATTAGTTCAAATTATTTTCTCCAATATGCATTATTTGCATTGTCAATATTCAGTTTCATCTCTCATTCTGTAGCCCATTCATGTAGCATTGTTGGGCCTTATGAAGTTCTTCTTAGTGGTCTCTAGTATGAGTAATCTAAATGGTTTTGACATCTGTAAATTTAGCCATCTCACTGCTCATTCCTGTTTTGAGCTCGAGAATAAATATACTACACACCTACTAGGAAAAACTTGTGGCACCCATTGTTAACCTTTTGCCACAGTGAAAGCTGACCATTTAGTCCTATTCTTACTTTGTCTTAGCTAGTTTCTGATCCATGTTAATACTTTGCCTCTCCCATCATGGCTACTGAGGAACTTTGACAAAGACTCTAGGGAGACAAGAGGGCTGCTACACTAGTAAATAATACTATGATCAGGAACTCTGAAGCTTTAGCAGGAAACAAACGGAAATCAAGATATATTTAATGGAATTTGTTCTTCTCGTGTTTAAGCATACCTATCAAAAATAATGTCACTACGTCATTGTGATTCCAAAGCAGCCTTTTTACAGTCAGTTCACAAAGTGCAGTTACATAGCGATAAGGATAGATATTTGCTAATTAACTGGAACATTAATTATGCTATTTGCAGAGGTGTTATACAAAAGGTTTGTGAGTGCTTGTTAGTTTATTACAGAAGCTTCAATTCAGAGAGATTTCAACCTTAGTTTTCCTGTTTGCTTAAAACTTCCCCACCCCATTGTGGATGAATTACTTGCAGTCAGAATAATAAAGAGTTACAAGATACTTGAAGGAACTTTCATTTGCTAAATCTTAATTGTTTTATCAAATGATATAGTCTGAGGGCTTGTCTTCGCTACCACGCTATATCTGTGCCAATATAGCACATCTGGTGAAGGTGCGCTATGTCGACAGGAGAGCATTCTCCTGTTGACGTAATTAGTCCACCTCAACAAGAGTTGGAAGCTAAGTCAGCAGGAGAGCGTCTCCCACCAACATAACACAGCATAGACACTGCTTTAAGTCGATGCAACTTCCCTTACTCGTGGGGTAGATTTTTCACACCCCAAGCAAGGAAAGTTACATTGACCTTAGCATTAGTGTAGACAAGCCCTGAGTTGGGGTTTGGAAGGTAAATACAAGGTCAGCTGATTGCCAATGTGTCAGATCAATGCTTAAAATGTAGGCTTTACTGTGTGGGGTACCAAACGTGTTTGGTGTCTAGAGGATTGTCTTTTGTTGTGTATTTCAAGTCTATCCCGTCCAACAAAAAATTACTTTAAAATTTGAACAGTGGTTATAGGTACTTGTTACTGTCTCACAAGGGCATTGTGAACTGATGTTTATAAACCACTCCAGGTCCCTTTATGAAAGATACCATAGAAGTGCAAAATATATTACAAATTTCTCCTATTATTTCCTGCCACTTTAGCAGAGATTTGAAAGCTGCCCTTGGGGCACCTTTGTAAGTTGCCCTTGCACCTCTTAGTTGGGCAAAGTTTTGAAACCTCTAGCCTAGATGTACAGTGCCTACTTCTTCTAGTACAGTAGTTTAACATTTGTGTAACTTCACTGACTTCAGTGGAGTTACTCCTGATTAATACGTGCACAAAAAGAGAATGAGGCCCATGTCTGCTATAGCCATCAGAAGACAAACTGCAAATCTCTGAACTGTTTTTCTTTTAAATAAATGAATCTACATGACCCCTATTGCAAGTAAACATTTCCCTTTAGTTAACAGACACTTCTGAAGCCTGTAAGTCATGTGTTCTTTCCTGCAAGTAACTGTGCTTTCATTGCCTTTCAGATCTACAGGAATAATCCTGAATATCTCTTCAGCTGCTGGCATGTATCCATCTCCACTGCTCACTCTGTACTCAGCAACCAAGGTACACCTTCCTTTTGGTATGCTCCAATCTGAACTGTCAAACAGAAATGTAACAATAAAAGCTGTGAGAGTAAATGTTTCTAAGGTCCCTCTATTGGTGGTTTGGTGAAGTAAGGGTTTGTCTACACTGCTCCGCGTTTTGGAGTAAGGGGATGTGAATAGCAGTGTGCACTTAGTGCTGTGTTATGACTCCCCTGTGTGGATGCTGTGGGCATGAACTGAAAGGTTCCTAGCTCACATTAATGTGATCCCCTTCAAATAGGACTACATTAAATGCGAAGTAGAAGCCTTTTCGTTTGTGCCTGCAGTGTCCACGCAGGAGAGTTACAGCTCAGCACTTCAGTGCACATTGCTAGTCACATCCTCATAGTATGAACTGAAGGCAGTGTAGACATGTCCTAAAAGTAGTGGTTACTGAACTTAATTTTTTGCAAACAATGAAAGCTTGGGTGGGGCAGGAGAGAACACAAGGCATACTGGTTTTACTATTGTGTCAACCTAATGTTTTGTGAGGTCTGCATACACTTCCTTATCACATGCTGCATATTTTTAAAAGCTGAAATACTTTGATACCTTATTTAAAGGAGGATATTAACACAAGGCAAACTTGGTTTGGGTGGACCCATGGGCACAGAATGTGTTTTGAAAATTAGTCTATATACAAAAACATATTGGCACTTTTCTCTTATTGAAGATATTTTTGAACATGATTCTCCTGTTGTGTGATAGGACCAAAGTGTAGGGTGTAATCTGTCCATTGTTTCTATTAAAGAGTTACACCTGTTTCCTCCATTGGACCCTATATGCACAACTTAAGATATCCACTTACAAGTTTTGACTGTTTGAATTTGGAAACAATCAGACTAGTTTAAAAAGTTCATCACTGACAAAACAACGTTCTAAATGTTTCTAGCTTTTTATAATTTTTTTGGCTGTCTCATTTTACAGTTTCAGTAAAATGTTGCACTGTTCTATGAAAACAATTCTGTGCAGTACATCTTCACTCTTTCAAAAGTATTGTCCTACCACCGTGTCACCACTTCAACCCAGCTGTATGAGCTCTGCCATCTCTGGTCTTATCTTCCATATGAATTATAGGAGCCTCATTTTAAAATGTTTGTTTTATTTCTTAATTTCTCACTGCATGGAGAAGGGATGTCAAAACAGCCTTTTTCCAATAGCAGATAGTATGAATCTGTGCAAGTGGACCACTAGTGCAGTTCACGCAGAATATTATTTATTAGTACTTGCATTAGTTTGAATGCTATTCTTGTAGCTTTTAAAGTGTGTTCCATATTAGGTATTCCAGCAAATTGTTGGCTTTCTTTCTGCCTCCTGACTTCAGTGTTCTAGCTAAGTTAATTTTTTTTGAAGTGATATAAAACACACAGAAGCTACTCGTCATTTATTGAATGTGTTTAAAGACTTGCAAAAGCTGTGATTTTTTTTAAGAGATTTCACTGCATTTATCATGCTGACTTCTCCAAAGGTACCATCTGTGCAGGATTCCCAGTCCTCTCCCTTCTCCTAACATGCAACAACCATAGCTCCCTGAGCTATTTTTGTGGCCTTAAGGGCAGTAGTAACTAGTAGAGTCACAAGCAATCCCTCTTCCCTCAGCTGGTGGTAGTGAACCACCATGAAGTTTAACCATTACCCTATGAAACTTTTTGTCATTTCATTTCTGAACCACAGTCACCAAAGAAGTTTCCCACAGGAACTGCAACTATCAAGCTACTTTTCATTGCACTACATTTGTCTCTTGATATCCTTATATGTTGTCTCATTGGATCTGCCCTTCCCTTTTTTTGTAATGCTGTGGCTCTTCAGCTCGCATTGGCTTATGAGATAAACAATAGGATATTGTCCCACAGTTAGAGATCTTGGCAGAACCCCAGTTCAGTGGTTGAAGTCTTTCTAATTGGCCTCAGCATTCAGCCTCCATTTTCATCTTGATGCTTCATCTTTCTATGTTTGGGAGATAATTTGACTCCAAAGCTATTTGTTGTGTGGGTGTTTAGGATATCCTCCATCCACTTGAGCCCTAAAAAGGCAATAAGAGTCCTCAGTGGCTTCAAACAGTGTCCTTGGGGCAGAAGAATGTCTAATGGATGAGTAGAAGGGGAAAGTATCAGATCTATGTGCAAATGTCAAGCTGAGCACTCAAGCAGTATGGCACTCCTGGAAACTACCTTAAGTACAGCCCAAGCCCTAGCCCCTACTGCTTCAAGGATTTCTTCTTCAAAGAACATGTTTAAGGCAGCCTTCAGCACTAATCACCAGACTGTCAGTGCCACCCATGTCAGAGCAAATCCAGTTTCCTTTTAGGCTCAGCAGGATAGTTTCATCTTCAGAGAGTTCTGAATCCTCCCTCTGGAGAGTAAGGACTCTGCCATGCAGTCGCTAATACCTTCCAGACCTTGCGACTTGAAGTCACAGGTTCCTGAGTTCCACCTGCTCTGAGGCATTGCCTCCTCACAGAAAGAGGCACTGAGTGATCAGCTGCCATCTAATGCAGCCCTGCTAAAGTCCTTTAGATATGAAAGTGTATTCTGTTCACACAATCCCAGAAGCCATATGCCTAGCAGGAAGGAAGAACACAGTCTCATGCAAACGGAGTTGATCCATGATATATCCTCACATGTGGTGCATATATCAGATTGTGATGAATCAGGTTCCCATAGAGAATCCAGTGAGGTGGATCACTTCACCACTTGTCTGAATAAGAAGCTACCACTCTTCTTCTCATGACCCTGAGAAGAGCTAGGTCTAGCAAAACGCTGCCGCCTTTGGCTGATTGTCCCTATTGTATTCCACTGAGGGTTACGTGCATGCACCATGCTCCCAGAACCAGAACTTTTGATAATAGTACTGTTCAGCAGTCTGCGTATGCACCCTGCACTGCCTCATGTCTTCACCCGAGGTGTTAAAGGGCACGGCAGAACTCCAGTGTCTCCAGTTCCTTCTCACCACCTCATGGTCTGAGTTGGAGCTTTTACTTTCCTATCATCCTTGTGACACACTGTACAAAAATATTCTTAGTATTGTTCATAGTTTCAATTTATTGTATTCTGTATCCCCTTTTTGATTTTTGTTCAAATTTTCCTTTCATGACAGACTTAGAACTTGGGATGTTGCTTTGGTGGCAATTCTTGCCACCACCCCCTACACCCCACCCCCAGTATTCGGGCCAGGGTACAGGATTATACCAAAGATGTTGAGGTTCAAAACCTATGCTTCCTGCCTTCACTCATTTTCCATCAGCAATGAGCACCAGCGCTGTTTGTACTGCTTGGGGGAAGCCCACATTGTGGTTAGGTGCAGTATCTGCCTGTCCTTTCCTGCCCATACTTGAGAGAATTGGACTCTCCACCTCAGGAAACACACCTTATGGAGGCTGCCATGAGGCAGTCATTGGATCCTGGCCAGGGACCCCCCCACCCCCGGTATATTGGCCTGAACATGTGAAGGGTGTTTCCCCCTACTGCAGAACCTCGTCTGGATCCGCTTGTACTAGTGCTAAGCACCCCATGCCGGGGCCTAGCCATGAAGCAAGAAAGCATGTACATGAGCATGGCAGCAAATCTTCCTCCACGTCTAAGACAGATTTGGCACCGATCATGGGTTCCAGCCATGAAGGACCCAGGTATTCCAAGTCTCACAAGACTGAGAAACAGCCATATCAATCACTGGATCCACCCGTACGGATCCTGCGACTCCGCCAGCTCTGACTCTGCCAGAGTCACAGGAAATGTCAGTCCCCAGACAGATGCAGTTTCCGGTACCAGCTCCTCCAATGGATAGGATATCACTGACCCTTGGGAGACTTGGAAGCGCCCTGGTCCCCACAAATTATTTGCACTATAGGGACTATGTTCTCTCTGGGCCCCAATCTGATCATCAAGTCCAAGGGACCCTTATCTGCTATGTTCCTGCCTCCCCCCGTTGGCGAGATTTCTGACTCCTATGATTCAGATGATACGGATATCCGACGTGGTCCATGGGTCCTGTTCCGGATGCACGATGACCAGACAGTTCTAACAGCATGGTGGCAGTTCCCCACCTTGCCTGACCCACAGAGTTGGTATCCAACGCCATGGTCACAGGCTACACAACATCAGGGTCAACTGAGTTGGCCATACTGGAGCTCATGGCCCCAATATTCATGCTCCAAATAAGCTACTTCCCAGTCCCCAAAAAGAATGTAGGATGGAGACTGATATTGGTAACCATTCCATTTCCAAACAAAGATTCTGCATGGTCACACTTGCAACAATCATTCCCTCCCTAGAAAAAGGCATATGATTTATGTCTCTTGATATACAGGATGCCTACTTCCATATCAATATACAGCTGACACACAGAAGGTTCCTGAGGTTCAAGGTGGGACCTCGACACCTTCAATACAGGGTCCTACTGTTTGGACTTACCATTGCCCCGGGAGTATTCACCAAAGTTTTCTCAGTAGTTGGAACTCATCTCAGATGTCAGAGGATCCCCCTTTTTTCCTATCTTCGTGGCTAGCTATGGCAGCATGGTCCCAAGACGAAACCCAGGAATCGACATCCCAACTCATTCTACTCCTCTCCTCCCAGAGGATCAACGTCAAAAATCAACCTTAAGTCCTACACAGTCGCTGGAGTTCATAGGAGCTCTCATAAATGCGACTTCTGCCTGAGTTCCAGGTTCCAGACAATGCGAGAACTAATCACTTGGGTGACTTCCAACCTTTCGGTTCTGGCCAAAATCTGCCTTTGTCTTGGTACACATGGCAACCTCCACATATGTCATGTCCTTCACTCACCTACAGTTGCGCCCCCTTCAGCTGTAGCTCCAAAGAGTCTACTCCCCCACTCATCAACCTATGCATACTCTGCTCAGCATGCCACCTGACGTCCTCTCCTCACTACAATGGTAGATGGACCCACTACGGATCTGCTCAGGGATGACCTTCCTCCATCCTTGCCCACTGTGACTATCATAACACTCATCCCTCACAGCCTGGGGAAGGATGGGCAACTGCATGAAACAAGGCACCTGGACGCTATGGGACACCCGGATGCACATAAGCATATTGGAACTCTGGGCAGTACGCAAAGCTTGCCAGGTGTTCCTGCCAACATTTCAGGGTTGCAAGTTCTCCATGTTAGACACCACCACCGTAGTCTTTTACTTAAATAAGCAAGGGGGAATGAGATCCTGAGCCCTGTGTGCCGAAACTATACTCCTATGGGAATGGTGCATAGAATCGTAGAACTGGAAGGGACCTTGAGAGGTCACCTAGTCCAGTCCCATGCACTCGTGGCAGGACTAATTATGTAGACCATTCCTGACAGGTGTTTGTCTAACCTGCTCTTAAAAATCTCCAATGATGGAGACTCCACAGCCTCCCTAGGCAATTTATTCCAGTGCTTAACCACCCTGACAGTTAGGAAGTTTTTCCCAATGTCCAACCTAAACCTCCCTTGCTGCAATTTAAGCCCGTTGCTTCTTGTCCTCTCCTCAGAGTTTAAGACAAACAATTTTTCTTCCTCCTCCTTGTAACAACCTTTTACATGCTTGAAAACTGTTATCATGTCCCCTCTCAGTCTTCTCTTTTCCAGACTAAAGAGTTTTTTCAGTCTTCCCTCATAGGTAATGTATTCTAGGCCTTTAATCATTTTTGTTGCTCTTCTCTGGACTCTCTCCAGTTTGTCCACATCCTTCCTCAAATGTGGTGCCCAGAACTGGACACAATATTCCAGTTGAGGCCTAATCAGTGCAGGGTAGAGCGGACAAATTACTTCTCGTGTCTTGCTTACAACACTCCTGCTAATATATCCCAGAATGATGTTCGCTTTTTTGGCAACAGTGATACATTGTTTACTCATATTTAGCTTGTGGTCCACTTTGATCCCCAGATCGCTTTCCACAGTACTCCTTCCTAGGCAGTCATTTCCCATTTTGTATGTGTGCAACTGATTGTTCCTTCTTAAATGGAGTACTTTGTATTTGTCCTTATTGAATTTCATCCTATTTACTTCCGACCATTTTTCCAGTTTGTCCAGATCATTTTGAATTTTAATCCTATCCTCCAAACCACTTGCAACCCCTCCCAGCTTGGTATCGTCCACAAACTATAAGTGTACTCTCCATGCTATTATCTAAATTACTGATGAAGATATGGAACAGAACCGGACCCAGAACTGATCCATGTAGGACCCCACTTGTTACGTCCTTCCAGCATGCCTGTGAACTACTGATGATTACTCTCTGGGAACGGTTTTCCAACCAGTTTTGCACCCACCTTTTAGTAGCTTCATCTAGGTTGCATTTCTCTGGTTTGTTCATGAGAAGGTCATGTGACACAGTATCAAAAGCTTTACTAAAGTCAAGATATACCATGTCTACCGTTTCCCCTCATCCACAAGTCTTGTTACCCTGTCAAAGAAAGCTATCAGGTTGGTTTGATACGATTTGTACTTGACAAATCCATACTGACTGTTACTTATCACCTTATTATCTTCTACATGTTTGCAAATTGATTGCTTAATTATTTGCTCCATTATCTTTCCAGGTACAGAAGTTAAGCTGGTTGGCCTGTAATTCACTGGGTTGTCCTTATTTCCCTTTTTATAGATGGGCACTATATTTGCCCTTTTCCAGTCTTGGAATTTCTTCCATCTTCCATGACTTCTCAAAAGATAATCGCTAATGGCTCAGATATCTCCTCAGTCAGCTTCTTGACTATTCTAGGATGCATTTCATCAGGCCCTGATGACTTGAAGACATCTAATTTGTCCGAGTAATTTTTAACTTGTTCTTTCCCTATTTTAGCCTCTTCTGATCCAACCTCATTTTCACTGGTATTCACTGTGTTAGATGTCCCATCACCACCAACCTTCTTGGTGAAAAATGAAACCAAGAAGTCATTAAGCACCTCTACCATTTCCATATTTTCTGTTATTTTTCCCCTTTCATTGAGTAATGGGCCTACCCTGTCCTTGGTCTTCCTCTTGCTTCTAATGTACTTGTAGAATGTTTTCTTGTTACCCTTTATGTCTCTAGCTAGTTTGATCTCGTTTTGTGCCTTGGCCTTTCTAATTTTGTACCTACATACTTGTGTTATTTGCTTATATTCACTCTTTGTAATTTGACCTAGTTTCCACTTTTTGTAGGACTCTTTTTTTTTTTTTAGATCAAAGCCAGGGTGGTCTCTTGCCATACTTCCTATCTTTCCTAAGCAGTGGTATAGTTTCCTCTTGTGCCCTTAATAATGCCTTTGAAAAACTGCCAACTGTCTTCTATTGTTTTTTCCCCTTATACTTGCTTCCCCTGGGATCTTACCTACCAACTCCCTGAGTTTGCTAGTCTGTTTCTTGAAATCCATTATCTTTATTTTGCTGTTCTCCTACCATTTCTTAGAATCATGAACTCATCATTTCATGATCACTTTCATCCAAGCTGCCTTCCACTTTCAAATTCACAGCCAGTTCCTCTCTATTTGTCAAAATCAAACCTAGAACAGTCTCTGCCCTAGTAGCTGTCCTCACCTTCTGAAATAAAAAATTGTCTCCAATACATTCCAAGAACTTATTGGATAATCTGTGCCATGCTGTGCTATTTTCCCAACAGATGTCTGGGTAGTGGAAGTCCCCCATCACCACCAAGTCCTGTGCTTTGGATGATTTTGTTAGCTGTTTAAAAAAAGCCTCATCCACCTCTTCTTCCTGGTTAGGTGATCTGTAGTAGACCCCTACCATGACATCACCCTTGTTTTTTACCCCTTTTATTCTTAGCCAGAGACTGTCAACAAGTCTGTCTCCTATTTCCATCTCAATCTCAGTCCAAATGTATACATTTTTAATATATAAGGCAACACCCCTTCCTTTTTTTCCCTGCCAGTCCTTCCTGAGAAAGCTGTACCCTTCGATACCAATATTCTAGTCATGTGTATTATCCCACCAGGTTGCTGTGATGCCAACTATGTCATAGTTGTATTTATTTACTAGCATTTTGAGTTCTTCCTGCTTATTCCCCATACTTCTTGCATTAGTATACAGACATCTAAGATACTGATTTGATTTCCCCCATCAGTTCTGTCTTTCCTTTATCCCTGTTATAACAGCCCATGTTCCCCTCAATTCCAAACCTTCTCCCAGGTCTCCATGTTCTTGACTTACCTGTGGGATTTGGTCACCTGCCCCCTTCGAACTTAGTTTAAAGCCCTCCTCACTAGGTTAGCCAGTCTGTATCCAAAAATGCTCTTCCCCTTCCTTGATAGGTGGACCCCATCTCTGCTTAGCAGTCCTTCTTCCTGGAAAAGCATCCCATGGTCAAGGAAGCTGAAGCCCTCCTGGTGACACCATCTTTGCAGCCAGGCATTCACCTGCAGGATGCATCTATTCAGCTCCAGGATGCATGTATTTCTGCCTGGGCCCCAACCTTTGACCGGAAGGATCGAAGATAACACCACCTGCGCTCCCAACTCCTTCACCCTTACTCCCAGAGCCCTGTAGTCACTTCTGATCTGCTGAGAGTCATACCTCACAGTATCATTTAGTGCCCACATGGATGAGTAGCATGGGGTAGTAGTCAGAGGGCCGAATGATCCTCGACAATCCCTCCATACCATCTCGGATATGGTCCCCTGGCAGGCAACATACCTCCTGGGATGTCCTGTCAGGGCAACAGATGGGTGCCTCTGTCCCACTCAGAAGTGTCACCAACCACCACGACCCTACATTTACTCCTGGGAGTGGTGGCTGTGGGGTACATGGCTTCTCCTCCTCCTCCTCCTGGGGGTTATTCCTCATCGCTCGTTGCCAGGGCAGCATATCAGTTTTCCATCACCATGGTGGGTGGGTTGGGAGTAGAGGTGGAGCACTGCCTGCTGCCAGCAGTAACTAGCTGCCAATGTCCTCCCTGTGACAAAGCCTGTCAAGGTTCCTCCCCCACTCTGAACTCTAGGGTACAGATGTGGGGATCTGCATGAAAACCTCCTAAGCTTACTTTTACCAGCTTAGGTTAAAACTTCCCCAAGGTACAAATTAATTTTATCCTTTGTCCTTGGAATATCCACTGCCACCACCAAACTCTAACTGGGTTTACTGGGAAACGTAGTTTGGACACGTCTTTCCCCCCAAAATCCTCCCAACCCTTGCACCCCACTTCCTGGGAAAGGTTTGGTAAAAATCCTCACCAATTTGCATAGGTGACCACAGACCCAAACCCTTGGATCTGAGAACAATGAAAAAGCATTCAGTTTTCTTACAAGAAGACTTTTAATAGAAATAGAAGTAAAGAAATCACCTCTGTAAAATCAGGATGGTAGATACCTTACAGGATAATTAGATTCAAAACATAGAGAATCCCTCTAGGCAAAACCTTAAGTTACAAAAAAGACACACAGACAGAAATAGTCATTCTATTCAGCACAATTCTTTTCTCAGCCATTTAAAGAAATCATAATCTAACACATACCTAGCTAGATTACTTACTAAAGTTCTAAGACTCCATTCCTGGTCTATCCCCGGCAAAAGCAGCATATAGACAGACACAGACCCTTTGTTTCTCTCCCTCCTCCCAGCTTTTGAAAGTATCTTGTCTCCTCATTGGTCATTTTGGTCAGGTGCCAGCGAGGTTACCTTTAGCTTCTTAACCCTTTACAGGTGAGAGGATTTTTCCTCTGGCCAGGAGGGATTTTAAAGGGGTTTACTCTTCCCTTTATTTTTACGACAAAGCCATATCCTCCTTCCCCTGTGGTGTGACAGTAGTCCTCTGTAGCTGTATAGCTTCCTCAGCCTTGGATGTCTCCATGTGAATACTCTCGAGGAATTCCTCCTGGGCACGGATGCTCTTCAGCCTGGCCACCTCCTCCTGTAGCTCTCCCACCTGCTTCCTGAGAGATTCCACCAGCAGCCACCTTTTGCACTGGATGGTCGCCCCCGCAGCCTGGCTTTCTGAGAGTGGGAAATGCAGGCCACTGTCTCTGTAAATCCACACCAGGATCTGGGTAGAGGCATCCATGGTTAGCTTGTCTGTCTGGATACAGGCGCAGGTGGAAGAGACAGGAGCAGCATTGGCACTGGCAATGCCACCCTTCCTAATCATAACGACAGTATTACAAATTCCTCTCAAACTCCCCTGTTTGCTAGCTCCCCTTTGTTGCTTAGCTTCTGGCTTTAAGGCCTTCTCTCCTAGGTCAGCCCTATCACACATCACATTCTTTTGACAGCAGCCTACCTGTCGTGCACCCAGAACGTGATTGCCGACGCTCTCGTCAGAAACTTTGCAACCAGCCACTAGTGACAGTTGTACGACTCTGTGATCACAGACATCTTTGGTCAGTGGGGAACCCCCGTTAGGGATCTTTTCACGTCCCACAACAACACCAAATGCACCCAGTATTGTTCCCGGGGAGGAACTGGAGCTTAATCACAGGGGAGAGGCCCTAGTCATTGGTTGGTTGAACCGGACGCTACACCTTCCCCCCTTACCCCTCTTACTACGAGTAATTCACAAGAGCAGATGAGAGAAAGCAACAACCATCCTGATTGCCCCCTTCTGGCCTCACCAGTTCTGGCTCCCACTTCTCCCCTACATGTCAAAGCACCCTCCACTCATGCTTCAGATGTTTCCAGAGCTACAAACCCAACACAATAGCAGACTCAGACACCCCAACCCACACACACTTTGACTGACGGCTTGGTTTTTGGATGGACACCTCAACTAGCCCAGGAGTGCTCTCTAGCAGAGAGAGGTCCTTTCAAGCAGTAAAAAAAATAAAATAAAAAAAAGCCCTCCACAAGACGCTCATACTGCACCAAATGAACACATTTCACTTCTTGGGCTACACAGCAGGGCCTTATCCCTGAAGTTATGGGCATCCCACTACTCTTGGAATATTTTCTTTATCTGAAGATCTCGGGACTTGACCTCAGTTCCATTTAGGTGCATGCAGCTGCCAATAGAGTCTTTTACCCACCGGTAGATTGCCGTTCGATATTTACTCACCCCTTACTGTACGGTTCTGGAAGGGCCTTCTGCGGAAATACCCTCCCATTCAGTCTATCACCCACCAATCAGACTTTAACCTAGTCCTCGCTTCGCTGACAACCACTCCCTTTGAACCGATGGCCTCCTGCTCACTGTCCCTCCTGTCCATGAATGTCACTTTCCTCATCGCCATTACATCAGCTAGGAGGGTTGGTGAACTGGGAGCTATAATGGCCAACCCCCCTTTCACCCCTTTCCATAAAGACAAGGTCTCTTTACATCTTCACCCCAAGTTCCTACCCAAGGCGGTTTCCCAATTCCACCTCAGTCAGTCCGTACACTTACTTACCTTCTTGCCCAAGCCTCATGCCTCTAATGACGAAAGGAAACTTCACTTGTTAGGCATTTGCAGTCCTTGGCTTTTTATCTTGAGCGGACTATCTTGAGCGGACAAAGCTATTTTGGAAATCTCCAAGGCGCTTTGTTGCCATAGCAGAGAGAATCAAGGGTCAAGCCATTTCCATCCATAGAATTTCCAAGTGGGTCTCAGGGTGCATTATGTGCTGCTATCGATTATTGGGACAGTCCCCACCTGAAGGGATTTGGGCCCATTCCACAAGAGCACAGGCATCAACCACATTCGCACTTCACAATGTCCCCCTCGTAGATATGTGGAGTTTGGTATTATGGACAGATCAGAGGTGGGAGTTGACATCTCAATAGTGAATGAAAGATGATGGTTAGGGTGGAGATTGACTGTAAAGAGCCTTGAGAGTGGAGACCAGCAGCATGTCTGATGTAATAAAGAAGGGGAAGCCAGTGCAGTTCAAGGAGAGGAGTGACATGGTCAAACAGAGGGTCTCGGAAGGTGAACTTTGCAGCAGCATTCTGAATGGAAAATTTGCATTTGTCAAGACTAGTGGAAAGAATGTTGTGGTAATTAAGATGTAAGAACTCTCATCCACTGGATGAGAGTTCTAGTTGATGAAAGCTCCTTTTGAAACAATCACTTCCTGTGAGCTAAGTTTCTTATGTTGAAGGTCAATTTCCTGGTAGCTTCAGTTAGTAGAATGAGTGAGCTTCATACTCCAGTGACAGTATATCTTATGCCATTTGGATAGTCTTTGCTTTTTGTAAGGGAGGAACTGTCTAGAACTCTCCAATGGCACTGCAGATTCAGAGGTGGATGTGGCTTCTTGTGTGAGGGAAATGGCTCAGGTTCTCATCCTCTGCTGCCATATGAAAGAACTAAAAAATCTTAAGTGTTTGGGATTTTTCCATTTGTCATATGCTGGGAAACTGAGACACAGGAAAGGGACCCCTGGAAGATTTCTTCCAAGAAACACAATTACAGGGTATTTGTTCCATTCTTTGCTGTTATGTGTGGAAGAACTGCTTTTCTTCTACCACAGTGGCTGAGATTATTAAATTTGCAAATGACTCTCCTGAGGTCTACAATCTGTAGAAAGGCCCCATCTGCAACTCTGAGATTCTCTCCCCCTCAATATATGTTAGTTTTATCTGCGGCATCCTTCAGGGCTAAGTTGATGTCCTTAGCTAACTAGACAGAAGATGGAGAAGAGTGTTTGACTCTCGCTCAATTTACCTGTAGAGATGTCAACATTTACAAATGCAGTGAAATATCCTTAAAGGAAAACTCCTCCTCCTTCATACTGTGTTTTGGCATGTGAGGAAAGTAGGTATAAATGTTGTGCCAGGCCACTTCTGAGTGCTCTTGATTGGGTGTGGGAATGGAAGTGTGTAAGAGAGCTACCACTGTGGATTACTTTTGCTGTTGCAGGCACTGTGTTTACTTATACTTTTTTTTTTTTAATTAATCAGGGATAGAGGGAAGAGAGAAAGTGATGGCTTCTACACTTCAGCCTTATTTGAAGCATGTTGTCTATTCTTGAAGTTACTATTTTCAGTTATTTTAAGGCTCTTTGAGGAGCTGGGGTGCCAACAAAAGTAAAATCTTATACAAATGTCTGTCTGTCTTGAACGATTTAGCTACTGGAAATACGTATTTAATTCATTCGCACAGTGGAAGTGGCTAAATTCCTGCTTTTTGAACCCATGTAAAATGAACATGCTATTTTTGTTTGCAAAACTTTCAATAAAAATGGCTGGCAGTTCCTTTTTACACCTTATATTTTAAAGTCAGTGTTTGATTGTGGGATTACCAGTCATGTCAGATCTGAAATTCTCTACCTGACATGAGGAAAAGGAATCACTTTGTTGATTAACAGAATACCATGGTTAGCCAACTTACATAGGAATAATGTATGGGCCTGATTTTATTTATTTTAAATACGGTAGATGCATGAGTGTATGTCTCTTGTGGTGTGCAGTCACCACATATGCAAATCTGGCAGTGGAACATGGAAATGACTAACAAGCTATTTGCATATGCAGGTACCACCGGGCCTATGCATGGTACATGGCAGCTGTTTACAACTAGATATCTAACTTGTTTAAATTATAGATATTTTAGTAACTGACTTGGGTGTGGTCTAGATGGCCTGGTAAGCTTTTCTTCTAAATGCTAACTTAATTTGTACATGTGACTTGAAGATGTAAAATCCATGGACCCATCTGTCATGCAGTAAAACCTGGGGTGTTTTTTTCAGCGCTTGCATATGCTCAGGTAGATATCTATAGAGATATTGTATTGTGTGGGAGTATACCCTCTTTGCTTTGTGTACGGGCTGAGAAGTTCAGTGAGATGACCACTTAATAGAAATGAGTATGGCTACTACAAATTTAACAAAGCACTGGGTATAAGTAGGACTTTTACTAATGTAGTAGTGATGGTGACATGATCAATGAAAGAAATAGCTAAACAGATGTAATATTTTTTTCTTGACTATGTCTTTATTGATGCAGCTCTGAAGCAGCTGCTGCTATCTCTCGTTCATCTTTTTTCTCCAGAGCTGATTTTTTTCTCAAATAATTGAAGTTAAAGTAAATGGTAAATAATTGTATTTAACTTCATAATATGAATAAAATGCATTAGTTCTTTCATTGATCAGTACATCCTTGTTATTGTTAAGTCATGATACTTGGATCTGGCGCCTTTTGTGTTTTACCTGGGTGAAAAAGCAATGAAGGAGAAATATGGTTTGGAAACCTTATGGTCCTAAAAAATGTTGGAGTTGGTGAGTAGCCTTGGGTTATTACAGCACTGACAGAGTGTTAAATTGGAAGTGGTGTCTTCATCATTTGGGTGTGAGTATGGAAGGAGGGGAAAACAGCGGGGTCTGTTTGCTGTATTAAGCTGTGAGATGGTGTCTTGATAATCCTTACAAATTTCCTTCCTATATCACCTTTTCTTCTATAGGATGTTGCACTTGTAACTTGTAAACCTCCAACTGAGGGAGAATGAACAGTGGTGTTCTTCAAAGCCAGCAAATGCCACTCTTGTAGTGGACATACTAGTGTAAAATAAGGTGGCATTTCTGTGAATGCAGAACTGGAAAAAATTCAGATATCTAAACATTTCAGTTTTACAAAGAGAAACAATTTTAATTGTTGCCATTTTTTTTAAATGGAGAAGTAGTGGCAGATAACTACCTTCCTATAAGAGGCTAAGCAAATCAGGCATTTAGCAAGAAGCCATTTTACTGGACTTTGTTATATACCAGTTCCAGTCCCTTTTCTCTTTGGACTAGAGAGGGGCCTAAGCCCCAGAAATTAAATCTGCAACCAGATTTGAACCTCCAATAGTTCCAAGGGTTTTGGATCTTCTGTTTTGGATTGGGGAAATCTTTGCTCTGAACTGGCATCTCACTTGTATAATGCACTATGAATCTAGGGTTTACTGTAATCTACAAACTTTATTTGAAAACGAGTTTGTCTTTTTTTAAAAGTGTTTAAGATGTGTAAATAGTCATCTAGAACCTCCTGAGAAATATTGACAAACTACATATATATTAGTTTCCACTTTGATATATACTGTGTGTCCTCCCCCTTCTTTGTAGGCTTTTGTGGATTTCTTCTCTCGAGGCCTCCATGTGGAGTACAAGAGCAAGGGCATCATTGTACAGGTGAGTGGAGTTTGTTTCATTTAAGTATCCCTGTTATTGTGTGGTTACCACAGTAACAGTTGTTGTCTTGGCAACAAAAGGAAATCGTCCCATTCACTCAAAAATGTGATGATGATAAACCATTAAAGATACAGTTTCTCTTTTTGTTTGTCCCAGTAGCAGTTGTTTCTGAACTCTTCCTGTTGAAATTAAGTATAAATGACTTAAAAACAACAACCAAAGATGAGTGTTACAAATCATTAAATATTAGAAGATCAATATAATTGACAGAACCTGTTATGATTTTAGCTACAATATATTCCACAAAACTGATTGATTGTAGTTACATACTGACTGGTTACAACATTCCTTAATCTCCTGGTATGTTTGTCATGACATTATGCACCAGAAATCCAATTACTAACCACACTAAGGACTAGAACACAGAACCTAAATATCCTTTAGTTTATCACTAGTTACGAATAATGCTGGCAACTCTAATAAAGTATGTAACAGTAAGATCTCTGCACTCGCAGTTGCTTACACTGTGGGGAAACGTAGCAGGAAGAACAGCTTTGAATCGGGCAAATAGGTTCATTTTGAATATCAGATTCCAGTTGTATAACTTCACAACTTGATATTCGTATTACCTCATTTAATAGGTTTTTATCTTTGCCTTCTAGTTTACCTGCAGTAACTTAGCTGTGTTTACAGTAGACCAGTGAACCATCTGGATACAAATTAAGAAAACCAGGGCTTAAGAGCGCTGAATCCAGCTATGTGACACCGGCTGGCTTTGTTTGCAGGACCGTGTGCAAACCTTTCTGTAGTTTTTGTTTCTCACATCCCTTGTGGGTTTGCTTTGAGTTTCAGAATTGTTTGAACTCAAAAACTCAAAGCAGTACTCACATGACCCCAAGTTTTGCCTGTTTTTGGGTGTCACAACCAATGATTTTTTTCATGGTTTTCACCCCAGAGCATAAATCAGGGTTGGTGAGAGTTTCATAAGACCCTGTCTACTCTACATGTACAGGTGTTATTTCTGTAAACCGTTTGGAACACTCATCTGATCTGGTTACAAACATGGTTGAGTTGTGTCCATAGCTACCACTTTGCCTGCCCATATTTTGTATCATGTGATGTTAGAAAATTGTGGTGGCTCTTAGTGCTTCAGCAGCAGGTCATGCTCAGAGGGCATACATGTGGCATATCAGGTGCAGCATGAGGCAATCTACGCTGGGATGTCCTGCCACAGAAAGCTTGGAGGAAAGGAGGACTGACCAGGCAGGTTACACAGTCAGGGAAACAATGCTACGTGATGCTAAATAAATAAATAAAGTCTTTTAAACAAGGTACAGGAGAACAGTTATGAGCTGCCATTGTTAGTGAGTACTAGCCATGAAGTGTCTGGACACAAACTAGGTTTTCACTAACTGGTTAAGAACATCTCAGATGTGTTGAGTAGACATGTCCTTAGGCAAGGAACATCTTGTCTGTTTCGTGGCTTTTCCTTTTTAGAGCATAATAAAAATGTAATGCTTGAAATGCCGTTTGTCCTTGTTGCTCAACAGTATTGTGCGGACAGTGCTAGGAAAAGGACAACTTTTGATTCAATAAGCTATTGCATGCAATGTCCCTACAATGGCTTCCTTGTTTAAACCTACACTAAACTTTTTCTTAAAATTCCTAACTGTACCACTGGTGCAATTTCAGTAGGAGTACCAATGGTGAAACTTTAGTGTTGACAAGGCATTGGTGGCTGATGATGTTTTAAGTATTGTTGCGCAGACCTGCTCTGAGCCGGAATAGATGACATGGTAATGAAAATGCAGTCAGTATGACACTTTTACACAGGCAAGAAAACTTAGTGTAAACATGGGAGAACCTCCGCGGTGTCCTCCCCCCCAGAGTGTAGCTTCTAAACTTTTCTAGCACAGGATGTAGAGAAGCTGAGAACGTGTGTATTTTGCAAACTTAAACTTCACTGAAAGCTGTTGCTCTATTAGGTTTGCCTGTCTTCCTGCGAACAAAGTTTTCCCCTAGCTACCAGCGTGTTTTCCGAAAGACTTTGATATCCCAAATGTGTCAAGGTAATGAATAGTGTCAGCCTGGCTTCACTTCTCGGGCATGCTGGCTGTGGGCTCTCAATTGGTGGTAGCTCCATCTCCTCCCTAAATTTAAATGAATAGCCATTCTGAGTTGTGTGGGCCTAATAGCTGGTGATCAGAATTTCTCATGTTAATTGTGCTAAGCTATTGGTCTTTCTTCCCTACCCCAGTCTGAGCCCCTGTGCCTACCACTAATGAACATTAGAGGCATATCTTTAAAGCTTGGCCAACGTGTCTCCTTCATTCCCTTAGGAGTACTTCAGCCTCTTGATAGCTGAAGTATGGGGTAACTGTTTGAAGTGGCATGTCCTCAGCTTATACCAGACCAATAGAAAACACTTGTGTGAAAAGCAGAAACATACAACAGCTTGCTAATATACTACTTCTGAAACTCAGTACAAGTTGTAGCAATGCTGCCCGAGTGAAAATGCCTTCTCTTTGGAAGCCAGGTTTGATCAGTGTGGCTGTACTGTAATGCAGAGAAACTTTTAGGTTCAGAAACAAACTCCTCTCTGACTCCACAGGCCACTTCCAATCTTCATTTGGAGAATAGCAACTAGATAGTCTCAGGGTCAAGTATTCCTGTGTGTGTGTATGGGGAATGGGATAGAAATCTATAGTGGAAAGTAGCTGCCAAGAATGAAAGGAATATGGAAACATGTAAGGATTTCTCGCAAGACTAACTTGCAAGTTCACTGTTAATGGGGATGCCTATGATCTATCTGCAGAAACATGAGTCTCATTGGGATATTCCGTCTGAAGGGGTCACTGGGTTCTTCTTCCTTCTGTTCATTTTATTCCTATTTCCTGCTTCAGAACAATAGGCAGAGAACAGCTTTCTGTCAGTATCGTGCATTTTTGCCTCTTTTCAAATACTTTAAAACATATTTTAAAAGTATAAGGAAAGAAAAAATCTTACTCTATTTACATTTCTTCCTAATACCGCTATTACAGTATTCAGGCAGTGGCATAGTACTGGATTTTCTTTCACACTTCTCTGTTTGAAGGATTTTCCTTGAATATCTGAGATTTTGTTTTGTTGTTCTGTAAAGTGGTTTGGGGGAGGGGGGCATTAAAGAGGCTTTTTCATAGAAGCCTGAAGGTCCCTTCCTGTACCTCCCAGGTGGGTGGTAGTACCAGAAGATCTGAATGCAGCAGTTTCTCAAGAAGCATCAGTATAAAAAGATTATGGTCCAATTAGTCTTCCTTCATATAGGGAGTGAGTGTGGTTTACAAGCTAGTGCACAAGCCAGGGACACAGGACTCTTGAGTTCCGTTCATAGGTCTCCCACTGATTTATATGATCAGCTGCTCTACAGACTTTTCTGGCCTGAACAGTGTAGTGTCATATGCAAGCACCCAGTTTTACCCGTAGCAAACCTTGCTTTGCTTACAGCCTTTCAATCTCTGGATCCCAGTTGAATAAAACATCTCTCTGAATAGTTTTGCCACTTTTGTATTTCCTAGGAAAAATTAACAGCTTTCAGGACATATAGGAGCTTTAGCCCAAACAAAAGATTGCATTCTTAGTGAGAGATGGTAGAGCTAATGTTTCTGAAGCATTTTTTTCACTATAGAATGCAGGAGACAAAATGTTGTTCCGTAGTCTTACAACTTCTAACAACGTTGAAGTGTTTGGAATAATGGCTAGAGAACGCTATGCATAAATTATCAGCGGTACAGCTTATTCCCACTCTGCTCAGTTTCTCTGGGCAGACAGTGGATTATCTTTCAGCACCATCTAGTTGTGCATCGAAGTAGTGCAATTTGTACGTAAACTTCTTTTGTTTCAGAATGGTGTGGCTAGTTAAGACTGAAACTGTATTTTGCCCAAATTTGCAGAAAGGTGTTGAGGAAAAAGAAGGGGACGTCTTAAAAGAAACACTTGCTATATTTTACTTCAAATAGCTTGTCCTCAAAACTTCATATGAAACTTACGGAAAAGATGCTGGCAAGATTTACAGCCTTGAGACTCGAAAAGGGATTTTGGAGAATTTATTCACTGATGAATTTGGAATTGCCAAATAGTCAGTCAAGTTCCAGCAGACTTTTGAAAGGCACCAAATGCAAAGTAGAACCTTTTAATTTAAAAAGTACAGGCAAAATGTTCAAACTTGGGTGCCTAAAGTTAGGCACATAAATTCATATTTAGATACCTGAATGAGTGGTGTGGTTTTACAGAGATGCTGCTGACCTATAAAGAGATCTGAAGGCATTTACACTTCTGAAAATCAGACCACTTTAATAAAAGTGCCTTTCTCCACATTTGAAAATTGTGTGCTAAGTCTTTAAGCCCTTTATTTGCAAAGAGCCTTGAAAGTATAAACTGATCACTGGGAGTATTGTTATGATGACTTTAAAAAATGCACTTGGGGGGTGAGGGGAATCCCAATGTGCATTAGCCATTCTTTTCCCTGAATTCCCCAATCAAGTCTTGTGTGCTTGGGACTGTTTCAGCCCATGCAGAAATGTACCTCCTTGTGGAATGGAACACAGTGACTAGCAATACTTTAGAATGGGAAATGGACTTCCTTATACAACGAAAGCAACAAGGAAATCTGGGAAGACAGAATGAAGTTACCTAAAATTGGAATTAGCTCAGAACACTGGAGCTGACACTATTCTCAAAGTTCCATAAACAAGCACAAGTACCCTGATTTGAAATCCTCTGCAAGAGATTTACCCATCACCGCACTCCTTAATGTCACACTGCGGCATTGGTTTGGTAACAGGTCTGCCTACTGAATCGTGAGCCCCACTATTGCACCACCTGGATTCTCCCAGCAGTTCTTCTGTCCAAGTACTGATCAGGACCAATACTCTTTTTAGCTTGTGAAATCTAACAACATCATAGCCCTGGGTTATATGGCTATGGATTATTAATGCTCTTGAATCCTGATTGTATTTATTTGTGTTTGCGTGTGTATGTATATACGTAATATACACATGATAGATTGTGATTTCACCAAAAGGTGATCAGATTTTTTTTAAAGTTTAACTAAAGTTCATACCTTTTTTTAGAATTCTGCTAGCTACAGGTTACCTAACGTACACTATGAACTTTGTTTCTTCTTGCCATCTTCAATAGATATACGTAGAAACTGTCTGAAAACACACTTAGAACTATTTAGGGAATCTGTTTTCACAGCATTATCAGAATCATAAATTGTACAGATTGTTAATGTAGTCATAAATGATCTGGAAAAAGGGGTAAACAATGAGGTGGCAAAATTTGCAGATGATACAAAAGTGCTCAAGATAATTAAGTCCCAGGCAGACTGCAAAGAGCTACAAAAGGTTCTCTCAGAACTGGGTGAGTGGGCAACAAAATGGAAGATGAAATTCAGTGTTGATAAATGCAAAGTAATGCACATTGGAAAAGATAATTCCAACTATATATATAAAATTATGGGGTCTGAATTAGCTGTTACCACTCAAGAAAGAGATCTTGGAGTCACTGTGGATAGTTCTTTGAAAACATTCACTCAATGTGCAGCGGCAGACAAAAAAGACAAACAATGTTGGGAGTCATTAAGAAAGGAATAGATAATAGGTCAGAAAATAGCCTATTACCTCTATATAAATCCATGGTACACCCACATCTTGAATACTGTGTGCAGATGTGGTCACCCCATCTCAAAAAAGATATATTGGAATTGGAAAAGTTTCAGAAAAGGACAACAAAAATGACTAGGGGTATGGAACAGCTTCTGTATGAGGAGAGATTAATCAGACTGGGACTATTCAGCTTGGAAAAGAGACAACTAAGGGGGAATATGACAGAAGTCTATAAAATCATGACTGGTGTGGAGAAAGTAAATAAGGAAGTGTTATTTACTCCTTCGCTTAACACAAGAACTAGGGGTCACCAAATGAAATTAATAGGCAGCAGGTTTAAAACAAACAAAAGGAAGTATTTCTTCACATAATGCACAGTCAACCTGTGGAACCCTTTCCCAGAGGATGTTGTGAAGGCCAAGACTATAACAGGGTTCAAAAAAGAACTAGATAAATTCATGGAGGATAGGTCCATCAGTGGCTATTAGCCAGGATGGGCAGGGATGGTGTCCCTAGTCTCTGTTTGCCAGAGGTTGGGAATGAGTGACAGGGAAGGATCTCTTGATGATTACCAATTCTGTTCATTCCCTCTGGGGCACCTGACATTGGCCACTGTCAGAAGATAGGATACTGGGCTAGATGGACCTTTGGTCTGACCCAGTATGGCCATTCTTATGTTAAGAAATTGTAATGTCAGGGAATGCCTCTGTGTAAATATGGAATCCACCTCTTCCTGACAAGGCTGTGAGCATGTTTCTCCCAGGCCAGGTATGGTGGGTCTTTAAAACTTAATAGCTGTCTATTCAGGTGGAAGGACCTTGAGGACAACGGTTTAGCTGGAGCCTCGGAGAACTAGTTTTCTCCTACCTAGTTTACGGAGGCTGGTGATAGGAAAAGTGGAAAAACACCAGCAGCAGAACAAAGGAACCAGGTGTTGATGGGAGACACATAAACTCAAGGGACTTATTGAACAGGAAGCTTTGGATAGGAAAGAAGAAAATGGAGGCAGGCTTTTGTAGCATAGGTCCTTTTTAAATGCTGACCAGCCAAGGTCAGAGGCAGCTAGCTGACCTAGAGAAAGGCTCCATGTTTTTGAAGGGAAGGCTGTAGGGGAAGGATCTTTGGTGCACCAGAACACTCTGCCCAGGCCCAGAGAACTCTCCATAGTTATGAGGAAACTGAGGTAAGGGAAATATATACAGGCATGTCTTATTTTCTTGAGATGTGTGTGTGTCATGCTCTTAAGTAAAGAGCAATGGTCTTTATAATCCTGTGGAAGTCTGTCTGTCTTGGAGTTTTGGGAGAGAGGTTGTGTTTAAGCTACTGGGAGGGAGCAGAGGGGGACGGCAGTGGTCCCAGGGGCTGGGCAGTTGGACTGCAGGGTCTCTTGTCTCAGAAGCAAATGCTAGCTAGACTGCAGCTCTATACTTGGAGAGCACACCTAGAGACCCCCAGCCAGGATGTACAATATGAACTTTGTTTCTTCTTGCCATGTTCAGTAGATGTACATGAAATTTTTCTGAAAATACTCTTCACTTACTGTCATCTCTTTTCCTCCCTGCAGAGTGTTCTACCGTATTTTGTGGCTACAAAAATGTCTAAAATCCGGAAACCAACCTTCGATAAGCCCAGTCCGGAAACGTACGTAAGAGCTGCCATCTGCACAGTAGGCCTGCAGTCCCGGACCAACGGATGTCTGCCCCATGCCATTTCTGTAAGTTACCTTGAAAAAGGGGATGTTATTAATTTTGTGTGGTCCTGAGTATGTTCTGCATGTACTCTGACCGTGGAGGAAAGGGAGTGCTGAATTACATTAATTACCTTTTTTAAAATCCTGAGACTGACACTGGTTCTTTCGTACTTAGTCCTAATTTTGTCACATTTGAAGATGTAGAAGAGATTAATTTTAAATTTGTTTGGTGCAGGTGATAACAGTTGGAGTTTTTTCTTTTAATTTCTTAGGGCTGGATCTGTTCTCTTCTTCCCACCTCAGTAGTCATCAACTTGACAATGCAAAAACACCAGCAATTTCGAGCTCGCTACTTAAAGAAAGTGAAGGAAAACTAAGTTGCAGCAACTTGATCAGATGTTTTGACACATGGTGGCTCAGTACCCACAATTCAGCACCAAATAGAATTAATCACATTTAAAATCTTCTCTTGTCGTTTTTACTTTTTAATGGGACCAAACACCAATTTAGGGTGGGATTATGATATAACATGACTTCTTTCCGGCCTCAATTTTCCAATGTTGATTTCAAAATATGCTTGATTTGTTGCTCATATGTGAATATGGGATATTAGCTGGATTTAATCATTAGCTGTATGTAATGTATTTATACCAATGAATAAGGAATTGTAACCCAATGCAAGTAGCTTGGTGTTAAAAGAAAAAATTCACAATAAAGCAAGCGAAAGTGCTACATTATTGAAGTCAGATGGCCTGCGCGTAGTTAAAAAGAAAAATGGAAGTTGATTGGCCATCACTTTAATGTTTTCATTCTGGAAACGACCAGTTATATAACCTCCACCTGTTTCCTGTATTGTGCATGTTTGGGTGAAGGGAGGAATGGTGGCAGTTTGTCTTTCAGGTATACTGCTGGGAGAAAACGTGGTTATTTAAAAAGGCAAGCTAATGTTCAGTGATGTAACCACTCCCAAGGTCAGCTTCAGAGCGCTTGCTAGGATGCTATATGGCTAGTCTTCTAGTGATGTCTCCCCATGTTTCACTTAACAAGCTGTATGTGCATTGGGACACTGGGGAGAAGTATGTGTAACTTCCCCTGGGTGGAGCTGCCTGGCTGCTATGTATGAGTCTCCAATAAAACCATTTCCAGGCTAGTGTCAAGTGAACTCAAGTGAGAAAGACCACCTATTTTTAGTTATTTTTGGTTTTACATCCTAAAAGACCACTCAGAGCTTTCATCTAGTGTACTGAAACAGATTCTTGAACCAACATTTGAGTGTTTATGTGTAAATTAGAAGGATGTACTGTAATCTGTTTTATGAAGTGGAGGGAAGTGAGCCAAAGTACACAATGGGAGTGATTGCTATATATATATATATAAACATCCTAAAACAGCAATTGTTTAAATTCTTGCATCTTGAATATTAATGCTAACTTTTCAAAATATATTATCTTCTGGAATTGTAATGATCTCTTTAAAAGATGCCTGCTGTAATCTGTAGACAGTGTTAGCACAATATAGATAAATGCTACCAGTTACATGCTGCTTGTTGGTTGATCTGTAAAACACAGTATTGGTTCTTGAAATTCAGTGCTGTCTTTGTTAGGGCTGATGGTTAAACTCTTTTTCTGGCACATGCACCAGTCTGTTCTCCGCTGTGGGCCTGCTGATATAAGAAGCTGAATCTTTGAAATCAACGTCTAAAAATGAATATGCAAATTAAAAACAATAAATGAATTTAAATGTAGAGAAACTGCAGAATCAAGTGCTTCAAAAATTTGTTTCTAGGCTGAGCCATGAATGTGTTTTTACAAGCGACTTTTACACCGTGAAAAAATCTACTCTAGGAGGGGAGTGGGTTTTTGGATTACAAAAGATTGGATTGCTAAAATATTGGATAATTTTTAATAGGATATGTGAAATAAAAGCCATCACAGTTGGCACCCTTGGGTTGAAAGTTTTAACCCAGACGGAATGCTCCATTGAGGCTGCTCTATCCTTATCTCACCATGGGGGAACATTGATCAGGGTGTGTGTGTGTGTGTGTGTGTGTGTGTAAAGTCTATACTGCCCCTGCCAGTGTCTGTTTGCTCCGTGGATAAAGATTTTGGTCTCCATTGGCATCAAACTCTTTACCAGCTGTAAATGTACTAAAACTGTATTTTAAAAGTAACTTACATGGGCAATAGCTTCATCATTTTTAGTGGTGCTAGAAATTCTGTGATCTGGAGTTGATTATTGCCCTTGAGAGAATAATTTAAAGCTCTGCTTTTAAGTTAAATATGTTGTATTGAAGCATGAAGGGGCTAACATTTCTGTACATTGAAAATACATGAATACCGATGCAATGGTGCTGATCAGGTATGAGATGAGGATCTTATCCCTTAGCTTTTATTTTGGAGTGGGGGTGATAGAATGTGGGTGGATTAGACTGCATAAGGCCACTGTTTCTTGGCTTGCTTTGGAGAAGACATGGGGTTATTTGACTAACCAATTCTGTGTATATTCTTTTTCTAACACACACATAGAACTGAAATAGTTAAAATAAAAGATTTCTCCTGAACGGTTAACTCTTGAGTTTCCTTTTTTAAATGTTTTACCCTGCTTCGTTCAAATGATAATTGGTGCCTTGTATACAGGGCAACACAACACTTGAAATGATCCTTCCCCACCCCAAAAAGAACTCCATTACTATGGCTTCCTGCTTGTCAAGAATGACAACTAAAAGTGACATTTGTTGTTGTTGGTTTTTTTGTTATATCAAAGTAAACCACTAAAGGGAAATAATTCACGTTCCTGCATGTGTTCCTGTTAGTTTGACCGAAGCTTGCTGCATAGAGAGTGCTAACTTGGAAGAGAACTCTTACATTCAAGCAGAGAGTTCAGTTTTTGAATTGTATAGTACTAAGCACGTTACCAGCATCGTAAATTGCAGCCCAGGAATTACATTCTGATTCTCTAAAATCTCTTCTCTATTTTCAGCTAAAGATGGGCGCCTTCTCCACATCCTCTCTAAAAGTGCTTTGTATTTGCTGTTTTAAAACCTGCTACATTTCTGTAATTGAAGTGATTCCTGTGCATGTACAGTAGTTTGTGAAGTGAGATAAAAATAAGGCAACTTTCCTTTTCTGCACTACATTTTTTCATTTTAATTTTTTATAAATATTCTGAATTATTTTTATAACTTACGTAACTCCAGTTCTTGCATTATTTGCCCACCCTGTTTTCTGAGTGAGGTGGTGGAACAGAAGTGAGGTCAGTCACACGGTAGGTAGGTCTAAGAACATAGTCTCCACAGGGAAAAAAAATCAATAATTATATGGACAGCACAATTACTATGATGCAAATTTGTAACATGGAGATAGAATCTGTGACTTTGGCCTTAAAAGGCCTCTACCACTTGTTCTAAAGAATCGTCAGTAACTGTAGCAGTGCACTGGTACCACTAGATGGTGACAATTACACACGTACTCAATCAGGTCAGACATGTTTCGTCTTCAGAAGGCAGAAGTGGATGGCAAAAATGTAACCAGAAGTAAAGAGGCACAGGAAATCCAGTAATGTAGTTGGGAGGCAGATTAGTGGCTCAATCAGTACAGTAGCATTTATAGTGATGCCTGGCATGGTCTAGGACCAAAAGGTAAATAGCACTTAAAAAACTCATGACTATGTACATATGTGTCAGAGCGTTTTCTAAACTTTTTTTTGCATTGTTGGGAAACCAAATGCTTGGTCTTATTTTGGCTGAGTTGAGACTTTTAGCATTAGAGGTAACATTGCAAACTTCTTGTTCTCTGCCCTGACAGGAGCAAATGCTGCTGCTTGTACAGGCAAGTGAAAAATATTTTCATTATAAGGATGGCCAGGTAGATCTTGTGTAAGTTCTCATAACTTTTACAAGGCTGGGTCAGCGTTTACTCAAACTTGTCTTTTCAAACATGCAAACTCCATGTCCATTACCTAGTCCCAACAAGAAATTGGGGAATTGGATCTCTTTTTAAGCAGATACAATTCATTCACCATGAAGCCCCAGTGCCACAAAACAGCAAGATTTTATTTTTTAGTAAAAATTTTTGAAAGCATTTACGTGTCCTCATTTTCAAAGATGCTGAGCACCTGCAGCTCCCCTTACCGCCTTGGGATTTGTTGGGTGCTCAGTGCTTCTAAAAACCAAGTGAGCATTACATAAATTTACAGAGAACAAATAGAACAAAAGATGCATTAAATGTTTCCCTTTTAAATTTTCCACATATTGAAAGTTACAATTGGTCCAAAATTTTACTTTAAAAAAAAAAAAATGAAAGCATCCTTACTGGATTGTAGGTTCGTAATGGTCAATTGACACTTAATTGATATGAAATGAAAACTGGGAGGAGGAAAGTATGATCACACTGGACAACAAAAGAGAAATGAAGTGAGAGGAGAATGCGGTAGGAGAGAAGCTCATATACAGGCTCCTTGCCTGAGCAATGTGAGCAGAAGGACTGAAAACACTGAGCGGCAAGATCTTGGAAGTTAATGCTTTGTTTCCCTCAGCCATCCTATATTGCATAGGCATTGCAGACTGATGCACACTTGGCAATGTGCAGAAAAGGATGCCTACCTTAGGTTAGGAGTGGCGGTGGTTCTACCTGGCTGATTTGTTGGGGAAGCTTGCAAGAAATGCTCTTTTTAATAGCAAGAAAGAGAAGCCTAAGTCACTACCATAAAGTAGGGTTGTCCTGCTTCCCGAGTGTGAATGGTGAAAAGTTTGAAATAGTAAGATTTTTTTTAATGTCTTAAAACATATAATAAATTACCATTGAAAAGTTTCCAGAAGGACGAGTGGCTTCTTGTCTCTTAAATAGTAGAGGAGAGATTCCCCTTATCAACACACCTAATGCAAATCTGTAAAAGAGGAGTTAATCCTGAAAATCATCAGAAGAGGACAAACCAGTTTTGAGCAGGAGAAAAGGGAGACATACACACAATTCAGAGACTGTGCTGCTCTAACTGTTAAAATTACCCTGAAGGTTAGAAAGGCTGAAAAGTTAGTGTAGAGTAGGGGTGGGCAAACTTTTTGGCCTGAGGGCCACATCGAGGTTCCAAAACTGTATGGAGGGCCAGGTAGGGAAGTCTGTGCCTCCCCAAACAGCCTGACCTCCGCCCCCTCCCACTTGCTGCCCCCTGACTACCCTCCTCAGAACCCCCCACCTATCCAACCCCCCCTGCTCTTTGTCCCTTGACCGCCCCTCCTGGGACCCCCCTGCCCCTAACCGCCCCCCCCCAGGACCTCACCCCCTATCCAACCTCCCCTGCTCCCTGTCCCCTGACTTCCCCAACCCCTATCCACACCCCCACCCCCTGACAGCCCCCTGAGGACTCCCACGCCTATCCAACCACTCCTGTTCCCCATCCCCTGACTGCCCCCCCACAGAACCTCCATCCCATCCAACCGCCCTGTCCCCTGACTGCCCCATGGAATCCCCTGCTCTTTATCCAACCTTCCAGCCCTCTTACCATGCTGCTCAGAGCAGCATGTCTGGCAGCTGCCTGGCCGGAGCCAGCCATGCCACCGCGCTGCCCAGTGGGAGTTCACAGCTCCACCACCTAGAGCGCTGGCGGCATGGCGAGCTGAGGCTGTAGGGGAGGGGCTGGGGGCTAGCCTCCCCAGCCAGGACAGGATAGTCCCACAGGCCAGATGTGGCCTGCGGGCCATAGTTTACCCATCTCTGGTATAGAGCAATGGTTCTCAATCAGGGGTACGCATACCTTTAGGGGTATGCAGAGGTCTTCCAGGGGGTACATCAACTCTTCAAGATATTGGCCTAGTTTTACAACAGGTACATAAAAAGCACTAGTGAAGTCAGTTTAAACTAAAATTTTATACAGCCTATGTCCGCTGTATATACTATACACTGAAATGTAAGTACAATATTTATATTCCAGTTGATTTTATAAGTCTATGGTAAAAATGAGAAAGTAAGCAATTTTTCAGTAATAGTGTGCTGTCACTATTTTATTGTCTGATTTGGTAAGCAAGTAGTTAAGTGAGGTGAAGCTTGGGGTACACAAGACAAATCAGACTCCTGAAAGGGGCACAGTTGTCTGGAAAGGTTGAGAGCCACTGGTCTAGAGCACACTACTGTATCTCTGACTTACCGAGAACAGGGCACAGAGAATGGAGCCTTTTAAAAGTTCTTCTACTGCAGTATACCTAACAACTTTCATCCTTTTTAATCTTCACTAACCTATAGACTATGGTAACTATCTTAGAGAAAAATCCTCCTGGACAAGTGAGTATTTGAAGAATATGGTTCTGAAGAGCCAAAAAACAGATTTTCTTGACATGAGACCAGTCAGATGGAACCTGAAGGAAGCTACTGCCTGCAGCAGATGTACTTAAACAGATTTAAGGTAGAAGATACCTGAGGATTCTGCTGGACACCCATTATCCAGGCTATCCCATCAGTTGGGAATCATCCGGGATAAGCAACTTCCCAGCTGAGGTGAAAAGACACTCTAATTATAGAGAGACAAGGTGGGTGAGGTAATATCTTTTATTGGACCAGCTTCTGTTGGTGTGACACACAAACTTTTGAGCTTACACTGAGCACTTCTTCAGGTCTGGGAAACAGCTGCAACAACACTGCATATGCTAAGTATAGACAGACACTTCCAGTAAAATGGATTAAACATAAAATGTATCCTGGTCGTATTGCTTGTATTCTGCCTATGCTGAAAAGTTGTTTTTCATAAACCTTTCCCTGAAGACCTCAGTAACTAGAAACCTTGTTATCTTCCTGAGCAACTTGCTGACAGGTAACCTCTTCTCGGGATTGCTTAAATCTTTGAGTCCACTGACTTACTTGAAACCAAATATACCCAATTGTTTTATAGAGGCACACATCTGTATCTAAGTTGTCTGTCTACAACTTCACAGATGTTAGTTTATTGTGCGGGGGGTGGGGGAGGAGAGTTGAGAGAGAGAAATTAACCGAAGGAGTTATCTGCAGTATTGAGTATTTGATTCCTACTTTGTAATTTCTGGGTTATTCAATATACCTATGCAGGACAGCCATTAGTGTAATAACCATTAATTTTATATATAAGGTCTATATAGCCTACATATTAACAGGCATGGACTTGGATATGGAAAGTCTTAGATCATGTACTGTGATTTATGAATTTTAACCAAATTTAGTGTCTAGAAATTCACCATGTCAGTTCCATCCACTTGTGGTGTTGATGTCCACCAAGCTAAACACCTGGTACCTTTGAATGTTTGTTGGTACCACTATCATCTCACTGGCAATGACCCTGTTCACCTATTCCTCTAGTACTACATTGCCCTGGTACCTTAAAGTGGACTGTTAATCTGATTCTGAAAGAGTTCCTACAGATCAGAATTCTTTTCTACAACCCATCCATATATCTCCTCTATCTTCAATGCACAGCTCGCGCTCTTGGCACTGAGATACACACAGATTGAGAGAAACACTATTGTGGGGTTGGGCCACAATCCTATACCAGATGCAGCACTTACCCTTCTGAGTTCCCCCAGATTTGAGGGCAATTTTTCCTCAGCACCAAACTCCAAGATGGTTGAGGTGCTATTCTCAGTCTGCTACCATCTTTGGTGCTGATGCTGGCACAAGATCACCATCCAGGTGCTCTTCACCTATGGGTACTGTGCTGTCCTCATGGATGCTGTCACATGATCTCCACCTGGGTGCTGGTCTCTGGCCAGAACCATCCTCTGTGCTGAAATTGCTACCCATCAGGTGAGAGAGGTTTTAACTTCAGCTCCAGTTTTTTTCCCTTCTGAGCTCTTAATCCACTGGACCAGACAGACATTTTCGTGCCTCCAGTGAGTACCACCTCATCCTCCACAGATGAAGCTACTGTATCTAGGTCATCTACTCCAATCACTGATGATTACAAGGAATACCAGGAGCTCATGAAGAGGTTGGCTAACTCTGAGGATCCAGATTGCGTTAGTGCAAGATAATCCTCTTTGGCTTGTGGACATCTTGCATTCTTTTGGTCCAGCTAGAATGGCTCTGTCTATTAATGAGATGACTTTGTGCCCACAGATAAGTGCTCTGAAAAGAGGTATCAAGGACGTGAATAACTTTATTCACATCCCACCCGGGGTGCTCGATGATGGTGGCTGTGAATGAAAATTCAAGACACTAATGAACAAATCCATTCCCAAGGAAAGAGAAGCTAAAACACTTGATTTATTTAGAAGAAAAGTTTACTTCTCATCTGGCTTACAATTTAGAATCGCAAATCACTAGGTGTTACTGGCCAGGTATGACTATTCACATTTGGATGCAATGTCAAATTTCAGGACAAATTACCAGAGGAGACAAAAGAGGAGTTTAAGGCCTTAATTAATGAGCATTGTCCAGTCCTCCACTCTTCTTTACAGGCTGCACTAGACAATGCAGACTCAACAGCCTGAGTCATGGCCATGACCATTACTATGCGTTGTGCTTCATGACTCCAGGGATCAGAAATTCTGCTTGAAGTGCTGCAGATGATAGAAGATTTGCTGGTGAAGGCCCAAGTTTTTCTGGCAAAACTGACAAGGCTCTGCACTCTTAAAAGATTCCAGGACAACTCTGAAGACTTCAGGGATTTATACCCCTGCTGTAGACGAGGAGGAAGCATTTTCATCCTCCTGTCCAGTAAAGAGATCCCTTTTATCCACTATGGCAACCTAATTACTCCAAGAGATTTCAGAGGTCTCAGAAAAAGGGACTGCCTCCCCATGTTTCTCCATCATCTGCTACCACTAGACATTCTTCCACCTCAAAGCAGTCTATTTGAGTTCTTGATTGAGGACAGTGAACCTCTCATGGAGATTTCCCCTCCCTTTGGCAGCAGGCTATTCCACTTCCTAAGGGTTGGATCACATCAGACCAGTGGGTTCCCAACACAGTGGAACTGGGATATACTCTACAGTTCACATAGATGCCTCCCATTCCCTGTCCCTTTCCAGTGACCAGTCCCACAAGCCCATACTGATTAAAATAGTACAGTCTCTGTTGCAGTTATGGGCCATGCAGAAAGTTCCCCCTTGCCTTCAGGGGAGGGATTTTATTCCCAATATTTTATCATACCAAAGGCCTAGGGATGCCTCAAATCCATTCTGGACCTGCAAAATCTCAACCAATTTAAAAAAAGAAGAAGAAGAAGAAGAAAGGTATGGTTACGCTATCCTCTACTATTCAGACCTGTCTCCTAATGACCGGTTTGGTGCCCTCGTCTCGAGGGATGCATACTTCCATGTGGCTATATGCCAGAGTCACAAGAAGTTCTTAAGATTTGTAATAGAAGAGATTCATCAGTTCATGGACCTTCTGCTTGGCCTGTCTTCTGCCCCCCGAGTTCTCAAAAAATGCACAACAGTGATGGCAGCACATTTTTGAAAGATGGGCAGCCCAGTGTATCTATTCCTGGATGACTGGTTGCTCCATGGACAGTCCAGACAGCAGGTGCAAGAAAGGGGGCAGAGGGATCAGTCTCTCTTCCAGTCCTTGGGCCTTCAAAGACAAATCAATTTTTACCAGTCTCATGAGGGGGGCTGACTCAGGGTCTCTCTCTGGCTCTGACTAGACACTTGGCCTCTCCCAAGAGCCACTGCATCCCCACAATGATGAGGAACTGCCTGAGACTACTAGGACATGTCAGCTTACCACATACGTGACTCAGTATGCAGATTGTGCGTACGTGACTTCAGCTTACCTCTGGATCACATAGCAGTGGTTGAAGTCAGTTAACAGTCCCTCCTGAAATCCGCTGGATATGCTCACTCATGTACATTCAACTCTCCTGTCCTCCCTGAACTGGTGGATGGACTTGGCCAAAATATGCCGTGGAGTTCCCTTTGCTCTGACTCTTCCCTCAGTGGCTCTAGTCACAGATGCTTCAATACATCGCTGGGGGGCACCTCTGTGAAATTTAAGAACTCAGGGTCTATGGTCACATCAGGATCTCACCGGTCACATCAGTATCTGGGAGCTTTGGACTATATGCCTGGCCTGTTGAGTATTTCTTCTTCACATAGCCAGCTGCTCCATGCAGATTCTCACAGACAACACTGTGGTGATTTTTGACCTCAATGAACAGAGAGGGCCAAATCTAACCCCCTTTGCCAAAATGCATTGGGCCTTTGGAATTTTTGCATGAAGAACAGGATATTGCTGAAAGCATGTAATCTCCTGGGATTTCAGAATTCACCAGCAGACAGACTCAGTAGGTCATTCATCAGAGACCACAAGTCTCTCTCAGATCCGGCATCATAAAGTCCATTTTTTTTATACGTGGAATGTACCAGAGTTGGACCTGTTTGCCACCTGCTAGAACAGATTCTGTTTGACAGGAGACCCCAGCCCTGGGTCAATAATGGGTGCCTTTCTGATGTTATGAAAGGGCAAGCTTCTTTATGCTTTCCCCAGTCCTGTTTAGTGCCCAGAGTATTAGCCAACATCAGACAGGACCATGCCAGTCTAATCCTAATAGCACCAACCTGGCCTTGTCAACATTAGTTTTTCAGTCTGTTGAACTTCTGAGATCCAATTCCCCTCCCTTTGAATCTGTATGTAGTCTCACATGGTCGTGGCCAGACTGCATCCCAGCCCTGTCAGTCTGCATCAAACTGCCCAGATGCTAAGTGGTTAGATTGCCACAGTTCAGAGTGTTCCTTTGAATACCAGAAAGTCTTCTACAAGATACACAGACCTTATGAAATGGAAAAGGTTTTCATTTTGGTCCTGATAGAGGAATTCCTTCCATGGCTGCTATTCATTTTACCTTGGACTACCTTCATCTGAAAACTGTCCTGTCAGTTCATTCAGGGTATACTTTGCTGCTATTTGTTTCATTTGCATCATCGTTGCTAGGTACATTGGCTTCTGCTGTGAGAAGGAACTGAGATGGCTCAAGGCAGCTCTATCCCATTATTCTCTAGACAAGCAACACAAGTGGGTAGAGGGTGCATGTGTTGTCCCGACAGGTACCACAGTGGGAAAAAGTTATCCAGTTCTGGCACAGGGACACCTAAAGTAGAATGGACATGTACAATACCTCTCTTTGAACAAGTTGTGGACCAGGTGTGTAACCATATTTTTAGTATCAGCAAAATGTTGCATCAGAATGAATTCTTCTCCAAATCCATTGTGCTAGGTAGAATGCGCAGCCCTCTTTCCGCTAAAATATAAATAGAGCTGTGATTCTGTAACTAGCAATACCACTGTCAACATGAAACATATTCCTTTGTTCTAACCATTTAATTTTTCTGCAGGCCAATTTTCATCCTTTCTGGGATTCGTGAGCGGTCAGTGCTCTATCTGTAGGCATATAGTCATGCATGTGGCATAGTGAAGAATCATTACTCAGCCCTTTCTCATCTTCAAAGCATTTTACAAATGACTAATGCGTCAGGATCATCATTTCCCTCTTTGTAAAAGGAGGATAAAGAGACAGAGGCTAATAACGTCTTCAAGGCGCTATTGTTAGTCTAAACTTAAAACTGGCTGCAGTACCCCCCAACTGCAACCCTCTGTGGAGAACATAAATAGCTTATCTAGTTGAGGTAGCACTGGGAAAGGAAATACATGAGCAGCACTGAAACTACTTCTGGACTTTTGAAATGGGGTACTGAGGCCCCAATCCCCCATGCTCACTGCCTTCTGGAAATAATCATTGGCATTTAGTAGCCAGCAGCATGATTATTGCTGTACAAACAACAAGAGCTGCCCCTGCCTGAGGTGGTGAGCCTCTAGCATAGATCAGGTGATAATTAGCTGCTCGGACTTAGGGGGCTACACCACCAGTTCAGTAGAAGTTGGGGGTAGGGGACCTGATGGGTGGGAACCTGTGCTCTATACCATTGAGGCTGCAGCCACAGCTAGAGGTCTTAGGGCACCCTATTCTTTCTTCAGCATCCCAACCCCAGCGGATAAGTGTTTTTTAGCATAATAATTGTGGCTGAGTGTGAGGGTGATGAGTTTCAGGCCCTCCTGAAGTCCATTCCACCTCTCCTTTTCTGTCGCTGGGCTATGGAAATGGATGTGGCTGGGGTAGCAGGGGCTGTCTAGTTGATCATGGTTACTGGGGTGGAATGAATGAGTTATAACTAGGACCCTACCCAATTCATGGTCCATTTTGGTCAATTTCATGGACATAGGATTTTTTAAATTGTAAATTTCATTATTTCAGCTCTTTAAATATGAAATTTCATGGTGTTGTAATGTTAGGGGTCCTGACCCATGAAGGGGTTGGGGGCGGCTTGCAGTAATACAACCCTTACTTCTGTGCTGATGCCGGCGACCCTGCTGCCTTCGCAGCTGGAGCATGGCCGCTGCTGGCCAGGAGCCCAGCTCTGAAGGCAGAGCTGCCCTCAGCAGCCCCACAGAACTAAGGATGGCATGGTATGGTATTGCCACCCTTACTTCTGTGCTGCTGCTGGCAGGGCGTTACCTTCAGAGCTGGGTGTCCAGCTCTGCAGGCAGTGCAGAAGTAAGGGCGGCAATACTATGAACCCTTTTGGGTCAGGACCCCTAATTTGAGAAATCCTGGTCTCCCTCTGCGAAGTATAGTATAAAAGCACACAAAAGACCAGCTTTCACTATTTGTGATGTGTGTTTCATAGCTGTGAATTGGGTAGGGTCCTAGTTATAACTAGGGATCACAGAAATCCGTTTACGACTGAAAACCATGGCAGTGAATTTTTACGGAGCATCTTTACATTTTGTGAAAAAATAAGTCTGTACAGCAGAACCCTATTTATCCGAGCTTCCCTTCTCCTGATGAATTGAACCACCAGCTGGCTGAGAGAGGCCCCTGTCAGCCCGGGTGGGGGGGGGGGGCTGGGTACTGGAAACGTGGCTACATGGGGCTCTGCGGTAGAACACTAAAACCCGCCGTTCTGCGGCTGGGGAAACGAACGTCCCGTTTCCGTTCTACGGGGGGCGGGGGCGGGGGGGGGGGGGGGTTAGGGGAGAATTGTGGGTGGTTTTCCCCAGCAAAGAGCACTGGGAACCCGGCTTGTAACCGGGCTCTGCTGCGAGGTACCGCCCGCGGCCGCAGCCCGCCTCTAGCCTCCCGCAGCGCCAGCGGGGGGTGACGGGAGAAGCGGCTTCATTGAAAGAGGGGGCGGGAGGGCGCGGGCCCCCTATGGGCTGCAGGGGTGTGGGCGCGGGGAAGAGCTGCCTCTGAGGCCCCGGCAGCGGCTCAGGGCGCCTGACTGGCCCCGGCTGGCCACTCGAGAGACGCCTCAGCCCCGGCCCTGGGCGGGGCCGAGCCGCCGACGCCGCTGGTTAAGGTCGGGCCCTGGGCAGGGCGGAAGCGGTGCGCGGGGAAGCGGAGCCTGGTGGCCCGGGAAGAGGCGGCAGCAGCAGCTTCCGGGCGGAGCGGGGCTGGGGCAGGCCCCGGCGCTGCGCTGGGATCCCCGCGGAGCTGGGCAGGGTGAGGCGCCGCCGCGCTAACCCCGCGCCCAGCCGGCCGCGGGCGCTGTCCCCAGTGGGGGTCGGGGGGACAGATGCCGCCCCTCGGTGGGCGCGGACTGGGGGCATCTCCCTGCGGGAAACCGCAAAACCCTGAAGGGAGCAAAGGCGGGTAGAGCTGGGGCCCGGCCCGGCTCGGCCAGGGCTTGGTGGGCCTCGCTACTTCAGCGGCACGCCGCGCTCATCCAGCGCTGCGCCCCCAAAACTCGTGATGACAGACGTGTAACCACCCCCGCCGCCCCGCGCACCCGCCATTCATCCCCCCTCCGCTGCACCCGCCCCCCAGGCTGCCCCACACACCCCCTCCGCTGCACCCCTCACCGCCATCCCACGCACCCCCTGCGCTGCCCCACGCACCCCCTCCTCACTACCTCCTCTGGTGCACCCCCCACGCCGCCCCACGTACCCCTCCCCCTGCACCCCTCACCACCACCATCGGCTGCCCACACCCCCACGCACACCTTTCTCTGCTGCACCACCATCCTCTGCCCCCTTCTCCACTGCACCCCCCATGCATCCCCCCTCTGCTGCACCCCCAGGCTGCCCCAAGCAACCCCTCCTCTGCACCCCTCGCCACCACCCCACGCACCCCCTCCTCTGCTGCACCCCATGCACCCCTTCCTCTGTTGCACTTCCTTCTCTGCTGCACCCTGCTCTGCTGCCCCACACACAAATTCTGCTGCGCACACACCCCTGCCACCCCATGCCCACTCTCCTCTGCACCCCTCCCCACCGCCGCATGCACTTTTCTGCAACCCCCACACACCTCCTTTCACACTCCTGCCCCATTTTCCTCCTCACCTGTACACACAATTCCCTTCATTTCCTTTCTTCTCACCCCCTCCCCCCCCCCACACACACGGGTGCTGGAACTGGGGGTGTGGGAGCACCTCCTAGCTTGAAGTGGTTTCCATCATATACTGGGTTTACAGGTTTTTTTAATGGCTTTCAGCACCCCCACTATACAAATTCTTCTAACGCCACTGCCCATGGATGCTCTCACACTTCCACCAGTACTTATTCCCTCTCCTCCGTCCCCTCATGCATAGACACATACATAACCTCCCCTTTGCCCCCAATAGGCTCACAACTACTTCTCCCTACCACCACTCCCTTGCACCTGGGTGTGCACAGACACACTCACTTTCCTCCTCCATGCACATGAAAGCAAACACTCTCCTACACATGCACAGATGGGCCCACTTAGCCTCTCTGGTGCTCTGGGTGCTGCATAGTAAAACTAGGGTAAGTTAAGTAAAACTAACTGTGCAGTTAAACATAGGCACGGCCTATTGCCCAGCCATTTGTTGGTTTTATTTAGCGTTGTGTATTCACTCCCTCCTCATATTTCTTTTTTGTCTCTGAGGAGGTACTCTAGTTACTATGGCAACATAGATGTCATTAGACTGGCGGTGCTAACATCTGTAAGGGCAGCATAAATTCTGTTTATAGGATATTCTGACACAGCTAGCCGGTTTGCGAAATGTACTAACCTAAAGGAAGGCTTTCATGGCCACATGTTTGAAACAGATGCCTGGCTTGCTTTCTGTCTAGAAAAGGTGTGGAATGTCTGGACATGCATAGTACACTACTCAGATATAAAATCCCCTTCTTCCCCCATTGTGGGGATGAATAGGTCATCTCCCTGTAGAGTTTATGGATTTAGAAAGCAGGGCTAGGGAAGAGTGTAAGGAAATGAGTAAAGAGTGAGGAAAGGGACATTTTAGGAAATCAGAATTACTTGCTGAGGTCTGCCTGCGCAGGTTTTGTTGGGAGGTAAGCCGTGCTTAATTTGTAATGAAAGAGGTACCAGGGCTCAAGAAAATTAGGTGCTAGGGTTCAAGCAATTTTTTTACATTCATAACTGATGCAGCAAGCCCAGAGGTGCTGGGGCTATGAACCGTCAAGCTTAGAGGTGTGGGGGCTCAGCCCTGGCAAGCCTTGGAACAAATTAACCTGTGGGGGTAAGGCAAGTGACGAAGTCCATAACGTGTAATGCACCAGCTCACTAGAAAAGTGTTTCCATAAACTCTGTTAATATTTTAATACTTGGCTCTAAAATGCCTAACCAACTTGTTTCTTATGTTTGAAACACAGGGGAGAGGTGAAACACAGTCTAAGGTGCTGAAAGATGCTGTGAAAAAGCATGGAAGATAAAAGACGGAGAGCCAGAGTACAGGGTGGCTGGGCTGGACCTGTTAAGAGCAGAACAGCCTCACATGCAGGCAAGATATTGTGTGTTTCTTTGTGTTCCTGGTTATGTTAATCTTTTTTCTCCTGTCTTTTTTTAAAATAATTTTAATTATTTAAGTTTTTCCTAATATTTTATAGAGATATTCTAGTCCTGAATGAATTTGATTTCTTGTGTGATCCTGGACGCATCATTTGATTCAAATAGCCCAGCTGGAATATCGGAGAGAGCTATAATTTCCATTGGAATTGATACTATAGTTTAGCTGAGTTGAGCTGCTTTGAGGAAATGAATTATATAAAGACGTACTGCTCATCTGTGACCCAGACATTTAGTATTCTAGGGAGAGCTGATAGGAACACCTGTAGTTGGGTTGTGTAATGCTTTGCATTAGAAGTCCGTATTTTTTCTAGTACATAACTTTGCCACCTTGTAACACTAAGACTGAAACTTTCCGTGCTTGCCCTCTGCCTCTTGCGGATTTTATTTATTTACTTATCTATCTTTAAATTTCAGAACAATGGTTCATCCATTCTGAGAAAGAAGTTAGGGAAAACAGGTAGGGTAGTTTTGCCAGCGTTAATTTTTTTTCCCAGCCATTTATTTGAGGCGTTCTAGTATTTTCATGCTTTTAATAAGAACTTGAAATTTGGTAAGGTAATAGTTCTGTGGTGAGAGAGAGGTCTGTTTGCTACCCCTGTAGATATGTGCTGAGATTTGCAGACTTAGAAGCAAGGGAAAGTCTCCATTTGCACATGTAGGACTTGTTATAGACTTTCTTTTAAAATCTCTATACATTCTGTCTGCATTGAGGCTGCTCCCTACCTCCACTGAGCTTTGTGGATACTAAGCATAGAGCTAGAGATCCTGCCTTGGTGGACAATGCTGCAGCAACAACAAAATGCCGTTTGGCCTAGGGGAAGGTGTGCAGGAGGAGACCTTTCATTGACTAGTGTTAATAATTCCATGCTCCTCACACTCGTTATTATCAAGAAAGTCCTTGTATCGCTGTCTTAGCAAGCAGACAAATCTATTTCCCCAGATTCAAGACGGGATGACTGAGAGGTTGCACAAGGGCACTTCAAAGCTGGGAGTAGAATTCAGGTCTCCAAAATGGTAGACCCAAGTCTACTTCACAGCCACTTTGCCTTTTAGAATGATGTGCCAAATCTGTGTTTGGCTGTGCTCTCCATAATTGTTGTCCATACTCCTCTCCAGAGCCAGAAATAGAATCCAGGATGCCTGATTCCCAGTATTCCTATGCTTGCAAAAAACTAACTATGTAAGTCACCTCAATGTATGTTGTCTTCCACTAGTGGTTGATTCATACCGAGGATCACAGCTTGTTACCAGTTTCTCCTGTAGCACAAATTGTAGTGGTCTGTGCTGGGTATCTGGGTTCCAGTCTTGCTGATGACCAGTACCAGAGTGGGGGTGCTCAGTATCTTTCTACATGAAGTGTGGGAGCATGTGTAATTCTGTGGGCCAGTTAATGACAGAAAGGTAAGGGAAGTGTCATTTGATAGGTAAAAATCTACAGAATTAAAATGACACCTCCCTTACCTTGCTATCACTAACTTGCCCATAGAATGAGATTTTACTACATTATACTTCCAGACTGTGATGGAATTATCTTTTTTTAGTTTGTTTGTTTTTTTTATCTTAGAAAATTACACATACAAAACTGTTAAGAGCATTGCAAACTGAAATGCTCAGAAGATAAGAAATGCTGGAATTAAAGTTGCCTGTATCCCCTTAATTCAGCCCCCTGGTGTGTAGATTTTTTTGGGTATGTAATAAACACATTTCCTAAATATCTTTTGAGTAGAATCATAATATTCCCTGAAGCCACACCACTCATATTTTCAGCACCATGGGGGGTGAGCTCTTTGGTGGAAAGCCTCTTCTACCTTACCATAGTCTAACACAAACAATGGCCACTATGATTTTAAATGACTCACTTTTGTCAATTGGGTTGAAACAATTTTTATTTACTTCAGTTTATAAATTAGTTAAAAATGCTCCTGTCCTAGATTTTAGGTGCTTTTTAACGATTATTAAAGACATGTCTGACTCTTCCCTTGCTCTTTCTTAAAACTTTGGCGTAAGGGGGGAAACCTTGAAAACTGAACAGTGATTCCGTTAGTTGTCTCTTACAAGAATATTGCGTTTGCCACATAGTGAGATGTTCATTTCGCTGATCCCACTAGTTTGCTTGAGCCTGATCTTTTCTTTGCCTTAGCTCCTGGGGCTTCTGCGGCCAGGAACCTTGTGTCAGTGGGCACTGATCAGACCTGGATGAGAAGAGAGCAGCTTCCACCCAAAAGACAATTCGTGTTTAAAGAACCAGCAGAGGTAAAAATGTAGATGGGTGTCCTGTCATCTCATCTTTTTGTTAGGTGGAAGAACAGCTTATTTTTAAAATTAGTTGGTCTTATGAGGTGTAGTTCAAGAATACTAATATCGCAGTCCAAGCTTTTGGGGCCTCTAGAACACACACTTTACAAACACATTGCATGTGTGGCTTACAGAAAGCTAGGACCATCTTAACTGGCCCAAAATATTTTGATTTTTATTCTACCAATCAGTGCCACTTTGTTCAGCAGAAGCAAATAAAATACTCTGGTCTAAAGCCAGAAAAATTAGCTCTGCCTATTGCTCCTGCTGGGAATGCTTCATTGGCAGCATAGTCAACCCCTAATTTCTGATGGGCGGAGGAGTGTCAGATCCAAGTTTCAACCATTACCCCTTGGTATACCAGTGGATTACAGGGTAATGTGCTCACCCCAATGGGAAGTGAGTTTGGCTGCTTAGCCCTGTAAGACTGAAAAGGCAGTGCCTCACTTTTTTCTTGTAACTGTGCCAACATGCTCTCTGAATGGGACTACATCCTGCTTTCCTCACATGGAAGGAGGTTTACTATGATGAGGCAAACTGAAAACGGTATAGCTGAATGGGCCCTCCAAGAGTGACATTTAGTTGAGGGAGAGAAGCTGGTCTCACTGAGACAATGAAATGATTATCAGGACAGCATGGTTGCTGATGACTTCCATTCTAGACCTAAGCCCTACCATGTAGGTGCCGACTGCGTGGGTGCTCTGGGGCTTAAGCACCCATCCAAAAAAAATAGGGGGGTGCTCAGTACCCATGAGCCACCAATAGGTGGCAGTAGCATGTTTGTGGCTCACAGTGAAACCGGAAGATGGAACGCCTCCACCGGCAAAAACAAAAGTTAGCGCCTGTTCCCCCTCCCCTTCCTTTCTGTTGCAATGGTAAAGATTAAACCACTTCTGGCTTTCACAGGAGACAACCATCCCAAGCTATGCAGGGGATTTTAGACGAGTAACTCTTGCTGCCCAGTCTCTCTTTATATTTTTTTGCTGCTTGTCTGAAACTGGAGAATTGCTCAGCCCCTCCCTCCAGGGAGTCGCTTCTGATTTTTAATCTGTGAAGGCAGGGAAAGTGATTCTCCAGTCTCAGTGGGTGACCAGCAGCTATATGAGCAAACCAGTTCTCCTCTAGCTAGCCCTACTTGCTGTAATTAGCAGGTGACTCCAAAGAAGTACTAGCTGCTGGTGGTTGTTTCAGAGTGATACTGTCACCATTTCAAAACTGCCAGAGAATATATCTGTGTGTTGATTAGCATTTCAGAACTGAGGGGCAGGCAGGTGTTGAAATCCCAAATTGGAGGTGGGAGCTGGACTAGGATCAAAGCCCCTGTGAAGGTTTTGATATCTACACAATCACCACAGGGCTAGGAGTTCCACCCTGTATAGCTGAGGCATGTCAGCCCATTGGTGTACGTACTTATCTGGTTTTCTTGATGCCTGTCAGGTGGAACGCAAAGCTCCAGAGCCAAGAGTGATAGAGTGAGTATAATGCTGGCTTCGCTACCCTCATTGTATTACTTTCTCCTCCCCCAGCCCATGGTGGGATGGAGTAGATGGGTCTTCTGCATTTCTAATTGCTATATCTGTGGAAAGAATTTTCAGTACAAAATATGATGTCCAGACTCAACTCTTTGATCCCAAACAGATTTTATATTCAGTAAAGTCCAAATCTTTTTTCATTTGTTTTAATTGTTTTGTTGGGTTTGTACAAACCAGTAGGAAAGAACAGTGGGGCTTTGTAACATAATTGGTCGGTTATACATAATGGTTTTGGATCTGTGCAAAGGAAGTAGGATCAACGCACACAGCTTTCTCCCATCCTCTTTATTCTTTTGCCATGACAATGTTGTTTCTATGCTTCAGGTTTGTAACATGGGGATAAGGTGTTAGGTTGGGTATATTTGGAGATTTGTAATCCAAAACTAGAGTGTGTTTGGGGGCGTCTCCACACTGAAGAATTTCTTTGCTTTTCAACTGAGAACAGGAGCAGAATCAAGTAAACTGCTAGGTATATTTTTAATACTTTGGTCAGTATGTTAATGGTGATGATGATGGTCCCTAGATTTAAAACCTGTTTTTCCTTCCCAACAAAGTTAGGTTGCTGTGTATGTATTGTCAATTCTCCCTTGTTAACATATTTATCTGGAATGATCCCTAATATAAACTGTTTTGGAAGTTGCAACTTGAAATCCCAAACTTTTTGATTTAAGGGCAGATCCAGATGCAGTCAAAATTCCAGGCTACATCTGTCCCATGTTTAGTGCAAGTAGCAGGGATGGCAGATCAAACACTTTTTACCATGAGGGCTGAAGAATTGTAGCTGTTAGTAGGTATCACCGTCAGACTGATAGCGGGGCTGTGTAATCAAGTTCTTCAGGCCATTGATGATCTTCCAGTGTGACATGGAGAGCTCATTCCCAGGATATGCTTATTCCTTGTGTGTCTGCATGTGTCATCCAATCATTAAATTACAGACTTTGGAATGGAGATTTGTTTGGGGTCAAAGGAGTTTCCTTAATGGGCAGTTCCTCAGAGTTGGGTTGTAGAGCTAATTCTTAGGATACTTGGCCAGTCATTTATTATTTCTTTCAAAAATTGTAAATATTTCCCTTTATGGAATTTTACATCTGCTGTTCATGTACTAGACTAGATAGGTATTGGTTACAGAAAATTAATCCAGGTGCAGCACCAAGGTGCCCAGGACTGGTGTGGTTGAGGGAATAATTCCACTTAATGTACTCTTGTTATGGGACGTGCAGAGAGTTTTCTGTCCTGATTCACTGAGAAATCATTGCTCCAGGATGTTACTAAATAGCATTTCACTAGAAGCACTTAGAGAAGCCATGAAAGTAGCTGACCTTTCAGTCTGTTTATTAAAGCTTCACAGTTCCCATTTCAGAGTGGGTGATAGAGTAATAACAGAAAGGAAAGAAAGTACAGCTGTATCCAGAGAACTTAATAAATACGTAATTTTTAGAAATACATTGAAGGCCCCTCATCATGAATAGGTCGGAATATGAACAAGAGGCTGCTAGGCAGCTCTCTAACACCACATTCTACAAGTCATTACCTCTGATCCCACTGAGGGTTATTAAAGGAAACTACACCATCTGCTCAAGAAACTCCCTGAAAAAGCACAAGAACAAATCTGCACAGACACACCCCTAGAACCGCAACCAGGGCTATTCTATCTGCTACCCAAGATCCATAAACCTGGAAATCCTGGACGCCCCATCATCTCAGGCATTGGCACCCTGACAGCAGGATTGTTTGGCTATGTAGACTCCCTCCTCAGGCTGTACGCTACCAGCACTCCTGGCTATCTTCGACGCACCACTGACTTCCTGAGGAAACTAAAATCCATCGGTGATCTTCCAGAAAACCCCATGCTGGCCACTATGGATGTAGAAGCCCTCTACACCAACGTTCCACACAAAGATGGACTACAGGCCGTCAGGAACGGTATCCCCGATGATGTCACGGCAAACCTGGTGGCTGAACTTTGTGACTTTGTCCTCACCCATAACTATTTCACATTTGGGGACAATGTATACCTTCAAGTCAGCGGCACTGCTATGGGTACCCGCATGGCCCCACAGTATGCCAACATTTTAATGGCTGAACAACGCTTGCTCAGGTCTCGTCCCCTAACACCCCTACTCTACTTGCGCTACATTGATGACATCTTCATCATCTGGACCCATGGAAAAGAAGCCCTTGAGGAATTCCACTATGATTTCAACAATTTCCGTCCCAGCATCAACCTCAGCCTGGTCCAGTCCACACAAGAGATCCACTTCCTGAACACTATAGTGCTAATAAGCGATGGTCACATAACCACCACCCTATACCGGAAACCTACTGACCGCTATACTTATCTACATGCCTCCAGCTTTCATCCAGACCACACCACACGATCCATCGTCTACAGCCAAGCTCTAAGATACAACCGCATTTGCTCCAACCCCTCAGACAGAGACAAACACCTACAAGATCTCTATCAAGTGTTCTTACAACTACAATACCCACCTGCTGAAGTGAAGAAACAGATTGACAGAGCCAGAAGAGTACCCAGAAGTCACCTACTACAGGACAGGCCCAACAAAGAAAGTAACGGAACGCCACTAGCTGTCACCTTCAGCCCCCAACTAAAATCTCTCTAACGCATCATCAAGGATCTACAACCTATCCTGAAGGACGATCCTTCACTCTCTTAGATTTTGGGAGGCAGGCCAGTCCTTGCTTACAGACAGCCCCCCAACCTGAAGCAAATACTCACCAGCAACCACATACCACACAACAAAAACACTAACCCAGGAACCTATTGCAACAAAGCCCGTTGCGAACTCTGCCCACATATCTATTCAGGGGACACCATCATAGGGCCTAATCACATCAGCCACACTATTAGAGGCTCATTCACCTGCACATCTACCAATGTGATATATGCCATCATGTGCCAGCAATGCCCCTCTGCCATGTACATTGGCCAAACCAGACAGTCTCTACGTAAAAGAATAAATGGACACAAATCAGACGTCAAGAATTGTAACATTCAAAACCCAGTTGGAGAACACTTCAATCTCCCTGGTCACTCGATTACAGACCTAAAAGTCGCAATATTACAACAAAAAAACTTCAAAAACAGACTCCAACGAGAGACTGCTGAATTGGAATTAATTTGCAAACTGGACACCATTAAATTAGACTTGAATAAAGACTGGGAGTGGATGGGTCATTACACAAAGTTAAAACTATTTCCCATCCTGATTTTCCACTCCCCCCCCCTGCCCCCCCCCACTGTTACTCTGACCTTCTTATCGGCTGTTGGAAGTGAGCCATCCTGATTATCACTACAAAAGATTTTTTTTCTCCTCCTGATAATAGCTCACCTTAATTGATCACTCTCGTTATAGTGTATATGGCAACGCCCATTTTTTCATGTTGTGTATCTGTCTTCCTACTGTATTTTCCACTGCATGCATCCGATGAAGTGGGTTTTAGCCCACGAAAGCTTATGCTCAAATAAATTTGTTAGTCTCTAAGGTGCCACAAGTACTCCTTTTCTTTTTGCTGATACAGATTAATACGGCTACCACTCTGAAACCTGGCCATTTTCAATTGTTCTACTTCTGTTTGAGGGGGGTCTGGGTGGGGGAGTCCCCAGCTGCCATTATGAAAATCTGGCAAGCAGGACAGAGTTCATATAGTGCCCTTTTCTTCACTAAATCTCTGTACTGTATTGCACAGGTCTTTCAGGATTACTGCTTTGGCAGTCCTCATAAACACGTCATGATGTGCAATACACGGTTCATTAAATATCACTTTTCTCACCATTATATAGGTTAGACTCTGTGGGCATGCAAATGTGCACAGTGCTGTACAGTAAATAATTGTGCAGCACAAATCAGAGTTCCTGCCCCAAAGAATGTACATTCTAAAGCAAGAGTGTGATGTAGTTGATAGAGCAGAAGACTGAATCAGGAGAGGTGAATTATATTGCTTTTTCTATCACTCACTCGCCCAAAGCTACAGAGCAAGTTGCTTTAACTCTCTGTACTTAATTTTCTCCTTTGAAAATGAGGATGATGATATATACCTCACAGGCAGCATAATTAATGATCTACACTTTTGGATTCTTGGACAGAAGTGATGTACAAGAGCAAAGTCTTGTTTGTTAATAAAGTTGCTGCAAAACATCATACATGGATTGGGTGTGGATGCAAAATCAAATGTATGGTACTCTGAAGCATTTCCTCCACATACATTTACTACAGGTCTCTGAGGGAGGAAGGAGGTGGGTAATTGTGGTTAGCAGGCAGTTCAGGCACATGGGACAGCATGAAGTTTGGAGCTAGTGAAGGAAACAATGGAAGTAGTTGAGAGACAAGCTCAGGCAGACCATTTATAGACAAATATCTGCACTTCACAGCAATGCAGCTGATAGCTGACAGAACAACTATTTTACCTCATGCAGCACTTAAAATGTCATTTTCAAATCTGTCACCTAGTTTATATGTGGCACGTAGCACTTCCCACGGCATATTTATTTTGCTGCGCTAGATAAAATGAGGGCAGCTGCCATCTAACTCAAGTTCCTGACTGTGGTCTCCTCAGCATGAGCCAGACTGTGTGTGTTTATATTATGTATTTGGAAGGAGAACAGGGCCGTGAGGTCCTTTTTCCTTTAGCTCCCCTCCATCGTCCCTCTCTACTTTTCGCTGGAGCCTGTAAACTCTGTAGTGAGTATCTGGCCAGAATGGAGGCTCCCACAAGCAATGCAAGGTGATCTTTGAGGGTAGAGCATGTTGCTTCCACAGCACTCCCAGCTTCTGCTGGCCCTGTCTCTGGCTTCCTTCTTCCTAGCGTCATTGCCCCTTCATGGTAGTATGTTGCACTGCCCTTAGACCACATTCCTTAACCCAGGTTTGCATATGACTGGACCATGCATAGTCATCCATATGTATTATCTATTTCTTGTATTTCATCCACCTGATGGCTGTTTCCTCTCCATGTCTTCAGTGAACAGGGCCTGCATGAGATCAGCACGTTGCCAACAGGAGTGTCTCGGTAAGTTGATTATTTTTTAAGCACGTTGGTTGCTATTGAGTAATGTAATGGCGTTCAGTCTTTCGAAGACTCCACTGGGATTTTGGTGATGCAGAGGATGGCCCTGGCAGGGATGTTGTTTCTCCCATGCCACCTTATGTGTAAGATGGTGCTGGAGGGGGGATTCTGGCCCCTGGCTTAACTGGTACATCAGGCTGCAGTGATGTGGTTAATTCTGAGCAGCATGGAAAAGGTTAGGAATCTGTTGTTGGTGTGAGTGAAAATGAATTTATGCAGGTTATTAGTGTGTTCAACTTCCAGTGGTACAGAGGAATAGATAAAGTGACCTTGATTGATTAGTCCATACCCTAGTGTAGGTCACTATAAACTCTTGGGGCAGTAGTCTTCCTTTTTGCATTTTGGAATCATCACAACCCTGATGTTACCAGGAGCAGGATGTTAGGTGATGCAGAGTATCTTACCGTTACTGGGCTAGCACTTCCCTCCGACCTGGTAATTGTCAAACACAAACCAAGAGGGGGCACATCACTCTGTCAGTCAGGAAGGATAATTTAGCAGTAACAGAGTAGGCCCAGAGCATTTCTTGACCATTTAATTGTATTATGGTCCAAGATACCTATTATCCTCAGCTGGTCATTATTCCCCAGGAAACAGCCCAGGCTGCAGTCTTTATTGCTAATCTAAAGAAAGATGCCGGGGAAAGGTTTAACCTCTCTCTTTGTTCGTTTCATGTGTAAATGCCCTGTGTTGCTGCGTATACAATGGGCATTTCTAGGCAATTAACATCCTGTGGGTTAGCCAATCTGGTATTGAAATTTTGATCTGTGTATCAGCTAAAAAGAACATGTTAGGATTCTGGGTTGAAGCATATTTCAATAAAGTGATTTTGGAATCTCTCAAGTCATCTTTCTCAAAGAGAGAATCTCTGTAAAAATGTATATATTATACAGTTTTATAGACATTTACAAAGTTCTCTGTACAGCTTCCCCACCCCTTTGTAAATATTTACATACTTACAACTGCCCTCCCTATCTCTGTAACTGCATGTGTCCCTGGGAGTCACAGCAGTGTAACAGAGGGGCATACTAATGGCTAGAGCCCTGCAAATCTGTGAATATCCACTTTATATCCACTGATCATTTTTGTGGATTGCATATCAGATGCAGATACAAATTTTGTATCGGTGTAGGGCTCGACTAATGGCCTATGGAGCCTTGGTACAACAGGATCCAGCTTTTTAACAGGCTGCTAGTAGTTGACTAACGATAGGAAGGACTTCAGGCTTCTCACCCTTTAAGATGACTACCCCTTTTTATTGCTGATGGAATGTAGGTATATTTCAGCAACAGTTCCACTTGTAACTGGTATATCTGGTAGCAGTAGGTACTTATTTGCAGAAAATACTTTTTAGCACTTCTTCTAATCCAAAACAGAAGTCACACATTTAGGCGATGTAATGGGTGCAGAAGACACTCGTCCACATTTCCAGTGAGCTGTGATCACAACTCTGTGCTAAGGAAATGAAACTCATTCCATACACAGCCATCATGTCAATAAAAACTTCTAGGTAGTCCAGAACAAGGCACTCCATGGCTTGTTGTATCACATAGGCCAAGCTTGCTGCCAGTCCAGAAATGCCTGCAAAAGCCATGAGAACAGTCCTGATGTGACATTCTAGATCCTCTACATGGAAGAAGTCAACAAATCCCTCTGAGCTTCTTTGGTTAGCTAGCCATTCTTGTTTGTCTGTGACTAGTAGGAATCGTCGTCATCACAGATGTGCTTGTGTGTGGATGCAGTTCTCTTGGCTTACGCTTTTCAGATTTACTGAAAGAAACAAGGGTCATAATTCTACCTGTTTGTTATTCCATCACTGAAAATGTAGGTCGTAACTGCAGACACACTGACTTTAGATCTTCCTAATTCTTGAGGTCTAGCTTCTGAAGCATCGTAGAATCATAGAATATCAGGGTTGGAAGGGACCTCAGGAGGTCATCTAGTCCAACCCCCTGCTCAAAGCAGGGCCAGTCTTCAATTTTTGCCCCAGATCCCTAAATGGCTCCCTCAAGGATTGAACTCACAACCCTGGGTTTAGCAGGCCAATGCTCAAACCACTGAGCTATCCTTCCCAGCCATCACAGGGATCCTCCCGGCTCCTGCCTGCCAACTTCTTGTTAGGATTCTAGTCTTTTCTGATTAGACAGAGATTTAGGTGCATTAGGATGGTAATACTCTAGGCCTCTAAACTGATCTCTGAATATTTATTTATAATCTGACCTGCCAGCGTTGGAGCAAAGACAGCTGTTCTCTCTTCTTTACTTATATTAAGATGATCTGTCTAGTTCTACTTTTCACTCATTTATATCCTTTTCCTGGTCAAAGCTGTGATATCCTGTGACCTAATAAGAAAGCCAGACAGGTAACTTCACCCCTATTTTCTGCTGACAGATGAATGCATGGTGGCTACATTGTATGGTTAAAGAAGGGATGCTGAAAAATTTTAGGTATGAAATTTGACTTGCTTTAAAATAATGAAAATATGAGCAGATAACAGTCTGTCCTTTTAGTTGAGTTTACTTTTGGGGTTAATACTCATAAAATCTCACATTGTGCTGCATTGTGCTAGGATATAGTGGCTAGAATTTTTAAAGTGTGGCTAGTGATTTTGGCTACCTCTGTTTCTGGGTACCCACCAGAGAGATCTTAGAGAGGGTGGATTTTCAAAAGGGGCTGAGCACCTACCTTCTAAACCCTGGCCTTTTTAACTCATCTCCTATTGGTCACCTGAAAATAGAGGCACCCAAAATCATAAGACACCTTTGAAAATCTTGGCCTGTTTCTACAGGAGGTATAATTGCATTTAAATGCAGTCCCACATTATCTGCTGACATCTGCACTATTAACCCTTGAAATTGGAGTATTTAATAAAAACCCAGGTATATGCACAGGATAAGTTTCTTTCTTCCTCTCCAATCTGTAACTTTTCTGCACTAGGGTTCGTTTGATTCCTGGCTTCATTGACTCAAAACAAGCAGACTGGATGTTTGAACAACTGCTCCAAGAGATCCCCTGGAGGCAGAGAACTCACCTCAGGCAGGGTAAATGTGCAGTATTTCTCAATGTAATTGCCTTGACTCCTATGTCAAAATCTTTACTCTTGCTTTCATTTCCTGTCACCTTGACTGTTAGAATTCCTTTGTCTCTTCCCTCCCAAGTCTCAGTTTTCCAGACTCTCATGTAGAGGTGCAGTGGCTCAGTTTTTACATATCTATAGAGGCATGTCCGCATCATCCTATCCTCAGACAACTCTGTGATGCCCCATTAATTCCAGATCAAAGTGAAAATTACCCTCCTAGAACTGCTCTTCTCTGTCCCTTCACACATTCTCACCACTGATGTTGCTAGTCTTCTCCTCTGCAGTCCCTGCTTTTTTCTCTCTCTCCACACATCATCTCTCATTTAAAATCTCAGCTGTAAATAATTCTCTTCTCCCTTGTCTTTGCCTATTACATTTTCTTTTTCTGCTTCTATTCTATTTTATTTAATTCTGTAAAGCATTTTGGTTGCAATTTGTTAGACTGCAGAACACAGCCTTACTTTAGACTGATGTGTGCAGTAAGCCTGTAAAATACCTGCTATTCCAGTTGTGTGCACTGGGAGGCACCTGTGCTATTTCTTAGCCGCTGTTACTCAGCACTGGGCACAAGGTTATAATGTTATCTAGCTGGTATAGAACAGGCCCAGAGAACCCTTATCCTAGTCCTGCCAACCAAGCCATTGGTCCTGAACAAACCTGTTCAAAGCCTGCATTTCTTCTTCGAGTGCTTGCTCATGTCTATTCCATATGAGGTGTGTGTGCTCGCCACGTGCACTGGTGTCGAAAGTTTCTTCTCTCAGCAGTATCCATAGGGGACCAGCTGTGGCACCCCCTCGAGTGGCGCCCGCATGGCACGGTATAAGGGGTGCCACCGGCTCTCCCCACCCTCAGTTCCTTCTTGCCGCCAGTGACGGTGCTGGAACTTCTGCTGCTTCGGCTAACAAGTTCTTGCGAACTTTCAAAACCTGTAATATAGTTGATTTGAGCATAAGCTTTCGTGAGCTACAGCTCACTTCATCGGATGCATACTGTGGAAAGTGTAGAAGATCTTATTATATACACATAAAGCATGAAAAAATACCTCCTCCCATCCCACTCTCCTGCTGTATTCTGTAGTCTGTATTCGCAAAAAGAAAAGGAGTACTTGTGGCACCTTAGAGACTAACCAATTTATTTGAGCATAAGCTTTCGTGAGCTACAGCTCACTTCATCGGATGCATACTGTGGAAAGTGTAGAAGATCTTATTATATACACATAAAGCATGAAAAAATACCTCCTCCCACCGGTAATAGCTTATCTAAAGTGACCACTCTCCTTACAATGTGTATGATAATCAAGGTGGGCCATTTCCAACACAAATCCAGGTTATCATACACATTGTAAGGAGAGTGGTCACTTTAGATAAGCTATTACCAGCAGGAGAGTGAGTTTGTGTGTGGAGGGGGGGGGTGAGAAAACCTGGATTTGTGCTGGAAATGGCCCAACTTGATTATCATACGCATTGTGAGGAGAGTGATCACTTTAGATAAGCTATTACCGGTGGGAGGAGGTATTTTTTCATGCTTTATGTGTATATAATAAGATCTTCTACACTTTCCACAGTATGCATCCGATGAAGTGAGCTGTAGCTCACGAAAGCTTATGCTCAAATAAATTGGTTAGTCTCTAAGGTGCCACAAGTACTCCTTTTCTTTTTGCGAATACAGACTAACACGGCTGTTACTCTGAAACCTGTAATATAGTTGTATATAGTTAGTAGTTCTTAGTTACCCTTAGTAGTAGTTCTCAACTCTTCGTTAGTCCTGAACGGGACTCAGCCAGGTGATGGGGCATGCCCTGGTCCCCAGGCTTTAAGCCTTGCGATTGCTGCCAACGGCCTACGCCTTTTAGTGATCCACTTACCAGCTGCCTAAGGTGCTTAGGCAAAGGGCACATAAGTGACAAGTGCCGTATCTGCAAGTCCTTCTAACCATCCATGGGTCATCAAGGGCAGCTCCAGGTCTCAAGTCCAAAGGGATGCTGCGGTGCTTCAAGCAACACTCCGCTTTCTGGGCCTAATGGTGAATGACAAAAAGTCGATGTTGGTGCTAGTGCAGAGGATGGAGTTCATCGGAGAAGTCCTCGACTCTACCTGCACCAAGGCATTCATGCTGCTGAAAATGTTCCACATGATGGCGAACCTCATCGAGGAAGTCTCCGCATTCCCTCTGACTACAGCCAGGGTCTGTCTGCGCCTGCTGGGCCACATGGCAGCTTGCACTTACATGGTCCACCATACCAGGCTCTGGATGCAGCCCCTGCAACCATGGTTCGTGATGGTCTATTACCAGTCCTGAGGCCCCCTGGAGAAGATCATTACCATTCCCCAGGTGATACTTAGTTCACTACGATGGTGGACCAACAGGACAATCCTGGAAGGGGTTCTGTTTGACAACCGTCCTCACTGCATTGAGTTGGTATCAGACGCCTCGGACCTCGGCTGAGGGCACATCTCGGCAACCTCCAGACACAAGGGATGTTATCCCTGGAGGAGGCATGGTTACATATAGACGTCAAAGAGCTCCAAGCAGTCCAGCTAGCGTGCAGATTCTTCTTGGCCCACCTGTCGGGCAAGGTGGTACAAGTCCTGACAGACAACAGGGCTGGCGAGACACTTCCCGAGGTGCGGGCTCCCCTCCCGCAGTGGGATTTTAGCTTGGTCCTCCCTAGGCTCGCTAGCCCGCCCTTTGAACCACTGGGTTCCTGCTCCCTTTCCCATCTGTCATGGAAGGTCGCATTCCTGGTGGCGGTGGGGTCGGCGAAAAGGGTCTTGGAAATTAAAGCCTTGACCTCAGAACCGCTGTACATGCTCTTCTACAAAGATAAGATTTAGTTGTGGCCGCACCCAGCCTTCCTGCCAAAGGTGGTCTCCACCTTCCATATGAACCAGGACATTTTCCTCCCAGTGTTCTGTCCCAAACTACACAAGACCAGTGAAGAGAGGGGTCTTGATGCCCTGGACATCCAGAGGGCCTTGGCTTCTTACTTAGAACGTACCAAGCCTTTCCGAAAATCGACTCAACTCTTCATTGCTACAGCAAATTTCCTTGCAAAGGATTTCCAGTTGGATTACTTCATGCATAAGGACCTGTTACGACCTGGCAAGGATTCTGCCGCTGCTGATTGTCAGAGCCCACTCAACGAGAGCGCAGGCATCTTCGGCAGCCTTCCTGGAATACATCCCTATCCAGGACATCTGTAAAGTCACAACGTGGTCCTCTGTTCGCACGTTTACCGCTCATTATGCCATCGCTCAGCAAGCCAGGGATGACGCTGGGTTTGGCAGAGCTGTGTTGCAATCTACACCTACGTGAACTCCTACCCCTCTCCAGAGGTACTGCTTTAGAGTCACCTAATATGGAATGGACATGAGCAAGCCCTCGAAGAAGAAACCTGGTGTTCTTCGAGATGTGTTAGAATCATAGAATATCAGGGTTAGAAGGGACCTCAGGGGGTCATCTAGTCCAACCTCCTGCTCAAAGCAGGGCCAATCCCCAACTAAATCATCCGGATAGCATGTTGGTCATGTCCATTCCACAACCCGCCCTCCTTCCCCACTGTCGGAGTTTCCAGCAAGAAGGAAATGAGGGTGGTGGGAGCTGATAGGGCCCCTTATACCGCACGCTATGCAGACGCCACTCCAGGGGGTGCCAGAGCCAGTCCCCTATGGATACTGCTGAGGGAAAAATTCCCGGCACCGGTGCATGAGGTGAGCGCGCACATCTCGAAGAACACCAGTTACGGAAAAGGTAACTGTCTTTTTTATTGAGGAATACTAAAGGGAGTGCAGAATGGTAACAGTTACATATCAAAAAGAAAAGGAGTACTTGTGGCACCTTAGAGACTAATCAATTTATTTGAGCATAAGCTTTCATGAGTTACAGCTCACGGATGCATACTGCATGAAGTGAGCTGTAGCTCACGAAAGCTTATGCTCAAATAAATTGGTTAGTCTGTATTCGCAAAAAGAAAAGGAGTACTTGTGGCACCTCAGAGACTAACATGCTGTTACTCTGAAAGTTACATATCAAACATGTTAAGTAACCACTAAGATCATTCTGTCACAAGTTGAAGAGGCTGAAAGTGCTTTTATCCTGTTTTAGGATCAAACCACACACTAGGGATATCTGGCAAAATGTACTGGTTCAGCCCAGCTGCACACAGCTTACATTTTACTTCACCAATGCTCCCTCCACCTTCCCATTGCTCCATCCTTTTCAGTAGACATTCCCTAAAACTGATGCGAATGTTTTGGGCATCATTGCAAGGTTTAAACTAGAAGAAAGCAAAGCAACCCAGAGGTACAGGTAAAGCTTCAGGTTGGTCTCACCATCCATACCTCACCCCAATGTGCCTACCTGTTGTAGCACAGAAGATGAGAAATTCTGCATGGTTCTGAGACCTCTGCAAGGTATGGACCCCACACAGAGAAACTTAGAATTTCAGACCTATTTCTGAATGTCCTTGTTTAATTGGGTACCATTTAGACTCTTCATGGAGGGGTGAGCACATTTTAGGGGCCACCTTTTAATTTTTGGCGAGAAGGTTATTGCTTCTTGATTATCACTTGCAAGAAGTTTCCTGATAGTCTTGCACTTTCACCTCTTCACGTCCTAGCCAGTTGATACCTGATTTGTAAAGTTTTCCTATTGTTCTTTCTTAGATCTATCTTACAAGGAGCCCAGACTTACTTCCTGGTATGGGGAACTTCCTTACACTTACTCCAGGTTAACGATGCAGCCAAATCCTAATGTACGTATTAATTGATGATGGCTTTTTCTTTGTAGATTGCAGTAATAACTTTTTTAAAGTCTTTTTTTAAAAGATAGACATTTGCACTGTGATCTGACCTGATTTGTGATCACCAAAGTAGGTCAATGGCGTATGTGCTTGCTTTATGGAGTTTCATTTCTTGTAGATTTATTCAGACTTTTAATTTAGCACTTTGATGAGGAGACTTTTCTGGTGGTAGGGGACTAGCAATCACTACTCCTGAGTTCTGTTCCAGGTCCTGTTTTGTGTCACTGTCTGAGCTTGGGCATGTCTCTGAACCATTCTGTATGCCTCAGAGACAATATAATATTATTGATAATAGATAAACTCCCTTTAAGAAACTTTAAAAATAAACACTTCTTGATTCTTCTTTAGGCAGCATTCAGCCACATTCTTACTGCACGTGTGAGTGTAATCAGATTAGTACACATGACCTGTCTTTTTTGCAAGATCAGACTGTACTGTATAATTTCCCACGCCATTTTGCTATTTTAGAAGGGTCAGAAACTTTGCTAAGTGACTTGTTGACTTTTTGTTCATGCTCAGTCACACTCTGTCAACCTGTTGTCCATTTGGACTGTCTCCGGACATTGCTTTGTTTGGAATTTCCATGGCAATAGACTCCCATGTTTTAAGGCATAAATTAAGAATAACTAGTAAGAACTATGTTACATGAGAGAGTGATTCTGTCGAGTCCCAGATATCTTCTTTGCTGCCAAGGAAAGATATGTCCGAACAAAGCAGAATTTTAGGGAAATGGGATTTTGTGCACAGTCCTTGAATAAACAATCTGCGATGGAAGGGTCTGGCAGTCATGGTAATGCTTTAGTAAAGGCTGTGTAATTTAGGATGGAAAAATACAGACAGCCCATTGGTTGGGATGTATTCAGTTATGTAGTGTTTTATTTAAACGTTTTTCTAGAAAGAGGTGGTGAAGTCTGAATGGCTTTGGAGGTTGGCAATGCCATATGGAGCCTTTCACCTGCAGATCAGTTGTTCAAATCTAGCTCAGAATAGCTAAGCAGTGAAAGCTATTACCAATTGGTGGGGGTTTAGTATGAGGTTAGAGATGAGGCAAGGTGGTGGGTTAGTATGAGGAAAACTTGCCTACCATTGCGTGTGATGTACTTCTTCTATGGAAAGGCAAAGACCCTCAGTCAGACTGTCAGTCTGATACTCTCTCTCCCCTCCCCTTTTCTGACTCCTCTGCAGCTGGGGATTTCCCTGGTGTGAAGAAATCCCCAGGTGGCATAAAGTCTGCATAGCTCTGGCAATCCCTGCCTGGCAGAACAGGACCATTACTACCAGTGTATTTTAAAGCAATCTCAGGATCCAGGCAGAGGGATAGAGGTTTAGAGCATAGCTTAGCCACACCCAAGTATCAGGTCCTGAATGTTTGATTTGTAGCAGAAGCATCACCCCTCCTTTTAATAATAATAATAATAATAATATTTAAAAAAAAAAACTTGTGGGGATAATAGGAACTTGAAACCCTCCCAAGTGCAATAAGTTCTTATGGTTGTGTGAATCATTGTATTAGAAAAATGTTTCCTTGTAAGCAGTGAAATATTTGGTAACCTGGTAACCTTTCATAACAAGAGGACTTCAGTTACTGCTCATTTACAGTGGAGTTCCTGTTGAATCACACATTCACATCCACATTTCTGCCTGATGAGGTGGCTGAGGGGACTATTGTCAGAGTGGAAATCAAAGAAACCCAGTAATGATCAGGCAGTTACTAGAAAGTGGTGCTGGTAATTCCTCGTGAGCCCTCTCCTGTCAGTTCATTTCATATTCCTCACAAACTGTAATCCTGGAGATCCAATAGTTTTCTCTTCAGGCATCCCACTTGTTAAATGTGACACGTCAATGCAATAATCTCCCTGAACTGCCAGCTATTTTCATAGATAATCCTTCACATGGCACCTAGGTATTGAGGTGGTGACTGAACTAGAAATACGTGGGATAGATAAGAATGCTGTGATTAGGTTCCAATGCCAGAGCCAGTAGACAAACGGACCTCTGGTGAACATGAAGGAGGCAATGTGGTCTTGTAATTAGAGGGGGAGACTGGGAACCAAGACTCCTGGGTTCTATTCCGTCCTCTGCCACTGACTTGAATAAATCCCTGAACCCCATGTGCCTCAATGTTTCCACTTATATAATGGGGGTAATGATTCTGACATATCTCATTGGGGTAAAAAACTTAGTGACTGGCTAAAAGCGCTATGAGACCCTCAAATGAAAGGCATGATATAAATGTGTAAAATCATTGTTAAAAACCCATGATGCATTGGAAGCAATTACAGTAGAATTTGTATAATTGCTATAGACTCTGGGCACAGAAATATGTTAACAATACAATGGCTGTCGTTCATGGAGATTGAGATCCACTTATTTCTTGAATCACTTTATAGCATAAACTATTAGAACATTAAAATCAAAACAAAGAAGGTGAGTTGGACTCATTAAGCAGTACTATTAGAGCAGGGAATGCAGGGACACAGAGTGGCAACGTTATGCCAGCACTCACCGTGTCTACCTGGTGAACAACTCCAGGCTTCATGTGCCAGTTAGCCACTCGTTCCAGTTGCTGGGATATATTGCAGTTCAGTGTTCTTTAGTTATCATCTCTGTTAGCAGCAATAGTGTTTATTCCTGGGCCCCTTAAGCAGATTTCATTCTCTCCGTTAACCAGGAGGGGTGGAGCAGCCACATTGCTCTGAAAGGCCAGATGGCCATGCGAGGCAGAATGGCAGTGTGGCCTGGGTATCGAAATAGCAATGACTCAGTGCTAACATGACCACACAGAGCAGAAGGGCTTCACTTCTGGTGCACTGGAAGCATGTACTAAAAGTTTAGGAGAGGCTTCATGTTTATTATGCAAAAATATTGTGGGCCTTGTACCCCTTCCAATCCCTGTGATTTTGCCTTTGTTTTAACTCTCTGGTACCCTGAAACTTTCCCCCTTCTGTACTGCACTTTCGCCAGTGCATCTACCCTACCTCCTGCTCTTCTCCCTATGACTACTTTGCTGTGCTGATTGCAGTGGCATCCTCTGCTGACCATGCTGAAGGAGCACATCGAAAAGGCCACAGGTCACACTTTCAACTCTCTGCTCTGCAATCTGTACCGAAACGAGAAGGACAGTGTCGACTGGCATAGTGATGATGAGCCATCACTGGGGAGAAACCCTGTCATTGCCTCGCTCAGCCTTGGTGCCACCCGAATCTTTGAGATGAGGAAGAAACCCCCTCCTGTAAGTGTTTTCTTACTCTCCCCCTCATTCTCATTTTCTCAGGTCTTGGGATCTAGATAGCAATGTGAGGTTCCCATCACTAGTAATACTACATTACTGTGAAATGCAAGATCCCCAAAAGGAGGGCACTGTATCTGCTTTCCAATGTATTATGTCCCACTCAAAATGACTCCAAAACACACCATAAGCTGTATACAGTAAATACAGGAATCACTTCACCTATTTCTGAAATGCTGCCATTCTGAATTGGAATGCAACAGCTGTTTAACAATGCACAGGAACATTTCACTACACTGAAATGACATTTTGAGGATTCCTGCAGCCATGCTAAAGACCTTCAAAGTTAACTAGAGCAGTGGTTCTCAACCTTTTCAGTCTGATTTGTCTTACATACCCCAAGTTTCACCTTACTTAAAAAATACTTGCTTACAAAAATCAGACATAAAAATACAAAAAAGGGCCACAGCCAGACTATTACCAAAAAATTGGTTTTGTCAATTTTACCATATCATTATAAAATAAATCAAATGGAATATAAATATTGTACGTACCTTTCAGTGTATAGTATATAGAGCAGTGTAAACAAGTCATTGTCAGTATGAAATTTTAGTTTGTAACTTTGCTAGTGCTTTTTATGTAGCTTCCTGTAAAAGTAGGCAAACATCTGGATGAACTGATGTACCCTCTGAAAGACCTCTGCGTACCCCCACTGAGAACCACTGTAAGACCTCTGCGTACCCCCACAGTTGAGAACCACTGAGCTAGAGCAATGTCAGAAGAAGCCCCTGCAAGAAGTGGGCACATAAAATTAGAAGGGGGCTCTCACAGCGTAAACACACACAGACTTACTGAACTACCGTTTTTGTCACCAGTTAAGTGATGCCTAGCTATAATGTATGTGGGGTAAAGAGCAGCTCCAGTGGATGTCCAGTACATAAAAGACCTTTTACCACCTGCCACCCCCTGGCTCTCATGTATGAGTGAGTAGTGAGAGATAATGGACTAGGGGCGAGAAAGAGGAGAGCGATTTAATTTCTTTCTCTGTGATGCCAAACTGCCTCCTCATACCTCTCAAATTAAGCAGTGTCTGAGCCAGGCCATTACTGGGATGGGCACCTCCTTGCACTCCCCCTGATTCTGCAGGAAATGGTATTGATGATTAAGTAGGTAACACTCTCCCGTCTGAGTCAAGGCTGACCCAGCTGTGTTGGGAATGCTGTGCTTTCAGAAGGGCTGACATACTCATGAGTTGCAAAACTGAGGTCTTGACCATTTGTGGGCATAAAAGATTCTCTGGTAGAAGTAATGGATCAGTCCGGTATCCTGACCTGACTGTATTTTGACTTTGGGCAGTTACATTTTGCCGCCTTCTTCTTCCCTGTCTCTCCTAAACTGTTATGTGCTATTATTATGTAATGTTAAATTGCTTCTGCATTTCAGTGGTGGGTGGAGTGGTTTTATATAGTTTGCAAGCACCTTTGGGATGAAAGTGCTGTCTACATGTAAAATGTTGCTGTTGGCTTTGAATAAATTGACGCAGAAAGCAATGTAGAAAACTACTAAACTATCAGGAAAAGCTTCATGTAGCTGTGTGGACAATTTTGTTGCAAAAGTCAAGTTCACAACTGGATTCTGCTTGGGAGGAGTAAATTACATGAGTCACCTTTCATACTAATTTTCCCCACTCATCTCTTCCTCAGGTCAATATTTCCCTGACTGCCAAACAGGTGAGGTCACACACACCAGTACACTGCATCAGTGGCCATATTAGTGTGTAATGTTATGATGACAGGAAGAGTCAACAAGAGACTCCTTTGGGAAGCTTTAGTTGGTGGCAGGATTGACTAGATGCAGGGAATATTTCTTTTGGAGTGTCAGGGTTTAGTGAAGTTCACTGAAATCCAGTGTGAACTGTGCAGTTTTCCCTTAGCACTTGAAAGAAGCATCCTAAATGTACACAGCCTCTGGGCAAGCCTTCTATTCATTCTCAGCTTCTGGAAATTTGTTCACTGTGGGAAAAGGAGAGAATCCCGCCCACTCCATACAAGTTTGACTGTTGCCTTTAATTTGATAGAACAGTTTCTTATACAATGCAGTGTGCAGCAAAGTATGATTTCCTAATAAATATATTGCTGAGAGCCCACTCATTCCTTTCCTCAATATCCCTATCCAAGGCTCCTGAATCTTAGTTAGTAAATGAAGAGTATTCCTTTGCTTTGAAAGTGTGACATTCCTGGCAACATCAGTTGCTGGAAAAATACTGGAACTGTTTACATCTTAGAATCACAGTATCTTTCTGACACCCTCTGTTTTTTTCTGCTCCTTGTCAATATGTCTCCATGAGATGTGCTATGGAGTTTTTCTGGCATGGTGATGATCTATTGGGGCCAGGGATTTTGAGTGGTATAAAGTTTGGCTGTGTTCTCAGAGAGGTTGGAGCCGGAATATAAACGTTGTAATAGGAGAGCATTTGTCTTTGTCTCTCTCTATTATAATATTTGTATCAGTGAATGCTAGAGTTAAGATTGCAAAGGAGTCTTCGCTATAACTCCTTAGTTTCATTTAGGCATAGCTTTCCATATTTGATCTCAGCTTAAACATCTGTACTCTGGGAAAATTTCAGAGAAAATCAGTTCAGCTGGTTTGTGTATGAAACAAAGACTTTTCCATCTGTAAAAAGAAAAGTTTGGGTTACTTTTAATTTGCATTCAGATAACTGAAAAACAGCTTGAAGGTGCAAGTCAACCTCTGCTAGAGAAGTAAAATCAAGCCAAGTTAAGAGGAGGAAGATTTGGGGGATTTTTAAAGTAAAGTGCAGTAGGAAAGTTTTCTTTTTGTTCATTTGGGGTTAAGGAGGATACCATGAATGGCATAAAGTACTGTAGATTGTTGGGCCTACTCTGCCTCTCGATAGCAATTCTTGTGTCAGAATATGTTCTTCACAAGCAGAGGAGAATTTATTGTGGGAGGCTGCCAGGGCTGCTCCTCACCCTGATGGTATTGTGCGGGTTGTGCGCCCCTGAGTGAACGCTTTTCACAAAGCGATCACTCCATATCTGACCTATTAGTCCTCATCCTCAAAGGAATCACCTGCACAATACCTTTAATAGACGAGCATGAGAACTTAAATTCCTAATTCTGCTAGACACTGACGGTATGTCTACACTATGAAATTAGGTCGAATTTCTAGAAGTCGGTTTTTTAGAAATCTGTTTTATATATTCGAGTGTGTGTGTCCCCACAGAAAATGCTCTAAGTGCATTAGCTCGGCGGAGTGCTTCCACAGTACCGAGGCAAGCGTCGACTTCCGGAATGTTGCACTGTGGGTAGCTATCTCACAGTTCCCGCAGTCTCCGCTGCCTATTGGAATTCTGGGTTGAGATCCCAATGCCTGATGGGGCTAAAACATTGTCGCGGGTGGTTCTGGGTACGTATCGTCAGGCCTATTATGCTATGTAATTTGCATAGTTTTTCTTGTCTGCATAGTAAACGCTGGCATTTTTATCTGTTTGAATAATCAAAGTGGTGCTTTCTGTGCCGTCTTGGTTGCAAAGATTTGAACTGCTTTTTGCTGAAGATCCAAAGTCTGGGCCAGCTCATGCTCTGTTGAGATGATTGCAAGGCCGACCAACCTCTCCTCTGTCATTGTGGAGTGTAGATGTGTTTTAATTAACTTCAGCTTGGAGAAGCTGGGTTCTCCACTGGCAACTGTTACAGGAAGTGTTAGAAGTATGTGCAGAGCAACAAAAGCATTTGGAAAGAGGGTGGTCATCTTATTTGTGCACATATATTCCAGAACAGCCTTTGGAGTTGATCCTGCTGAAATGTATCTTGAAAGGGCTTTCAGTTCATCACCTAAATGACTTGCATCAATATCATGCATATTATCATGTGCCAACACTGTCTCTAGTGCCCTGCATTGCTGGTGTAGGCCTTCTTCAGGTATAGTGAGGAGTTTTGGAATATCATACAACATATCAAATATACTGCTGCGTTCCTTGAGCTGCATGAAACGTTCTTTAACTGACTGTATTGCACAATCTAGCACCTGGTTAAAGAATTCAACTTTGAATTGTTGTTTGGGATCTCTTATGGGATTATCCCGTGCCTCGTAATCAGAATGTCGTCTTCTTCGGTGACTCTTGTATTCTTGAATGGGTGGGAAAATAGCTTCAGTGCGAAGTTCCTCTGCCAACTTCTGTGCACTCTTCAGAACATTTTGAAATCCCTCATCTGACCAGTAAGACTGTAGGTATGACTTTACTTTGACCAGTTCTGCCATTGCTCCAGATATATCAAGGTCAACACCTTGGAGTCTCTTGCTAACAACATTTATTTCAAACAGTATGTCATGCCATAACACTAAGCCACACAGAAATTTGAAGTTATGTACGTTTCTGGTGATTCCATTTCCGTCTGCCACTGTTCTTCCATGAACAGTTCCTGTCATAGCATTATCCTCCATAATGGCAACTGTGGCATCATCTATCTTCCCAGTTTGGTTTTTGATAGGCTTTATCGCCTCCACTGGACTTTCCCATCATGTGGCACTCAGTGGTTTCAGTGTCAGAGACGATGTTCCCAGATGTTGCTTCAAAATTTGCCATCAACGAGTTGATGCAGAGAAAAATACATAGAAGCTTTGAATTACATTAAAAAATTCATCAGCCTCACTAGAAGCTGATGCTGCGTCACTGACCACCAAGTTCAATGAATGAGAACTGCATGGGACAAAAAAAAGCTTGAGGGTTTAACTCTCGGATCCGTATCTGTACTCCTCTGTTCTTTCCTCTCATGTTGGCACCATTATCGTAGCCCTGATCTCTTGTGTCAGCTATCGCAATTCCCATATCTTCCATCTTTTTAAGAAGCACATTTGTCATCCCAGCTCCTGTAGTATCATCAATGTCCATACATTCTAGAAAATGCTTTCTGACATTGCAGGGACATTTTCACTAGGTTCTGTTGTTGTTACAAAACACACCATTAAAGTCATTTATTCCATATGGCTGATATCAGGTGTGCAGTCCAGAATAACAGAGTAATATCTTGCTGACTTCAGATCTGCCACAATCTTCTGTTTGACTTTTGTTGCCAGTAACTGTATGATCTCATTTTGAATTGTTTTTCCAAGGTAGTGGTGTGTGTACATTTCTTGGGTGGTGACTCTTCTTAGATGCTCCTGGAGTACAGCATCAAACTCAGCCATCAGCTCCACAATTTTAAGGAAGTTTCCATTGTTTGGCACATACAGCTGATCTGAAGTGCCATGCAGTGCTAGGTTTTGAATAGCAAGCATTCTCACAATGGCAATGAGCCTTTTCGAAACATTTTGTCAGTAAAGAGACTGATGCAATCTTCTCTTGATGCTGATCATCTATGATGACCTTTAACCTTAGTCTCATCTCAAGCTCTTTCCACCTATGGAATTCTCTCTGGTGATTTGCTGCCTTCTCATGGCATGCCAGATTTCTAGCCAGATTTTTCCAGTCCTTTGTTCCTGTAGAACCCAATGTGGCTGGAACATTATACTGGAAGAGTTTGCAACAAAAACAGTATGCAGCATTCTGGGTTTTTGAGTACATAAGCCATGGCCTCTCCACTTTGCCACCATTGGGGATTTCACGCCAGTAATGTGTTGGATGGAAACTTCTATTTTCATTGTCTTTGGGAACATGAAGTTTTTTACTTGCTGTAGTCCATGCATTACAAGGAAGTCCCTCAGGCTACTGCTCAAGTGAGTCCACAGTCCTGGATCATCTAGACTTAAGGAACTAAACTCAGCAGCAGCTGTTTCTTGCACCTCCACCACACGCTTCTTTGATCTACACTTTTCTTCAGGCATGTGCGTGGTTACATCCATTTGAGATGGAGATATGGATGCTGCAGTAGCTGCCAGGTTACCTGCACTCTTACTGACTGGAAGATCAGGCATCTCCTCACCACTCACGTCCTCACTGGGGCCGGAAGGCTCACCATGAACATTTGTGTCTATGTATCTCAGGAAAGTTCCTTCCTGCTTAGATAGAAAAGCTTCCTTTGCTTTCTTTCTTTTTCTGAATGCTGCTCCAGAGGGGCGTTTTCTTTCACACATGACTGCTGTTCTGTTCCAGCTATAGTGGCTCTCAACACTCAATTGAAGGGGACAAATAAGCAGGCTGGTAGCAGGGCCTGAGTGAGGGAAGATATCAGTGTCTTAAGAGCCTAACTGGCTCCTACTACTTCAGTTGACTGGCTGTTCTCCTCAAGTGGGTTCAGGGAAGCAGCAGGAAACAGGAAGCTCCCTGGGAAGCTGGTGTTAATCAGCCCAGGCTCCTGGAGGTGCTAGGGAGATACATAAGAGGCTCCTCCTCCTCTCTCTCCCTGCAGCTCGTGCTGCTTTCTGTTATTCCCGCTCACCTTTTCTCCTGCCTGCCTGTTATGTCTCTTGTGCCCTCCTTCCTCCAGCACAGCACTCCTCCATCTCTGTGCATCCAGAGCAGAGAGAATACATATGCACCAGCAGCAGACACAATTTTCTACACTCTTGGGTCCTAGTGGCGCACCCCCCCCCACCCCCCCCAAGTCTGGCACTTGAGGCAGCCACCTCAGTTCGCCTCATGGTAAGGCCAGCCCTGAACTCCGGTGTGTTCCACGTGAGAGTTTATCTCTGGCGGAAAACTGGCATGGTCAGCTGGGAAGATGGTATGTGAACAGTCCACGCTGTGTAAACAAAAAGAGGAATTTCAAAAATTCCCAGGCCTTTAAGTGGGGGAGAGAGGCGTGCCTGTGTACCTGCAGGGCAGCGGAGTTCAAACTGCTGACCAGAGCGGTCATGATGGGCATTGTGGGACATCTACTGAAGGCTGTTAGGGCGACAAAAGCAAGCGCATTATATACACTGGGGGGCATCGCAAAAAGCTCTGTCGCTCATCGAAGTGGTTTTATTTTGTCAGCATAGCAGGGGAGTTAAATCAGCGGAGGAGCATTGTTGTGTGTACATCTCCACTGCTTTATCGATGAAAGCTGATTTTTGTCAACAAAACTGTGTAGTGTAGTCAAGGCCTAAAAATCATGGTCTCAAAAGGGTTTTTGGTTTTATGGTTCACAACAATTGATACTATTGCTAACCCTTCTTTGTGTATGACTGCAAAAGTGTTAATTGCCCACTTCATTTTAAGTGATTTCTTACAACCTGTGTTAACCCCTTATGCTTAACAATCGGTCCCACCTTGTGTTTCGTTGTGACATTCTAGTTACTTTGTCCAGACCTGAAGAAGAGCTTTGTGAAGATTGAAAGTTTTTCTTCTACCAACAGAAGTTGGTCCAATAAAAGATAGTACCTCACCTACCTTGTCTCTTCCATTAAAATGGCAGCCTCATCCGGTATGATAACATCTACTATAGGGGAGAAATAGACCTGCTCAAAGAGTTAAGGTGTTTGAGAACTAAAATTATTCATTATATAGGTATAATGTTTATGTTTACAACATATGTCTGTTCTTTTATATGGTCTAAGACAGGTGACACCTCTTAAAATTATTTCTCTAGTTCTATTTTGCATTTAATGGAGATGTCTCTTGGAGGCTCTTGGGTTGGCTAAAAAGGAAGTACTGAATAGAATGTTCTAAAGTGTAATCCCCAGACCCAAGATAACTTTTGAATGAGTTTCTATAAACAGTATCGTGTGCCTGAATGGTAATCAAGTTTAACATCTTTTCAGCACATGATACATATTCTTTTCAAATTCTAAAAGCTGTGGTATTTTGACTGGCTTTGCAATTTCCCTTTTGAGCTTCCTCTGACACCAGAAGCTCAGTCAAGCAAGAATTGCAGGAGTCTCTGGTGGAAATTATAGCCTTTCAAAATGTACCATCAAGACGTGATTGTCATATTTTAATGTGCTCTTCCTATTTTCTTGAAAAGATATAAACTTGACTTTAGGCATTTGGAGTCTGATTGCTGCTCTGAACAAAAAAAAATTACAGGTCAGTTTAGGAAGGGGAAGGAGAATTCAGATTAATAGTTGTCACAGGCTTTCAAGCTATCTAGTTTATCATCTGCTAGTATTAGAACTTCAGGTTATCTAGAGTTAATCCTGAAGCCCTTCTGAAGGGTGGATAGATAAATAAATAAATCACTTCCCTCCAAAAATCAGATACCCAAGTGTTCTGTAGGTGCTTGTATTTTTGAGCTAAGACAGGTTTCAGAGTAACAGCCGTGTTAGTCTGTATTCGCAAAAAGAAAAGGAGGACTTGTGGCACCTTAGAGACTAACCAATTTATTTGAGCATGAGCTTTCGTGAGCTACAGCTCACTTCATCGGATGCATGCTGTGGAAATCGCACAAGACATTTTATACACAGACACCATGAAACAATGCCTCCTCCCACCCCACTCTCCTGCTGGTAATAGCTTATCGAAAGTGATCATCAAGTTGGGCCATTTCCAGCGCAAATCCAGGTTTTCTCACCCTCCGCCCTCCCACAAACAAACTCACTCTCTTGCTGGTAATAGCCCATCCAAAGTGACCACTGTCTTCACAATGGTCTTGAGCTAAGAGTCTACTGAAGGGGTAATAGGAGATTCTGGTAATTTATTATTTGGTTCAGGGATTTCAAAAGCTAATGTGCTTCTTTATATTTTGCCTCCTGGTGCTGCCTCCTAAGTAGGGCAGTCAGAATGGAAGGCATTACAGATGTTAACCCTGATGTCCTGGTTAGATTGGAACTTAAATTATTATGTTCTGCCAACCTGAAATTCCACCTGCATTTTCAGTTGGATACATGATTAGTCTCCTCTTCATGCTTTAACTCATGTAATGTTTCTGTGCTTAGGGAAACCACTACTGGATTTCATAAGAACATAAAAATGGCCATACTGGGTCAGACCAATGGTCCATCTAGCCCAGTATCCTGTCTTTCGATAGTGGCCAATGCCAGGTGCTACAGAGGGAATGAACAGAACAGGTGATCATCAAGTGATCCATCCGCTGTCGCCGATTCACAGCTTCTGGCAAACAGAGGCTAGGAACACATCAGAGCATGGCTTTGCATCCCTGCCCATCCTCGCTAATAGCCATTCATAATAGCCTATGCTCCATGAACTTATCTAGTTCTTTTTTGAACTCTGTAATAGCCTTGGACTTCACAACATCCCTGGCAATGAGTTCCACGGGTTGACTGTGTTTTGTGTGTGTGTGTGTATGTGTGTGTGAAGAAATACTTCCTTTTGTTTGTTTGTTTGTTTTAAACCTGCTGCCTATTAATTTCATTTGGTGACCCCTAGTTCTTGTGTTATGAGAAGAGTAAATAACACTTCCTTATTTACTTTCTCCAAACCAATCATGATTTTATAGATCTGTATCCTATCCCCTCTTTAGTAATCTCTTTTTCCAAGCTGAAAAGTCCCAATTTTATTAATCTCTCCTCATACGGCAGCCATTTCATACCCCTAAATCGTTTTTGTTGCCCTTTTCTGTACCTTTTCCAATTCCCATATCTTTCTTGAGGTGGGGCAACCAGATCTGCACGCATAATTCAAGATGAGGGCGTGCCGTGGATTTATATAGAGGCAATATGATATTTTCTGTCTTATTAGCTATCCCTTTCCTAATGATTCCGAACATTCTGTTAGCTTTTTTGACTGCCGCTGCACATTGAGTGGATATTTTCAGAGAACTATCCATTATGACTCCAAGATTTCGTTCTTGAGGGGTAACAGCTAAATTAGACCCCATCATTTTATATGTATAGTTGCAATAATGTTTTCCAATGTGCATTACTTTGCATTTATCAACATTGAATTTCATCTGCCATTTTGGTGCCCATTCACCCAGTTTTGTGCAGTCCCTTTGTAATTCTTCACAGTCTGCTTTGGACTTAACTATCTTGATATAAGATACTAGTGTTGTATCATCTGCAAATGTTGCCACTTCTGAGGTGGCTTCATTTCACTTTTGGGTGATGTAATCTTTGTGTGTACTCTGTATAAATGGGGATGAACGGTGCCATGTAAATACAGTATGATACATCGCATATTAAGGTAGAGACTTGCCTTGATTCAGGAAAAAATGAAAGCAGCCTCTCTCTGTTGCGCGCGCACACACAATGTGAGGGCTTCAAAACAGTTTAAGCTACTGAGGTGGTAAAATAGTGCTGCTGAAAGGAGCTAGATTGCTGGCCCAGGTTTTCATCCACTCAACAGATACAGCATAATTAGTAGCAGTGCAAGTGTTTCCCATGCTGCTCCTCCAGTGTGTCTCAAATTATTAGGAGGTAGTGGCTTAGCCTCTGATGCATACAGTCTTTTCCTCTCTTCTGAGACAGCTGTCAAGGATACCAATGGTTTTAAAAGTGATTTATTGTGAAGTTGACATTTGCCAGCTACAAACTGGGACCCTTCAGTTCATTTCATATAGGCCACTGAAGAACTGTCACATGGTGACGTGTTCCTAGAGTCATAGAGTTTTACGGCCAAAAGGCACTACCAACTCATATAGTCTTATCACTTGTATAACACAGGCCACCAAAACCACTCATAACCCGCATGCTAAAGTCAGCAATTGCAAATAATCAAAGTATAATAGTCCACAGGCAACTAGACTGCTTTGAGCCGTAGGCAGACAATTTTAGGGACCAAGGCACACCAGTGCCCAAGGTCCCAGCAATGGCAAGGAAATAACTGAGAGAGAATCCTGGCAAATGACCTGTACCCATATGCTACATAGGAAGGTGAAAACCCCCACAAGGTCACTGCCAATCTGACTGGGGGAGAATTCCTTCCTGAGTCTAAGGGAGGCTGAGTCTTGCCCTTTACCCTCACAAGTGACACCATCATACAATTGCACTTATGAACTGATCCAGCTCTCTTAAAATTAATTAAGTTGTTTGACCCCAGAACTCCTATTGGGAGGGTGTTCCACAACCTCACCCCTCTGATGGTTAGAAATCTTCTAATTTCCAGCCTGAATTTTTTCATGGACAGTTTATATCCATTTGTTCTTGTGCCAATGTTCTCCTTTAGTTTAAATAGCCCCTGGTATATTTATAGAGAGTAATCATATCCCCACTCAGTCGTCTTTCCGCTAGACTAAACAAGCTGAGTCTCCCCTCATAAGATAGGCCCTCCATTCCCCTGATCATCTTAGTAGCTCTTGTCTGCATTTGTTCAGTTTGAATTCATCTTTTTTTAGCATGGGTGATCAGAATTGTACACACTATTCCAGATGAGGTCTTACCTTGTGCCCAGTACAATGGCATTAATACTTCTCTATCTATACTGGTAGTGCCTTGCCTGATACTTCCTAGGATCACATATGCCTTTTTCACAGTTACGTCACACTGGTGGCTCATTATCCTGAGATCAGCACACATACCCAGGTCTCTCTCCTCCTGTCATTTCCAGCTGATGAGCCCTTAGCTTGTAGCAAATTTTTATTAGATCCTATGTACGTGACCATGAACTACGTACTCTTGAATTACATGCTGTTTCTGTACTCCAGTCTTAAGTATTTCAATCCTCGTTTGTATTGATGATTCATCTCAACTTGGTGGTATCAGCAAATTTCATTAGCGGATGCCAACTTTTTGTGCCAAGGTCATTAACAAAGATACTGGATAAGATTGGTCCCAAGACTAATCCTTGAGGAATTCCAATAGTAATTTCTTTCCAGTCCAGTAGTTCCCCTTTCAGCACTACTCGTTGCCTTTTGCTCTCTAGCTGTTTCCTTATCCACATTACATTTCTTATACTGAGTACCATCTTCCCTAATGTAACGAATGGTTTCCCATGTGGTACCGTGTCAAACACATTATTGAAGTTCAGGTACAGTAAATCTTGCCTTATCTAAAAAAAATTATTTTCTCAAAGAAGGAAATAATTAATGTGGCATGATCTATCTTTGATAAATGCATGTTGCATTACATCCCCTTTACCACTTACCTCCATGAATTATTATTCTTTCCTTCACAATTTATTTTTCTCTCTGACAAGAAATTAAAAGTAGAGTAGATGCAAGTAACATTCTTTCTGTTTGTTTCCCTCACTTGCTGGAGGGCAAACGAGTTTGCCCACTTCTGGCTCTTCCTCCAATGAAAGCTGTACTGCATGAACAGTGTCAGTTATGTAATAGACTGAAGAGGAATTAGAGAGACATGGATAGCCTGTTTGATTTCCTCTAATACAAGAGTGAACCCTGTGAGGAGGGAAGAATATCTCATTCAGATTCTACCCAGTACTCATAAAAAAACAACAACCCACAGTGTGCATTTCAGAAGCAAATTTCCCATCAGGACTGTTAAGGGGACTTGGCATGGAAATTTAGCATCATACCAAAACAAATTTTGTTTTAACCCTGACTACGTTTTCAAGATCTTTTTAAAAAATTTTCTGTGTTGTTTTCCATTGGTTTAGAAATGGGACCGTTTAGTGGCTTTGTGTGTGATGCTTTGTCTCTGCCTTGAAGCTTGTGTGTCCTGCTTGGCAATACGAAGACCATTGTGAAGTGAACTAGCCACTTTTGTCTTCTAGTTGTAGGTCCAATATTTTGAAGAAACCTCCCTTGCCACTGTCCTTTTTCTTCTATCGCAGTTTCTCCCTGCACAGAGACAGCAAGTGAGTGCTTTGTTTTGGAATCAGTGCCCACCCTGTGATTTAAGCCTGCACATCCGGCTGCATGAATTAATGTGTTCAGCTCACTCCCCATACCAAACACATAACCTCTTCAGTCCCTGCTTTTTGTATTGCTTGATTGTACCTCTCTGGGATGAATGTTTCCTGAATGTCTTGTTTGGATGGGTCTTTCTGAGACATGCTTACCCAGTCAACCTCCCCCTGAAATCGATCATAGATCTTAATGAAAAGGGTTAAAGGACTTCCTGAAGGGTGTTTCACTGAAGGTTTACCAGGCTCCCCTACCTCCTCGGAGCTGTCTTGCTGCAGAGAGACTTTAGTGTGCTGTAAGGATTATTTTTGTGCAGTTACCCTGCTAACTGCAGTATGAGCTGTGAAGGGAACTACAAAAGCCAGTTGGCAGACTATTTCTCAGTCTGTAACCAAGGAAACTGATGGCTGGGGTGTGCGTGGTGTGTGCGTATGTTAGATAATTGCAGAACGTTCGTGATGTTCTGAAAGTGTTGATACCAAAACCTTGTTTTTATAGCAAACAACCTTTGAGTGACATATTAAAGCGAGGTCCTTCCCATATATGTGTGAGTGGTGTCCTGACAAAAATAGAAGATCTCATAGTTCTCTTTGGAAAGAGCAGAGGAATTAACCTCTGGTGTCCTGACTACCACAGACTGGTGTAATAGCAGGAGGCGCCTGGAACTGTCTGAGTAGAGTCAGAGAGAAAATAAATGTCATTGACAGTGGGGAAAACAGATTTTTCAGATGGCATTGGAAAGGGGATAGTCAATATAGAGGAGAGATGCAGGAAATGAGTTCCAAGATGCCAAGAGCTGCAGAGGAAAAGGCTTCTTGCGCCAGTGTTGCCAAGACTTAGGACAGAGAGGAGGTTGTGGCAACTGGGGAAAGGAGAAAGGAAGAGAGAAGCCCACTTCGAGGCATGATACTTGGTTGTGGGCATACTAGACATGACTAGATAGGCAGTCTGTGAGGTCAGCTGGAGAATGACTACTGTGATAGACCCAGGCCAGTTGGGTACAGCAGAGTAGTAGAAGGCAGATTATACTTGCCACTGGATAAGCAGTTTTCTGTTCCCTGACTGACCAGAGCAGGGGCTGTTCCAGGCTAGGGTGGACACATGACTCCAATTAGCCTGCAAAGAGTCAGTTGAAGCTGTTAGACTAATGAGAACACCCGACTCCAATTAACCTGCAAAGAGTCAGATGAGGCCATTAAGCTAATGTGAACACCTGACTCTAATTAAGGCTGATACTATAAAAGGGATCACTCTGATCAGGCCAAGGAGAGCCAGGGAGCCAGAAGAGAGGAAGTGCGGCTGAAGGGCTGGGTAATGAAAACACCCTCAAGCCACTGGAAGGGAGCCCTAAGGTAAGGGTGAAGAAGGCGTTAAGAGAGAGAAGCGGTAGAGCTGTGGGGAAGTGGCCCAGGGAAATGTAGCAAATCTGGCAGTGAAAAGTTGGCTGCCATGAGCTGCTGCCATTAGGGTCCCTGGGCCAGAACCCGGAGTAGAGGGCGGGCCAGTTCCCCCCCAACCCACCATGACAAACACCTCCTGAGAGGGGAAGACAGGCCCCTGTCAGGACAGGAGGCTAAACTGTTTGGGAATAAGCCCTTAGGGACAACAGAGACTGTGGAAGTTCTCTCACCAACCTCCTTGCTGGCTTATGATGAAAAGGACTCAGTAGACTATAACCCTGGCCCTAGAGAGAGAGGGGCTACATGGAGGGTCACAGTGAGCCTCTGAGGCTAGCATAAATCGCCTGGAAGTGCGGGACCCTCGGGGACAAGGTTGGAGCTCTGCCACACTATGAAGACATTGTTTTTAAATGTAGGTTGTTTTAACTGTATCCTGAAGAAAATGGGATACTAGTGGGGTTTTGTGAGAATGGGGTGATGTGACTGTATGTGTGAGAGGGCAAACAGCAGTATTCTGCAGGAGGCTGTAGAGAAGAAAACTCCAATAGTTAAGGCAATGAGGAGTTCAGCAGACATGGTGTGGAGGCAATGTAGTACCTGGGCAGTATTGCAGAGGTGATGATAGATCAACAAACTTGAGTGTAGAAGTAAAGTCAAAGGTCAAGGTTGATGCCAAAACTCTTGACAGTGGAGCCAAATAGGAGATCTGGGTTGAGACTTAAAAATAGAGGAATTGGAGATGTTTGAGATAACCATAACCTCCTGCAAAACAAGTAAGGCTACGATTCTGTCACGGAGGTTATGGATTCCGTGATTTTCCAGGACCTCCGGGACTAATTCTGGGGCAGGGCTGAAGCAGCTGCCAGCCCCAGGATGACCAGAACTGCAGTCCTCGACCGCTGGAGCAGCAGCTGGGGTTGGGTCAGCCCCACTAAGGCTGGAGCAGCAGCAGTCAGCCCCTGTCTCAGGAGCAGCTGCAAGCCCCTGCATTGCTCTGTTTGTTCCCTTGCCCTCTGCCCCCAGGGTATTTTTGTTAAAAATCAGGGACAGGTCGTGGGCTTCTGTGAATTTTTGTTTATTGCCCATGACCTGTCCCTGACTTTTACTAAAAATACCCATGACAGAATCTTTACCTTAGTTATGGTTAGAGGAGGAGATGGGGAGTCAGGACTCCTGGGTTCTGTTTCTGGCTCTGCAACTGATGCTGGTCTTGGACAAATCACTGCACCACTTTGTGTTTCACTTTCACCGGTTGTAAAATAGGAATTGTAGCCCTGACCTCTCTTAGGTGCCATGATATCCTCAGATGAAAAAACAAGCAGAATATGAATAAGTATTTGTATCTGATTTTCAGTATATGCCCTGTTCATGAGTGACAGAGAAAACTGTGTTTGAGAACAAGCATATGCAAAAAAGAGTATAGAGCACAAGTAAAACAAAGTAGCAAGGATCTCACAGAATTCCCTGAGAGGACAAGAGCTACTATGTAACCGACAAGGCTGAGTTTTATGAGATTGAGAGATATTCGCATAAGCATGGATCACTCAACATAAATACCAGAAATGGAGATTTCAGAAAGTTAATTCAATTTTCTAGACATTTCTGGAATCTTTTCCAATAAGCAGCTCAGTTTCGTTATTATAAAGCCCTTCTCCACTCACTGAGTGCAGTCAAGAAGGTGGTGGAGGTTTTGGTTGTTCGCTTTTTGGATGGCATGTTAAATGACTGGTTCCCAGAGCTGCATTCTCAATCTGGGATTTTGAATCCTGTGTCCGTTGCTTGAAGACGCAGTAACTGTTTTCACAGAGCTGAAGGAAATTTGGCAAAGGTGTTACTGTGTCAGAGCCAAACCTTATTTTCCAAAATAAATGTTGCCTCTGTCCTTGCCCAACCCTGGCCCCCAGAGCACGTACAGAGCCCAGCTGTCTGCACCATATATCTAATTCTCTATGCTGCAGCCTGTTTTCTTCCTCTTTTCTATTAACCACTTGTCTTCTGCCAAATATTCTGGGCACTTCCTAGCATCACGTTGGGTTTGAATGCAAGGTTAATTGGTCATTGACAGCTAAGCACATGACATGAAAGGCCAGCAGCATATGGAAAACTGAGCAAGCTCAGTTCTTCTGACATTCCTTGTCAGTGCAATGCTTTTCAGCATACTAGTTACAGAACATGGTTGCGGCAGGCTGAGCTTCTGGGCTGCACAGCTACCCTGTTACCATCATGCTGCCTGCTTTTTTTTTTTTTTTTTTTGTGGGAGAGGTTCCCATTGTAAATTCTTCCTTTCCCTTGCAACACAAAACATTTCCACTTCATGCTGGGCCTACCTCCTGCCACTGTCCTGACTAACTTATAGGAAAACATCAAGAACAATGGTATACAGGTGACTTTACAATCTGGAGAGCTATATTGTGGCGCACCTGTGTGATGGGGGAGGGGGATCCATAAAGGAGAGAATTTCTTCTGTAAGTCTGAGTATTCCCCGTCCCCAGACCTTTAGAAGCCCTGAGTTAGTGTCCTTGCATGTGTTCAGTCCCTTGCTGAGTTGTACCAATGGGACTGTGGCTTCTATAAAATAGCACTGGTGACTCTATTATAGGGAATAATGCCACACTGTCCCTAGGTGTACATTAAGATTTAATAGATCTTTTCTTTCTCTAACTTCTCTGATTCTATGAAATTGTTTTTAGGAACAAGTCCAAGGTCATGAGATCCAAGAATGTGCTTTTAAGCTTTACATTTACTGCTTCCTACCAGCTAAGCCAGCAGCCTTCCTAATTCTTAACTCTATCTAGTTAAAGAAGAACTTGAAACAATTTTACCTGTTTGGCTGGGGCAGTATTAAACCCAGGCTTTTATTGAGTATACAGCTGAAAACTATTAGAGCAGTTAATCTCAATGCACCAAAATGTAGGCCAGTTCCTTTTGCAGGCCTGCATTTCAGTGGCTACTCCTTTTCTAAGGGTATGTCTGTGCTACCCGCCGGATCGGTGGGCAGCGATCAATCCAGTGGGGGTCGATTTAGTCTAGTCTAGACGCGATAAATCGTCCCCCAAGTGCTCTCCCGTTGACTCCGGTACTCCACCAAGGTAAGAAGCACAGGCGAAGTCGATGGGAGAGCATCAGCAGTTGGCTCACCTCAGTGAAGACACCATGGTGAGTAGGTCTAAGTATGTCGACTTCAGCTACGTTATTCACATAGTTGAAGTTGCATAACTTAGATCAGTCCCCCCGCAGTGTAGATCAGGCCTAAGAGTATACAGAATTGACCAAACTGACTGTATAAAAGTGACCATGTATTTGTCCAGGTTTATGTTCAGGTATTTAAAACATCGCATTTACTTACCTTAAAAATCAAAGAATCACTTTTAAGTACCAGCGCCGCAAATGGTTCTGAAAACCCACCTGGATTGTTCCTCTAACATTAGCTCCAAAGGTAAAGGTTGTGCAATGAGGACTTTGAAGACAATGTTGATGATGGTGTAGGAGGCAGAATAAAGTCTAGCTAGGGTGCTCATAACTGTTAGCTCTGCAGGGATAACAGGAACGCGAACCTGTTTTTTGTGAGTAAAGTCAACAATTTTGGCTCAGAAATACACAATGTAATGTGGTAAGAGGGTGTTGTTTTTACATAGCCACTTTTCTGACAACACTTCAACAAATAGGGTCTCTATCAGATCAAATCTTTAAATCCATTTTAACCAAGATGATCAGGAGGCAAAGATGAAGAGTTCATTCTTGCCCAGACATAAAATAACATGATATAATCCTGTGAAATGAAGCAGAGCTTTCATAATGGTATTTATGTATCTGCTGTTTGTCAGCAGTCATGGACTTTTTATAACTTCTGTTTAAAAAAAAAAACCTCTCTCTCTCTGTCTCTCTCTCTCTCTCTCTCTCTCAAAAGTTAAAAAACCAAACCCCTCCACTCCAAATCTTTATCTTTGCATATGGGTTGCTAGGGATGCTTCTAACAGAGCAAGATGATTGTCCAAAACTTTTTGGGTGCCGCATTATGCCTTTTTCAAATAAATATTGTCCTTGCAAAGAGCATGGTTGGCTCTATTCTGAGCAGCACTGAACACTTTCAGCACTCTCAGGCTTCAATAGGAGCCAAGTATACTCAGAATCTTAGAGGACTGGGCCCTTAGAGGCCACAAAGAGAAACACTCATGGTTCCATTATTCCCAGCACAAGCACGGGCAGTATGAATGGCCTCATTCTGTCTGCCTGTGACTTCTTGGGCATGAGGAAATATGGCTGCAGTTCTGAGTCAATTCTGTCATCTCATGCTTTTTGTTATTTGGAACTCCTTTATTTGGGAATTGATCTGAGGCCCACCAAACTTATTTCACTTAAATCTCACACTGGATTTAATACTCCCATTTTAGAGGTGAAGGCTTTATCTGCAAAGCCTTTCTTCCATATTCCTCTTGTCCTTGTTGTTTTTGCATTAAGAATTGTTTGTACCCAAATCTACTCTCTCATTTAAACTGAGGCCTAAATTTTCAGGTGATATTGACTGATATTCTGATTGTCAGAAAGCACTGGGCACTTGTCCTTGTAAAGTGTGTCAAGTTGGGCACACTAAAATGAAGCACCCAAAATAATGTCCCTTTTGAAAATTTAGACCTTGGTTTTTTTTATTGATGAAAAATAGTTTTGGATTGTAGTGATTTTTAAAATAACATTTTAAAATACCATATTCTTCTTCAAGTACTGTAGTTGTTCCTGTGGACGCTCCACGTCAGAGGCACACGTGCCCATGGGCCTTTGGAGATTTTCAGTAGCATTGTCCACAGGTTTGTCCCTGTGCCATACCTATCCTTGGTCTCTGGTTTGAGGGTGTGTGTAGGGAAGGTCGGATCCCCTGCTGCTGCAGTTCCTTCTCAACCGCCTGCAGCCTGAGACTGAGCCTTGCTGTATCCTTAGTTAGCTTGTGAACTTTGCCTTCTTACTTGATTTATTCTTATTTTACTTATTTTGAATTTAATTGATTTTCTTTGTTTTCAGACTTTTTGCTTTTGTTTTTTGCACTGTGTATATTTCTCCTTCTTTGACAGCCGGGGCTTCCTGCCACCTACAGTTCCCCCTTTGTTTGGGGCTGCCCCTAAGTCCAAGGTATGGTCAAAACCCCAGGGTTTAACCTTTGCAAGGTCTGCTCCATCTTGAAGGGTAGATCTAGGAGGCTGAGGGAGGACAGGCTCAATCTACTTATGGAGTACTCTTTAAGGACTGCCAAGGTGTCAGGGGCCAGGGCCCAACTCCCTCCCTGTACATTGGTCTCAAGAGACCCAAATGCTCTATAGACCTCCAACATCTAAGCTCTGGCAAGCTGTTTCAGAACCCCCAAAGCATGCTAAGAAGAAGAGGCCCAAGTCCACTGACAGGAAATTGAGTAGGAAGGAGAAGTCTCCCCAAAGGTCAGTTGCTAAAGAGACCTCATGTCCCAGTGTGGGTACAGCAGACTCTCCTCTCCTTCCTGATACTGAGTCTCACCCACCTTCAAAGAAGATTTCTGGGTCTTCTCATGCCAAGAAGCCCTGTTTGGTACCAGCCTTGACATCCAATTCAGAGCCCTTTTGACACAAGGACTCTGCAAGGAGATCAGCATCAACACCAACTCCCTTGGTACTAGCTCTTCTGGTACCGCATACTCTTAACAGGCCAAGAGCTTAGAGAGCATACAGATTGCTTGCTCATGCCACCTCTGGTACTGGCAGCGACATCACAGCAAGCAGCCCAACAGCTCACCTCACCGGTACTGAGCTCATTGCTGCTCCCACAAGACTTCTTTATCCTTCAGAAACCCAACTCTCCTCTTCTGGCCAGTACCAAAAGGTATCACCTGAGGTACTGTTAGACCAGCAAGTATCCACTCTCCTTCTGGCACCGACCTGACCACCAGTCTTGGCACCACCTCCAGTACAGATTCCACCTCCATTACCAAAGTGGCTTCCAGTCCTCAAGAAAAAGGGAGGATGGAGACCAATCCTACACCTCAGAGGGCGAAATCTGCAAAAATGGAAGCACTTTCGCTTCTGGTGCACCCAGAGAGGGCTGTCCCCATCAGAGTCCCACCTCAATTGCATACTCGACTGCCAGTTGAGCTTAAGGACCTCAGGCCTGTTGTTGAGCTCCAACAAGAGCCACCTTTAAAGCTGTCAAGGCTTTTCACTGTCTAGCGAGTGGAATTTCCACATTCACACACCCCACAACATACAGATTCCTTAAGAGCTTAAGGATATGTACAGCGCAGGTACTGACCCACAGACACTGTTCCCAAAAATCTCCATCAAAAGCTCATGCGTATCTGAAGTGGAGTATCTATAGGGACAACACATTTTGAAGAACTGCAGTTACTGTACAAGCAATAAGTAGCCTCTCCTAGGTATTTATCAAACCATTCATTGTCCTCTGTGACTTGTCTGCAATATGGAGTTATTCTGGAATAGCTATCTCAATAACTACGTGTGGATGCTCTTATTCTTCAATAAATGTCCACACGTGGCATCATTCAAGGACATTTATTCCAGAATTAAAGCATCCACACATGGAGTTTTTTGGGAATAGTTATTCCTGTATAACTCCATGTGTAGATATCTGAAAGCTGAGGTCTTGTAACACTTCTTGTTTCACAAACAGTGGTGTATCAATGTGAGGCAACTATCCCTTTGCTTCAGGCTGGATAGAATCTTATTCTAATAACCGTCTTCTAGTCTGAATTGTGCTATGACGTTTCCAAATGACATGGGCTCCACGTGTCTTGCAGATGATAAGGTAGTCTTTCAGATGACATAATAAGTTGCGGCCTGTCTTATCTCATTCCCCTGAAGCACAGCTCCATTTCGTCTGACGTATTCCATTCTACTAGTGACAGGCTGTGTTTAATTCAGTTGTGAGTAATTGCCATCTTGAGCAAGGGCTGGAACATTTTAGCAATGCCTTTCCTAATCTCCTCCAAGCCAACTGCAGTCAGTGTGATTTTTAGGAATGCACCAACCATTATGAGCAACAGGAAAAGAGACTGCCTCTGTAATTATAAATAAATAAGTGAAATGGGAAAAAACAACTTAAGCATCTGTTCTGTGTGTCTGTATGATTGTGTTCTACAGCAGTGGTTTTCAAACTTTTTCTGGCCACCCAGTTGAAGAAAATTGTTGATGCCCGCACCCCCACGGAGCTGGGGATGAGGGGTTTGGGTGTGGGAGGGGCTCAGGGCTGGGGTACAGGGTTGGGATGCAGGAGGTGGTCAGGGCACTGGGCTAGGCGTGCAGGCTCTGGGGTGGGGCCAGGGATGAGGGGTTTGGGGTGCACAAGGGGGCTTAGACCTGGGGCAGGGGGTTGGAGGTGCTGGAGGGGGTCAGGGCAGCTTCTCTTGGCTCTTGCCTGCAGGCATTGCCCTTCCAGCCAATGGGAGTGCGGAGCTCATGCTCAGGGTGAGGGCAGCATGCGGAGCCCTGTGGGCCCTCCCCGCCTAGGAGCCAGACCTACTGCTGGCCGCTTCCGGGGCGCAGCGCAGTGTTAGAACAGGTAGGGACTAGCCGACTGACCAAAGCCGCCGCGACCCAGTGTTGTGCATTCCATGACCCACTACTGGGTCGCAACCCGCAGTTTGAAAACCACTGGTCTACAGGGGCACTGGCAGAGTTTAGAAGCTTAAAACATGACCTACATTTTTTCCTTATCTGTTTACAGTCACAGTATATATATTTCATGAACAAATAATTGATGCAGTGTTCTCTCCCTTGCTGTCTTCTACACCCAATTCCTATAGTTAAAAAAGTCAGTAGCTCAGTCCTCAGAAGTGACCTTACAAGCCAACTGTTGGGAAGACCCTAAAATTAGCAATTCATTATGTGCACAGTGCGGGGAAGCTGCAATAACAAAGCCATGTTTTGTGCAGCCTAGTCTTTGGGACTGAACCTGCAATGACAAACTAGCTCGTGTCTTTTCAGTGCAGCACTTTTTTTTAAATGACAGATTTCAGTTCCATGCTTCCCAACATTTGTTATAAACAAAAAATAAAAACACCTTGAGTCTGTCCTTTTAGTAGTAATTTTTCAGTTTAAAGCAGACATTCTATAGCTGAATTTCTACCTTAACCCTCCCTGAATATTTCATTTTAGAAAAGCTTTACACCTTTATTAGACAGGGATGGTAAAGTTGTCAGTAGTGGTGCAGACAAGGCAGAAGAGTTCAATAAATATTTCAGTTCTGGATTTGCGAAGAAGCTGGATGATGTCAGAGTTGGCAGTGATAATTACACAGTTTCTATTCTAACAGTAAGTATGGAGAATATTACACAGACTGCTAAAGCTAAACATTTTCAGATCTGAAAGACCAGATAATTTGTACCCAAGAATTTCAAAAGAATTGATGAGGAGCTCTCTGAGCCGTTGATGTTGATATTTTACAAAACTTCTGGTATACTGAGGAAGTCCAAAAGGACTGGGAAAAAAGTTAGTGTCTCAATATTTTAAAATGGTAAACAGGATGACCGAGGTAACTCCAGGTCACTTAGTCTCATGTGGATTCCAGGTAAAATCACGCAAAGGCTGATATGGGGTACAGTCAATAAAGAATTAAAATATGACAGCATAATTAATACCTATCCATGTGGTTTCATGGGATATAGGTCTTGGCAAACAATCTTGATAACATTTTTTTGATGATATTACAAGTTTGGTTAACAAAGATAACCGTTGGCATAATAGACATTTTAATAGTACTTCACGACATTCTGATTTTAAAAATTAGCACTATACAAAATCAACGTAGCACCTATTAAATAGATTAAAAACTGGCTGACAGATCTCAAAAACTAATTGTAAATGGGGAATCATCATCCAGTGGATGCTTCTAGTGCAGGGATCTGGTTTTGGTTAAATAGTAGTCAACACTTTTTATCCATGATCTTGAAGAAAACAAAATCATTGCTGATGGAATGGTAAATAATGACAGGTCAGTTCTATAGAGCAATATGAATGAATAGAATGATAAACTGGGCACATTTGAACAACACACTGTGACGCTGTATGGAGTATGGGAGACACTTTATGATATTATGGTTACCAATATCGTAAAATTGCAATGAGTCGTGCCAGATATGCTATGTGAGGTATCTGTGAAAACTTTATAATTTGCCAAGTATGATGATCTTGTTTATATGCTGGTATCACCTTTGTATTGTGAGTTATAGATTTGTATGATATATCTGTATTTCAAACTTGTTGTGCATCTGGGTGACACCCCCAGGCAGCAGCACTGCCTAACCTGCTTGATGGCCCATCAAATGACGTCAGCTATACAACTGACCCATTGAGAGAAGGCCAGGGATACACCTTATGACTCCCCAAGCCATACAGGGACATGCCTGTGGACAGAGGACTCAAAGGGCACGTCTACACTAGCAAAGTTACAGTGCCAGTCAAAGAGCACAAAAGGAAAACCGCTGTTGTGTGTTCACACTGACAGCTCCCTGCGCAATAGTGTGTTCGCAACTGCGGCACTTGCAGCACTGTTCAGAGGCAACTGTCCCACAGAGCACCTCTTTCTCTTTTGTCCCTAAGACTTGTGGGAAGGCAGAGGGGGTCACGGGGCATCCTGGGTCCCGTCCCAATGCCCAGTGATGCATTGTATCGCATGCCAGCCATCCCTGTGCTTCCGTCCACATTTGGCACTATCTTTCAACGGTTTGTGCACTGTGCGCCTCGCCTCTTTTGGGCTGCAGGAATAGATCCCGAACTGCTGACCAGTATGCTGCTTGCTCTGACCAACACGTCACAAGTGGTAGTGGAGTTATTCCTTAAACGACAAAGGCAAGAGGAGTGCGACATTGATCTCGCCACGTGTAGTAGCTACGACATGAGATTGCTTGTGGCATTCACGGAGGTGCGGACCACAGTGGAACACCGCTTTTGGGCTCGGGACACAAGCACCGAATGGTGGGATCCCATCGTGATGCACGTCTGGGACGACAAGCAGAGGCTGCAGAACTTTCCCATGAGGAAAGCCACGTTCATGGGACTGTGTGGTGAGCTCACCCCAGCCCTGCAGCCCAAGGACACGAGAATGAGAGCTGTCCTGTCGCTGGAGAAGCGCGTGGTGATTGCACTGTGGAAGCTGGCTACTCCAGACTGCTACTGATCGGTCGCTCACCAGTTCGGAATGGGAAAGTCGACCATGAGAGTCGCGTTGATTTGAAGTGTGCAGGGCCATTCATTGCATCCTACTCCAAAAGACTGTGACTCTGGGCAAAGTGTGTGACATTGTGGATGGCTTTGGACAAATGGATTTCCCTAACTGCGGAGGGATGATAAATGGCACGCAGATTCCAATTCTGGCACCAGACCACCTAGCCACGGAGTACATTAACCACAAGGGGTATTTCTCAATGGTTCTCCAGGCACTTGTGGATCACCGTGGACATTTCACAGACATTAATGTAGGCTGGTCTGGAAAGGTGCATGATGCGCACACATTTTGGAACACTGGCCTGTTCAAGAAGCTGCAAGCAGGGACTTTCTTCCTGGGCCAGAAGATCACTGTAGGGGAAGTCGAAATGCCCATTGTGATCCTGAGAGACACCACCTACCCCTTAATGCCGTGGCTTATGAAGCCATACACAGGGCAACTTCACAGCAGCAAGGAGCAGTTCAACAACAGGCTGAGCAAGTGCAGAATGACTATGGAGTGCGCATTTGGCCGTTTAAAAGCCCGCTGGTAATGCCTGTGTGGGAAGCTGGACATGGCCGATTACAATATTCCTATGTTTTTAGCTACGTGCTGTACGCTCCATAATATTTGTGAGGGGAAGGGTGAAAGCTTCTCTCAGGGCTGGCCCGCAGCGGCTCAGAGTTTGAACAGCCAGAGACCAGGGCTCTTAGAGGGGCACAGCGTGGGGCCATAAGGATCAGGAATGCCTTGAGGCAGCAATTTGAAGCTGAAAGCCACTAATATTTGTTGCTAATCTCGGGATTGCAATACTTGTAATGCTAGGAGGTGATTTGGTGCACATGAGGGAGGGCAGGTGCTGGAGCTGCTTGGTTTGAAGAGCTAGTATCGCCTGGAGGGTGCAGACTTGGTGCTTCATAATGTTTAAGAGCCGCTCCATGGCTTCTTTCTGGTGCGCCGCGTTCTCCTTTCGGTCCTTCTTCTCGCTGTCCCACCACTCCTTCAGTTCCTGTTTCTCAGTGGCAGAGTGCATCATAACCTCATGGAGAAAGTTCTCCTTGGTCACTTTCTAATTCTGCGCAGCCTTTCTGCCACTGATAACAAAGAGGGAGGCAAGGCTCCCAAGGTCATCTCTGTGAAGTTTAAATGCAACATTTTACAGAAGCGGTATTATTTGCAACACAGATAACACTGATTCAGTGCTTTAAAACACAGCCAATACTCTCACACTTGTCACTAACTGGCTGACCCCAGGCAAGCACACATGAGCCACAAGACCCCCAAAATGGTGAATAGACACAGAGGCAGGGTAAATCACTCTTCACTACTGTACACTGGGCACGTGGCTCTTAGGTAGAGCCAGTGCTGTATGGGGGGTCTGATAATCGTTCCTGTCCCCACACTTTCCACAGGAGATGATCATAATGGAAGATATCTCGCTGGGGGTGGCCAGGGAATCAAGGGAGGGTCTTCTCCAAGACTGCGGCTTCTCCAAGCCCTGGCCCCTATGCGGATCATCTGTGTGCAGCAATGGTCCACACACAAAACCCTGTGACGACAAAGTGGCATGGGAAAGTTACCATTAATGGGGCAAGAAACAAAGTAGCTGTGCCAAGGAACTTGCGGCAGTGGATTGCCCAGTAACTCCAGGAGAGTTTCCTGGAGATCTCTGAGGGAGATTCCCATCAAGTGAGGAAGTCTATCAACAGCCTGTTCCACCGCTCAGATTAGGCGTGCAGTGGGAGACGAGCCTGCTTTCTCCAATCCTCCTGTCCCCAACAACTTGCTTCAGCAATTCCCAAAATCAGATCCACTTACCAGGGGCCTCCTCTCCTGTTTGCGCTTCGCAAAGGTCTGACTGCTGTGACTGGCTAGGCTCCTCCAGGGTGGAAAAGAGCTCCTGACTGCAGGCATCTCTGGCCTCCAAGTCATTCTCTGCCTCTTGGTCCCCCTCCCCCTCTTCGTCCAAGATTTCCTCCCTCTGGTTCAGTCCACTCTTGACTGACACATGAGCCAACAAAGTATCCATAGGGGCCTTCGCAATGGAAGTGGGGTCAACATTGAGTATTGCGTCCAGCTCTTTGTAGAACCGGCAACTTGTGGGGACAGCACCGGAGCAGCAGTTTGCCTCCCATGCCTTGTGGTAAGTGTTCTGCAGCTCCTTCACTTTTACCGTACACTGCAGTATGTCCCACTCGTGGCCCCTTTCTATCATGCATCATGAAATCTGTCCTTAGGTATCATAATTCCGACGGCTGGAGTGCAGCTGGGACTGCACAGCCTCTTCTCCCCAAATGGTGATGAGGTCCACCTGGAAAGATGTGCTTAGACCACTGCACGCATCACCAAGCAAACAGGAAGGAGACTTTCAAATTTGCAAAGGAATGTACGGGGTGGGGATGATGATTGGTCACCTGAGGGCAGGGCAGTAGAGTTCAAACTGATGACCAGAGAGGTGAGAACAGGCATTGTGGGACACCTCCCCGAGGCCAATCGCAGCGCTGGAGCCCCGGCGCAGAAAGCTCTACGCCTCTCGTCGGGGTGGTTTTTTTAGAGCACCACAACTGCGCAATTTCTGCTCACAAAGTGGCTTGGCAGTGTGTACACCTCGGTAGTTACAGAGCAGAAACTTGCCAGTGTAAATGGGGCCAGAGGCTTGTTGACGCTTTACAGCGCTGCAGCTTTCTCACTCAGAGGTGTGGGAAAAAAACATTCTGAACACTGCAAGTTTCAGCATACTGTAGACAGTGCTACAGCACTGGCAGCCACGCCCCTCATGGAGGTGGTTTTTTAGACGGCAGCGCTTAAACGTTGCTGGTGAAGATGTGCCGTAAGGCTTTTCCATGCCCATGTGCTGTGAAGCTTGTGTTTGGAACACAGGAAGTACAAGCCACATGGAAAGAGGAATATAAAGGGCAGCTGCATCATTTCCATTTTGTCTTCAATCCTGCTTCTTACCTCTGGAGTAACTTTGCTACAAACCGAATCTCTGAACAAAGGACTGAATGACCCATGCAAGTTATGAATGTATTCTAGAGGGACTTTCAAGCCAGCAAATTGACCAATACTGCTAAGAACCTGATACATGGACTTTGAATCTTTTGTATGTTTGTGTCTGTTTTACCATTTAACATCTCTCTTCTTGTTCTTTCCTTTTAGTTTATAATAAACCTTTAGTTTTAGACACTGAAGGATTGGCTGGCAACGTGATATTTTTGCGTAAGATCCAACCTAATACTGACCTGGCAATGTGACTGGTCCTTTGGGGTCAGAAGAACATTTTGTATGGTAACTTCTTACTGTACTGGACCTATGTGCTGACTGGGAGCCAGAGAACTGGAATGCAAGAAGGGGGCTGTGTAATTTATTTTATTTATTTATTTATTTGCTGCTTGATTAACAGTGTGGATCAGAAGCACAGTTTGTGACTGGTTGGGGAGTGTAACTTCATTGTTACCCACCAGTCTTGGGAGTATCTGCACACGTTTTTGCAGCCTGCCCTGACCTTGGCATTTCTAGTGAGGGCTACCCCAGGTGCACCGGGTCACATATGCCTCTTAATACAGATAAACACAGGTCCTGCATTGAGGAACCAAGAATGTAGGTCACTTATAAGATGTAGGACTGTATTTTGGAAAGCAACAACTCAGACAGGACTTTCTGGCTCATAGTGGGTAACCAAATGAATGTGAATTAGCAGTGCAATGTCGTGACAAAGAAAGCAAATGGAATCTTTGGATGTACAGGCAGGGGATGAATGAGTAGAAGTAGAAAGGTGTTGTTACTATTGTATATGGCATTTGTGAGACCAATGCTAGAATAGTGTGTCCAATTCTGATGACCACTCTTTTAAAAGAATGTTGATAAATTGAAAAGGATTGTGAAAAGAGTTACAAGCATGATATGAGATCTGGAAACCTGCCTCACAAATTGAATAAAGAAATTTAATCTATTTATCTTAACAAAATGACATTTAAGAGGCGACATGATCATGGTCTACAAGTACCTACATGGGGAGATTTTGCATAGTAGAGAGCTCCTTAATCTAACAGATGGACAAAAGCGGAATAAAATATATAATGGATGGAAGCTGAAGCTAGACAAATTCAGATTAGAAATAAGGCATGATTTTTTTTTTTTTTTTTAGAGGGGCTAATTAACCATTGGAACAACTTACTCTAGGGATGTGGTTTAGAAGCCTTTAAAGCAAGGCCGAATGGCTATCTAAAATATATGCTGTAGTCTAGCTCAGCTGGAAGTGATGAGCTTGATGCAGGAATGACTTGGTGAAATTCTGGGTGTTATGGATGAGGTCAGACTAACTAATCATAATAGTTCCTCTTCGAGTGCTTGCTCATATCAGTTCCAGTTAGGTGTGTGTGCACGCGCCGCATGCATGGCTGTCAGAAGCTTTTCCTTAGCAGCTACCTGTCGGACTGGCTGTAGAGCCCCCTGGAGTGGCACCGGTATGGCGCTCTATATACGACCCTGCCGGCCTGACCCCCCTTCAGTTCCTTCTTACCGCCAGTGATTGTTGTTGGAACAGTGGTCTCTTGCTCTTGTTCCACTAATCCTACCTTTTCTGCTTATCTTTGTATATAGTTACCCATTGTTAGTTAATAGTTCTCTTAGTTGTTAATTGTAGTCTTTAGCGGTTGGGAGGATTTGCCCTCCAACGAGTGCCCTGCGGGGCTCCAGGGCATGCCTTCCCAGGGCTTCAAACCCAGTAGCTCCTGCACCAAGTCTATGCCCACGGGCGACCCTCATGACTCCTGCCTGGGAGAAGCCCATCAGTCGGACAAGTGCAAGATCTGCAAGGCCTTCAAGCCTCGCACCAGAAAAGAGGAATATTCGATGGAAACAACTTCTCATGGAGTCTGCCCTCCGTCTGCAGCAGGACCCAGCTCCAAGCGCCTTGGTGTGGAGCACTCCTTTGGCGGTGCCGTCCGTAGCACGGAAAAAGGACTCAGCACACTTACCCAGGGGCCATTGGTCTTCCGGGCCCCAGAAGCTGTCCCCTCAGCACCACTCCCACTCACCAGCTGCCCACAAAAAACAGGCTAAGGTCAAGTCTCCCCAATGGCCTGTCACGGACACTGCACCCCCGGCAGGGGACAATGTGGAGCATGGGCCTACGGCCGACAGACCCTCGGGTCAGGCTCAACCCTCGTGGGCCCCTGTCTTCCCCAGGAAGCCCCACGCTCCTGGACTCCCCACGGCTGCAGGTAGGGGAGGTCATGTTGCCTTCTACGCCAGACACTTTTGAGGCTACTAGGGGTCTCATTGAGATGACGGTGCCCAAGTCTCCAGTCTCGAGACCTCCACTACTTTGAGGTCCGGTACCATCCAAAGGCAAACCGGCTATGTTTGGGCTGCCTGCCATGCCCCCCGCCCCCACCCCCAACCAGGATCTCTGCATCGCTCTGAGTCCTGGCATCACACTTATGCCCCGCACCGGTCTGACTCGTGGCACTGATCTCGCAGTCTCGACCCCGCTTGAGGTGGTCATTGGCTTATAGGTCGTGGTCCCGCTCGAGGTCCAGGTCCCACTCTGTGACCTCACAGCACCACTGGCAGCATCGACCTCAGACTGCATTTTCCAATCATGGAAAATGGACTGGCACCACTCTATATAGCGATACCACTCTACGTTGCGACACCGCACCCCATCCTGGCACCGTTCCACCTCACAGCACTGGTCCCCGCCTCAGCACCGGTCCCCATCACGGCACTGCTCCACACCAAGGCAAAGCTCCACATCGCAGCACCGCTCAACCTCCTGGCACTGCTCCACATCTTGCTGTCTTTCCCAGCGGCGGCTCTGGCTTGCATCACTCCACCGGTCACCATCTGAACCTTGCTATCCTTCACAGCACCTCTCCCATCCGTTGGAGGAGGAGGAGGCCTCCCTGGTGCAGTCTCGCACCGCTCCCCCTTGGCCGTCCTGCTCAAGGTCGCCCTCCTTTAGATCGGGCATCGGAAGCGCCCAAATCAGGGCTGGGAAGTCTTAGGAGGCTTCAGCACCCCACTGGCAGCCCCAATGGCAATTCTGGACCCCGCAACATGATTAAGTCCCTCGGCACGCATACTCCGGTGACCCAAAGGAAGCCTTTCAAACCGCAGACCACCCAGCAGCGGTCTTTTCCCACTAGGCTCAGACAGGACTTCTCCCATAGGAGAAACAGATATAGTCAGCGTAGGCCATCGCGCCCTCCTCCTGTGCAGGGCCAGGGACAGTCCAAGTCCCCTCCGGGCCCTAAGCACTTTTTTAGGTGCACACGAGGACAGATTACCAGTCCACAATCAGGCCAGTTATCCTCCCTTCCTGAACCGTCTATCCCACTTCTACTGTGCGTGGTCCCTTATTACGTCTGATCGGTGGGTGCTTCGCACGGTAGAGGCAGGATATTCTATCCATTTCTGCTCCTTCCCACCCTCCCATCCCACTTGCCCGTCCCTCTTCAGGGACCCCTCTCATGAGCAACTTCTCATCCAGGAGGTTCAGACCCGCCTCGCTCTAGGAGCAGTGGAGGAGGTTCCCCAGGAGCTCAAAGACAAGTGTTTCTACTCCTGTTACTTCCTCGTCCCCAAGGCAAAGGGGGACCTAGGGCCCATTCTGGACCTGAGGGAATTCAACAAGTTCATCGTCAGCTTGAAGTTCTGCATGGTCTCCCTGAGCACAATCATCCCTTACTTGGATCCGGGAGACTGGTATGCCACCCTCGATATGAAGGATGCCTATTTCCACATATCTGTAACCCAGTCTCACAGACAGTTCCTCTGCTTTGTGGTGAACAAGGTGCATTATCAGTTCACGGCCCTCCCATTCGGACTGTGCACAGCTCCTCGCGTCTTCACCAAATGCATGGCGGTCGTGGCAACCTTTCTTTGCTGCTATCATGTGCATGTCTGTCCTTACCTGGACGACTGGGTTCTTCGAGGCCGCTCTCGCCAGCAGGTGGAATCGCAGTTGCAAATGGTCAGAGACAGTCAGGGTGATCCGCCTTACGTGCCAAGCGTTGCTGTCTTGCTTGCAGGGCCACTGTGTAGCGGTACTGACAGACAATACCACGGCCATGTTTTATGTCTCTGCTCTGTCGGGTAGCCCTCCTACTGTGGGAATTCTGTCTAGCCTACTCCATCCTTCTCCAGGCCTCATACCTGCCAGAACATGCTGGCGGACAGCTTGAGCAGACAGTTCCTCATGCACGAGTGGTCGATTCATCCGGACATCATCCACTCCATCTTCCGCAGCTGGGGGTTTCGCCGAATCGACCTGTTTGCCACGCAGGCCAACAGAAAGTGTCCAACCTTCTGCTCCTTCAGGGGCCACAGCCCAGGCTCGATCGCAGATGCATTCATGATTCCATGGTCCAGTCAACTGCTGTATGCGTTCCCGCCATTTCCACTCCTCCACAAAGTGCTTTTCAAGGTCCACAGGGACGTCATACTGGTGGCCCAGCTTGGCCTCACCAGTGCTGGTACCCCACCCTCATGGGCCTGTCAGTCCAGTCACCGGTATGTCTACCTCTCACTCCCGACTTCATCTTGCAGAATCACGGTCGTCTCTTTCACCCAGACCTTCAGTCGCTCCACTTCATGGCCTGGGGGATCCGTGGTTGAACCAGGCAGAGCTCATCTGTTCGGACCTGGTGAGGCAGGTGCTTCTGGAGAGCCGCAAGCCATCTACCAGGGCCACATACAGAGCGAAATGGAAAGGTTCTCTATCTGGTGTGCTCAAAGGCAGGTGCTCCCACTCCAGGCTTCAATCCCTTGTATTCTGGATCATCTCCTGTACTTGAAGGACCAGCGTCTGGCATTCGGTTCTCTCAAGGTCCACCTCGCAGCCATCTCGGTGTTTCCGGGAGCTTGGTGTTTGCGCACCCCATAGTGGGACTTTTCCTAAAACACTTGGAGAAGATTAATCCCCCGATGAAGCCCCCTGTTGTGGCCTGGGACCTCAACCTAGTCCTTTTCCGTCTCATGGGTCCTCTCTTTGAGCCTCTGGCTTCCTGTTCGCTCCTCTACCTCTCTTGGAAGGTTGCTTTTCTAGTGGCTATCACCTCGGCACGACGTGTGTCTGAACTGTGGGCCCTCACATCTGAGCTTCTGCACGCTATCTTTCATAAAGACAAGGTGCAACTTAGGCCTCACTCGGCCTTCCTTCCTAAAATGGTGTCCCACTTCCATATTAGCTAGGACATTTTTCTGCCAATTTTCTACCCAAAACTGCATGCCAGCCCTGTGAACAGCAGCTGCATTCGCTGGACATCAGGAGGGCGCACGCTTTCTATATTGACTGCATGAAGCCATTCCGCAAGACAACCTCGTTGTTTGTTGCCTTGGCAGAGCGGATGAGAGGTTTGCCAGTCTCTTCCCACCGGATCTCCTCCTGGATTACGGTGTGTATCCGTGCTTGTTATAACTTGGTGAAGGTTCTTTCGCCTGCCATCACGGCTCACTCCACAAGGGCACAGGCCTTGTCAACAGCCTTCCTGGCCCACGTACCTCTTCAGGAAATCTGCAGGGCTGCCACATGGTCTTCAGTGCATACTTTCACATTGCACTATGCCATCGTCCACCAATCTCGGGATGATGCGGCCTTCGGCAGAGCGATACTTCAGTCTGCAATGCCTTGACTCTGACCCCACCTCCAAGGTAAGGCTTGGAAGTCACCTAACTGCAAGCATTCGAAGAAAAAATGGTTACTCACCCTTTCTGTAACTGTTGTTCTTTGAGATGTGTTGCCTATGTCTATTCCATTCCCTCCCGCCTTCCCCTTTGTTGGAGTTGCCGGCAAGAAGGAACTGAAGGGGGGTTGGGCCGACAGGGTTGTATATAGAGCACCATATCGGCGCCACTCTAGGGGGCTCCACAGCCAGCCTGACGGGTAGCTACTAGGGAAAGGTTTCTGACAGCCATGCACATGGTGCGCGCGCACATCTAACTGGAATAGATATGAGCAACACATCTTGAAGAACAACAGTTACAAAAAGGGTGAGTAACCATTTTTTCCTTCTGGCCTTAAAATTTATGAACCTTGGTGAAATATAGCTGCTGCCTGGCAGTAACAAAGGGAGTGGTATACCCTGCTCTTCATTATAGAATGAGAACAATATCAGAACCAAGTCTTAATTGGTAATTTGTTGAGGAATCCCTTTCTTGTTTTAAGCTTTGATGTGGAGTCCCCTAATGCAGTGTTTCCCTCTTCTACACACACTTCTGTATTTTTATTTCTTCTTTCTAGGAAGAGAATGGGGACTATACGTATGTGGAACGAGTGCGGATCCCATTGCCTCATGGAACTTTACTGATGATGGAGGGAGCTACCCAGGAAGACTGGCAGGTGAGAATACTTGGGCAACATGAACAAGCTTTTTCCCATCGTCGTATAGTTTTCTGGATTTCCACAAACTACACCAGTGGGGACATGAGTTACTGGGAAAGCTATTGGGAGATGTGTGTTATGCAATGACATGACGCTTCACTACATATTAACAGTGCTTTCCATCCAAGAATCTCAATGTATCCCACAAATTAATGGCTTAAGCTGAACAGCATCTCTGCAAGATCAATAAGTGATATATATATCAGAGGGGCAGCCGTGTTAGTCTGTATCCACAAAAACAACAAGGAGTCCAGTGGCACCTTAAAGACTAACAGATTTATTTGGGCATAAACTTTCACCTGCACATCTACTAATGTGATATATGCCATCATGTGCCAGCAATGCCCCTCTGCCAAGTACATTGGCCAAACCAGACAGTCTCTATGTAAAAGAATAAGTGGACACAAATCAGACATCAGGAATGGTAACATACAAAAGCCAGTAGGAGAACACTTCAATCTGCCTGGACATTCAATAACAGATTTAAAAGTAGCCATCCTGCAACAAAAAAACTTCAAAAACAGACTTCAAAGAGAAACTGCAGAGCTACAATTCATTTGCAAACTTAACACCATTCATTCATTTGGGCTTGACTAGGAACTGGGTCACTATAAAAGCAATTTTCCCTCTCTTGGTATTGACATCTCCTTATCAATTATTGGGAGTGTACCACATCAACCCTGACTGAATTGGCCTTGTCAACACTGGTTCTCCACTTGTAAGGTAACTCCCTTCTCTTCATGTGACAGTATATTTATGCCTGCATCTGTAATTTTCACTCCATGCATCTGAAGAAGTGGGTTTTTTACCTATGAAATCTTATGCCCAAATAAATCTGTTAGTCTTTAAGGTGCCACCGGACTCCAAGTGATAGATAGTGATCGCTCCACCCCCCACTTAAACTCCTATGTAATGTTCCTGCATTTAGGAGAGGCAGTGACGAACACAGTATGCGTCTGAAAGTGCATAGGCAGTTTAGGAAGACAGAACATAATAAAGTTGTAATTTGGCCTAACAACTCTACTGTTACAGAAAATGCTGTGGGTTTCTTAACGGCTCTGAGCAGTCAGGACATGGGTTTTATGTCTTATCAAACTATTTTGAAAAGTGAGTAATGGACCATCCTGTAAAATGAGGATACAAAATATTTTGTGTTTGAATATTAAATGTGTTTTTAATTATGAAAATCCATATTCTTTTTGTTCATAATGTTTATAGCATCGGGTACCTAAGGAATATCATGCCAGGGAACCACGGATAAACTTGACATTTAGGACCATTTATCCAGACCCTGAGGGAATGCAAAGGTGAATGAAGACAACTCTCTTGGATATTACTGGATATAACATCACAGCTGATCCAAAGCCTCAGACCTGGTGCTGGTTTGGAGCAAGAATTGGATTCACAGTTACTGTCAAACACCTGATGGGGAGAGGGGAACGGAGCTGTCGTCATGGAGAACTGTGACAGTCACAAGTTTCCTGTAACATGTGGATGATACTGTCGTATTTTCAGATATAAGATGCTATTTGATTTTGTGAATTCATAGACTTTGTTTTGTTTGATTTTAAAAAACAATAGTGACCTGTCCCTTTTGAGAGAGGTGAAAATGCTTGCATAAAATTAAAGATATGAGAATTCACCCGTTATCAGTGGTCAATGCTTTTTTACCACCACCCCACTACCCTGGCAAAACGTGAATGGGTTTTTATAGCAAAGACAAGTAACAGAAAATAATCCTGTCATACTGGTTTACATGAAACCGTGTAGGTGTGTGTATAAATAATGCTTTGCACTTACATGGCACATCAACTCAGAGGATCTTGGCGCACTTATAATTAAGGCTATGATTTGGTCATGGAGATTGCAGAAGGCACGGATTTCGTGACTTCCACAGACCTCCGTGACTTCAGCCGGCAGCAGCTAAGAGCTGTAGGGTACCCCACCGCCTGTGGTGGCCGAGAGCTGTGGAGTACCCCTGCGGCCCAGAGTGGTGGGGAATCCTACGCAGCTCCCCAGCCTCTGCAGGGAATTTCCCGGAGCTCCCCAGTCCCTGCGGGTGCAGGAGACCCCCGGCAGCTCCTCATCTGCCTCTGCCAGCAGGAAACCCTCACAGCTCCCCAGAGGTCCCCTGCCGCTCCCCAGCCACTATGGGTGGGGGTCACTCCCAGCTACTGGGCAGGGGCCACAGCTTCCAGTCACAGCAGGGCAGGGTGCGGGACTCTCCTCCCTCCCCATTGGTCATGAACATTTTTAGTAAAAGTCAGGGACAGGTCACCGCTTCCGTGAATTTTTGTTTATTGCCCGTGATCTGTCTGGGACTTTTACTAAAAATATCCATGACAAAATCATAGCCTTACTTAAATACTATAACCTAGCTCTTACATAGTGCTTTTAATCTGTAGATCACAAAGCACTTTACAAAGGAGGTAAGTTGTATTGTTGTTTGCATTATAGTAGCACCTAGAGGCCCCAACCAAGATCAGGGCTCCTTTGTGCTATGTGTTATACAAACAGCTCTTGCCCTGAAGGGATAGGTGAGACAGACAAGAGTGGGAGGGGAAACAGGCATAGAGACAAGAAGGGATTTACCCAAAGTTTCACAAGTTATTGACAAATGTATGAGTAGAACTCATGTCTCCTGACTACCATTCCGGTGCCATATCCCCTCCTAGACTATGTTGCCTGGCTGCTTCACTGTTAACCAATATAGCCTTACATCACCCCTACAAGGTTGAGGAATATTATTTCCATTTTATAAATAGGAAATCTAAGTTGCAAAGTAATTAAGGTCAACATTGTGAAAAGTGACCAAGGATTATGGGTGCTTCAGATTTGGAGACTCTGTATTTGAGATACTTAGGGTCTGATTTTTCAGCAATACTGAGCACTTGTAATTTCCATTGACTTCAGCTAGGGTTATGGGTGTCGAGCACCTCTGAAACTTTGGCCTTGGATATCTCAAATTGGGTGCCCAAAACTACTGGCTACTTTTGAAGATTTGAGCCTAAATTATTTCCCCATTGTCATGAGAACCCATCACTCTTGACTCCTCATCCTGCTCGCCGACCATTAGAAAATGCTCCTGTATATATGTGTAACCTCACAAATTCAGGTTATAGTGAAAAACACTTCCATCAAACCTCTTGCATTCCAGACAGGCAAAGGGCAGCTAAAACCCAATTCTAGGTAGTCTTTCAGGAACTGTTAAAAGCTTGCCTTTCCTACCTGTCTTGCCTGCTATTGGAACCTATGAACTCATGGTCAGTGTTAAACAAAGCCAGATATGCCCTATATGTGGCTAAATACTCTCTACAGTTACTTGTTTGTCAGCTATGTTAGGCTGCAGGATGGTAGATGTTCATTTTCTATATAATGTGGGACCACAAGCATTGATAAACGTTCTCTGCATTGTCTCACATCAGTTAAGCTAAGCTTGGTGATGTCCCTCTCTGTTGTCAGAGTAAGTCAGCATTTAGAAAAAGTCTGCTTCTGATTAGCCAGTGCTATCTGCTGCATTGTGGAAGAAAATTGTTCCCTGCTGACAACAGTCCAGTGACTAATCATCTGCTATGCGTAAATTTTCATTTTTACTGGTGATTGTAAAGGATAAACTCTCAAGCCATTGCACTACTCAGGCTCTAAATTGGGCAGACTTGAGTTGTCAGTGAATCACACAAGTATAATACTGCTATGATGTCTGCCTAAAGCACTGTACAGCACTTAAAACTGTATTTCTAAAGTGCACGAATGTGGGATTATGTAGATAAACCCAGGGGTTTTTTTTCACCGTGGTTTCCTGATGTTATCCTGACTCAGTTTCTTACTTTCAGACGGAAGGGTCTGATAAAACTATAAGTTGTTGTTGAAGGATACAGCCATTTGCTTTGCTTTCTGTTGTCATCTGGTGCTGTGCGCAGACTCCCGATGCCATGTTGGGTGGTGTAGTTCCTAGAAAAAGAACTATTTCTCCTTAACCAGGTGCTTGAGTTGACTCCTCCCAGAGGCTGGTACTTACGTCTGTAACTTTCGTTGCTGCCCTGCACAATTCACTGAACCTGTTTAATATAATTGTGTACAGCACTACATCCAGGCAGAAGCATAGTCCAATGGTTATCTCAGAGCAGTAAGTCTTCTCTACTGCTGCCTGTAAAGTGTGAAAAAGGAGAAGGGAACATCAGCCTATTTGAGTAAACTGCAAGTGTGTGTTAAGCTTGACAGAGTGCTTGCCCTACCATGTCCAGAGACAGGGCCAGATCCTCAGTTGTGTAAATTGTTGTAGCTAAGTTGAAGTCAATGGCGTTCTGACATTTTACTGTAGCTGGAGGTCTGGCCCATGGATTCTAATCCTGCCACTGGCCTCTCTGTGCCCATTGATTGGGGTTTTGATACATTAATGCATGTTTCTCTATTAACTAGTAACATTAAGGTGAGGAATTTAAATGCTCAAAAAGTGAGGAAATGGAGAAGTTAGTTTCTGTTGTAACATTAACTCAGCCATGCTACACATCCTGTATATTTTGTGGTTTGCATAAATTCATATTTATGTAGACATTTAGATATCAATCCAGAAATTGACAATGCAACACACATGTAGTAAGTGCAAGTTGTTAATTACTACAGTATGAGAACCACAGTTTTAGCGCTTAAACTCTGAAAGTCATGAGATTTGTAACCTTAACATAAGATGTATTTTAATTTCCCTGTAGATTCCCAAGAGAGAGAAATTCTTCTCTTGAGATGCTGAAAGCTTCACAGGAGAGAGGTCAACTCCTACAGACTTTAAAAGCCATGCATAAGCACCCTGATTCTCTCCTATGCTGAGATTCACTTGGTACAGGAGAGCTTAGGGGATGCTCTAACTTCTGTGCCAGCTGGCTGTGTTTCCTGTGGGACCACACATCCGTTGAGAATTTGGTTGAGCGAAGGTATGCTGTGTCATGCTCTCTCCTACCCCATACATCATGTGGGTAGGGCAGTTGGCATAAAGGCTGATTATGCCTCTTTACGCCAGGTGAAAACTTCCCCACACTGGAGAAATAATCAGCTAGCCAGGTAGAGCTACCGTCTACCATTTTGCACTACTTGAGCATCAGAAAATGGCCAGAATAGGCAGAGAAAGAACTTGCAGCCAGAGGGAACAGGGGATAGACTGGAGAATAGCACCGTCACTAGGAAAAGGCAGGTCTATGTGATTGGGGACTCTTTACTGAGAAGAATAGATAGGCCTGTAACCAGAGCTGATCCAGAAAATAGGAGGGTGTGCTGTCTTCCGGGTGCTAAGATACGGGATGTAGACCTGAGGTTGAAAAGGATTCTAAAGGGAGCGGGAAAGAATCCCCTAATTATCCTTCATGTGGGAACAAATGATACGGCTAGATTCTCGCTGGAAAGTATTAAGGGAGACTATGCTAGGCTGGGGAGGACGCTTAAGGAAATTGAGGCTCAGGTGATCTTTAGTGGGATTCTGCCTGTTCCTAGAGAAGGGCAACAAAGGTGTGACAAGATTATGACTATCAATAGATGGCTTAGGCAGTGGTGCTATAAGGAGGGCTTTGGGATGTATGGCCATTGGGAGGCATTCATGGATAGAGGACAGTTCTCTCGGGATGGACTTCATCTGAGTAGGGAAGGAAATAGACTTCTAGGATGGAGGCTGGCACAACTGATTAAGAGAGCTTTAAACTAGGAATTTGGGGGAGATGGTTGGGAGATGTCCAGGTAATCTCCACGCCAGAATTCAGCATAGAGTGGAAAGAAAATGAAGTAAGAGTGGATACAGCTGTAGGTAGGAGGAAGGGCAGTGTAGATACAAGTCTAATAGGTTATACTGGTAGTAAAATAACCGTGCCTAATAGGGTACAGAATGTGAGTGAGGCTAAACAGCAAAAATTAAGATGTTTGTACACTAATGCAAGGAGCCTAGGTAACAAAATGGAGGAACTAGAGTTACTGGTGCAGGAAGTGAAACCAGATATCATAGGTATAACAGAGACCTGGTGGAATAGTAGTCATGACTGGGCTACAGGTATTGAAGGGTATGTGCTGTTTAGGAAAGACCGAAATAAAGGTAAAGGTGGTGGAGTAGCACTGTATATCAATGATAAGATAGAATGTAAAGAAATAAGAAGCGATGAAATGGGTATGACTGAGTCTGTCTGGGCAAAAATTAAATTGGGGAAGAAAACTATTAGAGCCTCCCCTGGGATAGTGCTTGGGGTGTGCTATAGACCGCCGGGATCTAATTTGGATATGGATAGAGCCCTTTTTAATGTTTTTAATAAAGTAAATACTAATGGAAACTGTGTGATCATGGGAGACTTTAACTTCCCAGATATAGACTGGAGGACGAGTGCTAGTAATAATAATAGGGCTCAGATTTTCCTAGATGCGATAGCTGATGGATTCCTTCAGCAAGTAGTTGCTGAACCGACTAGGGGGGATGCCATTTTAGATTTGGTCTTGGTGAGTAATGAGGACCTCATAGAGGAAATGGTTGTAGGGGATAATCTTGGCTCAAGTGATCATGAGCTAATTCAGTTCAAACTGAATGGAAGGATTAACAAAAATAAATCTGCGACTAGGGTTTTTGATTTCAAAAGGGCTGACTTTCAAAAATTAAGGAAATTAGTTAGGAAAGTGGATTGGACTGAAGAATTTATGGGTTTAAAGGTAGAGCAGGCCTGGGATTATTTTAAATTAAAGCTGCAGAAGCTATCGGAAGCCTGCATCCCAAGAAAGGGGAAAAAATTCATAGGCAGGAGTTGTAGACCAAGCTGGATGAGCAAGCATCTTAGAGAGGTAATTAAGAAAAAGCAGAAAGCATATAGGGAGTGGAAGAAGGGAGGGATCAGTAAGGCAAGCTACCTTATTGAGGTCAGAATATGTAGGGATAAAGTGAGACAGGCTAAAAGTCAAGTAGAGTTGGACCTTGCAAAGGGAATTAAAACCAATAGTAAAAGGTTCTATAGTCATATAAATAGGAAGAAAACAAAGAAAGAGGAAGTGGGACCGCTAAAAACTGAGGATGGAGTGGAGGTCAAGGATAATCTAGGCATGGCCCAATATCTAAACAAATACTTTGCCTCAGTCTTTAATAAGACTAAAGAGGATCTTAGGGATAATGGTAGCATGATAAATGGGAATGAGGATATGGAGGTAGACATCACCATATCTGAGGTAGAAGCGAAACTCAAACAGCTTAATGGGACTAAATCGGGGGGCCCAGATAATCTTCATCCAAGAATATTAAAGGAATTGGCACAAGAAATTGCAAGCCCATTAGCAAGAATTTTTAATGAATCTGTAAACTCAGGGGTTGTACCGTATGATTGGAGAATTGCTAACATAGTTCCTATTTTTAAGAAAGGGAAAAAAAGTGATCCAAGTAATTATAGGCCTGTTAGTTTGACATCTGTAGTATGCAAGGTCTTGGAAAAAATTTTGAAGGAGAAGGTAGTTAAGGACATTGAAGTCAATGGTAAATGGGACAAAATACAACATGGTTTTACAAAAGGTAGATCGTGCCAAACCAACCTGATCTCCTTCTTTGAGAAAGTAACAGATTTTTTAGATAAAGGAAACGCAGTGGATCTAATTTACTTAGATTTTAGTAAGGCGTTTGATACGGTGCCACATGGGGAATTATTAGTTAAATTGGATAAGATGGGCATCAATAGGAAAATTGAAAGGTGGATAGGGAATTGGTTAAAGGGGAGACTACAACGGGTCCTACTGAAAGGTGAACTGTCAAGTTGGAGGGAGGTTACCAGTGGAGTTCCTCAGGGATCGGTTTTGGGACCAATCTTATTTAATCTTTTTATTACTGACCTGGGCACAAAAAGTGGGAGTGTGCTAATAAAGTTTGCAGATGATACAAAGCTGGGAGGTATTGCTAATTTAGAGAAGGATAGGGATACCATACAGGAGGATCTGGATGACCTTGTAAACTGGAGTAATAGGAATAGGATGAAATTTAATAGTGAGAAGTGTAAGGTCATGCATTTAGGGATTAATAACAAGAATTTTAGTTATAAGCTAGGGACGCATCAACTAGAAGTAACGGAGGAGGAAAAGGACCTTGGAGTATTGGTTGATCATAGGATGACTATGAGCTGCCAATGTGATATGGCTGTGAAAAAAGCTAATGTCGTCTTGGGATGCATCAGGAGAGGTATTTCCAGTAGGGATAAGGAGGTCTTAGTACCGTTATATAAGGCACTGGTGAGACCTCACCTGGAGTACTGTGTGCAGTTCTGGTCTCCCATGTTTAAGAAGGATGAATTCAAACTGGAACAGGTACAGAGAAGGGCTACTAGGATGATCCGAGGAATGGAAAACTTGTCTTATGAAAGGAGACTCAGGGAGCTTGGCTTGTTTAGCCTAACTAAAAGAAGGTTGAGGGGAGATATGATTGCTCTCTATAAATATATCAGAGGGATAAATACCAGAGAGGGAGAGGAATTATTTAAACTCAGTACCAATGTGGACACAAGAACAAATGGATATAAACTGGCCACTAGGAAATTTAGATTAGAAATTAGACGAAGGTTTCTAACCATCAGAGGAGTGAAGTTTTGGAATAGCCTTCCGAGGGAAGTAGTGGGGGCAAAAGATCTATCTTGCTTTAAGATTAAACTCGATAAGTTTATGGAGGAGATGGTATGATGGGATAACATGGCTTTGGGTTTAGCTGATCGCCATATTTGGGGTCGGGAAGGAATTTTCCTCCTGGGCAGATTGGAAGGCCCTGGAGGTTTTTCGCCTTCCTCTGTAGCATGGGGCACGGATCACTTGCTGGAGGATTCTCTGCTCCTTGAGGTCTTTAAACTACAATTTGAGGACTTCAATAGCACAGATATAGGTGTGAGGTTTTTTTGTGGGAGTGGTGGGTGAAATTCTGTGGCCTGCGTTGTGCAGGAGGTCAGACTAGATGATCATAATGGTCCCTTCTGACCTAAATATCTATGAATCTATGAGAGAATCTGGCCCAGAATCTGTTTCTACATTGAAATCTATCTACAAAGGAAGTTTTCTGTTTTGATACTTAGCCCTGATAGTTCATAGCTCCCAAAGTTGGCATGCACAAAAATAAGATTTTAATGTTGGTTTATTGTAGGTGGGAAGGTGGGTCCTGACAGCAGAAAGGCCAAGGCCTCATTGAGGATCAGCAAAACTGAAATTTCAAGTAATAAACTTCAGCCTTGGGGGGTGGGGTGTTCAGTCTTTGAGAAAAGCAGTGGCCTAAAATTTATTTTAAATGGAAAATTTTGTATTTTACCTTTTGGTAACTCAAAGATAGTTGAAGGGATTTTGCTCTGATTTTACAGATGGCGGGGGAGGGGAACCCTCTGATACTGAATATGAAATATTTCGTCCAAAAGACTTTTTCTAGAATTAGAACACACCTCTTAGACACTGTAGTGTCTTCCTCTTTCATTCTAGGCCTGTATAAGAGACTACATAGTATTCCCAGACAAAATCTACAGTAAGAGGGACTAAAGGTTGAAATACGTATTGGTAATCTAGGATAAAATGTATTGTGATTATCCCCTAAACAAACAGAAGATTCAGAGGCAAGGTTAAACTTAAATCCAAACAAGATATGTAAATGCTCAGTTAGGGCATGCTTAACTTTCTCCTGTAATGACATCATGCAATAAACATGTGGTGATGATCAAGACATTGCAATGTTTGTGGTCCCAGATTAAAATTGATTTTTGAAGACATTTTAGATTTTTTTTTGTTTATTTTCCCTTATTTCTGTGATGGAATTTCCATCTTTTTTCAATTAAAAATTTCATACTTGATCACAAAACAAGAAATTCAGAGAATGTATCCGTGTGATATTTATAACAATATGAAGATAGGTACTTATTTAAAAATACATCTTTTTTTTAAAACTTTCAGGGCCAAATTCCTTGTATGCATTGATTGATGTACACCACTCTAGAGAAGCCTGAGCATGTTGGCCAGTTTAACTGGGTTTACAGCTGCTTTAGATTGCTAGTGCAGCACAACGGGTATTTAAAAATATATATATACTTAGGATCCATGGTAATTTTTTGTGCCTTTTTTTTAATATAACTGAAAGCTTTTCTGTCAGCAGAGGCTACTGCATTTAAAATGTTCTCTTTTAGAGAAATGTGAAGAACGCATTCTTTCAAAATGGCCATCATCTCATGCTTTTTTCAGTTGAAGTGAGGCTATAAGTTGTCCTCCATTAAGATGCCCTCTTTCAAAATGGCCTCTACCTCCTATTGTTCCAAATGCATGAAACCAAGATCCCCTGAGGGATGGTGAAGAGGAGTAGGATAATGGAGGGAGTGGCCAACTTTGGTATGGGTGGGCTCTGGCCTCTCTCCCACTGAGAACAATGCAAAATGGTGGCCATTTTGAAACTAGCAGTGACTGAGCCACAGTCATACAGCGAGTTAATGGCTCAGACCAGACCATATTAATACCTCTTTCCCCATTCTTTGCTGTAACCACTTATTCCTGGAGTACTTGCATTGAGTACTCCTGTATAAACCTCTTGCTGAGTTTTAGGTTGCATATGAAACTACCTTAGGGTTTTATATTGTTACCCATCACTGTAGTATCTGAGCAACTTCCATGTAAAATCCATAGTAACAGCATGGTTCTAAAGGGGGCTTCATGGAGTCCCTGACGTGTATGTCTTTTTATGGAAAAATCTCTGATCAAGGGGAGGATGATTTTAGATTTACTTCATTTGTACTATGTCAGATTAATTCCCTCCATTTTTATTTTTCTCCCTTCAGGATTGAGAGATGTGGCCAAGTTACCTCCTGAACATTAATTCACAGAGAGGTGGGACAGCAGTGGAGGGGTTAAGCTGAAGAGTCCTGTGCAGCAGTCCTGGCAGAGAGTGGTAGATTTTCCTCCTGGGGTTTAGGGCCTGTGACAGATGATAGGTGCTTGTGCAGCCTAGAATATCCTCCTCAAGTGTTGGCACCATTGACTTGGCTAAAAAGCATTTAACACTAGCTTTGCCTTTTCTGGTCATAAACACTTTCAGCCTTGAAATGGAAGCTGCATTACTGTTTTGTTTTATTTTTTTTTTAAGTGCTCCTTTTAAATGTGCAAAGTTTCCATAGCAACCCCATTCCATTTGTTTAAATGGGAGCTAACTGGCCCATCCTCCCTTCACCAGACTTGTGCTGAAAATATGCCTGTCGTCCCATTTTTTGCCAAGCCGGAGGGCGACTTTGCTGCATTTATTGCGTCAGCGATGAAGGCTCTTTGTGAAGGATTCACTCTCCTCAGGGTTGCTTCAGAAACTGCTGAATCATTCAGCTGGTCAGATGCCAGACTTCTGTTGCCTTGCTTGTTGATCTATTTGATCTGCCTATTTCTTGATCCTTCTGACATTCATCTCCGCTTTGGGTAATAATTACAAGCTACTTTTAAAAGGGGGTTGGGGCTGTATGCCGATGGCCTTTGAGCAAGAAGGAAATGGGCTTCCTGGTGAGATTCTTCAGAACAGTTATGATTCCTTCCTTAAAGACAGGAAAATGGGGCTGTAATGAAGTTTAACGAGGGGGAAATATGAAGGAAGGGTCTTGCACAAAGTAGTTATTTGATTTAGATTCCCTCGTTGAATGATTTGCTATTATACACCCAGAAGCACCATTATGGCTAATCAATACTAGTCTCCACTCTGCAATCGCAAGGCATTGATCACGTGGGATATGTTCACCTGATCCTAACAGACGAGACAGCTCTGACATGCCACTAGAAGATTTCTTTACACACAGCCCTTGTACATGCAGTTTAACCCTGTGCAGCTGAATGCTATTATTATTTGTATCCTAGTAGTGCTCAGAGGTCCCAACCAAGAGTAGGGCCCCATTCCTTTAGGTGCTATATAAACACACTAAGAGACAGTTCCCACCCTGAAGACCATGCATTCTAAAGAAGACAGATAAAGGGTGAGAGAAGAAGCAAAGGCACAAAGAAAAGTGACTTGTCCAAGGTCAGAGCTGATTAAATGCCAACCCAGGACTAAGAACACAGGACTCCTGAGTGCAGTGCCCTGTCCAGTAGGTCACACTGCTTCTACATGCTTAGGTGTTTCCCTCTGCACCTTGCTCTCTCAGGCAGAGCTGTGCTCGAGATCTAGTCCATGGCAAGAACAGAGACAGCTTATCTTTACAGTGCTCCTTCAAAATGAAATGGTAGAAAGAAATAAACCCTAAAACACAGGCACTTTGTTTATTTGCGGAGGCAGCAGAAGGGGGATTAGCAAACCTTGGGTGGTGGTGTTTTCTGGGCGGAAGTGGTGGGCAGAGCTGGGCTCCCTATGTTATATAATCAACATGCAGCTAACCCGCCTACTTAACATGAGTAGGGGAGGGGGAGGAGGCAAGCTTGTGGGTAGGAAGGTGCTTGACAATCTGTGTGCATGATGGAATTTGCCAGCAACTGCATTTACCCGGAGAGAATGCGGCCTTCCAAGCTTAAGAGCTAGAGTAGGTTGCCTCCCTTGTTCAGCCTGACACACCATTGTGCTTCCAGCCCTAGCACAATGAAGGCTATGAAGTAAGGTTTTGCCTGCTGCATGCAGGGGTGAGCTCTCCTCTTCCTGCCTTGATGGTGCTGTTAGCCGTCAGAGAGAGAACTGAAATGTGCTGATTTCAGTCTCAGTAAATTGCTCTGTACAGTACTTTGCACAAGGGTAAGATTATCACATCAGTTAATTTTTCAGTGGCCCAGTCACCTCTTTGGCCAGCTCCTGGCTTGGCTGCCTCATTTAGACCAGAATGGCTCTATTTCATCTCTATAACTCCCCTCTCCCCCAACCCCCGCTATTCTTATAAAGCGGATTTCAGAACTTGGGGAGCAGTGGAGTTTCTAATCTGACAGTGTTTTTTCCTTCCTGCTTCTCAGCATTAGCTTCACACTAGAGCAGGGGTGGGTAAACTTTTTGGCCTGAGGGCCATATCTGGGTATGGAAATTGTATGGCGGGCCACGAATGCTCACAGAATTGAGGGTTGGAGGGCGGGAGGGCTCTGGCTGGGGGTGCAGGCTCTGGGGTGGGGCTGGCGATAAGAGGTTGGGGGTACAGAAGGGTGCTTCAGGCTGGGACCGAGGGGTTCGGAGGGCAGGAGGGGGATCAAGGCAGGGGCAGGGGGGTTGGGGCACGGGAGGAGTTTAGGGGGCAGGCTCCAGACAGCGCTTACCTCAAGCATCTCCCAGAAACAGTGGCATGTCCCCCTTCTGGCTTCTACACGGAGGTGCGGCCAGGTGGCTCTGTGCACTGTCCTGTCCACAGGCGTCACCCCTGCAGCTCCCATTGTTTGCAGTTCCTGGCCAATGGGAGCAATGGGGGCAGCGTGTGGAGCCCTCTGGCTGCCCCTACTCGTAGGAGCCGGAGGGGGGTCATGCCGTTGCTTCTGGGAGCCATGTGGAGCGGTGCAAGACCCCGACCCCGCTCCCCGGCTGGAGCACGAGAGCAGGGCAAACCCCAGATCCCGCTTCCCGACGGGAGCTCAAGGGCCGAATTAAAATGTCTGGAGGGCTGGATGTGGTCCCCGGGCTGTAGTTTGCCCACCACTGCACTGGATCCTCTCTTCAGGACAGGACTTTGGTTGCCAGAGCCATCATCATTCAGGTATTTACTTATTCTGTTTTTAGTTCTTTAAAGCTGCTGCTGCTATTTGTAAATTGCATTAAAAATCTAAAGGTTTTAAAGAAGGAGGGGAGGCTCAACCACAGTCCGTGGGAGATGATCCACAGATTCCTTCATCTCATTGTCAGGAAATTTCTGAGGTTTTTAACACATACAACAGTTACTTTCTCTTCAAATAAGAACTGCTTCAGGCCACTTTTACATTATGTATTAAATGCTAAATATGGTCTATTTATGTTGATTGCTCTCGGGGCTCAGCATTGTGCAACTCACTGAAGAAGACATGAGGCACTTTTGAAAAGTTTAAGATGCATTTGCAAAAGTATCTTAGGAACCTAAGGCCTTGTCTACAAGGGAATTTTTGGGGAGAGGGGTATAACCTAAGGTGTGAATTTAATTCAGCATAGTTTTATACAGGTATAACTCCCCATCTGGACACCCTTAGGGCTTGTCTACACATACAGCGCTGCAGCAGTGCCGCTGTAGCATGTCTGGTGAAGATGTTCTATGCTGATGGGGGAGAGCTCCCCATCAGCCTAATAAAACCACCTCCACGAGAGGCAGTAGCTGCGTCAGCAGGAGAAGCTCTCCCACCAACATAGCACTGTCCACACCGGCATTTATGTTGGTGTAACTTATGTTGCTCAGGGGGTAGTTTCTTCACACCCCTGAGCAACATAAATTATGCCGACATAAGCTGTAGTGTAGACATAGCCTAAGTCTGGTAAAAGGTGCCTTGTGTTTGGTTTAGCATAGGGCAAAGGTTCTCAAACTGTGGTTCGTGGACAACCAGCGGTCTGCAAGCTCCATTCGGGTGGTCTGCAGATAGTTCCCTCTAAGGTGCGTGCCTGGGTGGCCGCACATGAGAGAATGAAGGGCCACCCCTCTGATTAGTGGAGCCGCTCAGGCGTGGCTCCACTAATTAGGTGCCTGGACCTTGGAGAAGACATATATGTAAGGTGAGGTGGTGGCCCTGGGGGGAATAGTGGGTAGGTGGGAGGGGGCAGGGTGAGAAGATGGGGTGGGGGGAATTTGGGACATGCGGGGCTGCGGTGGCCAGAGAAAGAGACGACTTTACCTAGCTCCAGGGCTGTGGCTGCCAGGGAGAGACCCCCCCTTCCTTCCCAGCCCCAGCTCAGGGGCTGCCACTGTGGGGGAGAGAGGGCACATCCATTGCATTAGAAAGGTAAGACTACTGATATTAAAATATGAGCTGGTGCTTTTATCTGTAGAACAAAAAAATGTTGTTTATTATTAAGGTTTTTTTATATAGCACTTTATCCAAAGCACTTTAAAATAGTTAGCTAATGGTAAAAACAACATTTGGAAAGATCATTAAGTGGTCCGCTAAGACCCACAGCAATTTTCAAGTGGTCCGCAAAAAAAAAAAGTTTGAGGACCGCTGGCATAGGGGTTCTCAAACTTCATTGCACTGCAACCCCTTTCTGACAACAGAAAATATTACACGACCCCTGAGCCCGCCCGAGCCCCACAACCCCAGGCAGGGGCCAAAGCCCAAGGGCTTCAGTTCTGGGCAGGGGGCCTGTAACCTGAGCCCCACCATGCAGGACGGAAGCCAAAACCTGAGCCTGGCCGCACAGGACTGAAGCCCTCGGACTTTGGCTTCAGACCCAGGCAGTGGGGCTCAGACTTCAGCTTCGGCCCTGGGCCCCAGCAAATCTAATCCCAGCTCTGGTGACCCCAATTAAAATAGGGTCATGACCCACTTTGGGGTCCCAACCCACAGTTTGAGACCCTCAGGTTTGGCATATGTCTCTTGGGGAACAGGTTTAAGCTAAATCATAGAAAGCCACTTTTGTACTGGAATAAGATTGCCCACCCAGTAGGGTTATATCTGAACTACTACACTGGTATAACTGGTAAATCTTTCCTGTGTAGGCAAAGCCTTAGGCTTTGTCTACACTGGAACTTCATCAGCAAAACTTTTGTCATTCAGGGATGTTTAAAAAAAAAACAACCCCTGAATGACAAGTTTTACTGACGAAAAGCGTTGGTGTGAACGGCGCTTTGTCGGCAAGAGCGCTCTCCTGCCGACAACGCTGCTGCCGTCGTTGCGGGTGGAAGTTTTTTACTGGCGGGAGAACTCTCTCCTGCCGACAAACAGCAGCTACACTGTGTGCCTTTTAGCAGCATGGCTGTAGCGGCACAGCTGTGTCGCTAAAAGGTGCGTAGTGTAGACAAAGCCTTAGTCCCATTGACTTTCAGTGAGAATTAGGCTCCTGAGTCACTTTGATGCTCTTGAAAATATTACCTGCCATCCCTGTTTTATGTGATATCTCTCCCTATGCCTAAAGAATTATTTTAAAGGCACCTGTGACTATGGTATCCAAGTGTAGCATTGAAAAATCTCTAATCAAGAGGCTTACAATCAAAATTATACAAACAATATAGTTCAGATACATGCTATGGCAGATGCCCCAACAAAGGGCCAGTCTTGTAATGTTGCAATTTGTTTGTTTCTTCCAACAACTATATTGTTAAGAAGCTTGTCATAAACATACAGCTAAGGGTAGCAAAAAATCCCTCCTTTACTTGTAAGGGGTTAAGAAGCTCAAATAACCTAGTTGGCACCTGACCAAAAGGACCAGTAAGGGAAGATCCTTTCAAACCTGTTGGGGGAGGTTTTGTTTGTGTGCTGTCTTTGTTGTTCTCTCCAGGACAGAGAGAGACTAGGGCAGGAAAAACACATCTCCTAAAACTCTACCTAAAATAAGCGTCTAAAATTATAAATTGTAAGTAATAGCAAGGAAATGTGTTAAGATATCTTTTGTTTTAGCTAAGAGTAAGGTTTATTCCTGCTTTTTGTAACTTTAAGGTTTTGCCTAAAGGGGAATTCTCTGTGTTTTAAATCTTATTACCCTATAAAATTACCTTCCATCCTGATTTTACAGAGGTGCTTCTTTTACTTTTTTTCTTTATAATAAAGTTCTGTTTTTAAGAACCTGATTGGTTTTTAGTGTCCTAAAAACCCAAGGGTCTGGTCTGTGCTCACCTTGTTTACCTATTTGGTTGGTATGTCATTCTCAAGCCTCCCCAGGAAAGGGGGTGAAGAGGATTGGGGGTATATTTTGAGGAAACAGGAACTCCAAGTGGTCCTTTTCCTCAATCTTTGTCTAACTCACTTGGTGGTGGCAGCAATACCATCCAACCGAAGCTGGTAAAAATAAGCTTAGGGGGTCTTTCATGTGGGTCCCCACATCTGTACCCTAAAGTTCAAAGTGGGGAGGGAACCCTAACAAAGCTATTTGAGTGGAGAAAGGTGCTTGGTTATTAGAGCTGATGGGAAATTTTCTGACTGAATAATTTTCCATCAGACAACGTTGATTCCAGGGAAATGTGTCAATTCTGTCAAAACTTTCAATGGAAACCAGGCAAGTTTCCATCAGAAACCTGCCTCATTTCCTGCCAGCTCACCTCCCATCTTCCTAGACTCCCTGGCTCCTCAGTAGCCCTCCTGGTGGGGAGCTGGGGTTTCCAGGCTCCTCAGTAGCCTGTCTGGCTGACTGCCACAGAGCTAGGGCTTCCAGGCTCCCAGCTCCTCAGCAGTCCATCTGGCTGGTAGTCAGGTAGCCCAGGGATCTGGGCAGGCCAGTTCCCAGGGCTCTGCGATTGGCTGGGGTTTAAGGCTGCCCAGGTTCCTGGTGCCTGCTGGCCAGCTCACTCAGCGAGCCAGGTGGCAGCTTCCTCAGGCTGCCTGCTGGGCAGGTAGGTTGCCCAGGGCCCTAGTTGCCAGGGCTACCTAGCGGTCCGGGCGGCTGGCTGACTGGCTCCCCAGGCTGGCTCCCTGGTTACTTGCTCTGCCTGGCTCCCCAGGCTCTTTGGCTGGCTGGCTTCCTGGGTACCAGGGCTGCCTACCAGGTGAGCAAGTGGCTGCCCAACTCTCCAGCTGCCCACCTGGCAAGCCAGCTGGAGCTAGCCCAGAAAATTTTTATAATTCTGTTTTGGCTTTTCCATAAAAGAATTTTTTGAAAAAATTTCCATTCCATGGGAAATTTCGCATTTCCAACCAAATCCGAACAAACACTGTTTTTTGGAAATGTGAAATTTCCCATCAAACAGAAACTCCAGGTTCTATCGATTGTAGTACAATTACTAATGGCAATTCTACAGCTAAAGCTAAGAAGGGTTAATACTACATGTGTCTATAACTGATACTAAATGTAATGGGAGCCATCCCAGCAGGTTACTCAAGTCAGTCTAGTTAAAACTCATTTGATTTATAAAAGTACAGTTGACTTTTTAAAAACCTGCACTTTTAGGAATTAACTGGTCTCCGGTTGGCTGTGTCTCACTCCCACCTTTTATCCCCTAAGCCAATGAGCATGCAACATTACAATAACAGTTGAGCAACAGCTGCCACTCATTCTGACATCCATCATACCAGTTAAACTAAATATGCATCAATCATTTGGTAAAACAGTGTCTGTGTCATGGAACATTTTACAGATCTTTTACTTTGAAAATAAATGCCTCAGGTTTGCCTCTGCATTTATTATTACTACAGAGTAGCAGTCGGAGACCATTATCCCGTGACACTGCCACTTAAACACCCACTTGTGTCTTCTGCTATTGCTTTACTGTATTAAAACACTTGGTAAGGAGAGTATTATTGCCATTTGCATAGTACTGTGAAAAATATCACAACGTGGCCATCTTGGGATCTAATGTGATTAAGATATAAGTCTATTTATTGCTCCTTTGGGAGGGTCTGTAAACCAAAGAAAGAAATCACTGTTTCAATGAGCAAGTACATCTCTAGGGTCTCAGAAGACATCTGAATACTGAGAAAGAAAGAGTAGGGCTTCCTGATCAACAAATAATACTTTGTTCCAGGTTTCACAAACCTTTTGCTCTAGTTCATTCATCAGATGTCATCACAGGAATGTGACCAGTGTAATGATGTTTAAAAGAGACAGTCAAGGTATTCAGAATTTTTAATGTACCTTTTGTTCTTGGGGTAGTAGTCAGAACCTTTTGAAGAACTATTGTAGACTATATAGGAAAGACTTAGATCCACGTGTATAAGAAATGCTAAAGTAGGAATAGGTGTGGAACAAATTGATAGATATCAAGAGAGAGGATCCTATTTTGGATAATCAAGATGATGATGTAGAGTACATTTATTTTGTAATCCTTATCACTATACCATCTGAGCGCCACACAATCATTAGTGGATTTTGTACTCCTAGCCCCCTGTGAGGAAGTGAACTATTATCTACATTTTAAAGATAGGGAACTGAGATACAGGGTAGCTCAAGTGACATTCCCAAAATCCTACAGAAAATCTGTGGCTAAGCTGGGAACTGAACCTGGGTTTCCTTCCTGTGCCTACTCCTGCACAAATGGTGCGCAGAGTTCAATGTTAATTATAGCTGGCACAAGTAGTGACACCTATAGTCAAGGCTCCCAAACCTTTTCATTTTAAGACCCTGTTTTCAGTTGTTTACAGCTTTGCCAAACAAACTGTTTGGGTTGAAATGTCCCATGCTGCCTCGGGCTGCATCTGCCTCGGGCTGTTCGTTTTGTTTCAGTTAAAACATTATCAGTTCTAAGAATGAGGTAAGGGGGAAAATATGTTGTTTTTTCCATGTTAAGAAAGTTCTAACAGCTATTTTCAGCGAGAAGCTCTAGAACCTCTGTAGTTTGGAGAAGAGACGTGAAATTTGGCAGGGGGTTGTCTTGGTGGCCAGGATATGCCTTTAGCTATCCCCATGAAAATTCACCCAAATTAGGCCAAGTTATGAAGTCTGAAAAAGTCTGAAAAATCTCAGCTCACGTATGCTCAGTGGAGGATTGTTAAGAGTTTGACAACTACATTCTTTGAAGAATCCATCTCTATTAAGCATGCCCTCTCCCCTCCCAGCTCCTACATGTGACCGGACTGCATGTGCACCATCACCATATAGTGACTACCATGCTCCATGCTGGGGCTGAGCTGGACTTTCCATGCATTTGTTCCTCCCAGCGGCTGAGGGTTGCTATGGTGCTGGGCAGTAGAACAGATTTTGCTCTCAATGCCCCTGCTGGTGGTGCCTAGGCAGCCTGGAGTAGCTGCAGGAACATCCTGACTTAGGGTGACCAGATGTCCCGATTTTATAGGGACAGTCCCGATATTTGGGGCTTTTTCTTATATAGGCTCCTATTACTCCCCACCCCCTGTCCCGATTTTTCACACTTGCTGTCTGGTTACCCTAGCCTGACTTGAATGCACAAGCAAGGTGAGGAATAAGGTGGGGAAGAGATGCCAGGGAAGAAGATGAGAATAGCTAGGGGCAACAGGTTGGGGCAGGAGCAGCGGGGGCAAAGGGCGGGGGGGCAGAGATCAGAGCAAAGTGTTTGTGTGGGAGGATAGGAGCAAAAGGAGGTGGGGGGAAAGGCATGATCCGATATCATGTGCAGAGTGGGGCTAAACTGAGGTTCCACAGGCAATGAATGATTTTGCTCATGGACAAGCTGGGTTTACACCAATATCCAAGTATACTGGGCTGCAAATGCAGTGGTTTGTTCTTGAATAATGGGGCCATATACACAGGCTTTTTGTTGCATTAGTTTGTTACAGCACTGAGGAGCCAGCAGAGGGTTGGCGGAATCACTCCTTAACAAAACAGGCATTTGGACCTCATCCTGGAGACCCTTGCATTTCAGTTATTAAAAGAAAGTTTCCAGCCCTTTCCCCTGTGAAGAGTAGCCAACATAAACTCATACAAATCAATTTCAAAAAGCTGGGCTCCACTTCCGCAGGAGGAGGCTAGGGAGACATAAAGATCCCTTTAAAAACATAACTTTGTGTGTAAAATGAGGCAGTTTGGAGGGGTGTCTCAGAGAATCATCTCACCGACTCGCCCCAGAAACGACACTGTATGTGCACACTGATGGGATTATGGGGGACAGGAATTATTTGTTTGGAAGGGCAGAGACAAAAAAGCTTTTTCAAAAGACCACCCCAGAATGCTGTGGCCCGTTGTGTTTGTTAATTTCTGCCCTTCCTAGGGCTGGGACTGTGGGGGCTGCTGTTCACTTAGGTGGCTCCCATGCCCTGAGTGCACCTCCTATCACCATTACAGCAATTACAAGGGAGACTTCCCCACTGCATCCCCTACCAGTGACTAGGATTTCATGGAAAAGCACCACATAGTGCCCACAAATCTCTCTCTACCTACAGCTCTAGCAGTGCATGAAGGAGAGGAGAGAAGACCAAGGTGTTGCTGCTGTGAATGAGCGACCAGTGCCCACAGCAGCCTGCTAGTGCCTGCACACTGACCCCCAGCCCAGAGTCTGAAAAGACGGTTACAGAGAAGGAGCTTGGCACCTTGCTCCCCTCTACAACTGCCCAGAGTAAGCCTGCTCCTTCCGTGCCTACTACAGAAGACCCACTCCTGCACCCTACCACCTACAGCAGCTAGGGAGACCCACCCATCCCAAGAACAAAAAGGGAACACATTCCCCAACCGGCCACCAAGCCCCAGAACCAGCGGTGATCTGCTTCCCACCTGACCAACCACAATGTAAAGCCACAGGACTCTGACCTGACATGAAGAAAAACTGCCAGGTAGGGGAGCTTCCAAGGATAGGGAAATATAATGGTGAGGGTGGAAGGATTGATGGATTTGGGGGAGTATTTTACCTAGGGGATATGATGAATTTCTCTTGGTGGTGGAATATTTTGAGGGACTTTTTAATTATTAATATGTTGGCAGCATATCACTATATTGGATGGTTGATTGTGAGGGCTGAGCTGTGCACAATGATTTGTTATTGTAGGGTGTCCCTAGAGCTGAGTTGCTGGCATTGATTACTTTTTAAAGAAAAACAAAAGCATGTAGAATCATTAACTAACAATACTGTAAAGGAATATAAGGGCTTTCCAAACATATACATGGGGAAAGGGCATGTCAGTCATGAGCTGAGCAACGTCGAACGAGTGTGTCCCTTGCAAGGAGACTGTGACAAGGAAAATGATCCAAATACATCCAGGGTGTAAATCATTCAATGTAATGGGATTATGCAAGAGTTGGACTTGGCACACTGAGTGTTTTCATTGAAGATGTCTTATGATTGTAAAAATGTGGTGACATTTTGCATGTGAAAGTACAGATGTCTCTTGAAGGCCATTTGAGGTCTCGGCAGCTGAGCTGAAATGGGTTTGCATTACAGCTTGTTGAATAACAGCAAGTCTCCCAGTAGCAAAGATATGACTCAAAGTTTAAGGGAAGAAAAATAGCTTTCAGCTTTAAAATACTGTTTGGATTGTTCTTCTCTTTTGATGTTTGTAGGACAGTGTCTGTTAGGTTCCAGCAATTGAATTCTTTATTATTTTTCTAAATGTGGCTGTTCCATAACAGGAGTTATACTGAAGACAAGAAAAGGTCAAAACAGACCAAAGCCTCCCAGCCGCCAACACATGTGATCAATAAACACAGGAAGCAGAATCCCTAATAGATATGCACAGGTTTTGATGGCTTTCAAAACTAACTCTGACCTTAACAATATGTTGTGGTCCTACTTAAAAGCCACCTGGCTGAAATGAAAAACATGCTGCCATACTTGTATTTGTGGCTAATGCTGGTGATCAGGTGAATATTGCTGACTAAACACTACTGAGCACAGGACTGGACGTTCAGGAATTTGATCATTCTGATCGAAGTTTAGATACTTACTCCCTCGATAGCCTTGGCAAGTCATTTAACCTCTCTGCTTCAGTTTAGCATTCTATGAAATAGGTATGGTCATACAGGACTTATTTACTTTACAAGCCAGGACTGTGAAGATCCAGTAGTTCTTCTTTGTAAAGTGTAATCGAGAAGCTAAGGGTTTGTATCTCATTCTCATTAGTCTCCAAGACGGAATAAAAAGTAATCTAAGATGCTGCAGAGAAAATGTAGGTTACATATTAAAAAAAAACACTGCCTGACTCGAAGAAACATTTGGCAGTAGAGCAAAATGCAGATTCCCCTTCCACAGAGATATTTGAGGGTAGATTTGGAAAATGCCCATCAGGGATGAGTTAAATCAATCTTGCCACAGTGCAGGGAGATGAACTAGATGACTCAAGAGATCACAGTCTCTACCAGCACTAATCATGCTATTGCAGCACTGATTTCTTTGCTGGCATGAGCTGCAGGTATGGTGGTTTGCCTAATGGAAGACAGGATTTGCCTAATGGAAAGTAATCTGTTTGCAGTCTTTTCCCTTTAAAATTCCTCCTTTCTTGCAGGAAAGGAAGAGTGTCTCCCCCATGTCCCCACCCCCCGAACTTCCTGTTCTGTGCAATTCACCCTGATGGGAATGAAGAATTTATAAAGGGTCATGATGGTATTTCCCATTATTACAGGGCTGAAAAAGTAACTTGTTGTTTGCACAGTTGGTGACATGGAATTCCTGTGATATTGTTTTAACAATGCCAGCAGTTTCTTCTTCCATAAAGATGGGTGTTGGACTGGACAAATGATCCAAAGGCCCAAGAGAAGTTGAACAGACATTTGAAATATTACCAGCTATAGATAGAGGTGAAAACCCCCCCTCCTAAGCAATGCCTTAGTATACAAGTGACTTCAGCTCCTGCACTATGTAGGGAAGAAATCTGCTCCTATGACATGCATAGCAGGGAATATCTGTCATCTATACGGCAGGGGTCACATTTCAAATACCAGGAGCAACCTAGATTAAAGCCAGGACTTAAACCATTGGAACAAATATAGTTTTTTACATTAGCGCATTGCCGGCCTAATTTAGGCAATTATGTCACTGGATATTTTCACTGAATTGTCTCAAATAAAATCTTAACGCCTTCTAGTTATTACCATGGTGATGTTGCTCCAACTCTGCAGTGAAATTATCCAGAGCCTTTTATGATCAGAATTGAGGGATGAAATGCTCATTCCAGATGAAGTGAAGCCAGTTTGCTCTAATGCTGAACTTTGTTTATGAAGTTGTGTGGTCTATTTGTGTCCTGGGAGAATGTTTAATTGCAGATTTAAAATCAATTGCACTTTTTGCAGCGTCTCTGGTGCCCATTGTGCACATGTTGCTAAGGCAGGTCAAAGATACCTTGGGGTATATTAAAAGGGGAAATGCTCTCCTTTCCAATTGGAACATGGCTTTGTTGGGGGGATCTGGTCACTGAAGGGCTAAAACACAGTTTGCTCTTGCAGGTTAGACAGGCCCAAACTAATGTATTCTTCAAACCATGCTGCATTCTTGACCTCTAGAATGATTGTAGCACAATGTGTGATTTGGTCCTGACTAAGCCAAGTTGTCAGGGATGATGACTGTGCTGTAAGTGGGATCTTTCAGAGAGAGAGAGACACGTTACTGTGCAGAGAGTATTTTAGAGGTGAAATGTGGCCATTTAAAATCAACAATGAAAACAACCTCTTTCCCAAACTGGAATGACTCAATTTGACCAAATAGAGAATTGTTCCCTTATTAAGCTAATTTTGTCTCCCAATAAAAGGGCTTCATGTTGAACCTGGCCCGAATGCTGCTTTTTAGAGCCAAGGAGCTGGAAGATTGCAGCAAGGCACATTATAAAGCTAGGGTTCTTAATGGTTCTTTTTCTTTTAAATTGGCAGCCGGCGAAACACCCGTCTTTCTAGAAACATGCTAATAAGGGGGTGGCCACAGTTACCTCTCTCCCAAACCACAGGAGAGGGCCCTTGGTTTGTTTTAGCCAGCTTTGTGAAATGGCCCTAATTAAAACTGTATTTTCTAAGCAATTCTGAAGTGGCCATTAGCCCCATCTGTGTGTGTCCTTGTCATTGATTAGGGAGTTTGGTGTGGGAAGGTCTGGACCCTCATGAAAAGGAAACAAGGGGCCTCACAAAAGCAGGTGCCTTTCCGTGTGCTGAGCAGCTGCAGTGGGAGCAGGACACCCGTGTTGTACACATGCCACTCTGCTTCTCAAGAAGCACTTGCCTGTCTCTGCCACAAACACATGAGGCTCCTCCCGCCGGGCAAACCCTCTGCTAAAAAGCCCCGAAGAATGTGTTTTCTTCCCCTTTCTAGTCACAGTTCGAAATACATAATATTCTTGATAAGACACAGTCTCCCTCCTTCCCACTTCCTATCTAACTGGATTTTGAAAACTCTCCTAGCATGGGACCTGCACTGGACAAAAGCTAGCTGAGAACAGACAGTAGGGAACAATCCTGCATCAATCCTAGAGAGGGACAAACTGACATACTAGCTCTTCCCCCCCTGCATTCTAGCGCCTTTCCTCTTTCTTTAACCCTTGGGTTTTTTCCACTTCTGATAATCCTTAGCATGTACATCTTTAAACCAGGGCTCCAACCTTAACTAATTCACAAGCTCCTGTTTTATTTTAATAATTGTAGTACTAGATGTGATGGGTTCCCCCCAGGGTGCATCTGGAACTGGGGTAACACTGAGCCCCCGACCCACCAGTCTGGACTCCCTCTCACACTGTACTGCTGTGACAAGCTGCAAAGTCCTCCAGCCTGCACTTTCACCAGCATACATACAGGTAAGGACATATCCAGCTGCAGTTACATGCAGGCTCTCTGACCAGCCCCTACATAGGAAGGCTACAGCTAAGGCAACTCCCAGCTCCTCAGGCACACACTCCCTCTGGAGTATAAACCCAAAATTATACCATACTGCGCTGCACAGGGAACTGTACAGCATAAGCTCATAAAATTTGCCCTCTCCTTCAATGTGGAGAGGAATATGCAACAGCCTTTGCTCCCAAGTTATAATTCCCACACACTTCACTCCAACTCACTGGTTTAGATAAAGCAAATACAAGTTTATTAACTACAAAAGATAGATGTAAGTGATTATAAGTGATAGCAAAGAGATCAAAGCAGATTACCTAGCAAATAAACAAAAAACACAAACTACGCTTAATATACTAAATAGATTGGATATGAATAGCAGATTCTCACCCTAAGAGATGATACAAGCAGGCTGCAGATTCTTAAGGGACAAGTTGCACTTGCTTTACAGCTTGGAATCCCCAGGTGTTTCATTCACAGGCTAGAAATCCCTTTAGCCTGGGTCCAGCACTTCCCCCAGTCTTTGTTCCCCACATGTTTCCAGGAGTCTTCTTGTGTGGGGAGCGAAGTACACCAGATGATGTCACTCCCTGCCTAATATAGCTTTTGCATATGGCGGGAACCCTTTTTCCCATAGCTTCCATAGACCAGGTTACCAGCCTGGTCTGTGGAAAAATACTGACAGCCCAAGATGGAGTCTAGAGACATGTGGTCTCATCACATGTCTTTGTAGAGTCATAGCAGCCATTACTTGGAGGCTATCTATAGCATTTTCAGGAAGGCTCCCCAGGTGGGAGATAAGCTTCTCCTAAGGCCTATTGTTTTTTCCTAATGGACCATTGCCCTGAATAGGCCCTTCCCCACCGACTATCTAGACTGAAAGCATCTTGTCTAGTGGGCATTACCTAGGTGTAACTACATTTGAAATACAGATACAAAAATGATATATGGATACAAATAGGATACTCATATTCAGCAAATCATAACTTTTCCAGTGACACCTCACATGACTTATCTGGCATAAAATACATTATAATTATGTCATAATCATATCATAATAATATAATTGTGAAGAATGTGGGGTGCAGTGTCACACCAGACATTTAAAATAATAGACTAATATTTTTGTCCTTGTATTTTTGTCCTTCCATCTGAGCACAGCACTTTATGAGCATTAATGAAACCTCATAACTCCCCTTTTACAAATGGGGAAACTGAGGCACAGAGAGGCTTGGTGACTTGTCTTCCATTACACAGTGAGTCAAAAGTGGCAGAGCTGGGAAATGGATCTGAGTCCTGACTCCCCACCTCCTGATTTAATTCCGAGACTGTGCTGTCTCTCCTACATAGTTCATTTGTTTTGTTGCTGAGAAGACTTTTATTCCCTAACCCTAGAGTGCTTAACTTGACATTCTCAGCCAAGTCATTCTGGAGGATTGAGAAATTAGGGTATTGCATCCCATATCTGATCTGACCTCAGTCCCCTCTGAATATGTGGTGGTGATGGGGGGAGAGGGGTGGGCAAAGGAGCAAGTTGCTTCTTATCCAGACAGCAGGAATCCTTGCCACTAATTAAGGGGTATTACAATCCTGTTGCTGATTTCAATATTTTTTCAGCCAGAGAAACAGCTGTATAATCCCTTCCCTCCCACCACCCAAAACCTGTGAAGTGAAAGTCAAACATGTGACTATCAGCATAGTTGTTCTTCCAGCACTAAAAGCGTCCCCGAGCCTGTATACCAAGCCCACTCCTCACATGCTAGTCAAGCCTCAATTACCAGGCATTTCAGGACAGGTAATATCAACATCCAAAGAAAGGCTTAAGGGTATCACTGCCAAGCTAATGCTGTCTCTTTCCTTCCCGGCAGCCCTCCACTCTCTTCATACAGGAGTCAGAGAGACAGAATTCACAGAAGGATGGAGGTCATGTTTGCTATGAGGGACTAACACAAACTCTTCAAGCTGTGTGCTTCAGAGGGAGAGAGTTATCGGCAGAATGTATGTGAAGAGAGGCCTGTTAGAACCTCTGCTGCCTGAGCCCTAAGCTGGAGATTGTCTGCAACATAGGAGAACGGAAAGAGATGCCAGGAGCAGCTGAGCAGCCTCAGCCCCCAGGTCTGAAGTGGACAGTAATAGAAAAAGGAGGTATGTGAAGTCTGTGTACCCCACTCTCACTGTGAAACCTGATCTGGATGCAGGTACCAACTCGGGCAGTGCTTGCACACTAGGTCAGCGGTTCTCAACCAAGGGTCCAGGGCCCCCTGAGGGGGCTGCGAGATGGTTTCAGGGGGGTCCACCAAGCAGGGCCCGTGTTAGACTCAAAGACGCACTGTGAGGAGCTGAAGCCTGGGGCCATGAGCCTTGCCACCTGGGGCTAAAGCCAAAGCCTGAGCAACTTAGCTTCACGGGTCCCCTGTGGCCATGCTTGATACCCCTAATGCCAACCATGGCTTTTATATTCAGAAAACAGTTGCTGTGGCACAGGTGAACCTGCAATTTTTATAACTTGTCTGGGGGGCCTTAGGGGGAAAAAAAGGTTGAAAACTCCTGCACTAGGTAACTTACAGGATATGGCAGGAAGGGGGAAACAGCCAGGGAGGTGTTTGGGGGCTTTCTCCAGGTGGAAGGAAGCCTGGCAGACGTCCCTAAGGTGCAGAACTGGATAACGGGGGTCATTAGATAGACAGTAAGATGATCACAACCACTGCCTCAGCCCCAAAACTGTGGGGAGGCCAGGAGTGTCCCCTGGCTGAGAAGTTAGTGGGTGTTCAGCAGTCAGGGAAGGGTGGTGGCAAATCCCTAGCTCGTGTGAGTGGGGCACACTGTAGCGGAGCCTGCTGATTTACCCCCGCTGATTTACCCCCCATCTGCTCCCCACTGTCCTGCTCAGCTAGGGATGATGTTTCTAAAGTGCCCGTGGCGGTTTCTAAGGGGCAGCAGCAGCAGGACGGGTGAGAGAGGGAAACTTCCTCCAGTGAGCGCTGGAATCCGCCCGTGGCGGGGAGCGCCTGGCACCCCACCCGCTGTCAACCCGCGCCGCCCCCCCGTGGGTGGGTTACCGGCGGAGAAGCGCAGGCTGGGAGCCTTTCCCCTCAGCCTGCCCCGGGCCAGGGGCTGCAGCCCGCGAGCGCCGCGCGCGGCTCCTCGGCTGGCGCGGGAAAGCCCCGGGGCCTCCCCAGCACAGTCTCTCCGCATCGCGGGGGCGGCGTTATTTTAGCACAAATGACTCGCAGACGTCAGGCGGAAGGGAAACGGCCGGGCAGGCTTTAAATGGTAGTTGGTGTCATCTGAGCATGCTCCTGTGTGGGCTGCAGGGGGCTATATAGCGCCGGGGACGACACGGGCAGCAGCAGCAGCAGCTTTCTGCGCAGCACCGGAGCGAGCCTCTGGCCGCAGCGCCCGCCTTGGCCGCGCTCCGCAGAGGGACTGCAGAGGGACCCGCTCCCAGCCGGGGCAGCGAGCGCAGCGCAGCCCGCCCGAGCGAGACTCCGCCGCCAGGCCTGGGGAGGGAGCTGGCTGGCTGTCTGTCGGCGAGCCCGGCCTGCCTTGGGCTGAGGGGAAGGATTGAGCGCAGCCCGGCGCGCCCCCGCTCTGCTCCCGGGCTCTGTCTCGGCTCGGAGCCCGCGCCCATCCCCGTGGTGCCGGGGACCGCGCGCTCGCCAACGGCCGCCTGCTCCTCTTGCCTCTGCCCAGCGCACGTTTTGCAGAGCCGCAGCAGAGGGGCTAACATGATGGCAGCCAAGCAAGCCGAGCTCATGGGCATCTGCTCCAGCTACCAAGCGGTCATGCCTCATTTCGTGTGCATCGCCGAGGAATACCCTCAACCCATCCGCCCCGCCAAGATCCCCAAGGGCAAGCTGAGGAGACCGCGACAGTCCCGCTTCAAGACCCAGCCGGTGACTTTCGATGAGATCCAGGAGGTGGAGGAGGAAGGGGTCTCCCCCATGGAGGAGGAGAAAGCCAAGAAATCCTTCCTGCAGTCCCTGGAGTGCCTGAGGAGGAGCACCCAGAACCTGAGCCTGCAGCGGGAGAAGCTCAGCAGCTGCAAGCTGAGGAACAGTTTGGACTCTAGTGACTCTGACTCTGCCCTGTGAAGGGACCATTGGGGTTCAGTGATCACCCATCACAGCAGCTTCGCAAGCGCAATGGACACAGAGAGAAGGGACTGTGCTTCATAGTGAAGCCTGCAGCCGCCAGACACAACGGCAAGAACTTTATAGAGTTATATTTTTCAAGGGAGACTATGTGTGGAGATCCTTGCTACCAAGAATTGCTTTCCAAATAATGGCCATTGGACACTCTCTTTTGTATTATAGATTAGATCCTAACTGTCAGTCAGCATGGCAAGGGGGGACTTTGAAGGGACCATGATGAAGGCTTTATTTAAGAGGGGAGGGGTGAAGTTCCTTTTAAATTATCCTCCTGATAAAGAACCAGTTGGAGTGGGATAGATTCCAAGAGCAATTTGCAAGTAAGGTCAGGATGTTTTCTAAGAAAGCACTTTTATGTTTGTTTCTATTAAGTTGTATGAAACTTCTGATTTAAACAAAAAAAACTTTTCTATTTGTTAGAAGAAATCTGAGCTGTTTTGGATGCAGTGAGCTGCTGGACTTTATATTTATTTTTGCATTTAAATTGTTGACTGCATTAATTTAATATCTTTCTACCTGAATGTCTGTTATTATTTCCATAAAAGAGAAATAAAACTCAGTATATTTGCATAGTGCATTTTGGCGAATATTTATTGGGGATAACTATTCCTATTTCTGCCTTCTCACCCTTTAGTGGATATATGGGCTTTAAAATGTTGAGCTAACCCTAAAACAATAATATCCTTTTTGGAGGGGGGAAGGACATTGTCAAACATTGTCAAAAGGGTCTTTCACTACATATCTTAAAGAATATACTGTATAAGAATTTAGCTAGATGACTTCTTAAAAAAAAAACAAACAAAAAAAACCTTAACATAAAGCAAGTAATAAAACAAGAAATTAGATGATTGGTGAGGAAACTTTTACTGGCCCATTTTTTTTTAAGTTAGCAAAACTGGGAAGGTCTAATAAGTATTCTTAGAATTTATTATTATATAATTATTGAATGACTATTCTATGTTCACACTTTCTTTTCTCCTTTTGACAAGTAAATTGGTCAGTGCTACAGACATGCTAAGTTTTTTTTTATAAATATATTTAATGCAATTCCATTTAGTAGATCAAGAAGCTGCAGGGCACTCTGGATACACAGATTTCTCTCAAGGTAGGAGAGTGAAAGATTTTGCTAGGGGTGAAGATCAGCCAGGAATGAATCTGTGGGACTGAGGATTTTTTTTATTTTTTTGAGAGAGAGAGAGAGAGAGAGAGAGAGAATGCAGGTTTTTTTAGAATTTCCATCAGTTGCAGACACCACAGTATTTGTGCTGGGAGCATTTAGACAAGCTCTGCAAAGGGAAAAGCAAACCCAAGTGTTGGGAATCATTTGCTTTCTTCTTCCACTTTCTTGAAGTGCTGTTAGGCTGATTGTTCGCTCCCATATGAGCATCTCTCCCATCTCTTAGAGCCTGGTAGACAAGCCTCAGGCTGTTCAAACTTCCTAATTACGAAATGTTAATGGTACAGTTAAGGGAGCTGGTGGTCAGAGCCTGTAACTATAGTTTGCCCAATGAAGGTTTGATTTGAGGAGGCCTGGGGAGCTACAGCAAAGGGACTTTTTCATATGAGACCATGGTTCAAATGTGGCATTGATCCTAAGTGAAATCAGATTTGGCCCTGCTTCTAGGGAGCTGTGGCGAGAACATAAGACATATCACTGAACCACACCAGAATTTGGACACCTGTGGTGCTCAGGGCTGGATAAGTGTGAAGAGAGAAATTGAGGTGGACAGGATGCAAGTCAGGAGTGAGGTGCATTGCTACAGTAAAGGGGATTGGAGGAGTGAAATTGTGAGGGGTGCTGCAGGAAAGGATTAAAGTGCATCAAAATTGCTGTCTTGGGCGCCCAGCACTGAAAAAGCAGTTGGCGCCGTGGGTCAGCTTTGAGAGGCATCAGCGAAGATGTGTGCGGAAGCTTGCTATTGGACTGCTCCCTTCTGCTTTTGTAAGCACTGAAACAGCTGTTTTTAAAAATTCATTCAAAATGTAGGAACTAATTGACCCTAGCACTAGCATAAAATCACATACACAATCTAATAGGTGAGGGAATGGCTCTGGGGCACAGACTTATGCTTCCCTGTCACTAAGCATTTGACACCATCGCAATATCTAGCAACACACCTTGTGAGAGAGCCGGAGAGCTTTTCTCACTGTGGCAGTAAACTCCAATGGCTGCTTTCTGTGCAGACAACCAGACAACATCCATGCACAAGGAAGAGTCACAATTCTACCCCAAGAACACGTTCAGGTATGCAGACAGTCTCACTGGAGTCTAAATTAAAAGAAATAATCTATTACTAGAAACCTGGGTGTTTTTCTTTGACAAATTCCCAGCGCTGTTCCAGCTCCTGAAATAAATCTGTTTAGTGAAGCTTCAGTCTAGCACTTTAGCCTCATCTCTAAAAACAGCATTGAAAATACACAGCAGGGAAATGAACTCTGTGGTGTTTCCGGGGTACATGGCTCAGTGGCAGCATCCTTCCCCATTTCTCAGGCTCAGACAGTGGCTGTTCAGCCATGTCTTTCTTCCAAATCCAGGTCCAGATTCTGCTGTCTCCTATAAAAGGCAGAGTCTCTCAAGAGGCATCTTAGGCTGAGTGATAACACTACATCCTTTCCCCTGCCCCCCTTTTCCTCTGAAATGCTGGGATTAAAAGGAGGCCATTTACCCCAACCCCTTTCATCTCTGGGTTTGTGAGTAGCTGTGCTGCCATCACACACTAACTGCAGAAGGCTGCACTGTTTCAGACTGGTGACAGGAGCAGAACACCAAGCACTGACTTTCCTGGAGGGGACATATCTATGTTCACTTTTCAGTTCCAAGACACAAATCCAGGATGTGGTGAGGGTTTGTTCAGCGAACAAAAAGGATTTAAGAATCTGCTGCAAAACAAGTTAAGAAAGCACCTCATCTTATAGATAAATTATGGGGTAAATTAAGTCTCTCTTCAAATGATCATTGTTATTGTTCCCCCCCTTCCCCTCCACCCCAGAGTGAATAGCATGCTGGTGGAAGGTGCCAAAGTGACAGTCCTGGAGGCTGGGGGTCTTTGTTCCCAGAACAGGTACAGCCCAGGAAACAACAATGCAAAGCTTCCACTGGCCAGTTTACTTTAGCCCTGTTCCAAAGGGGCACCCTCAGTGTGAAAGAGAAATGCACTCCTTGTGGGCCCAGGCTGTCCTTGTCCTCTATTTGGAAGGTTTCTGTTGTGATGGTGTTTTTGTGTGATGTCCCCTAGGAATTGGACTAAGACCCAACAAATTCATTTTTACCCAGGTCACCAGACAATCATTCAGTGACGACTTTCTGTCACCACCTAACTTGTCCCCAACGCTTGAGATACGGCTCATGCATTTCCCCTCAACACTTTACATTTTAAAAGTGCTCAGCAAATGTCAGTTAATCTACCCTGCTCCCCAAGAAGCATAATCTTTCCCCTTTTACAAAGGAGGGAGCTAAGGCACAAACTCCAATTGAGCACAGTATGTGCAGGATGGGGCTCAGAGTGGGGGGATGATTTATTAGACCTGACCTTCATTTTTTCCCCTCATGCTGCTTTTTGTGTAAATTATAGTAGCTGCTGTAGCAGGGGAGACAGTGAACCCTGCACCTGGTGCTTGCTGGATAAAAAGACCTCCATCTTTATTTGTTATTTTTAAGGCTATCCGTTTCTGTTCTGTTCCTGATTTGTGTCCAGTCTTCTTAGAGCTTGTCAGTATTCGCACCATGTAGCTGCAATGATGTAAAGCAGTAGTGTAGACATGCTACAGCATGGCTTACTTTGCAGCAGTGTGGCTTACCTAGTCTCAAACTTCTTACACTAGGTGTTTGGAGAGTGTAACAACATCAGTGTGTGTCTGTTGGTGCAAATATCCCCCTTATAGACAAGCTCTTCCTGAATTTTTCCAAAGCATTCTTGGTTGAGCTTGAATTGGTAAATGCACTGAGGCTTTCCAGTTGCAATTTAATTCCAATCCCAAAGGCAACAGGACATTTTCACCCTGCTAACTGCATACACGGTTCCTTTATTTGACTCCATCACCTAAAGTTTCTGAACTGGTGGGATGTTGTTCTAGTCACCAAGTGTTTAAAACTGATGCAGAGTTTCTAGGTTTATATCGGGGTTCCCCCACCCCCGCACTCTGAACCCTGGGATACAGCTGTGGGGACCCACATGAAAGACTCCCTAAACTTATATTCTACCAGCTTAGGTTAAAACTTCCCCAAGGCACAAATTCCTTTCCTTGTCCTTAGTATTGCTACCACCACCAAGTGATTTACACAAAAATTGAGGGAAGGGTCACTTGGAATTCCTATCCCCCCAAAATATGCCCCCTGGCCCCTTCACTCCCTTTCCTGGGGAGGCTTGAGAATAATATACCAACCAATTGCCTTAGCAATGTGAGTACAGACCAGACCCCTTGTCTTTAGGACACTGAAAATCAATCAGGTTCTTAAAAGAAGAACTTTATTATAAAGAAAAAAGTAAAAGAATCACACCTGCAAAATTAGGATGGAAGGTAACTTTTACAGGATAATAAAAAGATTTAAAACACAGAGGATTCCCCTCTAGGCTCAGCTTCACAGTTACAAAAACAGGAATAAAACTATCTCTGTAGCATAGGAAAAATTCACAAGCTAAAACAAAAGATAACCTAATGCATTTCCTTGCCCTACTTACAATTTTTGTGATTTTAAATGGATTATTCCAGGTATATTTTCAGGAGATGTTGTACCTGTTTGGCTTCTCTCTCCATCTGGAGAGGGAACAAACTAATCCTTTGCCCCAGATTTGAAAGTATCTTCTTTCCTCATTGGTCCTTCTGGTCAGGTGCTAACTAGGTTATTTGAACTGTTTAACCCCTTACAGGTAAGGCAATTCAGTACAGCTACCAAGGGGGGATTTTATGTGACTCTTTCCTCTATATTTATGACAATTTATAATAACCCTATGAGGACTGTTTTGTGTTGTGTGGTCATTGGTACAAATAGGACACCTAAATTGTAGAGGTACAGGGCTCTCATAACTCCAACTGACTTCAGTGGAGTTCTGGGAGGTCAGTTCATTGTAGAATTTGGTCTGTGGCAAGAAGTTTCTTTGTCGTAGTTCTGTTGCATTAGACATTGATAAACAGAAGCAGTACTGCTAGCTTGGCTGCTGGTGGTCTGATCCTGCCATACCATTCAAGCCTGTGAAAGGACTGCATGTAAAAATAATTGCATACATAGTTACTTGACTTACATAGTAACTTCAGAGCCACAGGACAGAACAAAAACAGGAATATATACTTAATTGTTTGGTTAATAGTGAACTATAGTTACTATGTAACTACCTGCTGGTTTAGTTAATAGTGTAGAGAGTGATATATATTAATAGCTCCTGTCATATACAAGGGTCCCAAAATGATTTTAAAAGAGCATAAGAGATGTTGCAGCCAGACAATCTGTGGCTGTGATCCTGTTGAAGTTCACACGTTAAGCAAAGTGGTTTAGGTCCTGTATCTGGATGGAGGACCTTAAATGAACACAGGATACTGCAGAAAGTGTTCCTAGTGACTCCGGAGGTGGTGGTTTTTCTTCTGAATCTGTACTGAACCAATGCCCCAGCGTGGGATTAGGGGACACTCTACTGGTAGAGGTCTGTGGTAAAATTATGAGCCTCATTCCTTTCGTCCAGGGGATCAGCCTTTGTGTCCTGGCCAAGTTCCTCCTCGGGGAATTACATTCTGCCTCCCTAAATTCCCCTCGCAGTTTCCATTGGGTACAGTATTAATCATCTCCTGCCCTAAATGATTGTTTAGTGTTGCTGTGGACAGTTAAACTTTGCCAAGTCTCACCCCTGAGGTGACTGCATCCAAGTGATGGATGATGTGATTCCTGCCTGTAGCGTATACCATTTTAAACTCCTAACACATTTTTGTGCTGTAGAAATGTAAGGTATTATCAGGGTAAATTGTAAAAGCAAACACAGAAATCATTGTGCCCAATATTATCTTTCACAAGCACGGGCCATCAGCTCCTGTTTACTGAGAAGGGGATGTTGCACGGGACAGTGGGATTATTATTTAGCCCTCAAGGCTTTCTCAAAAATCATTATGGGCTCTTTAACTCCCAGCTGGGCAGCCACCTGAACTAGATATAGGGCAGTCCAGTTTAACATTGGATCCAAAGCAGCCTGTAATGGCATATTACTGTTCCCTGCTCAGTCCATATTGTGTAGAGGCAAGAGTGTTACCAAGTATGTCAATACCACCTGGCACTTAAATATACAGGGCAGCATTTAATGCCACTTAACTGATGGTACAACCAGTTTAACTGATGCCAAGGGACACTGAGTGCTCCTTTTGGCTGCACAACTAACCAATAACTGCAGTGTCATTATCATGTAATTCTCGGGAGTCAGAGCATTAGTATCAAGCCTAAATGTATGACCTCCATAGTTACGCACTTAGGACTTCTGGGTTAGCAAATGCCATCGGTGGGTGAGTGTGTTATAACTACCACAGGGCCAGCTCCTGATGTCAGATGCAGTGGTGGCAAACTGGAATAATTTCACTTACTTTCTTGGAGTTACTCTAGATTTGCCCCCATATAAGTAGGATGAGTCCAGTTCTTGCTATACCCCTGGTATTACTAAGCATGTTTCTGAACCTAGCACAAATATGCAAGCCATTGCTTCTCTGCTGCATAATGCAGATGCTACCATTTTGCTTAGAACAGTCTTACAAAGTTTAATCTGATTTGTGTGCCAGAAGCAATGCACAGTGTGCGCCAGCAAGCTTGACGACATCTGTTTTCTGCTCAGACACAAGAGTCTGTGGTAACAGAATCCAATTGGGGGGTGGATTTGGTATTTCTTCTGGAGTTTGTATTGTTTCTGAAATGCAATGAGACTTCTTTCTCTCCCTTTCAAATTAGAACAGGGTCTACTTGACTCTGATTTCAAACAAAACAAGATCTGAGATGGTAATTTATGAGGTGACTCTTTGTTTCCAAATATTTGCATTGAGGAGGTTGAGTTTATTTATTGGTGGATGGGAAGTTATTTTTCTCAATCTGATTTAAAACCCTGTTGTTGTGGAGGATTATTTTCCCTGTGAAGAAAATGACCTTTCTGGGGCAGGAGGAGGTGGGGAAAGAAGAGGGCGGGATAGGACACAGCATGTCTGTGAAATTACTCTTGGGTAATAGAAAACTGTATGAGGGATATTTATCTGCTTGTTACTTTCCATCTCGGGTTCTGGTAACTCAGTATTTTCCCTTTTGAAAAATGTTCTGAACCCTTGACCCCTTGTGTTCATCAACAATCTATCTCATGGCTCTTTTCACAAGAGCATGTCATGTCCTAGGGTAATTACATTCTGCTGACCCAAATTCCCCAGGCAATTTCACTTAGAAAACATACTTTTTTCACTATTCTTAAAAAGTGCTGGGTAGTTAGTGCCTACTTTTAAACAGCTGCTGTGTTCCACACAGGAGGTGGATGCATTTGAGCAGTGCGTAAGTAATGTCTGTATGGCACTGGTATATCAGCAGTAATGCATCTATATAGGTATGTTTCACAATGATGTTGTTTATTGTGTTATTATAGTCATTGGAGCCCCAGGACTCTCTGACACTTTCAATATATAAATCAGTGCAGGCTAGATTATCATATTTTGGAGGATGGAAAAAGCCCAGAAATCTTACAGACAGAAAGAAGCCTGGAAAAATGTAAGTCTGATTGTCTGCAGAGAGGTAGTTAGGATACAGCGTTCTCTGGGAATGGAACTGCTGGACTGGAATCAAGGAAGCGGGGGGAAAACTAAAAGAAATCCAGGGAACAAAAAAGAAGATAAAAAATAAAAAACCCAACCCCAGAGTGGAATTGGATGTGACCCATATGCCTTAGAAGGCAACCTAGAGAGTCTGTTTATAATCTGCTCCCATAAGCAGCACCCACAAGCCCAAGCACCCACTGAAATGTGGATAGCTTTGCCTAGTAATTCTAAGTATGAAGTGTATTGAACTTTTTATTTGGATCCTTCATTTGTTTCCCAAAATAAACATTAGAGCCATGAGCCATATTAGCTTCTCTCATTCTCTCTTGTTTCTACCTATTACATTTGTTTTATGGATGTTTATTGCTGGATAAACAGTGTCCCTATGGAGTCAAATCATAAAAACGGAGAGAGATTGTAGATGGGTCATTAGAACAGGGGATTGGGTGTCAGGACTTCTGGGTCTGGGAGGCAGTATGGTCTGGTTAGAGCATGGGGTTGAGAATCAGGACTTCTGGTAGTGTTCCTGGCTCTGCCACTGACTCATTGTGTTATTTTGAGCAAGCCACTCTCCCTTTCTGTGCCTCAGTTTCCCCATCCATAAACCCAGGGGGTTGTGAGGCTTAATTCATTAATGCTTGCGAAAGTAAAGTGCTATGTCTGAGTATTATGCAGGTCACTAGAAACAACGGTCGGTTTGCTGAGAAAGGAGAGGATTGCTGAAGAGACAGGACTTGTGCTTGGGAAACCAAACCCTCAGCAATCTGATCTCAGAGTTTATATAACAGATAAATTGCAAAACCACTTGCTGTACCAAATAATAAGGGCTTACGCTTCCTGGGACCTGAGGACAAAGACTGGCCCTGTCATGTTCAGACTCCACTGTATAGATTAGCACCAATAAAAGACAAGAGTGGCAGCCCATAGGATCAAGGCAGGCCCCTCCCCCTGCTTACACTGCAAGGCAGATGTGTTAATAGGAAGCCTAGGTAAGTAAATGAGAGACAGGATCCTGCAGCTTGTTTGTGAGCCATGTTCGGGATTCCAGTCTGAGAAAGTTGCATAACTATATCCACACTCTGCTAGGCTTCCATATACCCTCAAACAGCACCATCTCTGTGAGCTCTGGGACATGGGTATGGATTCCCCACACCCTCCTCCCCTTTGCCGGGATCAGGTGACGCTTCCACTTTAGGAAAGGGTTTATTTCATTAGCACATGTGGGGGCAGCCTGAGCCTGAGGGAAAGGATGGATTTCTTGTGATTTGGGCAGAGTGCATACTGCCTGGGGAGTCCTCAGAGCCAGCCCTTGAAAAACCCAGAAAAGTCTCTAGTTTATATGTTTTAGTCATCTGGGAGACTGCAGCCTTGTAATCACAAAACAAACTTCCCACATGCTAATGGATCTCACCCTGACAAGAAAAGGCTTCCACTGGGACATGAAGTCATCCACCTGAAGGCACGGGGTACATACACACGTTTTACTGTCCTGTTGATGTTCCTCTCCAAAGGGCTGCTAGTCTCCTGCATTCTCACGCCTGCTCTTTCTCATCCTCCCTCCCCTCCCAACTTTACTGTTAGGAGGGTGCCTCACTGCACTGAATAGTTCAGTCTGCATGACCCCTTCAATCCATACCCTTTCTGCTGAGTGGCAGCCACAGATCCAGCTAGGGCCACCTGAAAGAGGGAATTTTGAAATGTGCATAACTAAAAACTAAGAACTGCGGCCAAGACTCACCAACTCATTTCACAGAGTTTGCCAAATATAACAGTAACTCAGTCCCTAAGGAACCGGATTGGATTCAGACCCCCCCCCCCCCCAGACGTTCTTGTTAAACCCTGGATTTGTGCTGGAAATGGCCCACCTTTATTATCATACACATTGTAAGGAGAGTGGTCACTTTAGATAAGCTATTACCAACAGGAGAGTGGGTTTGTGTGGGGGGGGGGAAGCGGGGGGAGAGAAAACCTGGATTTGTGCTGGAAATGGCCCAACTTGATTATCATACACATTGTAAGGAGAGTGATCACTTTAGATAAGCTATTACCAGCAGGAGAGTGGGGTGGGGGGAGGTATTTTTTCATGCTTTGTGTGTATAAAAAGATCTTCTACACTTTTCACAGTATGCATCCAATGAAGCGAGCTGTAACTCACGAAAGCTTATGCTCAAATAAATTGGTTAGTCTCTAAGGTGCCACAAGTACTCCTTTTCTTTTTGCGAATACAGACTAACACGGCTGTTACTCTGAAACCAGATAGGTTGAGATGATGAAAGGCTACATATCCCATTACAATCCCTGTGCATCTACCCATCCATCTATCAGTGCATCAATATCATGCTCATCACTGTGGTATCCAAACACCTGATTCTCTGAGTCATTTCAGTTTCCATGTAGAGTTCAGAGTTTCTTTCTTCTCTGCAAGTTGAGGGCACTTCTGAATGTCTCACAAATAGGCAGCTGGTAGCCCAAGAGGCTATGTGTATATGATGTATAACACAATGAATTCATTTGTGTTGAGTCAATTTACCTTCTTGGAAAAAGGAACACTTCTCGGTCTTCGTTTATATCCTGTTGGATTCAGGTGATTCCCAGGAATATATTTGCTATTTCCTTCTTTTGCTTTGATTTGTCTATATATTATATAATGTCAGATGAGTTAGCTAACTCCTAAGTACATTTACATCACATATTCTGCAGCATGTTCTTCCAAATCCCACCTGGCACAATCATGGAAGAGACCACATCAAGAACTGCTGGAAACTGTCACCATTGAAGTCTTATCTTTGCCAGAATCTAGGGTCAAAAGGTTGAAAAGAGGTCACTGATTTTGAGAGTGCAAATGTCAAGACCCCTGAGGCCTGGTTTTAAGAAGTGCTGAAAATATGCAATTGCAGCTGAGGTCACTGGGAGGTGGAGATGCTCAGCACTTCTGAAAATCAGGTCCCCGGGGTCTCAAAATTTGGGGATCCAAAATTAGTAGCTATTTCTGAACATTTTGGCAGCTTTATGAGCATGAAACCACGATAGCCCCCAAGGTAAATCACTGTTGCATATTCCCTGTGGATCTATCCCAGAGGTATGTTTGATTTCCTGTTTCTGTTGTTAATTTCTTTCTAAATATTTGGGGCCTGAAGTTAAACTGACCAACAGCAACCAACTCCAGAAAAGTTCTAAACAAATGGATGTTAAGCGTGGTGCTGGGATTTGAGTTTTTTCAAATCCTGAGTAAGCCATGCAGAGGAGCTTGGTGACTTTCCAGGGTTAATATAGAATGGAAAATTTCAGGGACCATGGTTAGAAAAAATAAGTTTTTCCCAAATAAAAATGGACATGGTCCAAATTCTGTGCTGACTCAGTAACTCCATTGCAGCTAATGGAATTATACCGAATGGGGGATAAATCAGCCTTGAATTTGGCTCCGTGTGAGTTGCTGAAACCCAAACCTCACTAACAAGTAGAACAGAATAGTAGGTGGAAAGTGGGAATTTGTTTCTTGCTGGTAGAAATAGGCAGGGCACATTTGGTATCTGATGCATTTCTAATTCAGATAGCATGGACTGAAAGTCTCTTGACCCTGATCACACCCACCTCTGATTACAGTGGCTCCCAGTGAGGGGAAGACACAGATAAGTTCATACTGCCACATGGGCATTTGGATGCTTCTCTGATTCACACCAAGAGCTTGAAATCTTGGCCAGATAGGCTGTGGTGCTGGGGTTTCTGATACTTCCTGCTTCTGTTCAGGCTGCCAAGATCTGGAAAGGGCCCTGATGCTGCTAAACCTGGCACTGTCCTGTGTGGCAATGCTTACCCTGGAGGAAGAGCTGTGATTGCTGAGTAGACCCTTTTCTCTTCCTCCTGGGGAAAGCCTATCACCCCACTTCGCCTCCTCTCTCCAGAAAGTCATATCTCCTCCCGCCACCCCTCCACTTTCTTATCAAGCTAATGAAGTTTGTACAGACCTGGGGCCTGCAGAGAGGGCAATTCCCACCTAAGTAAAGGATCCTTGGTTTGTAGCAAAAGTTGTCTCAGCTATAAAGCAGGAAGAGACTAAAGGGAGAAGCTGCTGCTATCTGATATATGGCAGGGTGCCTCTGGCACTCAGTGTGTGGGGGAGGACTGTGACAGAGCTGACTGCAGGTGGGAGGCCACTCTGGCTCTCAGCCTGTTGCTGAGGTAGGGTCCTTTAAGGCCAGACGTTATACAGCAGACATATACTGACTGGGAGGAAGATGTGGGGTCCATCACGTTCCCCTCAGTCCTGGCTACCTGTTGTGTCCCCAGCTCCTTCACTCCTCTCTTGGACTCACTAGGATTCCACATCAGACTGATCTCTCTTGGAGTGAAATGCAAAATCATCTTAATAAAATGACGTCAGCACTGATGAAAGGTGGCCGAGACTAGCGAAGTGAAAATCTGCTTGCCCTATCTGGGAGAGATGCACAGCGACCTGCCAGGACGTGCCAATACTGTGGTGATCAGGGCTGCGAGGGGATGTGTAATGATGCTCGGTTGAACAGAGATATAGAGAGATAAGCAGGTGAGCCACCATAACATGCAGTAAGTCTTGGCTGTGCAGTGACACTGGGTTGGGCAGATGCATGGAGACTCAGAGGTGTGCAGTAACTTGCACAACTCAGTGGCTGAAGGCAGATGTATGGGGACACATTGGGACACAGAGCGATGTACAAGGACATTTGGAAAATGTAAACTGGCTTTTTGGATGCCACGGGTTTAATAAACTTCTGAAATCCTCAGTGCTGCTGCCCAGTTACAGTGCCACATCCATGACCACTCTGCAGTCCTGAAAACACTTCCCAGTGCCATATCTTTATTTCCCATAGTATCTAGTGAAGATAGTTTTAGCCCTGAGGAATCTATTATAGCCTGTACTGTGTACCAGATAGCTTCCCAAAGTGACTGGCTCTTTGTATTCCCCAGTCAAGCCTGCTGCAGTCCTACCACAGGCTCTGGAGTTATATTATGTGTTCTGCTGGAGAGTGCAGTGTTTTTCCCCATCTCTCTTTTCTGAACAGTAGGGAAAGAAACATTCTAGCGAAACTTATGCCTGTTTGTATTGTTGTTTAGCTGACAAAGACCAAGAGCTCTTTGGAGCAGGGTCTATCTATTTCTCTGTGTTTGGAAAGTGCCCAGTCCACACTGAGCACTATTGTAATCCAAATTACATACACAAAACTATGTTAAAAGAACTCTGTTAAGGCTGCAAAGTCAAGCACTCAAAAGTTAGGCAATGCCAGAATTCAGGTTTTCTGTGCAACCTTAATTCAGCCCCCTTGGGCATATTTATCATGATACAGCCTAAAATTACATGATCATATACTACTTTTTACATAGGACCCTACTTCATTCAGTGCAAAGGATGGGCAGTGCTCACTTAATATTCAATATTTTGTTTTATCCTTATTGTTCAGTGTGTGACCTTCCTATAGAATTATTAATTTCCTCCTGGACTTTTCTATGCTACTCATTACTATAGTATTTGAGTGCTTAATAGGCACTAATGGATTTATTTCCACAACACCTTTGTGAGATAAGGGGTTGTTATTATTCCCATTTTACAGATGGGAAAAGATTAAGATCAAAAGCATCCATGAATTTTAGGAGCCCAAATTGAGATGCCTAGGGTCTGGTGGGTTTTTTTTCGGAGAACTTAACAATATGTAGCACTTTATATGTTCAAAGCACAACTCCTATTGACTTCAGTTGCAGTTGTGAGTGCTCAGAACTTCTGCAAATCAGACCCCAGAGTCTAAGGTCAGGCAACCAGAAAATGAGGGACACACAATTATTACAGTTCCCAAGGTAACTGCACCTTTGACCCCTTTGTGGCCTCACTGAGAGCATCCCATGTAAGTCTCCGGCCGGCAGCCATCACCACCGACAGTCATCACCTTTCTCAGGACGAAGTCCGAGGACTCTCTCCCTCTAGACTGGGGAGTTAGGCTGCAGTTCTTCCCGCCATTCACTGTAATTACCCCCAGCAGATCTGAGCTTAGTTCAGTACCAGCAGCTCTGCTCTCTCTCAGGGGCAATGACGGGGTTAACCAGTGACCAGCCAGCCTTTAGAAAGCAAAGAGAAAATCATTACAGAGAAAACATAGCTTAAAAATAATAAACAGCTTATATGCAGGTCTTAGTTTATCAGGTGCCACCCCTCATCCACAGAGAGACCCTGGTAGGAAAAAGGTCCAGATTCTTATAGGAACTTAGGCTCCTAACTTCCACTGATTTCAATGGGAAAAAGGACCTACATACTTTTGAGAATCTGGGCCAAAGTACTTCAGACCCTTTCTTCAGGGACTATGCCTTTTAGTTGCAACCTCATGTCAGTTCTTGGATCAAAGGACAGTGATTTCCTCCCTATGTCAGTATGGTCACTTTTTGACAATTCAGTTCTTTGTTAACATTCTTTAACCAGTTCAAGTCAGTATAGCCAGCATCCCCTAAAGGGGAGAGGCTTCCCCAGGCTTGTTGACCTGCCTGCAGATTTGCATTAAATATCCCTCCCCACTTCCCCATGGTTTTAGTTTCTGCATCCTGGGATAAGCACTAGTTCTTGGGAGACTTAAACTCTGATCTAATCAGCATGTATTGAATTCTGAAAGGGAGAGCCACCTCCTGATGCAAATCTGTCCGCCCCATCCCCCAGTAACATGTGTTTGAATAGACCAAAGGAAAGAGGATATTGTTCTACTCTTGTTTGAGCTCCTTGCAGAATGACTTTGAATGATGTTCTGGGTTCATGCCTCAGCCGTTCACTTTAGAGAGTTAGCTTCAAATCCTGCCTCATGTCATAAGTGAAGAGGAATTCAGGGGCCCCACACTTATCCTGCTAAACATGAGTAGTTGTCTCTGCTTAGAGGAGGCCTACAGCTGGAACAATAGGAGGCCTGCAGGTCTGGATTGATATGCATCAATTGAGCTGTGTGGGGATGGGGCTGCAGATCAGGATTAAGGTATTAGAGTGTGTTATGGGGTACACAAACCCACACTGGCCAGGAAGAGTTAATGAGCTCCTGTAGGCTCAATCAGCCCTGCCCTGTTTCACGTGCAAGAGCAATCAGGCTTGGGAGGCGGTGGGGGGTTCAAAGGAGAGAACCCACTTAATTGGGGGCAAAGTAAAAAGGAGCGTGGACTGGCAGCTCCAGTGTTGTGTGAGAAGACTGAGTGGGTCCAGGAGCTGAGTGAACACTGGTCTGCCAAGATCTCTCTGTGAGTGTGTAGGCCTGACTCAGACTGTTAGTTTGAGTTGTTACCAGGACCCTGTTGGAGAGTATTAAGACAAGCTGCTGCAGCTGGGGTGCCTGAAAGGAAGGGGCTGAAAGCTGATCCCACCTGGGCAGAAGATTCTGGTTGCTTGTGTTTATGTGGGACTGTGACATAGAGATGCTGCTACCCTAGAAGAGGATGAACTTTTTCAGTGGTTTGGCTGGAGAAGACTCTGGAGGAAACTGAGGCAGAGCTGCTGCAGTAACGTACTATGTCATGAGGGAGCATGCAGGGAGCCCAGGCCTGGACTGTGGTACGTTGCAGAGCTGTGTGGAAAGAGAAGCTTGCATAATACTCTGGCCAGTACAATTGGGAGGTACTTTCTTGAGCACCATATCCATCCACATCTGTGACTTGCTGGGGCTGTTAAAGCGGCAAATGCCATTTGGGCAACAGAGCACCAACTCTCTGAACTGTGTCCCCCAAAATCTCATTGGCAGTGCCCTGAAGCTTATTTTAGCAGCAGTGGGGAAATTTCCCCATACAGTTTGTCTCTGTAAAGTCTTGTGTGAATACAGCTGGCAGTTAATGTTCAGAGCTGAACGAAAGCTACCCCCAGACAAGAAAACTAGGCCCCGTATAGAGCAGAGAGCCTCTTCTCATCCCCACTTGTTCCATCCATCATGAAACACCCTGTGATTTCTTGCTGTCACCCAGAAGCGAAGCTGTTGAATGTACCTCAACAAGAGCAATAATTTTGCCTGATGTTAGAGCTGGCTGACTGCTTCTTCCCAGCCCTCCACACACCCTCCACACTGATTTATAGTTTAGAGAACTCTTGCCTCCATAATCCCAGAAGATTCACATTTTCCATTTTATAATCACTCTTCCCGCTTGACACACTCATGAGCAGGACAGGGTGTCTGACGCGGACTCCCTTCAGCAGATCCTATCCTGTATCACATTTTTCAAAGTAAATGTTATTGTTATTCTCTATCCTCCTCCCACCTCCCTTGGTGAAACTGATCTGAAAGCAGATCTTAGTCTTGCAGATTGCAGCTGGGTTCTGATCACAACACATGTTTTTTTAGCAGACCGCTTGCACAATATTTAATAATCTGGTAGCCACTGGTAGTCAACGGTTTGTATAAAAGAATCCAGGGCTCTAGGCCAAGGAAAAACCTTTTTTTCTATTCCTCTGCATGGCTTTGGGATTCTCCATTAGAGTATAGCTTTTAGAAAAATAACTCCATTAGAGTATAGCTTTTTAGAAAAAGCTTTTAGTCTTGATTTCAAAATTCTCAGTGATGGAGAACCCATCATGATCCTGGGTAAATTGTTCCAGTGGTTAATTACTCTCATCGTTTAAAAATGTACACCTTATTTCTAGTCTGAATTTGTCTAACTTCAACTTCCAACCATTGAATTGTGTTGCACCTTTCTCTGCTAGATTGAAGAGCCCATTATTAAATATTTGTCCCCCATGTATGTACTTATAGACTACAATCAAGTCACCCCTTAACCTCTTTGTTAAGCTAAACAGATTGTACTCCTTGAGTCTATCACTAGAAGGCAGGGTTGGTTTTTTTGTTTGTTTTTTTTTATCATTCTTGTGGCTCTCCTTTGAACCCTCTCCACTTTATCAACAACCTTCTTGAACTGTGGACACCAGAACTGGATACAGTACTCCAGCAGCGGTCACGCCAGTGTCAAATATAGAGGTGAAATAATCTCTCTACTCCTACTTGAGATTCCCCTGTGTATGCATCCAAGGATTTCATTAGCTCTTTTGGCCACAGGCTCACAGTGAGGGCTCATGGTCAGCTGATTATCCACCACAAACCTCAAATCTTTTTCAGAGTCACTGCTTCCTAGGATAGAGTCCCCCATCCTGTAAGTATGGCCTAGACATTTTGTTCTTAGATGTATACATTTAGCTGTATTAAAACACATATTGTTTACTTGTGTCCAGTTTACCAAGCAATCCAGATTGCTCTGAATCAGTGACCAGTCCTCTTCATTATTTACCATTCCTTCAATTTTTGTGTCATTTGCAAATTTTATTAGTGATGATTTTGTTTTCTTCCAGATCGTTGATAAAAATGTTAAATATTATAGGGCCAAGAAGCAATCCCTGCGGGATCCCACTGGAAACACACCCACTTGATGATGATTCCTTGTTTACTGTTACATTGTGAGACCTAGCAGTTAGCCCAAGAGGAGAGACTGAAGTGCATCATGGGTGGTAGAGTGTAACCAGGGAGCTTGCCTTATAAAGGAGAATGGGGGCACAAGGCATTCAAACTGCAATTCCTGTGAGGGACCACGGTGGCATTCCAGAATCAAAATATTTTGATTTTCAATGTTTTGCCAAACAAAACTTTTCCATGGGAGGTAGGGGGGAATTTTCTGACCATCTCCAGTTAATGGGAGTTATATGGCTGTGCCATGGGGATATAAGACACCCTCTTCTTCCCCCCCACCAACATTGCAGTGGTTCTTGTTTCTAGTGTGACTTCCTGTTACAGTAGAAATGTTTTGGAACCATCCCCTCCCATCTATCCATAAAGAAAGAGGGTGGACACAACATCCTGCTTGAGAAGCTGACTATACATATAGCTATGGCAGGCCCAAGCACATCAGAGTGCTATACCAGTTCCTACCATAAGAGGACAAGTTGCACTCTGCCTGCTTAAGCACCATGAAGTCAAGTCACCTAATAATGCAGTGTTGCAATGCAAATGTCTTGCCCCCATCTCTGAGAGCTCTGCTTCCCTTTGGGCAGTACTTTGTCCTGATTATAACTTAAAGGAAGGGAGAATGTTTGACCTTAGTGAATTTCTCACCCGGGATGTTTAATACTGTACCAACCCCAGCTGTTCTCACCCTACTCTAGCTCCCTGGAAACTATCTACCGAAACATACACAGACACACCACCGACACAAGCTACTCCTAGACCTATGCACATAATACACAGCTATCCACCCGAACCAGCACATGCCACATATAACCAAGTGCACAGCTGATGTACGCTCATGCACACCACACGCAAACTGGCAGGTACACCCAAAGTCTCTACCCCAGCACTGAGCATGCACAAACACAGCACCCCCTGCCTCCTCACACAGGGTTCATCTGTTGACTTTCCTGCATAAGCAATAAAAACTAACTGGACAGCCAGTTCGGCAGAGGGAAAAGCCAAAGCCAGAATCCCCCCTGCAAGCTGAAGACATCAGGAACCAGCTCTGCTGATGGGTGGCTTTGCACTTGGAGCTGAATCAACTGGCTTCTGCCATAGAGCGAACTGCCAGCTAAACACAAAGGCTCCTTATAGTCTGTAGCTTGTATGGCTGGGTTGAGCCACAAAGAAGACAACTGCAGGAATATGCACCTAAACCACACATGCACACACAGCTACACACACCTCCCACAAATCACACAGACACACACCTTCCAGGAGATAAACATGTGCATATACTTCCATACACAAGCCCAAATGCAGGTCCATGCACACACTCCTCACAAGCCCACATGCAGGACCATGCACACACCCTACAAAAGCTTACATGCAAGCCCATGCATAAATCCACTCAAAAACTCATTCACAGACAAAGTGCTTTACAACAAACTCACATGCAAGTCCATACACACATCATATAGAAACTAATGCACACATTCAGGAAGCTACAGTCTCCAGGCGCTAGTTGAAGTAGATGGAGCAGGCAAGGCTCTTAGAGATGTTGAGCTGTTATATACAAAAGCAAGACCTCAAAAAGGAATGGTCAGCAAGGAGTTTTGAATCTGCACTTTATGGCACTTTAATATTAATTACAGAAATGAAGGGCTGGAAAGGACCTTGAGAAGCCATGAGGAAGGACCAAGTAAACCTAGACTATCCTTGACAGGTGTTTGTCCAACCTGCTGTTAAAAACCTCCAATGATGGGGATTTCACAACTTCCCTTGGAAACCTGTTCCAGAGCTTAACTACCCTTTTACTTAGAAAGTTTTTCCTAATATCTAACCTAAATCTCCCTTGCTGCAGATTAAGCCCATTACTTCTTGTCCTACCTTCAGTGGTCATGGAGATCAATTGATCACCATCCTGTTTATAAGAGCCCTTAACATCTTTTAAATCTGTTATCAGGTTCCCCCACAATTTTCTTTTCTCAAGACTAAATATACTCAGTTGTTTTTAACCTTTCCTCAGAAGATTTTCTAAATCTTTTAACATTTTTGTTGCTCTCCTCTGGACTCTCTCCAATTTGTCCACATCCTTCCTAAAGTGTGGGGCCCAGAATTGTACTCCAGCTGAGGCTTCACCAGGGCCAAGTAGAGCAGGACAGTTCTCTCTCATGTCTTACATGAGACCGTTTGTTTACATTGACCGTCCGCCGGGAATGGCGGACCGCGGCCACTGGGAGCTGCGTGGCTGGGCCTGCTGATGGTCAATGTAAACAAATGGTCTCACGGCCTGCCAGCAGATTATCCTGATGGGTTGCAGATTGCCCACCACTGTCCTAAATGCTCAGTTCCTAGATATGCCATGCAACCCAATGATCAACTCCTAGCTAGACTAAGCCACCTGAGATCAGTTCCTTGCTAAGCCACACTACCTATGCCAATATTTATGAGACTAGTACGGGTTTCTTTTTAAAGTGGCGGCCCAGGACAATAGCAGGCCTGAAATGTCTTTACAGTGTCACAGCGTGGTGTTTGAGTCACAGTGTGGTGATGCAGCATCAAGGCTTCACAAAATGACTCAGTCCCTTAGGACAGAGTGCAGTGGCTATAGGGTATTGAAGCATAGAAGGAGATGATGTCAGGGCTACTTCACATTCATTTGCCTGATAAAAGGTCTGCCACAGATTTAAAGCACATTGACTAACCTAGTGGTTTCCTGTCCCTTGATCCCCATCTTTTCTCCTTCTGCCACATTATAGGGGCTTATCTTAAGGTTCTAGCTAAATACTTTTCCAGGGTATGCTTCTGAGGGGCAGGCCCCCTCTCTTTTCACCAAGTGTTTATAGACATCATACAGTTATGGCAATGTTAAATCTGGACTGATATTCAGAGAATCTGAGCCTAAGTACAGTGAGAGTTTGGTACCCCCCAGGAGCAAACTCTTAATGGACTTATGATATAGGAGAGAAACAGTTGATCCTTTACAACACTGGGCTGCAAAAGGTTGTTATTCTGTGGGTGTCCGTGGCTGCATGTGGGGGCTGGCAGCACTTGCTCAGTTCTGTGTGTGCTGAGTGTGTGTGGTAACAAATTTGAGATGTCTCCTGTATGAACTGTTTCCTCCTGGCTCTCACAGATGGGTCTGATCCAAACAGCCCTTTGGCTGTGTTGCCTCAGCTTCCCCCTCCCCCCGCCCTTCCCCTTTTCAGTTCTACAGAAGGGATTAATCTGATTTCAGCTTTCAGCAGTTAGCTATCCTGGGGGCAAGCAGAAGAGGAATATAAGCCAGAAGATAAATGGTGCCTGTTAGTCTTCTCTGTGTGTCTCAGAGAGTGAGGTTCAGCATTGTTGTTTAAAGGTTGACAGCTCTCCCTCTGCACAGTGTTCCCCAGAGACAAGTGCATAAACCACCAACTCCTCATGTATCAAGTTCCAGCAGGAGGGGATCCAAAAAGGCTTTTAGATGAGGGATTGCTGCTCTCTGACTATTGATTGGTGGGGAGGGAACAAAATGCTCTTCATGAAAAGAGAACCCACATATCTCTGCATCTAAAACCATGAAGCTTAACCCCAGCTGCTGAGCAGGAGGGCACACCCAAGGAGGGAGCACTGGGTGACAGGGAATCTCTTAGGACACAGTTCATCATGAGGGGACTGCTAGGTGCCTGACTTCTGATCTTGGTTGCTTCTCATAAATGGACCATCAGGTGTGATTTAGTGGTGGGAGCAGGGAGATGGGACTGGTGGGTTCTCTTCTGTGCCTTAGTTTCCATATCTGTAAAAAAGGGAATAATACTTGTCTTCCTAAGGATGTTGGTTAGGGATGTCCATGGTATTGGGAAGGGGTTGGGGGTGCATGGCATTCATTCATGCCTTGCAGCATTGGGCGCTTGCAGCTAGCCATTTACCCTTTCCTTTCCTAATGAGCACTTCATGCCAGATGCAGAGTGGGGCTGTTACAGCATTTTTAAAGCAGATGGGCCAGCAAACAGTGCCAGGAACAAGTGCTGTGATCTGTTATTCCACTGAAAGAAAAGGAGTACTAGTGGCACCTTAGAGACTAACCAATTTGTTTGAGCATAAGCTTTCGTGAGCTACAGCTCACTTCATCAGATGCATTCAGTGGAAAATACAGTGAGGAGATTTATATACACGCAGAACATGAAAAAATGGGTGTTATCATACACACTGTAAGGAGAGTGATCACTTAAGATGAGCTATTACCAGCAGGAGAGCGGGGGGGGAGGGGGAGAGAAAACCTTTTGTAGAGATAATCAAGGTGGGCCATTTCCAGCAGTTAACAGGAACGTCCCAGGAGCAGTGGGGAGGAGAGGGGTAGGGGTATAGGAAATAAACATGGGGAAATAATTTTACTTTGTGTAATGACACATCCATTCCCAGTCTCTATTCAAGCCTAAGTTAATTGTATCCAGTTTGCAAATTAATTCCAATTCAGCAGTCTGTCGCTGGAGTCTGTCTTTGAAGTCTTTTTGTTTTAATATTGCGACCTTTAGGTCTGAGATCGAGTGACAAGAGAGATTGAAGTGTTCTCCGACTGGTTTTTGAATGTTATAATTCTTGACATCTGATTTGTGTCCATTTATTCTTTTACGTAGAGACTGTCCAGTTTGGCCAATGTACATGGCAGAGGAGCATTGCTGGCACATGATGGCAATATCACATTGGTAGATGTGCAGGTGAACGAGCCTCTGATAGTGTGGCTGATGTGATTAGGCTCTATGATGGTGTCCCCTGAATAGATATGTGGACACAGTTGGCAACGGGCTTTGTTGCAAGGATAGGTTCCTGGGTTAGTGGTTCTGTTGTGTGGTATGTGGTTGCTGGTGAGTATTTGCTTCAGGTTGGGGGGCTGTCTGTAGGCAAGGACTAGTACTCCTTTTCTTTTTGCGAATACAGACTAACACGGCTGCTACTCTGAAACCTGTTATTCCACTGAGATGAGCTATTTCATGTCATCACTTACGGGAGATGTGGGCTACTTGGTGCATACATTGGTAGGACAAAAGGGAAGCCAGCCTCCATGCCATCAAGTGAGGAGTAAACTCCATCCAGTACAGAGCAGGTCCAGTGATGTGTAAGATGCTGCTTCTGGCCTTTCCTCATGAATCAGGGTATAAGCTGATCACCAGCTGGGAGCCTCAAGAAAAAATAACCCCCACCACCATCATTACATTGAGCATTCAGTGGGGAGATGGGTTATGCCGTCTTCTAAAGAATCTCACAGTCTCCATTGCTGGAGACTAGACCCCAGACTAGATGGACTTTGGGTCTGCTCTGGTATGGCAGGGAGCCAGGGATATTAAACAAGATGATACAGTACAATAAGCAGGCAGAATAGTAGCCTATCTGTACCAGTAATTCTAGCTTGTATGGCAGGCAGGCAGGATATGGCTCTGTGTGTGTGTTTGGAGCTTATTCTCTAAGCTGGAAAGGACCCAAGGTCCTTGAATAAGGTCCCAGATGCTTGATCATGCTCTAGTTAGGGTTTAAAGGATTATATCTGCATCCTAAATTCTGTGAAGATCCCTTATTATCTAAGCTTTCCCTACTGCTGGCTTACAAGGGTCACATCAGGCTCTCTCACAGATACCAAATACCCTTCTCTCTTCATGGCCACAGCTGAGAGTTCAGAATGAAAGTGATGCTCCAGATGGGAAACTAGTCTCTTCTTCTAAGGATGAACTAAATAAATGTCACTTATATATAGGCTGTTACAGCATCTCCCAAGAGATGTGTGGGAGAGTGGATTAGGCCCGGGAGCCATTCCATGGACAAGGGAGGTGAATGGCTGAAAGGAAAAAGAACAAAGCACATTTAGGACAATTCCACTAATTATGGACCATTCATTTTCATCAATTTTGTATCCTCTTAACCAAAGGATCTAGGTAGGTTTTTAATTCTGAGATGGGGCAACGATTAGATCACGGGAAATGCTATTGGTCTCCCCCTGCACCCATATGAGCTATCCACATGCCTCATTCTCTCCTCATCTTGTATGTAATGGATGTTTTGTGTCCTGTCCTGTGCACACATGGTAGTGCACAGCAGTAGAAGATGCTACATGTCTGTATTGAAAATTGTGGGAAAAAATTGTACAGTATATGTAGTATTTGTGAGAGAAAAGACTCTGTCTTACTGCAGGAGCTGTCTTTTTTCTAATGCCTGTACAGTGCCAAGCACAATGGGGCCAAGACATTTTTAAATCAGCAGATCCAGATAATTTGCATCCAAGAATTTTAAAAGAGCTGATTGAGGAGTTAAGTGTACCATTAATGTTGATATTCTGTAAGTCTTGGAACATTGGGGAAGTTCCAGAAGACTGGAAGAAAGCTAGTGTTGTGCCAATATTTTAAAAGGATAAATGGAATGACCTGGGTAATTATAGGACTGTCCATCTAATGTCGATCCCGGGCAAGATAAAGGAGTGACTGATACAGGACTCAATAAAGAATTTAAGGAGGGTAATATAATTAATGCCAATCAACCTGGGTTTATGGAAAATAGATCTTGTCAAACCAACTTGATTTCTTTTATTTGATGAGATTAAAAGTTTGATTGATAAAGGTAATACTGTTGAGATAATATACTTCGACTTCTGCAAGGCTTTTGACTTCGTACCTCTTGATATTTTGATTCAAAAACTAGAACAAATATAATGAACATGGCACACATTAAATGGGTTAAAACCTGGCTAATGATAGGGTCTCAAAATGTAATTGTAAACATGGACTCATCATCGAATGGTTGCATTTCTAGTGGGGTCCCGCAGGGATCAGATCTTGGCCCTATACTGTTTAACCTTTTTTTATCAATAACCAGGAATAAAACATAAAATCATCACTGATAATGTTTGCAGATGACACAAAAATTGGAGGAGAGGTAAATAATGAAGAGGACAGGTCACAGATACAGAGCGATATGGATCACTTAGTAAACTGGGTTCAAGCAAACAATGTGCTTTTTAATACAGTTAAATGTAAATGTATGCATCTAGGAACAAAGAATGTAGGCCATACTTGCAGGCTGGGGGACTTTAACCTGGGAAACAGTGGCACAAAAAGATTTGGGGGTCATGCTGGATAATCAGCTGAACGTGAGGTCCCACTGCAACGCTGAGGCCAAAAGAGCTAATGCAATCCTTGGATGCATAAAGAGGAAAATCTCAAGTCGGAGTAGAGAGGTTATTCTATCTCTGTGTTTAGCACTTGTGCAACCACAGCTAGAACACTGTGTCCAGTTCTTGTGTCCACAATTCAAGAAGGAAATTGATAAATTGGAGGGGGTTCAGAGAAGAGCCAAGAGAATGATTAAAAGATTAGAAAACCCGCCTTATAGTAGTAGTTTCAAGGAGCTCCATCTATTTAACTTAACAAAGAGAAGGTTAGGGTTACTTGATTACAACCTGTAAATATCTCCCTGGGGAACAAATATTTGATAATGGGTTCTTCAATCTAGGAGAGGAAAGTGTAACACAATCCAGTGGCTGGAAGTTGAAGTTACGCAAATTCACACTGGAAATAAGGTGCAAATTTTTAATAGAGAGTAATTAATCATTGGAACAACTTACAACTGTTATGGTGGATTCTCCATCACTGACCATTTTAAAATCAAGATTGGATGCTTTTCTAAAAGCTCTGCTCCAGGAATTATTTAGGGGAAGTTCTATGGCCTGGGCTATGCAGGAGGTCAGACTAAATGATCACAGTGGTCCTTTCTGACTTTGGAATCTCGGAATTTCAGAATCCCCCCTAAGTGCTACCACAATACCTATAATAGATTAGATTGTCTAATGCATTTTCACCAGAAGCAAAGTTAAGGCAGCAATTCACATTTAAAATTAGCATTTTGCAATGTTTAAGTGCTTATTAATTCAATGTTAATGTTTTCTTAACATAGCAAATTGGTTGTATGTCAGGGTGGGGAGGGGACGTGACTGTAATTGTGATGGGTTCGGTCACAGAGATCCCCTTGGGATGTGTTGAGATTACCTCTGAGCCTGTTTTCTCTGCCAGTTTGGGCCTTCAGAACCCTGCCTTGTTGAGCCAGATACGCTAATCTGCTGCAACACAGACCCAAGGTCTGAGTCATGCCCCCAAAGCTGCAGACTTAACTGAAAAAAGCTTAGCAAGTGCTCCTGTCTCCAGCACCCAGACACCCAGCTCCCAATGGGATCCAAACCACAAATAAATCTGTTTTACTCTGTATAAAGCTTATACAGGGTAAACTCATAAATTGTCTGCCCTCTATAACACTCAGAGAGATGCACAGCTGTTTGCTCCCCCAGGTATTAATTACTTACTCTGGGTTAATTAATAAGCAAAAGTGATTTTATTAAATATAAAAAGTAGGATTAAAGTGGTTCCAAGTAATAAAAGACAGAAAAAAAGTAAGTTACCAAGCAAAATAGAACAAAACACGCAAGTCTAAGCCTAATACAGTAGGAAACTGAATACAGGTAAATCTCATCCTCAGAGATGTTTCAATAAGCTTCTTTCACAGACTGGACTCCTTCCTAGTCTGGGTCCAGCAATCACTCACACCCCCATAGTTACTGTCCTTTGTTCCAGTTTCTTTCAGGCATCTCTTTGGGGTGGAGAGGCCATCTCTTAAGCCAGCTGAAGACAAATGGAGAGGCTTCCAGGGTCTTCTATATTCTCTCTCTTGTGGGTGGAAACCCCTTTGTTCTTCTGTGAAAAGTCACAACAACAAGATGGAGTTTGTAGCCACCTGGGCAAGTCACATGTCCATGAATGATTCAGCTTTTTGCAGGCCGACACCATTCTTTACATGTTAGTTTGAATGTTCCCAGGAAAGCTCAGATGTGGATTGACGTCTCCCAAAGTCCATTGTCAGTTAAGTGTTTCTTGATTGGGCACTTACTGAGTATAGTCCTTTCTCAAGAAGCTGAGCAAATGCTTCACTGAGACTACTTAGAATCAAACACATTGAGATACAAGTACATAGCCAATATTCATAACTTCAAATACAAAAATGATACACACATATAGACAGCATAATCATAACCGAAAACTATAACCTTTCCATAGACACCCCACTTGACCTCCTCTGTACAAGACCTGGTGCAACCATAGAACCCTGGTTGCAACAATGGTCTATACTGTCACAGTTCATGTCAATAACGTCACAGTAATTATCTATGGTCATCTAGGGCTTCCTTGGTGTCACTGTGCTGCACACCATGGTTCCTCAGAACTTCACAGCAGCAGTGAGAGAAGTTGGATCCTCCTGCTCTGAAAGCACAGAACCCCAAACACATGATCTAGAGAAGAATCTCTCTTAAATGGGAGCCTATGACACAGAGCTGAGCAGTTCTGATTCTAACCAGTAAGGGCAGCAGTGCACATTACAACACAATGTAAATGCAATTTAAAATGTACTCTGTGTTAAACATATCTTTCAGATTCTCCCCCCACCCCTGATATTTAAATGAAGCTGTCAGTATTGCCATCGCCAGGCATTCAAAAACCATGAGTCAGGTCCCTCAAAAATCATGAAATATGGTTTGAAAATCATGAGATTTTTAAAAATTATAATATATTTTGGATTTTTTCTTATTTGCCTTCTAGCCTGTTAACTCGTTAGGTGCACTGGGATCATATTTTCAAGCTTTTCTGCAGAACCATGTGAGATAGAAACTTCTTTTTTAAAAAAAAATGAAAGCTTTGATTTTCACATGATTCCAGAAGGTGGGACTTCAAGAAAAACAGCAAATATCATGAGACTTGCCAACACTGCTCTCTACTGACACCTGAATTAGGGCTCAGATCAATCAAGAAAGCAGGGTCCCACAAACTCTTCTTCAATTGTGTGTATGAGTGGGGTGGAAGGTGACAATTACTGTAAAGATCGGGTGTTGGATAGCATAGGATCAGAGTTGGGCCTTCAGAGGTCTGGGATTCTCCTAGTACCGTCAGACTACAGTGGCACGATTAAATTAGGCCCTGTCTCTGCAGCTGTCTGATCTCTCAGTTTCCACTGGTAGGTGATTTTGGGGAGTTTCCCCCCTAAACTCCAGTCTATGCTACAGTACATACCAAGGCAGCCCCTAGCTCACAGTCGTCCACTCCAGGAGTGTACATGTTGACAATCACTTCCGTCCCAATTCTCCTGGAGCGCACATCAGCCATCACCAGCACGTGCTGCTAAACTTTTCGATGAAGCAACTCTGCACTCTGTCCCCTGACATCATGTTCAGCTCTGCTTAGTAGTTACCTCTTCCTACTACCCACACACACTTACTCCCTCTGGGCCCGCCAGGTGCAATTATTTGTGGAACACATGATAGCTGCATGTGTGGAATGTCCTGTCTTTCTGCTTTCTCCTCTTTGAAAGTGATGCAGGGAAATTCTTCCCCTCATGCACACTTATGGATGCAATGTACATACAGATCTCTCTATATAAAATAGCCAGGGTCACTTCTCTATTTTTAGTCTGCCTGGAAATGTTTTCCTTGCTGTGCATTTCTTCTGACACTGATTTCCAGTACTGTTTTGTGCTTACTGTTTATTTTTTGTTTTTCATCATAAAAAGCCCCACAAAGGCAATAGCTTTGGTTCTCTTGGCCCAGGGATCAGAGTGGAGGTAAGTAGGAAACAATGGCACTCAAAACATGCCCACAAACCCAAGCTCCACCCATAATCCCAAGGCAGCTGGATATTTCTGCTAAAATGATCAACAGACATTCAACAGTGGAAGTTTCTGATATAATCATTAGGATTCTGAGAGAACAGCCCATTAAAATGAAAACAGACAGCTCACACCTCTCAGAGTCTGTCTGCAGACTCAGACAGGTGGCCCTGCAACAGGCATATTCAGTGGTTTTCCTCATAATCACTGGGGCTAGAAACAAGCAATGCTTGAACCCTGCAGAAATCTGTTGGAAGCTCTGGTACAGATACCATCCCTCAGTGGCACAAGCCCACCCCGTGTGCCTATTATACTTAATGCTTATCTAGCACAATGGATCCAACTGCATTATTTCCTTTTATTGATTGCTGTTTGGCTCCCTGGGACAGCTCCAGTAAGCATAGATGAGACGGAGTGAAATAACAACTAATCTGTTGCTGTGCCAGTATCTTATGTGTTAGGTGCATGGTAAGTGTTTCCTGCTATGCCTCAAATAATTTGTTACCGTCACCACTGTAATAAGGAATGAAGTGCTAATTCTGGGCAGCAGCTGGAAACTTCATGGGGTTTGATTTCTGTATTCACTCTGTACGTTGCTAAAGTCAAGGCACGTTTGAACAATTTTACAGCACAACGTGTGTGTCACTAACTGTTGTTTAAGCCCCATAATAAAGGGGCCAGGCAGGTGGCTAACTCAAAGCACAGGGGGCAAGGGAAAGAGAATGTACAGAGACAATGAAATGAGGGCAAGAGGCAGAGCTGGGATGAAAGACAGAGAGAGAGAAGAGCGGAAGAAGCAGCATCAGGAAGGGGAGGGAATTCTGGAGAGCATAATTATTTCTTTATCTTGATTCTCAGCAGAATCTCTGTTTCTGGATCAGGATGACATGCCCTTCCCCACTGATTCTGCTTTTGAACTGGGCTCATGCACCCTTCCAGCTGGCTCCGCATAGCACTTGTTCTGAAAAAGACTTAAATGTATAAACCCTGGGAGTTCTGGGATTAAACTGTTACGGCCACAGAACTCTCACTCCAATGTCTATATAAACAGCATGTGTTTTTGCTTGCATCCATATGGGGCTTGCCCCCAAGGAATGATTTACTTTAAAGAGCTCTGGTATTGCCCAGTCTCACCATTTTATTGCAAGTCTTGCAATATTTGGTGTTTTTTCTTAATATCCCAGCTCCGCAAATATTCTGGTTAGGTGAGAATCTGCTTTTTTTAAAAAGAAGTTTCTAGCTCTCTGGGCTGCAGCGAAAAGCTTGAATATGTGTTCCAAGTGCACTCTGTCAGCTCAGCAATCAGAAGGCAATTTTTAAAATTTCATAATTTTTAAGCCAGTCTCATTTTGGGTGGGGCTGATTCGCCGTTTTTGCACACTTGGTGTTGGCAATACTGGAGCTCACACCAAACAAGCATTCCACAGCTCTCTTCAGCTCCGTAGCTGAGAAGAACAGTAAGGTGAGGGGAGAGCTGGCAGTAGCAGGAACGGAGACCCACAAGTGCCCCCTGTGACCCAGAAAGGGGAGAACCCCCCACAAAATGGAGAATTGACAGAAAAAAGAGAAATAGCAGTGCCCTTAGGGGTCAGTTCATTCTCGCGTCTGTGCAGGCCAAATCCTTCCCGAAGTTACATCTCTGCAACCCCATGGATTCAATAGAGTTGTATGGTATAATCAAGAAAGGATTTAGCCCCAGAATTAGGTACCTAAATACCTTTACAAATCTGGGCCTAAATTCTGAGTCTGTTTTCCTATTGACAGAATCATCCTGTAAAGTTCCTGTTGGTCCTGGTATTTGCAAAGCACTTACCTCAAAACTAACCATTCCAGTTGTAACGTGCCCTGCAGTGCTGTCAATGACATCTGAAGTTGGGCAGGAGACTATTGCACCTTGCTTTCAAACGGGTGATGTGGGCTGTGTCTTGCCTTAAGGGGTATGGCTTGGGAAGAAGGACAAGAGTGGGATTTAATTCACTCCTTTCTCCTGTCCTGTGAAAAGGTAGTGACTTATAAGACTTCATGTCTTATGAACCCTTTTGAGAACTTGCCCCATGATGGAACAGCCAGAGACTCTGATCTCATTGAAGTCCTTGGCAAAACTGTCATTGACTTCACTGATTGTAGAGTTAGAACAATGCTGAGAGCTTTTGAAAATCCCACCCAAAAATGTCAACCGGGCATGTTTCCTAAAGCCACAGGCTAACCGGAGTTTAATTCATTCACTTTATACCCTGTATCTAGCAACTTCTCATTCAGCCTTAGCTAACCAGCTTCCTCCAGAGCCGAATATTTTAATTGCATTCTGTTACACAGTGATACAAGTAATGGCAGGAAATCTCCACTTTGCTTATATCAACTCTGAAAACACTGATATCTCTCTCACTACCAACTGGCTGTTAGGAGACCATTTCAGTCTCCAAGGGATTGAGGAACAGTCTTCAGGGAACATGAGGAATAAAGGATCTTCAGTGCATAGACATCAAGGTGATTGTTGCCTTTATAAATAAACACAGGTAGAAAGGAAAGAACCCAAGTTGGGCAGAGAGAACCCACAATAAGGGAGTCCAGATTTGTTGGCTCTATGTCATGGTTAGAAGAAAGGATGGGGAACCAGAAGGAACCTGGGCTTGAATCCTGGCTGATCCCATTTTCTCCTTCCATTAACAGTGAACCCTATGCTAGTTATACAACCTCCTTGTTGTGCCTCAGTCAGTTCAAATGGAAAAGTGGGGCTGAAAACCAAAAATAAATTGCCACCAAAATAATCCACTCCAATCCCCATGGAATTGCTGAACAAGACTGTTTGTTCCACTTCAGAGTAGCTTTCAGAGGTTATTTTAATCCCTTTTTAGCTGCAAATATCATTTATCAGAAGAAGCATGGGCTGGTTGCCAGCTCTTTCAGAGCTTTGACAGTCCAGACGGGAAAAGGCTTTCAAAAATAACTGACTGCCCTTCTACTGCATATTTCCCTGCCCAAGGGATATTTGGGATGTAATAATGGGAAACAGTCATCTGATGGAGCAGAGCTCAGGGACTAGTATTGTTTGCTTGGAACCAAAGATTCCCGTGGCATATTCACTAGTTAGTTCCCAGGCTTCAGAGCTTCCTGTCACTGGTGTTAATGTTTTCAAAATCAACACAACAATCATTAGGAGGCAAGACGCCTGGGACTGGATGAGCAAAGGGCTATGGAGTCTTTCATCTCTAGGTCACTGGTCTGAATGTGAACCTAGCTAATAGTGACCATTTTATGGGATTCAGTGGTCTCAATGGGTTGATGGTTTCAACCCGGTTCGTAGTAGATATATCCATTTTTATGTTTTTTTAAAAGCATCATATTTGACACTAATTGGCATTTTCAACGGAGAAGCAAAATACGGAACAGGCCACAAAGCCTGAACAATTTTCCTCTGAGCCATGTTGACAATGGACAGATTATGGGAAGTTTCTCTACTTCTGTGGATAAATAAAAGGCTTCAGACTCCAGTGCTTTTAACCTGGGATCTTTTACAAGCACCAACTTAATTTTAAAATGTTCTAAGAATAGACTGTGAGCTGTGGCCGATCATCAAATTTCACCGCACAGGGGGAGGTAGGCAGAAATGAAAGGGGTGACAGGTGGGTGTGTACAGTACAGTGGATATGGTTTGGTGGGAGGGGTGTGTGGAAGGACTTAGGAGGATTTTTTAATTCTCCCTGGAAAATGTTGCTAGATTTTGTTTTTCTGTCCTTCTCTAGTGTTTGCATTGACTTTGAAAGTTGTCGACAATGGGAACCTCAGCCAGAGAGTCTTTCAACAGCAGTGTGCTTTAAAAGGGGCATCTGAAATAGTGGTCACCAGGAGAGCCACAAGCAAGTACTAAATAAGTCTGGGTGAATGGATGGGACATTGGGGCCTGTACCAATCTTGGGGAGAGTATGGAGAGGAGGTCCCTGGGCGAATATGGAAAGGAGGTCCCTGGGCAAGTATGTTTATAATGGCTATGAATTATTTGCACCTAATTTTTCTTTTGACTTGATACAATAAAACCCATTCCCACCCCACTACCCAAGGCCTGATTGCGTATCTTGCCCCATCATGCAAATTCCTGTATTTTGCAAACCATGGTATAAATTGCAAACTGTAATAGAAGCTGACTTCATACTGCATTAGTAGATATTGATAAGCTGTGCCCATCCTGGTAACATCCTTGTTTCTTTATGTTCCTGATATGTTTCAAGGAAGGGATTGGGGTAACTAAAATAAGTAAAAACAAAACGTAAGTGATAGAAATAGAGCTGTTCAAAGATGTCAAGATTTAGATGAAAAAATGTCAGCGGATATGTTTTCATTTTTTCACCAGCTAGGTGTGAAAATACAGTTGCCCAGGAAGAATGGGGTGGCACATGTGTTTTGGGTTTTTTACAAGTTTACTGGTTTTTACAAGTTTAAATGAGGGTATTGCTCCTAATGGGTCTGCCAACCTGTCATTTGTAGAACCCTGTCACTCTCACTGCAGAGTGAAGGCACCATGACTTGTTTCAGAGTAACAGCCGTGTTAGTCTGTATTCGCAAAAAGAAAAGCAATACTTGTGGCACCTTAGAGACTAACCAATTTATTTGAGCATAAGCCCAAACCCACTCTCCTGTTGGTAATAGCTTATCTAAAGTGATCACTCTCCTTACAATGTGTATGATAATCAAGGTGGGCGTTTTTTCCTACCCCTCCCCCCCAGACGTTCTTGTTAAACCCTGGATTTGTGCTGGAAATGGCCCACCTTGATTATCATACACATTGTAAGGAGAGTGATCACTTTAGATAAGCTATTACCAGCAGGAGAGTGGGGTGGGGGGAGAGAAAACCTTTTGTAGTGGTAAACACCCATTTTTTCATGCTTTGTGCGTATAAAAAGATCTTCTATACTTTCCACTGTATGCATCCGATGAAGCGAGCTGTAGCTCATGAAAGCTTATGCTCAAATAAATTGGTTAGTCTCTAAGGTGCCACAAGTACTCCTTTTCTTTTTATCATGACTTGTGCATCTCTTCTCGAAAAAGTGTAGATAAAAATTATTGCTGGCTTGTGTTACATCTTCTGAAATCCAACAAGCCAAATATTCTTTTTTAATGAAGTACGACTGTAATTTGATCATAAGAATAAGAAAAATAAGGTAATAGCAAAGATAAATCTACTCAGCACAGTGTATTATTTACCAGTTATGTCCAATCCCATGTCATTATTTGGTTCAGGCTCCATATAAAATTGACTGCTGACTTTAACCTCTGCATCAGAGAGTGTCCCATACCTTGAAGGTATTATAATGTAGATTGAAATGGGAGTGGGAGATCACCATGCAAGGGAGTGAGGGACTGCTCCCAAGCCAGGGAAAGGAAGAGGTGTATTCTCTCTCCTCCCCTCTACTTTAACCTCAGTTTAGAGGTGCATTATACACACAAAGTCACCCCACAGTTCAAGCTCCATCCACCATTGGTCTGAACCAGAATCCCAGTTCCTAACACTCCAAAACTTGGTGGACCTTCAAATCTCAATCCATACTTTGCTGTTCAGACCCATCCCTGATATAAAAACTTAAAAGTGCTGAATTCCCCTGTGACTTAGAGGGAAAGGCCCTGCAAGTGGACCTGAAGTTCTTTGAAACCTGCCAGGGACTCCATGTGGACAATGGGTGGCACCTGGTAAGCTAAGACCTGCACAGAAGTTATTATTTTTCAAATGTTTTCTCTGTACTGCTTTTGTTTGAATAAATAAGACTGATTTTATGAAGGCTGGCTGGTCACTGCTTAACCTTGTCATTGCCCCTGAGAAAACAGAGCTGCAGGTGCTGAACTCAATTCAGATCTTCTGAGGCAATCCCAGTGAGTTTGCAGGAGGAATTGCAGCCTAAATCCCTAGGCTAGAGGGAGAGTTGTGGGACTCCTCCCCGAGAAGATTGGTAGCTAGAGGCTGAAGATCAAAGTGGCCTGCCCTCAAGAAAGCCATGAAGAGGTCAAAGGTACAGTTAGCCCTGGAACTCTGATAGCCTCTTCACATATGCTCTCTGGTCCTCATGCAGTTAAATGTGCCAGGTGGAAATGTCCTTCTCCCTGCAGTGTCTCCATTGGATGAAACTCAAAAGGTTCAAGTGTGGCGGGAAACGTTGATGCCACAAGTGGATCTCTAATCTGGAGAATAAAGGAGTCCGGGTTTCTTTGCTGCTACGTCCACGTATATGTACTAGGCATCTGTGACATCTTAAAAAGTTATGACTTCTCAATGTACACGTGCTGTGATTGATGGGGACACCAGGTTTTACACATAAAATCCATATTTCAGCCCAGTGTTAATGGTATTACTAATAAAGGAAAGAAGTAACACATTAACCACTTAAAGGCCTGATCACCACTGACGTTTATGGGCTTTGGATCTAGCCTTAAAATCCAAAAATTCAGGGCAACAAACATGGAATAAGGGAGAAGACCAAAGAGTCTTATTCAAGAAAAGGAGGAAATTGAGGGGGTCTGATGCGGACATCAGGTGTGTTGATCCGGGTTGCTTTTCCTGTTGTTAAAATTGAATTCATTTGTAATGAACTTTGGAGATTTTTGGTTTCGTGAACATCACAAATTCTAACTTTCCTGTGCTGGGTTTCCCCCCTCATTTCTAGGCTTGTTTGTAATGGAAAAATCTGAGCTACTTCCTGTAAATAGCTTCACCGTGCGCTGTGGCTGTGCTGAAGTTCACGTCTGGGGGTTTTCTGTAGCTTTTTCTCAGCGTGCCGTGAAGTGCTGTAATGTGGCAGCGCTCCCAGTCCCCACTGCAGGCCCAGAAAGAATGAGAATGGTAGAAGCAGTTGTAACCCCAAATCCCACAGAATGGAGCAGAGCACTCCCAGCTGGTGCCCCTGCCACCCAACTTTCTTTGCTGCATTACACTTTTTTCCACTGTGTTTTTTGCTGGCCAAAGCTCCTTGAAATCCACTGTTGATTTACTTGGTCAATAAATATCCTGAGGAGGAGGAATGAAGATGTAAGCATCTCTGCCACATCTGAGCACTGTGCCAAAGCTTCCAGAAAACAATTCCAAATGGTTCAAGTGAATGCTGGAAGGGCTGATTTAGTGTCTCAGCACAGGTTTGAAAATGCATAAATCCCCTCCTCACCAGATTCACAGCCTAAAATACCATCTGGGCTGTCTCTGCTCTTCATCCTTCCTGTACAGATAGATTAAATCTGATGTAGATTACTCTGTGAAGATCTGTTGGGTCAGATATTAAAAACAGAGGTTCTGCATGGACATTAAAGCTGCCATAGTGCTTCCTGCAAGAGAGGGAGTTTGTTCTTGGCCCAGAGGTCCTCTTCCTATTATATTTTTGCAGTTTGGCTGTAGCCCTCCACCCCAGAGGTGAGTGCACTTCAGTGCATTGAGTATATGTCGTATGTAAAGTGCTTTAGGATAAAAGTTGTTATATTTCCATATAGCTGCTAGTGGTTTTTTGCAGTAGCCTCACAAACTTTTGTTGTTGTTTTGAGGGAGAGCGGAACGGAGACTGAAGTGGGGGTGGATCGTGTTGAGGTGAGAAGGGTTTAGGGAATCGAGGGAGCAAAACAGGAAACCAGAGACTTGGGGGCAGAAGACTGGTGGAGGGAGACACTCAGAAGGATGGAGAAGGAAAGAATGACACCTCTCTACACCTTAGGGGCTGGGGGGGAAGTAAGTGGAGTCGCCTTCCCAGTAGTCAGTGGGGGAATGGCTTATTGGTTTTTTTGCATGTCTGTTTAAGGTTGGAATTTTCAGCTTCTAATGATCACATACATTGGCGGCACAGTTTCCCCTAAAAGCCCATAAATCACACTTAAAAACAGTGATTTCTTATTTCTTTGAATCACCTAGTTTGAAGGCAATCTCATGATTTTTGGGGGAGTCTGACTCATGATTTTTGAGCACTTAGGATTGGCAATACTGGAACAAAGGATTCTTCCTTCACTGTGAGCTGCATGCACTCATCTGTAAAATGCCTATGAATCCTGAACATACTGTCCAGTCAAGAGGCATAATCTCAAAACTCAGGGGGAGGGTTTGTCCTCTACACAGCAGTCCGGAGCTTCCTGACTCCTTCTCCATTTTAGAAAGATCATTTGACACACTACTTTTTGGGATTGGTTTCAGAAGACATTTTAAGGCTTTCAGTTTTTCGATTGATAGCTGGTAAAACTTGCTCAAATTATACAGCTTTTTTGCCAGTTTAAAAAGTTCAAGAATCCCTTTCCTGCCCTCTAAAAACAAGCACAGGAATTACACAGTATGCACCTCTTGATTGCCTTTATCTCTCTCCCTTTCCTCATATTTGTTGGCCTTGTTCCAGCTCTTGGTCAACTTTATGCCTAGGAAGCTGATTGCTGGCAGTGACAATCAGAGGGGCAGGACATGTAAGGGCCAAAACAACCAAAAGTTGCTTTCCAGCATCAGAGAAAAAGAATAAATTCCCTTGATTTTTTCACTGGTAAATGAACATACCATTAACTAGAAAATCCAAAGCGAATCTGCACTTGCAAGCACATGAATTACTGCAGAGAATGCATGCATCTTTTAACAGCAATCTTTTAAGAGCAATCTTGATGTAAATGTAATCATGTAACAGACATAGAACCATGGACTCCAGCAAATTCCAGATAGAAGACAGCAGTGCTCCACCCTTAGAACAAGGAGTTGAAGCCCTCATGAATCATTGTCATTGTATACTAGTCTTGATGGCTGACATGCTGGCCCACTATGGCCCCTTCATTCCCATCACCCACACACATTTCCTTGGGTTTCTGACACCCTGTGCCAAATGAAGAGAAAGGGTGGACAGTCCAGCACTAGTGGTAGAAAATGAAGACTGATACAAACAGGATGGAACATAATGAATGCTTCCAAGCCTATGCTGAGGCTGTATTACGGGCCAAGAAAATCTTCCTTTCTGCAATGTAATGCTAAACTGTATTATATGGTTCAGCTACAGTAGACCCTCGCTATAATGCCCTTCGCAATAGCAAACCCTGGGTTATAGCAAATGTGGTCCCTAGATCCCACCTTCATCCCTGAGCGCTGAGAGGTCCTCCAGCCCTGGGGCTGCGGCAGGGGCTGACTGGTCCTCTGGCCCCGGGGCCATGGCCAGGGCACAGTGCTCCTCCAGCCTTTGGTCACAGCGCTGAGGCACAGAGCTCCTTTAGTCCTGGAGCTATGGCTGAGACTGAGAACTCCTCCAGCCCTGGGGCCATGGCAGGAAGAGAGAGCTCCTCTGGCCTTAAGCTCACAACAGCCATCAGTTAGTGCATAAAAGTGAACGTGTCTCTGGTGTATCTCTCTGAGAAGGAAGTTCTGTAGCCATCCCAAATCTGGTACAAGAGCCAGACCTGCTAGTAGCAGCCCTGTAATCTACTGTGGACAAAGTATACGTGACATGATGTCGGAAGAAAACTAGTGCCAGAGGAGAATAGAAACAGAAGGAAAACTGCAACAAAAGTTGCAGAAAGAAAGGGGAAAAATGGTACAAGGGTTGTAGGATTGATCTCATCAACATGCTGCTCTTCATTGTCCTAGAGAACTTCAGCTTTGGTAGACCGTCAGAATGAACAGACTGGAAGCAGTATTTTGAAAGATTTTGCATTGCTGCAAAACTCCTTAAGAAACAGGAGATATTCAAGTATCCTCTTTAATTTATGCTTTGAGAAAGCAGGCAGAACATACGTTTAAATCATTTACCTTTACTGAAGACAGTCACAAAGATGACTATGAAAAAGTTCTGGCTATGTTTGATGTATACTTTAGTCCTCAGAAAAATGTGGTTTATGAAAGAGCATGTTTTCACCAGAGAATTCAGGAATCAAGAGAAAATGTTAAATCTTTTATAAGAACTTTGCATGCACTGTCTGAAAACAGTGACTTTGGAACATGAAACATGAAAATATCAGAGACAGGCTGGCTATCAGGTTATCAGACAAGAACCTCTTATAGCAACTATAATTAAAGATAGACTTAAATTTACCCACAGCTAAACAGATAGTAAAACAGTCTGAACTAATCAAACAGCAGAACAAAAGGCAGGAGTAACTTGAAAAACCTGAAACTAGCTTAGATGCTACAAACAGACACAGCATGAGTGGTAAAAGTAATTATCATGAGACCCTTAAGGCTCAGAGAGGCAAATTGCAGGCAAACTAAAAAGCCTTTCAGACTAAACGTACAAGATGTGGAAAAATTCATAGCCCAACAGATGTATGTTTAGCCAAAGGCACAAGGTGTAATGAAGGCACAAAATATGGGCATTTTGCAGTAAGGCAGTCAGGGAATTGACTAATATTACAAACAATCAAGAGCCATTGTTTCTGGGATCTATCATGTGTGATGACACAGAGCCTATCTGGAGGGTGAAACTGAATATTAATTATAAGACTTTCAATTTGACTCAGGAACAGACATCTCGGAAGGAATTTACAATCACCTTCAACCCCTCCCAGAGATGAAATCACCTGACACAGCCCTGAGGTGTTCTGAACTGCATGGGTCAGTTCACCACAGAAACAACTTACAAAGACGAAAGCTATGCATTCAGTGTGTACATGATCAAAGGATCAAAGACCAACATCAACCTTCTCAGCTGCAGCATGGCAGCTATGATGGGCTTAATGAGAAAGATGGAAGAATTTGCTGGAGTATGTGGTAATATTGGACTTTTGAAAGGAGATCTAATACAAATAACCTTAAGAGACTAATGCTGAACCATATGGTGTACATCCACCTCCTAGCATTTCTATTCCGTTATTTCATAAAGTGGAAACTGGCTTAAGGAGAACGGAACATTGTGATAATCAAGACAATCTGTGAGCCAACAGTATAGTGTGCCCCAATGGTCCTGATTATAATTGGAAAAATACAAATGTGTGTGGATCTTAAAAGACTTAATTAAGCAGTTGTGAGAAAAAATATATATTCTCCCAATATGGAGTGACTTTCTCTCCAAAGTAAAAGGAGCTACAATATTCTGCAAAATGGGTGGCTCAAGTGGATTCTGGCAAATTCTTTTACCCAAAAAAAGTATTAAACTGACTACACTGATCACACCCTTTGGCAGATTTTTCTTTCAAAGATTACCTTTTGGGATTACCAGTGCATCTGAAATTTTCCAAAGAAAGATGGCAGAATTGATAATGAATACAAATGGAATTGTTGTTTTCCTGGATGATACTTTGATATTTGGGTCTTCAATGGAAGAACACAACAAAAAAATCTCACCTCAAAGAGCTATCCTGGGTAGGTAATCACTTCATCAGTCCTAAGTGCCTTCAGCGGACATCAGAATAAAGCACCAAGTGCTGTGAGGAACTATCATCCTTCTTCACTGAAAAGATCATGTAGATTCCAGAAAGCTTCCAAACAACATGGATCCGTTCTGCCTGCATACACCAACCAGCAGCCCACCTACATTTCCAAAGTTCAGGACGTTCACTCATCAAGAAGTTCTGGATGCCCTAAAGGAATCTCAGCCCAAGACTTATGAATCTAACCCACGTCCCTCCTGATTTGGGAAAGAGAGTCATGAGCAACCAGTGCCACTCCTGACCAAAACAGCAATGCCTCAAAGAGGGAATCTTCCCTTCCTTCTTCAGACACACAATAGTCTGACCAACACTGAAGAAACTCACTCTGGATACATTGGCCCTACCCAACTACTGCCCAAACCTTAATTCCTGAGTAAGCTCACAGAGAAGCTAGACAAAAGGTAACTATAGGGTCATATAATTTAAGCTAATATTCTAGAACTGGGTCATATAATTTAAGCTAATATTCTAGACCTGGCACAATCTGGATTCATGCCAGGACACAGAACTGAAATTGCTTAAGTGGCACTGATGGATGAGCTCTTCCTGTCAATGGACAGAAGGCAGACACGATAATCCATTTTCATCCTCCTGGACCCCTCTGCAGCATTTGAAATGTTGACCATGAGAAAGGCTGCGATTTAATCACGGAAGTCACAGATTCTGTGACTTCCAAAGACCTCGGTGACTTCAGCCAGCCCTGGCTAGGAGCTGCACCGGCGGCAGCAGGCGGACCTCCTGCAGCTCCTGGCCACTGCAGGCGGCAGGAGGACCCTCGCAGCTCTCTGGCAGGTGGGACCTCAGGAGCTCCCAGCCTCTTGGCGGCAGAGGGATCCCCCAGAGTTCACCGCCACCATCAGAGGGGGACCCTGGAGCTCCCAGCCCACCTGCAGCTGCCCTGGCTCCTCATTTTATCATGGATATTTTTAGTAAAAGTCAGGGACAGGTCAGGGGCTTCCTGAATTTTTCATAATTCCCCGTGATCTGTCCGTGACTTTTACTAAAAATATCTGTGATGAAAATCTTAGCCTTAACCAGGAGATACTGCTGTCTTGCCTGTGAGAAGTGTAAGGAGTCAAAGGTAAGGCACTAAAATGGGTTGAGTCCCTCCTGGAGGGAGACACCCTATGAGTAGTGATGGCAAATGGCACTTCCCTTGTGGAGTCCCACAAGGATCAGTTCTCTCTCTGGTCCTTTTCAACACCTACCTGCAACCACCAGATGAACTAGTCAGACATCAGGGCCTCGATTGCCAGCAATATGCAATAACACAGCTGATGAGGATGAAGAACAGCTGGCTGAAACTGACCCCAAGCATGACAGGAGCATATGCTGGTGGGCAGAAGAAAGGGCATTAAAGAGTTTGCAGCCACAGTGCAGTCTTCTTTGGGTGAAGGTACTCACCCATGATTGGTCAATTCAGTCCATAGATTAGAAGTGTTCTGGGATGCCTTCTGGACACTGAGCTGTCACACAAAATGCATTACTTGTGGATGCTGCTACCATTTCTGGTCAGCTAGAAAAGTGGTTCTCAACAGGGGCATGTATACTCCTGGAGATACACAGAGATCTCCCGGGGTACATCAACTTATTTAGATATTTGTGTAGTTGTACAACAGGCTACGTAAAAAGCACTAGCGAAGTCAGTACAAACTAAAATTTCATACAATGACTTGTTTATACTGCTTTATAGACTATGCTACACTGAAATGTAAGTACAATATCTGTATTCCAATTGATTAATTTTATTATTATATGGTAAAAATGAGAAAGTAAGTAATATTTCAGTAACAGTGTGGCTGTGAGACATTTGTATTTTTTTCTGATTTTGTAAGAAAGTAGATTTTAAGGGAGGTGAAACTTGGGGGTATGCAAGACACATCAGACTCCTAAAAGGGGTACAGTAGTCTGGAAAGGTTGAGAGCCACTGAGCTAGAAGACTCCATCCCACCCTGGTGGATGATGAGCTGGCCTCAGTTATTCATGCATTCATCATCGTTCAGCCGGATTGCAATGCAATGCAACATACTTGGGCATGAAGCGTTCAGCACTGAGGAAACTCCACCTAGTACAAAATGCTGCAGCATGTCTCTCAGCAGCACGGGCTACCGTAAACACATCAAACCTGCCCTCCTGCTTCCCATACCATTTCAAATCAAGTTCAAGGTCTCAGTCCTTATCTTCAAGGCACTTAATGACCTGGGCCCTGGACAGCTAAAAGCCTGCCTAAAGCTCTAGGATGAAGACTGTGATTGAAAATGTTGCTTCTCTGGCCCAATGGAACTCTCTACGAGAAGGGTAAAGCTTGTTCATGGGGGAAACAGAACTTTCTTGGGGGCCAAGCCAAGACTGTGGCATGAATTCACCCAGGAACAAGAACCATCACAAATCTCAGCTTCTTCCTCTCCAAGTGCAAGGCACATTTCTTTGGCCTTTGCCTTCTCTAACATAAGCATATAGCAACACGGATATTATATTAAAAAAAAAAACCTAACACCTTACCAAAACAGGACACTTCACTGTGCATGCTTCTCCCCCTGGGGAAAGGATTAGAGAATGAACAATGGGTGACACTGTACGGGGACACTTTGGCAAACCAGTAAAGTGCCTGAAACCACTATGGCTTATTGCTAAAAGCAGCCAAGTCAGCAGGCTGTAAATAGCCAAGTCAGCAGGCTTAGCTTAACCAAGGCAGGAGGGGAGGGGGGTTTTTGGTGCCACAGAGAGGGCAGCTTGATCCCCTGTCCTTCTTGATAAGGATTGTGTTGAAGTTGCTGATACATGCATCTTAGAAGAGCAGGATCTGCCCCAGGAATGTCTATTGGGGCCTCAAGGCTGCAAACTCTGGGAAAAACCCACACCTGGTTAATAGATAATCAGGAGGAGCCTTTTGCTTGCCCATTGGAACTGCTTGCTTAACAAGTTTTCTTTAAGGGACATGTCATTCTATTACTAATGTATAAATAACGGGGGAAGGTTTGAGGTTGGGGGACTCTTCAGGACTGGACTCTCTCTCTCTGGATGCATCTCGTGCTTCCCAGCAGCAGACGGGCTGCCACTGTGCCACTCGAAAGCCACATTCAGCTTTGGTAATTATCAAGGGTTGGGGGTGTTTTACTAACTTCTTGCGGATGTGTGTATAAGTGCTTGAGACTAAGTAAAGTTTAGCTTTAAGTGAAAGCACTCTTGTGTTGTCCTGTTTGTGCCAGCCATCTATCCATCGGATGGCTGTGTCTCCCCTGATTTATTTCCTGACACCACCTCGCACAGAGTAAAAGTTACCAAGAGCTTTGGGTTGAAAGAACCCCGGGTAACAACAGATGTGTTGTGATATCACTTAATGCTCCCGTGTAAGGTACTCAGATACTGTGATGATAAACACAGTATAAGAACCTATGTAGACGAGAATAGATAAGCAGTTACTTTCTTTGGTATTATTTATACAGTGATTATATGTGTGTATTGCACTTTACAGATACTTAAAATACACAGTCTCTGATGTTAACAGCTGTACTTGGGAAGCCATTTGTGGTACATAACAACAGCTTACTGAACCTACAAATGTATGAACAATGATATGTACAGTTATGTTTCAGCAGATAGCACTATTTATATTATCTACATAAACAGATCTCTCTTTTATATATGTAAGCAGAGTCAGGAGGAGCTCTACCCTGACATCTGGTGGCGAGTCATGGTGGGTTGTGGAAAAGAACTTTAGGGGCTGATCTCATTTGCATAGGCACACCCACCCTGCCTAGATGGTCACTTTGGCTGCTCTAGGAGCCCCAGTTTCTCTGTTACTGGTGCAGGAATAAATTGTTATTATCCTGATTATGTGAATCCAGAACAGTGGAACTGTACTTGGCCTTTTGTTATGATGGAGGGACTCACCATCAACTAAGCAGCACTCGCTAGGCAAGGGTCATGGGTTCCAAAACCCAGTGAAGAGAAAGAGGCTGGGGGACAAGTATTAATACTTGGTGGTATGGGTCTCCTGGTGAGGGCCTTACATGCTAATTGCACTTCCTCTTCTCTCCACTGTGGAATATCAGAGCTAATTTTGATTCTATTAGGAATCTAGTTACAGGCTGCTGAGCTGACTTCACTTTGGGCTAGTAGCGTACGAGCACTGAGGCTCCCCTACTACAAGCTGAAATCACAAAGGAGCTAAACTTACTAAGAGCTGAAATCACTGAGTGTTGTGTTAAGTAGTGGTGGAGCCTGAAGATATATTGCGGAGCCGTTTGTGGGACGGCTGGCAGAGCAGAGTGGCTGGTGGAGCAGAGCCGTTTGCGGGACGGCTGGCAGACCAGAGCAGCTGGTGGAGCAGAACAGTTTGTCCAATGCCTGGAGCAGCTCATGGGGGCAGCTGGCAGAGTGGAGCGATTTGTGGGATGGCTGGTGAAGTGGAGCGGAGCCCCATGGAGAGGTGGGGCAATCAGCTTTGGACCACGTAAGGTGCCCCTTACCCCCCCCCCCCAATCTCCACCCAGGTTGGGAGGTAAAACTCTGCAGATAAATTTTCGAACTCTGAGGCTGCCCTGACCAGGGACAGAGACACTTGGGTTGTTGGACTTTTGGGACTTTGGGTGATTTTGGGTTGCTGGATTCAAGAACCAAAGGGAAAGGACATGCCCCAATTTGCTTGGGGTGGGGTTTTTGCTCATGGGTTGTGTTATGAATCCTGTTGGTGGTGTTTCCCCAACATAATGCCACATTGTTTCTCTCTGTTATTAAAAGGCTTTTGCTACACTCAGATTCTGTTTGCGAGAGGGGAAGTATTGCCTCTTGGAGGCACCCAGAGGGGGTGGTATATATTTGTCCCAGGTCACTGGGTGGGGGCTCGAGCCGGTTTTGCATTGTGTTATTGGAATGGAACCCCTAGATACTGAACCCAGCCCTTGTTGCTGCCAACTCTGACGGGCAGAAGGGTTACATATATAACTCTTGTAACACCTGCCTCAAGAAGCTCACAGTCAGTCTGAACTTAACACAGAGCGGGGGAGTTACACACAAGGTAGGGATGGTTAAAAGAAGTGTTGTAATAGTGTGTACTCGGGAGAGATGCTGACTGTCATGTGCCTATCTTGTTAATTCCTCCCTGGATTTTTTTTCAGTATCTACTTTAGAATATTTTTCTATCTTGGGGGGAAAAAAATCATGGAGGGAGAGGGTTGAAAGTTGATCTGTCTTGCTCCCTGTCATCACCTTCTGACACCATGTCTCAGTAAAGATGAGAACCCTAGAGTTTAGAGCTGAAAAAGACCTATTAGGTAGAGCTGTTAAAAAGTCAGCCAAAAAAAAAAATTCCCAAAAATTTTAGGGGCTTACCAAATTTATTGAAATTTTTTTTAAAAGGACCAACTGGTCAAAAACCAAACAATGAACCTTTTTTTATCCATTTGGGGGGGGTGTCAAATTTTCAGCAAAAAATTTAATTGAAAAATGTTGGCCAGGTTTACTATTAAGAGCAGTGGGGAGGGTCTGCATCAACCATCAGGCCAGTACAGTTTGGTTCCCAACAGGACATCATCTAGTGTTTTGTCAAACCTAGTTTTAAATATCCTGAATGACTGGGCTTGTACCGCTTCCTTAAGGGCGATTATCCAGGCTTCAGCTTTAGGAATATTCAGCCTCAAAAAATCATGAAATTAGATTAAAAGTCATGAGGTTTTTTTAAAAACAATTATACATTTTGGGTTATTTTTATTTGAACCTTCCGTGTGCACTCAGTTTTTCTCTGTGACCATGAGAACTAGAAACTTTTATTTTAATGTGAAAGCTGAGATTCTCACCTAATCTCATGCTTCTAGAAACTGGGACTTCTAATAAAACATCAGATATTTCAAGACTGGCAATAAAATCGTGAAAGTTGGCAACACTGCCTTCCATATAAACACACAGCCCTTACTTGTCACTAAACCAAGTTATAAGGAGTCAGTTATTTGAATTCTTTTTCCTAAATACCTCCTGAGATACCTGTAGGAGTCAACAGTTTCCAGATCTTGCCTGAAGAAGGATTTTCAAAAACATATAACCTCGATATACATGCACATCATGGGCGGTGGGTATCACAGGCCAGGGGAGGCTCCTCCCCAAACAGCCCTGCATGGCCCCACCCACACTCCTCCCCCAGGCCGCTTCCTGCTGGGGCTAGTGGGGGCCAGCCTGCGGCCCAAGACTCTGGGCAGCTGGGGCCAGTGCTTGCACTGCACTCTGGTGCTCCAGGGTGTTGTAGAAGCCAGGCAAGGTACTAACAAACATCAACATCTAAACACCACACGGGGCTGGGGGCTGCACAGCCTGCCCGTCTCTCCGGGGCTGGGGGCTGCGCTGCCCATCTGCTCGGCGCTCCAGGACTGGGGCACTGGGGGCTGCGCCGCCCACCTGCCTTGCACTCCAGGGCTGGAGGAGCTTGGGTATCCCAGGGCTGGGGCGGTGGGGCTGGCAGCCGCAGTGGGGGGGTCTGAGCTCTAGTGGGGGAGGGGAGAAGAAAGGGCAGGGCAGGGGCTAGCTTCCCCAAGCTGGTGGTTCACACACCGCCCATGATGCACATGCACACACTTGTCATCTTTCCTTAAAGGGCAGAAGGAAATGAAGGCTCCTGTACAGCAAATTGGCCAACGGAGCTGGCTCCTAACTGCAGGGGACCTTTGCTGATTCACTGAAAATAGTATAAGCAGCTCCAGCTCCCAGAACATCTCTCTTCCAGGCAGGGATGCCCCCTCAATGTCTAGTGAGAATAATGGCTCTGAGAGGTTAATGCAACCTCTGTTCAGCTCCTTGCTGTTAGTGACACCTGGTATCCCCTTTGCCTCAGGAGCTATGCCAGCAGATCCTTGTGTAGCATAAAGTGGTTTGGAAGGTAGCAGAAACTGTGTATCTGGCTTATGGCCTCAGTAATTGATTGTTCGAATAAAGTGAAACCCTCGTGCTCCTGAATGTCCCTGAGCCTTTAACTCTCAATTCTTCTGTTCATTACAAAGAAGTCCTGGTCAGTGCAGTCCCCTAATATCATTCCAAAGAGTCTGAATGTGGCCCTGCTTTGCCCTCCTGATTAGGTAGATTCTTCTGACCTGTGCCATGGGAGATCTCATTTGGCCAGCTGTGATTGTCACCTGATAACGAGACTCTAGAGCAGATGTAACTGATTAGGGCAGACTTCTGCATTTGGTGACTGGATTTTTGTGTACAGTATGTGCATCCTGCATGTTGGCACAACCAAAAGTGTGGTCTGCAGGCAGAAATGATATGTTTTTTTCTGCTTTTCTGGGGGGGAGACAGATATCCTGATGATGAGTCAAGACAAGTTGCTGCTCTGCTTCCTGTAGATCAACATCAAGACATCTGGTGTTGCCTTTTCAGTTGTATGTCTATTTAGCCACAGCCCCAAATCAGAACCAGATGGTGGCAGTCTGGGATTTTTTTAAACAAACATATTCTGTGCAGCATTATTCTGTTTTGAGTTCCTGTTTCCTTTCCCATCTGTCTGAGAAGCTGATTCATAAATCTCCTACTGTACATGCTTCCTTCCTCCTCACTCCACTACTCCCCAGATTCCAATAAGACAGTTTGCAGGCATGGGTTTACATTGCTCACTAGACTTGTGCAAAGCATGGCGAATTTGCATCAGAGTGGTTTTGTGTCAACTTTTTTTGTTCTTGTTTTCACCTGCTTAGGGTTTGAATCCTCCTAAGTTTTCTGGATTTGAATGACCCCAAAATCACAAAGCAAAACTCCATTGAAATGGACAGGTTTCATCTGGTTTTGCATCATTCATTCAATGCAAAGTGGGTGTAAAAGCCTACCATTCTGATTTGGTAGTATTTTCACCCACTGTGCATAGTCCTAAGTAACAATACCAGGGTCAAGGCCAGGGAGAAATAGGCTCATGAGCTGGACAAAAATATTCCCAAGGAAATTTTAAAACCTCCAAACTGGAAGTTTTCTCATTTTATTTTGATTTGGGGGGAAACTGTCTAATTTTATAAAAATGCAAAATTTTACATTTAAAAGTGTAGGCCAGATTCTACTCTCAGTTACTCCAGTGTAAATTTAGGTTAACTTCATTGACTTCAGTAGAGTTATTCTGGATTTACATTTGTTACACTGAAACAAGACTTTAGCCCCATGTCCCCGTTTTTCCCCCTCTCCAAATATCCTTTTTTCTTTCAAATGTTGTCAGCTATGTGAGGACAATTCCCATTTAAGTGTTCTTCTTTATTCTATTGAAGAAACTTTTTTTAAAAGAGATGTACTCTGCCTTGTAATTACAAATAATAATTAAAATTTCCTCTGTATCACACACACATTTTCCTCTGAGATTTTTAATAATTTTATAGGTCAGCAGGGTTTTAACCAGGCATGCATTGCCAAGAAAGCTGTGCACCTCTTTAAAGACTTTTCATAGAGTCATAGATTTTAAGACCAGAAGGGACCATTATGATCACCTAGTCTTACCTCCAGCATAACACAGGCCAGAGAACCTCACCATATAATTTGTTCGTCAAGCCCATAACTTCAGTTTGAGTTATAGCATATCTTTTAAACAGATATTCAGTCTTGATTTAAAGACTCCAAGTGATTGAGAATCTGTCACATCCCTAGGTAAATTGTTCCAATGGTTAATTACCCTCATTATAAATTTGTGCCTTATTTCTAGTTTGGCTTTGTCTAGCTTTGTTGGATCTTGTGATGCCTTCTTATGCTAGATTTAACAGCCCTCTGCTATCAGACATCTCTTCCCCATGCAGGTACTAGACTGTGATCAAGGCACCTCTTAACCTTCTCTTGGTTAATCTAAACAGATTGAGCTTCTTAAATTTCTCACTCCAAGGTAGGTTTTCCAGACCCCAAGTCTTTCTTGCAGCTCTTTTCTGAACCCTTCATAATTTGTCAACATTCTTTTTCAAGTGTCAGCACCAGAACTGGACACATTAACAGTCTCAGTAGTGCTGTGTACAGAGGTTTTACCACCTCCTTAATCCTACTTGATATTCCCCTGCTTATCCATTCAAGAATCATGTTCATTCTTTTAGCTACAGCATCACACTGGGAGTTCATATTCAGCTGATTATCTACCATGATGCCGAGTCCTTTTCAGAGTCGCTGCTTTCAAGACACACTCCCCCCATCAAATAAGTGTGAGCTACATTCTTTCTTTCTAGATGCATAACCTAACATTTGGTTTCAGAGCAGCAGCCGGGTTCGTCTGTATCCGCAAAAAGAACAGGAGGACTTGTGGCACCTTAGAGACTAACACATTTATTTGAGCATAAGCTTTCGTGAGCTACAGCTCACTTCATCGGATGCATTCAGTGGAAAATACAGTGAGGAGATTTATATACACAGAGAACATGAAACAATGGGTGTTATCATACACACTGTAAGGAGAGTGATCACTTAAGATGAGCTAATACCAGCAGGAGAGCACGAGGGGAGGGGGGGAAGGGGACCTTTTGTAGTAATAATCAAGGTGGGCCATTTCCAGCAGTTGACAAGAATGTCTGAGGGACAGTGGGGGTGGGGAGGGGAAATAAACATGGGGAAATAGTTGTACTTTGTGTAATGATCCATCCACTCCCAGTCTCTATTCAAGCCTAAGTTAATTGTATCCAGTTTGCAAATTAATTCCAATTCAGCAGTCTCTCGTTGGATTCTGTTTTGGAAGTCTTTTTGTTGTAATATTGCGACTTTTAGGTCTGAGATCGAGTGACCAGAGAGATTGAAGTGTTCTCCGACTGGTTTATGAATGTTTTAATTCTTGACATCTGATTTGTGTCCATTTATTCTTTTACGTAGAGACTGTCCAGTTTGACCAATGTACATGGCAGAGGGGCATTGCTGGCACATGATGGCATATATCACATTGGTAGATGTGCAGATGAACGAGCCTCTGATAGTGTGGCTGATGTGATTAGGCCCTATGATGGTGTCCCCTGAATAGATATGTGGACACAGCTGGCAACGGGCTTTGTTGCAAGGATAGGTTCCTGGGTTAGTGGTTCTGTTGTGTGGCATGTGGTTGCTGATGAGTATTTGCTTCAGGCTGCGGGGCTGTCTGTAAGCAAGGACTGGCGTGTCTCCCAAGATCTGTGAGAGTGATGGGTCATCCTTCAGGATAGGTTGTAGATCTTTGATGATGCGTTGGAAAGGTTTTAGTTGGGGGCTGAAGGTGATGGCTAGTGGCATTCTGTTATTTTCTTTGTCCTCACCTATAACTATTTCACATTTGGGGACAATGTATACCTTCAAACCAGCGGCACTGCTATGGGTACCCGCATGGCCCCACAGTATGCCAACATTTTTATTGCTGACTTAGAACGACGCTTCCTCAGCTCTCGTCCCCTAATGCCCCTACTCTACTTTCACTATATTGATGACATCTTCATCATCTGGACCCATGGAAAAGAAGCCCTTGAGGAATTCCACCATGATTTCAACAATTTCCATCCCACCATCAACCTCAGCCTGGACCCGTCCACACAAGAGATCCACTTCCTGGACACTACAGTGCTAATAAGCGATGGTCACATAAACACCACCCTATACCGGAAACCTACTGACCGCTATTCCTACCCACATGCCTCCAGCTTTCACCCAGATCACATCACACGATCCATTGTCTACAGCCAAGCTCTACGATACAACCACATTTGCCCCAACCCCTCAGACAGAGACAAACACCTACAAGATCTCTATCAAACATTCTTACAACTACAATACCCACCTGCTGAAGTGAAGAAAAAGATTGACAGAGCCAGAAGAGTACCCAGAAGTCACCTACTATAGGACAGGCCCAACAAAGAAAATAACAGAACGCCACTAGCCATCACCTTCAGCCCCCAACTAAAACCTCTCCATCGCATCATCAAGGATCTACAACCTATCCTGAAGGACGACCCATCACTCTCACAGATCTTGGGAGACAGGCCAGTCCTTGCTTACAGACAGCCCCGCAGCCTGAAGCAAATACTCATCAGCAACCACATGCCACACAACAGAACCACTTTTTGTTGAAATCATGGTGGAATTCCTCAAGGGCTTCTTTTCCATGGGTCCAGATGATGAAGATGTCATCAATATAGTGAAAGTAGAGTAGGGGCATTAGGGGACGAGAGCTGAGGAAGCGTCGTTCTAAGTCAGCAATAAAAATGTTGGCATACTGTGGGGCCATGCGGGTACCCATAGCAGTGCCGCTGGTTTGAAGGTATACATTGTCCCCAAATGTGAAATAGTTATAGGTGAGGACAAAGAAAATAACAGAATGCCACTAGCCATCACCTTCAGCCCCCAACTAAAACCTTTCCAACGCATCATCAAAGATCTACAACCTATCCTGAAGGATGACCCATCACTCTCACAGATCTTGGGAGACACGCCAGTCCTTGCTTACAGACAGCCCCGCAGCCTGAAGCAAATACTCATCAGCAACCACATGCCACACAACAGAACCACTAACCCAGGAACCTATCCTTGCAACAAAGCCCGTTGCCAGCTGTGTCCACATATCTATTCAGGGGACACCATCATAGGGCCTAATCACATCAGCCACACTATCAGAGGCTCGTTCACCTGCACATCTACCAATGTGATATATGCCATCATGTGCCAGCAATGCCCCTCTGCCATGTACATTGGTCAAACTGGACAGTCTCTACGTAAAAGAATAAATGGACACAAATCAGATGTCAAGAATTAAAACATTCATAAACCAGTCGGAGAACACTTCAATCTCTCTGGTCACTCGATCTCAGACCTAAAAGTCGCAATATTACAACAAAAAGACTTCCAAAACAGAATCCAACGAGAGACTGCTGAATTGGAATTAATTTGCAAACTGGATACAATTAACTTAGGCTTGAATAGAGACTGGGAGTGGATGGGTCATTACACAAAGTACAACTATTTCCCCATGTTTATTTCCCCTCCCCACCCCCACTGTTCCTGAGACGTTCTTGTCAACTGCTAGAAATGGCCCACCTTGATTATCACTACAAAAGGTTTTCTTCTTCTCTCCCCCGCCACCCACTCTCCCGCTGGAATTAGCTCACCTTAAGTGATCACTCTCTTTACAGTGTGTATGATAACACCCATTGTTTCATGTTCTCTGTGTATATAAATCTCCTCACTGTATTTTCCACTGAATGCATCCGATGAAGTGAGCTGTAGCTCACGAAAGCTTATGCTCAAATAAATTTGTTCGTCTCTAAGGTGCCACAACTACTCCTTTTATTTTAATATTTGGTGGTTGTTGTGTTAAAAATCATGTTGTTCCAAGGAGCCCACCTTACCAAGTGATTCAGATCAATCTGAATAACTAAACTGCCCCCATCATTACTTACCACTCCACCATCATTTACCACTCTGTGGGACCTCACTAGAAGCAACCACATAGGATGATGATTCCCCATTTACAAATTACTTTTTGCAATCTAACAGTTAACCAGTATTTAATCTATTTACTATGGGCTTCAGTGATATTGTACAGTACTATTTTTTAGCAGAATGTTACGCAGGCCTAAATCAAACTCCTTACCGAAGTCTAAGAATATTATGTCAACACAGTTACCTTTATCAACTAAACTTATGACCTCATCAAAAAAACTATACCAGGTTTGTTTGAGAAGACTTACTATCCATAAAAACATGTTGATTGGCATTAATTATGCTACCATTTTTAATTCTTTACTGATTGAGTCCTATATTAGCCTTTCCATGATTTTGCCTCAGATTGATGTCAAGGTAACTAGCATATACATTCCCAGGTCATCCTTTTTATCCTTTTTAAATATCAGCACAACATTGGCTTTTTATCTAGCCTTCTGGAACTCCTGCCATGTTTGAAGATTTAGTAAAAAGCAATATTAATGATTCATAGAGCTCCTCACCCAATTCTTTTAACACTCTTATGTACAGGTTATCCAGTCCTGCAGATTTAGAAAAGTTTAACTTTTAATAGTTGCTGTTTACCATCCCCCCTACTTGTTGATGGAATAATATGTACTTCATTATCACTTTAAAATAATCCTCCATCTTTCAAAATACAGAAGAGAAATATTCAATACTTCTGCCTTTTCTGCATCATGATTGACAATTTTACCATTCTTGTCTAGACCTATACTATTGCTAGGATTTCTTTTGTTCCTGATCTATTTGAATAATTTCTTAATGTCCTTAACTCTACCGGCCACAGACTTTTCATTAATGCTTAAGCTTTCCTTATTAATTGTCTATTTCCTAACAGCTGATTTATACTCATTGCAATCAACTTCTCCATTTTTCCATTTGTAAATATGGAATTATATTATACTCTCTCTATATAAAATTGATGGTTTCTGAGAGGGAAAGTCATCAAGACCTAATTTCTTGTGTTATAAGCAAACAGAATATAGTCCTGACTAGTAATATATATATTTTTTTTTAAGTAAGAAGCCTTCTTTTGTAGCTGTGAATTGTGGGGGGGTTAGGTATCTAATAAAGCATTCTTAAGCAATTCCCATTATTATTAATATTTTGGGGTTTAAATATTTCCTCCCACTCAATCTTGCTCATGATTATTTTCAGTTTTGGGAATTTGTCCCTTTTAAAGCACCAAGTATATATCTATTACTGGTCAGGACTATATTCTGTTTGCTTTTAACAAAAGAAATCAGGTCTTGATGACTTGCACCATGGTCAGCAACCATTGATTTTTAGTTCAGAGATCAAGTCATCTTAATCTATCAGAATGAAGCCTAATATAGACTAACCCTGACTTGGCGACAACATATTTTGAGTTAGAAAGGTATCTTCTATAATTTTTAGAAACTACAGGAATGTTTTACTAGTGGCAGCATGTGACCTCCAGCACATCTACCCCACTTTGAAATCCCCCATGATGATGCAGTTTTTCTTTCTACACATAAGAAATAGCTGCTGGAGGAGTGGCTCATCCTGTCCCCTCCTCTGATTAGGCGGGCTTTAACAGAGCCCCACCAGTACCCTGTCTTTGGGTTTATCGATGAGACACGGATCCACAAGTATTCTAGTGTGACGTTGCACTCCATATTTTTTATGGAAATATGCTTATGAGTGTGAATATGATGTAACTGGAATATGCTTTATGCAAAAGGTCTCTTATAAGGTATCATAATAAAGGTTATAACCTACTGAATATATTCCTCCTATTTGTATGCATGTATCATTCTCGTATCTGAGGCTAGACATATGAAGTATAATTCTGAGGTCCTATTGTAATTATGCAAAGTGTGGGCCATTAATGGTAGTTTAGAGTCTTGATGGCTCCCATTGACTCGAACAATTGGTTGTAAATGGTTTATTTACCTGTAAGTCTTCCTGTGTATGTGTGGGCCAACCCAGGAAGAATGGAGACTAGGGGTCTCACAGTGACATGTAACCATGTCACCTGGTACTGGAATCTATCTTAAATCTGGTACTTTTCCATTTAGAAGGAGGGGTGGGAACCCAGAGAGACAAAAGATTCCCGCCTTGCGCCAATGCTATAAAAGGGGGTGGAACAGAACAAAGTGATTGCCCGTCATGAGAAAACCCCTAGTTACCACCTGAGCTGGAACTAACAAGGACTGTACCAGGGAAAGGATTGGGCCCAGACTAGGAAGGAGTCTAGTCTGTGAAAGAAGTTTATTGGAAGATCTCTGAGGGTGAGATTTTACCTGTAAACAGTTTCTTAATGTATTAAGCTTACACTTGCGTGTTTTTGCTTTATTTTGCTTGGTGACTTACTTTGTTCTGTCTGTTATTACTTGAAACCACTTAAATCCTACTTTTTATACTTAATAAAATCACTTTTGTTAATTAATAAACCCAGAGTAAGCGGTAATACCGGGGGGCGCAAACAGCTGTGCATATCTCTCTATCAGTGTTATCGAGGGCAGACAATTTATGAATTTACCCTGTATAAGCTTTATACAGAGTAAAACAGATTTATTTGGGGTTCAGGCTCCCAGAAAGGCTGAACATTGGCCTCTGGGAAAGTCCCTGTTAACTGAGAAGCCTCTGGGCTGAGTGAATCTCAGTTTCAGTGAACTGCAGATAGGCATGGCCCAACCTCTGAGTCTGTGCTGGAGTGTCTAACTCAGCAAGACAGGAGTGGAGGGGCACCTGTTCTGGCAGGAGGGTTGTTCTCAGTGGTATCCCAGCTCATCGAGTGACAGTCTCGAGGGGAGTCTCTGTGACCGAATCTATCACATCTAGGTCTTATCCTTATGACTTGTCAATAACTCAAAAGCAATTGATTTTGTCTTTAATATACAGTGCCAATCCCTCTCTTCCTCTGCCAACTCTGTCATTCCTATTTGCGTGTATCCAGTGATTTTTAACATTCCAAGCATGTTAATTGTCTCACCGGGTTTCAGTAATACCTCATTTCACAAATGAGTATTTCTAATTCCTCTTGTTTATTTCAATTTCTTTTTGATTACTTCCTTGGACTTTCATTGTTTGAATCCTTATTATATATTATAAATATCCATTCCTAGGTCCTTGTATAAGTTGATAGTTAATTAGTGAAATAATAGTTTACAGTGTTTGTCGAGGCTGATTCCCCACTCTGGCACTTCAAGTGCAGAAGGTGGTGGCCCACAAGGATTCTAAAAATTAATACTGACCACTCAAGGCTTGTATTAAACTCATAAGGTTACAGCTTTTCTCTGACCTTGGATGGGTAGATGCTGCCACCACCCAGTGCAAAACTCCCTTTTGAAGCCCAGAAAGGCGCACTTGGGAATTCCTTCCTGTGTGTTACCCTCAAGCCCTTTCTCACACACACACACACACACACTCTGGGGAAGAGCTAGAAAGAAAACAAAGGAAATCATCTGTTGCCACCAACTAATTAAACAACATATGCACAAACCTCTTAGGACACAAAAATCTAATCCTGTTCTTAAAAAAAGGTAAATTTTATTAAAAACAAAAAAGAAAGAAAATACATTTGGAACTTTGTTTTTTTTTTAAATCTAGCAAAAAGCCTATTACAAGGATTAAGCATCAAGATAGCTCTCTTGAGGTCCATCTTAAAGGTTACAAGCAAAACAAGCACCTGGGGTTAGCAAAGAGGAGTCCACAAGCCATAAAGAAATAGAAGAGATAAACCTAATCGCATCTTCCTAGACATTTCCTGATCTACTTACATATCTGGGGTTTCAAATGAGTAGTTTCTAGGTATGGTCTGGTGATTTTCATACCTGGCCCACAGCTTTTTACAGCATAGCTCCAGCCCTGTCTCTGCTCTATCCCCTCTCTCCAGAGAACAACAACAGACAGACAAAGGTGAAGTTTTTTCCCAATTTTAAAAAGTTCTAGCATTCCCATTGGCTCGTTTGATCAGGTGCCCACTCCCTTCCTTTTACCTATGGACTTTTTTAACCCTTTACAGGTAAAGCAAGTAGAAAACAGCTACTAACAGGGATTTTATAGCTAACTGGCTGGCTGGGTGTCCATAAAATGGAGCTACCACCACTCCCTTCATTTATCACAGTGTTAGGAATGAGAAGTGCGTGTAATCAGTGTAACGTGGAGCCAGATGCCAGCTCCCATCACTTTTTAAGATGTAAATGTGTTCTACAGAGTGTAGAGGCCCAGTGTACAATGCTCCATTTTAATTTGAATTACATGCTGCAATCTGAAGTCCCTATGGGCTGCACTTCTGTACTGAAGGTGCAGGGCTGAACCGTTGAACTCGGGATCACATTTAGGCATTGCTTTGCCCACTCCTGAGTTAGAACCTTGGACAGCAGGACCCTTCTCTGCCTTACTGTCTAATTTATTTATATAGCCATGTTCTCCATGTGTTTTCCTTGCCATGGATACAGTTGTTTTGAATATGGGAGGTGGAGTGGTTGGCATGTATATTGTACACTCTGTTCTTTCAGCAGATTTAGTTTAGTCTATCCGATATGTGTTTAGGTGTGGATTATTTTTTACAAAAGGGGCATTTTTTATTGAATGCCATCATTGGTCTAAATATTTGGTTCAGCTTCCAGTCCGGCAAATCCGGTGAGATAAGAGTGGAAATCTCCTATTCCTAGTCTGGCTAAGAGGAAGCCTCAGTGTTTTCTAAGAAAGCTTTATTTCAGGGCTTGAAAACATCTGAACAAAATAAATACTTACTCTGCCTTTCTCTATCTGAATGTCAGAGTTTTCTCAGGCTGCTCTTGTCTGTGGTTTTCGCCTGTATTCCATTTCCAGGATGACAGCAGGGGAATGGGTTGACAGCCAGACACATCCCAGGTGGGAACTAGCTCTGGGGATAGAAGTGCCTTCTGTACAGAAGGGGTCTATTACTATGGTTTTGGCAAGGCTGAATCAGTGACTTCGTTTGATCTGAAGTGCCAGGAACAGCCGTCAACTTCTGTCCCAGGGCATTCCCCTTACTGAAACAATGGACTGAATGCTGCCCATCAAGGTGAGAATCCTGCTCTAGTGTCTGATCTCCAGGACTCTGTTCTATGCTGTTGAGGAAGAGAGCCCATGTCCCTTGGATAAAAAAGGTACTATGTTCATGATGACCCATCAGTGTGAAATATTACATATAGACTGAGACCTTATTACTTGTTAATAACAACTGGTGTGCTGCCAGCTTTACAGACCTATAAGAAAAGCAGTGCTCTTATTCTGCTCTCATTTACACTAGTATTTTAGTGGTGTAACTCCATTGGCTTCAATGGAGTTACTGTTGATTTACATCAGTCTAAGAACAGGATCAGGTCCCTGCCCTGAGGAGCTTATAAACAAAGGCCTGATTTTCAGAGTGGTTGAGTGTCTGTAGCCCCTACTGAATCCAACTGGAATTGTAGGTGCTCAACATTTCTGAAACTCTGGCTGGTAGAGGCTCTTGGAGTGCAGAGTGCCTTCAACTCCCACTGACTTGGAGGGTCAGGCCTTAAACAACAAATAATGATGGTTGAGCATTGGGGACAGGGAGTGATGAGGAAAGAGGACAGACTGGCAAACAAAGGAAGAGGGGGCTCTGCCCTGGGGAGCAGGAATATGGATCATATAGTTTGCTCTGTTACATTTTCTTTTCTTCAACTTTGAGTGAGCAGGCATCATGGTGTGAGTGACTGAAGTTGGAATGAGGATTAAGGATGTGCATCAAAAGGGGAAGGGAGCACAAGATGCACAGGTGGGCACACAGGAAGAGTGAGCAGTTGCAGGTGTGGAGACAGCATGTCAATAGGTGCAAAGCTGCTAGTAGGGGCCTTCTTGGTTCACCTTGTGTCACTGCTTACACCTGTGTAAAGTGAGTGTCAGAAACTCCCATCTGTGTGAGTGAGTGGAGGATACTGATCTGGTAGCATTTTACACCTACCTTGTACAGGGGTAAGTGATGCTCCAGGTGGCAGGCCGTGAAGAATCAGGACCCATGGTGTGTTATAGAGAGAGGAACAGGCAGAGCGCATTGGGTATGAAAGGGAAGACAAGACACAAGAGCAGAAATATAGCCACAGACAGAGCCTCAAAGGTCAGGAAGAGGAGTTTGAGAGGATAAGGATGGGAGAAGAGAGAGAGACCCAAGAGAGGATGCATGTGGGGAGGATATGGTTGAAGAAAAAGATAGTTTTCTCTGCAGAGATCCAGGAGAGAAGTACCACAGTCATTGTGATGGGTTCAGTCACAGAGACCCCCTTGGGACTGTCACCTGACATGCTGGAATTACCTCTGAGCCCATTTTCTCTGCAAGCTTGGGACTCCAGAACCCTGCCTTGTTGAGCCAGACATGCTAGCCTGCTGCAACACAGACCCAGGTCTGGTCCATGCCCCCACAGCTGCAGACTTAACTGAAAACAGCTTAGCAGGTTTTCTGCCTCCAGCACCCAGACACCCAGCTCCCAATGGGATCCAAACCCAAAATAAATCTGTTTTACTCTGTATAAAGCTTATACAGGGTAAACTCATAAATTGTCTGCCCTCGATAACACTAATAGATATGCACAGCTGTTTGTGCCCCCAGGTATTAATCACTTACTCTGGGTTAATTAATAAACAAAAGTGATTTTATTAAGTATAAAAAGTAAGATTTAAGTGGTTTCAAGTAATAACAGACAGAACAAAGTAAATCACCAAGCAAAATAAAGCAGAAACACGCAAGTGTGAGCTTAATACATTAAGAAACTGTTTACAGGTAAAATCTTACCCTCAGAGATCTTCCAATAAACTTCTTTCACAGACTAGACTCTTTCCTAGTCTGGGCCCAATCCTTTCCCCGGTACAGTCCTTGTTAGTTCCAGCTCAGGTGGTAACTAGGGGTTTTCTCATGACGGGCAATCACTTTGTTCTGTTCCACCCCCTTTTATAGCATTGGCCCAAGGCGGGAATCTTTTGTCTCTCTGGGTTCCCACCCCTCCTTCTAAATGGAAAAGTACCAGATTTAAGATAGATTCCAGTACCAGGTGACATGGTCACATGTTCTGTGAGACCCCAGCCTCCATTCTTCCAGGGCTGGCCTGTATGCACCCAGGAAGGTTTGCAAGTAAACAGAGCCATTTACAGGCAATTGTCATAGAATCATAGAAGGTCAAGGTTGGAAGGGACCTCAGGAGGTCATCTAGTCCAACCCCCTGCTTGAAGCAGGACCAATCTCCAATTTTTGCCCCAGATTCCTAAACGGCCCCCTCAAGGATTGAATTCACAACCCTGGGTTTAGCAGGCCAATGCTCAAACCACTGAGCTATCCCTCCCCCCCCCCCCCGCCCCAATTCTGGGAGCCATCCAGAATCCAAACCACCATTAATGGCCCACACTTTGCATAATTTCAATAGGACCCCAGAGTTATACTTCATATTCCTAGTTTCAGAAACAAGAATGATACATTCATACAAATCGGATGACCACACTCAGTAGTAGTAGTAATGATACCTTACAAGAGACCTTTTGCATAAAGCATACTCCAGTTACATTATATTCACACTCATTAGCATATTTCCATCAAACATATGGAGTGCAATGTCACAGTCATGTGCTGGAACCTTTGAATAACAACATCCAAACTCTTTCTAACTTCATCTCTGCAGAAAGCCAAAAGAGGAAGATGCAGGGAAGCTCATGTTTGATGGTTCCCCTCTTCCCCCATGTTTCTTGGTGCCTCCTTCGTTTATTTTGCTTGTATTTTTATTTATTCAGTTTCCATTATCTTTCTCTTGGTTCATCAACCTCATTTAAGGGCCAAACTTCATTCAGCTACCCATAATCCCCACTGCAGAATCAGTGGGGTTGGTATTTTTCACTTCCTGTCCTAAACTATGGGGTAACATGCCTATAATTCTGATCCCAGCATCCCCTGTGGTGCCTGTTGGAGGGGAGTCGTGTGTCCAAGAGGCCTTGCAGGAGCTGTTGCCATCACAGAGAGTAGTTTGGGAGCCAGATTAGCGATCAGCATTACCCAAAAGAGCCACAGTAGTGTGAATTCATTGTTTCATTGACTATACTACTGTATATTCATATTAGTCTCACAGCAAAATGACTGACCAGGTATTATTATTTTATCAACTACAACTGGTTAATAACATAGTAAAAGCATCCTGATTGGTTAATAATTAAATCACAAAGTGTTTTAATATCACATGCTGCAAAGAGCTGCAAGAGACCCATTAAAGAACCACTTGCAGCTCCCAAGCCTCAGTCTGAGTATCATGGGATAGATGTACCTTCATGAAGCACCAGACAGGAGGGGACCTGTAGGGAGCAGGGACAGCAGCCAGATTTCCATCCTCACTGCAGGTAACTCTTGCTACTGTCAGGAAGTGGAGAAAAGTGACTTGGCTCCTTTGTCTGCTGCCCCCCATTCCAGTTCTCACGGTGAATTGTGAAGCTAACCAGCATCAGAGCAGCGCCTGCAGAGAGACAGGGAGTAGCAGCCTTCTGTGCCAGCTACCAGCAGACATGTAGGGTGACCAGATGTCCCGATTTTACAGGGACAGTCCAGACATTTGGGGCTTTTTCTTATATAGGCTCTGATTACCCTCCAATCCCTGTCCCGATTTTTCACAGTTGCTGTCTGGTTCCCCTACAGACATGGTAAGTGCACAGAGAAACTGAGAGGGTAAGTGAGGCAAGACACTGGATGGTGAGGGGATTGGCAGCGCCATCAGAGATGGAGGGAATGGTGGCAGGGTTTGGTTGATTCTAGGAAGCTGTAAGTGCAGAGCTAGGGAAGAGGGACACTTCAAAATTGTGTAGTAGGGCCTACTTAGGCCGTGCAAGTTTCCTTTACACTGCACTGCCAACATTCCTCGGCCCTGCCCTGGAAGGACCATCTCTAGTGTAGGACCTTGGCCTCTTTGCTGAGACAGTTTATAAGGGCAATGGGGGTGGGGGGAGGGCAGAAGCCCCTCCCCCTGAGTTTCATACAGGAGGTGTGCAAGCTCCCAGGTGGAACTCTTACATTTCACACTAATGCTGTGCTATGGTTAAGTTCTGCAGAGGAGAGGTGCCCCTGCGATAGGGAGTCAGTATTTTGTTTACAAACAGAGGCAGGGGGATTAAGATAAGAAAGGGCTGGTGATTAAATTAAGGATATGGAAGTTTGTAGTGAGGTAACACCTCTAGAGCCCCAGGCAGGTGCAGTATAAACTCATGGGGCCTTGCCCTAGTCAGATGTTTCCAAAGTTAAATGATCTATTCCAGGCTTGGTGAACTGCAAAAAATTGATAGAAAGTAATCTAGATTTTTCTACAATGGTTTCAATTGTTGTAGTCAAGAGTTAGTAACAAAGAATATACATTAAAATTTTAAACCCAACCAGTGTTACTTAAGTGACTTGACACAAGGTGTGAGAACATGTTAGTATTAGAGCTGAGTGGGTCTAATATTTATCTGCAAAAAAAAAACAAAACCCCAGAGTTTTCAGGTGCCTAAGTAGCCCTTGGAATCACAGTTAAAGTCCCCACCCCCAATCTGAAGTGGCACCCCTGTATAAGGGAGCAACGAGTGTTAGTTGCTTAGGTGTATTTGTTGGATTGACACGTGTCCACTGACGTATGCAGCACAGTTGTAGCCTTGTTGGTCCCAGGGTATTACAGAGACAAGGGGGATGAGGTAATGTCTTTTATTGGACCAACTTCTGTTGATGAGAGAGACAAGCTTTCGATCTTACACAGAGCTCAGATATGAAGGAGACGCAGATACCTCACCCACCTTGTCTTACTTGTCCACTGAGAAATATACGGTGACCGACCAAACCCATTTCACCTAAGGGCCACCCAACAGCTGTCTGATGGGAACAACGTCTAATCCCTACTCAAATGGGTTGGATTTACACTCTAGGGCTAGAGGTAAGTCTCTGCCAATTACCTACCATAATTCCAAATCAAGGGTCCCACGCTAGCCATAGTTCTTCCCCTGCCTGCATGTATACCTTACAATTCGAGATGCACAATCCATTTCACTTACCTGCTTATATAAGGCTGTTATTGTAACAATGCTGCTTTAGACATTGTTTAATACTGCGTCGAGTCTGTTCATTTATTTCCTCCTCACACCCACACCCTGTTTTGAGGAGGAAGCTGTGATACCTGTGGGACTTCTCTTTCTCTGAAACAAAAGTCGGGTATAATTGCTTCATCTCAGCTGCTATAGGAAACACAGCAAGGGAACAAGCTGGATTCTTTCCTAAGACCTCATTTATCGGCAGCATTGGGTAAAAGGCGCATCAAGTGAACACAGTCGTGGGTGGGAAATGATGACAGCAATCTTTGGGATTAGAGAAAAAATTGAAGGTGGGGGAGAGGAGGGTTTGGGGGGAAAACAACAACAAACAGATACACTCTGTTCTGTGCTGCTTTCATAACATGAGAGCTTCTATTCATCAGGGCTGCATCTGAATCATCCCTTCAGTGGAGGAGCTATTAATCAGGCTTGCCTCGTTGTAATATAAAAGTCCAAGGTGTCTGTGTGGGGAAAGGCAGCCTTCTGGTACAGCACAGCTGTGCTTAGCTCATCCAGGCTCCCACTGTTAGCAGTGCAAGGCCACGGGGCTGTAACTCTTTCGGATGTGACTGAGAATTGTCTCTGGCATTTCTGTTAGGAAGCCTCCTGGGGGAGAGAGGGCTATGCAGCTCCATCCAGAATCCTCCAGCTAACTTTGCTAATGTCTGTGCTAAGTACACCAAGCCTGCCATCAAATCCCTGTCAATCTCAAATACGCCTACCTTTCAAATCCAATACTCAGATCTCAGTGGAAGTCCCAAGCCATACCTGAATCCAAGCTGGGACCTTACAGTGGAAGAGTGTGTATTAAAGTTCTTCTTGTGGGGGAGGGAATTGTATCACCAGTAAGATACCAAAGGGCCTAACGAAATCTGATTCCTATGGCCGGCTTCATTGTTGAGTGTGACACTCAAACAGGACGTGTGTGGTCTGCCACTTGAGCCTTTCCCATGGTTGGAGTTGCCTCTTCTGTAACCAAGCTGCAAAGAGCTGCTAAAAAGTCTAAGATGGGAGTCTGCTCTCCCTGGCTGTGCTGATAGGAACTAGGCTGAGCTGCTCTCTGTTCATAGAATCACAGAATCATAGAATATTAGGGTTGGAAGAGACCTCAGGAGGTCATCTACTCCAACCCCCTGCTCAAAGCAGGACCAACTAAATCATTCCAGCCAGGGCTTTGTCAAGCCAGGCCTTAAAAACCTCTAAGGATGGAGATTCCACCACCTCCCTAGGTAACACATTCCAGTGCTTCACCACCCTCCTAGTGAAATAGTGTTTCCTGATATCCAATCTAGACCCTCCCCCATTGCAACTTGAGACCATTGCTCCTTGTTCGGTCATCTGCCATCACTGAGAACAGCTGAACTCCATCCTCTTTGGAACCCGCCTTCAGGTAGTTGAAGGCAGCTATCAAATCCCTCCTCATTCTTCTCTTCTGCAGACTAAACAAGCCCAGTTCCCTCAGCATGTCCTTGTAAGTCATGTACCCCAGCCCTCTGATAATTTTCGTTGCCCTCCGCTGGACTCTTTCCAATTTGTCCACATCCTTTTTGTAGTGGGGGCCCCAAAACTGGACGCAATGCTCCCAGATGTGGCCTCACCAGTGCTGAATAGAGGGGAATAATCACTTCCCTCGATCTGCTGGCAATGCTTCTACTAAAGCAGCCCAATATGCAGTTAGCCTTCTTGGCAACAAGGACACACTGCTGACTCATATCCAGCTTCTCATCCACTGTAATCCCCAGGTCCTTTTCTGCAGAACTGCTGCTTAGCCAGTCGGTCCCCAGCCTGTAGCGGTGCATGGGATTCTTCCGTCCTTAAGTGCAGGACTCTGCACTTGTCCTTGTTGAACCTCATCAGATTTCTTTCGGCCCAATCCTCTAATTTGTCTAGGTCACTCTGGACCCTATCCCTACCCTCCAGTGTATCTATCTCTCCCCCCAGCTTAGTGTCACCTGCGACCTTGCTGAGGGTGCAATCTATCCCATCGTTCAGATCATTAATAAAGATATTGAACAAAACTGGCCCCAGGACCGACCCCGGGGCACTCCGCTTGATACTGGCTGCCAACTAGACATGGAGCCGTTGATCACGACCCATTGAGCCCAACAATCTAGCCAGCTTTCTATCCACCTTATAGTCCATTCATTCAGTCCATATTTTTTTAACTTGCTGGCAAGAATACTGTGGGAGACCGTATTAAAAGCTTTGCTAAAGTCAAGATATATCATGTCCACCACTTTTCCCATATTCACAGACCCAGTTGTCTCATTATAGAAGGCAATCAGGTTGGTCAGGCATGACTTGCCCTTGGTGAATCCATGTTGACTGTTCCTGATCACCTTCCTCTCCTCCAAGTGCTTCAGAATGGTTTCTTTGAGGACCTGCTCCATGATTTTTTCAGGGGTGCTGCCTTCCTGTGGTCTTGCTAGTAAAAGCCATGCTGATGTAATCCTGGCCTGAAATCCCTTCCCGTCCTGGATGAATCAGGTGAAGCCACACTGAGTTGGTCTTGGCTCGCAGTGGCTCTTTGAAGGTCTCACAGTGGATGTGACAAACCGCTGTGGGTAAAACCAGAGATTTGTCCAGGGGGATAATTGAGGTTGGCTCTGTTTGCTTATTCAGGTTGCCAAGGCCTTGCTTATCTAACCTCCACTCCCTGTTCTGCTCTGCATGGAAACATCTGTATTTATGCAGCTGAGACAGGAGTTCTTTTTGTTTTAACTCTTAAAAGTTTGCAAAAAGAAAAGGAGTACTTGTGGCACCTTAGAGACTAACCAATTTATTTGAGCATAAGCTTTCATGAGCTACAGCTCACTTCATTGGATGCATACCGTGGAAAATACAGAAGACGTTTTTATACACACAAACCATGAAAAAATGGGTGATTATCACTACAAAAGGTTTTCTCTCCCCCCACCCCACTCTCCTGCTGGTAATAGCTTATGTAAAGTGATCACTCTCCTTACAATGTGTATGATAATCAAGGTTGGCCATTTCCAGCACAAATCCAGGTTTTCTCCCCCCCCCACACAAACCCACTCTCCTGTTGGTAATAGCTTATCTAAAGTGATCACTCTCCTTTCAATGTGTATGATAATCAAGGTGGGCCATTTCCAGCACAAATCCAGGGTTTAACAAGAACGTCTGAGGAAGGGGGGGGGGGGCAGAGTAGGAAAAAACAAGGGGAAATAGGTTACCTTGCTTAAAAGTTTGAAATCTTGGAAGACTGTCCGACTCTCTATCTCATTGGCTAAAAGACACGTATAAAAGAGCGAGTATATGGAGAGCCCATGTTCCCCTTTTTGGAAACGTACATATTACTCTGTCTTGCCTGCATTCACCAGTCTGTTCAAATGCATGCTGTTCCCTCAGCTGTTTTACGTCATTGATCACTATAATTATCAGAGTAGCACTGAGAAGCCCCAGACAAGGTGAGGGCCCTATTCTGCTAAAAACCAGTCAGATGAATAGCAAATGACGGTCTCTTCCCCAAAGAGGACATATCGTGTCAATGAGGCCTGTACTACTTTGTCCTCCTCTTCCACTCACCTTCTGTTTCCTTAAGCTACTTGTCATCTTGTTCCCTTTGCTAAATAGACTTGCACACCTGATGGCCACCTGCCATCTTTGACTATTAGAGTGGCGACCCCGTGGGCCTGATTCTTATTACTCTAGTGTGACACTGATGTAGTTCAGGGATATGATTCCTGATTTATGCCAGTGTAAGTGAAAGGAGAGTTGATATTCTGCAGAACATTGTATGCTTCTCGAGTCTGCAGCTGCCAGAAGGGAGCTAAATGGCCCTGACATGGCAGCTCTACCATGTGCTGTGTGCTACCAGATGGGCTATTGTGAAAGGATGCAGCCATGAGCTTTCCCACATGTGTAAATTTCTTTCAGGGACTCCTGTTATGGAACTTTCTGTCTTTGTTTAAGTACTGCAGGCTCAGGGTGCACTGTGTTCAGCACAGTGTGTACAGCAACAAATAAGAGTAAGTTGTGAGTGATTAATTAGAATGTGATTTGCTTTTTATCAGTTCTGTGCTGTTACAGAATGTACAGGTGCTGTTCCCACAGCAAAGCCAATTTCTGTGGCTCACAGCTAGTCCCAAGTTGAGGGAGGCCCCTACCAAGTCGTGGCCTGGCCCCACCATGCCTTATGAAGAGGTCTTATTGAGTTACAGAGTTATCCAGTTTTGTATGCAACTTAAAATATTTAGTGTTCCACCGCCTATTTTTAAATACATGAGCGACAATATACTGTAATGAACTAGCTGGAGTACGCATATGTATGCACCACTCCCTCTTCAGAAGGGACTCAAGATTGTTCATCAGTGTGCCCTAGGCCCAACACTGCTAACTGCTAAAGAAGATTCTTCTTCAGCCTAACTGGAGGGAGTCTGTAATTTTTGTAGTAGGCGTCTCCAAGTTCCATCCTTGTCGTCGCTGTGAGGTTCTGTGTGGCATAGTGATAACCATGCTATTCCTAGATAGCAGTGAGTTTGTTGCAGTACAAATAACTGCACATTCTGATGCCTCTGTGTAGCCCTCAGTGTCTGGCATCCATTAGGTAAGTGGAGACTACACACATACACTTTCAGGGCAGAGCAAACCTGGTAAAGCCCAGGAGATATTATAAATCCAAAGTGTTTGGCTTTGAAGGAGAAAAAAATGTGTCTTATTGGTTCTAATACAATTTTACTGTGTTCCATCCCCTCAGAACAGATTTGAAACTGAGTGGCAAATAAGCGTGCTGGGATTTCCCACATTTCTCCAGGAGATGTGACACATTTCCTGTCCTATTTCAAATTCCCAAGAAAAGCATATGTTATGTCAAAAGTTTTAAAATTTAGAGTTAACAATTTCTACTAACAGAGCTTATCTACCTAAATTAATAACTCTATAAAACCTACAGAAATAATGCATGTGTTTGACTATTACCTGCATTGGCCCTATGAGTCAATGCCATGCAGATAGTTATATGATGGACTGAGGCAAATCTAGGGCAATAACATGCCCACAACCTTCAATTATTAAAGATCTCACAAGGTGCTCAAATTATACTCACTGTGTGACACTGAATCTTCCTATGCCTGAGTCTTGCCATTGTAAATTGGGTATAATAAGATATTGACATCATGATGAGATGAACGTCTAGATTTGTTGTCCCTCAAGGTATATGCTGATCTCAGGTCCAGCTCAGTGAGTATTTACCTCTTAGGTCAATAAATCATGAGCTCACCTCAGTTAAAGTTAAGATCTGCTTGTTGTCCCCCTTTTAAAGATGGGGAAGCCAAGACACTGAGTTTGAGTGACTTGTCCCAGGTTACATAGTGAATGCTGGACTGATTTGGGAATAGCGGGGCCTGATGTGCAGATTTCTGCTTTAACCACTATATCATACTCCGTCTCTGCCATTTTTTGTTTTAGTGCTGGGCTGCTGAAGTGGTTAATGTAAGGATTTAGGTGTGTGTGTTTTGGGGGGAGAGGTGGTTCTCAGCTGCAGCACTTCCCAAAGGTGAATAAGATAAGCTCAGTTATTCAAGTCTTTAATGCCCTTCAGAGAGGTTTGTTGTTTGCATGTTGCTGAGAACGTGCTGATGCATATCATTGGACTTGGCCGAGCAGCACTTCCCATGACCTCGGTAGAGTATTTTGGAAAGAAAATTAAAACAAAACCAAACTGGCCTTAACGAGGAGACCTTTTCAGTAAGTGTGTTGCAAGCATTTACGTCAAGGAACTCGTAAACCATGCAGAAGCTTTCCCCCTGGTTCTTGCTTTCAGAGCAGAGTGAAAATGTTGGTGTGAGGTGATTTGTGGAGGTGCTGGCTGCTGACACAAGGACCCTTGTGCTATTTATCTGAGTTCTCACTTGCCTTTTGTAATATTTACGACATGCTTGTTGCTACCAATATATCACTGGAGCATAAGGGGCTGTGCCTCTGTCTCTCACCCTCTTCCCTTGCCCGGCGACCCCGAGAGACTGGAGATTGCTCATCTGCCCAGTCACCAGGGAATTTTTATTTCTGCTGTAGGTTTGATTGGTTTGTCATGTTCCAGGAACCCTGGGGTGGGTTTTAGGCAAATGTTTCTGCTTCTGATCAACAAACTGCATGTGGGGAGCAGGAGGAGAATAATAATAATAATAGTAATAAAAAATCCACAGAGGAAAATAAAAATGAAAAATGTGGTACTTCTTTTCAGCTCCTGCCACACTAGAAAGGGGGCTAATGAAGGACTGTTGTGTGGCATCACAGATCTGCCTTTCTCTTTCAAATGTCTGCAGGAAATCCACAGGTACTAAAGGTATTGGCGAGCTGCTGCACTTTCAGAAGGAAAATATGAGGGGATTGTAATGGGATGCAGAGGTCACTTGGTTCAAATCTGGTCCCCATTTGGTAAGGACCCAAACTCATGATAGCTGTTGAATGGCTCTCTGTGAAATGAATGACTGTCTCTGCTTATTTCTTATGAGAGTTGGTGTCCCCCTCAAAATATACTCCCTTCAAAATATGACTTTAATGGGACTTAAGTGGTACATAGACTTCATGCTAACCTTCTGCACAAGGGAGAATTTCATTTGGAAGTGTGTCCTTAGAACATCCTCCCCTCCACTTTTGAACATCCCACAACTTAGCCACGTAGCTCCTGTTCACTTCACTGAGAGTTGCAGCTAGTTCCTGGGCTTGGCTGGGTCAGTATATTTTGGGGGAGAGGTCAGCTACAGCCATCATGATATTGACCTTTCATGTGAGGTCACAGGCGAATCACAGGTGTCCAGGAAAGGAATCGGTAAAATCAAGGCTTTGAAGTTATTTTTATCCGTCTGTGGCCTCAATCTCTAGGTCTCATTTCCCAGCAAGCCTTTTGTCAAGGTAATGTGTGATATTGGGATATTTTCACCTCACTTTTAAATGTTAAGTCTATGCTTTTACCCACCAGCCTTTCCCTCTCCTCAGATGTTGTTTGGCCCCACAATGTCTCTGCTATCCTGACCCAACCAAGGCCCTGCACTTCGCTGGGGAGAAGAGAGGCAAGGCATGGAAGAACAAGCTGTTCCCTCATTTCAAGGAAGGAACATAACCCCACAGCCGTGATTGCAGTTACCAAGCACATCAAAGATTGCCTTTATAGTGCATAGTCCCCATTCAGTGACAATACCTCTGCTAAACTGGCAAGAGCCCCAGTTGGAGACATCTGTTCTGCACATACTAACAAGGGGTGCTGCGTGGAGAGAATTATAGGTCTCTTCCCTGCAATTACAGCCCTTATTTTGTCATTTTGCTTCTCTTCTTGTGGAATCAGCCAGCGATCTGTACTTGCTTTGTGTTATTCCTTCCCTCCTCCCCCGGCTGCTGAGAGCTCGCGGCAGCTTGCCCCTGGCTGCTTTAGCAGGGCTGGCAGACCTGCTGCCTCCCTCTATATGACGTGGATCCAGCTGCTGCTAAAGTTTTCGTAGCCAAAAGCATCAGGCACCAGGGTTCAAGTCTGAGAAATGCCGGCATGTGTTCAGCAGTGCTGGGAGATAGACCTTGAAGGTTCAATAACTTCTATTTGCTGCCTGGGCCAGATATGAAGACAAGTGGAGCTTGTCCGGGATGGCAGACATGTATATGTATGCATGGGGGCGTCATTTATATAGAGCGGGAAGGACACACTATAGAATCAGGTTCAAAGTGGTCAGGCAAGACGTTTTTCTTTAATTTTGAAAAATCCTTTCTTTTCCTCACCGGTGTTTAAAATATCCCATTGGAAAACTCCACGCTGAAGTTGCTTTCCTCATCATTTTTTCCCCTTCCGTCTAGTGGTTTGCAGTTGTAGAGTCACTCTTTATTACATGGTTATGTGTGAGTACTGGGTTGCACGCACACTGGTTTGTGGGGCCTGTATGGTTCAAAGTACAATGGATCATGCAGGTTAAAGTCTAAAACACTGGAAGAAGTTGTATCTGACACACTTAACTATCCACATTATGCTTTTTCTTGTGCTAATTCTGAATATTATTGCCAAAGCTTCCCCCAGAGATGGTACTTGCAGAACCCTCTGTTACACTAGGTAAAAGGTATTTGAAAGATCATTTTCAAAGCAGAGCTGTTTTTCTTAGAATATCCTAGGTAAGGAGTGACCCAGCCAGGAGGAGTGACCAGTATCATTTTACTGGGTTTAATCTAATATCTGAGAGACTAATTTTGCCATCCTTTCTTACATTGCATAGCACCTTACTGCATACGTGGCCCTCTGAAATCAGTCTGTACAGTAGGTTACCAGTCCACTTGAATGAGAGTGGTAAAATTAGAGTTTTTGGGGTATGTCTACACAGCAGTTGGGAGGCGTAGTTCCCAGTATAGGTAGGCAGACTCCTGCCAGCTCCACTCAAGCAAGTGCGCTAAAAATAGCAGTGTGGACGTTGTGGCACTGGCAGGGGCTCAGGCTAGCCGCTGAAATCCAAACCTGCCTGACCCCATGGGCATGAACCTATGCCACAGCGTTCACACTTGTATTTTTTAGTGCGCTAGCTCAAGCAAAGTTAGTGTGAGTCTGTCTAGCTGGGCTGGGAATCACACCTCTCAGCTGCAGTGTAGACCTATCTGTAACTGAGTGTGTTCACATATCACATCCACTGTCCAGTTCATGAGTGTCTGGATGGAAGAGGCCAAGGCCTAGAATGGGGTATCACAGGTCAGGACTGAATTGTGGGGGACTGGAATGGTGGGACAGGAGCACAGGTCAGGATTGAGCTGTGTCACAGAATTGATGAGGAAGCCTGCACACTGCCTCTCTCCAGTCAGTGTTACTTTTATGAACACAAAACTTGCCCCAAATGGAAAATCTCCTTTAAACTATAAACTGGAGTGAGCAGATTGGCTGTGTGGAGCTTGATGTAGTAATGGGCAGACTCAGAGGAAGTTGGGATTCACTGAATAAGAACTTCCAAATCTCTGGTGAGAACTCATAGGTTCGGCAGTTTTGGGGGCCAGGGACGAGGGGGATGCTGTGCAGTTCTGCAGATCTTTCTTCCTGATAGAACCAAGCCGAGGGGCATGAAATTACTGCCCAGCATGGCAGCTTTCTCTGCAGAGATGTTTCGGATCTTTAAAGCAACCTCAGTACTTTGCTCTCCCAACAAACAGGTGCCTGATGTTTCATAGAATCACAAAAGTTAGAACCAATATTCAATATGCCTTTTCCCTCCAGCCCATCTCCCTCCAAATGCAAGCTCCTTCCCTTCATAACATTTTTTAGTGTCTTGTCCAGTCTATCTTAAAAATTCTCAAGTGATGGTGCTTCCACCATTCCCACAACTTAATACATATCATTGTAAGGCTAGCTTCCCTGATCTTTAATCTCCCCTGTCTTTATATCATCCCATTTGATCCTACTCTTACCCTGCCCATAATAGCACAAAATAATTCCTCTTCTATTTTTATTATTTGCACTCTTCCTACACTTGTAGACTGTTATAAAGTCCTCCCTTAGTTGTCATTAAGCCAAGCTACAAAGATTTTTAGCTCTTTTAATCCTTCCTCATAACATAGCCCCTCTAGCTCCCTGATTATTTTTGTTTCTTTTCCCTGAACTCCCTCCTGTTTTTTTCAGTATCTCCCTGATAATATGATGCCCAGGACTGAGTGCAGTAACCCAGATGATGTCCCCCAGAGCCCTACCCAGAACTGTCTCTTCTTAGCTGCATGACATGATTTCTTTTGTAGCCGTATCTTATTGCAAATTCATTTTCAAAGGAACACCACCTCCCCCTGCAACAGAATGTAGATTTAAGCCTTCCAGGAGAGGTGGAGGATGACTTCTAGCAAATATAATCCCACAGTCTCTGTGGAAACCTTCCTCTCCCTATCACCACTGAAAGGGTAGATGTAAACACACCACTTATATATAAACAAGAAAATCTCTAGTACCATCAATGGCTCTACTGTTCCAATTTTCAAGGAGATCGGATCTGTGATAATCAGCATCCAGACAGCCCAAGGTGAGAACTGAAGGTTTAAACCAATGGTGTGCAAAAATGCGGAGCACACCCCCACCCCCACCCCCAGTGTGGGCACAAGAGGTTCTCGGGGGGCTGGGGGACAAATAAACTGGGATCCTATTCCTGTGACACTGTATGGAATCTGGGAGACACTTTATGATATTGTTGTTACCAATATTATAAAATTGCAAGGAATCTGACCATGTAAGGTACCTGTGAAAACGCTATGATTTGCCAAGTATGATGATCTTGTTTATATGTTTGTATCACCTTTGTATTGTGAGTTATAGATATGTAGGGTATATCTGCAGGGTATATTTCCAAACTTGTGCTGTGTTTCTGGGTGATACCCCCAGACAGATTGGCAGCAGCACTGCCTAGCCCGTTTGATGGCCAATCAAGGGTAATCAGCTGTACAATGAATCCATTGAAAGGAGCCAGGGGATACACCTTATGAGTCAGCAAGGCATGTAGGGGCAAGTTGGTGGACAGAACTCTAAGGCTTTTCCATGCCATGTGCTGCGAAACTTGTGTTTGGCATACAGGAAGCACAAGCCACGTGGCAAAAGGAATATAAAGGGCAGCTGCATCATTTCCATTTTGTCTTCAATCCTTCCTGCTTCTTACCCCCAGAAGCAACTTTTCTACAAATGAAGCTCTGAACAAAGGACTGAATGACCCATCCAAAATTTGGATGTGTTCCAGATGGACTTGCAAGCCAGCCAGCTGACCAATACTGCTAAGAACCTGACATATGGACTTTGAAGCATCTGTATGTATCTGATTGCTTTACTATTTAACAACTCTCCTTTTCTTTTCTTTTCTTTTCTTTCTTTTCTTTTCTCTTTTCTAATAAACCTTTTGTTTTAGACATCACAGGATTGGCTGACAGCATGGTATTTTGGGTAAGATCCAAAACTGTACTGACCTGGTAATGTGGCTGGCCCTTTGGGGTCAGAAGAACATTTTGTATAGTGAGCAGCATTTTTAGGTAACTTCTCACTGTACTGGATCTATGTGCTGATTGGGAGCCAGAGAACTGGAATGCAGTAAAGGGGGCAGTTTGATTTCTTTATTAGCTTCTTGAATACCAGTGTCGGGGATCAGGAGCACAGTTTATGACTGGTTGGTAAATCTAACTTCAGTATTAACCACCAGTTTTGGGACAATCTGCTATCCTTTTTGCAGCCTCCTCTAACTTGGGCATTTTCAGTGAGGGCTTTCCCAGGCACCCTGAGTCACACTACCACAACAGCAGGAGCAGGATAAAAATAGAGTGGGTATTGTGGGGTGGGACGGGAGCTGTATTAAAAAATAGTCCTTCCACTTGGCAAACAACATGAATGCCCCGGCCAGCAGCCGCTGCTCTCCGGCCACCCAGCTCTGAAGGCAGGACTGCCACCAGCAGTAGTGCAGAAGTAATGGATTACTTCAAATTACAAGTGATGGGGGGCGGGGGGTGACAAATTCTATAAATGGTAAAGGGACAAAAAAAGTTAGTATGTCACTGGGTTAAACCCCCAAACCGAGCAGTTGAATCAACTGATTGCATACTATATTATTGTACTATCACAATGTATCAAGTAAGGTCTTTCATGAAAGCTTGTAGTGTTCTGAACTTGACGGTCATGAGATAGATTCATAACCACAGTCTGTATGTATATGCATTTATGTATATAGAAAACTGAGCTCATAACCTATACTACAATTTCAACCACACCTCATAGCAAGGACAGGCACCTCTCAAGACAGGTGTTTACACAAAACCAGCTCCAAGTAACAACCCTTTGTCCAATGAAGAAGAGACAATGGGCGACCATTAATGTTAATGGAAAGACATTGAGAAATCCCCCCCCCCCCGCCCCGCTCGTCAATCAAGAAAGATTTCCAAACTAAATAAACATGAGTCACCATGGCCTAAGAGAAGAAAAATAAAAAAGCCTGCTTTTAAAAGGCTTTTTTTCTCTTGTGTCTGAATTTTGGGATCCAGAAACTGAGGGACAGTCTCTTGGCAGGTGCTGTCTGTGAAATGCTGGATCCCCTCTATGGCATGGGATATGCTGGGAAACTGTTCAGAGGCAAGAGAGAACTTTTTTTTTAGATAAAATCCCTTTTCTAATACTAGAAGTGTAAAGCCTGAGGTTGTGCCTTTATTTTCTGTGTAACTTTTCTGTGTTTGTTTTCCCCTTACTGCTTCATCTTTGAATCCGTGGTTTTTCTATGAAACAAACCTTCTGTTCATTTTTACCCCTCTGTTCTGCTAACTGTGTGTCAAAGTAGGCTGGTGGTTGGGGGGACCGGTTTCATGCCTTTAGGGGGTGACGAATTGGCAGGAAAAGTCCGAGTGTCTGGTAGTTAAGAACTTGGGGAATATGGATTTAGGAAGACTCAGGACTGGAAGGGCTGTTGGTGTTGGTGTTACCCTGCAAGGAGTACTTGTGGCCCCTTAGAGACTAACAAATTTATTTGAGCATCCGATGAAGTGAGCTGTAGCCCACGAAAGCTTATGCTCAAATAAATTGGTTAGTCTCTAAGGTGCCACAAGTACTGCTTTTCTTTTTGCGAATACAGACTAACAGGGCTGCTACTCTGAAACCTGCAAGGAGTGACTAGGCTGGTGGAAGCCAGGGTGAGATCTTGTGCGTGTGTACAAGCTACTAGTGTCAGGGGTCTGAACCAAAGCTGCATAACAAAAGGCACCCAAGGTTACAGAGCTGGCAGTAACAGAACCCCTTACTGGATGATCCCCAAAATATCACAGTTTTCCCTTCCCTTGGGTCCTGTTTCTCTTTTGAGCCTCATAGTGCTCTGGGGAAGAGCAACTAATGGACCAATACAACCATTTGGAAGGGAGCATGACTCCCTTCAAAGAGTCTCAGTGCTGACATTTTTGGTAACGCTGTGGTCCATGGGGCCGGACGAGTTGCATCCGAGAGTGCTGAAGAAATTGGCGGCTGTGATTGCAGAGCCCTTGGCCATTATCTTTGAAAACTCGTGGCGAACGGGGGAAGTCCCGGATGACTGGAAAAAGGCTAATGTAGTGCCAATCTTTAAAAAAGGGAAGAAGGAGGATCCTGGGAACTACAGGCCAGTCAGCCTCACCTCAGTCCCTGGAAAAATCATGGAGCAGGTCCTCAAAGAATCAATCCTGAAGCACTTACATGAGAGGAAAGTGATCAGGAACAGTCAGCATGGATTCACCAAGGGAAGGTCATGCCTGACTAATCTAATCGCCTTTTATGATGAGATTACTGGTTCTGTGGATGAAGGGAAAGCAGTGGATGTATTGTTTCTTGACTTTAGCAAAGCTTTTGACACGGTCTCCCACAGTATTCTTGTCAGCAAGTTAAGGAAGTATGGGCTGGATGAATGCACTATAAGGTGGGTAGAAAGCTGGCTAGATTGTCGGGCTCAACGGGTAGTGATCAATGGCTCCATGTCTAGTTGGCAGCCGGTGGTCAAGTGGAGTGCCCCAGGGGTCGGTCCTGGGGCCGGTTTTGTTCAATATCTTCATAAATGATCTGGAGGATGGTGTGGATTGCACTCTCAGCAAATTTGCGGATGATACTAAACTGGGAGGAGTGGTAGATACGCTGGAGGGGAGGGATAGGATACAGAAGGACCTAGACAAATTGGAGGATTGGGCCAAAAGAAATCTGATGAGGTTCAATAAGGATAAGTGCAGGGTCCTGCACTTAGGATGGAAGAATCCAATGCACCGCTACAGACTAGGGACCGAATGGCTAGGCAGCAGTTCTGCGGAAAAGGACCTAGGGGTGACAGTGGACGAGAAGCTGGATATGAGTCAGCAGTGTGCCCTTGTTGCCAAGAAGGCCAATGGCATTTTGGGATGTATAAGTAGGGGCATAGCGAGCAGATCGAGGGACGTGATCGTTCCCCTCTATTCGACACTGGTGAGGCCTCATCTGGAGTACTGTGTCCAGTTTTGGGCCCCACACTACAAGAAGGATGTGGATAAATTGGAGAGAGTCCAGCGAAGGGCAACAAAAATGATTAGGGGTCTAGAGCACATGACTTATGAGGAGAGGCTGAGGGAGCTGGGATTGTTTAGTCTGCAGAAGAGAAAAATGAGGGGGGATTTGATAGCTGCTTTCAACTACCTGAAAGGGGGTTCCAAAGAGGATGGCTCTAGACTGTTCTCAATGGTAGCAGATGACAGAACGAGGAGTAATGGTCTCAAGTTGCAATGGGGGAGGTTTAGATTGGATATTAGGAAAAACTTTTTCACTAAGAGGGTGGTGAAACACTGGAATGCGTTACCTAGGGAGGTGGTAGAATCTCCTTCCTTAGAGGTTTTTAAGGTCAGGCTTGACAAAGCCCTGGCTGGGATGATTTAACTGGGAATTGGTCCTGCTTCGAGCAGGGGGTTGGACTAGATGACCTTCTGGGGTCCCTTCCAACCCTGATATTCTATGATTCTATGGTAGCTATTTTCATTTCTGGGCAATTTTGACAGCGGATACCAGGCCTTTGTGGCCCCATACTGGAGGCTCTGTTGCACCCTGCCCTAGAAAACAATTAGCAGTGAGGAAAACAGCAGCCATTTTGGGAACCAGTGAGATCTGGTCATCCAGAAGACAGAAGGGCTGGGAACTAGCAAAAGCCAATTAAGACCCACCAGGCTGAAATAAAAGGAGCTGCCTGCTGCCAGAGAAACCAGGCAGGGCCAGGGTCCCTTGCTGGCCACAGTCAGTGGCAGGGGCTAAGAAGGAACTTTGCTGATTCCGTCCCAGAGAGAGAGTTTAACCCAGAAAGGGTAAGAATCTATTTTGTTTATCATTGGCCCAGAAGACAAGGAACAGTTTCAATTTTTGAGTTTGTTATAAGGGGTTTTGGACTATGTGACCTGGATGGAGGGCCAAGACACAGAAGACTCACCGAGACAGGCTGATAGCTTTCGGGGGTGCTGGTAGACCAAAGAGAAAGGCACTGCTCAATAGGTGAGTGCAACCCACCACAGCAATGCTTTGTAAGTTGCATGGTCTGTATTAATGTTCTCTCACTGCAGATGCTGTGCCATGTATGAACTGTCAGACTGCATTTTCTGGAGAAAATAATCCAGATCAAAGCTTGATGCATCCAAACTGAAGGTGTTTTGGGTCTCTCAGTGGGAGAGGGGGGGATATAACGTAAGTTATCCTTCTGTAAAGATCTCAGTTATTTACAAACAACAATTGACTTAGCTTCACAATTCCCTGTGAAGTAGGTAAGTGTAGTTATCCCTATTTTACAGATGGTGAAACTGAGACATGTTAAGGGACTTGCCCATGGTTAAACAGCCAGTGAATGGCAGAGATGAGATTAGAACGCAGAAGTCCTGACTCCCTGTCCCTTGCTCCAACCACTTGATTATCCTCCGCCTTAGTACAAAAGGTAGAAACGATTGCCTTTGCTGGGTGAAGGTTTCAGAGTCTGCACTAGCAAACTACAGCCTCCAAACTTTCAGACAAAACGTTTTCTGCATGGCAACAGTAAACTCAAACTAAAAGCCCTAAGAATGAGCAGGGGAGGGGAGGGAAGGAACGGCTGAAACAGGGAACAGGCCATTCCAAGTCTTACAGAAGGTTGAGAAAAGGAAACACTTTTCCCGCACTGTTTGGCCAAAGAGAAAGAGGGGTGACAAAAGGGTCAAATTCAGCTTACACAGCTCCCTCTTTCAGGCATCTGGCCCAATGGAAGGAGAGCTGGGGTGATTAGGTTGAGTTTTTGGCACGCACTCTGGGGACCAACAACTGTCACTGACTTCCTCCCTGGCTCTCTTTAAACGTGCAGCTGGACAATTCTCATGTCCTGCTGGTCTGGTCCCATCTGCTCTTTGTTTATGCTGTGATACACTCCACCTGACCCAGGATGACAACACTTAAAACTCACCCTCCTGTTACAAATCTTCTCCATGGAATATATTATCCTTTGTCTTAGTGCCCAGTTTGGTGTGAGTCTGTAATAAACCCGCTAAAGAGTTCTCACACTCTCTAAAATGGGATTGTGCGATGTATGAGAATAAACAGGCATAAGCCAGTGGTTTTGATCACTGGGATCTTGGCCCAAAGCTTGAACTGAACCAAATTTTCTCTGAGGTTTGAAAAAGTTCAGTTCACTTTTTTTCCCCTTGATTTTTTTAAATGTTTATTCTTAATGTTCCCATATCTTCAGAGATCTAAACTGCCGCCCCGAAATCCCACACAATAGGCCCTTTCTACAATATTCCCAGGCAGGAGCAGGAAATATGGAGTAATCTCAGGTTTTCCAACCTGAATACTCTAGGATCTTATAGGTTTTCCAGCCTGAGTACTCTAGGCCACACAGGTTCAGAACAGACCGAGATGGGCCTGAGTGGCAAAGTTCAACTCCTCCTCCAGGGTTTTGATTTGGCTTCATTATAGAAGTCTTGATATTATGATGTTTGGTTTGGGCCCCATCTCTGCTTGGGGTCAGGATCCAGACTTTCAGGTAACTGTCTGAACTAAAGTTCCAGATCTACTCCTGACTAGTCCTTACACAGAAATGGGAGCAGAGATCAAAACACCTCTGGATGTTCTGATCACGTGGATGTTCACTGTCCCTGCAGGGTGTGCCATCCATGTTCCACTTTTGCTTCTGTTGAGGTTTGCATTGAGTGTCAGGTTTGAACACCCATCCTATCCCGCAAAGTTAAGTACCCAAAGCAAAATTCAGGCCAAACCTCTTGGCTCTGCACATTGTCTACCCGGAACAGTGAGGCTTGATCAAAACTTGATCCAACCCTGGCAAAAAGTTTGTGAACTTAATGTAAGGGGACTGTTGCCCCCTTACTAACATTCAGTGGGGGTGTTTTAGTTGCTAGCTCCCAGTACTAAAAAGGGGGAAGGGTCGATGGGGAATCAGGACCCTGAGACTGACAGCCCCCTGGAACAAAGGGGAGAGGCCAATGTTCCAGGTGAGCCTGAATGACAGGGCGGGCAGGCTAATCAGGGATTCAGGAGGCCAGGGAGGTCCCATTCTTCGTGTGAGCTGGATTTGCCTGGGTCAGACAGAGTGGGGCTGAGCTAAGGAGTAAGCAGGGGCCCAAGCTGAGCTGGGGAGCAGAGCTGTGCCAGATCCAGAGGGACCAGAAAAGCAGCCCAGAGAGAGCAGACCCTGTCCTGGGAGCAGAGCTGCAGCCCCAAAGCCAGAGGCACAGCCCAGAGAGAGCAGACTTGCCCTGGGAGGAGAGCTGCAGCAACCAGAGCCAGAGGGGCCAGAAAAGCAGCCCAGGAAGCCAGTCAGTGCTGGGAGCACAGTCACAGAAGCAGCCTGCAGAGCAGACCTGTTCTGGGAGCAGAGCTGTAGCAACCAGAGCCAGAGGGGCCAAAGAAGCAGCCCAGGGTGCTGGAGGCAGAGCAGCAGCAGTGCAGAGACAGAGTGGTGCAGCTGGGGCTGGAGCAGTCTGGAGCTGGGTGCAGTGAGCAGCTGGGGAGACCGAGGGGCACCCTGGGCAGCGGGCCCAGCACAGGGAGATGCCTCAGCCAAGAGGCTCTGCAGGCCAGGCTTGGATCGTCACCCCAACAGGGCGGGGGCGATACTGGGAAGAAGGGTCCTACCACTTAGAGCCTGAGAGCGTGTGGCACCACCAGAGCAAGTGTCCAACCCACAGCATCCCTGCAGCACAGCCAGGGCCTGAGAAGAAGGCCTGGGACTTACAAGGAACAGACTGTGAACTGCCCTGACATTCCAGAGACACTGTTTGTGATGTTCCCTGCCACAGAGCGGGGTGATGTGTTTCCTTCAACCTTTCCCATTTTTGCTTATTCTTTTTAAAATTAATTGTTGATTAAATAACTTGCATTTGCTTTAACTTGTATGTAATGGTCAGTGGGTCAGAGAAGTGCCCAGTGCAGAGAGAGTACCCCAGAGTGGGGACACCCTAGCCCTTGTCCTAGGTGACCACAGCAGGGTTGGGGGTCGAGCCCCCCAGGAATCCTGGGCCCAGCCTTGTTGGGGCTACGAGGACTCTGCCAGACAGGAGAGTGGAAGAGGAGCCCTCAAGGGTAGGGAGGCCACTGGGTAAAGGAAGTGGGAACAAGGACTCGGATCCTTTCGCTAGCCCACTTCACCGGGGTTGTGCAGAAGTCAGGAAAGTTCCCCACAAGAGCAGGACTATTCCCCCCGCTTACATTAAGCACACCTGGCTTGAACTTCAGGTTTGTAACAAAATCGCAAACCTGCTGAGCTTCAAATGGTTCCAAGTTCTGTTAGGAAGGTTTCACCCAGCTGCTGGGCTAAATTACAACATAGTATTAGTTTTTTATTGATTAGTCAGTGTACTCTGTGCTATACAATAAAAAGGGAAAGACAAGCTCCCTACTCTCAAATGGCCTGTAATATAAATGAATGGGTAAGAGACCAGGCATAGTCTTTTCTCCCAAGTGCACTGGGGATTTTTGTTCATAAATGTAATTTGTTTGGAAAAAGCTCGCTGAAGAAATGAATTTTGAAGAGGTTGAGTGGCATGCACAGTGGCCCAATGCATGCTTGGTGTAACTCTATTGATGTCAGCTCCCAGTGCCTTATGCAATCCCAGGATCATTGCTTCTAGTTCATATTCTCTGCCTGTATTTGTATGGTCTTGTATCTGGTTCATGCTTTTGTTACTGCAGCTGTGTGCTGGGCTGACTGTTTCAGTGATTTCCCCCACAATCACCACTCCCCTGCACGCATCCTCAATTCCTTCTCTGAAGCTCTGTGATTGTTCTAATAAGTGCATATTCCCCAGCTTGGCTCCCTGTTCCTAGACTAATTTATATGACTATTATCCTCTTTGTTGGTGCCAGTTTACTGTGAATGCAGAAATTTGATCATTATGATCTGAGCTATTCTTTAAAATGCCAAAGTAGCTAAATAGTGAATAGAAAATGCCATTTGTTTATTAAAACTCAGCAATCAAAAATGCTGCCCTTTGATGGATCTGACTTGTGGGGCTGAGTCTCCTCATAATGTGTGGACTAGATAATGGGATCCTGCAAACCGTTGTGCTTCTGGGGAGACAGGTAGGGGACAGCATTACCAGGCTACAGCAGGTACAGCTGTGCAAATGCTGTCATGGACAAAGCTCTGCTCAGATATTAGCAGATTTTGCAGCTCATATTGATCAGTGGGAGGAAGATAAGTGAAAATCAAAGGCATAGGAATTGAGGAAGGAAACATCGATTTCATTCAGTAAAGCTGTGATAGAAATCGAAATGCCCATCATGACTATACCAAACTATTGCTCTGTGTTGCTGCTCTGGTGGGAATTGAACATAGTAATTGCCATACTAGATCAGACCAATGGTTAATTTACTCCAGTATCCTGTCTGTAGCAATGACTGGTATCTGCTGCTTCAGAGGATGATGTAAAACTCCCATGTAGGCAATACCATGCCTACAGGGGAAGTTTCTTCCTAATTCATGCTGCAATGTTATTTTTGCTATTATACAAATGCCTAACAGATTTTTTTAAATCATACTAAGCATTTTTCTTTAGACTGTAAGCTCTCTGAAGTAGACTGTCTTTCTAGTTACTGTGAAGTCCCTAGCATAAATCTGTGCATCACAAAAATAACAAATGGTAATAATTTGCTTCAATATTTTGTGACTGGAAGTTCCACAGGTGAATTATGTGCTCTGTGAGCAGGAAAAATCCTTTTATCAGTTTTAAATTTCTTGTCTTTTCAATTTAATTGGGTGCCCTCTTGTTCTTGCATTAAAATAAAGGGTAAGTAGGTGTGCTTAACTGACCTTGTCTACAGCAACGCTTATTGTGGATACCTCATTATATCCCCTTTTATTCACTTCCTCTATAAACTAAACAATTCAAATCTTTTAATATCTCTTTTCATATGTTAGTCTTTCCAAGCCTCTAATAATTTTGTTGCCCTTTTTCTATTTTTCTGCTATATCCTTCTTGAGATGAGTTGACCAAAACTGAACACAACATTCTAGATGAGGATATATCAAAATTTACATCATGGTTTTATAATATTTTCAGCATTGTATGTATTCCTAAGTTTGCTTGCTTGTTTTTTTTTTACTACGGCTAAGAACTGAGCTGATATTTTCATTGAGATATCCGCAGTGATGCCTGGATCTCGTCTCAGGAGTGGTTTTCATTTCATATTTCATTTACAAACCATCAATTTGCATGAATAGTTCAAAGTGGATATTACTCTGCACTTTTCTCTGCTAAATTTTATCTGTTTTCATGTTGCCCAATTGCCTCATTGGCGGGCCTTCTGAGGCTCCTTACAGTCTTCCTGTCTTCATATCATTAAGTAACACCTGTTCAAATTCAGATCATTGGAGTACTTCACTATTTACCTCCTTCCATGTTGAAAATGTCCATTATTCCTGCTCCTTGCTTTCTGTCTTGTAGCCAAATTCATGATATTCCACTGGGTATGCTGGACTTTTCTGGATTGGTATTTCTGTCCCAGTATAACATAGGTAGAGGAAGACTGTATTTTATCAGCAATTCGTCTATCCTTAGGAATGATCACTACAGCAATCTGTTATAGTTACTGCTTTTTAATAGGAATGTGGCTGATTTGCTCATTACATTTTTTATACAAATGATAGAGTATCAACCTGCTTGCTTCCTGGATGTACTTTTCACCTTGACTCACTGAAGGTGCTGGATGGCTCAGGGGACTGGGAAAGGGTAGTGGACCCTTTAACTCTAATAATTCAAACTCTAGTTTGAATCCTCCAAGGGTCAGTAGTGAGCAAGTTACCATCTGACGTTTTGTCAGTGGTTTTGAGAAGCCAGGTGTCCCCATCCCAAAAGCCATCATCACAACTGCTATTCTTGTTGGCCATCTCAACAGGGAGACCAAGGTTCGAAGGAAGGATGGGGACTGAGTTCCCCTTCCCACCCGCAGGAGGGGGTGGAGAACCTTCTGTTTACCCTAAACCATTAGTAAATATTATGATTATTATTTATTATTTATTTTTTCGAGTTACTATAACACGAATATCAGCTCTGGAAGCTGGCCTCCCTTGGTCTGATCGTTCTAGGCCTCTATTCGCAGTGTTATGGTTTATGGGAGATGGGGAACACTCTTATGAAAGTCACTGTTGAGGTAAACTTTGCAGGCCCAGGCTCCTCACATTGAGCTGTCCAGTATTGGAGATCGGAGACAGTGACATGTGGTTACATTGAAACTAAGAGAGAATTCCTATAAACAGGGCCAAATGCAGCAGAAAAATTTCCCATATAAGGCAACATGCTTATACCTGTTAGTTTGCATTTGTCTTGCTGGCGGGTTTGAGCTTGTGCTGGCGCCCACAGCTTTTTACATTCTTTTCTATGTATCGTTTTCTCCCCTCCTCCTTCCCTTAATTTTTATGTTTTGAACTAAAGCTGGACACAGCAGCTGACACATTTGGGCTCCCCCCCCCCCCAGTCTCCCGTCTCTTATTTATGTCTGTAAATGTTTTGTTTTATCTGAAGTGAATTTGCCAGAGAAATGTTGGGCCCAGCTCCAGGCAACCCCATTTCCTTCTTCCATCTCGAGACATTCCTGAGTCTTTCAGCACAAACTTGCACAGCTAAATATTTAGAAGAAAGCAGAGGAGCTGTGTCCCTCAGGGGAACAGAGTGTCACTTGGGATGAAATGGGCTAACTAGCTGGGTGCCAGGAGAAGCTGTATCCTGCTGTTCTATGCATGGGTCTGGGACAGCCTGGAAGAGGCTTATATTCGAGTCTTACCTAATGTGATAAATGCACCTTCCCAATTGACCCTCTTGCCAGACGTGAGGTGTCACCTTTTTCAACTTCTCTTCTGGACATAGAATATGTAAATGCCATGTTTTGGTGGTGGTACCTCAGCCCCAAAGGCATTTTGGGACTTTCCCAGCCTGCAAGCCCTGTCAGCATTAGGATTGCCCCATGAAAATGGGATGGGTGTTTGGGGGCCCAAATTCTCCTTTGTCCCACAGAGACTGGCTCTTCTGTCGCTCTTATCATGACAGTGCTACTCCTTTGGTCTTCTGTAGCAATTTCCACTGGAGGATCTTAAAGTACTTTTCAGACACTGGGCTGAAAATCAGAATTAAGCCTTGGTGACATAGAAGTTGCTCAGTGCATAGGCTGGTCTCCTGCATAGGGGTAAATGTCATCTGCTAATATGGCTGATAACTGCTCCCAGAGTTTCGGAGAAGCATCAGGACTTTGGTGCTTGTCTGAACCAAACTTCAAACCACCAGATATCACTCATCCATAAAAATGACCCTCCATGCTCCATAACCACCTCTAGACAGAGGGGCAGTAAGAGGAAAATGAAAGTAGCAATAAAGTTTCTGGAAACAGGGTACTGGAAATAAAGGGCCAAGTTTGCCTCCCTTAGAATGGAGTACCTGGATGAATGGACTCTAAGGTGGATAGAAAGTTGGCTAGATTGTCGGGCTCAACGGGTAGTGATCAATGGCTCCATGTCTAGTTGGCAGCCGGTATCAAGTGGAGTGCCCCCAAGGTCGGTCCTCGGGCCGGTTCTGTTCAATATCTTCATAAATAATCTGGAGGATGGTGTGGATTGCATCCTCAGCAAGTTTGCAGATGACACTAAACTGGGAGGAGAGGTAGATATGCTGGAGGGTAGGGATAGGATACAGAGGGACCTAGACAAATTGGAGGTTTGGGCCAAAAGAAATCTGATGAGGTTCAACAAGGACAAGTGCAGAGTCCTGCACTTAGTGGACGAGAAGCTGGATATGAGTCAACAGTGTGCCCTTGTTGCCAAGAAGGCCAATGGCATTTTGGGATGTATACATAGGGGCATTGCCAGCAGATCGAGGGACGTGATCGTTCCCCTCTATTCGACATTGGTGAGTCCACATCTGGAGTACTGTGTCCAGTTTTGGGCCCCACACTACAAGAAGGATTTTGAAAAATTGGAAAACGTCCAGCGGAGGGCAACAAAAATGATTAGGGGACTGGAACACATGACTTATGAGGAGGGGCTGAGGGAACTGGGATTGTTTAGTCTGCGGAAGAGAAGAATGAGGGGGGATTTGATAGCTGCTTTCAACTACCTGAAAGGGGGTTCCAAAGAGGATGGATCTAGACTGTTCTCAGTGGTAGCTGATGACAGAACAAGGAGTAATGGTCTCAAGTTGCAGTGGGGAAGGTTTAGGTTGGATATTAGGAAAAACTTTTTCGCTAGGAGGGTGGTGAAACACTGGAATGCGTTACCTAGGGAGGTGGTGGAATCTCCTTCCTTAGATATTTTTAAGGTCAGGCTTGACAAGCCCTGGCTGGGATGATTTAGTTGGGGATTGGTCCTGCTTTGAGGAGGGGGTTGGACTAGATGACCTTCTGAGGTTCCTTCCAACCCTGATATTCTATGATTCTATGATACCTCCATTGATTTCTGTGGAATTACTTTGTATTTAAACCTGCTTGACAGAGCAAACTTTGGTTGCTAGTGTATATTTACCCTACCTGTTAATGACAAGGTATGTTAAATCTTCCACATGCCTTCTGTTTGTCACTGAGGTTTTAACACCTCTTTATTGAACAAGAACAATGATGTGTGTGACCCGTTGTTCACTGGCTGGCATAAGGACTCAAAATGCTATGGGAGCACTGAGGACAAACACAGCACAACTATTCTGATTGTCCAAGATATCCATGCAAATATTCTCTTGCTTGCTTTTTTTTGTTTGTTTGAAAGTGGGGTGTAAAACAGAGAGATATTGTCAATTTTAATGTGTCTGTTTTTCTTACAGAACTGTAGTATGATAGAAAAGCTTATATGGAATTTTTGTGTTAAGTTTCAGTTATAAGTGTTTTGTAAATAAAATGAAAGCCTCACAATAGATTAGTCTCGCAGTGAAATTGAATAGAAGTGAAGCTGACAGATTTCACTATCCAAGCAGATTGCAAATATCAGAGTCAACTCTGGTGGAAAAACAAATGATACTCTTAACCTTTTGTCCATTTTAATAATCCATAGTGGTGGTAGAAGGACCACACGGAGTGACATTTTTATTGCATATTTTTTTTTATTTTGGTACTGTCCCCTTAGCCACCATAGCAACTGGAGACGTTTGTGCTGGGTGTATTATTAAATGAGAATAAAGAATGGAGCCAAAGGAGTGAAACTTGTAAGTAACATTTAGTGACGTCCTCCCCTCCTAGAAACTTCTCTTTAAATAATTGTGATTATTTTGGGAGTGGAGAGGGGGGCCTTGGCTGCCTAATCACGGGAGCACCTGTGCTTTTTCCCTTGTTTCGGTTTGAAAGCCTCCCAGCGTGTTCTCTGTGTGGGGAGAGCATTTTAGCTTGCACTGGCGTTTGGGGAGATGCCCGTAGTGGTCTCCTTCTCTGTCTTCCCCAGTGGTTTTGACCTCAGGGGATGAAAGGTGGAATTATGAAGCAAAATGATGACTCCTAGTGTGTCCCAGAAGGCTTCCTGCTCCCATGGTTTCCTTGCTTGGAGATCGTGTAAGTGATGGACGATTCTGTTTCCCTTGCGGGAGTCAAGCAACTATAGTCATTTAGCTGAATTCCTGATTCAAAGGTTAGTGACGCAAAAGAGATTTGGAGTGGTTTAAAACGGAGTGCTACTCATTTAAACAGATCACAACTAGCTTGATCAGACTTGGCTGCTTTCTGAAAGATCAGGGAGGTATCATTTTCAGACATGGGGCATCATTCTCTCTGCATCCAGGGAGGGTCACAGAGAGCTAACCAGGAGATTTAGTTTGGAAAGCCTGATGTCCACACTGGCTCTCTGAACATGATCATCTTCTGGTTGTGTCTATCTTTCTGTGATTGAAAACTGTTGTGTGCCTGAATTTAGAAATTGTGAATGATGTCAAATTGAGATGGGGGCAAAGAAATCACATCCTATCCATGGGCAAGGGCTGGACTAGCCTTCCCATGCTGCCTGCCAATGTGCTCGTTCGTCCTCTCCCTCTCTCCCCTGACATGAAGAGTCCAGTTCTACATGTGGGAGGATAAGTCTCCATGGCTTCTCTGCTGACAATAGTGCTGGTAGATTTTGCGATATGCACACCTCTCCACAGAGAACTGGACTGAGAACCATTTCACAAAGGCCATCAAAATTTGGGGGCACTGTTGACCCAAGCTTGGGTTGCAGCTAAAACTGTCCTCAGAAAGCAAAGGTGGTGATAGATAGATAGATATGATAATGTATAAGCTTCTAATGTGAGGTTTAATGTGTGCAGCCTTCAGAGACTGTCCTCTTCAGTCTCTTGTGGCAATTTATCACAGAACTTTTAAGAAAGGAAGAGAACCTAAGCTTTTGGAAGGGCAGGTTTAAATGTTTAGTTAAGTCAAGGATGAGCAGGACACTTGCACAGTGTATAGTAAAATGACTGGAGAGGGACTAGATGGCTGTGGGAATGGGATATAGAGCATTTCACCTGTAAACCACTAAACCTAATCCATCTCAGATTAGTAGTGGCTACAGGTCATTGACCACTGGTGAGTATGTGTTAAAAGTCCCCCTCTGTGCTTGATCTGCAGAGGGTGTGAGTCTGCTACAGCCTCACCTAGAGTACTTTATCTCAAGCAGCAGCACCTCGTATGCTTTTAGCTCTGGAGGTCCGCAGTTCAGTCCCGAGTGTGTCAGCCAAGGTGGTGGCCATCCAGTCACTTTACGACAGTTGTTCAAATGGCAGATGTGAACTGAGTTGGGTCTCTGTTCCTATTGAACAATATCCGTATCACAAAAAACACTGTTACAACAGATACAAACCAGCCCCCTCATTTGAAGTCTTACCAGAGGCACCTTGGACAGAAGTAGTTAGAGGCTGAACAAACTTCTTACACCCCAGTGGTGACCTTCCAGTTCAAAACTGAGTTACGTTTTTAGGGCAGTGTTGGGGAAGCTTCCACTCTGACAGGTCATGATGTACCTGAACTGGGGATAAACAGGGGACTTTGGTTCCCTGACCTGATTTACGAGCACCAGATTCACTTTACCGTTCTTTATGGAAATGGACAACGTGTTTGGCTGCCACCACTACATTTAATACATTTGTAAAATGATACAATGCATGTCAACAGGATTTTAAACATAAAGGAGTAGAGATTTGCATTTTGTAGACTAAGGATCCTGCCTAGAGTAGTGGGTGTTGAGTTGCAATGGGACCTTTACTGGTGTCGGAACGTGAGGTTTCAAACATTCCCAGACACCTTGGGATTGGAGTTCTTAGACTGCTGTCCAAAATCAGGATTTTATCTCTGCAGAGTCCCCTGTTGTCTTTAGGATTTGAGTTTTAGAGGTGGTATCATCATTGGGACTGAAATCCCTTGGAGGACTGGCAAGATCCCTCACATCTAGATCAGTGAGCAATCAAGTAGCCTTTTATGTAAAGTTTTAAGAAAATCTTTAAAGTTTTAGAAACTGTTAATGATGTTGAAAACTACTGTCAAGGTCTTCAAAATTCATCACTGCTTAGGTTTCAAAACAGTTCAGTAAACATTGTACAGTTAAAGTGACCAAATGTGCTGTAGTCAGTAATGAGACTAAGTACTTAAAGAAAGCTTTTGGCAAACCCCAGTCTATCTGCCATTTCTTTACTTAGCCTAATACAAACTCCTACAGGTTTAGGGGGAATTGGATTTTCCAACAGTAACTCTAGCTTTTCTAAATATTCTAAAATCTTGTGGTGATCACTACATTACTAGGATTAATAACCAGTTCATGTGTTCCTCTTTAATACCTCAGTGCAGTGCCCATATGACACTAACCAAATGCAGAGGGATGCTTCCTGTTAAGGGAGTATGTGTGAGATTGTCACACAGACTCCTCTATCAGGTGCATGACACAATCTAGTTTTAATGAAGAAACCTGTCAAACTAAACAAACATGAAAAGGAACAGGACTTTCCTGGAGCACCAGGATGGCAAAAGTAAAACAAGAGGTGTGTCCAGGGCTTGTAAGCAAAATATCAGCGACTACCCACGAATACACTTCTACTACTGCTCATGAATTTAACAGGTAAAAGCAAAAACTCTATATCTTCTTATCGCTTTAGTTGCTTCTGCTCCAAATTGTAGGTCTCAGTTTTCATTTGTTTGTTAAGACAATGGGGTCCAACTCGGTTCTAGTGAAGGATGATCTTGCAGTTGTGGCACTGAATTGGGACAACAGAGACATGAGTTCAGTTTCCACATTGGCCACGAACTTTCTGTGTGACCTTTAGCAAGTCACTTAATTTTGCTTGCCTCAGTTTCCTCATTGTAACATTATGGTTGTGTTGTGAGGCTCAATTAATTAATGTTTGTGAGGCAGTTGGGTGTTACAGTAGCCTTTCCAGATAGGAAGGAAATGAGGCGCCTACCCACTATCCTTTAGCAGCTTTGCCTTCTTTTATTTTGAAAACGTAATGACTGGCTGTATAGACCTGTAGCAGGGTCCTCTTCAGTGCTGGAATCTGAGTGTCATGGGGTCCTTTGGGTTGCAGGGACCTGGGACATGGGGGTCTAACCTTCAAATGCATCTTGGAGTGTCCTCTTCAGGACTGTGATTTGATTTCTGGAACATAGATGCCCCTCTTTCTAATGTTGCTATCTGAGTTTAAGTGGTAGAGAGGGGCCTCTGCCAATCTGATTTCAGGAGCTGCGCCAGTCAACCCATTAAGCAATCCTTAATTCACCTTCCTGAGCAGCCAGACAGCAGTAGTTTCCCTCAAGTATTCTCAGGAAGCTGACACGGAGATAATGTTCCCAAAATACTGAGGTGTTTTTTTTGTTGAGACCATGCGTTGTGCAGAAAAATCTAATATCAATTAGCTGAATGTGACTACAGTATTTTATGGAACAGGCTGGCAGCGCTACACAGGTCAACAATGACTGACAATGCTAAAAATCTGGTCTTGTCCCACAGACTCTTAGGCTGTTTCCTGAATGAACTGGTAGTTACATAAGATAACCAATGTTACTAGGACCAAATATGGAGGTTTTCAAGACAACATTGTTGAAGTTCTTGTACAAGATGGTGGGAATGGGGTGGGGAAAAGGACAAATGAAGATCACTAGCCCTTGTGAACTGCCTGCAGAAAGAAGCCAAGGCTGGAAAATTGCTGTGACAGGGGTATGCGGAGGGTGTTTCCAGCTGAGGATTTCATTTAGTTCAGGGGAGAAGCTCAACACACCTGAGCAGGAAAGAGATGGCTCATTAGATTTATACTGCCTCTTGCCTCTAGGAATTTTTATTATTTGGATTACTAAAGCACCTTGGGGCCCTAGTTGTAGACCAGGACCACATTGTGCTAGGTGCTCTACAAATAGAGGGGGAAAAGATGGTTCCTGCCCAAAGGCGCTTGTAATCTAATTATAAGACAAGTGATAGACGGATTGGGAAGTTTAAGTAAACAATGAGGCAATACTGGTCAGCACGATAAGCAGTGGTGTCAGCACACTAGCAGCCTAACTTGTCAAAGGAGAGTTTTGAGGGGGTATGTGAAGATGTTCAAGGCACAAGTGACATGAGTTTGGTGTCCTCAGTCAAGAGGGTAACTATATGTCACAAAACAACGAGTGAATGTTGCATAAGAATATAACAGCATAGGACTAGAATGGAGCTGGATCATCAAATCCATCAAATCTCCCTCTGTCACAGGCAACAGCATCATAGAATCGTAGGACTGGAAGGGACCTCGAGAGGTCATCTAGTTCAGTCCCCTGCATTCAAGGCAGGACTAATTGGTTACACCATGCACAAAGGATTCACAGGACAGGTATGGCAGAGAGTTGTCAAGGCCAGGACTGAGGTATTGAAACACTATCAGGGCAGTGGTGGTGGTGGGGTAGGGGGGATTCAGCATAGTAGTTGTCTGGGGTGGTGCAGAAAGTACATTGGTGGAACTGGGTGCTGCTGGCCAGAGTAATGTACATCAGCAGAGCTGTGTGGGAGAAGCCTGCTCAGTGGCTGCTTGCTCTGATGTTTGTGTTGCAATGCCATGTGCTGACACCACACATCCCAGCGTGTTGATGATTGTGTTCCCAAAGATAATCTGGGATTCTTGTAATATTGGTCTTGCGAGGTGTAGGACAACTATATTGAAAGTATGATTCTCCTGTGATGTCCTGAATGGGCAAGTGACCTTATTTTTTCTAGGCTGTGATTTCTGTGAACCATGGATGCTAATATTTAAGGCCCCAGGTTAAGGAAGGTGTCACTGGGTGCCTCCATCACTACCTGCTGAACCTCACTGCCCAGTCAGTTCAGATGGTTTCACGGTCACAAATGTACTTCAGCTGTTTATCTTTCACCATTTATTTCCCTCTTACATAACCATATTGTGCAACACAGGCTTATAGCAAAGACAGGCTTCCCTGCAGCCCTCACTCCCCAGCCCAAGCTCCTCTGAAGCTTCCTGTTTCCTCCCTTTATAATCTCCCCAATTACCTTGTTAGCCCAGTGATTGTCACCCAGATGCTCACAATCCCCCACCAAACAGTAATTCCCTTGACTGGGCCTGCAGCCTTCTCCAGGCTGCAGCAAGGTCAGTGATCAGGGTGCTGCTGATAGCACCCTGTCACAGAAGGGTTCTTGGTTTAATTTCCATGTGTTGTCCTGAAATGACCCACATCCTTCTCTTACAGCACTTAGCAGAGACAACCTTTAGACAGCCTCTTTAGACCTTTAGACAGACAGCACTGTTTATGCTACTTGAGAACAACGAAGCCAGGCTGAGGAGACGTAAAGCCAAAAAGGGAAGAAACCAATAAACAAACAGAAACATGGTACTGAGCTAATACAAACAGTGCATCAGGCCTAAAACAAAGATCTTCACAGTAATTGTCTCAGAGCTGAAGTCAGTGCCTCCCTTGCCCTCTCCTCTTTCCACCACTGTTTCTTTCCTTAGTCCCACTCCAGGATCAGTTAGCATGAGGAAGCACTGAGAGCAGCAAACTTTGTCAGCTGTAGCAATACTCCTAGGGGAATTCTGCTCCAAAAAATTAAACATTCTGCGCACAATATTTTGAAATTCTGCTATTTTATTTATCAAAATAACACCATATAATCATGCTCCTACTGTGAGCCCCAGGCAACTGGGACTCCCACTGTCAGCTACCCGGGCTGTTGGCGGAAGTCCCAGCCACCCGTGCCAGGGTGAAATACTGAGGGGAAATACTGTAGGAAAAAATAAAATTCTGCGGGGAACATTAATTCTGCAGTGCGTGGTGGTGCAGAATTCCAGCAGGAGTAACAGTGTGTTATAGTGAAACCTCTCATGGACTTCCTTCTTAGGGTGGGGAGGAGCAAAATTAAGAAGGAAACAAGAAATTGACAGATATAAATAACTACAGGAGTGGGGGTAAGAGGTGCAGGGTGGGATTTTAACCAGAAATGAATGCATAGAAATGAAATCTACGTGTGTGTGTGTGTGTGTGTATGTGTGTACACAAATGATGATGAGATGTACTTACTATCTTTGTACAAACACCTTGGCTTTGGGATGGCTTCCAACACACTGCTGAAGGTCATACAGGATTTACAATGTGAGGAGAACCTGCTATTTTCTCAGCATGTACTATTACTAGTATTAGTTTTGTACTAAGGAGTAAATGTATTTGTCCTTATGGATCAGAACATTGGTCCATCTGGTCTAGGATTCTGCCTCTAGCACAGGCTGATACTATTTGATCCTTAAAAGGGAGGTTAAAGCACCCTGTCATATTCTTGGTGATTTGTGGAGTACTGTGCAGAGGACAATTCCTTCCTGTTTCCACAGGCAATCAGCTCGTGCCCTGAAGCCGATCATTGGTTTACCTGCAGAACTACTACTTATTCAGCATCAATTTCAAAAATCGTGTGGTGTCAGTTAATCTTCAGGATTTTAGCAACATCAGAACAAGAAATGGAAAAGTAATCTCTTTTTGTTTTGGTCTGATCCACATCCAAAATTGTAAGGGTAGGTTGAATGCAGGAATCTGAATCCATTTCCCCTCCCCTTCTGAACTGTAAAGGTGTTTTGGATTGAAGGTTCTAGTTTTTAGTACGTCTCTAGTTGTTATTGGACATAGAATTATCTAGCCCTCTTAAAAATCAAACCTATACTTGATTATATGACTTTCTGTGTCAGGGACTGCCTATGCCAATTAGCTACAGAGGACTGGGGTTTAAACCCTTCTTAGGGAACCAAGCTATACAAGAAAATGCTAAGGACATTTAATTTCCCTTTTCCTGTGTGATTGACATGGTGTTAGTCAATGGGCATTGGGGATGTTTAGCGCCTTTGAAAAGCAGGCCCTCAGTCTGCAAACAGTCATACAGCTCCCACAGTTTTGCCCAGTCTCTCACAGAAAGTATGACAAGCTATTAAATGAATTAGAAAACTGACACTGGAAAAAAAGTCAGCCGAGAAAAACTACCAAAGTGGTTATAATCAGATGCTATTTGTCTGAGGAAATTTACCCCATCTCATTGCCCTCTGCAGCAGGTACCTAATGGCCACCGGTCCTTCGGCCACCCTTACTGGGCTTTCCTGCCTGCTCTGTGGGAAGTGCTCTTAATAACCCTTTAGCACGTACTCAGATGGTAAACAGTTCCCCCTAGAGGGCTTTGCTTCTCTTCTCTTTTGTCCATGCACTGGATGCTGCTTATTAAAGTAATGACCTAATTTTAACAAGGATAACTGTGTCCTCTCCCCAGTTCCTCAGACCCCAGTTAAAGCCCTGGATAGGAGGCCTGGAAGAGGACATCTGGAACTTTGTTGGGGTTTAGTTGTTCTGAAAACCAGTGGAATACAGACCTATATCAGAAAGTGACAGGGACTGAGCAGGAAGGGCCAGCACAAAGTTAAAAAGGAAAAAGTTGATACAAATGGAAAAGCACCCTAGAACGTCATGTCACGTCCATATAGAGTTAGAAACACCTTGCAAGGTAGAAATACCTTATATAGAGTTAGAAATACCTTGCAAGTACAGCAACAGGTGTGTTATGCTTTTCAGTAGGGACATGTTGTGTGCACACTAAGAGAAGAGTTTGCTTCTTGAATGACAGAATGTGGTTTGTCCCTGAGAGCTATGGAAGTTATCTATCTTAGGGTTTTATACTGCTACTTCTCATTGCAATGTCTCTGCACACCTTCCACATAAAATCAATAGCTAAGTCTCTACTTTTCTTCATGGAGAGTCTAGCACTTCTCCCTTTTCAGAGTAAAAACTCTGCATGGGTTAGAGGTTGTGGTTTTAGAGTCCAAGAGTTTAAGGCCAGAAAGGACCACTAGATCATCTAATCCAGTGGCTCTCAACCTTTCCAGACTACTGTGCCCCTTTCAGGAGTCTCATTTGTCTTGCATACCCCCAAGTTTCACATCACTTAAACTATTTGCTTACATAATCAGACGTGGAAATACAAAAGTGTCACCACACACTAGTACTGAAAAATTGCTTACTTTCTCATTTTTACCATATAATTATAAAATAAATCAATTGGAATATTAATATTACATTTCAGTGTATAGAATATAGAGCAATATAAACAAGTCATTGTCTGTATGAAATTTTAGTTTGTACTGATTTTGCTAGTGCTTTTTATGTAGCCTGTTGTACAACTAAGCAAGTATCTACCTGAGTTGATGTACCCTCTGGAAGACCTCTGCGTACCTCCAGGGGTGTGTGTATCACTGGTTTAGAACCACTCTGACCTCCTGTATATCCCAGGCCATCAACACCCACACCCTGAATTTTTTTAGATTTTTTTTTTTTAATTTCATTTTGGTTTGTTTTTAGGTTGCTTAATGTCAGGGTTGTTGTTTTATTTTGGCGGAGTTTGGCTGGGTTGGGGTTTTTTGGGGTAGAATGGAGTAAGTGCCATACTTATGGTGGAAAGACGGCCAGATGCAAGTTAAGACTTTATTTATTTATTTTAGTGCTAATAAAAAGTGCTAATTGACAGCCCAAGAAGCTGATATTATCTAGGGAATAAATGTGACACAAACATAGCCAGGGTAAGCTTCTTCCACACCATTTCTGGCCAATGTACCTAATTCTGACCCCAAGGGAGCCCTTTTAGTAGTAAGAGTGCTTCATTCCCCATGACCTATTCAGTTCTTGGTCTCTGTGCTGAGATGGCCAGAAAGATGCCAATTAGTGTCAATTGGCAGGATGTAAACACTTGGACTGCTAGGAACTAGATTGAGATCCACTACACTCATTTCACTTAGATGACCAAACAGACAGCCATCGTTGGTAATGACTTTGTTACTATATTTCAGGGCTTATATGTGGCCGACGCAGCAGCTGCTGTAGAGTCCTAAGGAGCTAGTCTACGTGATGAGCTGACCTGCAAAATGACATTTTGAAAAACAGTTTATTGTCCTTTTCCACCTGATATAAAAATGGTGAAATTTTGTTTTTTAAACCATACCGGGTTAGACCTTGTCCCATAGTGAACTTTGAAGAGCAGTCTATTTAGCCCCTGAAAAACAGGGCTGCCAAGCAATTAACTCTCCTTTTGAATCCCATCCTGATGTGTTTTTCAGTCTGCCAAGGTCTCTGTGCTTGAGTCTATTCTCCGTGCTTCCCCCTTTGGTATGTTCCACTGGGTCAGTTCGCACTAAAACTCCAAATTAGGCTGCAAGTGCACCATGGCTTTTCATGGGCCTGCAGGAATATAGCAGGGATTCTGCGCCCTCTGTTGGTAAATTTGTCTCACAGCAGCTTCTGCAGACCCTGAGGTTTGGGGATCTGCAAAAGAAACCTGAACACAACTGGTTTTAACCCCCCTGAGGAAGCATCTAAAAGCGATGAATGCCCCTGAGATTTTAATGGTGCCAAAAGAATAAAACTTACATGTTGTACTCCTTTACAGGGAGAGGCCTTCATTCCGGATTAATTTAAAATAAAGATGAATCTGAGCCAACCCCTTCTGAATTTTGTGGACGTTTAGATTGGGATCTGATTTTTCAGGAGTGGATTACAAGCTCTATGAACCCCTTTCTCTTGAATGGGTCAACCCAAAGCTCAGCCTCCAAACAACTTCACTCTTTGCAATGAAGGGCCATCTCTCATTGAAAGGCAGATCTCATTCTTCTGATGGAAGATCTTGCAGCATGCTTCCATCAGACACTTAATCTCATTCTGGGTGAAATGAGTTAGGATCTCAGTCCTGTCCTTAGCTGACAAAGGTCTCCATTACATAAACCTCATCACTATTGTCTCACTTATGGGCAGTCCCAGCTAAAAACATGGTATTCTATGGGCCAAGGAGACTGAAACCTATTCTTAAAGGGGGTCTCTCCGTGGGAAGGCTGAGGCACATTAGTGGGGCAATATTGGGAGGAGTTGCTACTGTAAGTGTGCTGTGGATAACAAGATTGCCTAGTTTCCAGGGTTTTCAGTCCAGCACTTTTCACCAACAGCAAATTGACATTTATTCTCTAATTCAAAATTATTGCAAATTTCTTTCTAATGTCATACCTTGAAAGTCCTGACAGAGAGCAGAGTCACCCAGGACAGCCACTGTGGACTGTATAAGGTAAAAAATTCTTGTGTGGGATTGGTAAATTGTTGATAATTCACATTAATGACCAGTAGACTCATTATAAATTAAATTTTGCGAATTAGTAAGACTAAACCCCATTCATAGAGGTAGTCTCTCCAGAGTAGGGCTGAGGCACATTTGTGGGGAGATTAATGCTGCAAATTAGTGAGCATGCTAGAATACTGCCTCCCATAAGGGATTTTGTTCCATTTATTTTACAAGGGTAATAACTGTTCTTCATGATCACACCTCATGGTGTATTAGGAAATTATCTGCAATATGGTTTGTGAAAGTAAGGAAGATTTAGGCCTGGTCTAGGGGTCGACATCCATGCAATGCTCATGGATTTGAAAAATCTTCACCCCTGGTCTAGACATAGCTAGATCAATGGAAGAATTTTTCCATTGACCTATTTACCCTTACTCAGGGAGGTGGTGTTCCTACACAAACAGAAAAATCCCTTTTGTTGGAGTAGGCTCTGTCTACACTGTGAGGTTGGGCTGGCATAGCTATAGCACTATACCTATGGCTCTGTGGTCGCTGTAGCGTAGAAATGGCCCAAGTAACACGACACCTCACTACTGGCACTGTGAAAACAGAGGAACTATCCCCTATGGTAGGGGTTCTCAAACTTCATTGCACCACGATTCCCTTCTGACAACAAAAATTATTATATGACCCCAGGATGGGGGACTGAAGCCTGAGCCTGCCCGAGCCCTGCCACCCCAGGTAGGGGGCCAAAGCGGAAGTCTGAGCCCTGCCAGGTGGGGGGCCATAGCCAAAGCCCAAGGGCTTCAGCCCCAGGCGGCAGACTTGTAGCCTGAGCCCAGCCACCCCAGGCAGTGGGGTTCGGGCTTTGATCCTGGGCCCCAGCAAGTCTAATGCCAGCCCTGATAACCCCATTATAATGGGGTCATGACCCACTTTGGGGTCCCAGCCCACAGTTTGAGAACTGCTTCCCTATGGATAGTACTGTGTGTTTTGTACTTTTGAATTGACTGCACGATAGGAAATGCAGTGAGATTTTTGATAAGCTAGTGTCAACTGAATTAGTCCAAAACCTCTGCAATAAATATAGGTTTCAGAGTAACAGCTGTGTTAGTCTGTATTCGCAAAAAGAAAAGGAGTACTTGTGGCACCATAGAGACTAACCAATTTATTTGAGCATAAGCTTTCGTGAGCTACAGATAAATTGGTTAGTCTCTAAGGTGCAATAAATATGAAACCCAGAAAGTACACTTCATGTTCAAACCTAAACCTCTTCTGAACTTTTCTCCCTTATTGTTCCAACTCTGATCTTACAACAGGGGTGATCAGCTAACAACACACTGCATCCCATGACAAGTTGCGTAGCTGCCTGTGTAATGGGGCAGAGGCCCAAGACCATCAATCACTCAAGAGGCACAGCTGTCCAGAGTAAATTAATGTATTGGAGTACTTTGCCAAAGTCCTGTAGGAGGGGGTTAATGTGAGCCAAACGGATTATTCCTAGTAAATACATCTTAGTTTAAAAAAAAAAATGCATGCACAAACCCATTTCTGCAGAGCATGAACCACCAAACAAAACAAGAAAACCTAGGTAACTTGCACTATGCAAATCTGCACAAAAATTCCAGGGTTCTTACACCTTGTCAGCACAACACCCCTTATCGCTCATTTCATCTTAGTGCATCACACCTTTATTTTTAAGGCTTGACTCCATATCACATTAGCTCTGAGCTTTCCAGTGTGACCACTGCTCCTAATTTTGTTGTGTGTTTCATAGAATATCAGAGTTGGAAGGGACTCAGGAGTCATCCAGTCCAACCCCCTGCTCAAAGCAGGACCAATCCCCAATTTTTGCCCCCCGATCCCTCAATGGCCCCCTCAAGGATTCAACTCACAACCCTGGGTATAGCAAGCCAATGCTCAAACCACTGAGCTATCCTGCCCCTCTGATCTCTGCTGGCCCCAGCCGTGTCCCCCAACTCTTGCTCCATACAGAATTGCTGCCAGACAGCGACACCCGGCGACGTCCAACCCAACCGCCGCCGGTTCGCAGTGCGTCGGGGCCGCCTCCCGGTCCTGGAGTAGGTGTAGGCAGACGCAGAGCCACATGCTGCTTCTCCACTGGGCCAGCGAGGTACTCTTATTGTGCATACGCACCGACCCACGCCAGGTGGCAGACACAGGTTTTTCTGAAAGCCTCAGATGCTGGAATTAAGAGATTGCGTAAGAATTTCACTTTCATTTAAAAATAAAGTTTCTTGCTCACATAGTAGTGGAGGAAAGCTTGAAAATGTGAAGTGAGTGCACCCTGAAGGCTTAAAAACTGGAAGACAAAAAGAATCCAATATTTATTATTTTTCAAAAAATCTCATCAATTTTGAGACCATCTCAGTTCTCTCTGGGGACTTCATTCATGCTTTTTGAATGCTGGGATGATCAATACTGACTTCCTCTGAACCCTGACTGCGGGTAAACTCCTAGAATCCCAAACTGTTGCCTGGCTCAGCAGGGCCACCTTTTAGGGATACAGGCAGGGCAGGGTTCAGCAGGGGCTCTGCTCTGGGATCCTCTTCAGGGGCTGCCAAAAGACCCCTACACCCTGCTACAAAAGCCATTTCTATGTGCTGCTATGTGTGAGGATCTGTAGGTCCTGAACGTGGGGCCCATGGCCGCATCCACCATGTCACCCAATGGTTCTACTAGTGACAAGAGAATTGGGAGCTCTAAGGCCTTTTGCTCCACTAAAGGTACTGCCCACTGGGACCTGAGTGGAGGAACTCTGGAGCTAGGGTTGCCAACTTTCTAATTGCACAAAACTGAACACCCTAGCTGCACCGCTTCCCAGAGGCCCCGCCTCTCACTCACTACATTCCCTCTCCCCCACCCTCACTCACTTTCACAGGGCTGGGGCAGGGGCTTGGGGTGTGGAAGGGATTATAGGCTCTGGGGTGGGACCAGAAATGAGGACTTCAGGGTATGGGAGGGGGCTCTGGGCTGGGGCAGGGAGTTGGGGTGCGGGCTCTGGGCTGGGGGGTGCAGGCTCTGGGGTGGGGCCAGGGATGAGGGATTTCAGATGCAGGAGAGGGCTCCAGGCTGTGGGGGTGGGGCCAAGGGATTTGGAGTGTGGGAGGGGGCTGTGGGTTGAGGCAGGGGGTTGGGGTGCAGAAGAGGGTACAGGCTCTGCGGTGGAGCTGGGGAAAAGGGGTTCAGGGTGTGGGAGGAGGCTCTGGGCTGGGGCAGGGGGTTGGGGTGTGGGGGGTGGTGGTGAGGGCTCCGGCTGGGGGTGCAGGCTCTGGAGTGGGGCCAGGGATGAGGAGTTTGGGGCACGGGGGAGAGGGGGCTCAGGGCTGGGGGTTGGGCTGTGGATTTACCTCAGGTGGCTCCTGGTCAGCAGTGCAGCAGCCCTAAGGCAGGCTCCCTGCCTGTCCTGGCTCCGCATTGCACTCCGGAAGCAGCCAGCAGCACGTCCAGTTCCTAGGCGGGGGGGCTAGGAGGTTCTGTGCGCTGCTGTCACCTGCAGGCACCGCCCCCAGCGCCCGTTGGCTGCGGTTCCCAGCCAATAGGATTGCAAAGCCGGTGCTCAGGGTGAGGGCAGCAAATGGATCCTCGTGCCCCCTGCCTAGGAGTCAGACCTTCTGGCCGCTTCCGGGGCGCAGTGCGGAGCCAGGACAGGTAGGGAATAGCCTGCCTCAGACCTGCAGCACCGCTGACCGGACTTTTAACCGCCAGGATCCCTTTTAGATGGGGCATTCCAGTTGAAAACCAGATACCTGGCAACCCTGTCTGGAGCTGCAGATTGGGTTCAGTATACTATTTAAGCCAGAAAGAGACACAGGAAGTTGTCTGCCCAACCAGGTGGATCCTGCAGCAGACCCTTCTACCTGATTCCTGGCCTCATCCCTGGTTTCTGACTTCAGCTCTACCCTGTTCCAGGTTCCCTGTGCCTTCAACTTGTTCCAGTCCCATTGCCCTGTTTTCTGACTGCTTTGGCCCTGACCTTAGGCTGCAGCTCTTTGGTTTCCAGCTCAGCACTGACCCCTCAGCTTTGGCTTTTGTTTCCTGCTGATCCTGGCTCTGACTTTCAGCTGACACCTTGCTCCTGACTTTGGACCTGCCCATTGGCCTCTGGTTCCTAAACATCATATTGACTGAAACTTCTTGCATCCCTTCCACGGACCCTGACACTACGGGTATGTCATGATGGGCCCAATTCACTATTGCCCTATCCCTTGTGTAGTCATATACACAAGATGCAAAGTCAGTTTAAAATGCTAACAAATCAGAACTGATCGTGTTTATCACTTGCACTGGTGTAAATGACCAAGGAGGGTGCAGCAGGGTAATGGTGAACTGGGTCCGTGTCTCGCTTTTGTCAGCATTGATAACTGGAGAACAAAACATAACCCCTGAGTCTAAACCAGTGGTCCCCCAACTTTTCCTCTCATGACCACCCCCTTACCAGTAATAGAATATTTCAGTAGCTTTCCCCCCAGCCCAGGCCAGGAGCAGACTTGTGGGGCAGCTGGGAACTAAGAGTAGGGCCCGGGCTGGCGGATGAGCCGCATCTGGGAGCAGGGGCAAGGAGTAGAACTGGGCCACTGCGCCGCCCCCCGCCAGAAGTTCCCCTCCCCTGCACTCCTAGGGGGTCGTGCCCCACAGTTTGGGGACCACTGGTCTAGATATTCCCAAAGTTTTGGAAATGTTAAATCCACAAGTGGCAGCTCATGCTCACCTTTGGCTAATAAAAGTGAAGGTAGTTTTTGTTGGGGGTAATCGTGCTTTTGGATTTTAGGGTAAACTGTTTCCCAGTTCTAGATAGAAGGGACGCGTATGGACGAGGGGAGGCAGGGTCGCCCCCTCCCGATTTGCTGCTTGGTTTGGACTGAGCATGCGCACACGGACTGAGCATGCTCAGTAACACTGCTGAAGCCGGCTGCCCTCACTCCGCCCCCCCCCCCCAATCGGCAGGCACGGGTCGCCTCTGGTCCCAGAGGTGGATATGGGGGGAATGGAAAAGCAGCTGTGGACGTGTCAGAAGATCCTTTGACACCTTAATGAACTTGGTCTATGCTGACAGGATACAGCCAAGGTTGTTATGTCTTTCACATTCTTAATTTTCAATAGTTTGGTAGTTGTTACATTTGGTAGGACTCTACGGAGCCCAAGAGTGTACAGGAAAGCCTTTCTTAAGGGACCAGCCAACAGTGTCCGCTTTGCAAAGTGGTACAAAACAGTTCTAGTTAAAAGGATGGGTGCTGCTATTTGGAGAGGAATCATTAGGGTTGTTTAGAGAGAGAGCGTCAGGATTTTTGTCCCCATTTTGAAGATCGGGAAACTGAGTCATGGAGAGGCTAAGCCTCACTCAAGTCCACAGGAGTGAGTAGGAGAGCTAAGATTTTAGGAATTCTTGTGCTCAGACCACTCTCTCTAAAAAGAAAAGCACCACCTTTTTGTGTGATTAACACTATGGAAACTAATGGATAAGCGCTGTGATGTGACAGAGCACATGCATGCATTGGTTTATTATTTAATAGATGACAGTGCTATAAGTGTGCGTGCTGCTTCACAGACAGTAAATGACAGGAACTTTCTTACATCCCGAGAGCTCAAGTCTGGACTGGAAATTTACAACTGGATGTGCTACGGATTGAACTAGAGTGGCCAAAGTACAGTTTATTAAATTCCACGATGCTGCTTCTAGCCGCCATCTTCATCTTTAATGTGAAGAGGCAGCTCTCTTAGACTTCAGATCTGTGCCTCGTGTCTAATTTGAAATAATCTTTATCTGGAATCATGAGGGATTTGAGTTGGTGACTGCAGAAGTAAAAAGTCCCTTCATCTGCTCCCCACCTTTAATCACCGCAGTTGTTCGAGGGACCGTTTCGCCTGCCCAACAAACCGACTATCCTGTGTTCTTGTAAAGCAAAAAAGACTCGGGAAATTTTGGTCTCATTAATTGCAGCCAAAAATGCGGCTCTGGCACCTGTGGCACACACATTCCCCACAGATCCACCACGGGAGGAGAGTCTGTGAAGCTGTAGTAGAAAAACAGGCACGCTGGACAAGGGTCCAGACGCCAACACCTCTCCAGAGGCAGAGTAGCTTGAGGGACCACGGTCTTTCCCCTGTCCTAATAAGGTTCCTCGGCGAAGGCCAGAGGAAAGTAACCGCAGCGCTCCTGCCCTTGGGGGAGGCCACGCCCGAGGAGCGGGCCAGGCTGGTTCTGTGGAACGGGGCTAAAGGCGGTTTAGGGAAAGGGGGCTCGGCCCGGTTGCAGCAGCGGCGCTGCCCGCATCGGCAGTGCCCGGCCGGGACCGTGCGCGCGCGGCGTGCCCGTACCTGCGGCGCCCCCCAGGCCCGCGTCCCCGGCCCGCCACCCCGACAGGAAATCAGCGGGAGAGCGTCCGCTCCCTCCAGCGCCCCTCGCTCTGCTGCTGGGGGACCTTGGCGCGGTTCCCGGCCCGGGCCCCGCCCTGCTGCCTCCTCCACGCCGGGCTGCGTCCGGGCCCTCGCACCTGGGGGCGGCAGCGCCGAGCAGAGAACAGCTGAGGCTGGGGGCAGGGCGGGGGTTCAGTAAAACCCGGGGAGCTGCTGGGGCGGAGGCAGCCCGCCGCGGAGGGGCTGGGGGAGAACGGCTCTGCCCGGGCCGAGGAACTCAGCTCGCGGCCGGGCGGGGCCGTGGCTCTCCGACAAACCCGCCCCGCCTCCAGCGCAAAGTTTCACCCTCAGCCCCTGCCCGGGCACAAGCGCCGCTGGCTCCGCCCGTTGTTGGAGGAGCAGGAGCCGATCGAGCGCAGGGGGAGGGGCGGAGGCGGGGCCAGGCCGGAGAGGGGATCCGTACGGCTCGCCCAGCCCAGCCCGGCCGCGGAGAGCGAGGCGAGTGACTGACACGGACCAAAGTTATCCCGGAATAAGGGCAGCACGCATGTGCCGTCACCCCGGATGTGAACATGCCGCCCAGTCCCTCAGAAGCCCGGCTAGAGCGGACTGGCTGACCCGTGCTGGGCTGAGCCGAGCCTGGCCGGGCCCAAGCGAGCTAGCTGTCCGCTTGGGGGGAAGGGAGGCAGAGCCTCCGCCCGAGGGAAAGGGAAGTGGCAGAGCTCCCGCGAGGCGGGGAAAAGGGGGGCAGAGCCCCCCAACCCCGGGCAGAACCTTCCTGAGGCAGCTGAGGTGGAGAATTGCCCCAATGGTTTGGCTAAGCCAGGCCTTCCTGTCACAAATGACCCCAGCCCCGTGTTAGTAGCCCTTCTCCCCGCCCCCGCCCCCCCCGCCGTTCCTGGGGGTTTGTTACACCTGGGCTAAGTACGGAAACTCTGTCACCATCTCTTCATCCCCCATCCCTTCAGTTACTCCTGGCCACGCGCCCCAGGAGTTCCTGCCTTTACTGGGGTGGGGCAGGAATAATGGATTTTCGGGGGAAGAAGTACGAGCGGGGCAGTAATTGGTCAGACCCTGAAGTGGTGGAGCTCCTGCAGCTTTGGGCTGATGAGTCAGTTCAGATGGAGCTGGAGAGCTGCCTGAGAAACCAGCATGTCTTCAACCGGATTGCTGAGGTGTTGAGGGAGAAGGGCATCCACCGGACTGGGGATCAGTGCCGGGAGAAAATAAAAAAAATGAAGCTGGAGTACCGCAGGATCAAGGACAACAACAAGACCCCAAGGGGTGGCAGGACTTGGAAATTCTATGAGGTGATGGACCGGGTGCTGACCAGCCGGCCCTCCATCTCCTACAGTTCCTTGAGTGGCAGTGTGGTGTCTCAGCAGGCACTGCAAGGGAGCATGGTGGAGAACTACCATCACCACTTCACCCCCTCAGCTCTACCTTTCGGACACTCTCAGCACCCTGAGCTGATGGAAATCAAATGTGAAGAGGTGGACTCTGATGAACACTGCTTGACCCCGGAGCCCCCACTATCCATGTCTTACCAACAGGGCTCCCCTGAGGAGCATGAGATGGAGAGAGCTTTTCTGGACAGGGCCCAGAATGACTCTCCTATCTCCAGGGTGGAAATTCCCATTGAAACCAGTGTTTCACCTTCAGGTAGGACAGTCTCTTCTCATTCAAGCCTGAGGCTTCTGTCTTATTTCCCACAGAGAGCGTGCGTCTCGATGTTACCACCTCTGTATTCTATCGAGTTTCCTTATCCCAAACAATTTTAATGTAGAGTAATAGGTTCTGCATTAATAGCCTTTCAGTATTTCCTGAAATGTCCCTTAGTGCAGGTTGGTGTAAAAGACATAAAATCAGTGCACTTTACGGTGTGTGAAATTGAGGGACTGATACCTCCTAGAGGCAGGCATAGGTGCTGTGCAAGATTCCTACATGTAGTTAATTCTGTCAAAGCATCTCAAATCCAGATAGAATTTTCATATTTTGTGGTCTCATTTGAACATTAAAAGGGCTCTCTTGAGTCCTCATACCACATTGTGATAGGAGTCCCTGTTCTTTTCACTGATAGGCTAGAACTCTCTGGATGAATCCACTGACCTTGCATTCCCAGAGCCCTGTGCAAATACAAAAGATATATATATCAGAGAACATGAAAAAGTGGAGTAAGAGGCTAATTAATTAAGATGAGCTATTATCAGCAGGAGAAAAAAAACTTCTGTAGTGATCATCAAGATGGCTCATGTAGACAGTTGACAAGAAGGTGTAAGGATGCTTACCATGGGGAAATAGATTCAATATGTGTAACGACTCAGCCACTTCCAGTCTCTATTCAAACCCAAGTTAATGGTATCTAGTTTGCATATTAATTCAAGCTCAGCAGTTTCTTGTTGGAGTCTGTTTTTGAAGCTTTTCTGTTGCAAAATTGCCACCTTTAAGTCTGTTACTGAGTGGCCAGAGAGGTTGAAGTGTTCTCCTACCGCTTTTTGAATGTTATGATATCACTACAAAAGTTTTTTTTCTCCTGCTGATAATAGCTCATCTTAATTAATTAGCCTCTTACTCCACTTTTTCATGTTCTCTGTATGTGTGTATATGTGTATATATATCTTCTTATTATATGTTCCATTCTATGCATCCGATGAGGTGGGCTGTAGCCCACGAAAGCTTATACTCAAATAAATTTGTTAGTCTCTAAGGTGCCACAAGTACTTCTGTTCTTTTTGCGGATACAGACTAACACGGCTGCTACTCTGAAACCTGTCATTGGGATTTCAGAGCAGTCTGGAATGGATGGAGTCTTGGATACAGACAGCATGGTGGTGCGGGAGAGAGACAATGACCTCATGCTGATCACTGTGAGGTCAGGAAGGAATCCTCTCTTCCATTCACCCTTATGCTTTCTCAACTGGCCAAGTGCACTATTTAGGAGAGGGGGTTTGTCATTCATTAGAGTTAGTTTGGATCATTGCCAGAGGCAGAATACTGAACTAGATAGACCAATGCTTGGTTGCATAATGTCAAATTCAACATATGAGGTTAAAGGAAAAACATGTTTGTTTGTTTTTTCTTTTCAACATTCAGGATGTACCTAGTAGATTTGACTTCACCCTTCCTGTGGGATTCTACCATGGACAGATCTGATTCTTGTCAGAGAAAGGCAATGGGGCTACTTAAGCAGACCTGGGTCAAACTGGTCCAGTAGAGGGCAGTAGTGTATGTTCATATCAGTCAGTATGCTGCAGTGTCATCATTAGAATGAGTTGCTGCAAATTTAGTTTTCCCTTTGTCTCTGAATATCTGCAGGTTTCAGTGAGCCCAACCTGGCTTCCTCATCCCGGATGCAGAGTGTGGGCCCTCGGCCTGGCTTCTCCACCTTGCACCGCCTTCGGAAGAAACGGAAAGGCCAGCGAGTGAAGGACCCCCTTGATGACCTCCTACTAAAGACCCTGACATCACAGCGGGCCATGGAGGAGCGCTTTCTGCAGATGGAGGAGCGGCGGTTACAGCGGGATATGGAAGTGGAGGAACGGCGGATGCAGCTAGAGCAGCGACGTTTTGAACTGGAGCGGGAGCATGAGTTCCGCATGTTCAATGTCTTTGCTCAGATGCTTAGCATCTTAAAGCAGAGCAACAGCGGCTCCTCCTCTTCTGTTGCACTGCCCCGGGGCTTGGATTTCATCCAGGTGCTGTCTGACATCGCTGGGATGGGAGGAGGAGGGGGCCTACAGGAGGCGAGGGCCATGCATGTAGGGCGACCACATTCTGAGAGAAGGACCGACATGTACAATTTCTGTAACCCTGGCGAGTTCCAGAGCAGCCCCTTCCTCTCAGCTCGTGGAAACATTGCCAATCTCTTTCGTGGCTCGACAGAAGAGGGATACAAGGCCTATCATGCTGACAAGTACGATGAAGACAAAAACCCCAATGTGAGTGAGGTTCCACTTCTGTGCGTTTCTTTCTTGGTAGGAGAAACACCAAACAGGGTCATTTCTTAGACTCACCGACAAGGCTTGTGTTAGAACATGACTTTTTTTATCTCACAGATGCCAGTCAGGTCAATCTTTTCATTTTAATAAAGCATAGAAAATTCATTACATAAAATGAGCTCCCCTGTACAGCAGGGAGTAGCACCCTGTGTAGCTTTGGGTCACGGCTGCTCAATTTCCTGTCAAAAACTATTGTTAGGCCTGTAGAGCCAATAGAGTTACAGGAGAGCAAGTGGAACTTTATTCTCCCTTCTGCATCATCTCCAATGTCATCCACTAAGTTCCGGTTGCAACATGTTATCACTGTTGATGATGCAAGAGGCAGAAAGACCCAACTGGCTTTTCAGAACCCAAGGAGCAGTTTGCACCATTGACATTTAGAAAGCTGTCTTTTTAAATTCACCATTCAAAGCTGATGATGCCTGTTTACCTTTTGCCTGTCACTTACTCTGTACAATATAATCAGACTTGTTGCAAAGGTATGAGATTTACAACATTTCAGGGTAATGTATTTTTTTTTTAAATTTTTAAAGAAATAATTTTGTGAGCTTTTTACAAATAAGCCCTAGGTTCTGAGCCTAAACATCAACAATTTTAACTTAAAATTACTAATCTTAACTTCATCAAACACTGTCTCTCCTGCAATGCAGTATCATGAGAGTTGTATATTAGAACCTTTAAAACAAAGTATACCAATATCACATTATTATTCAATACAATAAGTGCAACCCAAGGAACAAACGTTATCATTTCTTCAGTGTTGCCTACATTTGTTTACAAGAGGTATTAAAATTCAATACCTAAAACTGGCTCCAACCTGTAATAATGTCATAAGTATACCACCCTGTGTATTTTTTTTTTAATTTGTTCAGTGACCCACCCTAGCCTCAGAAGTGAAAATATGTTAATGTTTTTTTTCTCTCTCAGTACTTTATTGTACTTTGATATGAGCATGCCAGGAGAAAAGGCTAATACTCTAACCTGCCTTCATACTTGGCACTGTGTAAAAAATGAAGTTTCCATATCCATGAGTAAATTGGTGGAATACAATGTCATTATCTGATGAACACACATTTTGAACATGGAAATATTTCCAAAGCACAATTTGTGTGTCACAGCAATATAAATCCCAGCTTTCTCAGCTAGGAAAAATTGTATAAACTTGTGTTAAGGTCAGATTTACATTAACAAGTCAATTTAACGTTAAATTAATTATACGCATTATATAAACTAATATAAACCCTTGTTTTATACCCATCCCTAGAGTATTTACTGACTAATAAATTAAGCACTTGTATAAATTACTAGTTTATACATATGTGATGAGTGTTCTGTGAAGCTTGTTTTTCATCCATTGTTATCTCCTTTACCTTGCTAGGATTTTTGAGTAACAGCAGCAGGGGCAACAGCAAAGCTGAAATGCAAGTAGTGCTGCCTAGTGGTAGTTTGTCTCCCTAAACAATGATTTCTTTCTTTCTCCAGGGAATAATTAATTTTGGTACCAGTGAGAATAAACTCTGCTTTGATCTAATGTCCAAGCGGGTAAGTCCAATCCCCAGAAGAAATATGTAATACTCCACTTAATTTCTACTTAGTACTGATGATGTGCTTGGATTGCAACTGTTGCTCAGATCCCTCACAGAGCAATAATTTCCCAGAGCGCTTACCTTTTAGCTGTCATGTCTCTTCCTTTCTTCCATGCTGGCACTGATGCAGAAGGCCACTGGCTGGTCCATTTTCCCTATTTCATTTTGGGTTGTGCATTTCTTTAAGTTATCTTCTCAGAGATAGATTGGAAATGGTGGTGTCTTCTAATCACCCAGTTGTGGCCTTGCCTTTGGGGCACTGCCTGGCATACAGAGCCAAATGAAAGTAAAGTACATTTGCTTTTCTCCTGCTGACAGCTCTTCAGTTAACATAGAGGTGAGCCCAAGTCTCACAATTCAGGGGTGTCCAGATCTAGGGACAGAGGGGGCTTGATTTGGCCCGTTATCAAGCTGCACAGTTTTGATCCAATTCTGAACTGTCTCAAAGCTTGAGAGGATTTGGTACCAGTGAGGGTATTACCAATAAACTGGGCGAAGCACTAACTGGTGGTCTTGCTTAGTTACACCAGGGAAAGGCCCAGTACAGACAGTATAATTCAAACTGTAGACTGCTTGGGCCAAAGGAAACTGTCTTGTTTCTCATTAAGCCATGTGCCCAGGCTATTTTGTGGGGAGACAGCAGTTTGTCCTAACTAGAGGTGAGGAAGGGTGGGGTACTCAGTTTGTGGCACAGCAAGTCTCTACTGTAGTTGGTTAAAGTTCTTTCACTCTCACTCCCACTCCATCACTGCCAACCCTCAAAATGTTCCTTGTTTTATTTCTGCCTGCCATGCCACTGACTCGGGGGGACATTACCCCAACACTCGGCCTTCCAGCTAACAGAACAGGTAAGGCAGAACTTCTGCCTGATAGCTGTGTGCAGAAGCCTGAAAGGTGCCTTTTAGGATGTCTAGGCTGTTCCTTCCTTTCCCCCATTACCTCTTCCCCTGAGACTTAGTGTAATGTCTGCAGTTAACATGTCAGAGAAAGAACAACTGCATCTTGATTAGCCTTGTTATGACAGTGGGTTACTTGCTCCTGCCTATCAGCAGCAACCAGATGAGCTTGTTCTTGTGCATACTGGAACAGGCTCAGAGCTGAGAAAAGATGTTTCTTCCAATTTACGAACTGCCACATTCTAGTGCTACTGCACTGACTCACGGAACAGTATGCTACTGGAGGTTATTAGAAGGCAATCTTGCCACTAACTTGGAAGCCAATGCCTATATTTTGTAAGTGAAAACAGTAACTGACCAGATTTCTGTCTGCAGTTCATTACCCCTAAGTCCGGTGATGTTCTGTGGACTTGACAGCCCAGAGATGAAGTCTCGGATGTTGTTCCCTACCAGTTGGCTTCATCATTCTCTGCAGCATCACCCTCAAGGACTCCTTACTTCCCATTGTGTTGTCATTTGGGCCAAGCCTGCTGATATGTTCCAGTTCTGTGCCAGCTGAGTTTAGGAGAGAAGGCAAATGAGGCACACTTGTGTGTTGCACAGACTTCAGGATACATATCCAACTGTGTAAATAGAGTAAAAGATTATACCGCCCAAGGTTGTTATTCTACATGGGATGAAAGGCAATCCCATTAACCCCCCAGAGCAGTAGCTCAAGTCATCAGAGCCCCAGCTCACGGCATCAGAACCCCAACCCAGATTTTTTTAAATTACTTTATAAGATTTAACATCTGCATGTTGGTTTCCCTCTTAGTCCTTTGCATTTCTTCCCCCTTTGGTCCCCACCCTTAAATCTGGGCTACTTTTATGAAATCTATGAGAATGCACCATATGTAAATGTTTGTTGATTCATTTCCATTCATATAAAATACACCCCCTCTGATCACTGCTTTGCTTCCGTTTGTGACTTGTTTGGACTGGGCTGTTTGAAACTCTGCAAGCTACAGCTTTGAAAATAATTAAATGAAGACCGTATACTTACTTTTTAAGTGTAATCTGGAAAAAAATTGTTAAAGGCAACTGATTCAGCCCCTCAACTAAGGTGAAACTCCCTTTGAAACCTAAAGGAGTTCCTTCCTCATGAGAAAGACCCAAAGGAGCACTTTCAAGAAGTTAACTTCACCTTTCCCAGTTAGTTGAAAGCTACTATCCTCAGAACTTGGGGCAGGCCCTCATCAGGGTCCTAAGGACTGCTTTGTTCAAAAAGTCCTCCACAGAGATCTCTTTTCCATGGGCGTTCATTTTGTATTAGCCTTTGTGCTTCCTTTTTGCAGATCTCTGTACAAGGAAGCATTGCTGCATAATTTTGATGGCCAAGTAGTTTCTAAAACCCTCATAAGGCTGCTGAAGTCAGTGGGGGGGGGTGTGTATGTACATGTGAGTATGGTCCATAAATTGGTTTGTGTTTCTGATTTTAATGGTTGTACCTGTCCCCTTCTTGTTGCTGACAGCTGACACAGAGTGATATGAACCTCATGGAGCCTCCACTGCTGCAATATCCTGATTGGAAAGGACATATGTTGTAAGTAGCCTCATCTCCCAGAAGTTTCCCTTTGTAAATACTTGCTTTCTAAATATAATACAGATGTTCTCCTCATGCATCTATGGGAAAAGGCCACCTTGAGGTTGTTCAGAATGCATAAGTACAAACCAGCTCTGCTGGATTGGTTGGATAAAGCTTCTCTAGGCTATTAAATCCTTCTCCTCTTCCTCCTAAATCCCTACGTGATCGCCTTGTCTGTTCATCCAATTCCAAAATATCTGAGTGGGTTCCAGTTTGTGTTTGTTTTGTTTTTTAAGAAGAGTATTGTGCATGTCTAGTAGGTGGATGTGCCCACTGTTCTCTACAATTGTAGTGGACATTGCTGGACCATTATTCCTTCCTATGTTCTATGTCTTGACAAATTAAATTCTTCAGAAATATATGTGGAGTTATAAATCATTTCCATGATCTTTGCTGTGTATGCAAGCCACCTCCATAGTATGGAATAAGTGGCCCAGGGTATGTGTTTTCCTCTTTGTTTATTTTTTCCTAGCTGTATACATTAGTCTGTCAAGTGTCCTGGCTTTATTTCTTTGTGATGAGGACCTGTGGAGAGCCCAGCCTCTTGGAGAATAAACTGAATCAATCTTTGCTTTTTTGTCTTTCTCAGTTTACGGGAGGAAGTGGCTCGATTTTTGACCTATTATTGCAAGGCCCCTGCACCTCTCAAGGCAGAAAATGTGGGTATCTGCTTTTCACTGATGTATCTTCTAACATATTGCCATGAACTGTGAAACAGGTTCTTCTGTCTTATTTTACTAATGTTTAAATGTGACCTGTCTCGATCTTTTATCATGTAAATGGGAGGGATTGATCACTAGTGTCAGGAAGGTGACATGCAACCTTTCCAGACATTCTTCACATGCAGCTCAGCTAATGTATTTCAGTCCTACAATGTAGCTTCCTTTGTTCTTTCACTCTTGCATCTAACGCCATCCTGCAAGTGGCCCTCAGTCATTCTTTGTAGTAACCCCTTTTGCGCCAGTCTTGGGCCCTACTATGCCAGTGCACCTTAGTCATTCCAGTTCCAGGGCCCCCTTGCACTGTTCTGCTGATTCACCTGAAGCTGGATTCATAACTGAGTCAAGAGTAGTTTTGCTCCGCTAAAGGATTGAGGAGAGAGCAGATTCCAGTGCTATTGTCAAGAATTATTTTTGTGGTGGTGCATTCCAGTGAACAGGATTAACATCAGCTCCCATTGTCTCTTTTGTAGGTTATTGTGTTGAATGGTTGTGGCTCTCTGTTTTCTGCATTAGCTACAGTTCTCTGTGATCCAGGGGGTAAGTGGGGTTATTGGATGATTTTTTGAAAATATACTTTTTTGTTTGGTGGCAACATTGTAGTCAAAATACAACAAAATACAAATACTGTATGTTGGGGTGTGACTGTGGAGTGGCCGTGACTTACTGTGGAATTTCTGCCAAGTTTCTGCCAAATGCCATATTTTTTCAGTGCAGCTACAAGTGAGGAAGATGTCTCCTTGAACTTTTTACTATCAAATGTATATCCTCCTCAGTGGGACTGTAGGTCTCCTGCATTCTCACTTCTGGTTCTCCCTGCTCTCTTTCCCATTTTAATGTAGTTGCACCTCTGGATGTAGCTCTAGAAATGTGGACTGCACTCATGTTGAGTGGATTCTCAACAGGGAATGTTTGATGCTCTGAGACCTGGAATTGGGAGTTAAAAGTAAAACAAAATTATTGCTAAAGGGAAGCAAACAAAATTTAACTCTTAAACATTCCCGTGGACCTCAAAAATGGAACCATAAGCAAAAGCTTCCAAGCTCGGATGGAGTGCCCTAGTAAGGAAGAAAAGATCATGAGTTTAGTGGATAACTGGCTTTGTTTTTTTGATTTTTAGAAGCTGTTCTGATTGCCACCCCCTTTTATGGTGGTATCACCCAGAGTCTGTTCCTGTATGGCAACGTCAAGCTGGTCTATGCCTATTTAGACAGTAAGGTAAGAATTGGGGTGGGGGGACAAATCTTTGCAGGTGGAAAGAACTGGTATTGGTGGAAGGCACAATAACACTGCCATTGTGCTTTCTGGCTTCAGAGAGCTTTGCAAAGAGTCCTCACAACACTCCTTAGTTGTAGCTTACATGTAGCACCACCATTTTACAGTTGAAGAAACTGAGGCACATAGAGTTTAAGTGATTTACTAAGCCACAACGAGATTCAGTGTGCAAACCAGGATTAGAATTCTAGATTCCCTGACTGGCTTCCAGTCTTATGATGTGATCACTAGCTTTCTGTCCAGCATTTTACTCCCATTAAACAAACATTAATGGAATTTTGGAAATTTGCAAGCTTCACATTTTTTACAGAGCAAAACCAAGAATAGAATAAGTCTCAACTGAACTCTCCTCCTCAAGGTGATCCCAGGGATGGGGCAGCATATGGGAACTTTGCATTGTCCTGTCTGTCCAAGGATAACCAGACAATATGTGTGTATATGGCAGATCCAGTATCGATATCTCCTTGATTTTATTTATTTCCTTGTTCCCTCCATAGTGTGAGGAAGAGGGAATCTGGGTTGTTGCTGGGCTTTTGTGGTTTGGGAAATACTTTTGTGCAGAAATGGTTGATGGAGGATCTGTAGAAACATTGTTTGCTTTTATCTTGTGGGTGCCTTTCAGATCACCGGAACAAGCACCCGGCCCTTCCAGCTCACAGTGGACAAGCTAGAGAAGGCCCTACAGGATGCCCGGTCAGAGGTGAGTGTGGCTGAACCTGGCCTTGTTGGGACCATTGGTGGTGTCTGCAGGAGAAAGTGGGGGTGCAGATCTAGAAGGATGAAGAAGCGTTGGGCAGATTTTAACTGCGAGTTCTAATACAGGTGTAGAACCTCCTCATACATACTTCTGCATCACTGGAACATCATCTGCTCTGGGATCTCCCAGGGTAGATTGATTTTTAAATCACCAATTTTAATCATGATTTAAATCATCAATCTTAATCATGTTTTTCCTTTGCACTTTTTAGTTATTTTCCTAAAGAAAGGTTGATTCTCATTGGTTGGGAACCATTAAAAATGTTGATTTGAAACTAATAGCCTTTACACTAAATGTGGTGCCTCTTCCTGCTAGCAGGAGAATACACTGTATCTATGCACTTTTATTTAAGCAATTATATCATTTGACTTTTTATTATTGATTTGTGTCAAGCTTTGTTTGGATGGAAATGCACAATAACAGCATTTTTTAAAAGAAATAAAATAACCTTAAATGTGCAGGGTACATATAGAAAAAAAATTATCAAAACCTGTATGCATTTAAAACTAATTATTAAACAAATGAAGTATTATCTGTAGATAATGAATTCAGTTGTTTCTGGTCACCATGTTCTTTAAGATTTTAGAACTAGCAGATCTCATCTTCTCACACCTAATTCTTTTTCATTGATTGGAAGAGGGAAAACGAGCTTTCCTGCTTTTTCAACTCCCGGTTAGGTTCTTGACTTTGAATTAATCATTGAACTGAACTAGTTGAATAAACTGAAATGGGAAAAATATTCTCTCTGTATCTGCGGAACTGGCTATGGCTGTCAAAAGCTGGTTTAGCATGTCAACAGACTCTGGTTCCAGTTGCTTAGCTAGTGACTTCCAACAGTTCAGTGATCTGACTTTCTTTAAAACTTGGCAGCAGAGATGTACTGCTTAATATTATAATTTTTATTTTATTTAAATTATTTTAATAGATTATAAGAAGTTTAGGCATTAATGTAGGTTGTCAATTTCTAATTTAATTTAAATTTAAAATGTTGATTTATTATTTTTTTAATAATCATTTTTATCCACTCTGTGGTCTCCCATTCCAAAGAATTGCTGGGATGTGAGCAGTTTCTGATCATGCTCTTGGGAGTTCTGACTTCCCCACTCCACTCATTGATACCATCACCACTCTATTCTTCCCATCTAAGGCTTGGTCTACACTAGGAAATTAAGTTGGCTTAACTACATTGTTCAGGGGTATGAAAAATCCATGCCCCTCAGCAGCCCATCCTACCCCCTAGTGTAGACTGCGCTAGGTTGAGGGAAGAATTCTTCCATTGACCTAGTTACTACCTCTCAGGGAGGTGGATTACCTACACTGATGAAAGAATCCCTCCTGTTGGCGCACGTAGTGTCTACACAGAAGTGCTGCAGTGGCACAGCTGCAGCATCTCTTCAGCTCCTCTTCACAGTGGGGAAAATGTAGGATAGTCTTTGTCAGGGATGAGTATACCAGATGTCAGTGGTGCTTAAAACCAGAAGCTCATTCATCCCTCAGGCCCCAAGTACTTTATGAACCAGGTAGCTTCAAGAATCTCTTCATCCTCCTGCTAAAACATCCCATAGCTGAATTTCTCCTACAGCTCTGGGCACTCGGGTGCAATGCCATTGGTGTGCATGGTGAAGGTGTGAGTTATTAGGGGAGTCTCATGGTTTTAGAAAAGGGGGTTGAAGATTTACCCCACAGGTATTGTTTCTTTAACATTATATTGTGTTTTTGTTTTATAGGGTGTTGGTGTGAAAGCCTTAATTCTCCTGAACCCCCAAAATCCCTTAGGGGACCTCTACTCCCTGTCAGAATTACGGGATTACCTGGAGTTTGCTAAAAGGTGCGGCAGTTTAAGGGTCTGAGGAGACCCAGATCAAAGATGGCTTTCTGAGTCTGATGAAACAGCCAGTGTGTCTGTGTCTTTTTGGCTCTAACTTTCCTCTCTGCCATGAAAATAACTTATTCTGGTACACACAGCAAAGGGCTTAAGACTAGAGAATGGGGAGATAGGATGGTGGACCACGCAGTCATTTCTCCACCCTTGGATTGGCCAACCACTTGCCCAAAGAGAAACTGGTCATACCAGTTTATTGGAGTTCTAGTGAGCTATGCAAGACGCTAATTTGCTATGTCTGCTGCGTACTCATGGGGATATGGTGAGATACAGCAGCTCTGCTGTGCTCCTTTCATGGGATACAGCTGTTCCATTTGTGCACATTAGAAGACAGACAGTTGTGGGATTCCAGCCGTCTCATGTACCACCCGCTCCCGTTTAAATTTCTGTCCATCGTTTGTAGATGGTGATAGAGTTTACTCAAGTGGGATATTAAATGAGAGAGTTAGTAAGCCTGCATTAGCAATGACTAAAAACTCTTTCTGTGTCATGGCTGTGGTGAAATGACAAGAAATGAGTTTGATGGACCTCAATCTGCTTTTCTGCATACATGATGCAGCCCTCAGACTATGAGAGTACGATTCTCTCAGAATCTCCATTTTCTCCCTTCCAGGCATGAATTGCATGTAATAGTCGACGAGATCTACATGCTGTCGGTTTTTGATGAATCAGCCACATTCCATAGCGTTCTGGGCATGGACAGGTAAAGTCTGCACTGCTTCCTTGGCCACCTGTTAGCAACTGTGCAACATGTTGTCATGTTGGTGGTTTGTGGCTGGGATTTGACTTGTGCCCCAGTAGACTCTGCCTCATGTTGATTGCTTCACAGTTTCCTTCTTGCCAGTGCACTTAGCAAGTTGATACACTTTTGAATGTGTTTATTAGTCCATTGTTTGCAAGGTTTCTAAAAACTTGAAAAGGAGGTTTCATTTCCCGCTGATCATTATCTTTCTTTTTCTTTGCCAAACACTGCTGCCCCTTCCCCTGGTTCTAATGGTGCATGTAAGGATTGTAGTCTTTTTCATTCTTTACTTTTGTTTTATGCAGGAGCAGCAGTACTGGGATCTTACTACTTATCCGGGAACGGGTTTTATTAGTTAATGCTTTAAAGGGACACAGCAGTTACAAAGTGCATATTTAAAAATATTCCTTGCTTGTGTTGCTAATAATCATTTGATTGCTGAACAGAGAACTTTTAAATTTACTTTTACTTTTTCCCATTTAATCTGTTTTTCTTATTTGTGCACTATTCAGTTGGGACAGTGAAACTGGATTGGTCCATTTTATTTTCTGGTTCTAGTCAGTTTCAGTTTCAGGTGCTAGCCCACTGTTGCTGAATTTGGATTCACAACACTGCAAGGGAAAATTTAAATCCACCCCCCAAAATCTCATGTTTTCATTGACATTTTTAAAACAATTGGTGGAAAAAGTCATTTTAGTTTTTATAAAACATATTGGCAGGGGCCTGATTCTTTTAGAATTGAGTGCACTTTTGTATGTGCAGCTCTAACAGTCTGGCCTATAATTTGGAACTAGTATCACACTTAGATAATATAATGATGTATGCCTTATAAATACCTAAGACATACAAAAGTTGGGTCTAAAATGAGTTCCTAGTGTCCCTTTAAAGGTAGGTTCCATTTAGCCTTGTACTGCTTCACTCGTGTTTCCTGGCGTGTTGTCTGTCCTTGTGAAATGTTGCTGCTTTGCTTCTGGAATGTTGCACTGGTGATCCAAAAGCTTCAGCACCTATGACACTAACTGCCTTGTGTGCATCCTTCTACATGCAGATTGCCTGATCCACAGAGGACTCATGTGATGTGGGGAATTAGCAAGGTGAGTGCAGTCATGCCAGGTCTAACTCAGCTATGCAATCAGCCTGATGTTTCACGAGGCCTTAACCCTGCGCTGGAAAGAATAAGATAGTGGTGATGGGATCCTGCATTCCTTTGCAATAGGGTAATCAGGGTGTGTGTATTTGCTGCAGGATTTTGCTGTCTCTGGGATTCGTTTTGGCACTTTGTATACTGAGAACCAAGATGTTGCCAATGCAGTGGCCTCCTTGTGTTACTTCCATGGAGTTTGTGGACCTGTCCAACACAAAGTGGCACAGCTGCTCCGAGACAGAGGTGAGTCTGAGAGAGTGGTTTCACACATAGTAATCTGCCTTTCTCTATTATCCTGGGAGCTCAGAGGATCTGTCCTCTACATTCCCAAGGGGTCTCTAGCTAAAGCAGCTAAAATGACAACCTTCCATAATCCTGGGGCTGCATGTCAGATGTGGTTGACAATTTTACAGGATTGTCATTGAAAGAGAACGTGCACTCAGGGTGAGCAGGGTTAAAGCAACAGCTTGGAGGCAGTTACTTGGACAACAGCGGTCACCATTTTGAAAAGTCTGCTGGGGAGAATTAAAGGGATATGAGCTTCTGGGAGGAGTGAAACAGAACTAGATTTCTAGCTCTGTCTTGGACTGCACACTAGCAAATTGCAGAGGCTTCACAACAGACATCTGAAGCCTAGGGAAACTTCCACCAGGAGATTAGATAAGAGGATAGAATTCAAGACAGGCACCAAGTTCTTGAATAGTGTTTTTGTTCTAGGGTACTGCAGTGGAGGAGAATGTGAGGATGAAAAAAGAAGGGGCTAGGGTGAAAGATGGATCGAGGATTTATGATCCCACTCCATATATCAGAGATAATCATGGAGGAAATCTTTTTGGAACTGAATTATTGGTCAGTTTGTGAAGTTTCTTCTCCTCCTGGCTAGACTGGATCAATCAAGTATACCTGCGGGCCAACCATGCCCGTCTCAAAGCTGCCCATACCTATGTGACAGATGAGTTGAAGACCCTTGGGGTTCCCTTCCTCAACCGCAATGCCGGCTTCTTTGTTTGGATCGATTTCCGAAAGGTCAGTGGTCTCAGGAGAGGAGGCTGCTCCTCTGGCTAGGCAAACATTTGGCACAATAGATTCTGGAGGAGAGTTGGATGTAGTTGTATGAACACATTGTTAAATCCTAATTAATCATTCTGATGAGCTGGAGGGAAGAGGTGCAGGATATTTTTGTAAGCACGTTTCATGGGTCCATCTAGTTTGTATACACATTTTCCTTCTTGCTAGGGATCTTTTCTAACTGCATCCTGTCTCTTTTCACCATCTTTGCCCCAACCCCTCTTCATAGGAACCACAAATGCTTCAATTCCTCAGGGATCCTAGCTACTCACCAGTCTCCCAGGTCCCATGGGGATCACTGCTTGACCCATTCGCAGCAGCTGGGACACAGAAAAATCTCTGCAGGCTGTTCTAGTTTACTCATCTTTTTTCCTTGGTGGGGGCTGCCCACTTCCCCCCTCCCCCGCCTCAATTCAGTGCTCCCATGTCCTGCTGCTCCTCCCTGTGGCTAAAGAGAGTTGGGTACCCAAACTTCTCCATCTTCCATGTGAAAGCCTTCTCCTTAGAGCTCTGTGGGCTGTGTCCCAATTCCATGACTACTGATCTTGAGCACTGAGGCTTCCAAGTGGAGTGACCTGCAAGTTACTAATCCCTTACCCTTCTGCTCCCAGTACCTTAGGACAGGAACGTTTGAGGAGGAGATGCTGCTCTGGAGGCGATTCCTGGATAACAAGGTTCTGCTGTCCTGTGGCAAAGCCTTTGAGTGCAGTGAGCCGGGGTGGTTCCGTATCATCTTTGCTGACAAAACCCACCGACTACAGTTAGGTGTGTGGCATTTCCTTCCCCTTTCCATCACCCAATCTTGTCTGCAGCTCTCGCCACCTCATTCCCTTCTCAAATTACCTTCTATTCCTGGGCTCCTCCATTTTTCTTCACTTCCCTACGCCAAGTCCATTTGGATTTGACAAAGGTTTGGGGATTCTTGTGCTTTTGTTGTCACCCTTGTGTTTTTTTTCTCCCTCACACCATCCCAGGCATGCAGAGGATCCGTAGAGTCCTGGAAGAGAGGGAGCACGAGATCCTTTCTGAGGACAAGGACCAGCTCTGCCAGTCGGACCAGGATGGCAAAGCAGATAGTACAGACGAGGTCATCTTTGTGTCCCGTCACCAGGAGCCTGGTTCTACTGGGGGCTCCAACCTTGGTGACCTCATTGGCCTCCTGCAGCAGCAGATGCGCTCATCTGACTGGCTGCAGAAGAACACAGCAGAGCAGTTTGCACAGGAGAAGCCAGAAATCTATGACGTGTTCAGCAAACTGGTGGGGAAACAATAGGGACCCCTGTTCCTCCATGGGCCTTATCTGAGCAGGGATTGACACCGGAGACCCTAAGTGCTTGGTATTTGACTTCTCGCAAAGAATATATTTTCTGTATAGCGAGGAAATCACCTTGTAAAGCCTGCTACCCAGGCCCCCTCCTTGGAATCTCTGCTTTGTATTGTGTAGCCCATTTCCCTGTATTGGGGTATGGGTGGGGGATGCAGGGCTCACTTCTGCCACTGCCCCTTGCCTCATATTTTATAATTCATTTCAAATGAATGAGCTCTTGGCTCTTTTTATAAGGCACCATGGTGTCATCTTTTATGCTGCTTCTTGTTTCCTCTCACTGTTCCCAGGGAGACAGAAACTTGAGATAATTAAGATGTTTTATATTCTTCCCTGAATGAGGTGCAGAGACAACTAATTCCTTCAGCCCCAGAAGATGTGTTTCCTCATCAAGCCACTGTAATATGACATGTATTGACCGTTAGAACCACGCACTTGCCCTGACTCTCAGCTGGGGGTAAATAAGCGTGTATTCATATATAGACCACTTAGAGAGAGAGAGTGTGTGTGTGAGAGAGAGAGACATTCCAACAGAGGGGATCGAATGACTTCAGTAACTAGTACTATGGAGCCTTTCACTTCTGGATCACTAGTTCCCCTACAGCCTCAGGTCCGTTGTGATTTTAAAATATATAATACAGCGATTTGGTGCCCTGTGTTAAATGAGCTTGGCTATCTCAGTCTAGCTTTTTGTGTTCATATAAAACATCATCATCACAACTGGGTATGATAGCTTCTCAGCAGGAACTGCCAACAAAATGGGCAAAGGATGCAGAGGGTCATGGAGAGTAGACAGCTCCACTATGCTAGGAGGATGTTCTGGTTAGAAATAAGGCACTCTGGCAGGACAGTATAGACAGTGTTCACCCTGCTGCTGCCAGGCTCTTCAGAGCCGACAAGTCAGCACCTTCCCCCAAAATCAAAAAACTTTTAAAAAATGTAATCTAGACTGTTACATCAGACAGCTTCTGAGGGTAACTTTCTGGTTATACAAGATTCTTTAGTTTTCTTTGAAAGGGCCTGTTTGAGTTGCATTCTGTGTGATGGTGGTAAACTGTAATGTAGCTGGTAAACTGATCTCTTGGTATAAAGCATTTTCCTTTGCCCTTAGTTAGATTTCCTCTGAGACAAAGCAAGATTTATTATGTTCACATCCAGGAGTTACAGAATGTCTACAGTATAGGTGCTACAGCAGCACAGCTATGCCTCTGTAGTGCTATAGTGTAGATGCTTCCGACAGTGATGGAAGGGTTTTCTCCAGCAATATAGGAACACCGCCTCCCCGAGTGATGGAAGCATTCTTTTGTCGACCTAGCTGCATCTATACTGGGTGTTAAATGGGCATACCTATGGTCTTCGGGTGTAGGTTTTTCACACCTGTGAGTGCTGTAGCTATGTCAACCTATCTTTTTTAAGTGTAGATTAGGCCATCCATGTTAATGCAGAACAAGAGCAAATCGTGCCCTGGAAAAGAAAGAAATAATGATTGTGAATATAACCTATGAAGGGGATCTCCACTCCTGTTATGTGCCCAGGTGTACCATTGGTGGTAACTGAGCTTGTGTTTTAACATAGCTGAATTTACTGAAATCTGATAACGGTCACGTCTACCTCTATGAGGACTATACCAGCACAGCCACAGCACTGTAGCTGTGCTAGCAAAATCCTGTAGTATAGCCTATGCCGATAGAAGGGGTTTATCCATCAGTATAGTAAAACTATCTTCCAGAGCAACAGGAGCTACACTGACAAAAGTATTCTTCTATCCAGCCTGGAACTTTCCTCTCAGCATTGATATTATATGTGAAGAGCAAGATTGAGAGTTAACAGAAAGAGGTGGGCTCCCAGATCTCACAGGCATTCATACCAGCAATGATTGGGGTGTTTCAAGCAATAAGGGAAAGAGCATTAAGTACATACAACCACTCACCCTACACAAGAAGGTCCTTTCCTGCAGTATATCTCTCAAGAAGCCATTGGCTTCAAAAGAGACACCTTTCCTCTGACTGAAAGACATCGCTGATGCGAATAGCAATTCCCAGCTCACTCCATGCAAGTATGTAGCCTCTCCTCTATCAAGGAAAAAGGAACAGTTAATTTGTATAAAGTGAGGGATAAGGTAGCAGTGTCTATCATTAAATGGGATGGGAAGCAGCTTACATTATCTAAAAATTGGGTTTATATGATTTTAGGAGTGAATTAATTCTTGCCACAATCAATGTGACAAATGCGAATCAAATGTAAAAGGGGGATAATGTTCCCCAGCTTTCAGGCATGGAGTGAGAATGTTCATAAAGTGCTTTTAGATGCGTAAGTGGAGGAGGCTAGAAAAGGGTATGGTTCCAAAACAATGCAATAGTTAAAAGCTTTCTATCTGCTTACTAATTCATCCTTTTTTTTCTCAGATTTTAGCCACATTTTTTTAGTAAATTCTGTCTGTGCTGATTTAAAATTTATTTCGCATTTACACGAATTTCTGCTTGTGAAAGGTAAAGCATGATTTAAGTTATTGAGATGGTTACATCTTTGAAGAGGGTGGGAAGAGAAATGCCAGAATAGATAGCCAAAAGAAAGACAAATTGACTCCCTTCCCCTTTGTGACATTCCCAAGGAGTCGCTGAGCTGCACAAATTTCAGTCTAGCAGTAGCAAAGTGAAGAAGGCTCTCTGAAATGAAGAACATGAAAAGACTTTTTAGGCAGTAATAAATCAAAACACTATTTTATTTTATTTCTTTTTTAGATTTCTGTAATAAACAAAAGCAATCCATTAACTGGTGCTGGCTCTATTTTCTCCTTGGTTTTTAGTAATTCCCAGAACTGGTGCATTTTAATATACAACTCTGAAATTATTTTAATATACAGCTCTGAAATGGGTGTTTCCCAGCTGTTCATGTTCACTGGTCGGTAAAATGTTTCTTCTTAACAATACTAAGGGGGTTATTTTACTTCTCGTACACTAAAAGAGCCAATGAGACGTGCATATTGGCAAGAGGGGGACTGTTGTTGTTTTTTTTTTAATGTAAGGAAAACAATACTAGAGGGTTGCATGCTTTGTTGTTCACGTGTGCTGCGTGTTAGCCAATTTTTACATGCAAATGGTTTTACAGGTGTGAGGACCATCTAAGAAGGTATCCGTGGGCCAGACTCTTAAGCTTGGCTGTCCTCAGAAACTGAGAATGTAGCTGTGGAAGCAGAGGCAAGATGAGTTGTGACTGTTTGAATTCCCCTTTGGAACAGAAAAGGCAAAGTCTGTCCCAGCTAACACTCTTCAGAAACAATAGACTGTTGTCAGTAGCCCCTTGAAAGTGACTCCTCCCGGCTGGCTGAAAATAAATTGGAAAGATTTCATAGAATTGTAGGACTGGAAGGGACCTTGAGAGGTCTTCCAGTTCAGTCCCCTACACTCAAGGCAGGACTAAGTATTATCTAGACCAGCCCTGACAGGTGTTTGTCTAACCTGCTCTTAACTAGGGTGACCAGATAGCAACTGTGAAAAAACGGGACGGGAGGGTAATAGGTGCCTATATAAGAAAAAGTCCCGAAAAACGCAACTGTCCCTGTAAAAATGGGACATCTGGTCACCCTACTCTTAACAGTCTCTAATGATGGAGATTCCACAACTGCCCTAGGCAATTTATTCCAGTGCTTAATTACCCTGACCGGAAGTTTTCCCTAATGTCCAACCTAAACCTCCCTTGCTGCAATTTAAGCCTATTGCTTCTTGTCCTATCCTCGGAGGATAAGGAAAACAATTTTTCTCCGTCCTTCTTGTAACAGCCTTTTATGTATTTGAAAACTGTTATGTCCCCATTCAGTCTTCTCTTCTCCAGACTAAACAAACCCAGTTTTTTCAATCTTCCCTCATAAGTCATGTTTTCTAGACCTTTAATCATTTTTGTTGCTCTTCTCTGGACTTTCTCCAATTTGTCCACATCTTTGCTGAAATGTGGCGCCCAGAACAGGACGCGATACTCCAGCTGAGGCCGTATCAGTGCAGAGTAGAGCAGAAGAATTACTACTTATGTCTTGCTTACAACACTTGTGCTAATATATTCCAGAATGTTTGCTTTTTTTTTTTTGCAATAGTGTTACGCTGTTGATTCATATTTAGCTTTTGATCCACTATGACCCCACATCCTTTTCCACAGTACTCCTTCCTAGGCAGTCATTTGCCATTTTGTATGTGTGCAACTGATTGTTCCTTCCTAAATGGAGTACTTTGCATTCGTCCTTTATTGAATTTCATCCTGTTTACTTCAGACCATTTCTCCAGTTTGTCCAGATCATTTTGAATTTTAATCCTATCCTCCAAAGTACTTGAAACCCCTCCCAGCTTGGTACTGTCCGCAAACTTTATAAGTGTACTCTCCATGCCATTATTTAAATTATTGATGAAGATATCGAACAAAACCAGACCCAGAACTGATCCCTGCGGGACCTCACTCAGTATGTCCTTCCAGCTTCACTGTGAACCACTGATAACTATTCTCAGGGAACGGTTTTCCAACCAGTTATACACACACCTTATAGTAGCTCTATCTAGGTTGTATTTCCCTAGTTTGTTTATGAGAAGGTCATGAAAGACAGTATCAAAAGTCTTACTAAAATCAAGATATACCACATCTAGCGCTTTCCCCCTGTCCACAGTGCTTGTTACTTTGTCAAAGAAAGATATTAGGTTAGTTTGACGTGATTTGTTCTTGACAAGTCTATGCTGACTGTTACTTATCAATTTAATTATCTTCTAGATATTTGCAAATTGATTGCTTAATTATTTGCTCCATTAACTTTCTGGGTACTGAAGCGAAGCTCACTGATCTGTAATTCCTCAGGTTGTCTTTATTCCCCTTGTTATAGACTGGCCCTGTATTTGCCCTTTTCCAGTCCTCTGGAATCTCACCAGTCTTCTGTGACTTTTCGAAGATAATGGCTAAGGGCTCAGATATCTCCTCAGTCAGCTCCTTAGATATTCTAGGATGTATTTCATCATTTGGATGGGAGTAAGATTGTGATGTTGATGTGAAAAGGTCCTGACAGAACAACATGCACACTTTGTACTTTCTGTAGGCTGAGCTCATTGCCTACCACAGGAGCTCCTTGAATTCTTCCATTTCCCCTCCCACCACAATATCCTTATGTTCCACCCTCCCATTCTGCTCCATTTCAGGAACTCCCTAAAACTCCCCCCAATTTCACCTTCCCCATACCATTGTCCCCCATACACAGCACCTGGCACAGGGGGAAAATCTCTGTTCCAACCTCTGCCATAAGCCTGGGGTGCTGTGTCCTTCCATTCCCTCTACCCCCTCCCCCCATAGCAGAGTCCTCCGTTCCCCTGCCCAGCAGGGGTTTTGTGTGTCTCCCCCTTCCCAACAGGGCTCTGTGTCCCCATTGTCCCCCATTATACCCCTCCACAGTAGGGACTTTGTATTCCTCTCCATTTCCCCCTTTTCCCCACCAATGTCTCCTGTTCTCCCCTCACCGGGGTTCTATGTGCTCCCCTCAGTCCTTTCCCCCCACAATTACTACTTATTTTCTTTGTGTCTGGGAGATCCCTTGAATGATTTATCAGCATATTAAACTCTATTGGGAGTATGACCCAGGACTGAGATGGGGGTTATTATGTTCGAGCATGTTAGGGGCTGCCATCAACCAGTTCTTTGATTTGTAGACAGTTGTGACCTGATTGAAGTGCTGGGTTGGCTAACCAGATGCTAGGGGCTCTGTGTGCTCCCCATTTCTTCCTTCCAGTTTTCCAAATTTCACCAAAATTAATAGAGTAGTAAGCAGTGTCTTATTTATTACTGATTATATAAATCACTGGCAACTGACTATTGCCTTGTTCTCAATTTAGCTGTAGTCAACAAAAGTACTTTAGTCTGTGTTGGTTAAAAATATTCTCCTTTTTTGTCCTTAATTTGCTAGGAACAGTCATTTTTAGTAAGAAGTCAACCACCTTATTAAAATCTAGCATCAAAAATAGACTGGAGAAACCCTGGAAGCAAATACTATTTTTAGCTGCTCTCTCTATTCCCTGCAGTTACCCACCAGATTCTGACTGCACAGCCTACGCACACCTGCTTAGTTATTCTAGACAGATCCTCCTTGTGACCCTTTTTTCCCTGAACACCTGAATGCAGAAAACACTCAGCTGATTAAAGATTAATACCACTGCAAAGCGTGATAGCTGCCTTTTGTCTGAGTGCTTTTGGGAAGGAGAAGAATATAGAATGACAGACAACTTGCAATCAGTATTTCTATTACATGAGCATTTCTGTGGAAAACTTTGCTGCAAGGTCCCCCTAGCATTTCCTGCTCTTAAACTGGTGCTATGAGAAGCAGGGTTCTAAAGTGCAATACCTTTCTTCTCCCCAACCCCTCCAGCAAGTGTGTGTGTGTGTGTGGGGGGGGGGGGCATTGGGATGTAGACATCAAGCAGTATAGGCTATGTCATAACTGTTGGGGACACTGGGCACTACACTAGGTAACTCGGGAGGGTGGAAGACCACGAGTGTCGAGGAAGCCCTCCTGCTCTTGGCCTGAATAAACCAAGGTCCCTTTGCTTCTTGAACCCTCTGTGATCCTGCATAACTCTGAGGAAGCTAGCACACAAACAGGTGTGTACATGGCTCACCAGCCAAGGCCAGCTTCGGCCTGGGAAACAGATAGAGAAGGCAGAAATGTTTAGCAAAAACTGGTAACAAATAGGACCAAATAAGGCAAGGCTCAGGCAACGCTACTGAGGAAAAACACAACTGGCTGCTTTAGCTAATTGGCTACGGTATTGTATGGGGCAACAGGTGATTGGTTGCATAAGCTTGTGTAGTGAAGTAGGCAAAGGTATAAAATGTATACTGGAATCTGCTGCACTGCTGCAGGACTTGAGACAGCTCAGTCTCCCTGCGCCCTATTTGGAGCTCCAAATAAATCTCTCTGCTTCTCCACCCCGTTGTGGTCATTGGTGCGACGCACACTGGGCAACGAACCCAGCTGTTGCTTGCCTTGGGCACTCTGTGCTGGCAACATAACTATATAATAAATTTCTTCTCCCCCAGCAAGTGGGAATATAGACATCAACCAGTATAGGCTTTGTCATGGCTATACAATACATTTCTTCTCCCCCAACAAGTGGGGGGACAGGGATATAGTCTATGCGGCTTGATATAGTCTATGTGATGCACCCTGCTCAGTAGCATAACTTTTTGGCCACTGATTAAAATTGCATTGACTAAGGAAGTGAAAAGGCTCAGTTCAATGAGGTTGCCATTTTGTTGGAATACAGAAAACTAAAATACTGGATCAGACCAATGGTCAGTCTATTATGACATCCTGACTCCTGCACCGGAACAGAACTGTGTTGTATCTAGTCTACATCTCTGACTGTTGTCCATACCAGATGCTTCAAAGCAAAATATGAACCTTTATTTGGTGGTTATGCTGCCTCATAGGGCTAAAGAAAAGTGGAAGGGATGGCCCCCCTACGTTAATTGGTCATTCACTTTTGCAATGATCTCCCTTTATATTAAAGTGGCTTCTGAGAATGTGCTGTCACGGCACTGAGTAGCGATATCCCTGAATCTGACACACCCATTGCACCATTGTACATGGAGGAGATATAATATTGCAAAGGAATGCTGAGCTGACTGAAGAGTCATAACCAGGCACTATGGTGATTCTGCCTGCCCGTGCCTTCAATTCTATGTACTTGGGCAGTTCACCCATAATAGACGATAAGCAGAGCTGTGTACAGCAGAAGAATGCATCTTGTGATGCTAAAGATCTGTGAATGGAAGAATCTGATGCACGAATTGAAATCATGCACACCCCACCATCTCAAAAGACTTGTATACAGCAGGCTTTAAAAAGAGGAGAGAGAGCAGGGCGAAAAAAAAATCTGGACTCTCTGACACATTTGTAAAAATTGATGGCCAGTTACCCAGAAGCTGATGAGGGTTTTTACAGGATAAAAAATGGCAACCTAGAAGAGTCTAAAAATAATACAGCGTGCTGCAGACTTGTCTGGTTCAGCTACACCACTGGAATACAAACTAGTAAAGCTAGTGTTTCTGAAGTTCCAGGGAAATCTCTGTCAAAAGATATAGCGTGTCTTTCTTGCGGTTGCTAAACAGAACAGCAAGGGCTCCTTGCATTTACTTCACTTAGCCATTACTAATTTGCAAAACTCTTTCTCGGTGGAAAACTTCCCAAATTTTCCTATAGGAAAGAAACTACCATAAAGCCTCCTTAAATCTTTCAGCTACGATTGATTAGATGCATTTTATTCTCCCTGGAACAGCACAGAGAGATAGAGGAAGTGCCTGCGGGCGCTGTATGGGCATCCATCAGCCCGCTGCGTTCAGCAACCTCCGTCCCCTTCCCCTCCCTTCCCTCAGCAGCACATGGACTAGCCAATGTTCTTGTCACAGACGCAGCTCACCCTTCTATGGCTCAGTCACATCCAATCACCATTCACCCAGATGAGTCCTGTTGCTCACAGGGATCACCACATTCATGTCAGCACGGAGCCCGAGCACATGAATGGTGCCGTGCTCGATTCATAAAAGTGGCAATGGTCAATTCAGGATGTACTGTTTGTTTCCATTTATTAATGGAACTAAAATCGAGGAAAATTATTGCTTTTGATCAATGCACAGGCAACCTCACAGCACGTTTTAACAGAAGGTTTAAAAACAAAAGCATCTTGTGTCATAATAAATAAAATCTGAATTAATGACAGGGAAAACCCTAGTCACAAATACATCAAAGTCAATGGGGACACTGTGGCCTGATTGCTTGATGTGTATGTTTCGTAAACTGAAGAACATGATAATATTGTAAAGATACAGCTAATGTAAATAAAAGTGGGGACGTTATGCATAGAGGCGCCTATAGCAGAGAACAGGGCTGACTGCAGAGAGAGCATTTCTCGGATGCTTTTTCCACAGGGAAGCACTGGGGTGTGTGGGAGGGGGGGTGCGCGCGCATAAAGGTGGGCTTTGGACACGTTTGTTTTTGCAGACGCTGAGGTGAACGGGCTTAACCCTTTGACAGTAAGGGTTAAGATTGCTCCAAAAGGCTTTACACAACATGTGCACCAGGCACTCCCTACAAAACTGGTTCAGGCCCCACACAATGTCTCTCGCACTCACGTGGCAGTGCCACAGGACTGCAACCACACATGAGGTAACAATGGATGAGGACGGATACAATAAAATAGCAGAGGGGAGAAACGTGCTTTTAGGGGAAGGAGCCTGACACTTTTAAACACCTGGGTATCTTAGCTATCGGGTTAGGGAGCAAGAGAGCCATTTCGTGTCCCTCCCACATTCTGCCTGCTTTGCCCCACTCTGGCAGCACAAAGCTGGTGGAATAAATGCCTCCTTTGTTAGCAGAGTTGGGATGCCTTTGGCACAGAGGACGTTCCCAGGTGGTGCAGAACTATTGAAGGGATGATGTCAGGGGACGAGGGCATGGCCAGAGCACCATTGGGCTCTAGGAATGATGGAATTGCCCCATGAGGTGTTATCATCAGATGCCAAAACTTAGAGACTGGGCTAAGTTTCTCCGGGTCCTGAACTGGCCCTAGGGTGCCCCGAGGTTTGTGGGAGGGGGACCCATCAAGGTGATATAAAATCATTTTTGTTTTCTCCTCAGCTGCACTGAGTGCAGCTTGGCTACTTGGTGAGCACAGCCTGGAGAACAATAGAAAACACAGTTGTATGCAAGGGTTCTGTATCGTCTCCTGCCTTCATCGTCCCAGCCCACAGTTAGTAGTGGTGTAGTCCTAAATCTGAAAGTACAAGAATTCTAACAGAAAAAAAAATTGGGGACACCTTGCCACACCCCCAGGGGAGGACAGGGGTTCTGACTCGCCCCCACCCAAAGTAAGCAATTGGAACAACTGGGTTTATGCAATGTTTTTGTGTATAAAAATGTCAAGTGAAATCTTGTAATGTTCTGAACTCCACGGTCATTATAAGATAGATATACAGACTGTGGTTATGAATGTTTAGAGACTAGTAGGCTCATGACCTGTACTACATTTTAAAGTACTGCTTACAGCGGGGAGGGGCTATTCCCAAAGCAGATGTTTACACAAAATAAGTTGTATCCATGTATTGTCCAGCCAGAAGGCGACAAAGGAGGAACATTAAAGATAATGGAAAAGAAAACCCAAATCTTGAAAAACTAAGAAAAGAGGGAGGTGTGTTCCCCCCCCCCCCCACTGAGTGGCCATGGCCATGTCACATCATGCCAGGAGAAAGAAGAAAGGAAAAATAAAGAGCAAAAACATCAAAACAGGTGGGGGTGCCAGGTCTGGTGTTTTCTTTCTTATCCAGAAGCGGGGCCAGCAGCAGCTAAGCGGGGTGCTGCTCAGGAAAACACTGGCTCTCTTGTAGGACAAACACAAACCGCCCAGGCTCCCGCAGAGCACCTCACAGATCACACCAGGGACCAGCCTGACTCTCGCGGTGGCGCATTTACCCCCTGCAGGCTTCCTCCCCAGCTCATCGCTCCTGCACCAGGAGGGAAGTCCTCCACCTCCTCCCAGCCCGACTCTTCCAGACCAGGAGCCCCTGCAGGCAGCCCTCCCCCGCCGCCTTCTAGTCCCAGCGGCAACGCCGCTGCTCCGCTGAGCTCGCCGTGACCCGCCCGGTGGGATCCGCCCGCTGACTCCTAGCCGCAGCGAGCCGCGTACGCCGCAGCACGGACTGTAGTACCCGCCTTGGCCGACAGGGCGGTTCTCGCCAAGTCCCAGCCACTGTGTCGCGTGGGTGGCGCCCGCCATGGGCCGGTCTCCTGGAACACAGGCCCCAGCATGGTTTGGCGTAACGCTGCGACAGGGGCTGCCACGAGCGGCTGCTGCCTGCCGGTCCACCGAGGTGCTGTCATGCAACAGGCTGGCGTTGGCAAGCGGCACAAGCCCCAAGGGCATGAGCCAAGCAAACCATAGCTAGGACCGAGCTGGGATTTTCCTGCTGTCCCCCTGAATGCCGTCCCGTGCGGCACTGTGAAAACCAACCAATCAATCCAGCCAGCAACAGCATAGAAAAGCGCAAAGCAGGTGAGGTGAACTGAATCCAGCCCATGCATTTCAGAAGAGTGTTTCTGACAGCACCCTGCTGTAGTGGGGTTAATGCAGGGAGTGGGGCAAAGAGCTAGAGTGCGGTTGGGGGAGGGCGGGGGCAAGCAAATATGGCCAGCCTCTGCCCTCTGCTTTAATCAGAGGGGACAGAGGGGACCAGCTTCATTAGTGGTGTAAGTGCATGCAATTTCCATTGACTTCAGTACAGATGTGCCCACTTATGCCAAGGCTGAATTCAGCCTTGTGTGTTTTGGTCTTCTGCTTCTGAACAAACTGATGCATTGCATGCTGGTACCGGAGTCCCTGTGGCATACCACTCTGGATTAAAGAAGAGGATGCCTGCAGTCTGCACTGTTTTCTGTAAACTAAAGCTGCCATTAGGCTTCTGGAAAATTGCCAGAGCATCCTTAGGCTAGTACTTTTTCTTATTTCCAAGGAATCCACTAAGGCAATTCTGGTCTGCAAATTTGATAAAACATAAACTCTTGTGCCCCACACCTGCTCAAGTCCTTCCATCAAGGAAGCATCAATGCGATAATTTAAAATAGCAAACTATCCAGACATGGGCTAAACATCACTGACTGTTTTCTTGGGTTTTGTAGCATCCCATGTTCATGGAGATTTTAAAGCTTCTTGGGGCAGCTTCTCATCATATGTCTGTGGTATCCAGCACTTGGTTAATCGTAAATAAATAACAATAATCATTCTTTCAAAATCCTCATCCTTTGAACCTCATCCCAACAGATGTCTGTGCTCTGACACCTGCTAACTTTTAGCAATCCCCTCCCCCCACTTTAGGATGTTAGGAGGGGAGCCCTTTGCCCTATGATTCAGAGCTTGTTCCACCCTCAATCCAGGTCTGTTTATCTCACTCCACAGTTGAAAGAGCTCTCAAACTTAAAAAAAAAAATTATGTTTTCTATTATGACCTCTTGTGACTTCAGATACATTACTGGCCCTCTCAGCCACAATCCCTTTTCCTCCTTTGTGTGTCAAATCCCCTGTGGCTCGCATACATATCCATTTGGTTTTATCCATTTAAAACAATTTTTGTAAAATGTAAAACCCTCTTTTGAAATTTCAGTTAGGTTTTAATTATGTCACATTGTCTCCTGATCTTATTTGTGGTGGAGGGAGGAAGGATCTGTCCATCTGAGTTTTCATATGAGACCCATCACTGTGCTGTTGGAATGTTTAGAAATGACATGTGGATACCATGGTAATGGACAGATTTCTAATCTCTCCAGTCTAGGCATTGCCTATTGCTATGGTTTCTGAGCACCTAGGCAGGCGGTTTAAGTAGAATGATGATGTTAATTGGCAGTGCACCTGGCTGAGAATCCAGGAAGGGATCCATTGGCCACGATCAATCTCTTACTTCATCAGGAGCGCTCATTGCTCTGTCTCGCTCTTAACACACTCCCATTGATGTTTCAGTTTTAAATTCACAATGAGATTTAATTTAATTGTTTTTGGCCCAATCCAGGCTTTTCACTCTTGCCTTAAGTCTGACTGCTCCCACTAAGATGGACACCAGGACTTCCTACCCGACGGAAATAAACAATGTACATTATACATCTTCGCACAGCCATCTCCACTCCCGTGCATCCAACATCCAGCTGCCTCATGATTCATTTCCCTCTTCAGTGTAGGTGGAGTAGCTGAATACAGCAGTACTGCAGTCAAAGACCCAGTCTCACCACCTAGGGAAAGCAGCTTCCCTGCACTATACCACCTGAAGGAAGCAGCACAGCCTGCAGCAAAATCCTAAACTGGAGTGGTTGGCTTGGGCCAGGCTTGGGAGAAGAGAGCAGCAGCACATGATGATCAGATGGATGTAGAAGCTGCCCCCAGCCATCAAAAAGGCAACAATGAGGGTTCCGTGCACTGCTCTTGCCTGTGGATACCTCCCCTGAAGCTCCCATTGGCTGGGAACGGGGAACCGCGGCCAATGGGAGCTTTGGGTGTGGAATCCACAGGCAAGGGCAGCGCACGGAGCTCTCTGCCCCCTCCCCACCCCAAGGGCCGCAGGGATATGGTGCCAGCCGCTTCCCGGAGCAGAGCCGTGCAGTGCTAGGCCAGGGCCGGCAGGGAGCTGGCCCTGGTGCGCACCGCTGCCACCCCGGAGCTGCTCCAGGTAAGCGGCGCCGGGCTGCAGCCCGAATCCCTCCTGCACCCCCCCCAACTCCCTGCCCTGAGCCCCCTGCCTGCACCCCAACCCCCTGTCACATCCTGCACCCCACCCCCCTGCCCTGAGCCCCCTGCCACACCCCACACCCCTCCTGCACCCCAACCCCCTCCCGCACTCTGCACCCCCTTGCACCCCAACCCCCTGCCCTGAGCCCCCTCGTACACCCTGCACCCCTCCTCTGCCCCAACCCTTTGCCCTGAGCCCCTTCCTGCACATCGCACCCCCTCCCACACCCCACACTCCCTCTCGCACCCCAACCCCCTGCCCCAGCCCTACCTTCATGGCCCTGCATGCAATTTCCCCACCCAGATGTGGCCCTTGGGCCAAAAAGTTTGCCCACCCCTGATCTAAGTATAAGACAAGAGACTAACAGATGGATACCGAAAGACAGATGAGGGTGTACAAGGAAATAATGAGGCAATATTGATCAGCATGAGAGGCTGTGGTCTCGGCACACCAGTGGCCTAACCACTGTCAAGTTTTTTGTAGGTATCATAGTATCTTTTTCTGTTTGCGCACAATGCTTAGTGAGGTGCACCAGCTTTGTGTGTGGGATCATATGCACCAGACTCTCCAGTGTGTATTACAGTCTGTTTCTTACTTACAGCTGAAGGAGTTACTCCTTTTGCTCTAGTGAGAGGGGCGTGAGCTTTTAATGCTGAACATCACCCAATCTGAGCCCCAGATACCATATGAATGATTGTGGCCATATTTATAACACTGGTACCTTGTGGAAAATAAACAACATGATGGAACACAACATTGAGCCAGAATGTTATCACAGTACACTGTAATGTTATCACCTGGTTACACAACTCAGTTACATCTTATCAGAACATCTGCATGCCACAGGCCTCTGACCTCATGTCAAAGATGTCATTGCATTGCGATGTCATCACCCCCTTATGTAACACGATGTCAGGACGTGATCCTCCTAATGGTGAGCCTTAACTTGATAGTGTACCACAGAACTTGGAAATGATTCTGTAGCTGTAGGGTCCCCTGTGGAGCTAGAGCTATGTGGGCAGGTGGCACCAATGGTGTCTCCCTAACCCTTGACCTGGGCAACACCAACCACACCATCCTCTCCACAGCTAGGACCAGCAGTGCCCCCCGAACCCCACCACCCCACCCCCAATCGATGCCCCAATCCCCCACCAGCCATGCCCCTGAGTCCTCCCCAGCCATGCCCCCAATCCCCACCAGTCATGCCCCCCAATCCCACCATCAGCCATTGCCCCCAATCCCCACCTCCACCACCAACCGTGCCCTTGATCCCCAGCCCCATCACCATTCCTGACACCACCATCAACCACCCCCAATCCCTACCACCAGCCATGTCCCCATCCCTGCTGCCACCACCACCAGCCATGCCTAGGGTTGTAGGTTGCCAACTTTCTATTGGCACAAAATTGAACACCTTAGCCACACCCCTTCCCCAAGGCACCCCCTCCTCCCTGCTCACTACATTCCCTCTCCCTCGGTGACTTACTCTCCCCCAACCTCACTCACTTTCCCTGGGAGTGGGTGACGGCTCTAAATGGGGGTGTAGGCTCTGGGGTAGGGCCAGAAATGAGGGGTTTCAGGGTGCGGGACGGGGCTCTGGGCTGGGGCAAGGAATTGGGATGCAGGAGGGGAGGTGAGGGCTCCGGCTGGAGATATGGGCTCTGGGGTTTAGGACAGGGCTCTGGGTTTGGGGGGGCTTAGGGCTGGGGTCAAGGTCGGGCAGCTCCCAGTCAGTGAGGCTAAGGCAGGCTGGCTGCCTGACCTGGGGCACCACGCTGCACCCTGGAAGCAGCCAGCAGGTCTGGCTCCTAGGCAAGTGGGAGGCTCCACAGCACACTGCTCTCACCCGACCAATGGGAGTGTGGAGTCGGTGCTTGGGGCGGGGCCAGCGAGCGACCACCTCGCCTAGGTGCTGGACCTGCTAGTAGGGACTTTCAACGGCCCAGTCCTTGGTGCTGACCAGAGCCGCCAGGGTCCCTTTTCAACGGAGTGTTCTGGTCGAAAGTCAGACACCTGGTCACCCTGTAGAGTTGCCACTTTCGGCTGGACGTATTCCTGGAGATTTAATCACATGCCATAATCTTTAATTCCTGGGGACTCGGCAACCCTGTACCCCTATCATAGAATATCAAAGTTGGAAGGGACCTCAGGAGATCATCTAGTCCAACCCCCTGCTCAAAGCAGGACCACGCCCCAATTTTTGCCCCCAGATCCCTCAGTGGCCCCCTCACGGATTGAACTCACACCCCTGGGTTTAGCAGCCCATTGCTCACACCACTGAGCTATCCCGCCCCTCTGATCTCCGCTGGCCCCAGCCGTGTCCCCCAACTCTTGCGCCATACAGAATTGCTGCCAGACAGCGACACCCGGCGACGTCCAACCCAACCGCCGCCGGTTCCGGTGCGTCGGGGCCGCCTCCCGGCCCTGGAGTAGGCGCGGGCAGACGCAGAGCCACATGCGGCTTCTCCACGGGGCCAGCGAGGTACTCTTACTGCGCGTGCGCACCCACCCACGTCAGGTTGCAGACACAGGTGGCTGTGACAGTAGCTGCCATGCGCGGGGAATCTTCCCTCCCGCGCATGCGCTCTGAGCCCTGGCCCGGCGGCTGGGTAGTTAGCTCTGCGCCGGCAGCTGCTCCGAGCGCCGGCCCAGCGCCCCGGCCCTGCCGCTGGACGGGGCCGCTCGGTCTGACATGAGGCCGTGAGCCTGCGCCGCTGCTGGCTGAGGTGAGGCCAGGCCGGGGAGCGAGCTGGGGGCAGGGAGCCGGGCTGCTGGCTGGGGGCCGGGCCCTGGCGTTCCTGGCCGGGCGGGCGGGCGGCGGAGAGCGATGAGCCTCGCGGCCGCGCAGCCCCAGCTCCGGGGGCCTGCGCCTCTGCCGCCGGGAGGGACAAGGGGGAACGGGCGGGCTGGCCGAGCGGCTCAGGGAGGCAGCCAGCTCCAAGCCAGGCAGGAGGAGGCCTGTCACCGGGCGGGCGGGGACTGATGTGTCCAGCGGCCTGGCAGGGCAGGCGGGAGAACACGTTCAGGGTGTGCATCGCCAGCCGGAGGCGTTCAGCCCCTTGCTCCCTTACATTTCTGACAGGTATCAGAGTACCAGCCGTGTTAGTCTGTATCCGCCAAAAGAAAAGGAGGACTTGTGGCACCTTAGAGACTAAGCTTTGGTGGGCTACAGCCCACTTCATTGGGTGCATAGAATGGAACATATAGTAAGATATACACACACACACACACACACACACACTCGGATAAGTTGGAAGTTATCATACAAACTGTGAGAGGCTAATTAATTAAGATGAGCCATTATCAGCAGGAGAAAAGAACTTTTGTAGTGATAATCAAAATGGCCCATTTAGACAGTTGACAAGAAGGTGTGAGGATATTTAACTTATTGAAATAGATTCAATATGTGTAATTACCCAGCCACTCCCAGTCTCTATTCAAACCCAAGTTAATGGCATCTAGTTTGCATATTAATTCAAGCTTAGCAGTTTCTCCTTGGAGTCTGTTTTTGAAGCTTTTCTGTTGCAAAATTGCCACCTTTAAGTCTGTTACTGAGTGGCCAGAGAGGTTGAAGTGTTCTCCTAGCGGTTATTGAGTGTTATGATTCCTGATGTCAGATTTGTGTCCATTTATTCTTTTGCATAGAGACTGTCCGGTTTGGCCAGTGTACGTGGCAGAGGGGCATTGCTGGCACATGATGGCATATATCACATTGGTAGATGTGCAGGTGAACGAGCCCCTGATGGTGTGACTAGTGTGATTAGGTCCTACGATGGTGTCACTTGAATAAATATGTGGACAGAGTTGGCATCGGGCTTTGTTGTAAGGATAGGTTCCTGGGTTAGTGTTTTTGTTGAGTGGTGTGTGGTTGCTGGTGGGTATTTGCTTCAGGTTGGGGGGCTGTCTGTAAGCAAGGACTAGTGTGTCTCCCAAGATCTGTGAGAGTGAGGGATCATTTTTCAGGATAGGTTGTAAATCTTTGATGATGCGCTGGAGAGGTTTTAGTTGGGGGCTGAAGATGACAGCTCGTGGCATTCTGTTATTTTCTTTGTTGGGCCTGTCCTGTAGTAGGTGACTTTTGGGTACTCTTCTGGCTCTGTCAGTCTTTTTTTTCCACTTCAGCAGGTGGGTATTGTAGTTTTAAAAATGCTTGATAGAGACCTTGTAGGTGTTTGTCTCTGTCTGAGGGATTGGAGCAAATACGGTTGTATCGCAGAGCTTGGCTGTAGACAATGGATCTTGTGGTGTGCTGTATCTGTGACTGTGGGGAGAAACTGGGACTCGCATAAGGGGAGGATTCACTGTTCAGATGCTGTGCTCCTCTGAAAACTTGTACTGAAGTAAGGCACTTGTCTAGCCATAATTCCTATTATTTTAAAGATTTTTTTTCTTTTTTCTTATTACATGTGGGCGGACCCTAAACCACATCTCTTTTACCCTCTGTTGTTAATATGGATTGAAACTGATTTTAAATCTTGTGTTGGGAGGTGCACGAGAAATCACTGAGGGAGGGGACCTATCACCCACTTACTTTCAATTCTCCTGTTAGTGTTTCTCAGTACTGCTGAAGTGTCATTCCGCTCCCTCAACTTTTCTTGTATGGATGCATCTCTGTGTGGAGTCTTGAAGTGTGAAATGCTTTTGTGGAGAAGTTTGATTTTAACCAAGGCTTTCTGGGCTAACCAGGCTAGTGCTAGGCCTGTTCTTTGACAACTTGAGAGTGATAAGGGGTTCTAACCTAACAATTTTCTAAAATTGTAATCTGAGAATTCTCCAGAAACTCATTCCCACACTCAACTCAAGGTTCATAGTTTTTAGGAACATGGGAGGGAAATACGAAGCTGAATCAGACCAGAGGTCTGTCTAAACTAGTATCCATCTAGTAGAAACAAGTACCGCTTGCTTCAGAGGAAGATGGAAGCAACCCTGTAATGCCTAGGAAGTCTAGAGTTAGGGGAAATTCAATTAAAGGGTCTGTTCATGAATGGTTATGGGATAGCCTGTTGATAGGGGAAGCTTCTTCCTAATAATTGATATTTTATCCTTGATGCCCTGAAACAGAGAGGCTAATATTTTTTCTTAATTTTTTTCAATGGTTTCTAATGTAACTGTGTTAATTCTTATTATCCTATACATGTCTAATTCCTTTTTGAATACTTTTAAGTACTTTGCCTTTATCTGGTGGCAGTGAGTTCTAGAGATTAATTATGCAGTGTGTAAAAATGAATAAATAGTTCCTTGTCTGAGACTGAGGGAAAAAGCAGTCTTTCTCAGTGACTCAAGAGCCTGTCACAAATGTATGATATCTGTGATAAATCAGATGATTCCAGCGGGGGGAGTGAGGGAATAAGTTGACTAGAAGGCAGAAGAAACATAGAAGATCTTGGGCTATAATACTGACAGTAATACTGTGAAATTCCTGTTCTTTTCCTGGCTACACTATGACTTCAGTCTTTTATCTGCTGAGTGTTCATCAGTAGGCTGGCAAAACTATTTAATTGAAATCAGAATGTGAACCTAGTTTGACCTGAAGCATTAAAAGTTGAAAACTCCTTAAGTGGTGTATAAAACAGCACTTATGCAGCAGAGCAAGATATCACTTCAAGTTGCAAACAACCTCTGTCCCAACGTTCTCTGGTAAAAACTGTTGTTTTTGACATACTCTTCTATTTCTTCATGTTTGGTGGTGGTGGTTTGTTGTTGTTTGTATAATTTCTGTCTGGCTAACATTTGCCCATTAAATTTCTCTTTCAGTTCTCAAAAATGGCCCTCTACACTTTTCCACAAAAGGAAGAATATATGATTGTCAGCCATGCTCTAGTGGAGCAAAGCACTGATAACATGTTGCAAAAATTTGCTGCTGAACAGTTTACAAATTGGAGCCATGATCAGTTTCCTTATTGTGAGAAGTTTTGAGTTCTAGCTATGTTGGAACCCAAAAACCAAAACACCCTATATATGTAACAAACATAGTTTGGTTATGTGTCTCTCTCGAGTTGCTGTTCCTTCACCCTGAAGTTTACAAGTTGGCTTTGTTTAGTAACCAGAATTTTAAAAGCACAAAAACTAACCTACATGATCAGTCCTGGAAACTATCAGTCCCCAGCTACAGTTAATGTTTTTTATATTCATATTGTGCTTTTCATCCCAAAGTATTTCACAGGGATATACACATAGCACTACTGAAGTGCCTCTTCAGTGTTGGGAGAACACCAGCTGATGCTGCACTTGGGCGGAAGAGCACATTTGCCAAGAACACCAGGGCAATCACCTACTCTTACAAAAAGTACTTTAGTATCTTTCTAGTCCACACAGGGTGGACCGGTGATGTTTATACAGGATTACTGTAGACTTTTTTTTTTTTTTTTTTTTTTTTTACAACGCACCCTAGATTAGTGACTGCACCTTGATTGCGAGTCCTGTATGATACTCTTTATTTGCCCAAAGCTGGGTGTCAATGACACATACCCATTAATCAGAGTTGAATAAGGTTGAGTTTGGCATTGGACATTCCCCTGCTCCCTCAGTTTATATACTTAATGTAGATTTAACTGCCTTTCCTCAATCCTTGAGCACACAATACTAGGAAACGTACATTGGGAACACTCTGGGAGATGGACTGGGTGGGACCTATAGAATGACTTTTCCTATCTATCTGATTTTATTTTTTTCTAAAGCTCAGGCCCTTTTGTTATTCTGACATGATGGTTGCTAACAGTTTGGTTGAACTATTTTATAAGGATGTTGGTCTGTGGCCCCAGTATGCTTTTGTTGGTCCCAGCAAGTACCTGTTTCGTGTTGGTGCTTCCAAGTGTCATCCCTGAAACAGAGGGTAGCAAGCACCTGACATTCCAATGGAAGACATGAATATCTGAAGAATGTCAGTACAATCCTCTGAGGCAAAGGAGCCTTCCCAAAAGGGAGCTGAATATATTTCTGCCCTGCCGTTCCTGTTCTTTGTGATACCTGTGTCTCTTCTATCACACTTAAAATTGTCCCTGTTCTTACCTTGTGCATTTGTCTCCCCATCCTTTAGAGACACGAGGTAGAAGTGGCTAGTTCCATTATGTGTGCGTCAGCCAAATATAACACCCGGGGTCCAGCCCTCATCCCAAGAATGAAGACCAAGCACCGCATCTACTACATCACACTTTTTTCCATTGTCCTGCTTGGCCTTATAGCCACAGGTATGTTCCAGTTCTGGCCACACTCCATTGAGTCATCCAGTGACTGGACAGTGGAGAAGCGCAGTGTCCATGATGTGCCTCTAGTCAAGCTTCCTGCTGACAGCCCCATCCCAGAACGGGGAGACCTCAGCTGTAGGATGCACACCTGCTTTGATGTCTATCGCTGTGGCTTCAACCCCAAAAACAAGATCAAGGTCTATATCTATTCACTGAAGAAATATGTGGATGAGTATGGGATGCTGGTTAGCAACACTATCTCTCGGGAGTACAACGAGCTGCTGACTGCTATCTCTGACAGTGACTTCTACACAGATGATGTCAACCGGGCCTGCCTCTTTGTGCCGTCCATAGATGTGCTGAACCAGAACACGCTCCGCATCAAGGAAACTGCTCAAGCCTTGGCACAGTTATCCAGGTACCTACAGAAACCTTACTGTGTGAATCATAAAGTTAGAGCTGGAAAGGTTAAGGTTAGTGATGGGAAAAGTTCTGCAGTGAGCCCTGGTCAGAGCTGAGATCAGAATTTGGGAGAGTCTGGCATCCATATCTCAGGGAACAGCTGTCTAACTGGCTTTAATGATTTCTTCTCTTTAGGTGGGATCGAGGCACAAACCATCTGCTGTTCAACATGCTACCTGGGGGGCCACCTGACTACAACACAGCACTGGATGTTCCCAGAGATAGGTAGGCATCATGCTGCTTCTTTGAGTATGTTGGAGGGCGGTGTGTGTAGGATAAAATGTCTTTAAAGAGGAAATGGGGCTCAGAACTCTTGGTAGTCCCAATGCAAATGCTACAATTCCTGAGTCTTAAATAGGTGGAATATGCCTTACCCTGTTTTGATAGGAGATGGACTGTCTAGCTTCTTTAAGTTGAGAGGACAACTGTTTGCCCATGGCATTCTACAATGTTGCTCATCCTTACATTCACAGGGAGTGTGGCTCATGGTAATATTGCAGCTATCAATGCTCCATCTTGATCTGAGCTGCTAGGCTCCTCTGATCAAGGTGAAGCATTCTGTGCTTAGACCTGTAGCCTCCACAGGGTTCATCTTAGTGAAGATGAAGAATGACCAAGTGTGTTCCATTTAATTCAAATTAGGAGCCATTCTTGGGCTTCTCTCTAGCTGCCTCTGCTGGGCAAAGTTTGGCTGCTTCTGCTTTGTATTCAAAAGAAACAGTATTGCCATTCTAGCTGACTCAGCATTGAATGTGATGATTTTGACACCAGAACTTGATTTGTTGTGTGTGTGTGTGAGAGATTTCAGGAATTACACTGATCGAGTAATTTATCGCTGACTTTAATACTGTTGGTTTTCTCTATCCTTCTCTGGTTTGTGCATTTTGAAAATTACTGCCAGGAAATTAGTAGTTTTGAACTCTTATCTTAATTGTTAGTTGTAGGGTAGGTTCCTCTACAGGCATTCTGGGAAGGGGAAAAGAGGGAACAAGGGTATGAAGAACTTAGGTATAATAAAGAACAGACACTTTAGGAAGAAATATGGGAAAGGGAAGAAATTTCCAACTATATTAAGCTTAAAAAAGTAAATCTTTTTGCTTCACTGACCCACATGCAGTAGGCCTTACAAAACCAATACAGCGATTAGAGAGCAAGATGGACCTCTTCTGCCACATGATCAGCAAAATTCTGGCTAAAATATGATTACAGGATCTTTACTACCGATGATAGCATGAGAGGCAGAATGTGGCTGGATTTTTAGATCTTGGTTTGTTTGCAACATAGGCAACAGATTATCTTTTTATTCCAAAACAGAGTAGAATTTCTCTGCAGTGTTCAGTATACTTCTTGGAGTGACTTGACTGATCTTAAACTGTAGTTGCAGTCAGAAAAGGAAAAACCAAAATATGTTAGGTGCATTTGACACAAACTTGGCCTGAAGAGGGCAGTCAAGCATAATTCTTTTACAGTCAAAACTAGTTAAACATGTAACTTCTCTCTCACTCTCACACTCGAGTTCTCTTAAGTTCTATCATTTTGAGAGGTTTTCATTTCATTTGTATTCTGTTTAATGGAATGCTCTGTTTTGGTACATAATATATAATAGCAACGGTACCTATGAAAGGAATAGATCTGTTGAATTAATGCAATAGATTTACTATGTGCTTCACAACTTTGTTTTATTAACCTCTTTTGTATCAGGCATCCATTTGAAATTGACCTTGTGTGTCTTGGACTTCAAACACAGGAAATATATTATTTCAGTAGGTGTTTGTTTTAAGCATATGCCATACTACTGGGAGAAGTCAGGTAGTTCTGAATCCTCTGAGATCTATTAGTTACAGGGGGAACAGGATCAGACAAGAGTGAAAGAAACTGCTTTGTTGCAACAGAAAGTCATGAGTCCTATGTAACAAATCGTGACTCTCCATTTTGGTAAAACTTGCCATCAGTGACACATTTGTTTGTAGTCAGAATATCTTCAGAGAGCCTGAGTGGTAGGCGTTATTACACGAGGCTTTCACTTTTGAAGACCTCAGTTCAGATCTAACAAGACCAGCTGTACAGAGTTGAAGGTCAAGAATGAAGTGCATTAGTAGTCTCTGTAAGGCTCTAGGACTAGACTTCCTAGGAGTGCAGCAGGTCAACATTAAAGTATACATTGGTGCTGTCTGGGAAGCTTGCAAAGAGAGTCTACTTTATTTCTTTGGCATGTACCAACTCTGGTATGTGGCCCCAAAACAGTGCATTGTAAGGTTCATGAAATATGACAAATATGTTGTGTTGATTCAGTGCTGAACGTTAATCTGGGTAAAATAAGACCTTTTGCGCAGAGGAGAGTAGTGATGTCTTTTATGGTATTCCTGTAGCTGGAAAATTTTTACCTAGGTTACCTCACTAGTTTTTTGTTGTTGTTGTTAGAGCTTTAAAACCAATATCAGAATTTCCAGAAGGCAGCTTAAAAGCTTTTGATTTCATGACCTTGAAGATGGAAACATGGGTTGTCAGTACTAAGTAATGTGTTTTAATTGGTGCAGAAACTGCTTTGCTGACAGTGTTGTAGAATATGTAGTCTTCTAGCCTTAATGCCTGGAAAACAGACTCTCCTGAGAATTTTTTATCAGGTAATATAGTGGTTGCTATCATAGGGATGAAGAAAGTTTTCCATTAGCTGGGAGACAAGGCAATTCAGAACTTTTTCTTGGGGTAAACCTAAACCTAGTCTGTAGAAGGAAACCCTACCTAACAAGTCCCCAGGTAGCCTGCCTCCTTGCTGTTAGTTCTTGAATTAAGTGTTGAATTGGGCACTCATTAGGGATGTAAAAGTTTAACCGGTAAGCATCAGTCTTATCGGTTTCGGTTAACAATTAAACTCTGCAGCTGGTTGGAGCCCAGGACTCTACTGCTGCCCCAGGGCCTGGCAGTCGGGAGGGATTCTGGCAGCAGGGGGCTGTGTAAAACATGGGGGTGCTAAAGCACCTTCCGCACTCCTAGTTTCCCGGTTAAACGTTTAACCGATAAATTTTTAATCGGTTACACGGTGACTTTTTTAACGGCTATTTACATCCCAGCACTGATGTTTAGGAGGGTGGGTTTACAAGACTGGGGAGAGAACTGGTGATGCTCCAGAGTAAGTATGGGACATGAACAAGAAAACTTACAGCAGATGGGAATGTAGACAGTTTTTTATACTTTTTGAAGTGAAAAAAGCGATCAATGACTGGGAAGAGGTTAGGGTGGGGTGGAAGGGAGGAAAAAGAGAACATGTTCACTCATCTTTAGTTCAATGCAATTTAAAGACTACTTGTCTTCAGTACTCTAGAGGTTAATATCTTGATTCTCTTACTGCACTGCATGATGAAAATCTGAGTGGAGTTATTTAACTGGTATTGGTTCCTGTGGGTTTATTTTGGTAAAAGTCTGTGTGATGCACACCTGCTTTCTCAAGGCTGATGAAGTGCCGTCATGTCATGCACCGGATCCAATTAAAACACTCTGGTTGCAGTTTTCTCATTAAGGGATAAAAATAACCTGGGTGTAAAAACGCGAGAGGAGCAAGACATGAGCCAAATCCAATTTTTCATTCCTTGCCTTGCAATTGAATTAATGTGAATGAGACCAGGAACATGAAATTTGAAGGGTGGGAAATAGTCACAGCAACATTCGACACACAGTGACTAAAGGTGAGGCATTGCAATCCAAAATAAACACTCTGGCTTTGGAACCTGAATTCTCACTCAGAACCTTTTTAATTTTTCATCCTGTGCTCAAATAGCCTCTTTCTATGTAATATCTAATTAGCCAGTGCTGGTATGTTTGGGTTTGATTACCTATACAGAACTGCAAGTTCAAAATCTCTTGTATTTCTATAGCGCCTTTCGTCTTGAACTCAGAACTGTCAAAGCACTTCACAAACTAAATATATTTTGCTTTCATCACCACTGCAGTGCAGCGATATCTGGAGTAAAGGGTGGTAGCTTTTTAATAGCACAGAACAACTCCACGCTACTGTTTAGGACAGGCAGTGAAGCATCCTTTTGAAACTTCAAGGTTATTAAAGCAGTTATTTTATTGGAATCTGACCAGGACACCTTGCTCTGATGAAAAATAATAGTCTTTGAGAGTAATCTGCAAGCTTAGTTTTACATCAAACATGAAAGACAGCATCTCCAAACACCATGCTAAGGAATTAGTTTGGTGCTAATTCCAAGCAAGTGAGCTGTCAGGGTTCTTTCCCCACTCTGAACTCTAGGGTACAGATGTGGGGACCTGCATGAAAGACCCCCTAAGCTTATTCTTACCAGCTTAGGTTAAAAACTTACCCAGGGTACAAACTTTGCCTTATCCTTGAACAGTATGCTGCCACCACCAAGCGTTTTAAACAAAGAACAGGGAAAGAGACCACTTGGAGATGTCTTTCCCCCAAGCCCTACACACTCCCTTTCCTGAGGAGGCTTGAGAATAATATCCTAACCAATTGGTTACAAAATCATCAAAGACCCAAACCCCTGGATCTTGGAACAATAGAAAAATCAGTCAGGTTCTTAAAAGAAGGGTTTTATTTAAAAAAAAAAAAAAAAAAAAAGAGGTAAAAATCATCTCTGTAAAATCAGGATGGAAAATACTTTACAGGGTATTCAGAATCAAAACACAGAGGATCTCTCTCTGGGCAAAACCTTAAAGTTACAGAAAACAGGAATAAACCTCCCTCTTAACACAGGGAAAATTCACATAAAACAAAAGATAAACTAATCCGCCTTGCCTGTCTTACCTGTATTGGTTGCAATATTGGAGACTTGGATTAGGATGGGTTGGAGAAGATGGATTTCTGTCTGGCCTCTCTCAGTCCCAAGAGAGAACAAACACGTAAACAAAGAGCACAGAAAAAAGCCTCCTCCCCCCCCCCCCCCCCAAATTTGAAAGTATCTTGTCCCCTTATTGGTTCTTTGGGTCAGGTGCCAGCCAGGTTAGCTGAGCTTCTTAACCCTTTACAGGTAACAGGATGTTGCCTCTGGCCAGGAGGGATTTTATAGCACTGTGCACAGAAAGGTGGTTACCCTTCCCTTTATATTATGACAAGAGCCACCTCATGAATCATCAGTATTGCTTCCTGTTGCACCCTGGCATTTTTTGGGTGTCTCCCATTCAAGTACTGACAAGACGTATCCCTGCTTAGCTAGTGAACTCTGACAATACCCCAGCTTGAGGCAATATGGCTACTATCCATAATCATCTTAATCGTTCCAGACAATGAATGCTGCTCCTCAGGATTCTTTCAGTACTGCCTAGTACAGTGGTATGTCATGTTCTGCTTCTTTTCTCCAGAAAATGGGTGGAACTGGAATTGGAAAAATACATATTTTTCCACAATGTAAATTACTTTATACGGTAATTTGAGCAGACCCAGTATCCCTACGACAATTTCAAGCGTTCTGTAGTGAATGACTGGGTGTAATGAACTGTTCAGGAAGGCTGACTGAAAGAAGTTGAATCCAGGATTTCCTGAATTAGGGCAACGCATTCATTGTGCCACTTGGCCACTGGAGTGAAGTGGGGACTGAAAGGTGGTCTCTCTCTACTAGCATATTTCAAAGCTCAGTCAGGAATAGCAAATGTGTAATACACTAGAGTTCAAATTTCTGCTGGCAATATGAAAGATTCATTATTTTTTCTCCTACATGTTCTTTTCCAGTCCTTAAAGCTCTTCCCTTCTGTCTGTCAAAAGGTTGCCCTATACAGGAAAAGCCACAGATGGACTATCTGCATGACAGTCAAGGCATTCCCATTGGGAGGATACATTGTATCTTCATATATGTAGAGCCCTACACGGATACAAAATTTGTATCTGTATGTGATCCGCAGATATCCACAGGGCTCTAGATATAAAATTTGGATCTGCATCCATCCGCAAACATGGTCTGCAGATATCCATGGCTATAAAGCAGATATCTGCAGACTTTCAGGGCTCTATATATAGGGAAGTTTCCTAACCTATTTTTAAAAATCTTCAATGATGGGGATTCTACAGAAACTTGTCAGGAATGATCTAGGCATACTTGGTCCTCTCTCAACACAGGGGGCTGGACTAGATGACCTCTCGAGATCCTTTCCAGCCATACATTTCTATTGTTCTATGATAACCATCTTTTTTTACTCTTCTGTTTCTCAGTAGACAGTACTACAAGCTTCATCTGCTCTGAGGTTTGTTTCAGAGCATATGGTTTATCTTTTTGTCATTGTGTTTGCCATTTATATAATTTTCCTTAAGGTAAAATCTAAGTAAACTGACTATTTTATGTGGTGTATTCTGAAATACAATAGTTAACAATTCTATAGAGCCTTCGGTCCTGAAGAATCTTTGTGTTTTAAGAAATACAAAATCACTACACCTATATCTGAAATTCAGGTTGCCTCTAATGGTTCAGAGCAACATCAGACAAAAAGTAAGGCAGGAACTGAAGAGTTTGGTGTTGAGCTAAACTGATAGAAGGAATTTAGGATGTAATTCCTCAAACTGAAATGTAGCTATGACAACAGGATCATTAATGACTACAAGTGATCAGGACCATCTCATCCAAAATACACCACCTCTACCAGCACTGTGCCCCAAAATCCAGTGGAAACACTGGTTCAGTGAAGATTCAAAGAGAAGAGTACCACCTCTTGAATTATCAAAGCTATTCTGGGGCACCCAAACCAGGCTGGTCCTTTGTGGGAGTTTGGTATCTTTTAGTTCTGAGCCAGTATAACTGCATATTAAAGAAATGTTCACAGTTCCCTTTTGTTTTGTACTGCAGCTGGGATAAGTTAAAATAAACTTTCATGGGAAAGCCACTGATTAAAATGCTACAGACACTGACACCTCAAAGCAGAAAAGCCAGCTGATATGCTAGGAATGATGACAAAGTACCATGACCTGGAATTCAAACGTAATATCCGATGTGCTCCATTCACAGTCTTTTCATTTCCTTACACTGTCAGAGCCCTGTTGGCTGGAGGAGGATTCTCCACATGGACCTATCGACAAGGCTACGATGTCAGTATTCCTGTTTACAGCCCTCTGTCTGCAGAGGTGGAGCTGCCAGAAAGGGGACCAGGGTAAGCTGATCCTGGTGAATTGAACTGCTTGCATTCACTAACTTGTTAAATATGTGTGGTGTTAGCATCTAGATATAACTTCAGACTTGCTTATGGCACTGGGCAGGTTTGTAAGAAATGGTGATAACGGAAGTGTTATAGGTTTGTGTGTATAAATCCATGGTACACCCACATCTTGAATACTGTGTGCAGATGTGGTCGCACCATCTCAAAAAAGATATATTGGAATTCGAAAAGGTTCAGAAAAGGGCAACAAAAATTATTAGGGGTATGGAACGGCTGCTGTATGAGGAGAGATTAATCAGACTGGGACTTTTCAGCTTGGAAAAGAGACGACTAAGGGGGGATATGATAGAGGTCTATAAAATCATGACTGGTGTGGAGAAAGTAAATAAGGAAGTGTTGTTTACTCCTTCTCTTAACACAAGAACTAGGGGTCACCAAATGAAATTAATAGGCAGCAGGTTTCAAACAAACAAAAGGAAGTATTTTTTCACACAATGCACACTCAACCTGTGGAACTCTTTGCCAGAGGATGTTGTGAAGGCCAAGACTATAACAGGGTTCAAAAAAGAACTAGATAAATTCATGGAAGATATGTCCATCAATGGCTATTGGCCAGGATGAGCAGGGATGGTGTCCCTAGCCTCTGTTTGCCAGAAGCTGGGAATGGGCAACAGGGGCTGGATCACTTGATGATTACCTGTTCTGTTCATTCCCTCTGGGGCACCTGGCATTGGCCACTGTTGGAAGACAGGATACTGGGCTAGATGGACCTTTGGTCTGATCCAGTATGGCCATTCTTATGTGCTGGGGAATGGTGGGAGGGATTGCTGTTAGAATATAGGGATGTTCCCTCACCAGTGGCTGTCTGAGACCTAGGTAGGTGATACTTACATGGAATGAAGCATAATTCCTTTTGCCTGGCCCCACTCCAGAGATTGCAGTGGTGGTCATCTTCAAATTGGCGTGTTTCTAGTGGAGTTGTGCTGGGATTAAAAATATATAATCATTGTTGATAAAATTTTCAGGCGACATAAAGACTGGAGAAATGGTAAATAATGAGGGTAGAGCAGTTATTCAGAGAAATATGGATTGCCTGGTAAGCTGGGCCTATTCAAACAAAATGTTTTCATACAGCCAAATGCAAGATTATACATCTAGGAACAAAGAATGTATGCCATACATACAGAATGGGGGACTATATCTTGGAAAGCGGTGACTCTGAACAGGATTTAGTGGACAAAAAATTCAACATAAGCTTCCATTGCAATGCTGTGGCAAAAAAGGAGGGGAAATGCAGCCTTGGGTGTGTAAAAGGGGAATAGTGAGTAGGAGTAGGGAGGGATTTTACCTCTGTATATGGCATTGTTGAGACTGATAATTGGAATACTGTGTCCATTTCTGGTGGTCCACATTTTAAAAAGACATTAAACTTGGTGAGGGTGCATAAAAGACACAAATAATTAGAAGGCTAAAAAAAGTGACGCACTTAAAGAGGTCATTCTGTTTAGTAGATCAGCAAGAGAGTTGATTAGTATTTGGGTACTTTGATGAGGAGAAAATACAGGATACTAATGGTCTCCTTTAATTTATTGGAGAAAGGCATAACGAGAACCAATGGTTGGAAGTTAAAGCCAGACAATTTCAAATTAAAAATAAAACACACATTTTTAAGTGAGGGTATTAACCCGTTGGAACAGACAACCAAGGAAAGTGGTGGATTCTTCATCTCTTGATGTCTCCAAATTAAGACTGGTTGCCTTTTTGGAATATCTGTTTTAGTCAAATACAAATTATTGGGCTCATTACAGGAGTAACTGGGTGAAATCCTTTGGCCTGTAATGTACAAAAGGTCAGACAGATGATTTAACTGTCCTTTTTGGCCTTAAAATCTATTAATCTATGTTTTTTTTTTTTTTTTAATATTGTGTTCATAATACCTTTTATCTGAGCAGCTGAAAGCACTCAACTGTGAAGCCTTACTTACCTGTTTACTGCCTCAGTTTACTCATCTGTTAAACTTAAGTGACTTGTTCACATGTCACAGCAAAACAGATACAGAACCATGAATATAACCCAGTCCTTTGTGTGATGATCACTCCCTTCACATATGAAATATCTGCTACATCGGGCAATGCTAACAATGATGCATTTTTAACCTGCATATCCTGTGTACTTGAGGCAGCACCCAAGTGGTTAAACGGATGCTGTCAACTTCAGATCAGAAATTTACCTTGAGTGGCAGTACTCTATGCCTACTCTTCTGCTGACAATGTCAGTGTTTCTACTGTTGTCTTTTGAGGGCTGTAAACCTGAATTATTTTGAATTTCAGGTCACAAACATTAAGGTAAACGACCACTGCTCAGGGTTGTCCTGCAATCCTTCATGTATGTGTTTTTCTCTTAATGTGCCTGCTTCAAATATTCTTGTATATGAACAATGCAGTGACACTTAAGTGAATCCAAGTTGGCATTTGATAAATTGTTACCTTAAGCACAGAGGGAAAGAACATCATGTTCCCATATTGGAAACAAAATGCATCTGGTAGACCTCATCATCTATGGTTTCTCTCTTTAGTACAGACTTCTTCATAGTTCATGTCCACGTGATCAGCCAGGTGGCGTGGCTGGTTGCAGTGCACCAGAGAACAGATGTGTATCTGGGAGCAAGTGCCTCAGTCACCGATTTAGTGAATATTTTGGAATCACCATGTATCATTGCACACTGATACTTATTGGCAGAGGTTGTTGGCTACAGCTTGGGTAGAGTGCCATCTGGTGGTCAATCATCATTAATGTAAGTTTAAAAACAATTGGTCACATGAGTTTTATTTTTCTTTTGTGGTGGCAGTGGGGGAAAAAATGACAAAAGAAAGCCAGTCAAAATTCAATCATAGGTTGGTAGATACAATTATATACCATTATTCAAAACTATCAGGCTTGGTATACATTAGGATTTTACATCCATTTATAGCAAGACTTGGATCACAGGGTTTTAGTGTCATGGGATGTTAACAGTGGTATGCCAGAATTTTGGTCTTAAACCATTAAAGCATAAAAATGATCGACCTTATGCAACTTCTGGCTGGCCATTGCCATTATTAGCACTTACCAACAGCTGTGCTGGCTTGTAAGGTAAATTTTATTTTTGTTTCCTTTAAAGAGCTGAATTGAGAGTTTGATTTAGTTTCTTTATAGTTTAGTTGCCTAAAACAGAGTTTTACATTCAGTGATGCCAGAAGTAAATATTCCAGCAAGCCTCTGCAAATTACAAAAATAGCATTACAAAGAAAAAAGTTCATGTAACTCAATTGTCTAATTGGAGCAGCCAAAACTGCTGGTGTGGAGATGGTAAGGTGGGTGGGTAGGGCAGAGTTCAGCTTTATAAAGTGTGCTTCAGAGCTATATAGTTTAAAAAAAAAAAAAAAGCCAGCCATCAAGTGGAGGGAAATTGGAATCCTAAATAGAGGCCTCATATTTCCTGAGTTTTCTTGGCAGCATGGGGGAAGGCACATACTGTGTATTTCCTTGCATCAGACATAGTGGAGTAGTCCGTGTTAGCTGATTTTTTTAAATGAAGGATCAGAATAAATTTTAGCACTGTGTTTTTGGTGCAATGTGCTGTACTCCTGCATGAATGAGCTACACAGCTTAAAGCCATGAACAGCTAAATTGGGACTATATCCCTGCATTTTTGACCTCAGCTGTTAAAGAACATTTTTGAATATGTTGGTATTAAAATAAGTTATTTAGCATGTTAGCAATTTACATTATAAATGTAAATTTGTTAGTCTCAGCAGAGGTCAATGGCTGAATGGGCCCATGATGCTAAACTCTGACTTATGTCCTATAAGTGGTCCTACCAGGATAACACAAAGGCACAAGACTGAGTCAGTGAGGAGAACTTGTCTAACTACTGCCCTTACTATATCTATGCTGTGGATCAACATAGGGTGCCAGGGCTGTCAGCACCTTTCACCCAGACAAAATTAACTAAAATGTCTACAAGCAGAAGAACCTAGCATCAGTCATCCAAAGTGTTCTAGGTTCTTTACAATAAAACAGTAACATCATGTAAAAATATAACCAAGTGAACACATAGTGCAATAGTCTTACATCAGAGGCTTTCTCAGTATGTTGCAAAGTTATTTTTGTTTCAGTTTATGAAACAGATGAAGAGTACACTTTTCAAGACGTAAAATTTACAATAATCTGTACATCACTCTGAGCTGCTTATCTCTTACTTCCTGTTGTCCATGCAATTATAATTAAATCTGGCCAAATCTTAATTATGCTATATCAGTTAATAACTCCTTCCAACTCTCATCCTGTTCTCTCCCCAAACGTTGGAGGGAAAAAGCTGAGTTTTGTGGTGTGTCAAACAGGTAAGTAAATCTGGACTCCGTTGCGCCAAGATAGAAGGAAATGTGTTCCAGAATTTTTAGAGAAAACTCCTGGAAATGTCAGGTCACCTTGGTTCCACTTTTCAGTCCTCGTAGGTACTTCATCCTGTCATCCCAAATGGCTCTTCACCCAGAATACCGTTCTGACTTGGAGGCTCTTCAGGCTGAGAACGGAGAGTCTGTGCTGATCCTGGATAAGTGCACAAATCTGTCAGAGGGAGTTCCTTCTGTTCGTAAACGTTGTCACAAGAACCAGGTCTTTGATTACCCTCAGGTGCTTCAGGTAAGGATGCTTAACCTGCATAGCCCCACAGACCCAATGATGCTTAACTTAGCAAAGAGTTTTTGTTTAGTTTATATAGCACGCTTCCTTAATTTTCAGTGAAATTGCTGGAAGAATTTGAAATGAAAAGTCCATTTAATTAAACTGAGTGTTGTATCCTTAAAGTAAATTATATTCTAATTTACAGTTAAATACTCATTGAACTTGAAGGACCAAAAGTGTGTTATGAACTTCAAGGGATTAAAGGGGTTGGCAGTTTAGTGTTTGAAAAACAATACCACACAGTGCCCTGTGTACCCATGACAAAGTGAGAAGATTTGACAGCATGCAGCTATGGAAACATCTAGGAGAAATGTGTTTGATGGCCTTGGCCCAACTTCCAGAGGGCTTTTGATGTGTCAATGAAGATAAAACCAGATAAGCTTTCTCAGACTCTTGTCTTCTGGCAAGCCCCGAAAACAGAGTAGAAGTACTTTAGCATGCAGTGTGGTAAAGCCAACTATACCTTTGGCCAGTTGGGGAATATTCCACTGTACTCCATCTCTGGCCCCCAGCATGTAATCCATCTTTGAACTTCAACAAATTACGATAAAACAACAAATGCACAGTAGAAAAACAAATTTTCCTCCAGTTTTATGTTTTGTTGGAAAGATGTTTAAAATTCCAAGTGGAGGAGGGTGAGAGGAAGGGAAGAGTTCTGATTTGTAAACCTTTATCCAGAAGAAAAAATGATTTCTCTTCACTTTGCTTCTTTAATGTAGACTGTATCATTCAAGGATAGCAGGTGAGGGATATAATATTTTTAACTTGAGAGCTGACACATGCAGAGATTGTTAAAATACTTTCCCTTGCAGAGCCCTGCATCTCCCTTTGGAATGTCTGGCTGATAACAGCAATGATACGAGGAGATATATTTATAGTAACTTTTGTCTAGACAGGAAAAATGGTTATCTGGGCAGATGGGCATGTGTGTCCACATCTGGGGCTCTTTTCTTATTCCCCCAGACCTACCCAGAGTCTTCCACCTGCTGCCTTGTGATCTATCGAGTAGGTGTTTTAAAATGTTTTGCTCCTTTTTCCTCCACCCTCCCCAAAGCAGTCTGAGATTTGATCCCAGCACATCCTTTCCTGCACTCCCTTTACTGTCATCTTATTAAACAGACTCCTGGGTTGCTAATGCATCCTGTTTTGCAGTCTTCTCTTGGCTGAGATTTTAGCACAGCTCAGCAGTGTCCTGTTATGAACGTAGGTTTCACAGCTTTGTTGGGAAGCAAGTGAGGGCACAGCAAAGACTTTTAATTCCAAGTTCTCGTATTTAACTGCCCCGCTACAGAAAGCAAATTGGATGCCATGAATAGTCTCATATGAATATTGTACCATTGTACAAGGCACTGGTGAGACCTCATCTGAAATTCTGTGCATTTCTGGTCACCCGTGTTCAAGAAAGAAGACTTCAAACTGGAACAGGTGCAGAGCAGGGCGACTAGGATGACAGAGGAATGGAGAACCTACCTTACAAGAGGAGTCTTAAGGAGCTTGGTTCGTTCAGCCTAACAAAATGAAGGCTGAAGGGAGATCTGATTGCCCTCTATAAATACAAGAGAGGGATAAACACCAGGGAGGGAGAGGAGTTACTCAGGTTAAGGGTCAATGTTGACACAAGAACAAGTGGATATAAGCTGGCCACGAACAAGTTCAGGCTCGAAATTAGACACCGGTTTCTAACCATCAGAAAAGTGAAGTTCTGGACCAGCCTTCTAAGGCAAGTTGTGGGAGCAAAAAACCTAGCTTGTTTCAAGACTGAGCTTGATAAATTTATGGAGGGGATGGTATGATGAAGTTGCCTACAGTGGCTCACGGCCCATCCACGACTATTAGCAAATATCTCCAATAGGAGAGATGTGACACTAGATGGAGAAGGCTTTGAATTAATATAGAGAATTCTTTCCTGTGTGTCTGGTGGGTGGTCTTGCTCACATGCTCATGGTCTAACTGACTGGAATATTTGGTATTGGAAAAGAATTTTCCCCCGGGTCAGATTGGCAGAGACCCTGGGTTTTTTGCCTTCCTCTGCAACATGGGGCACAGGTCACTTGCTGCTTTGAATTAGAGTAAGTGGTGGATTCTCTGTAATTTGAAGCCTTCAATCAAGATTTGAGGACTTCAGTAGCTCAGCCCAATGTTATGGGCCTATGACAGGAGCGGATGAGTGCGGTTCTGTGTCCTGTGATGTGCAAGAGGTCCGACTAGACGATCATGATGGTTTCTTCTGGCCTTAAAGTCTATATGCCTCTTCACGTACCGTGTTCTTTCTGTTTTCTTGGGCTCTTGGTTAATAGATTCACTAGATCCTTTCTTAATAAATAAATAAATCTATAAACAATTTTTGAGTGACTTTTTTTGGAGCTAGAGAAAGCTTCCAGACTGACAGCCCCGGGGAACAAAGTCCTGTTAGTGCAGTATTAATACAATAGCAGCAGCAGCTCAAGCTTCACCAGTGCTGCCTAGCCAATGTACCTCACCCCAGCCCTGCAAAAGCCACTTATAAGGTGAAAGAATATTTCAGCCTTCATGTCCCACTTGGTTCTCCGTTTCTCTGCTTTTGTTGCCCACCAACTTGTCAATTAATGCCAATGGGAATGGTGGTTTCTGTGGATACTGTCTTCTGGAAGCTGGATTGTAAACAGAAAACTTACTAATATCCTGAGCTAGTTTTGAACCAGTGACCTAGAGGTGAAAAATCTTTGACTCACTCCAGTCCCTGAACCAGTTCCCCAGCAAAAATAACTGATGTTTGTTTAACGAACAGCGTTATATAGTACTCTTTTTTTCTAATGCATATATCAACACAGGGAAAATTGTTTCTCAGAGTGTCTCCCCTGACATTCCAGAGCATTTATATATTGTATCAGCTGAATAACCATGATCAAGGCTTCAATTTTGCCATGGTATTTTTAGTAAAAGTCATGGACAGGTCACGGACAATAAAAAAAAATTTACTGAAGCCATGACCTGTCCCTGACTTGTAGTAAAAACATCCCTGACAAAATGGGGAGGGAGGAGGGTCCAGCACCCTGCCCCACTGCATGAAGTGGCTGGGAGTTGTGGCTCCCCACCCCGCCCCAGTTGCTGGGAACTGTGTGGGATCCCCCACTCCACTGAAGGGCTGAGAGCTGTGGGGGGGCCCCCGCTGCCTGTGGCAGCTGGGCTGCTGCGGGAGGATCTCCTGCTGCCAGCGGTTGCTGGGGTGCCCCAATATCATGGAGGTTTCTGGAAGTCATGGATTCCATGATGTCTGCGACCTCCGTGACATAATCGGAGCCGTAATCATGATCATAGTCAGCCATTAAGATGTTAGATTTGTAAAGGGTTTGGCATTCTTTTGTCTTTCCTGATGGATTAGACTTCTGACATGAGATCACTAAAACACAAGATGGAAAAGTCCTATTAGTTCATCTAGTCCTCATTTTTCACCTTACACCCAGTGGCCAGTGGAGAATAAAGTTGCACATTTATTTTGAATCCGATGATAACTCAGAACATGATGATGGCAGAGAGCAAACTTGAATGTTGATTTCATTAAACCTGTATGTATAAATTATAGGGATGTAATATTTGTTCCCTTTTTCATCTTCGTTTTCTGGTTGCTATTCACTGACAGGAAGCCACATTCTGCATTGTTCTGCGTGGTGCTCGCTTGGGACAAGCTGTGCTAAGTGACATACTTCAGGCTGGCTGTGTGCCTATTGTTATTGCTGACTCCTATATTTTGCCTTTCTCTGAAGTTCTGGACTGGAAGAGGTTCGTACTTATTGGTTTGCACCCACCGTAAATTCAAACCACTTGAAACCTCACAACCTAGAAGTGAAGGAACAGAATATGCAGGGGGCTGAAAACAGGGCAGTTGAAGTCCACCCTGTGGATGCATTCAAGCATAGGAAGTAATGGAGCAGGAAAATGAGGGGACAAAAGGAGGGTGGTGAGCAGCACAGACTATCCAGTTCTTGGTATTGGATTTCCTGTTTCTTGCAGCTCACGATATTCATCTATAGAACAAAAATTATTGACCTTTTCACACTTGTATTTGCACGCAAGCTGTTTAAATTCACTTCTAGCAGTTTACACCTCCCAAACCCATGTGAGGCAAAGAAGTATCCCCATTTTATAGGTGTGAGTAACTGAGTCACAGCAGAGATTTTGTATACATACAAGTGTACGCACTTAACACTCTTTTCCCCTAAATGATTTATTCAGAATTACACGAAGTCATTGATAGAGCTGGAATTAGAACACAGGAATTCTTGGCTCCCAGTCCATACTTAATTCATTAGACCACACTCCTCTATGTAGCCACTTGCAGCTGCTCTTCTGCAAATGCACCCCACAGAGTTTTTGGGTATTTCCCTTAGGCTGAGCAGCTGGAGTCATGAAGAAATTTCCCAATGGTCTAGTATTGAATAATTAATTGCATTACAGGGGCTTATGCTTTCCTCTGAAACCTCTAGAGCTTAGCACGTTATGATACCAGTTTACATGGACTATAGGTATGTTCTCATGTGGCATTTTTATACTTTTTTCCCTTCACTTTTTTGCATTTAGAGCCTCTGTTGTGATACCTGAAGAAAAGATGCCTGAAATGTACAGCATTCTGCAAAGCATTCCCCAGCGGCAGATTGAGGAGATGCAAAGACAGGTAAAATAGCCTGAATGTAGCATTTAAATCTATACATGAGTTCATATGTGTCTACTGCTTGTGTATGTGTGTGAAGTGTGGTTGGGAGTAGAAGCATTCTGCATACTCTCATATTATTAAAGTTCAGTTCATTCAGTTTGCTGATTTTTTGCACTAAAAATACAATAACTAACATTTATATAATGCTCAGAATAGTTAAATACTGAATATGCAAAGATAATTTTATCCATCTCTGGCACAACTAAATCTGCTGGAGAGCAGCTGTTTAACAATACTACAGTGTAGTTTAGGTCAGGAATTTAAAAACACTGCATATGATTGCAATTGTAGAAGAACGCTTGAGTAGGCAGAATTCAGTTACCCACATTGGAATTTCTCCGGCATGCTATGTTAACATCCATACTCTTGTGAAAGATGTTATGGGATCTTCAGTACCCACAATGGTCAGGGTCTTCCGAACATGGACTGCGTAAATACTGTGAAAAGTAAAACTGAGGTCCAGACCACCTGTTCATTAAAGATCCCATGGTACTTTCCACAAGAGCAGGGGTGCTTACCCCAGTAGCTGGCCAAATTCCACTGTAAGTAATTTCACTTTACTCTGTGTTCTCCCTGCTTTCTCAGTACACAGTGATGATCAAATTCCTGCAGAGTTCAGTTTTATTCCTCTTCTCTTGCAAGTTAAGAAAAAAAAAAAAAGGAGTGCTTGTGGCACCTTAGAGACTAACAAATTTATTTGAGCATAAGCTTTCGTGAGCTACAGCTCACTTCATCGGATGCATTCAGTGGAAAATACAGTGGGGAGATTTATATACACAGAGAACATGAAACAATGGGTGTTACCATACACACTGTAATGGTATTAGCTCATCTTCACTTAATGGTATGGTAACACCCATTGCTTCATGTTCTCTGTGTATATAAATCTCCCCACTGTATTTTCCACTGAATGCATCCGATGAAGTGAGCTGTAGCTCACGAAAGCTTATGCTCAAATAAAGTTGTTAGTCTCTAAGGTGCCACAAGTACTCCTTTTCTTTTTGCGAATACAGACTAACACGGCTGCTACTCTGAAACAAGTTAAGACAAGTTTCTGATAAAACCACAGTGCAAATTTTTAGCTTCCTGCTCAACCATCGCTAAACTCATTGAAGCGAGAGAGTCATGAATTCTGCTGACCCTACATATGTCCAGATCTATAAATATACTTTGAAATCTTTGGATGCAAGGTGGTAGTTAAATGCAAAATGCTTTATGTACGTTAATTACACAAGCTCATCTCTGTAAGATAGATGTTGTTTTTTTTTTTCCAGGGGAAAACAGAGGCATAGAGAGGTTGTGATTTATATAAGGTCATGGAATGAATTGAGCGGAGCCAGGAATATAATCAACTCAGTTTTCAGTTCAGTCCAGTAGATGATATTGCCTGTTTGGCACAGATTGTTAGTGTCCATAATACCAGATACTTACTCTGACCTGAGCATTCTCATGCAGGTGTGTGTGTCAGTGACTCAGCTGAGCAGATCAATACAATTGTTGGCTGTAGGCAGATTGTGGTAAAGTGGCTGAGCATCTTGGAGAGGACTTTGGCTATAAAATTAACATGTACAGTAGGGTTCAAACATAACATTGTTTGCATGGTGTTTTGAATATGTAAAGTAGAATTACATTTTGGAGGCATTGGGAAAGAAGGATATTTGCATTTCACAAATACTTTTATGTAAGGTATTTCTGTCACCCTTGTCATTGAGTGCCTCACAGTTATTGATGTATTTAGTCTTACACCACCACTGTGGGTAGAGAAGTACTGTTATCCCTCTTTCACAGATGTAGAACTAAGGGACTGGTTTAAAGTCATATAGGATTTCTGTGGCAGAGCAGGAACTGAACCCAGGCCTCTGGAGTCCCAAGTTATAACCTTAGCCACAAGGCCATCGTTCCTCCCTCATGATACTTGTAAATATCAAGGAGAGGAGAAAATGTTTGTGGTCCAAGAGGTATAAGTAGGAGTGAGGAGATGAAATTCAGAAATAGGAAATTTAAGATAAATATCAGAAAATATTCCTTATGGTAAGATTTTTTAATATGTGGAATAGTCTCTCCAAGTAATAGAAGTCCCATTGTTCAAGTCACTTGTAACTACACAGTGCTGGAAGCTATACTATATGTAGGGCCTTACTAAATTCACGGCTGTGAAAAACTTGTCATGGGCCGTGAAATAAGCACTCCCCTGTGAAATCTAGCTATTGGAGGGGAGTGGGAGGAGTAGGGCTGGGGGCAGCCGAGCCGGGGGCTCCTACTGTTCCCCAGGCTCCAGTTGTTAGTCCCGAGGCTGGGGAGGCATGGGACTTACTCTTCCCCCGCACAGTTGCTCTCGGGGTGGAGGGGAGTGAGACCCACTTCTGGGTACCTCCCCCTGCTGCAGGAAGCTCCACAGCTGGGCTCACAGAAGTGAGGGTGGCAATCCCATGACCCCCTCTACAACAGCTGTGCGCCCCTACCTCCACCCCCCACAACCCTCTTTTAGGTCAGGACCCCCATGATTACAACACTGAAATTTCAGATGTAAGCATCTGAAAATGTGAAATTGACTAATTTTCAAATCCTATGGCCATGAAATTGACCAGAATGGACCATGAATTTGATAGGGCCCTAACTATATGGATCCATTCTGCATGTCCTGGCGGAAAGAATAGACTAGACAACTTAATCTTCCATTTCCTTCATGTCTAATTTCTATGACTAGTTTAACTTTCCTTGTATGCAGAACAGAAGCCTTTGCAAGTATCACAGCAGCCAACAGAGGTTTCCATTCCCTTTTTTTCACCCCACTCCAGTTAATTACTATGGCTGTGTTATCTTGAGGTCAACTGCCAGAGATGTGTACATATTCACAACTCTAATAGGTGCTAAAAACAGCACCTATTAGAGTTGTTAATATGTACACATGCCCCTATATACATATGAAATCTTTGCCAGCTACTTTGAATTAAAATATATTTTAAAAAAAAGTTCCTTAGAATGTCTGAGCTGCCAATGTAAAATACTCCATATTCACCACAACCCTTATGCATTTTAGTACCCAGCACTTGTGTGCTATCTCCAATTTTATCCTTCCCCACCAAGTCAAGTTAGTGTTTGGTTGGAAAGGATCAGTGACTTTTGATATGGAGTTTTCTGGCATATAAATGGTCTGCACTAGCCATTGTTATAAGTTCCAGAGCAGTGGTCCCCAACCTTTCTTGTGGGAATAGCAATATGCTATTCCCACAAGATGATGATGATGATAATAGTAATAATAATAATAATAATAATAATAGCACAGAAGACTGTGGCAGGGCACTTGACACCCCGCCGCAGAAAGGCTGCCGATGAGAAGCGGCAGCGGCAAGAAGCGTTGCTGCTGAAATACCGCCGAGAAACGGCAACGCTTCTCGGTGGCATTTTGGCAGCAGGGTGTCCTGTGGGCGCAAAAAATGCCCCGGTGGGCGCCATTGCATCCATGGTCACCGCTTTGGGGACCCCTGTTCCAGGGTATCACTGACCATTTTAGAGCTTCTCTTATTCCTCATTCACGCCAAACTACTCATATACTTTGATTCTTCTTCACAGTTGCTGAGCTGTACTGTGGACAGCATCCATTGTTCTACTTTCACTTTCCCTGTGCCACAAGTTAACAGCAACATTGTGGCAGAATAGTGAGGAGGGAAGAGGGGGAAGGACAGGGAGTGGATGTGATAGGAGTATGGCAGAGGAGGAGTGGAGGGTGAGAGATGAAGGTGAGGAAGAGGGAGAAAGATTGAAGTAAGGGGAAGGAGAGGAGCAGAGTGAGGAAAAAGGAAAGGAAAACACAACGCCTCCATGGTTACCCCTAAAACCATCCCTTATGAAACCTCTTTCCTCAGGACAAATCTGTTTTTCACTTTGTAATTTGTAGGGTAAACAGACTTCCAGAGTCCTTCTGATTTTTGTCTTTTTTTTTTGGTCTGCAGATTCGTTTAGCAGAGTATTGTATGTCTTGAAAATTTATGTGCTACTGATATCATAAATCCCAACTCATTGCCCCAAATCCAGCAAACACAGATAAACTCATTACTACCTAGGACTGGAATTTAAGGATAACCTTCAAGGTGGGGGGAGAGGGAAGTGCCAGAGGGTGTGGGGAGTTGTTTTTTTTTTTCATTCCCCTGCTTTGTTTTTTACATTAGAAATTAAGGTATTGTCTACTCTGATGATGATCACTTGTGATGGCAAGAGTGAAGAAGCTAAAAGCTGACTCAACTGAGGAAAGGGATTTATTTTAGTCATACTATTAAAACTTTTTAAGTGTGTTTTAACACTTAGGAAGAGAATGTCTTTGTTAAAGGTACAACCCCTTGACCCGGTCAGCTAATATATGAGCTTATGCTGCACCCCCTTCAAAATTCTGTAAGAGATCCACTTAGAGAGCTAAAGAAGACCAGACTTGAGATTTGTGTTGCCCTGAGGCAAAAACAGTCAGAAAAAGTTAAATAAACATAACCTCACACCTTTTCAGGCCTCCTTTATGCTCTATGTGTAAAAAAAAAAAAAAAAAAAAAAAAAAAAAAGACAAGCCCAATTTTTAAAAGAAATTGTGAGTCATTTTAGAGTGAGTTTTCAATGTTGGCTTGGGAAGTGCTATTCCCAGAACAAATAATGTATGAGCAATACCACTGTAGTTTTTCTAGCTCATATCCCCCATGCCTCAAGCTCTCCAGGTCAAACGAAACTGAAGACACTAGCATATGCATAAATCAGTGACTTATTTTACTGTCACATTAAAACATGAGTGGCTAGTGTGTCTGACCCCTTCCCCTTCCTATTTTAATGTGCTTCTTTGACTCCTCTCTTTAAAGAGGACTTTGTGGAGTAATTTCAGCCCTTATCAGTTTGCTGACAGCTATGAGCCTTCTGCTGGCTCCAGGCAGTGAGTGCAGGCGTGTGAAACTTCTCATTCTTACACTGAAATGGTCCTGGACAAAGTTTAACCAAAAGGATTGTATGGATTTTTTTTTTTTCAGGGTGAGGCACATATAGGAGGTTCGATTGTTAGCTGTAATTGGTTGATACTGAGAGAAGTGTCTATTTCCAGCCAAACTTAATTTCAATATTTGGACACTCATAGAGGGAGGAATGAGGAAGAGTGAGCTTCCAAAGGGCTGTTTTTTATCTTGTCATTTGAAATGTAGTTCCAGGATATATTGGCTCTGCCATTTGTAGAGAGCAGCAAGGCAGCTCTTAAGGGTGCATGGTTTGGTCTTACAAGCTTCTTCTTTTTTTTTTTTTTTTAAATTGACTTCCAGCTTTATATCTTTCCTTGATGGAGAGCAACTTCTGTCTCAGGGCTCTTTAGAATCATCGTTATCGAATATAAAAACTTTCATCCATCTGACATTTGTAGAATTTTAGGGAGTGTGATTAGAGAGGCTAACCCCACTTTAATCCTCCCAGAGTGCTTCCATGGAACCCTGGGTCCTCCATAAATGTCAGGCATGGACAGTTTGCCATCTTATCAGCTGCACTGGAGTTAGCTCCAGCCCCCTTCTCCCTCTTGGTCTGTTGCAGCAGACAGCAGGGGAAAGGAAAAACGATTACCTGGCTTATTGCCAGGAGCACTAAGGGAGTAGCAGAGTCCTTGGCATTCACTGATCAGAATTTTTTTGTGTCACTTGAAAACAGCACCCTTACCCTAGATTCTTCCTATTCCTACCCCCATCTTTGCCTTCCAGAAAGAAGCAAATTGTCTTCATATTACTTATGGAGCGGAACAATCTCCATGCTACAACATATGGGATAGTTGAGAAGTCCCTGAGAGCAGGAAGCACACCACTGAATGATTTTATGGATCAGAGCTATGTTTTATTAGAATTGGAGCTAGGCAAATTTTTTTGGATGAATAGATTATTAGTTGAAAAATGCAGTTTTGGTCAACTCAGAACTATTTGTGAACTTGATATGAATTAAACTAATAGTTCAGGCCAAACATTTTTTTGGGTGCTTGGGAGGAGGTAGATTCACAAAGAGAGTGTGGTACCATCCTATAATTCCTAGCCCAGTTAGACCTGAACTTTTAAGAGAGTAACTACGCTAACTTAAGTCAACCATTCTACTTTAAACTAGTGAAAATGCTGCTGTGAATCTGGACATCTTACTACCAAAGCTTGGAAGGTTGCTGCATGCCAGTTCCTAGTCAAGGGATATCTTGGGCATACAACAGTTAAATGCAGATTATCCAAATCTGAAATTTCAGGATTTCTTCCAATTGAGAATATTTTGCACTGTTTGACTGAAGCAGCTGGTTGCAGACTAACAGTGTTTATGATCATCTGGTCCTGGTGCTCAACCCAGTTTCCACTCTGTTTCCCCTCTTCTGTTATTTGGACTGTACCACAGTTCTCTTGCCCAAATCCACAGCCTGCCTACTAATTGAGATCATTGTAAAATTAGTGTTTACCTATACAATAAAAACATTGCATTTTTATAGCACTTTCTATTTAAGGTTCGTAAAGGCAGTAATTAAATCCTTCAGAGCTGCTATGGGGTATTTATATAACGTATAAATGTGTAAGGCATACACAAATAATTTATTTACACAAGGTCAGACTGATAGTCTAATGGAACCTGGGATTCCTGACTCTGAGTCTTCTGCTTTAACCACTAGATCATGTTTCCTTATACAGTAAGAATGTTTGGTTTTAAATTACAAAGTTTTTAGGTGCCCTATAGTGGCACTCAATCTGCTACTGGATAGTTTTCATATATGTTTGTTACCTTTTTGACTTGTTGGATAGCAGTTGTGCAAATCGACCTTTTGGATACATTTTCTTGAATGCCACATGGCTCTTTCAGGGATGGAATAGCCAGCAGTTGAGCAGCTACCACAGCATAAATTACAGAGCAAGTGGAAATAGTGCAGCTGTTGTGAACTAACTTCTAGTGTTGACACAACTCTTTGGAACCTGTTCCATCTCCTGCCTGATGTCACTGTAAGAGTTTATGTGTACCCTCCAGCTGTCAGTGTTAGGAATGCATTGTGGTGCCCTTAGATTCTGAAACAGCCATGAAGTTCTTTCTCTAGTTTTACCTTTTTTAGCTGCTAATTTTGAACATCCTTTAGACATGGGAACAGAACTTGGATGTGTCATTAAAAATGTTTGTTTTAAATGACTCATTTTTAGAGATGTTCAGAAATAGTAGTTAACAGGAGAGCTACATGTTCCATTTGCTTCTAGGATGGAGTTTTGAATATGTTCCAGGCTGAAAGAAATGCTTTCAGTAACTACCTAACAGCTGTTTTGTGGTCTAGATAAAATTAATTTTATCTCCAACTACTTTCTTGCTGGACAAGTTTGTACATCACATGGCACCATTGCATTTGGCAGTAATTGACCCCCTGGTTCTCAGCCTCAGTAGAGAGGCAAAAACTGATTGGGCCATGAAGGGTGAAGTACTTTTGCACCCTGAGAGATGGTTTCATTTGCTTAAGGTATGGGGGAAGCTGGGTAAAGAATTTCAGACTCCAAGGCTGTCACTCCAGTGGCTTTCACCAACACGGGTGTCACTAAAATATGTGTTTGTAGGCGGAGCTGGCAGCAACGCCTATGGCTGTTTAACGGCTTCCATTGTGTGTGTTTATACATATATAAAAATCCATATTTCACAGTTAACAGAATATAATAAGCAAAGGGGATAAACATTCCTTATGGAATATGGCTTGTGCTCTGAAATAGGAGTGTGCTGTTTTTTTGCAAGTTACAACATTGCAGTAACCGGACACGTTTTTTTCGTTACTGCAAAATGCTGGTCTTTCATGTGTGTGATTGGCACTGGGCTTGTTTTGTGTTTAACCTCTCCTGTCAAGGGAATTGAAACTTCCATTCTCCCGGCATTAGTATGGCAGTCATGGGAAATCTCAAACAAGATGGATCTTATTGCAGCAGTTGACACAAGTTGTGCTTTTATTTATTTATTTTTGATGTTGGATACTGATTAAAAGTTTCCAAGCATCTTTTAGCCATGTTATAAAGCTAGCCAGTAGAGAGCTGGGCAGCTGCTGACCAGGGGAGATGCTAGCGGACACTGGACAAGATCACAGTGGGAAGCATCGGTGTGTGTAACTCAGAAAGCTGGGAAAGGTGTAAACAGATCCCTAATTTAGCTGCAGAGTGGGCTCTGCAAACACTGTTTTATTGGCCAGTGGCTCCTGCTTTACTAACCTCTAACCTTTACAATACTCAGAGGTGCTGCCCACCCGCCGGCCTTGCCTTTGAACCACTCTTGGCTCCTGCCACCTCAAAGGCTTGCAGTCAGATTCCTGTGTTTTGCTGGGGACCTCACCTCTCAGCAGGATGTCTACAGCAGAGAAAACTGATCTACCCTTAGAACATAGACATATTTGAAGGCGATACCCCCGAGACTTGAAACCTATTGCTTTGTGTTTCAGGAGATGTCCATCACTTTTCAAGAAATGTGGCTGAACCTCCCCTTCCCTTTCCCTCTCCTTTCACTGGGTAGTCATATAACATTTGAATGTTCCTGCAATTGTATACCCATGACTGATTTTTGTTCTTCTCTTGACTATTCCTGCCTTTGTAACCATTATAGCAGAAATCTAGATTGTCATAATTTTGGTTGTGTGTGGTTAATGGAGAGGGAATTTTCAAATTTTCAAAGCAGAGACTAATCTTATCGTGTAGTTATAGTCAAAATGGCTGTTTAAAATGGCATTGTATAGGTTTATATCTGTCCTTTCTCAATGACTGCCTGTTGGACTAAAAGGATCAGTCAACATTGCAACCTCATCTGCGATCTAAAAAATCAAGTTGTGTTCACTTCTGCCTCTTACACCTTCACCAATGTATCTGACAAATATGATTATCCATAAGGCAGACCAGCTTGCTGTCCTGTAGTTGTATTGTCTCTATGGTGTCTACAAATGTAAACCCTTGTTTGCTGTAAATTAGTACTATATAAGGTGAAAACCCAACAGGAGCAAAGATGTTCAGAAAATAGGGTCTGTTTCTGCATATATACTCTTCGGAGTATAAGTGCACTTTAACTGTTTTTTCCCTTTACACCATTTAGTTTTGTTTTGTTCTTCTTCCCAGGGGGTCCTTCTGCATGTTTTGGCTCCATTCCCCTCAACCAGAAGGCTCTATGTTTTTGGGTCCTTTACTGGTTCTGTGACTGGAACACATTTATGCTGCTGATCTGGGACAGAGAGGCTAAGTTTGTGTCAGTCAATCTTCCTGAGTCTGAGACTGCTGTATCTGCCTCTTGTAGGAGCAGAGAGGAGAGTTGGGTTTCAAAGTGCTATTCCATGCAGTACTCGCAGCAGAGTGTTTGCAATGGGGGTGTCACAGTAGATCCAACTTATGCAGGATTCCCCCCACACTCTGTTCTTCTCTTCTGTCCTCCATGCCCCCATTCCCAAAACTAGTCTGACATCCCCAGGATGGGAAACACTGCCTTAAATCCTAGTATGTTGGCAGTATATTAGGGATCAAGATACTCTTGGATTTAAGGGCCACAAAAGTGCAGCTGTCTCATGGGACAGCATGGAAACCCTTCTTCCTGTCAAATAGTAGTTTTGTGTGCAGTGTAGTTGCAGCTGGATTTTGAGCAAAGGGATGCTATTGTGAACTAGCAAAAGTGAGATGAGAATTGAGGATGAAAACTTATGAACAAAACAAACATGATAGAGGAAAGACTTGGTAAATCTAATCTTTAACAGAGATCTGCTTGATGCAGTGCATCATTTTGGTATCTGAGTGTCAAATGCATGCATTGCTGTAATTATATCTTGTGAACTACCACAGGCAAAATGTGAGGCGAGGACCCAAGAAAAATCATAGTGCAAGAAACTTAAGGTGATGTGGAATTTATATCTTGCTAGCACTAACATTTCCCTTTAACCTCAGCTCCAGGAGTCAGCATTTGTGATGTCAGAAGTTTACGTCAATAAAACTGAGAACTCCTAGAAGTCTGCTCCCAGGTGACTAGTATCTTGAGGGTCAGACTAGCATTTTGAACCCTGACCTCTCCATCTCTGAGCATTGACAACTATCATCCCCCCCCCCCCCCCCCCCAAAAAAAAAAAAAAAGTGGCAGTGGTAAAGATTTGGTTTCCTCTCTTCATTCTGTTTCTGAAGAGGCCAAATATACTTGTTTAATCCATGATTAAAATGACTGCAGTGTAGATTGAAAGCAGATATTGGATTAGATTATTAAATACATTGAGAGAATTTTATCAGGTCAAATTAAAATGAAACTATACCTAGTATTAGCACCAACACCCCCCCACCTCCCCTGGTATTGAGTCACCTTATAAAAATGTCTGGGTTAGAATGTCCCTGGTTCTCACCTAAATCTGCTCAATGCTTGTGACGTGTCTTAGCCAGTGTTTCAGATGGATTTAGGTTGTAGGGGTGGCAAGAGGGGCCATGGATTATTTTACATCTGCTCTTACCCTGTGATATACATTGTCATAACCAGCATTTCTGATGCCTAAGGCAAGAAACCGAACAAGTACATTTGTGACTAATGAAGGACAGTTGAGAGGTAGGACAATATTGGCGTATATTTGTGTCCTGTTCAGCCTACACAAGCTGCTTGAAATAAAGGATTTTTACCTCCATAGGCCTCTCATGTGGTTAGGTAAAGTTAAATAAATGCAATCTACTTCTGGCTTCGTGAGGTCCTGGGACTTATGCAGTTCAGCACAATTGGGAAATGGGAGGAGGAGTAGATGAGTGAATAGAAATAACGTTAAAATATTATGTTAAACATATAAGAAAATGTAGTAAGTATATATTTCTACAAGTCACTCTTCTCTGTTCACTCTTCACTGGTTTATCAGAAACCCAAACCGGTTAAATTATGGTTTGGCCTTTATTTCAGGTGATGTGGAACCAAATGACTTTTTATTTATTTATTTTTTTTTTAAATCAAAGTACAACTTCCCCATTTTAAACACTCACTCACTTTAGAAATCTTGTCTGTACAGTACCTGTATAATAGCCTTGAGAAATAGATGGCTCTTGGAAACTAGCCACACTACAACCTGCTTTGCTCAACTTTGAAAGACACTTTTTCATATTTTATAGAAGATGAACATAAATATTTTAGAAGCTGTTTTTGGTCAGGAAATACAGCATGAGTTTACCAATACTTCATTGATTTAATAGGTCTAATGTTAACACTCCTATACATGAGAAGAGGCTTTAATTTTTTACTTTCAGCCCAAATTTTCAAAAGTGACTTAATTTTGGATGCCTCAATTTTTGGGCAACCAAATTAAGCCACCTTAAAGGGGCCTGATTTTTCAGGAAGGGTTGAGCTACCTGCTAAGTCAGCCAAAACTAGCTAATCACTTTTGAACGTTTAGCCTACATTCTTTTCTGTTTCATACAAACTCTGTTTGTCCCATTGGGAAAATCAATGGGATGTAAATTCCAAAGTGTCTAAGTCATTTCTGAAAATAGGATGTAGGCTCCTAAGACACTTAAGCACTTTTGAAAATTTTACCCTAGATCTTTATCCCCCACTGTAAACTACATATTGTTGAATGACCCAAAATTGTGCAGTCTCCAGTAAATTTCTCTCAAGCCCTGCCTAGCAGAGGAAGCAAAAAATGATGCTGATCGTAACTGAAGCATTTGGAAGTTTTTCCCATGGAGCTGAATACAGAGAAACTGATTCACATGCTGCCAGTAAGGAATTCATCACCACAGCAAGCTAGTCATAGATAGAGAGGGACATCCAGTATGGGGGATTGAGAAATGGCAGCTTAAACACTTGAATGTGGGAATGTTCTGTGGGTCCATATGGTATGGTTGGAGGCAGCTTGGAACAAGATAGAGCATCGCATGCTAGGATTTGTAGTCCCTGAGGTCTCTGCTTCATTATTGAAGATGTGTGGCTTCAATTAGTTCTACTTGATGTAAATTTTGAGTCTGAAAGGCCTCTCTGGGCAAGCTTCCAAATGAACCTTCAGCTGGGCGAAATTTTGCATGTTACTTTGTGCCACCCTGAAAGAGTCTGTCTGCTCATGGTACCATAAGAACGGCCATACTGGGTCAGACCAAAGGTCCGTTTAGCCCAGTATCCTGTCTTCCAACAGTGGCCAATGCCAGGTGCTTCAGACGGAATGAGCAGAACAGGTAATCATCAAGTGATCCATCCCCTGTCGTTCATTCCCAGCTTCCGGCAAACAGAGGCTAGGGACACCTCCCTTCCCATCCTGGCAAATAGCCACTGATGGACCTATCTTCCATGAACTTATCTAGTTCTTTTTTTAACACTGTTATAGTCTTGGCCTTCACAACATCCTCTGACAAGGAGGTCCACAGGCTTACTGTGCATTTTGTGAAAAAGTATTTAGCAAAGGACCAGAGAGTTGCAGTTATCAATTACGGTAGTAATACTGGTTAGCTAAATTATAGGTTTTGAAGTTTTGGAATTTTACAAATAACAGGAGGGAAAATGTTTTGTCCTTTTATAGCAGTGTTTCTCAATCTGTTTGATACCAGGGACAGGCTTGTTGCCTTCCTAAACTGTGTCAGGGAGATCTCAGGGACTGGTGATTGAGTAACACTGTTCTTCTATAGGACCATCCATCCAAGGATTTCAATGTGCTTTACAAACAACTGAGCCTCGCAACACTTCTATGAGATGGGGATTGCACATGTTGCACAGATGGGAAAACAGAAGCACAGAGTTTAAGTGAATTGTATAAAGTTAAACAGTGAATAAATGGCAGAGCCAGGAATAAAACTGAAGATACCTGTCTCCCAGTGTAGCCTCTAGGTTACATGCCTTCCTATTACCAGAGCTTCCCGAGCCTACCTGGTCACGGAGTAAAAAGTTTATTTGAAAAAACACTGGGTATCTGGGAAGTGGGTATCTGAACCTATACCATACAAAAGGAAAGCAGTTAAAGTAGAGTAACCTCAGCCAGTGTGAAAACGGTAACACTTCAAGGCCTCATAAACCTTTTCAAGTGTGGCACTTTGGGAGCACTTGGCTCCTGCAATGGAATAAAATCTTACAATAGCATGGCGCCTGACCTAGAGGTTGGGAGAAGTGGTGCTTTATGGGCAGTTAACTTTTATTGCTTTCTTCCAAATCTCTTTTCTGTTGACTTTCCCCATTCTCACCAAACTGGGTGGGTAACTGATAGAAACCTAGAAGCTTCCTTTCAAGGAGCATAGTTCTCCCTGCCGGCGTACACACCCCCTTGAATTGTACCATACAGTGCTCCTTTCCTGATGCCCAGTGTTTTTTTATCAATGTAAGCAGAAGGTTTGTGTTGATCTATCTTGTACTCTATGTCAGAGCACCATTAGTGGCATTAACACTAGGTCTTGTAAACATTATATGAATGGACTGTGTAACCTGATACTATGTTGGCTTGTAAAGAGCTTGTAAAGAGATGCTGGGCCCCCAAGTGTGTTTATTTCTAAGAAAAATAACACCTTGCTTAAATAAATGTTACTTTTAGTGAGAGGGCTACCTTCTTGTTGCAGGCTGCTATCTCTTGCTTCCTGTGAAATTAGCTGTAAATGCTTCTGTCCCATGCTCCTCATCTGTTAAAGTGATGTCTGTATTGGTACCTGGAACACCTTGTGTCTCTGCAGTCCACTTGACCAAAGTTGTAAGGCTGCAGCCAAGTAGAAGGAAATCATAGGTTTGGATGCTTTGTGTCATCTTACTAAAGGGATTCTGAGAATAAGTATTTATGAGCAGTACATTGGAGTGGTGCCTTTCTTTTTTGCTTTGTAACTATTTTTTCTTGAATTTGCTAGGGACTTGATTTATTCTCCATCTTACAAATATTGCTACAGCTACTAGATATACTACAAAAATTGCTTTCTCAACCCACCCCCCAAATAATTCTGTACGAATTGGATGTTGGGTCCTTTTCATAAAGAGATCACTTCAGTCTTTTTCTTTTTTAAATATATATTTTAAGCAACTTTAGGTGGGAAATGCTGGAATTGACAGCTTAGCAGAATGTCAGCAATGATGGTGAAAGCTTCCTCTACACTGATGAGGGAACAACTTTTGGCTTACAGAGATCACAACTTGCGGGGAGGGGAGAGAGAGAAGAGAGTTCAGTCCGCATCGTTCGTTCAGTCTTTGGTTACTTTCCTGGGACTATGAACAAGGATGGCAAATGGTATTAGCTGCAGTGGTGTGTTTTGTAAAATGGATTGTAACTGAGACCATTTCATATAGGTTACTGAACAGCCATTTAGTGGTAGCAGCTTAGCTGGCAACCTAAAGGCTCTCTAAGTCATTCTCCATTCATTGGGCCATCCAGTCTCTTAAATTTGAATGTTCTGCTGATTGGTGGAGCTAGACTCTCTGGCAGAGGTTCTCTTGTTTTTCCACACTGGATCTGTCCAGGATCTCTTGCCCATTTAGCAACATGGGAAAGTCAGGGTGGTTGCAACTCCTGGTCACCTGTTCGTGATCCCCTGCAGGTTGCAACCCCCTAGGTTGAGAACTCCTGGACTAGTATCCGTTCTCCATTGTAGTTTTAACAGTGGTTTTAAATGTCTATTTGAGCCTAATTTATGTAGTTAAAGTTGGTGATTGTCTAGGCACCAGCATTTAGGTGGGAAAGACTAGCACAGGGTTAAATTGAGAACGCTTTAGAGAATCCTTGGAGTGCTCCTGCTTTCATCCATATATGAATAAGTTCCCTTTCACAGCTGGCATCATGGCACATTTTGAAGATTGTGGGTATCTGGGCTTGGGAATAACCATTGTTACTATGGTTTGTGTTGCTGTCCTACTAGATGTCTGTGTCCTCTTGGTTTAGAACTCTATCCCTGCTAATATTTGGGCATAGTTTTTATTTTATTTTATAAAGTGCCCATTTCCACCAAATCTAAAAAATAACATAGATTAATACTTAGAATGGCACAAACTTGAAAAATGTCTTCAAAACATGGAAGAAATGTAGCTCTGCACAGTCACCTTGTGAAAATAATCTGTGCAGCATGCAATAGCAGTGGCCTGGGTTTGATGACCCAGGAGGGCCTTTCCAGTTTGTGTCCTGTGTACCTTTACCCTGGAGGTCAGATAGTAAGGCCAGTATCATAGCAGCTAGTATGAAAATTTAGGATGCAATAAGGTACTACTCATTTGTGTGGGAAATGGAACTTTCTTGTGTGCCAGACCAAGACTGTGGAATGAACTCCCCAGGAGCTAAGGACCATCACAGACGTGAGCACCTTCCACTCCAAAGGCAAGGCACATTTCTTTGAGCTGCCCTCAACATAAATACAGAGCAGCGTTTATATCAAAACAAAACACAAACAAACAAAAAAGACTGTACACCCTACCAAAACAAGATACCCCACTCTACTTGCTTCTCCCCTTGGGGAGGGGATGAGCAAACAAATGGCATGTGACAGATGTGTGGTCTCATTGCTTAATGCACTGCTGAAAGGTACTCAGCTACTATAGCAATGAGCATGGTACAAGAGCCTATCTAGAATATAATAGGGCTTGTCAGTGGGAGCTTCCCAGCTGATCTTATCCATCATGTGCGATTAACTTTATCTGTGACACTGGAGAACTTCTCACAGTAAGGAACACTCAAGGGTTTTCTGAGTGAGGCCAGATACCCAGATTCAGCAGAATGTCTACATGCTGAAGCAAGTCCACCGATCAACCCTCTGCAGATGCCTTGTCAAAGGAAGCAAGAACATTTTGTCACAGCCATGGCATAAAACATCACTTGGTGGCATAAAAAATATTTGTTGAACTCTGAATGAAGTTTGTATTGCTTGTCCCCTAGCGTCCTTCCTTCACACTTCAATTATAGATGGCTTGTAAAGACAAAGTAAAGAGAGAGCTCATGTACGAGCCATTGACGGGAGAGAGTTTGTGATTTGCCCCAGGACACAGAGGGTGTCGGTGTCAAAGCCAGGAGTAGAACTCAAGTTTTCTCTAGTCCTTGTCCTATGCTTGGACTATGCTAATAGACTGATGAGTATCATTGACTCCCCACCCAATTCCTACTACATCTTTGTTACCCTCTGATAAAAGCTTTTCAATCACATACACTGTAAAATAGAAAATTAAAATTATTTTGGATGAAACCGGGAAATGCAACAATTTCCCTAGGAGAATAACTTTCCAATAATGCTCAATAACTTACCATGTTGGACAAGCAAGAATAGCTAGCCATGTTAATCACTTCTATTTTATAAAAGCAAACAAGGTGGGAAGGAAGTAATGAGCCCTCAAAACATCTGTCTGGAGACTTGCAGTTCCCTTAGAAGGTTTTGGGTTTTGCCTTGAAGAACTCAGTTCTGAAAAATTACAACCAAATGTTGAAACAATTGCTAGCTCTTCATCCAAAATTAATAATTATATAAATATTAGTTTGTAAAGAGTAAATTCCCTTCACCCGCTTCTCCTGTCCTGTTGCTGGTGTGAAAATATAATTATCTGACACTGCAAACCTTCTTGCAGCAAAAAGTGGGTTCAGATTAATTTCTGCAGTAGTCAACAGGAGGGAGAGAGCGTCTAAATAGGTTCTACATGTAACCATTTGTCAGGAGGAGTTGGTTATCAGAGAATAATCACCAATCTAGCATTGCCAGTACAGATTTACCAGATGAGGCGAAATGGAGTGCAACACTTACTAGCTAAAGTAGCATGCTGGGTTCTGCAGCTGATTTGTATGTATCTTGTGCTGCTACTGTACCTAGGTAGCCCATGTAAAATTTATTTCTCTAGCAATTAATTTCTCTCTTACAAATGATAGTTCTCTAAAACTACTTATCAATTAATAAGTTAACATGCAGATGTAATGTAAAATCTGTGTTCTATCTAGAGCCCTGTGAGGATACAAAATTTGTATTCGCATCCGATCCGCAAAAATGGTGTGTGGATGTAAAGTGGATATCCACGGATTTGCAGAGCTCTAGTTGTATCTACTTGTGGTCATTACAGGTTTTGGAAGAGAAGGGCTGTTAAATGGACTGTCCTGGTCAAATTTTATCCTTGCTCTGTCCTTGGTTTTCTTTAGGATCTTGTGTAAGATACTTGTAACTTACCCCTCTCTATGGGTATGTCTACACTGCCCATGCCAGCTGACTCGGACTCATGGGGCTCAGGCTAAGGGGCTGTTTAACTGTGATGTTGACGTTGGGGCTCAGGCTGCAGCATGAGCTCCGGGACTCTCCCACCTTGCAAAGTCCTAGAGCCCACGCTCCAGCCTGAGCCCGAATGTCTACATTGCAGTTAAACAGCCCGTTAGCCCGATCCCCATGAGCCTGAGTCAGTTGGCCTGGGCCAGCCATGGGTTTTTAACTGTAGTGTAGACATACCCTTGGTATCTGATTCTTCACTTTTTGTCCTGGTTTCTGGGGACACTTGGAGGATTATTTAATTTTTGTAAAGTATTTTAGAGTTCTAAATATTTATTTTTATCATATTGGTAAATTACCTTTTTATATTTCTCCTGTACTTCCAGTTGGGTACAGTGTTCATTTCTGGCCTAAATTCGTGAGTGGTTCCTATTTGGTTCCAGAGAGAGAATGTATTTCTTTAGTGGGTGTATTTTTGTAGATTCAGTCTATATATGGTTTGTAAAACGATTTGGGTTCCCTCTGGGTGAAAGGCCCTGTACAAATGTAACTATTTGTTGGATAAACTCACCTGCCTCCTGGAATATCCTTTGAATATTCTTAGGTGTTGAGCCCTGTGATTATTGTTCTTTCCCCATAGTAGGGTAAAAAGTATTCTAGGTGACGCTACCCATTGTCTTTCTCTATGATCGCTCTTCCTATTGAGTTAAGGGTTTGTTGCTTTTTGTATCATTTGAGTGGCTTTTCCCCTCTGAAGTATAAAACCATAACATTCTGAAGAACCTGACTTAAAAATTGCCTCCAGAGTGAGTGATGGGGGTGAAGACTTGGCAACAGACCCCTATTTTCTTCTCAGTTGTATTACTAATATTCAAAACAACACATAAGATGGTGCCATTGCTCAGGAACATAATTGAGTCTGCTTGTGAACTTGCATCCTCAACACTTTTAGAAGTAAAATTTTGGATTTATTGTATTTATATATGCTGCTGTTCAACCTGAAGAATCCCAAAGAGCTTTACAAATTGTACATACAGGAATCACTTTGCGCTTTACTGAGGAGCAGCCACCTGTAGGATGGAATGCAGCTGCTGTTTAGCATTGCACAACTACACAAAACAGTTTAATTTTCTATCCAAAAGCCTGTTCTGCCAAGACAATGGGATTCCCCCCAAAAAACTAAGGAAGATTTGATACTTTGCTAGCATATCACTAGACCTGGCCTTTTTGCATTGTTTGAAAAGTCCCCTTGGCATAGTTAAATAGCACTTGGCCAGAGATATATATTATCCTTGCTGTTTGTCTTCTGGCTCCTCAAGCTTCATATGCTGCCAGTGCATCTGGAAATGTCTTTCCTAGCACTTGCTCTCCCACCTAGACACACGTGCACACTCCTGCAGGCTTGGGGAGATCCTAAAAAGAAGTGTCTTCTGGACACTTCAAGGTGCTGGAAATTCCTGCAGAAACAACTAAGCTCAGGAAATTCACTTTTATTAGGCCAAGGCACTTGAGCTATGATCATTGGCAAAGCACATTTCCTTTTGGGTTGGATGTGGTTCTTTGGTATAATTTGATTCCAGGCTTTTAAAAAGTAAGTGTGTGTCTCTACTACGGAATTGTATCAGTCAGCATATTCATTACCAAATCCTGTTTTTCCTCCAGCACCAAGGGTTTGTCTTGGGTAGAAACTGAATCTGGATTGAAACTTTTCATATAGAGTCTCAGCCTAGAATTGATTCATCTTTGAAATTCTGTATACTTACCTGTTTGAATATCGCATTTATTTTTTTAAAAAAAGCCTCAGTTTAGACCAAAGACATGCAAATTTGACAACACCCATGGCTGTGTTGAAAACTTGCCAGGATCAAGGACTACAACTAATTTGCAAACACGTACATTTTTATATAAAAGATATGCTAATATTTGCTTGTATGTATGTAGGGCCTTACCAAATTCATGGTCCATTTTGGTCAATTTCATGGTCATAGGATTTTTAAAATCATAAATTTCATGATTTCAGCTATTTAAATCTGAAATTTCATGCTGTTGTACTTATAGGGGTTCTGACCAAAAAAGGAGTTGTAAGGAGGGGTCTCCAGGTTACTGTAGGGCGAGGGGTTGTGGTACTCCTACCCTTACCTCTGCACTGCTGGAGGCGGCGGCAGTGCTGCCTTCAGAGTAGGGCAGCTGGAGAGCCGCAGCTGCTGGCTGGGAGCCCAGCTCTGAAGGCAGATCCACTGTCAGCAACTGCACAGAAGTAAGGATGGCATGGTATGGTATCGCCACCCTTTCTTCTGTGCAGCTCCTGCAGAGCTGGGCCCTCAGTCAGCGGCCGCCACTCTCTGGCCGCCCAGCTCTGAAGGCAGCAAGGCAGAAGTAAGGGTGGCATGGTATGGCATTGCCACCCTTACTTCTACACTGCTGCTGGTGGGACACTGCCTTCGGAGCCTGGTGCCCGGCCAACAGCCTTCACCCTCTGGCCACCCAGCTCTGAAGGCAGTGCAGAAGTAAGGGTGGCAATACCGCAACCCCCCTGCAACTCCCTTTTGGGTCAGGACCCTCAAATTTGAGAAACGCTGGTCTCCCCGATGAAATCAGTACAGTATAAGGTAAAAGCACACAAAAGACCAGATTTCACGGAGGGAGACCAGATTTCACGGACAGTGACACCTTTTTTCATGGCCACGAATTTGGTAGGGCCCTATCTTTTTATTCTTCGTAGAAGAATAGAAATTGCTTGTTTGGTAGAGTTTACCAGTAGCAAAAACCTGCTGCAGATCAGCTTTTCCACATGCTGCAATTACAAGGCAGCTGTATTTTAGGCTTCACTGCTTCAGTTCGCTATTGGCCTGCACTTTGAGTTCCCCCAAATTAGAAAACCCAAATATAAAAGTAAATTATTCTCTGCTGTGGTTAAATCACTTTTGACATTTTGAGGGGAAAAACTGATAAAAATATGAAAGAAACTGGCTCCTTCATATATTTGCATGGAGTTTTATTCCACTAGCCCACTCATGAATGCATTGAAATGGTTTCCTCTGTATGTCCTTCTTGATTGATTGTTCTACAACTTCAGTTCATTTTTTTTCCCCAATAACTTTTTCAATTTGAGGACTCCAGCCTCTGTGGAAACATCCCTCGTTCCAGTGAATTTGCCTCCTAATTTAATTTCCAGCTGATTTCTCAGCAGCATTGAGCAGATTGCATATGACAAACAAAAACTGATTATTAGGCATCAGGTCTGTGGAGTTAGCAGGGTCTGAAAGTGCATTTCATCCTTTCCTTGCAGGCAAGGTGGTTCTGGGAAGCGTATTTTCGGTCAATGAAAGCTATTGCTCTGGCCACCCTTCAGATTATCAATGACAGGATATACCCATATGCGGCCATGTCTTATGAAGAATGGAATGATCCCCCAGCTGTTGTAAGTAGAATGTACTTCTGTGACTTTGTCATAAAATAAGATTTTTTTCTTTCAGGTCATTGCTGAGGTATGTACTATGCATCTTGGTAACATTACTATTTAAAGGTTTGTTTGTATTTGTAAGTTGCACAAAATGAATGTTTTTATGATATTCTGGTGTGTGTGTGTATATATATATAGAGAGAGAGAGAGTGTTTTTGTTAAATTTTGTGTGAATTCGATACCTTTGAAAGGGAATAACTGAAGTGATAGCAAAAGTCACACGGTATAAATAGATTCTGTGTGAGCTTCTGTCAGAGCTATGTGAGGAATACCTCCCCTACCTCCAGTTTTCTTCTCCCCGCTGTTGTCTTCTCCACACAGCCCTGTGAATATACACCCTTGGTATTCTAGTCCTAGAACTTGCTTGTACAGAAACTGATAATCTTACTGAGTGATCTACTTTTGGTACAAACTCATTTTCACTCTTTTTACTTGGCCAGGATTTGAACCCAGCTCTCTGAGGAGGACGTACTAGTGTATTAATTAACTGCTGCACCATTCAACCGTATTCTATTTTCTTACACTGCAGAATTTTGAAAACTAATTTCTCCCTTAGTTTATACTTTACACATAAAGAAAAATTAATACCTGCATTTCCTTTTTGTAAACTATCCTGCAAAAGTTCAGTCAAAGGGTTGGTAGCAGGACAGTTTTCAACTGTACAAGAGAAGAGAGCTCAGGAATAGTTTTTTGATATTAAACTCCCTAAATTATTGGAGAATGATAGCATTTTCAACAGGCGTCGCCTAGGATACTGACCCATTAGCATCGCTGAGTGAGAGGCTAGCATGGCACTGACAGATGTCTAGTGTGAAGGTTGAGGTATGAAAGAAGGAAGCAGTTACTCAAGAATGAGGAGATCAGAACACCTTAGTAGACTATGTAGACCATGCCTTAGCTCAGCAAGAATGCCCTGACACCTGGCCTGAGTTTCATGGTAAAAGAAAAATAGGGATTTGGAAACACCCAGCATTAAAAGTCACCTCTCAGGCCGCTTCTTCTCCGCTCTCCTTCTAGTAGGATACCCACTGACTTCAATGACAGTTCCTTCTGCTGTGGGGGACAGATAAGCCCCTGTTTTTTTTGTTTATAACTTATATTTAAAGGAAACTCTGTATTTCTTGGGATCCTGTGGGATGAAAGATCCTAAAGCACTTTACAAGAGATCGGTCACCAAACAAACACAGCAATCTCTAGAGTGTAACACTTTGAAACTGGTCAGCAATACACAGCAACAGTACACAATAGCATAATACAGGTAGTAAAGAGGAATACTCTATCCATGTAAAATTGCAGAGAAAACGTAAGGAGACTCTAGTAATTAGCCAAACTGGAATTTGTCCAGCCACATGCCATACTGAGACTCTTTCATGCCCACTAATGGTCAGTTCCTTGGATTTATATTTCAGCTGAAAGAGTCTCAATGCATGCATGAATATTTTTCTTGCTTCAGTATGGAAAAAAAAAGTCATAAAAACGTCCTTTGAGCTGTGTAAGTTCTGTCAGCCAGCTATGTACAGAGATCTCTTGTGACCCTCTCTCACAGGATCAGTAAAAGAAAATACAGTTCAGATCAGGAATTGTTCTTTGTATTTAATTGCTCCTGAACAGACCCACGCCGTTCTGTGACATTAGTGACCATCAATTTTTGGTAAGTATTTATCACTCCAGTATGAATGCATATAAAAGTATAACTGATTCAATCACTTCTTATTTAACTGGCTAAAGTCCGTAGCTTGTATCTTTTGACCTTTGCTCTAATAGTGGAAGCAAATAACTGGAGCCTTCAGTAGCTATGATTTTATCCATTGTAAAATTTTTTTGCTTTAGAGATATTTTATCTCTTGGAGTGAGCTTATTATCATTGCAGTCTTCTAGGCAGCCTCCTCCGCAGGGTCTAGCTAATTTATAATTTCAGACACTTTGGGCTGCGAGTGCTTATATAGTATCTGCCAGTCAACTTAATAAATCATTGAGTTATTTTTTTAAATAGTTGCACTATCTAGTTGCCCGAATTCCATAGATGGTCTGTGCTTATCAAAAGGAATAATGTCCCACTTGAGCCATAAGCATGTTTCTTATCTTGGTTTGTTCCTAGATAACATGCATTTATAATGACACTGTTAATTTCTGATTAATCCTAGTGGGAAATTATGATTCTAAAGATACATTTATGCATGTAGAGATTTGACACAGTATCTTTTAGGAGAGTGAAAGATGCCATCAGATCCAGATATGAAAATAGAGTGAGTAATTTAAAGTTAGTTTGAGAATACTACCAGTTTACAAATGATAGCCGTATTCTGGGCTAAATAAATTTCGAGGCTGAGACATGTACAGCAAATAAACTCTGAAACTTAGGACATCAGAGTTCTCTTAGTCTAGGATATAGTTATTAATCATTTAACAAGGAGCATCCTCAAGTCACTATAGCATTAGTAGTGAAATATGCACTCCACTGGGCTCTTGTAAATCCCTCTTCTATTATTGGCTTTTGCCTTCAGAATTTGCCATTCACATTCCCACAACAAATATGGCTGACTCATCATCTGACTCCTTCTCCTTCCTCTTTCTATCACCCCTCCTAATGCTACATTTTATATTGAATGCAGGTCCAGCTACACTATAGTTCCATTGTGCAGTGTAGACTGGACACTGGAGTGACAGATTTGGGAAGGGGGTCAGAAGATGAGGCAACCGTGTGTGCTGTGGGCAAAATCAGTGAGAGGTGCAGAGAGTGCAGTAGCTTTTTGGTACCAAGGGATTTACAGCAGCTCATAAGAGATTTATGTGGTCACTATACAGTTATTAACCTAACATTTTATTATGCAGATCCCTGTGCACTGGCTGCTAATGGCCCTGAGTGAATAGAGAACACAGATTTGCTTACAAAAAGAAAAGAAGTACTTGTGGCACCTTAGAGACTCACAAATTTATTTGAGCATAAGCTTTCGTGAGCTTATGCTCAAATAAATGTTAGTCTCTAAGGTGCCACAAGTACTCCTTTTCTTTTTGCGGACACAGACTATCATGGCTGCTACTCTGAAACCTGTCAGATTTGCTTGCAGGTAGTTATGCAGTTGTGCAGAAAAGACCTGCTTTTATTGGAGCAAATGATATGAGTTTGGACAGATGGAAAAGGGAAACCTTCCTTACTACTTAATGTAACAGAATAAGAGCCTACTGTAAAGTTCATCACACAAAGGAGGAACTAGTGATCATTCTTACTGGGCTTCTAGCGGTCCTACGTCATTTGTGTAGTGTTCTTATCTGTAGACATTAAATGTAATTAGTGCCCCACATAGTAACCTGACTCTCTTACAGTCACTGCAAACATCAGAAATAAGTGTTCAGTAACGTGCCTTACCCTGTTACAAATTATGTCACTGGACAAATTATGTGCAGTTCAGAGCTATACAATAGAGCAGTAAGTGATTGTTTTCCAGCTTAACAGTCCACATAACTTGTTCAATTCCTGTAATTCCCCTGCATGTAAAATTCTTCTCTGTGACCTCATGAGGCTACCTTGATTTGAGTCACCTTTTCATTTCAGTCCCTTATTTCCCAAGATTTGATGCAATGCTACAGGACTAACATTAATTTGAATTAGTTCTGAATTAAATTTTTTTTTAAATGGGATGATAACCTGTAAAAGTGCTACACACAGGAGTTTGCCAGGGATCTGAATGTTTCCTTAGACAGGTTTCTAACAACCTCATCTCTGAGGAGGAATCTGGCGCTTTCACAATGCTGTCTCCACCAGATTGGCAACAACATGTTGGGATTGTTGCAAAATGCAAGTTAATTTTCTAAGCATTTTCATTTTAAGGTTACCTTGACCACACCATCACCTTGAAATGTGGGGGCAGAGACATATCTTCAGTCTTGGAAATATTCAGATGGTTAGATACTCCTTTGAGCAGAATTTCAGTGATTCTGGTATTTGAGGCGTTGGTTATTGTCTTTGACAGTTAGGATGGAAATGGTGTTTATACACTAAAGTTCATAGTGAGGAGGTTCACAGCTAGGTCTGTGTGTAGCTCAGCTTTATTTCTATTTCCTTCATTGAACCCCTCCTATGCTGAGTGTTGCTGCCACAATTCGTGTGCAGCAGCAACACTTGAGTGTTCTTTGAGCATAAGGGAATGTAAGTTACATGAGACATGAACGCATGTGTAATGCATCACATGTTGAGTATGTTATACATTAAGGAAGTGATCAAAGCAGTTTCACCTATTCAAATTGGTTGGCTGACTGAAAGTTTTTAGCCCTTTTTAAAAATAAAGGTTTCCATGTGAAGTGGAGCAACATCTGTGTTAATAGATCTTTCCATTGGGGCTGAGGGAGAAGGGAAAAATAGTAACAAATACCTAAACATTTGCTTTGTTTTGTATATTATACAATACTCTGTGTGTGTGTGTGTGTACACACCCACCCACATCTAGATGTTTCCTTCTTTTAATAAATTAATATAGAGCTAGTGAAAGGTGCCAAATTGACAGCTCTCGCACCTTTGCTGAGAATACACAAATGTGCCAGTTATTGCCATTTGTTTACTGATGCAGCCATTATCCATTATAAACTGGACTGAGATTACTGACTTCACATAAATCACTAACCATCTGTCAGGTGGTAGTCATGATTTTTGGTCTCTACCAAACTGGATTAGAACAAATAACCTTGAGTTGAAAGACTCCTTATCCTACTATTAGTCTCCCTCAATTAGATGCTTTTTAATTATCTAATACAGAGATAAATTAGTCATTGCAACTCTAGATTTTGGAGACTATTTAAAGTCTCTCTCTGTGTGTCCCTGTACCTTCCCAATCATCTACATATGTTGAGAATGACAATAATGTTGTTGTTTCCCAGGTTTTCTTTCGCTGGTGTTTGTGGAATTCTTTCAGGCCTGCTTTTAGCACAGAGCTATAAAAGGTTTGGCCCCATTATTGTGTCTGCCTTAGAGTTTTGAACTTGAATGTTATAAACTGTAGTTTAATAGTTTCTAGTTTAATAATTGTCAAGAGAATCGCTATGCTCCAAAAAATAAATGCACTTCTCTAGCAGACCTCCATTCTCCTGTTGAGTGACTGCCAGACATTGTATTTTCAGTAAGGCAGAAAAGAGGATCTCCACCCTATTTAAACTAAAGTAATAGACAAATTAATTTAATGCAAAAAATGACTTTTTCTCTGAGTAACAGTAGCATAGTTGCTATTCACTTAACAAAACCTAAGTCAGATGTTCATTTAGAGAATGGATTGTGTGTTTCAGCTAACTGGCAACCAACTGAGCCTTTAAAACACTTAAAACAATTTCTGAGCTGTTTGGCTGGCATTTTACATCTCACTGTTCCTGTGAATAATCTAGATCCTGAGGGTTGCCAATCAAAAACATCACTCATCCAAGTTTAAATAATAAGTGTTAAACAGATGATTCCACTGTATTGTATTTTCTGCTTGTGCCCCAATAACACTCTTCACCTTCAAAACGTTGAATAAACATTTGTGTGTATGAGAGGAAATCCTCCAGCAGTCTTATTGGCTGACACACATGGTATAACTCAATTTTTCATTGCCACATTTTTCTGAAATTATTAGATTTCATAACATCCAGTCTACTTCCAGCCACCTTAAATTTTACTTGTGAGATGTGTTGGATCGGTTGGGTGGGATTTTGTCTTATTTGCCATGTTGGATTTCTTGCCATGTCTTGATAGAAGATGTAGTTACTAATACACTTCTGCAGTGTTTGTATTATGATAGGTCATGTGTACCAAATATATGATTATTCAGACTTAAAAATATATTTTCTTGCTGAAGCAAAATTTGACAGTCAATTTCTCCTTGCCTTACCTGCCAAGAGTAGGGTTCAGGATTCTCTGCTTATATGGTAAAAGATGACATAATACTTATCTAATGCAGTGTGGCTGGTACCTAATGTAGAGAAAGTTTAACTTCATCTGCTTGTGATATCCTCTGTGGCATGAGAAACAGACTCCTGGACTTGGTTCTTGGCATGCAGTGGAGGTTCAGATGTTTCACTTTAGTGTCAGTTGTAATTTTAAGTCCACACGCAATCTGTCTGTGTCTAATACTGTTAGGTTTTTAGAGAGCTTTTTGCTTCATCTTTAATATGGGAGAGACTGAAGAGAGAAGTACATACACAAATATATATGTAGGGGTTGTGTTTCTTCTCATGGCAGTTGTTTAATGTAGGATAGCCTGAAGAAACTATAGGATTTTTGTCTGCCATCTTATTCTGAAATGACTCTATTATCTGCCCCTTTCCTTATAATAACCCTTCTTATTTCACCAGCTGGTCTCCGTTGCTCTCCTTGTGGCTTGGAAAGTAGGAGGCTTGATCTTCATTAATGGCTCAATAAAAATGTACAGTAGTAGAATTTAGTCAGCTTCTTTTTATCCCAAGCTTCACCTTCATAATGCACTCAACCTTTTCTGGCCCTAGGAGTGGGGCCTTGCAGCCCTACAATTGATTTCAAGTTTTGTTTTCCCAATTTAGAGTATGTTACACTGTCTGCTCTGTCAGGAGACTGCACTGTAGAGTTTTATTTTAAAGAAAACATGAATCCCATTCCTGGATGCTACGGTGATTAGCACGAATAGAACATGAATACCTTGATAGATGGAGAGATCCAAAAGATTCCAGTCACTATGACATTTGTAAATATGCACTTTGTTCTAAACTGCGCTCACCGTCCCCCTTCCTCAAATCCACTCCATTGGCATATTATTGAAATTAATGGAAAGAAGGAAAAAACTTAAAACTGAAATTAATACTTCACAGAATGCAGGGAGATGAGGTGAGTGAGAGAACATCTTTTATTGGATCAACTTCTGTTGGTGAAAGAGACAAGCTTTCAAGCTACACCAACCTAAAGAAGCACTCTGAATAGCTCGAAAGCTTTTTTCTTTCACCAACAGAAGTTGGTCCAATAAAAGATATTGCCTCACCCACCTTGTCTCTCTAATATCCTGGACCAACGCAGCTACAAAACACTGCAAATAATCGCAGAATGTAGTCAGACTATAGAATTCACAGTTGTAGGAGGGCAGAGAGTAAAATAGATTTAGCTAGACTTTAAAAAGGTACTGCATAATTTCGTATTTGTAGTTATGAGCTAAAAATTGGTAATCAAAGATCTTGCTTCAGCGGAGCAGTCACAGGAGTTCACAAGGAATTCACATGTATAACCCCTGTGTGCACTTGTGGAACCCCCATGTATATTGTAACAGAGTATAATACATGCTACTGATGGGAGTGTACTAAACTCCACAGACCAATGATCTTGTCCAGTCTGGCAAAAAGTCCTGTTTCTGAATCCACAATGTAATCACTTTGATTGACTGTGGAGAAGTGGAGAGGGTTAACTCCTCTGGTTTTGCCCTTTGACCACTTGAGGATGGGAAGCATGATGAAATACTTTCTCAAAGTATTCAGAGGAAACACATCATGCATAATTGGAGCAAAATAGAATAAATCAAGGCTTTTTTGGTCTGCTAATTCATAATTGAAACCACATTGAGCTTAAGATTGATATGTAAAACAATCCAACCAAAAAAACCCTCCATGCAGAGGTAGGGGATAAGTACATCTCTGCTTTGCTGGGTACACGGAAGAACTGTTTAGTTACGGTACCATTCAGCGCCTCATACTCCTCAGTCCTTGCCTCTTGGCTTTTTAATGACAGTGGGTTGTCCTTGTTCAAATTGAATATGGTTTTACTAAAAAGTGTGGTTAACAAGTATTAAGTCTGATGGTTGTTGAAAGTAAAATGTATAGGGAGGAAAAAGCCACGGTTCTTGTTCATGAGAGCAAGGGAATCTATGTGCTATATTGTTGCAATTTTTCCTACTAAATGGTATCTTGGAATTGTTAACCCTTCTACCAAGATATGGACCTTCTTCCACACAGCCTCAAGTTCCTAGAGCCCCCTCCCTGACCCTGTCTGTCATGTCTCCACCTTCTCCCCCTTCAAGTCTTTCCTTAATATGTTCCTCTTTCCATTGTCCCTTTACCACCTAAGTAATGTTGCTCAACAAACATAAACAATTTTTTCAAAAAAATCATGGAACTCATAAAATGTGTGTTTAGCTTCGCTGCTTGCTTATTGCCTTTAATATCTCCTTCCTTTGTTTATACTTAGATTGTAAGCTTTTTGGGGTAGAGGCATTGTATTAGCTCTGTGTAGCATGTTAACTGGTACTATACAGATGTTATAATGTGTACAGTGATTAGCCAGTTATAGAATAATTGGGGTTGGATATGATTTCTCAGATGTCAAATATCCCACACCGGCATCCTAGCAAGATTGATTTTGTTATACTTTGCTCCCTCGCACATGAGAGATTGGTATCAAGTGCAGTCTTAGATATCTCTAATGGTGGGGTTTTCCTTGTCCCATTGCCTCCATTGCTTTAACTGCTCTTAAAATATAATCATGTTGCATTCAATAAGAAAGGAGCAGAATAATGTTCCAGTAACAAGGGGAAAATGCCTTACTAGCAAATGGAAACTTTTTTTTTTTCCTTGTGGCAGTCACGCACAAGCCAGCTGCAATAGCTTGAATCCCTTCTCACGGACTCATCCCTTTAAAGAATTCTCACACCTCACCAACTTCAGGCCAATCTCCCCAGCCCTCTCTCACATTGTGGGTTCCAGTCCTTGGGCGTTCCATGTTGTGTGTGGAGAGGCTTGCGTAACAACTTAGACAGACAGAGTGATGTGAGATTGCTGTTAGGAAGCTGCCATTTGCAACCTGATACTGCTTGCCCATAAAAGTGATTCACAATAAACAAACTGTCAATCTTGGGTTAATTACCATGGCTCTTGTAATGAATATTAGCATGGGAGGGATGAAGAGGGGAAAGGATTGCCATATCCATAGCTGAGTGTCAACACTTTGTCATGGAAAGTGATAAATGATCTCTCCACCACTACCTCTTGCTCTTCTTTCTGACAGTGAAAGTTCAGATGGGCACCCATAATAATGGTGGGACTAAAACAAATGTGTCGACTTCTCCAGCTGCCAGTGGTTGGGAGTAGTCATCTTGATGCCATGATGCATTTCATGCCCTGCTGCCATAATAGAGATTTAATTAGGTTTCTGTTGAGTTAATTGCCTGCATTGTTTGCCTTTCCCCAGCAGAAGTCTGGAAGACTCAAGTAAATTATGGAGGTTTGAATTTGCCCAATTTCCTGCAGAAAGTGGGGTCAAGAGGTCTGAGACTGTAGACACACACTTCAGGCAGGCAGCAGGGGGTTGGCTCTTAATGGCACTTCAGAGATGCTTAAATGCCTTTTTGAAATGTTTCTCTCAAACAAGGGGCCTTGGTTTTCTTTCCCCATTAGGTTCTAAGGAGCAGAGTTCAAGCTTTTCCTTTACTTGGACACCACTTACCAGGGGCATAAGATGAAATAAACATACTTCTTTTGAGAGGTTACCTTTCTTTCCCTAAGAAGATCCTGTAATGAGGAAGTATTGTACTTTGGCCAGAGAGTAGGATCAGTTGGAACTGACATCATGTCATGTTTAAAACCCTTGATCGTTGCTTATGTTAATGCTCTCTTCGCAGGGGTTGTCTGTATATATTTTGTGAAATACCTAGCAGTTTTAAATGGTTTTTTTTTTTTAAAGTACTGTCAGAAGATGATGATGAACGGAGTAATCCTTGCAAATTCTATTATTTACTATTTCTATTACCATAGTGCCTAAGAGCCTGAAGTCAAGGACCAGGGCCCCATAGTGCTGGGTGCTAACACATTCTATTAAGATATATTGCAGCCAGAAAGGAACTTGCACAATAGAGGAAACTTCATATGGGAGCTCTTAATTTGGATGGTGGGGGTCACCATTAAATAATAAAAAGGATATTTATTGTCTATAAGATTACTTCACCAGTTATTTCTTCTTGTTGGGCAGAAATGCAGGATTTTCTTGGCACTGTATTGGTTATGCAGCTAACCCCCTGCTGCAAGTATTAATACAAGCAGGCTTGTGAAGGATGCACAAAAAAGATTCTCAACTTTAAAAGGATCATTTGGAGGAGGTGGGAAGCTGGGGAAAACTTGATATTCAGGATCTTTGAGAGAAAAAATGCAGTTTTTGAAGTTGTTCATTAAAGGTCTAATGAGGTTGGCCGTGCCCTATTCAAGTTTAGATTGTGATTCACCCTAGAAGTTCTTGGGACTGCTCCATAATCAGAGAGTTCTACCCCTGCTCTTCAGGTCCCAATAAATATTAAAGAAAATAAGCCTAAAAACTGGCATTTCAGAAAATGTGAACATCTGAAATCTGTTCCTGCACATGTCAACTGCTAGTGTCACCAAGACAGACCAGTAGACATGCAGACTATTTTAGTAGTGTAATGGCATCAGGTAAAGGTGGATAAGGCAGCTACCTTTGAGGTGTGAGGGGAGGGAAAAAACTCCCAAAGACACTTTAAGGAAATGGTGAAACTCCATACCTCCTGCCAGCAAATATGAGCTGATAACTTTGGGTACATAAAGTTTATCTTTCTCCCGATACTAGCAATATGTATTTAACTGGGGTTTCTTACAGTATTGCAGGAAAGTGTTGGCAGTTATTGGGCAGTGTTTCCAGACTATTAGAAGTGTTCCTAGGTCTTTGTCGGCTGAGATTCAAAGGCTTCCCTGCAAAACAGTGTCAGCTTCTCCTTTCCCAACTCCCAAACCCTTTCTTTCCCCCACCTCCAAGTAAGTCTTATTTTCTCCTCTGCTTCTCTGTCCTAGCGTGGATGTCAGCATCTGAATAGCAAGCTGGAATGAAAAAGTTGAAAGTCAAAATGCCTACAATTTCATTCCCATCTAATGGTTCCTTTGCAGCTGCCTCCCCCCACATCTTCGGCTCCAAATGGAGTTGGCACACTCAGTGAGAACAGAGTTGTCTGTCTTGTCTCTTGCCAACTGAGCTGGCTTCCTTATGCTTGCAGTGCATTGAAATAAGAGCTTTAAAGTCTTAAAAGGGACCCCCTAGTTAAAATTCAGATGGAGTAAATAACTCTGAAATCGATCTTTGCGTCTCTTATAGGGTTTTCTATTTAACGGTGTAGTAGCTTTTCTTTCACACAGAATAAACCTAGCCTTGTTGAAATTAATATTTTATCCCTCTTTATTGTAATGTCAGCATTTGTCTTTTTTATTTGTGTGCCCATTTTGTGTCAGGATTATGCATTTGCTGTTTTTAATTCTATTTCCACTCTGAAATGGTGGCTCAGAGCTGGCTCTCTGCTTGTTGGCCAACGACTGACTATAAAAAGCAAAATACTTTCAAGCAGAGAGTAGCAAATGAGAACCGTGCCATGCTAGCTGGGTTTAAAATGCCTCCTAGTTCCCTTTCCCCAAAAGTCTTTCCATCCCTTCTCCACTTTGTTTGAAGCCCATCCCTTCGTACAAAGTCATTGTCAGGCAATGATAGAAATTGACATTAGGAAATGGAGTTGGCATGAAGGTTTTACAGAACTGTGAATTATGAAAAAGAAAATCGGACTTTTTGAAAGGTTACTTTCCCCAAGAGTTAGGGTGTTGACCAAAGAGACCTACCTTAACTAAATTCCAGCTCTGGTACTTACATTCTGACTGCCTACATTCCCCTTTTATAGTTTTAATTGACCTTGATCTGATCCAACATCCTCTCTGCTTTTACAGAAATGGAGCAGTGTGAGCAACCCACTCTTCCTTCCATTAATCCCACCACAGTCTCAAGGCTTCACTGCTATAGTCCTGACATATGACAGGGTGGAAAGCCTCTTCCGAGTCATCACTGAGGTGTCCAAGGTGCCCAGTCTATCCAAGCTGTTAGTTGTCTGGAACAATCAGAATAAGAATCCACCAGAAGGTAAGGTATGCATGTTGGAGGGAGGTGGTATGTGTTAGGGTAGTGGCAGAACACTGACTGTACATCTAGTAGAATGCAACCTCTCTCTTTATGTACTTTTAAACATAAAACTATTTTAAACTATTTTGCAATACTTCTCAAATTAAAAAAAAGGGTACGTTTTCATGACACTTTTTTTAAAGTTGCAAAATTCAAAAGGCCAAATTACGTTTTTAAAAGGATCTGTGCTGGTGTTGCCTTTGCCAGCTGATGATTCAACAAGAAGCCATGCAAATTTGTCAGTGGAGGATTTTTTTGCTTTGAGTGGGGCGGGACAGGGAAGCCTTAATTTGTCTACACTCATTTGATTTTTTTCTACAGACACCATTAATCACAGTGAACACTTGTTCCACTACACTGTTCTCTGTAAACACAGAACAAATTGGCTTGATGCAAGAATGCAGGTTGGACATTTTGTGGTTATAAAATAAACGAACATTTTAACTGATGAAATAAAAACCTGAGACATTCTGTGTGTCCAGAAAGAAGTTTCTGGGACATCGGGTTATCATGTAAAAACTCTAAGACTGTCCTGATAAAAGTGAGGTGAATGGTCTCTTTTTATTTAAATATTTATGTTTAAAACACAGATGATTCTATTTATATCAGTGATGAGCAAACCTCATGGAGTTTGGAGGACTTTTGACCCTTGCAGTCTTATTTTGAGTTCATGGGTTTATAAAATTATTTGATGCTCATGAACCTTTTTTCATGTCATTTAAATCCATATTATTTTCAAGGCAGATTTGGTTTCAAAAACATACCAAAGAGAAGTTTTTGCTCTGTATTGGAGGTAAGGAGCCACCTGCTCCAAAAATCAGAACATGACAAGTAGGTGCCCTATATACAGTGTCTATTTAGAATTTTTCTCTTCCTCCCCTTTCTTTATCTTACAAGCTGTCTGTATTTTTCAGTCTATTTGTTTTCTGTTCTCTTCCCCCATTGAATTATTTCCTCTGATCTCTGTTCCCTTTTTTCAGTCTTTCCTAACCTGAATGTGAACTCTATGATGTTAGCGTGCAAATTAAACTTTCCAACCCACAATGTTTGAGTGACTTTGAATTTAAGAAAAATAAGCTTACCTCTCCTTAGCTAATACTAATTGGGCATCTTCCCTAAAATATGAAGGAGATTCTCTTTGGGCAAAAGTGCTTCCTCTAGCTAGAATAACTGTTTTAAAAAATTAAAATCTATGGCTGTAGAACCCTGTGAATTATTAATAATCTCTCTTCTGTTTCCAGTAGCCAATCAAGTGAATCTTTGAGACATCTTTGGGTTTGTAATTCTCCTATATAAGAATGTACTGATAACCTGTGAGATGAAACTGGCCATTTATGTATGTTAGGTACGATATTAAACTGAGTTCCTGATCACTTGCACTCATCTAAAATTCCATGGCACTTTTGCAGGAGTCAGGCTATTAACCCCATTGTCCTGGCCCATTTCCAGTTTTGGTGCTTTGCATTCTGCCTCTTTATATTCTTGTTCCGGTTTAAATTGGACACAGTATTCATTTCTTGTCTCAACTGGTTGTTTAGCACTGCTGTGTAAAACGCACTAGATGTGGTTGCCCATCACTGACAGATGAAGTGATTCTTACATCTAGTTGTGGTTGGTAATCATCTGAGATTAAAAGTGTTGCATATAAAGGGAAGGTGTTATTTTTGTGTACTCTGAAGTTTTTATTGAAAACATATTCATAACATGTAGTTGAGCTATTACTCCAGTAGAGTAAACACTGCGTACACCGTGAATATAACAAAAAATATTAATTTCTGCCCCAAATGGGTTGTTTCCATATATTCTTTCCTGTAAGGCAGGTAAGGGAGAATTAAAACAAATTACTGATTTGAAAAATTTCATATTAATAATTTTTAATTATCTTAGTGATGTAAATTCTTTTTATAGGCATATACATTTTCTGTCTTCCTTATGTTTGCTCAGATATTATTAAATCATAAATCATTATCTCCAGAAAAAGAATTAATTTGCCTGTGAACCTAATGATCATAGGTCCCAGTTGAGAGCTTTGGTTATTGGGCTGTTATGTTCAAACTGGTCTTGCATGGTAGTAAATATGTGTTTTAATAAATTATGTTTCCTCGTGTGGCTCTTATCTCCCCCCTTTGTCCATTTATTTTTAACACTTTGATGTAATCTCCTGGACTGCAGCTGAGGAGAGGGCAGTTTGAGTAAATTAATTTAATTTGTTTTAATACAGATCCATGCAGTGCGTTCCACCTGGCTCTTCAGTGGGGTAGCAGGCCTTGGCTGCACTTAGTCACTCGTTCAGTTTGTCTATTAGCAATTCTAATCCTTGGACTTCAAAGCTTCTGCCATTTATAGCCTATTAAAGCCAGGAAGTTTCTGATGGATTAGGGCAAGGAATGAGTTTGAAGTTTGTAATGTGCACCACTGTCACTGATAAGGTCTAGTTTATTACCCTACGGTAGTATCAGCACTTTTATGGCTATTCTCTTTTAATTGGTTATTGTAAAGCTGGGACAGTTAACGTACTAGTGCATCAAATGCAGGATTTCCTGGTCATTGCCATATAGGGGACACATTTCTGGGTCTGCTGTGCAAAGGCAAATCAGGGCTTCTGCTGTCAGAGCCAGTGGGTTTTTCGATATGCATATATGGTGGCTGGGATGAAAACATCAAAGTAATTTTCCCTTGTGATGACCTGCAATAAATCCAGATTTGAACCCAGGTCTCCAGAGGCAAGGCTAGTGCGGTGCTACACAAGCATGTCACTTAACTTTCCCACGTCCACTCCAGAGTAATTTTACAAATTAAAACTAAACCAAATGATTTTCCTGCTTAAAATTATCACTCACTTTGAGACTGGGTTGTATAATCAAGGGTTTTATGTCTAGAATCCTTCCCAGTCAGCCCCCAAATTATTAATAGCCTAAGTAGAAAGATAAACTTTGCAATGGATCCTAAAAGTCAACAACTACAGACTCTGTCAGACCAAGGGTTGAAAGTAAATTCCAATCAAAGGTCCTCTACCAAGAATGTCCTGCTTTTTGGCCCCTAATATAAGAATTTGAAGCTGATCTTAATTGCTGCTATGTGATACAGGGACAGATGGCATCTCAGATATGTGGAACCAAACTCTTTCATTGGTCTACTTAGAAAGATATAGTGAAATTGCAACTGATGATGCCTCTGAGGAACTGTCCCAGATTGAGATGTCAATAGAGGAGATTTTAGAACTAACTGATGAATTAAATAGTAATAAGTCACCATTACTAGATCACATTCACCCAAGAGTTTTGAAGGAACTCAGACATGAAATTGCAGCACTACTAACTATAGTATGTAACCTAACATTTAAATTAGCTTCTCTACCAGATGACTGGAGGATAGCTAACGTGACACCAATTTTTAAAAGAGGCTTCTGAGGCAATCCTGACAGTTACCGGCTGGTAAGCCTAACTTGAGTACCAGGCAAATTGATTGAAACTATAGTGAAGAACAGAATTATCAGACATGTAGATGGACACAGTTTGTTTGGGAAGAGTAGACACGGCTTTTGTAAAGGAAAATTATTTCTCACCGATCTATTAGAATTCTTTGAGGGGGAGTCAACAGATAGGTGGACAGTGGTGATCCAGTGTATATTGTCAGGTTTCAGAGTAGCAGCCGGGTTAGTCTGTATTCGCAAAAAGAAAAGGAGGACTTGTGGCACCTTAGAGACTAACGAATTTATTTGAGCATAAGCTTTCGTGAGCTACAGCTCACTTCATCGGATGCATTCAGTGGAAAATACAGTGGGGAGATTTATATACATAGAGAACATGAAACAATGGGTGTTACCATACACACTGTAACGAGAGTGATCAGGAAAGGTGAGCTATTACCACCAGGAGAGCGGGGTGGGGGGAGGGAGAACCTTTTGTAGTGATAATCAAGGTGGACCATTTCCAGCAGTAGACAAGAACCCCCCCGCTCTCCTGCTGGTAATAGCTCACCTTTCCTGATCACTCTCGTTACAGTGTGTATGGTAACACCCATTCTTTCATATTCTCTATGTATATAAATTTCCGCACTGTATTTTCCACTGAATGCATCCTATGAAGTGAGCTGTAGCTCACGAAAGCTTATGCTCAGATAAATTTGTTAGTCTCTAAGGTGCCACAAGTCCTCCTTTTCTTTTAGTGTATATTGTGTATGTGGACTTTCAGAAGGCCTTTGAAAAGGTCCCTCACCAAACAAAGGCTCTTAAGCAAAGTAAGAAGTCATGGGATAAGAGGGAAGATCCTCTCCTGGTTAAAACACAGGAATCAAAGAACAGGAATAAACGATCAGTTTTCAGAATGGAGAGAGGTGAGTAGTTGTGTCCCCCAAAGATGTTTACTGAGACAAGTGCTGTTCAACATATTCCTAAAAGATCTGAAAAAAGGGGTAAACAGTGAGGTGGCAATATTTGCAGACGATACAAAACTACTCAAGAAAGTTAAGTGCAAGGCCTACTGAAGAGTTGCAAAGGGATCTCACAAAACAGAGTGACTGGGTATCAAAATGGCAGATTAAATTCAGTGTTGATAAATCCAAAGTAATGCGCATTGAAAAACACAGTCCCAATTATACATACAAAATGAGGGAGTCTAAATTAGCTGTTACCACTCAAGAAAGAGATCTTGGAGTCATTGTGGATAGTTCTCTGAAAACATCCGCTCAACATTTAGTAGCAGTCAAAAAAGCAAACGATGTTAAGAACCATTAGGAACGGGATAGATAATAAGACAGAAAATATCATAATGCCGCTCACTATATAAATACATGGTACTCTCGAATCTTGAATACTGCATGCAGTTCTGAAAATAGATATATTAGAATGGAAAAGGTACAGAGAAGAGCAACAAAACTGAATAAGGATATGGAACATAAGAATGGCCATACTGGGTCAGACCAAAGGTCCATCTAGCCCAGTATCCTGTCTTCTGACAGTGGCCAATGCCAGATGCCCCAGAGGGAATGAACAGAACAGGTAATCATCCAGTGATTCATCCCCTGTTTCCCATTCCCAGCTTCTGGCAAACAGAGGCTAGGGACACCTCCCTTCCCATCCTGGCAAATAGCCATTCATGGACCAATCATCCATGAATTTTTCTAGTTCTTTTTTGAACCTTGTTATAGTCTTGGCCTTCACAGCATCTCCTGGCAAGGAGTTCCACAGGTTGATGGTGCGTTGTGTGAAAAAATACTTCCTTTTTTTTTTTTTTTTAAAACCTGCTGCCCTATTAATTTCATTTGGTGACCCCTAGCTCTTGTGTTATGAGAAGGAGTAAATAATACTTTACTTTCTCCGTACCAGTCATGATTTTATTGACCTCTATCATATACCCCCTTAGTCGTCTCTTTTCCAAGCTAAAAAGTACCAGTCTTATTAATCTGTCCTCATACAGCAGCCGTTCTATACCCGTAATAATTTTTGTTGCCCTTTTCTGAGCCTTTTCCAATTCCAATATATCTTTTTTGAGATGGGGCGACCAGAACTGCCCGCAGTATTAAAGATTCGGGCATACCATGGATTTATATAGAGGCAATATGATATTTTCTGTCTTATTATCTATCCCTTTCCTAATGATCCCCAACATTCTGTTCACTTTTTTGACTACCGCGGCACACTGAGTGGATGTTTTCAGAGAACTATCCAAGATCTTTCTTGAGTGGTAACAGCTAATTTAGATCCCATTATTTTATATGTATAGTTGGGATTATCTTTTCCAGTTTGCATTACTTTGCATTTATCAACATTGAATTTCAACTGCCATTTTGTTGCCCAGTCACCCAGTTTTGAGAGATTCTTTTGTAGCTGTTCACAGTCTGCTTGGAACTGAACTATTTTGAGTAGTTTTGTATCATAGGCAAATTTTGCCACCTCGCTGTTTACCCCTTTTTCCAGATCATTTATGAATATGTTAAATAGGACTGGTCCCAGTATAGACCCCTGGGGGACAACACTATTTACCTCTCTGCATTCTGAAAACTGATCATTTATTTCTACCTTTGTTTCCTATCTTTTAAACCAGTTACCAGTCCATGAGAGGATCTTCCCTCTTATCCTATGACAGTTTACTTTGCTTAAGAGTCTTTGGTGAGGGACCTTGTCAAAGGCTTTCTGAAAATCTAGATACACTATATCCACCCGATTCCCCTTGTCCACATGCTTGTTGACCCCCTCAAAGAATTCTAGTAGATTGGTGAGGCATGATTTCCCTTTACAAAAACCATGTTGACTCTTCCCCAACAATTATGTTCATCTATGTGTCTGACAATTTTGTTCTTTACTATAGTTTCAACTAGTTTGCCTGGTACTGAAGTCAGGCTTACCAGCCTGTAATTTCCGGGATCACCTCTGGATCCCTTTTTAAAAATTGGTGTCATATTAGCTATCCTCCAGTCATACAGAAGCTGATTAAATGATAGGTTACAAATTACAGTTAGTAGTTCTGCAATTTCACATTTGAGTTCCTTCAGAACTCTTGGGTGGATACCATCTGGTACTGGTGACTTATTACTGTTTAATTTATCAGTTAGTTCCAAAATCTCCTGTATTGACAGCTCAGTCTGGGACAGTTCCTCAGATTTGTCACCTAAAAAGAATGGCTCAGGTTTGGGAATTTCCCTCACATCCTCAGCTGTGAAGACTGATGCAAAGAATTCATTTAGTTTCTCCGCAGTGGCCTTATTGTCCTTGAGTGCTCGTTTAGCATCTCGATCGTCCAGTGGCCCAACTGGTTATTTAGCAGGCTTCTTGTTTCTGATGTACTTAAAAAAAATTTTTTTTTGCTAGTACTTTTTGAGTTATATTTTTACACTTCATTTGCCAGAGTTTATGCTCCTTTCTATTTTCCTCACTAGGATTTAATTTCCACTGTTTAAAGGATGCCTTTTTGTCTCTCACTGATTCTCTTATTTCATTGGTTAGCCATGTTGGCACTTTTTTTTTTGTTCTCATTATGTTTTTTAGTTGGGGCATGCATTTAAGTTGAGCCTCTATTATGGTGTCTTTAAAAAGTTTCCCTGCAGCTTTCAGGGATTACACTTTTGTCACTGTACCTTTTAATTTCTGTTTAACTAACTTCCTCATTTTTTTGTGTTCTCCCCTTTGTATTCCCCCCTGTTAGAACGGCTTCCATATGAGGAGAGATTAAAAACTCTGGGACTTTTCAGCATGGAAAAGAGATGACTAAGGGACGGTATGGTTGAGGTCTTTAAAATCATGAATGGTGTGGAAAAAGTGAAGAAAGAAGAGTTTACTATTTCACATAACACACAAACCAGGGGTCACCCAATTAAATTAATAGACAGCAGGTTTAAAACAAACAAAAGGAAGTAGTTCTTCACATAATGCACAGTCAACCTATGGAACTCATTGTTGGGGATGCTGTGAAGTCCAAAGTATAACTGGGCTCAAAAAATAATTAGATAAGTCCACAGAGGATAAGTCCATCAATGGCTATTAGCCAAGATGGTCAGGCATGCAACCCCATGCTCTGAGTGTCCACAGACTCTGATTGCCAGAAGCTGGGAGAGGAGGAAAGGGGATGGATCACTTGATAGTTGCCCTGTTCTGTTAATTCCTTCTGAAGCACCAGGCACTGACTACTGTAGGAAGACAGGGTCCTTGGCTAGATGGACCATCGGTATGACTGAGTATGGCTGGTCTTCTGTTATGTTCTCACCTGCCTTTGCCCAAAACTCACCAGAGTCAGGAAGGCTGCAAGGAGCTCTGGAATGGGTAGGGAACTTGCGTCACTTTTCAGTGTGTTTTGAATACATTTTGTGCTCCTTACTTTAACACATGCAATTATGGAGGCCAGTTTTCAGAGGCTAAAGAAAACCAGTGTCCTATTTTTTGATGCTTTCTATAACTGTGCAAGAAACTAAAAAATAAGCCATGGGATTAATCCAGTTAATTCAGAATTGGAAATGAGGCTTGCTTGGTTGATTGGTTAATTGGATGCCAAATATTGCAATCGGTCAGTCAGTTGAAAATGTTAAAATGTAAAATAGGTTAAAGGTAACCAAATACATTATTTAAATAAATATATCCTGGTGGTGTCTATCCACATACATTTTCTCCCCCTTCCTATGAGGTGATCACCTACTGTCTACTTAGTGTTGTTGCATGACTAAGCATACCTTAGTAACTGCCATATTAATCATCTGAGACCTCTGTAAGGGAGTTGTAGCTACCCTCAGACTCGTTCATGTGAAATAGGCAAAACTGGATGTAGCACTTGAAAAAACAATGTTGATATAGAGGATTTCTAGTCTGAATATCATAGGTGCTGGAACTAGAGGTGCTGGGGATGCTGCCACACCCCCTGGGTTGAAGTGGTTTTCATTATGTACAGGGTTTACAGTTTGGTTCAATGGCTCTCAGTATCCCCATTATAAAAATTATTCCAACACCCCTGTGAATACTGGAAAGATGGCATGTCTTCCTTAAAATAAGAAATTAAAAATATTTAAACAACTCTTAAATTATAATGCACAAAAAGAGCAAAGTTCTTTAATTATAGTACTTTGTATACTTTGTTTACTTAACATTTTTCATCTGAGCATCTCAAAGCACTTGGCAAAACACACTATGAGCTATATTCCCATTTTACCATTTTAGATAGTGAGGTAAGAGAGAGGTTAAGTTTGGTGTGCAAGGTCATACAGTGAATCATTCTTCTTCCGCCTGTTACTAATATGATGAAAACCATGCCAGTGAATCAGAGCGCCTGGAGCCCTTATTTCTAGATTCGTGTTCTATCTGTAATATAACATCTCCCTTCTGGCATTTTTTGTTTGGAATAATAATAATTAATAGGGCTGTTGATTCATCACAGTTAACTCACACGATTAACTCAAAAAAATTAATTGCGATGAAAAAAATTAATCACAATCGCAGTTTTAATTGCCCTGTTAAACATTAGAATACCAATTGAAATTTATTAAATATTTTTGGATGTTTTTCTACATATACTGATTTCAGTTATAACACAGAATACAAAGTGTACACTTGCTCACTTTATATTATTTTTCATTACAAATATTTGCACTGATAAAATGATAAAAGAAATAGTATTTTTCACTTGACCTCATACAAGTACTGTATGCAATCTCTTTATCGTGAAAATGCAACTTACAAATGTAGGGTTTTTTTGTTACATAACTGCACTCAAAAACAAAACAATATAAAACTTTAGAGCCTACAAGTCCACTCAGTCCTACTTCTTGTTTGCTAAGCAAACAAGTTTGTTTACATTTACGGGAGATAATCCTGCCCACTTCATATTTACAGTGTCACCAGAAAGTGAGAACAGGCGTTCGCATGGGATTTTTGTAGCCAGCATTGCAAGGTATTTACGTGCCAGATACGCTAAACATTCGTATGCCCCTTCATGCTTTGGCCGCCATTCCGGAGGACATGCTTCCATGCTGATGATGCTCGTTTTAAAAAAAAGAAAAAAGAAAAAAAAAAAAAGGTTAAATTTGTGACTGAACTCCTTGGGGGAGAACTGTAGGTCTCCAACTCTGTTTTATCTGCATTTTGCCATATATTCCATGTCATCACAGTCTTTGGATGATGTCTCAGTACATGTTGTTCATTTTAAGAACATTTTCGCTGCAGATTTGACAAAAATGCAAAGAAGGTACCAGTGTGAGATTTCTAAAGATAGCTACAATACTTGACCCAAGGTAAATCTGAAGTGCCTTCCAAAATCTGAGAGGGATGAGTTGTGGAGCATGCTTTCAGAAGTCTTAAAAGAGCAACGCTCTGATGCTGAAACTACAGAACCTGAACCACCAAAAAAGAAAGTCAACCTTCTGCTCGTGGCATCTGACTCAGATTATGAAAATAAACATGCATCGGTCCGCACTGCTTTGGATTGTTATCAAGCAGAACCTGTCATCAGCATGGACACATGTCCTCTGGAATGGTGGATGAAACATGAAGGGACATATGAATCTTTAGCGCACCTGGCCTGTAAATATCTTGTGATGCCGGCTGCAACAGTGCCATGTGAACGCCCGTTCTCACTTTCAGGTGACATTGTGAACAAGAAGCAGGCAGCATTATCTCCTGCAAATGTAAAAAAATGTGTTTGAGCGATTGGCTGAACAAGAAATAGGACTGAGTGGACTTGTACGCTCTAAAATTTTACTTTGTTTCATTTTTGAATGCAGTTTTTTTGTACATTTTTCTACATTTGTAAGTTCAACTTTCATAATAAAGAGATTGCAGTACAGTACTTAGGTGAATTGAAAAATACTATTTTGTTTTTTACAGTGAAAATATTTAATAAATCAATTGAGCACTGTACACTTTGTATTCTGTGTAGTAATTAAAATCAATATATTTGAAAATGTTGAAAACAACCAAAAATATTTAAATGGTATTCTGTTATTAACAGTGCAATTAAGCGTGATTCATTTTTTTTAATCGCTTGACAGCCCTATTAATAATAATAGGTTAGGAGGGAAAGCATTGCTTTGGATTTTAAGATTTGTAATCTTTCATCTTGAGCTGTGATTTTTTTTAGATTCCGTAAAGTAAGCTTAGGTTGGGCTCGACCAGTGCTTGAATGGAAGACGCGTCCCCCCAGCCACTTTCCTCCCCTCCCAAAACCAAAGTGCTTGCAAGTACTGGCAGTGATGATTCAGTCATTGCTAAGCCTATGCCCCAGTGTAGCGTTAGATTACATGCTTTTAGATGACACAGGAAAACAAGATCCCAGTCCCTTGCCTTTGAACCCATGTCATGAGCAATGTTCTAGGAATAGAATGTAATTGCAGCTGTAGAAGAATGCACTAACAGCAAAAAAAAAAAAAAAAAAAACTTTTGAAGACCCCATGAAATTTTTGTGGCATTTGTATTTAATTTCTTGGTAAGAGTGGTGGATTTTTGTTTTGAAACAAAATTGAGAAGAAATCCCCTGGCTGATAACCGTTTAAAAACATGTCTAATTTTGAATGTAACCCCCTTTTCAATGCCCCTTTAAACACATCTATCTGGTCCTGGTCCTGCAGTCACTCTTGACTGCATGGGATATGAACCGTATATAAATGGGTTGTCAGCCCAGCTGTAGTGCCAGCAGACAAACATTACTTTACATGTACGGTATTAATAAAAAAAAATGGTTTAAAGCTTTGAAATATTATAGGAGAAAGTGATGTTTTTCACTCACTGCATTTACTAAAATAAATATTGTGGTCTAAATGTCTGCTGCTGGAATATTTGTGTAGGCAGAAATGTTTTCTTTAAAGTCTCTCCATCCTATCAAACACTTCCCTCCTCCCTTTTTGCTCGCATATAAGTCTAAATTACTGGTTTTGAAGTTTAAGAAAATACATACAGCATGTGATAGAAGTTTCCAACAAGTTTTCATCATGTTAGTTTTAGGCAGAAGAAGAACCTCTCCCCTCCAGCATCCCCCATGTTTGTTCTCAAGCCTATGACTTTGGAGGGTGTTTACTTTGGATGGTCATCGCTGTGGCCATTACTTTGTGCTGCAATTTCATATATTCTTGGTATTACATAGTGCCATCAACCCAAAGTGCTTCTCTAAACTATATTTTTTTAATTAAGTGTTGAGATTTGCTTAATTAGACATTAATATCACCTCCGCTATTGTTTATTTGGTGGATACCTTGGACTAAAAGGGTGGATGAGGTAGGCAGGACAAAGTTGTTAATACTTTGCCCTTCTACAGTGTTGTGTCTTTTAGTTTTTACACAACATATGTAATATGAAGAAACCACACAGGGAGATACAAATAACCACGTTTCCCATGTAGGGAACGTGCAAGGCCTAGTTACTAATACACACTGCTGCTCTAGCAGGGTTCTGGTGGCTTTCGAAACATAGAAGACGGGGGCCTTTAGAGGGATCACAAACTATTTGAATGTAGTAATACCAATTTATATACACAAGTGTGTTTCCTCTAAAAGATCTCAGTGTCTTACAAACATTAAACCTTACACCACGTTTGTGAGGTAGATGCATATGATTATAGATAAAAGGAAACAGAGAGAGGTGTAAGTGACTTGCACATTATAGAGTAAATCAGTAGCAGAGCGTGAATAGAACATTAGAGTCCTAGCTCCTAATAAATGGTTCTAACTATTAAAGCTTGGTATCTCCTGATGTTAAGATGACTAGTAAAATGAAAAATGTATTGGAGTTTTTATTGAACATTACTAGGGAAAATAAATGTTCTCAGTGCTGAATCAGACATTGAGTTTCAGTGGTGGTAATGGTTAGGATTAGAGACCCAGCACTCTACTCAAATCAGTTGGATCATCTACTAGCATGGAGAGCAAGGAAGACGAGAGTTGTTTAGAACATCCATCTTCCTTACTAACTTAAATAGAGAAAGTAATCAATACAACTTTATTCCATATTTGTTTAGAGACAACCTTGCTCTAAGCTGTGCAGAAAAAATCTGTTGCTCTGTGAATTGTATTAAAATACTAATAATTGCCATGAAAAATTATTAGTCTTCTGTTCATAAAATAATAGCAACTCTGTTTCTGTTGTTTTTACAAATGGAAATTTAGAATTTGTTTGCTGCAAGGACTTTGACTGGAATCTAACTATGGCAAAGGACTTCCTAAAACTGTTTCTGGTTAGAACAATGCAGCTTTCACGTGCTTAACTACTGATGACCTGAATGGCTGAGAGCCAGTTGCTTTTGTTTAGTACTGTAGTATGTAGGTGCTGGATGAGTGTGAACACACAGTTTGATTGCTATTCAGGGATATAAAAAGTTCATACAGATGAATTCTTCACCTACTCTCAGAGCCCCATGGATTTTTTCATTTCCCCCATATTACTTTATCCTCCATAGCTTTGAGACCCCAAGTCACTTGCTGCCCCTTTTCAGCTGATGACTGATTGTGACTTACTTTGGAGTCTGCAGATTGAGCTGTGGTGCTGACAAGCTGAGTATTACAAGTCCTTTGAGCACCCACAAGTGTTAATCTCACTGCCTTCCAATACAAGGAGGGAGGGAGACTGGAATCAGAGGTAAACCACTTGTCTGCCAAAGGCAGAGCATGGGTCCCACAAGACCACCCAGAAAAAAAATGAATTTTCTAAAATGTTTGTGTGGGGTTTTTTTGTTTTTGTTTTGTTTTTTTTACAGTTTCAAGAACCACCTCAGGGTAGGAATCTGAAATCATATTTCCAGTAAATATCATGCATTGCTTTTCCTTTCTTTTGGCCACTCACACGTGCCAACCCCTCCTTCCAAAATATCTTTCCAAGAAAAACCTGCTCCTGAAGATTCTTCAGTGTGGTTTGGAAGGGGTTTTTTGTTTTCCCAGTAAAGTAGTCTTGTGTTTGGATGCCAGTGCTTATGAACTGTGCAAAGCTCTGGGACTTTTTTGAGTATTGTATCAGCCATGAAGTCTGAGAGTCCTAGCTGGTAGTGAGAACATGCACATTCACCCACAGCAGCAAGCTCCACTCGTGTGAGTGTTGGAATGAAGTGGCTGTGTGTTCCCCTGTGGTACTAGCAGTATTACAGTGTGTCTGCTCTTTAATTAGGTTCTGAACTCATTTTAGTGTTAATGGACTAACAGTGGGAATGTCTGTTTACTTGCAAGTCGTAAAAAGAAGCAGAGCTGGAACTCAACTCTGGGGGCTGATTCTGTACTACTATGGAGTTGGGAATGTGTGCATGTATAATTTGTACATCCCTCCCCACTGCGTTCATTGTCACTGCTGGTGACATCCAGTCTTGATTTGAAGACTTCAAAAGGAGAATCCACCACTTCTCTTGGTAGTTTGTTCCAGTGGTTAATCACCCTCACTGTTAAAAATAAGGTGCTTTTTTTTTTTAATTTGTCGGGCATCCGCTTCCAAAAATTGGTTCTTTTTATGTTTTCTTCACTCAGTTGAAGAGCTCTTTAGTACCCATGAAGGCACTTGTCCACTGTAATCAAGTCATCTCTCTTTTTGATAAACTAAACAGATTGCCACTATTTAAGGCATTTTTGCCAGCCTTCTAATCACTTTTGTGGCTATTTTCTATAGCTGCTTCAGATTTTCCACATCCTTTTTAAAATGTGGACAATAGAACTTCCTGTCGGTCTCACCCCAAAAGTATAACACAATCCAATGGCTGGAAGTTGAAGCTATATAAATTCAGGTGGTAAGTAAGGCGTACATTTTTAACAGTGAGGGTAATTAACCATTGAAACAATTTACTAAAAGTTCTAGTGGATTCTCCATCACTGACCATTTTGAAATCAAGATTGGATTTTTTTTTCTTCTAAAAGCTCTACTCTAGGAATTATTTTGGGGAAGTCCTGTGGCCTGTGCCATACAGGAGGTCAGACTATATGATCACACTGTCCTTGGAATCTATGAATGCCCTTCTGTCCTTGGAATCTATGAATGCCCTATACAGAGGTAAAGTCCCCTCCCTGCTTTTACTCACTACTCTTCTCTTTAGATATCCAAAGATCACACTGGGCTTTTTTTGCCACAGCATTGTACTGGGAGCTCATGTTGAGTTGCTTGTCAACTGTGATCCCTAAATCCTTTTCAGAGTCACTGCTTTCCCAGACAGACTCCCCTGTTCTGCCAATCTTTGTGCCCTCTGCAGATTTTATCAGCAGCGATTTTATATGTGCTTCGAGGTCATTGAAAATGTTGAATAACGTCAGGTCTACTACCAGTCCCTGCAGTACCCTGTTAGATGCATCCTCATTCAATTATGATTCCCCATGGACCTTATGAGGTCTGTCAGTTAGCCAGTTCTTAATCCATTTAACGTGTGCCTCCCTACTTTTAATGGTCTTATATCTTGTTACTCCCTTGCCTACTCTACTCCACTCCACCATTAATACCAATCTTCAATGTCCAATTGTCTCTTCTCCCACAAATATCTGTAACATCTTCTACACTCTCTTATACACCCTCCTTCATGAGGTCACTACCCTCTCTCCTCATTCCAATTGTCCTAAAAAAAGCCTGTGACTACAAGAGATCAGCCCGCCAGCGTTGGCTGGGTTGTGGAGTAGGCAAGGTTAGCTATCTATTTATTTTATTTTAAAAAGCTTTTAGATAATTTGATACTGTTGCAAACCATCACTTGTGCAATAGCAACCACTGTTAATCTTTTGCATTAGAAAGATTGTTTTTAAACATGCAAATTTAGAAAATGAAGATTGATGCTTAATATTGAAATCTTAGCTCTATTACTTTGTGCTTGTTACAATATTTTTAATTACTCAAGCGGTCTCTGATAGAATAGAATAAATTATGCAACAATAGATGCACATGTAGTATGTTGTAATATTGTAACTGCAAATAAGTGTTGATACAGTTGTTTCAATTACCAAATTTAAGCACGGAAACCCAAACTGGAATATTCTCATAGCAAAGTTGACATGCTCCATTTGCACATGTATACTTTATTACTAGTTAAACCATTTTGTATAACTTATCAGTTAGTGTAACAGGGTGCCTTACTTTCCACCCCACTTTCAGTGGTGGAAATCTCAAAATGTACTTTTAGATTTCTTTTTTAGCTTGGTTTAATCCTGATACTTTAGATTTTTCAGAAGAAAAACCCCCATAAATTAATTTTCCCATATGTGATAATTCAGTTTGTAACCATTAATGGCAATGAACCTTTTCGCTATCTCTGTTTTTCTCTGATGCATTTAGAATTTAGCTTTCTTTGGAGCTGTAAAGAGTAAACTTCCCTTTCAAATTCTTTATGGCCTGTACAGATTCTGATGTAGGTGATGACTTTCTGCCTCCCTCAGTTCTCCCTACAGTTTCAATTGGATAAAATATTCTTATTTGTTTCATGTCTTAAACTGTCACATAGTATTGCTATGTCCTGTTAAACAGTTCCCACGTACCACGCCAGTGGTGGCTGCATTTCAGTGATAGGCTTAGTAATTCCTGTGTATATATGTTTGTAAAAGTCTTAATTGCACTGTGGAAAAAACCAGGTTATCTCTCTTGTTGCTATTTTTGCCTAGTTGAAAATAAGATATAAATCAAACACCCACAACCTTTTGTGAGGGGTTAGAATACTGAGGGGAAAAGTCAAGTTGAGGCTGGGATGCAGTCTTAATAAGAATCGAAATGTAATGGTGAATTCTTTCTCTCTTAATGTTTCTCCTCAGACTCTCTATGGCCAAAGATTCGGGTTCCGCTGAAGGTTGTGAAGACCACAGAAAACAAGCTTAGTAACCGCTTCTTCCCCTATGATGAGATTGAAACGGAGGCAGTCTTGGCCATTGATGATGATATCATCATGTTGACGTCAGATGAACTGCAGTTTGGTTATGAGGTAAGAGGATTACTTTTTTCCTCGCCATGTTATGCTATCTGCCTAACACTGTGTGTGTATATATGAGTATCGCATGGGGAAAAGGGCCAGATGATGAGCTGGTATAAGTCGTCATAGCTCCATTGACGTCAGTAAATCACTGCCAATTTACGCCCACTGAGGATCTGGCCTATAAAAGGTTGGGGGCTCATGACTTTTTGAAAAGCCTTTTAACTATGGTAAAATTCTTAGCCAACAGTAAATACCTTGTAAATGGCCTGTCAGTGCCATGAGTCTCCAGAAAATTCTGTATACTTTAGACAAAAGAAATCCCTGCTAGGTGGGAATGGAGTCTATGGCTCTTCAATTTCAGTAACTTCTACTGGCATGCCAAGTCACAGAGGTTTTGCAAAAGTTAATACCTCAGGTCTGTGTTTGTGGGAGAGCTTCACAGTAAATAAGGTTCACATGTGTCCATTCTTTATTATTGCCCATCTTGGATTTGGTGGGTACAGCTGTGACGATTTGTTCTGTGAACAATAGAAATAAATATTGTTACATTGCTCTAGAATATTTTTAACAGCTAAGCACCTTCAAATAAATGAATGATTCTCAGTAAGCATAACACCTGAGCTATTCTAACAAATGGGAATCAAATGTGACTGAAAGTTTTCTGTTTACTGGTCTCTTAGATCAATAGCCAGCAGTTGCTCCAGTGGATAGTACCTTATCTACACTTCCTTTCTGTATGAAGTAGTGGACAAGGCAAGGTCCAGAGGTTAAGTATTAAGAACAGGAAAGGCCTCCTGAGGGGCAAGTGCTTTAGTACTAGGTAAAAAGAAAAGGAGTACTTGTGGCACCTTAGAGACTAATCCGATGAAGTGAGCTGTAGCTCACGAAAGCTCATGCTCAAATAAATTGGTTAGTCTCTAAGGTGCCACAAGTACTCCTTTTCTTTTTGTGAATACAGACTAACACGGCTGTTACTCTGAAACCTGTCATTATGCAAGGCACTATTCTTAGTACTAGGTGTGGCACAACAAAAAGGGGGATTGATATTGTCTGTCAAATGGGAGATACACAACACACATGGTGGAGGCAGTGAGGACGCAGTGGCTGCTGTTACAGTGATGGTATCAACAAATAGAAAAATAGAGTCCAAATCAATTAGCCATGGCATTAGAAGGAAGGTGAAATTTTCAAATCTGCACATGAATCATCTGTCAAAATGGCCACACATTTAAAGGGAAGTAGTGAGTTTCACTCGCTTCTGAAATTTAGATTTTAAAGAAGGGGGTTGAAATTTCTCTTATGGCATTTATTTTCTCCTTCCTTTTTTATATTTGGGTATGTGACTAAGTATATAGAATCTGACATTACTATACCACTTGTGTACAAACAACAATGCTCTGTGTTGTGGAAATAGAAGACTTTTTTCCAAAATCTAGTATTAATAGAAATATTAAGTAAATTTAAAATTTTCTTTTAAAACCAGGTCAGGAAAGCGTTTTTTGTTCTGTTTGTTTTTTTAAATGTATGTATGTATTATTTACGCTTTGCTGGAGAACGGGGAGTCCAAATAAAATGACACTGGGCTTAATGCTTGAGAGCTGGACTGTGAAACTGATGAGTTAATTTCATTGCCCAGAGTGAAATAACAAAATCAAACAGCATAAAAGACTAGAAAGTAAAATAAATGTTGCAATCTGTTCTCTGTTACTAATCTAACCTGATAACATAGGGTTTTGTCAAGATGTATAACTTTAGTATCCCTTTAATGTGAATCCTCCCCAAGTGAGAGAAACTTTCAGCCAATTACCAGGTTTTGGATTCAAGAAGTTATTTGTGGAAACTTAGATATGTTAACTTAAACAATAACAATCTTTTTTTTTTTAAGTAGTGGAGACAGAGTACCACATGTCGTCACAGAGAAATATGTCCCTTGGGAGTGTAACAGTTACACGTTAGTATGTGAGACATGAAAGGAGAAGTAAAAGAAGACAATTGTGGGAAGGATTCTTTATGGCCATGTTGGTCTTTTCTATACTATGTTTTCCCCTTGATGTTCCCCCCGCATTGCTAATGACAGTTCATCTCCACCCTAAGAAAGTCTGCTGCCCTGAGCATTTTAAACTCTGTACTGCATAGAACTGTTCTGAAAAGGGTTAGATAGCAAAGTGGTGATATCACTGACAGCCATCAGAGCCCTATCTATATTAGTGCTTCTACTCTTGCTACCAGCTGTGGGGCTGAACTGGTGATAGTAATGGTAGAAAGTTTTAGAGGAGAAAAATGTAATGTTAACAGAGCTTCTGACTGGTGTGCAGTGTAAACACTGCCTCCATTACCAGTTTAATTCTTATGTCACCAGAAGTCTGGCTCAAACTGAAACAAAAATAAATTCAAGAAAACCTAAAAAGTATCCTAAGTAGTTCCAGAATGAGCCTTCACTACTGGTGGTGCAAAGCTCCGAGGGCTTCTGTTTAAAGACACTACTGCAGGTGATCTTAGGTTGTATTTCAGCAGGAAATCATCATAATCAAAAATAAGGAGCATGCATATCCAAAGACATAATACTTTACACTTATATAACAAAGCACTTCACAGGTGTTAAGTCTCTTATGCCCCCATGTTAGGAGATTATTATCCTCATGGGGAAAATTGTGGCAAAAAATAGTGCACGTGACTTCCTCAAGTTTACATTTACTCAGCATCAGGAATTTAAATCCAGTACTCATGATGACCCATCAGCTCAAACCATTAGACCACGTTATCCAGTCCAGGACTTGTCTGCATGGAGACTTAGTGAAGGGCAAGCCAGTGTGTGACTGTATAGCACACTAGGCTTTTGTGTGCTGAGTTGCCGTGTGTGAAACAGCAGTATGTCAAAACATATTAGGGAACTTCTAGCACACAGTAGGTGACTTAGTGTTCGGCAGGCTAGTGTACTGTAGATTTACACCTTGGCTTGCTGCACAGTGATTCTCCAAGTAGAGAAACCCTTATTTGCCTGCTGTGGGCCAGATGCTTGGATTTCAGGACTGCTTGAGTAACAGCTTGCATGGGTGAATTTAGCTGTTTCAATACAGCATTACTTTGTCTGGGAGACATATTTTGCAGTCCCCCAGTTTAACTGTAAAACCATTCTAGTTTAATACACTGCCTACAGATAGAATAGTAAAATACCTCATCAAACATGTAACTGAAGCAAACCCAAGGCTAGTTTAAATCAATATATTTTTAGATTACTAGTTTTTTTAAAAATGCTGAATCATACAAAAGTATGGCAACTTATTTTACTTATACAGTTTTTCCTCTTAAAGCAGCGGGGGTGATAAGTTCCTGCTCTCCAGCCCAGAAATCAGGGACTGCAGATTGATCTTCTCTGGCCCTGAGTGTCTTTGACTTGCTTGACAGGCCTGAACTGGCTACCAGATGTTTAAATTGTCCTCAGCCTGTGATAATTTATTTATCTGTTTATGTATTTTACCAGGAAAGTATCTCTTGAGTTCTTGACTCATTTGCAGGGGAATCCAGAGGGAATAGTAGCAGCATATAATGTTACAAGAAAGTTTTCTTTTAAAAGTACGTCTGCTTCTGCTTCAGTCACAAGAAGCATTTGGAAACGTGACATTTAGTTACTTTCTTCGCTTCTCCCCTCATCCTTGAAATTCTGTTTTTAAACATGTGGCAAAACCCTTCTGTCACACAGACTTATGTGGATGTATAGAGTAGGATCTTAAAAAATAAATTAATAAATAAAACTCAAAACAAAAGCCCCACAACTTTGATCTCCATACAATTTCTGCCATAAAAAATTGTAGTAACACTCAGTGTCAGACATTTTTTACTTGTTAAAAGTGAACTTTTACAGTTCAATGATTTATTACATAATGTAAAAACTATAGGCGCAAGCTGTTCCTGTCTGCTGCTGTTATAAGGAGGTATAGGAATACCTAAAATATTGCAAATTGAAATAGGATCTCTGTAGAAACCTGTGACAAAATTTCACCAAAGTAAAGGTAATAACAAACTAAAGTACTAAACGGAACGAGACAACTTTTCTAACCATTCATTAGCCTCTGCTATTTTCATTACAAGGCAGATTACTAAAAAAGTCAAGAAACTAAATATATTCAGATTATCATAATTAAAAAAAAAATTGAGGGGAAATCCATTGGTTTTTACTTTTGAGCAAGGGACTTGGAGCCTGCTCTTTAGGATACAATTGGGTTGTTGCGTGGTCTCAAGGCAAATTGCTTAATCTTTCTGTGCCTCAGTTTGTCCATCTGTAAAACAGGGATAATAGTTTCCAAACATGGATTTTTGGGAGGACTTATTAATAAATATTTAGTACTTTACAACTTCAAAGTACTGTATAACCATTTAATATTAAAGTAATAAGAAAAAAAAAACTTAAGATGGAATTACTTTATTCCCTCCAAGCTATTTTTACTCTGAAGTCTTTCAGATTGCATGTTATCTGTATATACCTAGGAAAGAGTTGGCCACAGTTGGTTGGAATTGTAAACATATTGCCTGCTTCTGTTCAATGGTTGTCTTGCCTTACCCCAAGGTTCACTTTTGAAGGTCTCAATTTTTCTGCCATACTTCAAAAGTAAAAATCATGGCCTGCTCATTGATGGATTTATTACACCCATTACATCCATGTTAATCAAAAAGTGATCTTAATTAAAGTTTTGGATAGCCCCAGTAAAAGGGTGGTTCTTAGTACAATCTTTCTCCCCTTCAAAGCAGGAATAATGTAACCATTTTGCTTTCTAAAAGAGGATTTGTATGTTATGTTATGTTTGGAACCTACATGCCGCCCTTGAGACTTCTCTAAACTAACTCTGCTGTTGCGGTAAATTTTTTTTTCTTCAAATTGGAATCATGGAAGGCATCTGTTGTCTTGGTCTAGGATTCTTATTTATGTTGTTTAACAGCAACACTAGCGAGAAAAGACTGCCCATGGAGTGTGAGAGAGAAAGATCCAGAGCCCCAATTTATTGCATTTTCCTTACTCCACATAGGAGAGCCACAGCATTTCACTTTTATAGGACTACACTTTATTTCCTTCTTTTGGAACTACTTTATTCTTTCTGCTACTGGTTCTAAAATAGATCAGAAAACTCTTAATTTGGTGCATCCATTGCTCATATCTTTATTACAATAGCAGCTTTCATCCATTGTGCTCTACAAGAAGAAATCACTCAAGCCACCTCTGGAATGGATGGTGGCAGCTGTTTTTTTATTGCACAGCAACATTACACAATAGTTTGGGCCAAGAGGTAAAGCACACTGTATCTAAGTGAAACTACAGAGGGCACTTTAGTGAGACATAATATAAACACTCATTTTGGAATTAGGCTTGGACACTTGGATTAATATCCTGTTCTTGTATAATAGCTCAGTGGTTTGAGCATTGGCCTGCTAAACCCAGGGTTGTGAGTTCAATCTTTGAGGGGGCCATTTAGGGATGTGGGGCAAAAATTGGGGATTGGTCCTGCTTTGAGCAGGGGGTTGGACTAGATGACCTCCTGAGGTCCCTTCCAACCCTGATATTCTATGATATGCTAGTACCCTAAGATCTTTAATAAGCCCAGATTGTCAAACTTCTGTTTTGAAATCTCATCTGCAAACTATCCTGATGCCAAAGAAAGATAGGAAGAATAGTAAGAGGCCAGTATGGCTCCATCGGGGCTCTTTAATCACCTGAAAATCAAACAGAAATCCTACAGAAAGTGAAAACATGGACAGATTGCTAAGGAGGAGTACCAAAGAATAGCACAAGCATCTAGGGGACAAAATCAGAAAGACTAAAGCACAATATGAGTTACAACTAGCAAGGGACATAAAAGACAATAAGAGGTTCTATAAATATATTAGAAGCAAGAGAAAGATGGATAGTGTAAGTCTTCTACTTAGCAGGGAAGAAGAGCTAATAATGCATAACGTCAAGAAGGCTGAGGTGTTTAATGCCTGTTTTGTTTCAGTCATCAGTAAAAAGGTTAATGGTGACCAGAGACTTAACACAGTTAATATTAACAACAAGGGGGAAGGAACAGATTAAAGAATATTTCGACAAATTAATGTATTTGAGTTACCCAGGCCTGATGAAATTCATCATACGGTATTTGAGGAACTAGCTGAAGCAATCTCTGCACTGTTAGCAATGATCTTTGAGAACTCAGGTCTCAGAAGCCTGAAAAGGAGCAAATTTAGTAGCTGTCTTGAAAAAGGGGAAGCCAAGAGGACACAGGGAATTATAGACCAGTCAGACAAACTTCAATACGTGGGAAAAATACTGGAACAAATTATTAAACCATCATTTTGTAAGCCCCTAAAGAATAATAGAGTATAAGGAATAGCCAACATGGATTTGTCAAGAACAAATCATGCCTCACCAGCTTCCTTCTCTGACAGGGTTACTGGCCTAGTGCAGAGTGGGAGACTGTAGGTGTGATGTATCTTGATTTTGTAAGGCTTTTAATACAGTTCTACTTAACATTCTCATAAGCAAACCATAGAAATGTGGTCTAGATGAATTAATTCAGGTGGGAGCACAATTGGTTGAAGGACCATACTCAGAGTAGTTATTAATGGTTCGAAGTCAAACTGGGGGATGTATCTATTGTGTCTCATTGGGGTCAGTCTTGGGTCCAGTGCTATTCACTATTCTCAGTAATGACTTGGATAATGGAACAGAGCGTATTCTTATAACATTTGTGAAGGACAGCAAGCTGGGAGTGGTTGCAAACATTTTGCAGAACAGGAGCTGAATTCAAAATGACCTTGACAAATTGGAGATTTGGTCTTAACAAGATAAAATTCAGAAAAGACAAGTGAAAAGTACTAGGCTTAGGAAGAAAAAAATCAAATGCACACCTGCAAAGTGGGAAATAACTGATAGGCGGTATTACTGCTGGAAAGGAGCTGGGAGTTACAGTGGATCACGAGTATGGGTTAGTAATGCGACACAGTTGTGAAAAAAGCTAATATTCTGGGGTATTTTAGCAGGAATTTTGTATGTAAGATGTGGGACATAATTGTCCCACTCTACTCAGTACTGGCAAGGTCTCAGCTGGAATACTTTGTCCAGTTCCAGATGCCGCTCTTAAGGAAAAATGTAGACAAATTGGAGAGAGACCAGAGGAGAGCAACAAAAATGATAAAAGGTTTCGAAAACTTGACCTATGAGGAATGGTTTAAAAAAAAACCTGGGCATGTTTAGTCTTGAGAAAAGGAGACTGAGAGGGAACCTGATAAGTTTTCAAATGTATTAAGGGCTGTTATCAAGAGGACAGTGATCAGTTGTTCTCCATGCCCACTGAAGGTAAGACAAAAAGTAACTGGCTTAATCTGCAGCAAGGAAGATTTAGGTTTACTAGGAAAATCTTTCTAATTATAAGGATAGTTAAGCAATGGACTAACCTTCCAAAGGAGGTTGTGGAATCCCCTCATTGAAGGTTTTTAAGAACAGTTTGGATAAATTCCTGTCAGGGATGGTCTAGGTCAGCAGTTCTCAAACTTCATTGTGCCGCAATTTCCTTCTGACAACAAAAAAAATACTACATGTCCACAGGAGGGGGACGGAAGCCTAAGCCCACCCGAGCCCTGCCATGCTGGGCTGGGGAGACAAAGCTGAAGCCAGAGCCCCGCCACCCCAAGCTCGGGGGCCAAAGCCCAAGCCCAAGGGCTAAAGCCCCAGGTGGTGGCACTTGGGCTTCGGCTTCAGCCCCGGGTCCCAGCAAGTCTAACACCAGCCCTGGCGACCCCATTAGGGGTCCTGACTCACAGTTTGAAAACGATTGGTCTAGGTGTACTTGGTCCTACCATAGCTCAGTGGGCTTGATGACCTCTCAAATACCCCACCAGCCCTACTTTTCTAGGATTTTACGAAAGATGGCTTGTCTAAAAGCATTCATACTCTATCATGCTGAAGCATTGGAACTGTGCTGACAAGTGAGATGAGTACTCCCTACTGAATTGTCAGCACTTAAGGATTTTCTTAAATATCTCCCATCCAAGCCCGACCTTCCTTATCTTTAGAGAAATGTCAAGATCACAAGCCAAAGTGTCAAGGATTCCTAGCAGATTCATACATGGCAGCTAACCCTCAAATCAAAAAAGGACAGTAATACGAAATGAATATTAAGTCTAAGGTTAAGTATAAGCTATTGTGAAATCTCCCGTAGAAACAGAAGCTGGATGTATTAACTTGACTGTGGAAGTACTTGTATTGATTTGGGCTATGAATTGAAGGTAGCTATCTGGAGTCCTTCCAAGAACAGCCATCGAATGAACTACTGATGAACATTAGGAAAAAACCAACATTTCCATTGAGTTCACTAGCAGTAGTTTTAAAAGCAATCTTTGTTTGAAACAACTGGGTTATATATTTTAGCTGCTGCAGGCTGTCAGTTTCCAGAGGCCAGAAGCTAGTAGTGCGTCCTGCATTGGTGCTTTTAGAAGTCTGTAAGCCACCGTCCATAAAACCTAGTTTTTACTTTGTCAAGTGGGACTTTAGCAAATCTCTCACTGAAGGAGCAGCAAAGCTAAAAGGAATATGAAGCAGCCTTTCCTATGCTACAAGGGCACTGCAGTCCCTTGGGAAGCAGTAGTTGAGTTTAATCCTTCCTTCAGCTGCCTTCAATATGCATGTCATTCTTTGTACAGGAGTTCTTAGCTGTGAGTGTGTGTTACAAATCTGCTGTGTTCTCTCAAATCCTTTGCTGAGCCTCAATAGCTTATGTTGTGGTGCAGTTCAACAGTTGGGGACAGTCGGGTTTTTTAAATTTAAAATGTAATAATTAAAAATATAAGTCCTAGGAAAGTTGCAATAGGACTTGGGGAGGAGGGGGCTGTGAGCTGTATACTTGTTCTGCTGTGCATTGATATTTTGAAACTATGTTATAAAGAAGCAGTGGAATGTAATTTAAGCCTTTGTTGGGTTCTTTGGCAGTCACATAGTTCCTTATCAGCTGATGACACCCAGTTATGACAAAAACTTGAGTGCCTCTTCTCTCTTGAGAGCTATAAAGCTTCCAAAGACATTTTTTGCCTGCAGTAGCCTTCTAATAGAGGGCTCTCTCACATAATTACTTAGATACTACTGAGATCATGCCCTGTAATTACTAGGAAAGGTGGTCTTATGGTTAAGGTACTGGTCAGAGTCAGAAGATCTGATTTTCGTTCCTGGTTTCGATGTGATTTTTGGCATGTCTTATTATCTGTAAAATAGGGATAATAATTTTCCTCCTATGGGGAATTCCAAAAGTATAATCATTGACAGTTGCAAAAGGTGTGGAGATCTTTGAATGGAAAGGGTTATAGAAATGTAAAATAGTAGTAATGTACCTACAGTAGAAGCCTATAAGAGACAGGTCAAGAACTAGTACTGACTGTTTTATCTTACTTTACTTTAGTAGAGTTTTTACAGTCCAAGTCATGTCGTTAAAAGGCACTGGCATGTACGAGGTGCCCTGACTAAGGGAATTGCAGATAAATTGCACAATGTGACTTTCAGTAAAATAGCACTCTTGATAACCCTTTTGCTGTGAATCCAGCTTTATGGGTGAATGAAGATGGAATGCTTATGGAATGAAGATGAGGCAGTTAAAGGGAATTCCTTGCTGACATGTAGAGAGAGTGAAACCTGGACACGAATGGTTTAGTTTGCATTTGCATTTGCACCCCACCAATCTGAATCAGAAATATTTGTGGCCCTACGCTATATTTTAAGCTTTAACAGTCAGGCATCATATCCAAGTGGGTCTGACACTCACTGGGATAAAAATAATGCTGTAAGGTTAAAATTAGTGGCACAAAATAAATGTTACCTTCGTTATTGCCAAATAGAAAATCCCATATATTTCACTAGTATTTGCTCCTAGTAAATAATTTGAACACTGTATCCGTTTTCCCCTCCTGGGAAATTGTCTGTTGTTTAATGTGGCCAGCATCGTGTAGAACGGGGGCTGCATTAATGATGCCCTGTCCCTGTTCTTGCCCACTTGTGTTTGATCCTGTAGTCAGCTGCAGAGTAATGTATGAAGTGACAAGGATGGTATCTTGATTGTATCCAGCTGCCTGGAACAAGTCAAGGGCAAAGACGCCTGTCATGTAGCAATAGCTTCACCAAAGCACCCATTGAAGAATATAAAGAAATATAACATGTAGCTTTTGAACATGTCCCTGTTAAAGGAAAGCGGCGTATTAGACCCAACGTCACTCCTGAGAGCAGATTAGGTTGTAGCCTTAACCACCATGTGTAAAGTTCCATTTTAACCATGCTTGGCTCTTAAACAATGTTAACTTTTTGAGCAGAACAGTTGTGTTCCCTTTAACAGGAAAATTGGTGCTGTTTTCCTGTCTTCTTGCATTAATTAAAGAGCCACATCCACACTTGAAAATGTTGGGTTCTTTTAAAACAAACTCAAAATAAAACAGTTACTTACATGTATTTCCTTCCCAGACATTCATTATTTCAAAATTCCTTGTTTCTCAATAGAAGCTTCTTCTAGCACTGTGAATTTTAATGTCACAAATGCTCACATTAGTGTCACAGAATGAACTGAGTAGCAGCAGTTTGAAAGATGAAGCTGTTTAGGATCATTTAAGGAAGCACGTGGGGGCTTGGGGGAAATGAAGGGGCAGAAATAGGTTGAGTCAGGGAAAGCTTCGTAATGGAGAAATTTGTTAGTTTGTGTTATAATTTTTGAGGGAAATGATAGAAGCCTCTTGAGCCATTTAAAACTAGACTGGAGAAAGCAATAGAAAATAAAGAACAATCCTTCAATGGCCCAAGAGAAAAGAACCCTAATAGATTGGAACCCAATAGGCTTTTCCCATCCCTAGCTTCTGAATTTAACACCTAACTCAGAGAACTGGCAGTGATGGGAACATGTATAGAAAATGTAAGTTAAATAGCTATACTCTTGTTCAGAGCTATAAAAACTCATCAAAAGATTTTTGTTTACTAAGCAAGAATGAACTGTACAAAGCGTGGGGGCTGAACAGCTATTACACAATGCAAATTTCCCTAAATGTACAGTGCATTCTGCCAAGATCTAAATGCTAGGCTGTCTCACCTGCTTGAGTATTTTTTCCCTGTGGGAGTTGGTGGAGTGGTCCAGGGAACAGTATAAATGTAACTTCTCTAAGTAGCGTCCCTGAATCGTTTCAATTGAGTAAGCTCACTGTTTGTGCCAGTGCTGGCTTTAACACCTCTGTTACTCTCTGCAGGTTTGGCGGGAGTTTCCTGACAGGCTGGTTGGGTATCCAGGTCGCCTGCATCTGTGGGACCATGAGATGAACAAATGGAAGTATGAATCAGAGTGGACCAATGAAGTCTCCATGGTGCTTACTGGAGCAGCTTTTTATCACAAGGTAGCACTGATTTCCAAGATAAATAGGAAGTTTATGGACTAACATTTCTGATAATTTTTCATTTGAGAATTCAAGTCTTCATTTTATTGTACTGCTTTTTTGGTCATTTACTACAGATGGCATTGCAAAACTTTTAAAAGTGGTATAATATTGATGGCACAGAAAGGTATTCTGTGAATTGTGTGTGTGGGAGTTAAATAGGAAAAAAAAAAAAGAAAAATCAATGTATTTTTTTATATCCAGATAGAACCCACATTGAGCTAGGTACTGTACAAATATATAGGAAGATGTGGTCCCTGCCCTGAAGAGCTTGCAATTTAATATACAACTTTTGGGAAACTCCTGACTTATACTTGAACTTTCAAATGTCTTTCTCAACCCTAATTACGGCAATGCAATTGTGTTTGTAAATAAAGGACCATATTTTCAGAAGAGATGCTCCTCTCCTTAGGCATCTAAATAAAGTGGCCAGATTTTCAGAAGGGCTCAGCAGCTTCCACTGAGAATAAACTGGGCCCATTTGAAAATCTGGCTCTCATGTTTGACCCCTTTCCCTCTTTGTTGTCTTTTGTCAGTGATGGTCTCTATCCACCTTTTTGTGGAGGCACAAAATATTACCTGATGCATTCTTAGAAAGTGAGAAGGTGCAGGCACCCTAAGAGCAAGCAAGGTGCCTGGAGATGCAGAAGAGACTCCAACAATACCCCATATTAAATATTTAAAAGGATGGGGTGTGTTTTTGTCCACATCTGTTGCACTGTTGTTTGGAGTTCATTTCGTGAGGCTATGGTTACAGTTTCTAGAGCAATTCAAAAACCAGTTGCAGACCTTCCTAAAGCTATATTCTCCTGCTCTTGCTATAGAAACACCTATTCTGTCTAGAACTGTTTTGGTGAACTTATAGAAAAACACAATTAAATAGTATAAGTTTGTGGGGCGTGTTACTGCACAGTGAATACAGGATTGCAATTAAAGTTTTAAAAGAAGAAAAGCAAATGCAGAAATATTTCCTTTTTCTACACATGGGGTGTGGCAAAGAAGGCACAGTTGTTGTGCACAAATAAGAGAGCCATCTTTGTGTGCCTAGCAGGCTAAAGCTGTGACTGGCTAAAAGGAAGCAGCAACTCTTTCACTTTTAAGGTGAAATGTCACAAATGCAGCTCCAACCGCTAGACTGTGAGGATCAGGGTTTGCTCACATTCCATTCCTTAGTTGTCTACTGTTCCCAATAACTGGAATATTTTGCAGGGAGGCAGGCAGTCACTGTAAATGTATTTAAAGTTGCATTCTCCTTTCTCCCTTATCTTTCTATCCTGCAGTATTTTAACTACCTTTACACCTACAAAATGCCTGGAGACATCAAGAACTGGGTGGACGCCCACATGAATTGTGAAGATATCGCCATGAATTTTCTAGTGGCAAATGTTACTGGCAAAGCAGTTATTAAGGTCTGATTTTCAGCAACTTTTATCTGATGTATCTCTCTAATACAAAAATGTCACAAATTGATATGTGAGTTCAGTTTAGTGGGTTTTGAATATCCTCCTTTATCTGCTTTCTTCCTCTCATTTACCTCTGGAACGATTCTGTTTTCCTTCCACAATAGGAATAGCCCAGTTCATTGAGACTAGCATGCCAGTTGGGAACACAGGATTGACTATTGATCATTGTGGCTGCCTACACAGAGAGGATAAGTTAAATTATAAAAAAATATTTGTTGAGTTTGCTGGGAGGAAAAAATCTCCAACTATCCTCACCCTGTGTATCTTGACTGGCAACAGCTGATTTATAGGAATGTTAATTGCAAGAATGTTAATTGCAAGATCAGTTTTAAATGAACTTTTTATCCCTGAATTAATTTCCTGACATATTTCGACATGTTTTCAGGTCTGGACATTCACTCTGTACATTCATTTCAAAGTGTGTCAACTTGGAATGAGATTTAGAGGCTGCCAGGCATTACTTCAATTAGCAAGGTCCGCTTTCCCTCCTGTCTATCATCATTTACCGGGACTGGTGGCTGTGTTTCCTAGAAAAGTCTTTAGAAGATAAAGTGTGTGTTTTTTCTGAAAAAGTTTTGAGCTGTACAAGGGCACTGTAGAGTAATTTGGCACCTCAATGCAATTGGGAGAGTCTTGCAGAGTTTGCCAGTCAGCTATTAACTCAAGTGAGCAAAAGAGCGTCTGTTGGATTAAGGTTACGGTGAAGTATGGGAAGCTATATTTCATCACTGTTATGGCTGCAAGAACAAATGGTGTTTATACAGGGACCTTGGCAGTGAGAAAACAGTCATTAAACAGGAATTAAGGAGCTTGTCATCGCCGCCACTTTTCGGTTACAGAAGGCAAAACCCCTCCAAACCATTTTTATTGGGCCCCTGTGAATTTTGCAGTTAGCCGGGCCAGATGGAGCTGAATGAGGGAATGGCATGGCTTTTTTTAAAGTTTTCAGAGGGCTCGACTTACACTGCAGGCATGTTCAGAGGCATTGCTCTACTTTCCAACCAAGGGGATTAATATCCCTTCTGTCAATGATGATGTCTGTCGTGCCTTTGTGCAGGTGACCCCACGAAAGAAGTTTAAATGTCCAGAGTGCACAGCCATAGATGGATTGTCATTGGACCAGACACACATGGTGGAAAGGTGAGTGGGCCTCCTTTCATTGCTGAGGGTGCCTCACTGTGATTCCCAGGGCCAGTTTCTAGGTCTCTCTGAAATTAGGATTAAAAGTGTCTACTGCCCATATTCCTGAACTCTGAAATTGCTATCTAAATCTGGTCAACCCACATATGGGGTGATTCCTACAATGCATAATAGGGCGCACTGCATGTGATCTGTAGTGACAAGTAATCTGTTTAAAGGAAGAGCTTTGAAAGGGCACCCAGTTCAACAGCTCGGTTGTAAAACACACAGATTGTATGAAATTTAGGTTGCCAACAATAGTTTTTATACAAATTTTTCATTTTATGATGGAAATTTAAATGTAATGAGTGTTCAAACATTTTTAAAAACACAGGAAGTTGATAAACTGTCAGAGAGCAATTGGCTAACAAGGATAAAAATGACTGATAAAGGGGAAGTGTTACTGATGCTGTAATAGCTGATGTTTATACAGTCTCTTTCCTCCAAAGATCCCAAAGCCCACTTCTCCTGCTGAAGTGCAGTCACCTGTGTGGTTGAACATGGCAGCTATTTAACAGTGGTTGCAACATTATATGATAGGGCGAATTATTTTTGAAAGGTGATACGTATTTGGAGAGACAGTTTTGTAAAGGTTTTAGAGCAAAATATTGGGAATCAGAAACATCTGAGTTCTGTTCTGCAGTCTGCAGTTGACTAGTTTTGTAACTTTGGAAAAGACACTAAAGCTTTCTGTGCCTCAACTTCTCAACAGGGAAAATATTTACTTACCTTTTGTAAAGTGCTTTGAGATGCTTGTATATAAAGGGCTATCTGAGAATAAAATATTACTTCTTAATTATTTGTTTGGAGTTTAGCCAGAATCCCAGAACTGACACACCTACATACCCCAAGCATGTCCTATGAGCTCTTTAGTCTGTTGTGTCTCCTCTGCAGGCCTCGTGGCTATAGTCTGCTGAGTGGTTAGTATATATGTTTCTTCCTTCCAAGATCAGTTATACTGCTGCATATTTTATGTTCAGACTTACTTTTTATCAGTCATTCTCATTTTGTCAAGTGCACGGAATAATGCATTTGGTCACAAACACATCTGGAGAAAAATAATCTGAAATGCACACATGCCTCCCCTTCATGGGAGGAAGAAACAACGGAAGCAATAATGCTGCGGGAGACCTATACTAGTGATGATAGTAAACAACAAATTAGACATGTTTGTGGCTGATAGGGCAGTAAAATAGGCCAATGGAAGCCTTAGCTGCAGGGGCATCAAGTCATGAAACAGGAAGGAAATTGTCTAGCTGTAGATATTTTGAATGCACTTATCACCACAACATCTACAGACCCTCTCCACATTGCTCTGATGAGACTGCACCTGGAACACTGCATTCATTTGTGTGCTCTTCATTACTAGAAATATATTGACATATTGAAGTGAGTTCAGTGAATAGCTGCAAAAGTGGTTAGTAGGCTGGAAGGATTGATTTTATGACACGAGATTAAAAGAGCGAAGTATATACAGCTTTGCTAAATGATGACTAAATGGAGATATAAAAGTCTTCAGGTACCGAAGAGTGTAAATACCGAGGACAGAGATGAGTTCCTCACAGTGCTACAAGGATATATTACTCTAGAAGGGATTAAATTAAGAAAAGGAAAAAGTCAGATGAAAATCAGGAAGTACTTCCTAACAGTGAGATCTGTTGTTGTATAGAATAATTTCTCAAGGAAGGAGTATGGAAGCCTTGGGAAATTTAAACGTAAACTAGATGAAGCACTAGAAAATATACTATATGGAACAATCCTGTATTGTCTGAGGAATGGACTACATTCCTGTATTGTCTGAGGTAGTTCTTTCCTGTTGTTGTTGTTGTTGTGTTGTTTGTATTGCAGTAACACCCAGGAGTTTGTTATGAGCCAGGACCCTATTACACTTAGGAAGGAAAAATCATATGCACCATTCCAAAATAGGGAATAACTGGGTAGACAGTACTACTGCAGAAAAGGGTCTAGGGGTTATGTTGACTCATATTCAGTTTGTGATCCACTAATGGGATGCAGTTGTGAAAAAGGCAAATACCATTCTGGGGTGTATTAATAGGAATGTAATATGTAAGATGTGGTAGGTAATTATCCCGTTCTACTTGTCACTGGTGAGGCCTCTGCTGGGGTATAGTGTCTAGTTTGGGACATCACACTTTAAGAAAGATGTATACAAATTGGGGAGAGTCCAGAGGAGAGCAACACAAATGAGGAAAGGTTAAAAAAACTGGGCATGTTTAGTCTTGAGAAAAGAAGACTGAGAGGGAACCTGATACATTTTTTTCAAATGTATTAAGGACTGTTATAAAGAGGACAGGAGTACTTGTGGCACCTTAGAGACTAACCAATTTATTTGAGCATGAGCTTTCGTGAGCTACAGCTCACTTCATCCGAGTGAGCTGTAGCTCACGAAAGCTCATGCTCAAATAAATTGATTAGTCTCTAAGGTGCCACAAGTACTCCTTTTCTTTTTGCGAATACAGACTAACACGGCTGTTACTCTGAAACCTGTCATAAAGAGGACAGTGATCAATTGTTGTCTGTATCCACTGAATGTATGACAACAAATAACTGGCTTAATCTGGAGCAAGGAAGATTTAGGTTGGATATTAGGAAAAATGTTATAACTATAAAGATAGGTAAGCACTGGACTAGGCTTCCAAGTGAGGTAGTGAAATCTCCATCAATGGAGGTTTTTAAGAACAGATTGGACAAACATCTGTTATGGATGATGTAGGTATACTTGGTCCTACCTCAGCTCAAGTGGCTGGATTAGATGTCCTCTCAGGTCTCTTCCAGGCTTGTATATGTGTGATTCTATGCTAGTCCCTTTAAAAAACACACAGCAAAAATGCAGGCTCTATTCCAAAGAACATTATAATTTTATCAAAAGGATATGTTATCTATCATGTAACAATAATGGTGTCCCAAAAGTAAAATGTTACTGACAGTTTAGTGAGTATACTCTCAAACTGTGTTCTTCCCCACATTTAAGTTTCTACCAGTGGAGATAACTAAGCTGGAGAAAGTGTCAGAAAGTAATAGCAAATCAAATTTGTTTATAAAACTACTTGATTATCCAGCTAGAGGAATTTAGCAAGGAATTTAGCAACTGCGCCTTGGAGAAGAACTGCAGTGATACGCAACTGGGTTATAGTCATATTTGATTTTTATATTTTAAAGATTGCCCTTACTCTTTAGGTTGACCTGGCTTCAGCAGTATAAACCATTACTTGTTGTAAGAGTGTGAGCGGACATACCAACCAACTGTCAGGGTCCATGTAGTCCCATGTTACTACTGTCAATTTGAAATTAGTGGGCGCTAGCTGAAAAACTTGCAGGTATTTTTTATGGAATCCCATAAGCTACCTATTTGTTTTAATGTGATGATAAACTACAGGATTCTCAGTGCAAGTTCCCATTAACTTAGCAATGGATAGAACTCTGCTTTGGTTTCAGGGCTTAGCATCCATACCTATAATTCATGCAGACACTGGTCAGATATGTCAACTGTCTTCTGTTAGGTTAGGAGAGAATCTAAATGAGAGAGGTGCCCATGTCAACAAGAAACTTTGAAGAACAATTCTTATAGTTAACTATGTAATATCCAGGGCCCAGAATGATGCCCTGGGATATATGACAGTGTTCCATAACAGGTCCATTTGCATACCAGACTAGTGATTCCCTGGAATGCACACGTTGGTCTTAGCATTTGAGTTAGTACCAGGCCCAAATGACCGGGGATCAATCTATTGTTGTGAAATGGATGGTGTACAGGGCTACTAATGGAGGTACAGAGTTTTTGCTTTGGGGTTTCTTTTTCAAAACCAGCACAGTGACCCACAGATACCAGGAGGTGGCTGTTTAGTGACATGTGAAAAGAGTTGGTGATCTTCATCCTATTCCTTGAGGACAGATGATCACCTAGCAAAACCATCTGTGGGCCCATTGTTGGCAGTCTCAGCAGGGAGAAAGGAGTGACTAGATGATGAAAACTGAACTCTTTTCTTATCTGAGAGGTTATGCTAAAATTAGGTCTGGTTACAGGGGAGAGAACTGATTCAAAGGCTTGATTGGCCAGAAAGCTGATCCAATCTGTCAAAGCCAACTGAAGTCTTGTTTTTCAATTCACACTAACTTAATTTCATGTTGAGCACAATTCTGTGGTGTTGGCAAAGTAAGGAAAAGATGAAATAATTCTTGGAAGCAAAGATGCGTGTGTTAATTTAAATGTGCAGAGCTATGAAAGCTGCCAGCCAAAACACCTGCCCCTCTGTATGAGATAACCTACTATGTTTTCTTGGCTTCCTAGCATAAAATGTTTAATGCTTTAGGTGTCTGTTGTTTTGTGTTATCCAGAATTGGCAGATCCTGCAGAATGCAAGCTGGACCTGTTCAGCTCCATGCAGGAGATGAAAGCTTCCCTGCTAGGGAGGCACTTCTCCCCATAGACACATTGTACGACTTGTGTCTGACACGTTTTTTGGTTTAAAATTATTTTTTTTTTAAATGCTGTTCTTCAGCCTTGTTCTGATGTTTGCAGAGAAGTGACTTTTGTGAGTGAAGGTGAAAGTTCATTAAGGATTTTAATTTGGATTTTTCCTTTTATAATTTTTTTAAAATGAAGCAGCTTTCATGATGGTTACACGTGACACGTTGGCAGCCTGAATAGTCTATCCCCAGAATAAGTACAGCATGAGCCACAGCAATGTAAGATTTCCCTACACTGTTTTCTGCCATTCTGCCTAATCTTTGACCTAGATGGATGACCTCTGGAGGGAAGAGGATCCATTCAGTTTTGGTTTTTGCTGTTGGGCTGCCATTTAGTGTCAGTTCTGACAGTGGCTTTTATGATGTGGACACCTGCCCATTGGGAACTAGACTGAGACAACTGACTACTGCTATGTTACAATGACTTTCAGTCATTATTAGTCTGGGCAGGAGTTGAAACCGTAACCTAGAAGTGAAAGGCTCTGTATTCCATAAGCCACTGAGGGACAGCCGTTATACAAACTTCTCGTGCAAACTTCTCACGCACGGTTCTTTTAGTCCATCTAGCTCCTGGAACTCTGTGCTATTCCATTTGCAGGACTTCAACACACAACTTGGATTATGCACCCCAGCCAGAATTTTCAAAAGTAACTAGTGAGAGGGTGGATGTTCGGCACTTTCAGAAAATCAGTGCCCTTGATGGTGGCTCAGAGCGGACACCCAAAAATTGAGACACTAAAAATCACTTTGAAAACCTTGACCCTGAATCCTAATCTGCTGCACTCTATATTGTTCTAGTCCTACTCCTCTAATCCCCACATTCCTCTCTCTGCCAGTGCACCCTAACTAGGCCCTACAACAGCCCTGGGTAGTCCACATTTTTGACAGCTGGTTCTCTCTCTCTCTCCCTCAGTTCTGACCTACAGTTCCGTTAACTATTCCAGGCCTGGGCCTTTCCTGAGCAGAGAATATTTGTGCCAATTTATCAGGTGTTCTGTGATGCACCCTGTTGCTCCCATTTTACCCTCCAAACTCCTTCTTGTTTGTTTCCTACTGTAAGGATTTGAACACCTTTGGGGGGGGGAAAAGAGGGCGAGGGCAGAGCATGAATCGTCTGCACTGCTTAGCTTCAAACCCTTTCCACATTTTTAAGCTAGTACGAGAGTGACTGTTACAGGTTGAAAACAACTGTGCAGAAATGTAGCACTTTCAAAAACTCTGACTCTGTTTTCAATTGTTTACTCTTACTGTAGTTAAACAGGGAGCTAAGGGATGGCTTAAAAGATGAGGAATTAACTTTTGAAATCCAGTCTTGAGAGTTTGTTGGGTAGTGCTGAAGCAGTCCCCATTGCAAAACTGTCACACTTGGTGTGATTGGCCAAGTCTGCTCAGGAAAGCTATACTGGAGACTGAATGACCCCCTCACCCTTAGAAGGGTTGAAAGTGAGCATGGGGGTGGAGAGCTGGAGAGACTTGCCCTGAGACTGTTTACAGCACACCACTGTCTGGAGCAGTCCTAGCTTGCTTTCTCTAGCCAAAATTCTTGCTACTCTTTTGTCTGTTCTTTTAATTTGTGATCAGCAAAAGAAGCAGTGACCCTTTATTTTGTGAATGGCTCTCCATTGTTTGAGCATCTTGGAGGCTCACTTGCTGTGACTTTCAGTGTCAGAAGCTTTTTAAAACTATTATGCTAAACACAGACCTAAAATTAGCTAAACACTGGCTGAGATAAGATTAGCTAGGTTTTCCTTACTCTGCCTACACCACTCCCTGCCTTGCAATGAAGAGATTAAAGGGGGACTGTAAGGTTAAAAATCATGCACTTTAAAAAAAACAAATAACCCGCTCTGTTACTCTGCTACTGACACCTGAGATTATTACAAGTGAAAGAATGATCAGAAATCTAATTAATTTTTCACTAATTTTGATGCTTTACTGTTCAGTTTTGCTTCATATGGACAGACAGACTCATCAGTTTCACTTTAGTTTTTTATTCTGCTTCACTTTTAGGATCCCAAGCACAATCAATGCTGCTGACTTCATACAGGAATGTTTGTTTATTTAGTAAAGAAAAACCATTTCTGATGGAGTCTAAAAACCAGAAATAACATTTCCATAGGTCTTCAGTTTCATAAATGCTTGTTTTTTGCAAAACCTTCATTATGAGTTAAATTTGACCCACCAGTGGCACTTTGAGATGTGTTGGCAGCTAATCTGTTCTACTTTACAGCATGTGTTGCTTTAAGAATGACTGGAATTCTAGGGGGAGGGAGAGGGGAAGCTCTGACCTCCATGTGCACATGTGTTGCTGGCAGCATCCCCTTGCTCTTCACTGTGATTAAATGGATAAATCAAAGAGCACTAGCCCTCTTCCAAACCCTCTGTGTAGCGAGACTCCCTCTCCTATTTCCTAGTAGCCAGTGTGGAGAAATCTTTCCAGGAACATGAGAGAAGGTTACTGAGTTCTTTTTAAACTTGCATCTGACGAAGTGGGTATTCACCCACGAAATCTTATGCTCCAATACGTCTGTTAGTCTATAAGATGCCACAGGCCGCTTTTTAAACTAGTTATTTTGGGGTGGGAGTAAGCAGCTGGCATGGTCACTTAGTTACATTGCTGTCTTTTTCACACAGGTCCGAATGCATCAATAAGTTTGCCTCTGTCTTTGGGACCATGCCCCTGAAAGTGGTGGAGCATCGTGCTGATCCTGTCCTGTACAAAGATGACTTCCCTGAGAAACTGAAGAGCTTCCCCAATATCGGCAGCTTGTAAAAGGCAGCTTGGCGGCAAACTTGAATATAAAAAACAGTGAGAGAAAAAAGATGAGCAGTGCTAAGATGAGCCTGAGGCCTTGAAGGAAAATGCCAGCGTGTGGGTTATAACTGAGGGGAAGGGGATTAATGCCAGGTTCTGATATATTAGTCCGTCCTTCACAATACACAGAACAGTAATGCAGAGCACAGAAGCTATTTCTGTATTACAGACAAATACAGGACAGGCTCTATGCTTGAATCTACTGAAAATGCCAAATGCTTTTTTCCAGTGGAAGTTGCTTATACGGAAGAATAGAGCAGAATCTTGCTGTGTAAGGGTGCCTTACATGACTCACCTGTTCCGTTAAATACACTCTTTTAGTTTGATGCAATCACCAGTATAAATGCAAACTGCTTTCAATACTGGCTACAATATGTATCCAGCCTGTTTTTCCCCCTATGAGGATGGCATGCCTACCTCCATTGAGGTTAGTTGTTGGCTTTAAGTAATTGAGCAACAAAGATCCCTGCCTGGCTTTTTTGCTTAGCAAGAAAAATGCTTTTCTTAAAAAAAATAAAAAATATAATACAATCTTTTGTCATAGGGTTTAGGGGGCTAAACATTTTTGCATTAAATGAAAAATATTTCAGTGGGAATTGACACAGATCACAGCCAATGGGACGGTCTCCTTAATTTAAAGACTTAGGGTACGTCTACACTACCTGCCAGATCGGCAGGTAGCGATCGATCTATCGGGGATCGATTTATCGCGTCTACTGTAGACGTGATAAATTGATCGCTGATTGCTCTGCCATCGACTCCTGTACTCCACCGCAGCAAAAGGCGGAAGCGGAGTCAATGGGAGAGCGGCGGCAGTTGACCCCGCACCGTGAGGATGCGAGGTAAGTCGACCTAAGGTACGTCAACTTCAGCCACGCTATTCTCGTAGCTGAAGTTGCGTATCTTAGGTCGATTCCCCCCCCTCCCCCCCCCCCCCCCCGAGCCCCCTTCCTCCAGTGTAGACCAGGCCTTAGACTATCCCTACCATCACTACACCTCTCATATGTGTGTATAAACCTCAGGTATTCTGCTATACTCATAGAAGCGAAGTCCATTCAATATAAAAGACATTTTATGGAGAGGAAAATGTATCTTCTGGCCTTACTATGTTTTTGCTATCCCCAAAGCTCGCTCTTATCAAGGTGGAACAGTTGTTTGTTCATTTGGCGTACCCATGTACTGGGGTAACAGCTAAGATGCATGTTTGTATATGTGAACCCTCTTCAGAAAACAATGTGCTGTAGGATAGATTGTCATACACCTCCATCTGCAGGACTTCCACTTTACAGCTGGTGTGTGTATGTGGAATATATTAATAACACATACTTAGCAAGCAAACCCACACAAGCTGCTCTCATTTGAAAAATTGCCAAGTGTTAGCCTGTGATTAACCTAGAGAACGCAGTGCCACAGGATCTTACTTGAACAAATGGCTTAGTATAATTTTTAAAGGTTAGACATTTGTTATGGTGAGTCAAGCTGTTTCTCCATGGTTAAAGTTGATCTGAATATTATCTGTCTACACTAGAGACAACAAAATTTTCAAGGATGATCAGTCCTCGTGCTCCAGCATATAAACTGATCCCAAGCTGGAACCAGAGAGGAAGTCTCCTCTTTACCCAAATGGTATAGTGTCCATCTATTTGGTGCATTATGGGCAGTTTGCACTTTCCTTACTAAGCAAACTGTTGGAGGCATCATATTTGATGGACAATCTTTCTGTTACAGTATGACCATTCTTATAGTTCTGCCAAACCCCAAACAGCAGGGCAAGTGTTAGCACTCTTAGTTCATCCCTCTGCCTTGAGAGTGACAGGCAGCAATGGCAAAAATCAAATGGAAGTCAGGCCAGAAACAGGAAACATCTGCTCCCTGTTTCTGTCACCCCAGTAAAACTTCCCTCATTGCCCAACACCGTGGAGGTGTTGGGAATGAGAAGCTTGTTAGAACAGTAGCTGTGTGGGGATACTTCAATTTAGAACTCCCAAGGGAAGTGTCTATAAACCAGAGGTGGGCAAACTACGGCCTGCTGGCCACATCCAACCCACGGGACCCTCCTCCCCGGCCCCTGAGCTCCTGGCCCAGGAGGCTAGCGCCTGACGCCTCCCCTGCTGCCTCCCCTCCCGCGCAGCCTCAGCACCCCGCGCTGCTGGCGCAACGCTCTGGGCGGCTAGGCAGCACAGTTGCAGAGCCGTAGCCTGACCTGGTGCTCTGGGCGGTGTGGCTGTAGCACCACCAGCCACCGGTACTCCAGGCAGCACGGTAAGGAGGCAGGGGGGGTTGGATAGAGGGCAGGGGAGTTCGGGGGTGTGGATTGGGGTCGGGGCGGTCAGAGAACGGGGAACAGGGGGCTTGTATGGGGCAGAGGTCCCGGGGGGGCAGTTAGGAGTGGGGGGAGGGTTGGATGGGGCAGCAGGGGCAGTCAGGGGTGGAGGATCCGGGAGTGGTCAGGGGACAGGGAATGGAAGGTTAGATGGGGCAGGAATCCCGGGGGAGCTGTCAGGGGGCGAGAAGTGGGGGGGTTGGATAGGAGGCGAGGGCCAGGCCACTCCTGGCTGTTTGGGGAGACACAGCCTCCCCTAACCGGCCCTCCATACAATTTTGGAAACCCGATGTGGCCCTCAGGCCAAAAAGTTTGCCCACTCCTGCTGTAAACTAAATTCTCGCATTCTTGGGAATGTTTTAATTACCGATAAATTCTAGGACTTGTTTCTAGGACCTTGCAGTCTTTGCTGTGTTCTGACTGTGCTGTGGGGGATGGTAGTAGGCAATGGCGGGGATAGCTGTCCCGGTGATGGTAATGCTAATGACTTTTTGCATACAGGGGGTACCACTGGGTGAGGAACACTGTTTCTCTGCTGCTGAGCAGTTCTTCCCTGCAGCCTCCACACATGCACTTACTTCCTGAGTCTGTTAGTTTATGTCTGAATTATGTCCTTGTCCCACAGACTGCAGCTCACTTTCCATTAAGCAGCTTGTTTTTAAAAGGGAAATTATGACAGCATAATATGCTACTGAATTGACCCAGAGGTGGGGGGGTCTCAGGATGGCAGAGGTTTGGGAGTGTTCCAGAGAGAGAACTTCTCCCCTGCACACAGTCTTGAAACTGCTGCAACCTAGTAGTTCCTTCTCAAGTTCATAGGCAAAGGGTGCGTGTAGTTTTTGCACAAACACTTATAGCACAAGGCAGATTTCAGACTGGGGGGAATATGACGGCCTAGAAATAGAAGTGGTGGGTGGTAGCCTGACAAAGAAGAGCTCTGTTTAGCTCGAAAGCTTGTCTCTCTCACCAGCAGAAGTTGATCCAATAAAAAATTTTACCTCACCCACCTTGTCTCTCTGAAACCCACCTAAAGTCATCTCTAGGTTTGACACTAAGTGGGCAACAGCCCCTCATGACCAAGATCTTTTGTGCTTGAGCAAGTGTATCTTCCTTGATAAGCCCAAGAGCCATTACGTCAATTAACCTGTCACATTTTGTCCTGCATCATTTCACAGGTGTTTATATTCCAAGCTCTATTTAATGACGGTATGTCTCCGTTCTGTGGTATGGAAAGTGACCAGAATATAAAGTTGGGGAGCTGTCTAAGTCTATAAGCTGGGCCACTTCCTCAACCCATTTATAATTGTTGTGTTTGTTTCTGAAAACGATTCAAAAACTGTAAAATAGCAAAGTGTGTGTGAGAGAGAATTGGGATGATTCTATTGTCCGTCATTAAATTAAGAGAATTGTTAACTGTTCAGCTTGTATGTTTTATTAAAAAAATTAGCTCAAAAGTATTGATTGTGTTCTATTTTACTTCTGAAGAGGTGATTGTGTACATTCCATAAGGAACTGTGGAAGTATTCTGAAAGGAAAACTGCAGGGATTGGTTCTTTTTGCTAAATAAATCTGTATTAAAACATGAATATCCACAACACTCTCTAGAAATAATCATCATCATTTTAACATCTTCACAACTGTTAATGGTGCTGGTGTCTTTCAGTGGGAGCTTTTACTCTGGACAAACTCTTCCCATATACCCCTCCAGAGAGGGTAGATTTGCCATTATTTGACAGTACTATTGAAGGTTTGGGGAGGGGAGGTTTCGGGGTGGGGGGGGCAGGGAGGAAGGATAACTTCCCTTTTACTCAATGGTTTAATTGTAATGCTATGGATGTGTCAGAATTCATCGCTTCCCACTTTGCTGGGAGTGGTCACTCTTTGCAGCATTAAGGGTTATGTGCTCAGGAGATAATTTGGGAGACCTTTGAAATGACCCACCTGAATAAAAGAAGGGGACTTCCTTACAAACAAGGAGGCTGCAAACATGAAGGGTCTGGATCTTGGGAGAAGGGCAGGTGGATAAGCTATCTTGACAGTGGCATTCTTTGCAATGGCAGCTTCTTATTTCCTCTCTGTTCAGAGACACTGCCATGTGTTTGTTAAAATACATTGCATGCTGCAAAATTATCGAAATGATGGGGGGGGCACCTTGTCATGTGTATAGGAGGACAAAGTGGGATGGTTACCCAGCCAATTGTGCAAGTCTCAGGGATACATTTTTAGCCTCACTGACCCTGTAAATGATTTGTCAGCTCAGACTCTTGCCCACTTCAGAGCTCTGCTATCTGATTACAGGACATGCCGATTAAGTCCCCAGCGTTCTGAACTGCTGCTTTCCTGCTGTCTCCAGCTCTTACACTGAGCCCCCCGTTGTACCTTCACTAGTATTACTTTAACTTGCTTTACTGCAGCAACTATCTTTCTAACTGCATTTAATATTCAGCTCAACGGTCAGCTCTTCGAACCCTGGATGCCTAAATTAGGCTCCTAAATCCATATGAAAATAAAAGTGGCCTTATTTTCAAAGGTTCTCAGGACCTGCAACTCCCATTTCTTTCCGTTCAGGGGTGAGCGTTAAAGCAGGCCACTTGTGTTAAGGTGCCCAAGTATGGATTTAGGAGGCTTACTTTTAGGCATTTGGGTTTGAAAATACTGACCTGAGCTTTATGACGACAGATTATTCTATCAAATGAGGTCACTCTGTGGATGCTTGTGCGGATGCAGTATGGAAGCAGAGTCTGTTATGCCGTAATAGACCTCTATAAGAATGCCGTTTGCTTGGAAGCATCCCACAGTGGTTTATCGGCCGCACAGAAATCTACTCATCCACCAATGAAATACAGCCTCGTCCGCAGTGAAGAATCACCGCGGTTGTAAACTACAACCGTGTAGGTCAAGAGGTGAAAAGTGGTGGGCTGATTCAGGGAGGCAGATTGTAATGATCTGAGCTGGAATTGAGGCAGGACAAAGGTAAGTATTCCAGTTTTCTTGGAATTAGTTTTAAAGGCTCACGGATTTTCAATTTATCGGAACAGCTGCAGGGCTTATTTTTTTTCAAAATCAAACAGTAGCTTCCACTTCTACAGGACGGATGTTTCATTTTCCTGCTGTCACGTAGATTCTTCCTTGCAGTAAAAGCAGGGGTAGGGGGGAGAAACAAAGACAAAAACTGCACTGTCCAGTGCCTATAGCAGATGCTATGTGAGGTGGAACCTGGGAAAAGCTAAGTTGGCTGCACTGTCTTGCTGAGGAGCTGCGAAGAGCAGAGCAAAGACCATCGAGAAGTTCGAACCGTACTGACAGACAATGGGAGCCCAAGAAAGTTGTTGTGGCAAAAAAAAAACAAAAAACCTTCCCCCAAGCCCAGCAATAACTGCATCTCTCCGCTGGAAGCTGCACGGTCTTGAGCTAAACACCTGCAGCTCCCTTCACATGAGCATTTAAGCCACTAAAAAAATCCAGCTCCCAGAAACCAGTCTGCAAACATACCTGGGTAGGGAGGAGGAGGAGGATCTTTATGCTGCATTCCACCTTCCCTCTCTGTCCCCCCCCTCATTGCAATCTGTCTGAGAGCAAGGTTAGCTAGGACAGTGTAGATTCACATTTGATGTTAGTGGGGCTTTTAGCCTCGCACCACACTTGTGTGCAAGTCCACGTACCTCACAAGCAATAAAGTGAAGATGCTTCAGGTACTCAGAGCGTTCCCACTCCCCTCTCTGTGAGTTGCTCACTTAACCCACTCTGGGAGGTCAGTCAGTATTTATTGTTCCTGTTGTTACAGTTGACTAAATGGAGGTGCAGAGAAGCTGTGAGTTACCCAAGTTCTTGCACAGTCTTCCTCGGCAAAGCTGGGAATAGAACCCAGGCATCCCAGCCCTGTGTCTTAGCAACATGGCCATCCTTTTCTTAAGTGCCATTTTCCTGGAGCACTGGAAAGCCCCAGGACTGTCGTGGTTATCCGTGTGAGCATGACTTGGCCTGCCCTTGTTTGAAGCGGTTTAAAATCGTTCCCAGTGCGCTCAGTGTAATTGTAGTTTGAGGTAAACTGCTGGTAAGCGGTCCCGTGTCTGCTGATCTTCAGGATTCCAGTGTCTGCCAGGATCTCGTAGCTGCTGCTTCCATGGCAACTTGTGGTTTTCGTTAAGGGGTGACAGCAACAATTGAGGCAATTAGCTGAAATGGAGTGGTGGGGATGGTGGCCAGGGCATTACACACCTGAGGAAACACAGCACAGCCCTGATGGATGTTCGCAGCAGAAATCCTGGCAATACTGCAAGGCTGCCTGCTCGCTGTCTTCGTTTTCTGGAGATGGTTGCAGCAATTCTCCAAATTTATCCCTGAATGCCTTGATTGTCTGTTTACTTGGAGAAAGACGGAATGCTTTGTTAACTCCTTCCTCTCCAGACTGGAGTGACAGCTCTGCAATCCTTTCTATCCCACCTTGGGAGATGGCCACGACGTGGGATTACTATACTTCTACAGTATCTGTGCAAGGCCAAGCAGTGGAGATTAAAGTTTTGTCCACACAACAGGCACCAGTGATGCAGGCTTCCTTTTTCACTGTCCCCTGTCGCTGCAAGGAAGCTCGGTCCCTGTGGCCCATTCACTTAGCCTCTTTGCTGAAACTCGTAACACAAAGAGTTGCGGGTTTGTTTGTTTTTTGGAGGCCATTTGTCCATGAAGAGCTGGCCTGAGACTCCAGCAACTCATTTCACATGACACAATGAACAGCTATAGGATGGTAATAATTTTCAATCATCATCAGTCACTGTGTGATACAAGGCATAAAAATGAAAGGCTTCATACATCATCCCCAGTCTTCTGAGCCACACAGTTCCCCAGTCATTCTCTATGTACATATATGAAATGATAACCTGGCACTCATGGCTCTGAAATGAGTTCAATCATAAAGGAATGAATCAGAGCTTGTATGGAGACTGCCACTTATGGGGAGGTATTCTGTTATGAACTGGTACAGAAGAACCAGTAATGCTGTTTCTTGAATTGGAATCTTCTAATCCACTTTGTCATTTGCTGGGCTGGTGCATTAGTTGGAATATAGAGCAGTGATGCATGTCCTGCCCACTCCTTTTGCACCTCTTCTCCTCTGGGCTAATATAGTTCAGCTTTTATATGGACAAAGGTCAGTTCAAGTCCCAAATGTAGGTTTGGTTTAAAACCAAGCTTTTCCAAAACCAAACATCACTGGAAATGTTTCCATAGTGCTGTTTGTATAACTATGGAAACAGTTTCATTTGCAGGAATAATTTTCTCTTGCATGTTTGTGGCATCCAAAATGGTGCACCAGTCTACTAAAGTATGCATAGAACTGTACACAAATGTGAACGTGACTAGATGGTTTTAATTGCACAAGGGGAGTGTAGTGCAAAAAGTAAGCAAAACTGTCAAACAAATAATTAAAAATGGGAAGAATTCTAAAGATTAACACTTGTAAATAAATAAATAATCCTTCTTTTAAAGACAGAAAGCATAGATTTGAACCTTACAGCATCTCTTTAATTTTTGTATGTTTGGTTACTTTGTCATTTTGTTGTATTTTATTTTCAGTGAAGAATGATGCTTTTGAGAGTGTAAATCTGCAAACTTCTGTTGTTGTTGTTGTTGTTGTTTGTTGATGACTGTAATGCACCCAGAGGTGTGACGGGGGACTCTCAAAACAGCTAGACAAGAATGCTGCCCGAAAAACATACAACCAGAAACCCAATCCTGAAATCAGATCAATGTGGGGAGATCCTTGAGCTTCCACTGAGCACCCTTGAAGTCAATGGGCCTCCAGCATGAATGCAAGGCTCCACCAAGTAGATCTAACGGTAGGAGTGGAGCCTGAAACTTGGACGAGATACAAATGAGGGAGAAAACAAACAGGAGGATGGAGAAGGGAAAGCCAGGCTTCCATAAATATAATCAGATGGTGAATGAAGACTTGTGTTGGTGCGCAAAGGTATTTTTTGGCTGAATGGCTAGTTCACTTCTTGATAGATTTTTGACTGAAGTTATGCTTCATGAGGGATTGGACTGAGGAGTGAATTGGAATTTTCTGTTGGTTCTAATGGAGACACAAGGAGCGTGAGGCATAAGCACTTTCATGAGAAGCAATGGGTTCCAGGAGCATTCAGCTGGGTGGTAAAAATCTGCTTCCTGCCACACCCCCACTTGCACTTTATTTTTGTTGAGGTTCAGACCCTTGGTCACGGGCTTCAATGTGACCAATAAAATGTCAAAGTATGGAACCAGTGTGCAGGTGCCCCTTTTGACCCATGCATGATGGACACCCGCACAACTGTCATCACTTAGCATCTCACTCTTACCTGCTCATGTGGTGCACACCTGTGGCCACTTGGCAATGAACCTGAACCGCTCAGATCAAAGGCTCCTTTGTTCCCTCGTGTGTGTGTTTATTTTTGACCCACCTTTCATATAGCTGTGAGCTGTTTTACTCATGAATATACTTATATTTCACAGCTGGTTTACTCTATTTTCTAGGTAATTTTTTAAACTATCGAGAGTTTTGTGACTGTATATTACTGGAATTATGGGCCAGATCCTCAGTGTATTTCCATTGAAGTCAGTGCTGATTCACACCAACTGAGGACCTGGCCCTATAATTTTACCCTTGCTGAGTGTATCCAGGCCACTTTATACAGGTTAGAAAAAAAGCTCTAAATGTAAAAGAATTGAAAAGTGAAGTCCAGGAAGAAAGCAGCAAAAGGAGTAAACTACTAGGTGTGAGCGTCTGTCTTTGTCTCGTCATTGTTACAAATAGTCTGAACATTTATGCAGTTGAGACGGGGAAGTGGAAGATCTTTTACAAGTAATAAACTCATATTTGTCTCAGATTAAATGCAACACCTTAACACATGGACGCCATATGGCCATAAACAGATGCAGCTTTCATGTATTTTGCCTTTTTCCTCAAAGGTGCAGGTTGTGATTGGTCCATATTATTAAAGATTAGTCGCCTGCTTTTAAAAAAGAAAGAGGAAAAGAACCCAAAGCTGTTTGGACTAGTAGCATTTTTGAAAAAATTGTTTTTCATTTGCATGTTTAGTACACTAACACAGAGAGAGACGGAGAAAGAGAGGTCGAACTTGGCAAAAGAGAAGGGATGTTACCCTTGGTGTCCTCGCCAAATCCCCATGCGGGAAATTACATTCTCCCTCCCTAAATTCCTCTTGGAGTTTCAGTTGGAAACTAGCCTCTGCCACAAAGGTTGGTTGTGGGGAGGTGCTGTGGTCTAATCCACCTCCGCCACGGCCTCAGACAGGTGCTGAGCAGGGTATCCAACATCCCCAGCTGTAAAACAATACTTCCTAGTTCTTATGGATGTGGTGCCATTATCTGTTTGTACAGTGCTCTGAATATGTGAAAGCCCAGGCTAAATATTGCTACGTATAAGCTCCATTATTGTAGGTTTAATTTTAAAAATGGTATCATTAGCCCTATTCAGACAGCTCAGCAAAGGGCCCAGCCTTCCACGTCAACCTTCAAACGAAGAGCAAATTTTTATGCTGATTGTGTAAACCCCTGAAAACAGGAAATACTGAAACTGGGTTTAAGCCGCCAACAAACAAGGCTTTGCCAGCATGTGGAGAATCTGACATCTAGTGCTTGAGGGCCAGAGGAATTTTTCTCTTACAAGTGATCCAATCCATGGAGAGGAATAGACAAGGGTTACACAGAATTTTATTGTTAGTTACACGGTGCCTTGTGAGAAGGAAAACAGTTATGCTATGTCTGAGCTAATGTGACACTTGGCAGCTCACTGAAGGCAAAACAAGAGACCCCTGTGCAGGCACGACAGTTTGAGTGCGTCTCAGCTCCGCATGGGCCCAAAGGGCAAAGTTCAGATCCCGATCCAAGCGTTATCAGAGTTTGGAGCTAGTCGGGAATGCAGAGGTTTGGGCTAATCCCAGTTACTGGCTGCTGGTGGCGAACCTGATGAGTTTGCAAGATTAGTCTGTAGATTCTCAGCGTAAAAATATGGCTGCAGCTAGAGGTGATTCCCCAAAGGAAAGCAACAGAAGATTTCCCCACAGAGCACTAATTTCCTTCACTCAGAGCTGAGGCAGTGGAGAAGGTGTGAAAAAGCAGAGCAAAGGGACCAACAGGAGACAAAACCTGTTCCATAGCCTCTAGTCTCGGCCTCGTCCTGCCCTTGAGAAGCTGCAAACTGGGGATCCACTCAAGCTGGTACTAGCAGCCCCTCTGGTGTGGGAAGAGCTAATGCTGATTGAAGGGCATTGCTAAGGGAGAGACTGAACCTTGTCTGATCATCATCAAGCCCATCTTTGAAACTTGGCAGCGGCTGAGAGTGCAAGGGACCCTGAGTGGTAAGGCCCAGCAGGCTCCCACTGGACTCTTAGCCACCTGTGACATGGGGAAAGGGGATGTGGTTGGTGAGTTTTGAATACCTGATACATGGGACAAAGTTGCCCTCTCAGAGGCTAATTCCCAGTACACTCATGTTTCCCCTTTGTCCCTCAGAAACCCGGAGTCACTATATCTGAGCTATTATAGCCAATGGCCTATTGAAATGCAGTGTGGTCTACTGGTTAGTATAGGACTGAGGAGTTTTATTCTTGGATTTTATTCCCGCTGCTGCTGCTGACTTGTGGGACCTTTGACAAATCACTTCGCTTTTCCATGCCTCTGTTTCCCCATTTGTGAAGTGGGGTGTATTATCAGATGGCTTCATTCATTACTATTTGGGAAGTGTTCTGAGACCGTAAAGTGAAGGAGCTGGAGAAGCGCCAGGTATTATTTATTGCTTTAGAGGGTTTGATCTCCCCCAGCAGAAATAGTTCCTGATACTATGCAGTGGGAATAGTACCACCCGCTTACCTCTCTGATCATGCTCTCCAGTTCACCTACTACCAGCCACATTAAAGTGCACTCTTTTTGTAGGTGCGAAAAGCACTCACTAGCTTTAAGTTTGCCTGTGGGGTATTGCCAGGGCTGGGTTTTGGCTGCTAACAATCTCTTTGTGTGGGGGTCGAGGCAGCAGTCCTGTGAGCTGCCACCTGTTGTTAATCTAGCCCCGGCTAATCCATTCTGCACTGTGTCAGCAGTTCAAAAGGGCACTGTTAGAATTTTTTGCCAACTTCAATTAATGTGAGATTTCGGAGGCCCCCTCTGATCGCATTTCATCTGTCATGAAGTCAGGAACAAAATAGACAGATTCCAGTTGGGAGGAGAGAAGAGAAGGAGTTTATTGCAAACAATAACAACAACAACAGTTGGGTCTCCTCAGACAGGGCTGTGAGTAATTCAGTTCATTTTGACTCCTTTAAAAAAACATTGGCACCTAGATATTCCAACCCCTCCCACCTCACCAAAAAAAAAAAAAAAAAAAAAGTTCGAAGTGCAATAACTTACTCCCAAAACCATTCAAAAAGAACCAAGATGCAAAGCGGTTTGTTCTTTTTTTAATATTACACTGTAACAAACTCGTAATACATGTCTGTATAGGCAGTAAAATTGTATGGCACAAACCTCACATTGCAATATCTTTTCATGATTTTTTAGTCATTTTTTCCTGAACTTTTTTTTTTAATTTTATTTTAATATATTCTACCCCAGGCTGTTAAGCTAAAGAAAAAAAGTTGCGTTTATACAAGGTTACAATATTTTACAGCAAGGCCAATAATATTGATTGAGGTTTGTTTTCTTTCTTTCTCCTTCTCTCCCATTCTCTCTTTCAAACACTGCACACCTAAACTGATATATTATTATACATTGAAAACTGTCCTTCAAAATCAGTAGTATAAAAGTCCTAGCTCTATCTATGGATCTAGCTATGTGGGATTGGGTGGGTAATCATGTTACCAGCAAAGAGTTACTAGGGTATAAGGTCAATCTTTCACCGCCCTGCAGTACCATCAGCAGAGTTGAAACTGGCTGAATGAGTTTCAGGCTGATTCTGCCCCAGTTCCCATTTGGGTTTAATCCTTGATTCAATCTGTTTGCTTTTCGCTATGTCAGTCAGAACAGCAAAATAAACACAGTCCTGCACGGCCGTTTGATTATTTTTGCAGCCCTTTCCAGGAAACTACCTTTTCGCCTTTGTTTGTTTTTAGAGTGTTTTACAACATACTGCGATGTCTGGGTGTATGCTGTCAAAAAGGAACACATGGAAAAGACCCCCCCACCCCGGCACAGACACGCTCTCCACTGTATGTACACATCTGTACAATGCACACTATCCAGATACACACTGACCACATACAGATACCGTGGTATGTACACACAGCACACATTGCGTATGCATACGTGCAGGGCATTCATGCTTTACATACTGTACATATACAGTATGCATACAATGCACACCCCTCCCACGCATGTCTTGGAACATATGGACATAGTTACACATGGATACACACACACACACACACACACACACACTTTTCTCTCTTGTGTTTTATTATCTAGACACGACCGGCCAGACTCTAGCTCTAGGACAACAGGTCAAGCAAATTCTCCTTTGACTTGACATTTCTGCCTGCCGTTCCAGGGGACTAGCAATACAAGAGCCTGAGAGATGAGTCTCTGAATTCATAGCACATTTTTAAAGGAAACAACACAAGCACAGCAGCTGGCTTAAGGGCCTATGAGGAGCTTGGCCAAGAGGAGTTTTGGAACCTGCTGGGTGGAGGGAAGCATGTCCTCTTGCCTCAGCACTCACCTATGCACACAGCCCAGGGGTCTCTTAAGATGCTTGTTCTGCAGCCGCGGAGTGGCGTTTCATACCCTTTCAGAGACTGGAAAAGTCCATGTGACAGAGCTGGAGCAAATGCATCTCCATGCCCTCTAGAGTGGGATTAGGGTAAAGCGCAGTGGTTCTTGAAGTGTGGTCTGTGGCAGCCCTGGTGACTGGCAGAGGACAGCAGTGCGCAAGCCAAGCAGTGGGGGGACGGGACTGGGGACCAAGGGTAATGAGTAAACGTTTGCAAGTTGTTACAGAAGCGTTTCTACTTCCAACACAGGTGTTCTGCCAGGCACCTGGGTCGCGATCTACACTCTGCTGCTTGTAAAACCAGCTCTGAAAACCAGGCTGCTGTTGCTCTCAGTTTTGCCCATTCCCATTTCCGAACCCCAATGTCCTCCCCCTCTTGTGTTTCTAATGATGGTGGAGCAAGGTGGTGGCTGCTGTTTACATCCCTCTTGGTGGCATGGCTGTATGGCCGCAGTCGCTGCTGTTCAGGGGAAAGTTTTGTAAATCGACTGCCTCTGGATACTAGCAGCAGGCACAGGGGACAGCAAACCCCCATTGCGGGCACTGGGCCGAGGCCCCAAGAGGGAGATGCTTCTCCTGCTCACTATCCACAGCTGTTGAAAATCCCCTCACCAGGTATTCTTGTTGTTAGTGCTGTTCCTGTAGCAGCTAGCCATTTCAGTCATGGGCCAGGGCTCTAGGATACGAGGAGCTGTGCAAACACAGACCAAAAAGCCAGTCCCTTCCCCAAAGAGCTCACTTGTGGGCTGGTGCCTTGTGTCTCGTGAACTATGGCAGGTGTGTTGTCCTTTCTAAAGGCATGGCCAGAGCAAAATCATCACAATGGCAAATTATAGTGCGGAGAAAAGCCCAGGATAAAGGACGTATTGACAGCATCATAAAGAGAATAAACGTGAAGCTAAAGGTGCCATCCTGGCACCTCAATGCAGAGGAGGCGTGAAGACTCAGCAGTGCCATTACAATAATTAGGAAAGCAGAGTAATCTGCAGCTGGGCTAAAGGAAGCACTCGATTTTAAAATATTTGTTTTTCTAGTTAATTTAACAGTTGGGTAAAAACAAATTCTTAAATTAACTAAAAATATTGCTTCAGCGTAGCGCATAGACGCCTCTTTGCCTAGCTGCGAAAGTGATTTCTGATGTTTTCAAATGTCCGCCCTCATTCTTTCAGCCTTACTTTGGGGCATCAACACTGGGGCCCTGTGCAGAAGTGACACGCCGATGGCAGCTGCCGTTGAGCTCGCCAGACTGAAACAGTGGCAGGTATTGCTTAACTAACGCGCGAACACTTCATTTGGGATGCTGTGTCACATAGTCACTGTGTTTCCCTAGCTGAGGTCACAGAGCTGGGCACTATTGGTTGTTTTCAACAATGACTCTAAAGAATATGTTGGGTAAGGATTTTAGGGTAAGTGAAATTTGGGGCTGAACCACCCTGCTAGTGTCATGTCTCTGCTATATGGAAAGAGTGGACAGTGCTCAGTCCCCTGCTGGATCGGGCCCAGTCCTACCTTGTGCTCCTCTAAAACTGCCTCCCTTATAACTGTTGAGATAACTCCCCCTAACAGCCCCACTCTCCCCCTCCCCCCGGGAATATTTGTCTCTCACTAGAAATGTAGCTAAGAGCAGCTCGCCTCATGTGTCCCCACTCTGCGTGTAGTGCACGGGCGCTGCCTCCCGCTGGGGCTGTTTGTAGTTCCCCTATGAGAGGCAGCTTCTGCCTGACATATAAGTGAGGGAGCATGTTTGTTGCACTCTGCAGCCTTCAGCAGTAAATCATCGGCTAAGGCAGATACGTCCTGGGAACTGTCCCTACTTAGCCCAGGACCACCTCACTTTCAGTGACAGATGTGAGTCCGTTTCAGGGGAGGGGAGGTGAGGGGAAGGGCATATGTTGGGCTAATGGGGGAGGAGAAGAACTGTACCATGTTCCCTTCACCCCCATGTCCCCCCCCCCAACATCAAATTCCAGCTGAAATTTACAGGATAGGTTTGTTGTCCCCCCCCAAATCTAGCATCTCTTTAGCAAACTGCGTGAGATCAGGGGCATGTAGGAGAACACTGCTCCTTTTCCAAGGCCGGGGCTCTGCGGAGCCCCAGCTGGTATGGGGAGGATAGTGTAGTCAACAGTCCCTCCAACAGCTGCTTAGTTCAGGCCGCATGGATTTAGAGAGCCTGTTGGTGACATTAAGTAGCTGAGAGCTAGGGAGCCAGAGTGAACCACCGGGTCTGAATTTGTCCAACAGATTCAGTAAGGGATCCTCTTTATAGTCATCCCAGCTGGGTCCTGTCTCTTTTTCTCTCTACAGGGCAGTGGGTGGCAGAAGCACTTTTCAAATCACAGAGGGCTGCTCAGTCTGGCTGAGGGGGTTTGGAGTGGGCACTAGATCTGCCCCAGCATCACACTGGGGGCTTGGCTGTTAGATTTCTGCTTAAATAAGGTTATTTTAAAAGGTTTTTTTGTAAAACCAAGTAGCAATGGGCGGAGGAAATGAAAACAACAATCAACGCAAGCCGGCTCTAGGGCAGGAGAAACGGAGGGTGAAAGTGACCAGACCAGCAATGTTGATGATGCAGAGTGAGGGGCGAAAACTAAATGAGCTGCAACAGTGGGGAAAAGTCAGTTTGGGCCCCAGTCCTTCCACTGGAGCCTCTGGCTCTGCACAAGCCCTTGGAGCCATCTACCTGGATTCTACTCCACGCTCTGGACCTTTAGAGGTTAAAAAATCCTTTCCATTTTTATTAGAGAAAGGAGCTTTTACTGACACTAGGTGCGGGGGAGGGGAGGGGTTGTATTGTTTTTTTGTGGAAGAGGGAGTTAAAATGTGTGTGTTTGTTTTTTAACCTCGGCGTTATCTCTTTAAAACATACATGAAAACTGGAGAAACTTTCAAGAAGGGCTTAAGTTCTCCCCTGTGACTCTGTCTGATGTGGTAGGCAGCCTTGTTTCAGCAAGTTGAAAACGCACGCAGGGACCATGTGCCTAATCCAGCAGTTCTCAAACTGTGGGGTGAGACCTCAAAGTGGGTTGTGACCCTGTTCTAATGGGGTCACCAGGGCTGCATTAGACTTGCTCCCCACCCAAGGCTGAAGCCCTTAGGCTTTGGCGGCCCCCGCGGCGGTGGGGCTCAGGCAGGCTCAAGCTTCAGTCCCCACTCCTGGGGTTGTGTAGTAATTTTTGTTGTCAGAAGGGGGTTGCAATGAAGTTTGAGAACTGCTGGCTGATCATTAAGCTAATCTTCCACCCTGAGGCACAACTCCTGTTCATCCTTGGCTGACATAGACTCATTATTACACAGGGACTTCTGGATACGTGCATGACACCTCCCTCACTGAGTGTGGGGGAAAGCTTCACTTAGAATTCTACTGACCCCAAAGACTTTTGAGGAAAAAAGAGACAGAAGTATTAGTTTCACTTAGTCTAATAAATACATGTGAATGTTAGATCTAATATAGGTGTATTATTTATATAGGGCACAGCAGTGTGCTAGGCAGTACATAAATAATAATATATACACATAGCCAGAAACCTGAATTTTGGAAGTAGTTTCTTTGGAGACAGTCCAACCATTATGAAACAAGACTCTGAAAAGAACCCTTAATACTCCCAAATGAACTGACTTCCTAGCACCCAGAGACAAGGAGTGGCAGTGTCTTTCATTGGACCAGCTTCTGTTGGGGGGAGAGAGACTTGTCTCTCCCCCCAACAGAAGTTGGTCTAATGAAAGAACCTCACCCACGTTGTCTCTCTAATAGCCTGGGACCGACATGTCTACAACAACACTCCCTGTTGCCCCTAACATGCTGGGCCAAGTTCATCCTGATTTAATACTCCGGAAGTTACTGGACTTGCACGTGGGATGAAATGAGCCTCCGTGTCACAGGGGATAGCCAGGTCCACCATAGCTCTTGTGACAAAGAGAGAGATGAAGCTATGATGCAGCTTCTCTTTCTCATGAGCCAAGGTGCCAAAACCAGCTGCCCCTAGCCAATGGTGTTTAACATCATCTCTTGAGGCATGTGCATGTGTTACATACACTGCCAGAACTGCCCCGTGCTGTTTCTAGTGCTGCTTCAAGCATCCATGGCTTTAAGCAATGGTGCAATGGGAGCTTCTGAGACTATCCCTGGCTCAATGGAAAGGTTGGGAAGAACTTGGCCTTGCAGGGGAAAACTCGTCCAACCGTTTACAGTTTAACTTTGAATAGTTAATGCAGCCCCAGGTAACAGGAAACAAATAGGAACCACAGAGAGAAATCAAGAAGTGCCATTGACTCAAAGGACACAGAGAGCCCAGGGAGGTTCTGCCCATCTGCACCCCGCTGACCAGCATTTCAGAGGACGCACACTGGAGGCCACGGCCCCGCGACTGCACGCTGTTCCGTAGAGGATGGTGGTGAAGTGACAAGGCATCATTCCGTACATACGGACGTCAGGACAGCGGCTGCACGTGCGTGGGGGATTCCCTCACACATGCAAGCCAACAAGCAGGGGGCGCATGCTAGCGCTTGAGTTGTGATTCAAGGGAACCTCCCTTCTGCTACGAAGACCAACAGACCCATGCTGGGCAGGGCCCACATAGCAGCTGCACTTATACAGTTGCTAGCTGTAGGTAGATGCCAGTAACTGCTGACCCAATAAACACCTCTTAAAAGAGATGGAAGATTAAAGGCCTGCCATTCCCTCCCTGCTGTGGACCTGTGCTTACAAACCAATTAATGCCAGCTATGTCCTAGACGGGGCGAAGGAACCTTAGCTTACTGGGTGCTAATCCCCCTCTGAGCACCTAAGAGGCAGAGAAGCTGCTATCTCCCTTAGTGAGCCTGAATGGAGGTGAGTGAAGTAGGGTGTAGCTGATTGTCTTAGCCTGTAACTTCAAGCTTTTCCAGCAATGGTGGTTCTTAGCTCTGTAGGGAAAGACATGCCATCCCTTTCCCCATCCTTCCTTAGCGTCTCTGCAAGTCCTTGCTTCAGCTAAGCTTGTGCAACACAGAGAGGAACCAGGGCAGGAGTCAATGAGGGTAATTTCTCTTTCTTTTGGACCAAAATTCTCCCCCCAGCTCTATTGCAAACTCAAATCGCTAGTTGTGACTCCTGCTAAGAGGCCAAGAGTGATGGCCCTGCTGCCCCCTCCCCCCCACCGCCAGGAGGTGCCTCCTTGCTGGTGCCAGGCATCACCCCCCACACTTGTTGCCTGTATGGGACAGAATAAAATGGATTAGAAATGACACTTCAACACACGGGTGGAGGGAGGGGGAAATCAACTGAAAATGATGGGCGGTTGATTGGAAAGTCCGCTCTGGCATGGGGAGAAAAATGCCCTGGTCATTGGCAAACGCAAGCATGACAGTGAAAGGGAAACGCCACCTGTTAGAAGAAAACACAAGTCTAGCTGGGATAGGAGCGATTCCGCCACTTCCTCTTATCCTGCTTGAGCACAGGAAGCTGGGAGCTCCCTGTGTGTACGTTTGAAACACTCCACTTACGGTAAGGTACGTGTTCGCTGTAGCTAAAAGTGCTGCATTCGGCTCCCCAAGGAGGCAATGGCTATCTTGAGTCCAAGTGGATGGTGGGTTTTTTTGGTTGTCCCCGTTTGCTCTGTCAGTGTCTTGAGGGCGTTGGCTGCAGCCCTGTCATGTCGCCCAGGAGATGGCAGCACTGTGCTCCTTTGCCTTCATCCTCAGGGCCGCAATGCTGGAGGTTTTGCGGTCAGGCTCGCCGCTCAGCTCGTAGCCATTGATGCCCGGGCTGATCCCAGCGGTGCCAAAGAGGCTGCCCATGTGAGTCTGTCCCACGTGGCTGCCAGGGCCGGAGACACTCAGGAACTCGGAGACACCACCAGCTGCATGGGGGTGTCCGTGGGGGGACATGCAGGAGGGTACTGTGTCACAGGGGACCACGCAGGCGGGCACGGGGGAGGCAGTGCCATTGTTGCCAATCCAGGATGGGTTCTGGATCTGAGGGAGGAAAAGGAACCACAGTGTTAGCTCCTGGGCAGCCCTGGAGATGGAAGAACTGGTACAGCACAGGGAGGAACAGTCCTGGCTTCTGTTGCCCCCATGGGCCTCCACCCTGACCCACAGGGGCCCCCTCTAGAGGGGAGAGGGACAGTCAGGGTCTGTGGCCCGTCAGTCCTCAGTCTCCCAGCTGAGACCATTAGCAAGGGGGCCAGCTAATGCAAGCTGTGCTGTGGACACCTGGCCACCAGAAACTGGACTGAAAACCATCAGCCCATTTCACAAGGGCCCCAAACAGCCATTGCATGAGAACAACTTGCAACCTGGGCCAAGCTGGCCTAGATTTGAATAAAGACCTAGAGGGAAAATATTCTGTGTCTATTTCCAGTCCCCACAGCCCTTCATTTTAAACTCCACTTAATGCAGCTTGACATAATATACTGGGTACAGCCAGGAAATTGCTCCCATGACCCCGTATACACTGAGCACCTGCTGACCATTGGAATGGGTTAGCTTGAAAGAACATGTGAGCCATGGGAAAGAAAGGGCTAAGAGCACAAGCAAATCGGCAGCCCTCTGGGGTCTGGCAGCTGCTGTTCCTGGGTTGGTTATGAGCACTTGGGACTGTCAATCCTGCTGGCCAGGTAATAGGGTTGAAAGAAGGCCTGTTAGCCACGAACTTGGTGTAGGTAACCCCCGAGCAAGGGAAAGGTGTAAGAGCAGAGGGGGAGAATTCTTAAATGTGTGTGGGGAGTAAATCCAGTTCTGTGTTAAGGAACATTTTCCAGAGACATTGGGTGGGCGTGTCTGGATTCATACAGAGCATCCCCCAGCCAGGAGACTCATGAGTGAAGGAGTGAGTGCTATATTAGCCCCAAAACCACCTGAGCTGAAGTTGGGCCATGCTGTTTTGCTCAGTGAATAGGGATACTGGCTAATCCCAAGATGCTTTACACCATGGGGATGGGTTCCTGGGTTTGGGGAGAGGCTGCTGAAGAGGAGAGGACAGGGAGCACTGAGTGGTCCTCCTGAAGCACCCAGCCTGCTTCTGGGACATTTCCCTCCTGACCTGGCCTGTGGGAAAGGCTTGCCCCAGATTCTACACTTGCTGGGTCTGCCCTACCCAGGGAAGCAGCAGAGCCCAAGAAGTTAAGCCAGGTACTTCCTGCTGTGGAAGCCAGAAGCAGTCGTGTGCTGAAGGTGTGGCTGCTGAGGGAGCCGAGGCCACTGGGGAGAAGGTGTTAGGGAGCAACACTTCTCAGCTGTCTAAAGTGCAGGCTAAGGAGCTGAGAGGGGCTCCCGTTGTGGTGCTAGGCAGGTGGTTTGCAGGGAGGAGAAGGGAAATGGGACCTGAGTCAACTCTCCTTCCTCCCTTCACCTGAGAAATTTGATGGACACGTCTTCAGGTTAAAATGGCAATATGACATAAGGTCTCAGATCAACAATGAAATGCAGAGGAATCCGCTCTATTGGCATCAAGTCCATTCCTAGCAGGCTGGTTGGTGAAAGTGCTCAGTCAAGTCATCCATGCAACCACGCAGTGTGCACGTCACACCAGGCGTGGCACATGGGTGTGCTAATAATGCTAATTCAGTAGCGGTACTCTTTTATCACCACCTGGATCTTCCCTGGCCTCTTCCATCTTCCGACTTCCACAAAATTTCCTTATGAATTGACTAATGAACTTACCTTAGCTAGGGAGAGAAGCTTCCCTTTTTGTAACATAGGCATGAAAAGATCGAACTGAAGGGGGGAGAGGTTGTGTTCATATGTCCAGAGATTTTTGTTCAAATCAAAGAGAGGGGTCAAATTAACCAGTGAATTGGTTAAGTGGAAGGCTCCGTAGACTTCAGATGATATCTACATAAATCAGGAAGGCTTATCAAGTCAAGGGAAAGAACAATGACATCCTGAGCATTTGCTAGCAGGCTCATAGTTTTCAGAGGATTTCCCAGTGCAACTGACCCCAGTCTCAGAATTGGCTACTATTAGGTGCTATGCACTAGGTTCATCAGACAGCAGATCACTGTGCCTTTACTTATCTGCCAAGGCTTGAGTGCAGGGTATTTACCCTGTAACAAAGAATGACACCACAAATGCCTAAAGCAGCACAAGGAGGTCAGCTCTCTGCCCTGCTTTAGATGTTAGCAAGGTCACTACTTGAGGCCAAGGAAAAGCAGAACCTAGAATGCTAGTTTATGCAGGGAAAAATGTTTGAGGTCATTCTTATGTCCCAGCGGATTGAGAGCACTCTAAAAACAAATCACACAGCCTCCATAGGAGGTACTGTCTGGGGATCCTCAGAGCATCCAGTAGATCTGCAAAGTCCTTTCCCAAAGTGCACTGGGCTCCAGGTGAAACCTGCAATAGGTTCTCTGAGATAGGCTTCTTTGGCTGTTCCACAGTCCTGGGCAGGAATACAGAAAGGCCATCACCAGGATATTACGTTCACCTTTAAGTAAAGGCCCTTACAAGGCACATCTCTTCTTGGGGAATTAATTACTTATTGGTACGACAGATTATGTTTAGAAGTTAAGCAATCCAGACCAGAAATTACTGCTCAAAGCCTGCAGGTCACATTTAGACCCAATGGAAAAGCGAGTGCAGCTTCACTGACGTCAGTGGACTAGAACCCATTCACACTAAATCTGACTGAGAGGCATTGAATCTAGTCGATAGGGCTGCAGACTGGGACTCAGGAGACTGGGGTTCTTCTTCTGCCCTACTGTGTGATGCTGAGCAAGCCATTTCACCCTCTTCGCCTACGTTTACCTGCCCGCCCCCTTTGCCTTCTCTAATTAGACTGCAAGCACTTTAGGTCAGAGCTTGTTTCTTGTTGTATGACTATTCAGTTCCTTGCAATGCCGTTGTAGCTGTATTAGACCTAGGATATTACAGAGATAAGGTGGGGGAAGTAATATATTTTATTGGGCCCACTTCGGTTGGTGAAAAGGAAACTTTTGAGCTACACCAGGCCCTTCTTCAGGTCTGGGAAAGGTACGCAGAGCGTCACAGCTAAATACAAGGAGGAACAGATTGTTTAGCATATTCTACAGCAAAGTGGCTCGTTAATACCCCTGTGGTCACTGGCCAGATTGTTGTAATAAGCCATAAATCCAGTGTTTTTATTAAGCCCGTGCTTTTTAGTGTCTAGCAAAGTTATGAAAAATGTAGGTGCCCATGCTCGTCTTTTGAAGGTAATTTGCAGGTTTCCTTTGAGGACAAGGGTTGAGGGGTCAGATATGGAGTGATCACTTTGTGACAAGTGTGCACCCGTAGGTGTTATGTTGTTTTCATCCTTTATCATTTTTCTATGTGAGTTCATGCAAGAGCATAGTGATGCCCTGGTTTTGCCAATGCAGTTGTTATTGTGGCATTTAGTCCATTGGATGAGGTACACCATGTGTTGTGATAGGCATAAGTAGGACCAATTAATCTTGATAGGTGTGTTGGCGGGGGTGTTGATCATCAAAGCAGTGGAGATATGTCTACAAGTTTTGCATCTATTGTTATAGGAGGGTTTGGTGCTGCATTGAGTTTGTGGGTCCTGGGCTTTGAAGACCTTGCTTCTGATGATGAGTTTGGAGAGGCTGGGGGATTGTTTGAAGGCCAGAAGTGTGGATTAAGGAAAGAGTTCTTTCAGAATGTGGTTCCCATTGAGTATACGTTGTAATTGTTTAATGATGCCCTGCATGGGTTCCAGTGTGGGGTGATAGGTGACAATGAGGGGTGTGCAGTCAGAGGTTGGGTTTTTTTCCGATATGGAAGCAGGTTCTCTTGGGGTATTTGGGTGGCCCATTCCACGATGCGATCTACTTCTCTGGTGGAGTGTCCTTGTTTTAAGGTAGGTATCCTGGACTTTCTCCTTGAAGCATATTCTGTGATATCTGAGGGCCTGTTTGTAGATAACAGATATCTTGGGGCCTTGGGGGTGGTTACTGGATCTGTGAAGGTAAGGATGGTGATCTGTGGGTTTCTTGTATGTAGTTGTCAGTAGGGTTTCATTGCTGAAGCTGATTGTGGTGTCCAGGAAGTTGATGCTGGTGCATGAGTGAGTGTTCGAGAGAGAACTGAATAGATGGATGGTGGAAATCTATGAGGGAGTTTAGGTCTGTCCAGAGGATGACAATATTATTGACTTATCTCAGATATACCATTGATTTCACTGTGCATTTGTCCAGAAATTCTTCCTCAAAGTGGGCCATGAAGAGGTGGGCATATTGGGGAGCCACGCAATGGCTGTTCCCATCGTTTGGGAGTATACAGTTCCTGGCTCAGTTGGGCCCTGACCTTGGTGAGGGCCTCTAAGTACTAGTGTAATACAAATAGGTAATAAAGTGTTTGCAGCACTCCAGTATGCTTGTCGAAGAGATACAGGTGTGGTCAGCATGCAGTCTCTGGGACAGACCATTTCCCATTTGCTTGCCTTAATTTTTGCTTAGCATATGCAGGCTGGTTAGAGAGAGAAAAGGAAACCCCTGCTTGTGCCCCCCACTCCCCAGAAAGCAAAGTCAGATTCAAGTGTCCAGCCATCTGGGATCCTGAATCTTAATAATAAAACAAAATGATACTGCAGAAGAAGAGCAGTGTTTGGCAACGGGAGGCCCTTCCGTGGGGAATAGGTGTGTTGGGCGGGGGGGTAAGATGAAAGAATGCAACAAGAGAAGATCCAGATGGAGCGAGAGTGTGAAGAGCCCAACATTCCTCAGCCCGGCAGCCTCACTGGCTTCTGTTCCACTACTGACCTTTTACCTCCTGCAAAGTACATTTTTTTAGGCTGGGGGAGGAGGTGGTGAGGAGTGAGGGAGGCGATGAAAGTACAAAGGCAGAAGAGAGAGTGTTACAAAGTGTGGTCTAGTGCGTCCTTTGCTTGAAAGATCCTTTGGTGTTTCTCAGCTGTTTAATAAGGGCCTCTTATTCCTTCCAATACAAAGGGGAAGCCAACCAAGGGGAAAGGTCAAGTGCTCTTGGCCTTGATGCAGGAAAGCCTGCTTGCCGTGCTCTCCAGGAAGGCCAACCATGCATCTGACAGCTCAGGGTTGGAGGGGAAATCCCAGCAGCTGAGGGGAGCAAAAGCTCAGCTGTAAAACATCTGACCTGGCAAACCCCAGGATTTCTTGGATCCTGCATGACAAAGACTGGGTGGCTCAAGGGGACATGCTGTGGCCACCAAACCCAACTACCACTGAGAGTTTGAGTCCTTCCCTTGGCAGCCTTCTGAGAACATGGGAGAGGAAGGCTGGGTCACTCTTTAGAGTGCTGGCCTAAGCGTTGGGAGAGGCAGGTTTGATTCTCTGCTCTGCCACAGGCTCCCAGTGTGACCTTGGGCATGTCACTCAGGGTGGGATCCCCAACGGGACTTAGGCGTTGCAATGGTGAGTGTCATGGCAACTTGACAATCACAGGAAGAACACAGGAAGAAAGCCGGAGGTAAGTGCCTAGCCCCCCCATACGATGAATGGGGAAAGATAGGCACCTAAGAATGCAATCCACAAATATCAGCACTAGGTGGGGAGCTGTCTAAGTTAGCCAACGGGAGATGCTAATTCTGCCTCCCCCACCCATGGAAGGCAAGCTGTAAGGAGATGCCTATCTCTGCTTAGAAATCCCTGAAAGGGAACCTGCTGCCTGGAGTCAGGTGGCTTAGGCACCTAAGACATTTCTTGCGGGAACAAGTGACGTGTGCTCCCCACAAAATGGCTCAAGGAGGGGCCCCCACCTTCTAGCCCAGTGGTTAGACCTGTCTCTGGGATGTGCCAGACCCAGGTTCAGTTCCCCCCCTTGCAGGCAGAGAGGGAGAAAGGATTTTAACAGGGGTGTCCCACCTCTCAGGAGTGTGCTCTAACTTCTGAGCTATGGGATAGTCCCACGTGGGGACTCCCTCAATCTATTCTGGTGATAAATAATGAAAGAATGGTTGGAGCAGGGGGACTGGAGCCTGGTCACCTCCCAGATGGGTGCCCCAACACTGGGCTAGGGAGTTATCTTCTCTCTCTCTGTCTGGTCCAATGACTATTTAAGTATTTACCCATAGTGGACCAGTCAGTGGGCCAGAGGGAGACAGAGTGTGAGAATAACTCTGGGCTTTGAATGGGACCTGATCTGGCAGGCAGCCTCTGAGCACACCTATGGATTGGGCCCAGCATGTGACGTAAGTGGCCAAACACCTGTCTTCCCCCGGTTCATGAATTGCTCCACCGCTTAGGTGGGAGATAGGCATACGGGCACTTAGAGGCAAGCAGCAGTGCACATGCTCAGAGTCAGAAACACAAGCCCCAAGGGAATTTTTACCCTGAAAACTTAGTCACTGAGTGAGTTTAGGTACCTAATGGACTTGATGGAAATTTTGTGGATCACAGTGGAGCCAAAATAGGAACTTAAGTGACTAAAACAGGGGCTTAGGTGCCTATTGGGGTTTACTTTTGTGGCTCCTACTCTTAGCCTCTTGGTGCCTTTGTTCCTTATGGGTAAAATGGGGGGTAATAGCATTTTCCTATCTCACAGGGCGTTACGAGGATAAATACATTACCAATTATGAGGTGCTCAGCTGTGCTGAAGGGGGACATACAAGTATCTAGCTAAATGGAGAATCCCTGAGCAGGGTGTTTGGTGTCTCCTCCCCATGAATATATAAGAAGGCTACATCAGGTGATATCACAGAGGGACAAGCTTGTCCTGGGAGATTGAAACAGATGAGAAGCCTGCGCCTAATGACTCCTACTTGATTCATGCAGGGACCAGTGTTAAAAGGGAAGGGACATCTGGGGAATTTGTTAATAGTGACTTTAAAGGTCCAGTCACACCTTTTCTAAACCAATTAAATGTTTTCAGGAGCTAAAATATCCAGGGATCAGAATAGAATATAATTTAAGAACTGAATAGAACAGAATTGGAATGAATGGAGTGTGGCCAATGAATCATTGTCCTTGCTGCTTGGTGTTGGGTTGGTCTTGGTGTCGCCCCTAGGGGAGGCTGAAAAGGACAGCCCTATATTAGGGCATGGGAAATCCAGATCAACCTGCCCACTCTTAAGAGCTGGGGAGAGCTGTGTAATGATAATTATTATCTATGTATTGATTTGCATTACGGCAGCACTTTGGGTTAGAATCCAGGATCAGGAACTAACAGTGCTAGGTGCTGTACAAACACCAAGACCGTCCCTGCCCCAGAGAGCGTGCAATCTAGGTTTCTGACAGGACATGAGAAGCCAACAGGGAAGACAAATGAAGGGGGCAGTGGGAAGAACAAGGTAACAGCAAGCGGAGCAGAATTAGCCCAGTAGACAGTGGCTTCTCTGCACCACTTGCATAGCAGTCATCAGCTGCCAGTGTTTTGTAGGCAGCACCGCAGAGGTAAGTCTGAAAGAGGATGATGTATAGCTCCACACTGTGCTACCCCAGTTTGTGCCTGAGATGCTCACAGGGTCAGTACAGTTTGTCTTTCAGCAGAAGGACCGACTTATTGTGGGAAGCACAAGGGACTATGAGTGTGTCAGGCATCTGTTGCCCAGACACTAGAAGTGACTCTGGTCTTGGCCCACTACCTCCCAGCGGGGCCAGCATTGCCCCAGTGCATCACAATGATGGATAGCCTCAGGGTTAGGGAGGGGGAGACTGAAAGAAGCTGAACAGGGCAGTCAAGAGGCCGGAGTGGGGCGGGCAGGGGACACTCACCTGGGCGTAGTTCTCTGCTCGGGTTAGGAGGGGCAGCTCATAGGCCGTTGAGAAGTGGGTGCGAACCTGCTGCATCTGACCAAAACGCTCTCGCTTCCTCCATTTTGCCCGTCGGTTCTGAAACCAAACCTGAGGGGACAAGCACAGACGGCAGAGATCAGAGAGGATGGGAGCAAGGAGTGAGCTCAAAGCACCTCCAGAGAGAGTGGGGGGTAGAGCTGCCGGAACACCAAACTGGGGAGACTTTTACCAGATAACACCTCTTGTGCTGTACCCAGAGTGCTTTGCAATAGAAGTCCCAAACCTAACTGGGGGCAAGGGACAATTTTCGATTGTAGGCATGTTAACATGATGCCAAGTGCCCACATGCAGTTGCACAAAGGCCCAAATCTCAAAGGTATTTAGGCTCCTAACTTCCGTTGATTTCAATACAATGGAAGTGGGCCCCAAATCCCAGTTCTAGATATCTAGTCACCCACTTGAGCTCCTATATAAGGCACTGCTTGCCCTAGAATTCGGTGAATCAGAGTCTCTTGTTTATTTTTGGCTAGATGCAATTTCTTACCTGCTAAAGTAAAAGAGATGCTGTTGAGACGAATGTCCCTGCATCACTGATAAGTCCCCGCCCAGAGACTAGTCAACTGGAAAGAATTTTAAAATCTATTTTTTTCTTTGTACCAATAATCCGGCGTGGTTTCTTTCAGCACCTTCATCAGCTCAGAGAAAGACACTAGCCCTGTCATTTTCACTTTCTGTTCAGTTTCATTCCAGGGGTCCCATGGCTGCTGATCCCACTTTCTGACACTCTGGGGAAATTGTAAATCCCCCAACAAAATGTTTTCACAAAAAATAGATGGAAACTTCCCTCTTTCTCGAGGATCCCAGTCCTTGAGAACTGAGCTTCCTCCTAAGATGAAGGGAAGTAGGAAACACTTCCTAGTTCACGAGGTAAGAGAATCTCCTCTACATTTACAGAGCTGAGATCTGGGTTTTTCCATTGTTGGATCTTTCTGGTGCAAGGGATTCCTGTGTGAGCCATAGAAATCCACTGAAAAAATTCCTTGAATGAAAGGAAAAGCATAGTCGTCTCATGTATAAACCTGGTATTATTTTTACAGTAGGGCAGAGAGATCCAATGGAAATGATGCTGATCCAGGAGTGACGAAACTTGGATTCCAGTCCTAGCTCTGCTACTGACTCTCTGTGACCTTGGGCATGTCCTATCCCCTCTCTATAAAGATGATAATCCTGACCCACCTCTCCTGGTTGCTGTGTATATTAATTCATTCCTATTAGGTGAGAGCTGCTGTATAAAAGTACGTAAGAGCTCAACAGCCCTGGACTCTCAATTCACAGAGGCCCCTCCTGGCAGTCTGCCCCCAACACTTCAGGGTTCCCCCCCGCCATGCCACTCCAATTTGTCCCAGCTGCCCTCTGTCATGATGGAAGGGCAGCTGGACCAAATTTAAGGGAATGGTGTAATAACCTGGTGTATGGGGGGGTCACAGTGCCACTCAGGTTTGGCTCAGCTGCTCCTCCATCGGGGGTGCCTGGGCCAAATCTGTCACCCTAGCAGCTTCCTTGTTTGCCTGTGGCTAGTGCAGCCTCTGTCAATTCATGTACTTAGCTACTGATCAGGTAGCAATAGTGCCAGCTTCTTCCATACTGCACCCCACTGCCTGCCACACGAGACTCACTGCGCTGGGGCTGTGCTGGGCAACTTCTAACAAGCCTCATTTGGGCCAACTGATGTTTTTGCCCATGATCTCAGCCTAGCCCTAACCAAACCCTCCCTGATTTGGAGATCCTGGGAGTGAACATGAACGTTACTGGACTGTGTCTGCTTCCCTATTCCTGCCCTGATAGCTCCTTCAGCTGAGCTGAATTATCACCCTCTGGATCAAAGGATCAGCAATGTGGATCAAATGAAGATCTTCAATAAATGGACTGTTTGTTGGTGCCAAGTTCAGAGTATAGATCTGGGACTCAGGAGATCGTGAGTTTTAATCCCGGCTCTGACAATGGGTAACTCTAGGGTCCTGGGTAACTCACTAATCTCTCTGCCTTAGTTTTCTCATTTGTAAAGCTCCATGAAATGTAGTGGGCACTTGCTTCATGCTTAAAAGTACTCAGTCAGTATTATTATCACACATCCCTTATTTTACAGCTGTTTATCTATGGAGGTTTAATAACTACTTAGCTGAAATCTAGTTGTTCAGGTCTTGTCTCGGCAGCGGAAAGCCTCAGACCCCGATTCTGATCTGACTTTTTCTGACTGCACATCAATGTAACTCCACTGACTTCATAGATCCCAAGGCCAGAAGGGACCATTTTGCTCATCTGTTCTGACCTCCTGTGTGAAAGAGGCCATTGAACTTCCCCACAATAATTCCTAGAGCAGAGATTTTAGAAAAACAGTCAACCCTGACATACAAATGGTCAGTGACGGAGAATCCAACACAGCCCTTGATCAATTGTTCCAATGGCTCATTACTCTCACTGTTAAAAATTTAGAAATTATCTCTTTATATCCAGTCTGAATTTGTCTAGCTTTAACTTCCAGCCATTGGCTCATGTTACACCTTTCTTTGCTTGACTGAAGATTGAACAGCCGATTATCAAATATTTGTTCCCCATGTAGATATGTGATCATGCCACCCCTTAACCCTCTCTTTGTTAAGCAAAATAGGTTGAGTTCCTTGAGTCTATCAGCATTAGGCAGGTTTTCTAATCCCTTAATCATTCTCATGGCTCTCCTCTGAACCCTCTTCAATATATCAATAGTCTTCTTGACTTGCAGACACCAGAATGGGACACAGTATTCCAGCAGTGGTCACAGAGGTAAAATAACCTCTCTACTCCAATTTGAGATTCCTCTGTGTGGGTAGCCAAGGATCACATTAACCCATTTGGCCACAGCATTGCACTGGGAGCTCCCGTTCAGCCGATTATCCACCACAACTTCAATGGAGTCACTCATGTTTTACACCTGTAAAGCCCGTTCCTGTATGTTCAAAGCCTCCTGAAGCTGTGGGTCAGTGAAACGCATCCATCAAGAGCTGCTTTGAAGGGCTCTGACAGATGCATGCAGTCACTAGGGGCAGGAAAGCCCAGGTCAGGCTGGCGCATGAAAGGAACTGCCAGGAGCTACATGGCAGCTCAGGGAGCATTTAGCGCTGACTGTTCAGTCAAGTCAAAGGCAGGCTCGGGGGAGAGAACCAGCTCCGTTGCTTATGAGCCGATCTCCTCGCCACGTGGTCTGGGGATGGGTTAGAACCTATCAGTGGGACAGCAGGGAGATCACTCACATACATGCAGTGGCATCTGCAATGGAGCCTGCTAGCTGCAGCCCTGTCAGCGGACAGCTTCCCATTTAGGGACAGCCTGCATCCTGTGCAGCAATTAGCAACCCCCCACCCCCTCCAAAGGTAGGAGGTTTCCGGGAAGTAATGAAATCAAAGGGGGCTCTGAAATATAGCGAGAATGCTGCATTTGAATAATATCCCAGTGGAACAGGTTTGGGGCCCCAGGCGTCTGTCTGCTTTGTGCTAGCCCTGGCCCCACCTCCAAGCAGCCCAGCTGGAGGCCAGTCCCAGTGCTGGCCAGCTCCATAGAGCTTTGATCTGCAGATGCAGTCAGTGGTGGTGACCCTGCTACTCCCTATGCTGGGGAGACCATGCTGTGCATAGAAGATGGGTAGCAGCTAGGGGGTGTGCTGTGCACTGCACACAAAGCTGGTGAGAACATATGCCACACACATGTGCCCATCTCTGAGCATGACAAACACATATGACTGTCTCATGCAAAGTGCACATCCCCCATCCCACACACCTGAGCGCCCCACTGAGTCACAACAGAGTGCGTCCCATTCTGGCAACTCTATGCTACCCGGGACTTCCCCAGGCAAGGGAAATCCTTAAGTGTCCTGATATTCTGACTTTAGGTCTCCTTTACACTGCCAGAGCCTAGGACAGCGTCTGGCTGCTAATCTGTATGAAACTGAGCATACCGCGGCACCCTTCAGCTTTACAGGAAAACGTCAAAAACAGTGCACAGCGCTCTCTTTTGTTGTTTTGGGTCTTGAAATACCAGAGACCTTAGGTCTCTTCAGGGAAACCTCCAGCAAAACTCTGGATGAAGGCCTCACTTATGAAGTGGGAGTTTTCTGAGCCCTTTGTGGGTGGGGGGGAGAAGCGTTTTATTTTTAACACCGAGCTTTCCTCCCCGCTGTTTATTCAGGCATTCAGCTTCAACTAGTGTTAACAAAACCCAAATGCTTTAAACAATCCCAGTCCCTTTGCTCTGTCATGTTTTAGTTGCTTTGTAGCTTTGTTCTCATAAACCTGTTAGGCCTCCAGTCTTCCATAGAGTCTTCCAGGAAAAACAGGGCAGACAAGACATATAAGATAACGCTCTAAGCAAGGAAAGAAAACAAACCTTTCCAGGCCTTCTCAGCGAATTCGAAAGAAACAGAAAATGCTACAAACCCAATGTACTTTTCTTAGCGGGGCACCTTTAATAATGAGGAGACTACAGGTCCCAGCATGCAATGTGGCCTATCCACTAGGATCAGGAGGCAGCAGTGCGGACCGTGGTCTGCAGCTCCATGCTAATGGTAGCAGTGTAGTGTAGCGTGTTCTTCACCTGCAGGCTGTATGTTGACAAGCTGTGATCTAGCACAGGAACAAATCAGTCCTGTAAAATCTATAGACTAGAATAAATGGTCTATGTCTCCATACACATCTAGCCTTATAGTGGTACATCGATCCATATACATGGATAGATATTGGGGTAGGGGAGGCAGGGAATAGTTTGTAACAAAGAGGTCAGTAACTTCCTCCTCTCCACCCCTCTGCAGTCCCCCCATTCAGCTGGTGCTGCCTGTTCTCACACAGCGGGAAAACGTTCCCCCTCCTCACAGTGCTCAGCTGGGTATTCTGAACACCCCACTCCCATGCTTACATCCCCCTATGCTTCTGATGCAAACAGGAGTGATGGGGGAGAGGGGGTGAGGAGCTCAGTATAGTTAAAGGAAAGAGGGGCTCATTCTGCAGAATTGAGATCTGGATTTCAGAACCAACCCCCACACGCTTCAATGTTCAGGGAGCAGGGGTTGGGGCTGAGCTCAGCTCTAGGGGAAGCTCTTTGGGTTTCTGGCTCCCTGTCTGTGGCTGCATTTCTCTGCCTCTGTCACTGTCCAGCTCCAGCTGTTTCTCTGTTGCAATCCCTCACAAGCTCTCTCTCATGGTCTCTGCCTCTTGTCTATCTTTCTCTTTCTCACGGTCTCTGTCTCTTTCTCTTCCTCTCTCGCTGCCCTTTTCTCTCTCACGCTCAGGCTCACAGTCTGTCAGTGTCTGTCTGTCTCAGCTCCTCCCTTTTCAAGGCCAGGCTGTCTCCCCTTCCCTTGGTGAGGGCCACAAGCCCTTCACTTTCCAGCCTGCAAGAACAGAGCCAGAATTCATCCTTAAGCACTGAAACTGGACACCATTTTATCAGTGGCCTGGAATGGGAAATTGGAGCCTGGGATGAGAGAATTGAATAACTTGAGCTTGTTTTCATTTCATGTTTAATTTCCTGCAGGCTTAGCTCAGTCTTTCCGCTCCTTCCACCAGCCTCCCAGGGTTTTATGGGGGAAAAGGGATCAAGATATATTACTTCTTGCTTTGCTTTGCTTTTTTTATCAAGGCAGTGATTTTTGCTACAGCAGAGTTTGACATTTCCCCCTTGCTTTCAAGCCCTTGCTGCATCACAGGGTCAACACTGAAAAGATTTTCATTAACAGCCCTGCAATAAGGAGGCCTGCCCTGGGGAGGGGCAGTGGGGTGACATTCCCTGGCGCTGACCCCATATGGAGGTGGCAAAGCCGAATCACAGCTACTGTCTGCCAAAGAGAAACTTGCAGCCAGTGAGAGGTATGCTCATGTGCTGGTATTGAGCTGGGGTGCACTGAATGGAGGTTGGGAGGGGCTGCATAGAAGCAATTGTATGGGTATGCCTGGGGAGGGGGAGGCGCCGTGGTACGTGTGTGTACACAAGTGTGTACCTCTGTGTGTGTGCATGTGCATATATGCAGGGATGGAGACTTCGCAATGGTGTGTGTGCGTGCATCAGACAGGTGCGGGGGTGCAATGATGTCTGTGTGTGCATTTATGTATAGGGATGGGTGTCTGACAGAAGATCTGAGCACATGTGCCCAAGGAAGGAGCTGTGCGCGCGCGCGCGCGTGTGTGTGTGTTTTATGGGGTGTGGTGGAGGGTCATGCAGTTGGGTTATATATTTCTCAATATATGTGGGATCAATCAAACCTCAAAGAGCCCCCTTGGGATCCTGTCCCTGGTCACATAGCCTTCTGCAGCTCTCACACCAAAGAACCAGACCAGATCCATATAAGGAAAAGTAGGTGGGACTCCAGGAGTGGGGACCTGAGGGAGGAAGCAAGACAGGGGTCCTGGACTTGGAGGGAGAGTTGGTAACCTAGTTGCATTGATCCACTAAGTCCTACAGATTTGTCTCAGCCTCTTACACCGTACTGGTTTCCGTGGTAGGTTATTTGTGATAGACACACGCCAAGCTGCAGTGCTGCTCAGGGGGGCTCACCACCCACTTATGGGAGAGGGGGAGCAGAAGGAAATACATAGACATGGCCAGCGGCCCTCTTTGGGGGAGCAACCTTTTGTGCCTGACCCATCATCCCCGTCCTAGCCCCGGCCTTTCCTTCCCCTGCTGCCCCTGTTTAAAAGTTTGTTACCAAGCATTTATTCCCTATGGGTATTTCCAAGAGGGCCCAGAGACTTTAGCTTCCATGGTTCTATAGTTCTGTAACTTCCTTCTGACTCCAGGAGGACCTCCATGGCCCAGAATAATTGAAGGGGGAAAAGCTATGCTGGAGGTTGCACGCCTTCCTGCCTTTGTTTACATGTAGCATGTAAGGGTAGGAGAAGTTTGTCGAGTGCTTACTTTTGTAAAGGTGCCCCTGTCAATGCAGCAACCTTGCAGCACATTGGGATTGTCGACTGCTAAGGTCGCTGCAGTTTGGACCATGCGATATCTCAGCTAGCTGCCTCCTTTAAATAAGGTTCAGGGGCATCTGCAGGTGGGGAGTGAGAAAACGAACAGCACGCTGCACCTCAGGGGAAACTCAGCTTTATTGCCTGTAGACACCAGCTGTGGAGATTAGAATCCAAAGCAGGCAGAAAAGTGGCCTCTTCAGTGTCTGGAAAGGGGCCAAGCTGTGGAATGATTTCCAAAGACACTCCATTCCAGAGCTCCGCAGACAGAGCCCACTGTGCCGGGCCTGCTGCTGGGGTGAGTTCTTCTCCAGGTGCCTGGCTCCCAGTCGGGTATTTCACTCACAAAGTGTGAGCTGGGGAGAGGTTTGGAAAGAACCAGACCAGTGACTTGTCTGTCTGGGCTCTGTCTCTGCTACAACCTTGTGCTTTGGGGACTGTTTAGTTCTGGAGGGAGACCAGCTTGGCCAGAGGGAAGGCAGTTCCAGGACCAGGCCAGGCTTTTACTGAGGCAAGTCACAGCACAGACCACCTCATCTCCTCCCCATCAGGCTAGGGAGAAGAAAGGTCTCGCTTTTGGTTCACCTATTACAATATCTGCTCCTTAGGGACCATAAAGCTCCCTGTTGGAGTCTCAGGTTCGGTTATGGGCCAGCCACGCAGTCACACACTACAGGTTAGAGCCTCAGGCAGCAAACTTCCATCAAAGTCAATGGAGCTATGGTGATTGGTAGCCAGCAGGAAAGGGGGCTCATGTGGCAGGTGAAATCCATTCAAGTATGTTGCCACCATTTGGCAGGTGAAAAAAATGCCATGGTGGGGACTCAGGTAACTTGCTGTGTGTTCTAACACTAGGTTTTCTCTTGTTTCTTGCAGCTTGAGCTTCCTTAGGTAAAGGACTCCAGTGACCTTGGCCACTTCCTCCATCTCCACAGATCCCTGCCCATTCTCAGGACAGTTTCTGTCACCCTCAGTTCTGTAGGCCACCTTTCTCTGGCACAGGTCTTAAGTGGAGGGGCAGCAGCAGGGCAAAGCTGGTCGGCTTTGGAGCGTACGATTAACAATCTGGTCACTCCATTTTAACAAAACCCAGGTCTGCAGACAACAGACACAAATATTAGCTAAGTCTCTCACACATGAGCCAGGCCTAGAACCCCGGTCCTTTGGCTCCAGAATACAAGCTTCTGTCACTGTAGAGGTGAGGGAGTGCTCCATTAGTTAACAGCAGTGGTAGGCCCCCTAACCTGTCTACAGGCCAAACTCTAGAGGGGAAGATCATTCATTCCCTCAGACATGCACAGGGCCCAACTCACTGCAGCCTTGCACTCTGTGTTGTCATTGCCACTACTAGGGCAAAGTGTACAGTACTATCACTCACTGTGCACAGGTGTGAACGATGATGAAACATGCAAGGCCATGGAAGATCAGGTACCAAATCCTCTCCTCTACACCCCCTGGAGTACGCCTGGAGAAGCTAAGATGCATGAACCAGAGGCTCTGGGCTGAGCATGAGAAGGAGAGTCCCCCCTCCCACTACCACTGACATAGCATTGCCGCTCCTGAGCAAAAGAAGTCAGTCTGTGCAGCATGTGATCAGTAAACCTGAGATTGTACCTGGACCTCCAGGAGAAACCATCAGCATTTGCGATGTGTCTCCAAGAAATACTATCAATAGCCACTTCCTGGGATCTCGTCTATGCAAGCCTTGATGAAGCCTCAGCTTACAACTGTGTGAGACCTGGCAGCTTTGCAGCCTGGGGTTGTTATTGGACTCCCCTGTTCTTTTGGAGGTGGCAGCCATACCTTTTTGCCCCCAAACAATAGGCTTCCTGCTTTGTCTCTGAGCCTGCTCGGCCAACCAGGCAGCAAAACCCATTTCAATTGTGTCTCTGCATTCTCTGTCTCTGCATCCCTGGCCTGGCAGGTCATGATGACCTCTGCCTCCCCCACCTTGCCAGCAATGGGATGTAGCATGAGAAAGGTTGGCGCCACCGTGGTTAGTGAGCCGGTGTCCCCATCTGATTCTTTTGGAGCAAAATAATTTACATGAGAGCCTTGCTGGAGTAACTATCGCTGAAGACTACCTGCTGCCTTGTTGCTTCCAAAACTGCTCCATTAACTCAAGGAACAGCATGCTCCTCTGTGAACCTCAGAGGATACTAATCCAAAACAAAGAAGTCTGCACTAACACCAGGCAGAAATAAGGTTCCCTGTATCTTGGTCTATTGATGCCCATTGCCTAAGAGAAGAGCATGAGTCTGTAGCATGGACTTTGGGTACAGCCCCGTAGGCTGTAAGTTTAAGTGGAATTAGGGGTGAGGTTCTAGGCAACCTCAGCTAAGATGTAACATTGTAATACAGAGCCATATTCCAGATCTGTTAAGTCCCAGTGAATTATAAGACTCATTATCTTGCTGCCTGGAATATTCTTCATTCACACACTGAAAACCCCACTGCTCCCATCCACCCCAAAGCTTCCCCCATTACCTGTACTCGGGCCTCAGTGAGATCGGTCCTCATGGCTAGCTGCTCCCTGGCATAGACGTCTGGGTAGTGGGTCTTCTGGAAGACTTTCTCCAGCTCCTCCAGCTGGTAGCTGGTGAAGGTGGTGCGGTTCCGCCGCTTCTTGCCCTTGTTGCTCTCCGAGTCGGCCTTGTCCATGGGGCTGGGGAGGTCAGTGCTGGCCCTGTCCTGGGGCACCTTCACCCCGGCCTCCTTCACACTGAGGTAGCTGCCGTCCATTCCCGCAGGGTCAGAGCTTGGCTGTAACTCAGCCTCTCCCAAGGAGCTCTCTTTCCCTGTTTGTATGGGAGAGAGGCGGAAACAGGGATAGAGGGAGAGAGAGAAAGAAAAGAATGTAAAGCCCAGGACAAATGAATCAGTTTGAACAGAAGTCACTCCAGTAGGGAAAAGAAAAACTAACAGATAGAGCAAGGGTCAGATGGGTGAGGAGGAAGGAGGGAGTGTTACAGATGGGGTGAGGGAAGGAACAGAGGCCAATGGGAGAATGGGGCCCTGAGAAAGGAGAGGGACATGAGGAGAGAAACAGGGCTGTGGGGCTTGGATTAGAGCTAGAACACGAGAGGGCTGGGAGATGAATGGGAAGAGCAGGAGAGAGAGGGGGACTCTTTTTATGGCATAAGGGAAGATTAACAACACCTTAATTTATATTCAGTTGGAATTTTGCGAGTCTGGTAATAATGCCTCAGATGAAACCCATGGCAGAAATTGAGACTGATGCCACCAGCGGGCAGAAGCAGAGCAAAGCATCCCGTGACTCCATAGGGAGGAGGAGGGATAAGGATTCCACCTGCTCAGAATGTCCCTGGAAAGAATGGAGCCAAACTGGACCTCTCCCACCCAGTTCTGGTTGGAGTTTTGGAAGCCCGTTTCAATGTGAAACTCACAGCCAAATGTAGGAGGCCTGGTGAAGCCCACACCATAGAGTGGAAACAGAGGCAGGTTCCTGCAGCTGTCTACAAAGGGAAATTGCTGAGATTTACAGAGATTGAGCACCAAACCAACTCAAACCTCCTTGCCTTTGCTGATTTCCCAAGGACTGACTGTCACTAGAGCTCGACTTCAGGATGGAACTTTCCCAGGGTTTTGGGGGCTCTCAGTATCTGGTCTGTGGGGGTCAAATTTGACTCTAATTGTATTTTTAAATTTCAGATGATGTTTATTATGCCAGTGAAGGCTGATCAAAGCAATATCACCCTCCATAGACCTGCGCGTCCAGCATAGACTCCTGTGTACCAAAAGGGGTAACAGCGTATGGAATGGCTATCATTTCCAGTTCAGATGAGTGCAATCTGCTCCCTCCTATGGGAATAGGTCATCTGAACTAAATCTCTCTACAGTGCATATACGGCCATTACCATGTTAGCTGAGCACCTCACAGTCTTTAGTGTATTCACCCTCACAGCACCCCCCCCCCCATTGTTCCATTCTACACAGGGGGAACTGAAGCATTGGAAGGCAGAGAGATTTGAGCAAGGCCATGTAGGAAATCAAAAGCAGAGCAAGGGACTGAACCTGGACATCCCAAGTCAGCAGCCTAACTGCTGGACCATGCATCTTCTCCTGTTGAATACAGGTTGCTAGAAAAACAACTGCAAATGGTAGCTACATATTATGTTCAATAGGCCCTGTTCCCCTGTCATGTACACTCATATAGCGTCACTGGCATCAGGAGAATTACTCTGATTTACACCAGTGAAAATGAGAGGGGAACCAGGCCCACTATGTTTTGTTAGGGCTTCAACAATTTTTGGAAGAGAAGAGGAAGAAGAAAATGATAGCAATCACTGAAGAAAGTGATAAGGTAATAGAACAGAAAAACAACAACATCCCAATTCAGTTTCCAGCCGCAGAGAAACAAAGGGAATCCACTTGCTGCTTCCCATCAGACTGTCCCCCGTAATTAATAATTAACCAAGTGACATATAAAAATAGTAGAGTGAAGAAAGAGGTTAATAATTTTATTGGTAATGTGTGTTAATTTCTCTCTCAACCCCTGTCCTGAAGGCTAGAACCTCTTTGAGGCTTCTTTAAAAACATACCTAGAGCTATGTACATAAAAGAAAAGAAAAATTATGTTTTATTTCTTTAAATGCAATGATAAAGGGAAGGATCTTATTGACAATCTTTTAACTGGACATGAATTGTTCCTTTACTTTCTCTCCCCAACTGTCATGTAATGCCCTGTCAGCTGTTAAACAGCTACCATGTTCCATGCCAGAGGTGGCTGACTTTCAGTGGTGGGTGAGGTGATCTTTATACAGGTAATGGCTTTGGGATCCTATGGGATGGAAGTCACCATGGTTAAATAATGGGAATTAGGAAGTCCCACTTGCTAATCCCAGCTCCACTAGCAACTGCCTCTGGAACCATGGACAACTCATTTAACCTCTCTCCAGGGCTCGCAGTCCCCATCTATAAAATGGGAACCCTACAGTGCACACCTGTTTAAATGTTTGAGGATTAATCAGTGAATAATTGTAAAGAACTGTGTACACACGATGTGCTATGTAATTGCTAGATGATTTATTAAATAGACTACAGCATGTACAATATAGGGCAGGTAGCTCTTATTTTATAATTGACCAGAACATGCTAGACACACTTGAGGGGGCTCTGTAAAATAATAAATCATATGCATGTAAGAAAGAATAATAATAAATCTCTTATTGCTCTGATCAACAGAGTCTTTATATATATATTTCTCCAACCTAAGATTTCATTCCAAAGCAACTAGACCCCACTTGCGAGGGTAGGAAGGGTGGGGTATAAATCCAGCCTGGTTGTGCTGACGGCCCTCCCTCGACATACTAGGTGTGAATTCATACACACTACTTTACACCTTGCCATGTCTTATTGGTTCATTTAGCCACAGCTGATTTGTGTTGCCATGTCACCACTTTGAGCGGAACTCAGCTCCCGCTCTGGAACAGCTGCGTTTTAAGCCCAATCTAAGATAGGGTCAGACTTGTCAGGACTCCAGGTGACTGGGTGAGTATGTGGCTATCAACTTGCTCACTCCGCCCTGCTGTACCACTTGTGCTGTTGCACTAATGTCTGAGCAGTGCCAGCCTGGTGTGTACCCACCTCCTCCCCACAGTCCCGTCTATGGGAGTGGTTAATTTGGGTTGCCCTAGCTGGGTCGTATACCAGAGATGTCCACACTTGGCTCAGCATTGTGCTATGAGCCCAAAAGCCATGCCTAATCTGCATAGAATGGAGCAGATTTTGCTACTCCTCTCTTCAACAGGGAAGGACATCTCCAGGCAACTATAGTTCCCAGCATACAGTGCTCCAAGTGGCCTGGCTACTCAAGTCAAGGTGGAGCATTGCATTCTGGGATCTGGGATGACCCCTTGTGTTGAACACAGGGTGTGTGTGCACACTGTAGAACTCTGTTAGTCACACTGTGGGCTGCCCTAACCTGTACTGTTCATGGATTTTGGAAGCCTGTGACATGTAAGGGTTTCCCAAAGCACATTTTGCAAAGACTGAGTACAGTGGAGCGTGATGTGATTAAGAATCACAGCTCTTCAGCCATATTACTCCCATTACTTCACGGCTAACTTTGCTAATCAGTGACTGTAGCAGAATAAAGGGGAAAGCTGAACTGAACCGCTACAGGCTGGGGACCGACTGGCAGTTCTGCAGAAAAGGACCTGGGGATTACAGTGGATGAGAAGCTGGATATGAGTCAGCCGTGTGCCCTTGTTGCCAAGAAGGCTAATGGCATATTGGGCTGCATTAGTAGGAGCATTGCCAGCAGATCGAGGGAAGTGATTATTTCCCTCTATTTGGCACTGGTGAGGCCACATCTAGAGTACTGCATCCAGTTTTGGGCCCCACACTACCGAAGGGATGTGGACAAATAGGAGAGAGTCCAGCGGAGGGCAACAAAAATGATCAGGGGGCTGGGGCACATGACTTACGAGGAGAGGCTGAGGGAACTGGGCTTGTTTAGTCTGCAGAAGAGAAGAGTGAGGGGAGATTTGATAGCAGCCTTCAACCACCTGAAGGGGGTTCCAAAAAGGATGGAGCCCAGCTGTTCTCAGTGGTGACAGCTGACCGAACAAGGAGCAATGGTCTCAAGTTGCAGTGCAGGACGTCTGGTTGGATATTAGGAAACACTATTTCACGAGGAGGGTGGTGAAGCACTGGAATGGGTTACCTAGGGAGGTGGTGGAATCTCCATCCTTAGAGGTTTTCAAGGGCTGGCTTGACAAACCTCTGGCTGGGATGATTTAGTTGGGATGGTCCTGCTTTGAGCAGGGGGTTGGACTAAATGACCTCCTGAGCTCTCTTCCAACCCTAATCTTCTATGATTCTATGAGAGAAGAGAGGGTGGAATCGGCAAACTTTTCAAGTTTAATTTTGAATTCCATATATTAGAGTTCGGGAAGTTAAAGATGGAAACGGTGCATTAGGTCTTCTCATCCATAACCCCTTTACCAATTCAAGATTGTTTCCTACAGTCTATTCTCTAGCAAGCTTTGAAACATCTTGAGGCAAGGGGCTTCCATCACTATCCTTGGGCAACAATTCTAAATGTCCTAATGGCTTTCACCATTAGGACATTGTCTGTGCTATTCAGCCAAGTTGTCAACCCACTACCCTTAGCTCAGCCCCCCTTGTACCAGTACCACCTTAACCACCCCCCTTGCATTTTTCAGACACTTGTGCCTGGTTACAACCTCCCTTATAACCCATTCATTGCACATGGGGTTTTATCACAAGCACATATTTGAGGGCACAAGTGGGGATTTGCAACAGGAAAACAGACAAAATCCCTCCTCCTATTCTCATGATCTAAGGAGATAAACAGGCACAATTCAGGTAAAAAATCAGAGAGTGTAATGTGGCTGTTGTCATGGGCAGAGCTGGTGGAACAGCTTGTCAGAAGGGACTGGGAAGTGACCGGGAGGGCACTCGCTATGCATCCAAAGGTGAAAGAAGGACAAAGACAACTGGAAGAAGGAGACACATGGGGAACATAAGAAAAGATGCACAGGCAGAATTTTGGAAGTGGCAGGACAGGAGTAGGAAATAGGGGCAGGACAGGCTATAAATATTTAGTAGATCTAAGCCTTGTCTTTTAGGGGGTTCCAAGAATCTCAGTTCATTCTCCCCCCGTCTATTTATTTTGGTTGATCCAGTACTATCAAGTTCTAGCTGATCTAATAAGTAGAAGTCTAAGAAAAGGACATTTTGCAGGGAAGTCTTTCCCCATGAGATCTTCTGCCCTGTCTTAGAGTCTTAAATGGCTCAAATAATTGGGGAAGCATCTGTTCTGAACCCAGGCTTGCTCCAAACAGTTTGAGGTTTGTCCCTCCCTGTTTGCAGTAAACTGTGTTGCTATGAGGAGAATCACCCCAGAGGAAAAAAATGACATGAGAGAGAGAGGATGCAATCTAAGGAAACAGCTTCTCCCCCAAATTACCCTGTACAGGCACACCTCTCCGTGACAGCGGGCACCAAGAGTTTCCTCTGCATCATAATTTTGGGGGATTAAACAATTCGGGTCATCTTAATGGAGCAAAACTGTTGATTAATGACTGTAGAATATGACTCTCTGTGTTTATAAAGTGCTTTGAGATCTTAGAGTGGATGGTGTTGTATATATGCCAAATTCTCCTCTTCATGACACTGAAATAATTTTGTTGACTTTGATACGTTGCATTGCATTCACTGAGAGGAGAATTTGGCCCTGTACTTTATTCTCTCCCATGAATAAGCCACTGGCCTGGATTTAACCCTTAGGTTCCAGAAGCACAAGGAGTTCTATATTGGCACAGAACGTTCACCAGGAATGGAGGCACACTGCATTAACTGCCTAAATCCCTCCCTTCTCTAGCTGGAGATCTGGAACCAGCTGATGCTACCCCCAGTGTGTGTGTGTGGTGGTGGTGGGGGGGGGCAGCCAAAATAATTGAACTCCTCCCCTAAGTGCCCTCTGCTAACAAAGCTCATATGGCATCCTGGCTGATTTGAAGCAGACCTCCCTGAATGCAATTGCCTGGGCATGGTGGCAGTGGTACTGCCAAAGTCCTCCAAGGCGCAGCTGCTCTTGCAGATGCAGGGGTGAATCTGGCCCATCTGGTAATGACAGGGTGTCTTGACAGCCCAGATGGAGAGGCCAGTGGCTATGCCATTCTCAGCGGGGTTGGAGCACTGACTTCTGCTGTGGTTGTTACTTTGCAGCTATGCCATAGAGGAGGAGGGAGGGGCACGTTCAGTGTGTGGAGCCTGGGATGGTACATATATGCAGGTGCAACACGTAGCTGCCCAGGCATTTGTATACACTGGACTCATAAAGCCAGCAGCCTGAATCTCCAGCAGTTAGTCTTCAAGGGGAAAGAAGCATGTGTGACAGGGACATGCAAGTACTTTTGTAGCAGTAGGGAGGGCCAGGGAAGCAAGGAAGGGAGACAAGGCAGAAGAGCCAGAATTGGAAGGGCTCTGCCCATCAAACCCAGAGCCACGCAAATTCCCTCTGTGGAACTGGCAGTGGAGCAGCCTGAGAACAATGGCTTGGAGAAGTGGTCAGCTGCCATCTGCCAAGCCTCCCCACCCCCAGCCTTCACCCCCTATGTCTTCTTTCCCTGTTCACTAGGCCCAGGGTGGGGGGGAGGGGCTGTGGCCTGCAGGCCCTAATAATGACTACAGGAGGGAAGGGGAAAAAAACCACACACACCAACATGGGAGAGCACTGGGTTTGATCTAACTTCGTTGATTGCATAACATAAACTGCAGCTAGGGGTTGGACCCAGGGCTTTCAGTGGACATATTTAGCTCAGCTGAAAGCAAACAGCCCTTGATTTACAAACAGCACTGTTATGCAACCCCAAGGACAATATATACTGGATCTGTCCATAGCAGGGATTGCCCTGGCTTCGTGGGGTCAGTTCCAAACCCCCTTAGCTTCCTTTCCTTTCAAGTCCTCCAGCCCTCTATTTGTTGCCTTTATTTCATGCGATATTTCTCAGAGGATTCTTTTTTGACAAGGGTGATTGTTTTCACGCCTGAACAGCGGAGCTGAGCTACCCTGCCCTCACCCTGCCTGTAGAGACTCTTGAACTGGCTACCTGCAAGATGGTGCCAGGTGACAGGCAGAACCTGCAGTAGCAAGGACTTAGTGATGGTTGTAGAATTTGTAACAAAACCTTCTCTTCCTCCCACCCTTCTTTTGTCACTCTTCCCTGCCTTTATTTGGACTGGCTAGAGGGACAAGGGGTATCTTTAGAATAACGTATACTGAATATTTTGCCCTTATTAGGTGCTTTTTGTGTGAAGATCTCAACACGGTACAATGGGGGATACCGTGTTAATTGCCTCATTTTACAGAAGGGGAAACTGAGGCACAGAGCGGGGATGTTCCTTGCCCAAGGTCATGCAGGGTGTGATGGGCAGAGCTAAGACTAGAACTCAGGAGCCCTGGGTCCTAGTGTCCTATCTCTTTGAAATACACCCAAATATGTGACTCTCAGAAATTCGAGGGAGAAAAGGCTAGTTCATTCCTTTTGGGTGTCAAAGCAAGATTGTTCCTTTGGTATCTTCTCCAGAGATTTGTGCAGTCTAGTTGTAAAAGTCCCAGGTGGTGGGGAACACACCATGTGCTTTGGGGAGACAATTCCACAGTCCAATAGAGATGATCATCCGTGCTAAGAATGAGAAGGAATTAAAATGTACTTTACATAAATAATCAGAATGTGATACTCACTCAGACCCTCTACATACCTTTCATCTGTAGGGCGGGATAAAAAAATCTGACTGCGGGACTGCAGATCACATGATTAGATGAGAGCCATTCTAGTGGTTACAGACGGGGGCCGTGCATGCGGGTTGAGACTCCTGGGCTCTGTTCCCAGCTCTGTCAGTGCACAACCCTGGCCAAGTTGAGCCATAAAGTCCTAGTCGGTAAAATGAACTCTTACATATGTAACTACCTCCAGTCAGGCTGGCACACTTTAAAGGTATTTGCAAAGTGCTACGAGATCCTCAGGTGAAAAGCACAATAGGCCAGACTGTGCCCTGCTGCTCTGAAAGGCAAAGGAAGGGAAGGGCAGGGCTCTCTTCCCTGCACAGCAGCATGGCACAAGAGCAGCTCCTTTTGTGTCCCCTGGAGATCGAGACACTCTGAAAGGGACAGGGGTGGGGGCGTAGTGACCACAGGCCAGTGGAGCTAGCTAGCCATGCAGCTATGTTGTAGCAGATGCACTGCCTCTGAGTGTCAAGGAGGAATCTCCAACCTGAGGCGGTGCCTTAATGGCACAAATGAGCCCCATAGTAGCATTATACATTTCTTTATAGAGTGACTTGGTTCTTATGGCCCCTGTTCAGGATGATGCCAGGAGTGGTGGAGAGAAGCAAAGCCAGGAGGGTTCAGTTATGGTCATCCCTAATGAACAAACATAAAAATGGTCACCACTGAACTCCATGAGACAACTTCTGACCTGGAGTGAAGCCATTGATATCAACAGAGGTACCCCAGGAATGGATGTGGCGCCATTTGCCGTCTGCTCTCTTCGGTCACTGGCAGAAACAGGCAGTCTCTGAAGTGCCAGTTCCATCCCAGTGTTCACCCAGCTGTGACTGGGGCTGGAGCAAGAGCAAACCCATTTATAACCCATGGTCAGTTAGAAGTGGGAATGGCAAGGAGTGGACTGCAGGGAATATGTCAGACCTGTATGGAGGGGGTGGTTGCCTAGAGAGGGTTGCCAAGAGAGGGGACTTGCCTTTCCCAAGGAAAAGGGTCACCCCTGTCTAATAACCTCAAGATAGTTCTGTTAAATATCGACATGAAGTAAATTACCTACATCTGCCTAGGGATAGACAAGTTCTGACTTCTTGTAAGCAGAGATAACCTCAAAGTTTAGATCTAAAGTCTGAGGGGTTTGGATGCACGCTTTTTTCTAGTCACTCTGAGCTACATCATGATGAAGATTTCCTTGACCAGGAAGCAATGTAAGCATCACTTATTCTCATTACACCCTTCAGGCTCTAAAAACCCAGATATACAGTTCAGTGCCTTCCCTCTGCTCCCCAGAACCCCTTAGCTGCCCTGAGCAGCAGCACAGGGAGACCTATTCAGCTCCTGAGCTGTGCCGGTGCTTCTGCCTTTCAGTCAGAGGACACCATGTGACCTGCTGTCAAAATCCCCAAGCCACCGGATACAATTTGTCAGTGTGCAGCGGCAAACTAGTATAGTTTGGCGCAGATCTCCTGAACAGCATTATTGTTCCATTGCTATGCAGGAGCTCCAAGACTGGGGAGATTCTCCCACACCCAGATTCTGCTCCTCCTTCCCCCCCAAACACACACACAAGTCCGGTGAAAGGAAGGGCCTTTGTTGACAAAATGTATCATTCCTCCCAATGGATAACTCTGGAGACAGCTGACGTCAGCTACTCTGAGGAAAAGAATCGCTCCTACTGCAGGGGACTAAGCATTTGGAACCCACCCACCAGATTTTAGCAGACGATGCCCAGTGTGCCAGAGAATGGCAAACCCCCAGGAAGGTCCCTCCCAATAAACTCAGGGGGAACATTTTTTCCTGACCTCAGTTCTGGCCAATCAGCTTTTCAATGTGAACCCAAATAATCGTAACCTAGCATTGTAGCCCACCACTGAGACACCACTTTTATCCACCCAGTTGGACCATTATTGAATCCTGTTAAGGTGAATCCTACCGGTATTGTCCCTGTAGCAGAGTAACAGACTTTTGTCATGCAATCACTAGGGCTGCGTGGATTAGCAGCTCAAACCTATGTCGCTCCAAATGGGCACTATATTTTGGGGAGGGTAATAGGGCCGTGCATTCCCGGAATTCTGTCATTTCATTCAGACTGAGTTCAACATTTACAGTGACATGTTCACACTGCTGTGAAATGTGAAGATTTCACACAAAGACAACACCACTAGGCCCAAGTTGAAATGACAAATGTTTTGACATGAAATTTGGCCTTGCCTCTAATTTCCACACACATTATATTTAAGGCCCTGATCCTGCAAATTGTTGCATGTGGCTAAAGCCTTGTGTCTGCATGGAGCCCACTGCAGTCTCAGGGCCTCATATAGATACTAACTGCAAGACAATTACATGATCAGGGAGATGCACTTACACTGAAAAGCCATGGTTATCACTGTCTTTTAGTACTGCAGATCCCCTAGTAATCACTAGTGAACCAAAGAGGCCTGCAGGAACCTGCCATTGCTAATGTAGGTAGGGTCTATGTAGTTGTTACCAGGTTGATGTTATGACTTTACCATGTATCTTTATACATCATGATATTCTAGCTCCATCGCTGAACCATAGCTACTGGTGAAAGAAGAGTCCTGTTAGCCCTATCTAGCCCATTCCTCCTGGCGAGTGGTGACCAGTCTAGTGTTAAAGGACTGCCTAAATCGTGGCTTTGCCATGAGCACTAAATGAGGGGCACCCTGTCCTGCTCTCTCTTTGCATGGGATAGATCACAGCTGCTTTGAGGAGGCTATGTTCCCGCTGTGCAGCCACCTGTGAGGTGGGTAACCTGGGCAGGGGAGTAAGGAGCGCTCAGCTCATCAGAGGAATTTAGGCTCTTAACTCCCCGTGAAATCAATGAGAGTTTGACACCTAAAAACCTTTGAAGGTCTAGGGTGAGAAGAATTCTGGGCAAGCGCCCTGCTCATGGTAAGATACACACTGCTTTCCACTTATATAGAGCAGAATATTGTATGGAACTGGCTAGCATGAGTATATGTACCACTGTCCTCTGCTGAATGGACCCAGAACTGCCCAAGCCTGCCGGACTAGCTGCTGATGGAGAAGTGCTACACCCCTTTCTCTCCAGCACGGCAAATCAGGTCATGATGTAACCCTTATTTCTTTGAGCAATTAAGTTTATTTTGGTTTTAATTTCTCAGGCCCCAATTTTTGGGAGATTCTGTAACCTAATCTAGGCTCTTCATGCCATGTTTGAACCCCTGTTTTAACATCACTGCTAAACTTTCCTCCAGATATGGACGGGGGAGCAGATTAGCTAGCGAGGAAGATTTACATTACCAATGCACTCCATAGACTTGGCCATCTGTAGTAAATATATCCAGTCTTTGTGATCTTGCCCTAACTAACACATGCGGAAGCTATTATATTTTTTCCCCAAGTTGTCTGTTACAGCCCTTTATTTATGTCTCTTGTCTACTTCAGTTGAGAAGTTGACACGTGGCTGTCATTTAAAAACCAAACCAAGTATTCGTTTAAAAGATAAAATGGAGCTTCTGCATTTTGATTCACAAAAGCCAAAACACTGAGAGTTATTCACATTCAGTGAGCAAAGACCCTGGTGCTGCCCAAGCACAGAGGGAGACACAACCCTTAGATCTGAATGTCTTGGCTTTTATCACTTTATTAATGATTACTGAGTGTTTTATAAAGCCTTTCCTCCTGAGGGATCCCAAACAGATAGGGAACACTTGCTCCCCACTAAAAATGCAGCCATCTCTGGGGAGGGATGTGGCAGCTGTTAGACTTTCTAGAAGAATCAAAGATTACAATGATCAGTTGCAACTGTCGGTGGAATTTAGGCACAATAGGTGGAATGTCATTAACCCAACTGGAATTTGGCCTCAACACCATAAGCATCTGGAACTGATTCTCGTGGCTACTATTGCAGGGCTGGCTCACTACCATGAAAAATACGCAGGGATCCTTAATGATCACAAGTGGTTAGCACAAGGAATGTAAAATGGATCCATAAACACTATACAGGGCTTAGTTCTGCTCTCATTTTGGGGTAACTCCTTTCATTGCAAAGGTATTGCTCCTGCTTTGCTCCCTGTGAAGGAAGCACCAGGCCTCTTCGTAGTTTCCTGTACGCATTTTCAGACAGGTAAATAGAGGAAGTTGCCTACGGTCCATGCTTGCTTTGGCAGATCAATTAACCTCTTCAGTGCTGGAGAAAATACCAGATAATGTGGGGCAAAGAGCACTTCCAGTTCTCCTCCCTTCTCACAGCAGCCATGTTGCCACTGAAGCCTTGATATTCCTATAGGAGATCAGGTATTTTGAGGAGTTTAACAGTCAAGTGTAGCAGCTAAGGGTTAAAGGCAGGCGTCCATTATCAGGGCTACTCCTCAGATAGAGCAGGAGCTCTGGGTGAAGGTCCTGACAGTATGGAAGCCAATCCCCACAACACTGGACCTCTGTGTTCCCAGCACTATCCCAGCAGAAGCCCTGACACAATTGAGAGGCTCCTAACCCACCAAAAGCCTGGGCCAGCCCATGATCTGCAGCAGAGTACAGAGTCTAACCACACTTCTGCACCAGTTACCTTGCTAAGTGACTGGAATTAGAAGGAGATTCAAAGGCCCTGATTCCCCATTGCCCCGCACCTTGTACGGTCACTTATCCTACTGCAAAGCGGGTGTGAACACCATCATTCTGATGTGGGAACATTTTATGCCCACTTTGCACAAGGCGCTAGGCCGTGGTGAACCAGGCCCCAAGTGCTGACTAAGGGATCTACCTATTTTTTCCTTAGGCCACATATAAAATGCAGGTCATTTCCAATTCCCCAGTGGGTTTCTTCTCCAGGGGCTAAAAGTCGAAATAAAATGAGCAGCTAGATGCCTCCCTTTGGACGCTGCAGACTCTGCCGACTGAAAGACCACTTCAGATGTGGTGCCCTTTGGAGCAGGTTTAGTCCATGGCATGCTGTGCCCTCCATAGGTCATCTCTGCATTAGGCTGCCTCAGCTCTGGATAAGGATGAACACAAATTCCTGGGTCACATCTTTTGGTGTCTGCCACCATCGTTACACAGGGGGGTGTGCGTGATGGGGTGGAGTCCTGCATTAATGTTTGGTCTTGGGATGCTTTGTTTACCCACACCAAAGAAAAAGTCTGGTTGCTCTTGCAGAAACTGAAGAAAGCTGGTGACGTGCCTCAGAATTCTGGATTGCTGCCCCGCTCACGGTAAGACACACACTGCTTTGCACTCGTCTAGAGGAGACTAGTGTGTGGAAGTGGCTAGTACGTGGGTATGTATCACTGCCCTCTGCTGAATGGACGCACAGTAGCGCAAGTCTGTCTCATAGGCCATGTCCTGCTAGCTGCTGGTGGAGATTCTTTAACTCAAATGGTGGAAGCTGTGGTTTTGGAGCAATAGGATCTGAGTTCCCATTCCTCTGCTGCCGTGACGTTCCAAATGGGTCAAATTTGCAGCATGAAGACAACTGTGAAGTTCCTGGGTGGTGCTGGCCAGTTATGTTAGAGCATGAAATGGCTATAGATGCTGCAGTCTGGCCAGAACATGCCTCCTCCTGGGGGGAAGGTAAGAGGGCCAATTTCTGTCTATCCAATGCACTCATTGTAACAGTAGCCAAGCCCTGTCTCTTCAAGAAAGACGTGTTTCTCTAAGCGGAGCAGACGGCGAGGATGACGGTATGTAAACCCTGGAGCAGAGAATGATGGGTAGTCACAGACACCCTTCCCAACACACTGGCCTGAAAACAGCCTGGGCTTTGAGAGCCTAGCACAGAAGTATTGTAAAGGGCGCTGTAAGCTACACATTGTAAGTTGGTCCATTGGGTTTCTGTTCCTCTGACACCCAATGTGTAACCTACAACACCAGTTCTGTCCCCAGTGTGTTTGGCCCAGAGACTTGCATGAGAGTCAACCTTTGCTTATACCAGGCTGCACACAACTGACACACAACACCCGACTGACTGACTGGCTGACTATGTTTTGTTTTGATAATCCTTATGTGGGTTTTTGGAATAAATGATCTGATTTGTAAACCTTAACTTCAGCGCATCTAACAAGCCCGCACCATATCAGTTCCAGCAACAGAGCATGTGTGCGTTTTTATGCATGAGTAATTTTATTCTCTATGGTTATTGTTGTTTTTGTTGGGTTTCTTAAAACCGTGTCTCTTTTATCCCATAAAACATCTGCTTTAGAGGCACATATTGCTTTGTTTACTGATTTGTTGAATTCATGCACCCTGTGGCTACTTGGGAAGCACAACATCATCAGTTTAAATGCAGCTGGTATTGTCTGTTTCTCTCTCATGCTTGTTAAAAGACACTAAGTAAACTCACTTTTGTATAAGATAATGTATGCTGAAGGCCCTGAACTAAGGCTATGGCTGGAATTCAAACAGGGCATGGTTAATGCCCTGAGTTGTTCTTCTTACTATAGCACTTAGCTGAACTAGAAGAAAAGACAGAGCTAGACAGTAAAGCTTTACTGCTGCTTTAATATGCAGCTTATGCCACTGCTCACTTCCCAACTTTCAGAATGCAAAATATTGTAATGAACTGGTCTGTGTGCATGTGCTTGCCACTGCCCTCTGCTGGACAAGCATAAAATTCCTCAACTGCGTGTCAGAGGTGCTATACTGCTGACAAACGAAGCAGTAATCTCCTTGAGTTAAGAGCTTGTCAGTTTGGAGTAGAAAGATCTTAGTTCTCTCTTTGCTGGCCCCGTGAATTTCTGAGCGGCCATGGTTTTCAGCATTGTAACAAATGTGAAATTCTTCAGTGGCCAGAGATGATTTACACAATATGTTAGAAACCTCATGCAGCCTTAATCAAGATCAGCTACTAGGTGGCATTTTAAATGAAATTAACATGATCATTAAAAGTGAAATTCACTGGTGTGTACAAGGTCAGCCCAAGGCCCATGCATTACTGAAGTCCCACTTGAGCAGGATTCCTCCCTTGGGTTGACCATGATCAGCTAATGAGTTTTAAAACATGATTTGCCCTGTCTGGATTAGAAGCAAAGTCCTGTATAAAGTCACATTAGTTAAAGTGGGTTAGCTATTGCATTTTTACACACCACTTTTCCCCCCTAGCGTATATGTGCCCTTACAGAGCTGGGGAGTAAATCCTAACCCAGCTTCTGGGCTCACTTCCCTGTCTCCATAAACATGTGTGTGAGCTATTCCAAGTCTCTGCCTTTCCCTGCACTGACATTGCACTGTTGGTATCTGAGGGCATGTTTACACTCTTGTGCGACTGTGGTGTAAATGCCTACTACAGCAACAGAAGGGTTTTTTCCATTACTGTAGGTAAGGGCAGTAGGTAGCTCAATGGAAGAATTCTTCCAATGACCTAGCTGCGTCTACCCTGGGGGTTAGGTTGACCTTATTATGGCGCTCAGCGTGCAAACTTTTTCCATAGCCCTGAGCGATGTAGCTTGGTTCATCTAATTTTTAAGTGCAGACCAGGCAGAACTCATTGCTTTTAACAAGAAAGGTGCTAACCCCCCCCGCCCCCCGTCCCATTTCCTTGCAGTGTATTTTCAGTCAGAGCCTGTATAGTGCAGAATGAGGCTAAAGAGTATTTCCAGGGCACCTTAAACAAACTTGCAGCTTCCTTTAGATTTGGGACTTGATAGCCTTCATGATGAGGAAGGTCTGGGTCACGTAGGTGAGTTCTGGATCTGAAAGAAAATGTTTCAGTCTCCCAATCAGAAGCAGGTGTTAAAAATAACAGTCCTGGCCAATGCCACTACTGGACCTGCTTAGCAGCCAGGGGCCTAAAAAGATCCTTAGATTGAGCATCTTAATAACAAAAGGTGGGCATCCCCCTTTATTGAGCAGGGCAGATACCCAGTCGGTCATCTCCTTCAGATGTTTCCCCAGCAAATTGGCATTGCCTCCATCTTCTCTGCAATGAGCCTCAGCGTTTTGCTGTTTAAAGGCTAGACACTGAGTAACCTGAGAATCTGGACTATCAGGGTCAAATGGAGGTGAAAGTTATCAGTATAATCATCCAAATTACTGACAGAGTGAGGCAACTCCAGGCCCCACATAGAAATCAGCCAAATTGTTACAAAAGGAAAACCCCACTTCAAAGCTTACTCCACTAGAGGGATTTGAACATACCACAGCCAGGCTCTGGAGCTATGTACTGCATACTTTGATCACAGAATCATAGTAATGTAGGGCTGCACGGGACCTCAAGAGGTCATCTAGTCCAGCCCCCTGCGCTGAGGCAGGACCAAGTAAACCTAAACCATCCCTGACAAATGTTTGTCTAACCCGTTCTTAAAAACCTGCAATGATGGGGATTCCACAACTACCCTTGGAAGCCTGGTCCTGAGCCTAACTACCCTTAGAGTTAGTGTGTTTTCCTAATATGTAACCTAAATCTTCCTTGCTGCAGATTAAGCCCATTATTTCTTGTGCTACCTTCAGTGATCATGGAGAACAATTTATCACCGTCCTCTTTTTAACAGCTCTGAACATATTTGAAGTCAGTTATCAGGTCCCACCTCAGTCTTCTTTTCTCATTGCTAAACATGCTCAATGTTTTTAACCTTTCCTCATAGGTCAGGTTTTCTAAACCTTTTATAATTTTTGTGGCTCTCCTCTGTACTCTCTCCAATTTGTCCCCATATTCCCAGAACTGGACACAGTACTTCATCTGAGACCTCACCAGTTCTGAGTAGAGCAGGACAATTATCTCCCATGTCTTACATATGATATTCCTATTAATATACCACAGAATATTAATATTAGCTTTTTTTGCAACTACATCTCATTGCTGACTCATATTTAATTTGTGATCTACTATAACCTCCAGATCCTTTTCAGCAGTACCGTACCACCACCTAGCCAGTTATTCCCCATTTTGTAGTTGTGCATTTGAATTTTCCTTCTTAAGTAAAATATTTTGCACTTGTCTTGATCGAATTTCATCCTGTTGATTTCAAACTAATTCTCCAATTTGACAAGGGCATTTTGTATACTAATCCTGTCCTCCAAAGTGCTTACAACCCCTTCCAGCTTGGTGTTATCTGCAATTTTTATAAACGTATGCTCCACTCCATTATCCAAGTCATTAATGAAAATATTAACTAGTGCTGGACCCAGGACTAACCCCTGTGGGACCCCACTAGATAAATAGAGCCCTGCATGGATACAAATTTATATCCGCGGATGCGGATATCTGCAGATATAAATCGGTATCCGAGGAACCTCAGGGCTCTCCCGGGAACAACAGCAGCAAAAGGAACAGAACGTGGGGCTGCCACTCCCAGGATCCAGTGCCCCGTGTCGGCAGCTCCTCCAGCACGGCTGTACTGTCCATAGCCCTGCCCCCCACCCCTTCCACGCAGCTGTCTGCATCTCCTGTCTGGGGGCGTGCATGCTGCTTGAACACAAGCGTGTGACCCAGGACATCTGCCAGTGAGCCTGGTGCCCCAGTGGACAGAGCTAGGGGTAGTACAGCCAGGCCGGAGGAGCTGCCCGCCTCCTGGGAGCAGCAGCCCCACTTTCTGCTCCTTTCTCTGCTGCGGTTCCCAGGAGAGCCCTGCTATTCCGCGGATACCGATTTATATCCGCAGATATACATTTGTATGTGTGCAGGGCTCTATAGATAAACCTTTCTAATTTGACAGTGAACCACTGATAAGTACTCTCCGAGTATGGTCTTTCAACCAGTTGTGCATGCACCTTATAGTAATAGCATGATTCAACTCAGCACACTGAAAAAGTGCCAAGATGGACAGGGGTTATGTGATTTGTCTGTCTGTCTCCAGCTGTCTGTCAGTCTCCTTTGCAAACGGAACAGATTAAACAGTCTTGTCAAGAATACATCATTGAAGCTCAGCTACCTCCCAGAGGTGACTCAAGACACCTGCTTTGTGCCTCTCATAAAAGAGCTCAAGGTAAGATAATAAGTGGACTGAATGGAGGGAAGGAAGCAGCTTAGAGTCATTTTGTCATGAGCTGAGCAAGAGCTCAGCCACCTTAGCACTACGGGATCCTGTTTCAAACTAGTGACAAGCAAACTTCAGAAGGCTTGGAGATACAATCCAAAGAGGCATCCAATACGGTGGATGCTTATCTGAAACTTACCTAAACTATGGCCCTGACCCAGCAAAGGACTTAAGCAGGTGCGTAGCTCTGCTGATGTCAGTGTGATTACTCGCTTGTAAAGTTAAGCATGTGCTTAAGTGCTTTGCTGGATCATGGCCCTGGTGAGCATCTTGGGGCTGCAAAATGGATCTAACAATCTCCCAAGATAGGTTCCCATGAGGTTTCTGGTGCCAGAAACACCACAATAGAGATAATTTGGAGACTCAAAATCATTTGGATCCGGATCTCAACAAACCCAAGGGTCTAGAGGTGTTTGGATCTGGGGCAGAGGAGTAGTTTGACTTCTATTTTTGGTGGGGGCAGCTCCAGTCAGGCCAATAAGGTCATGCGTGGGGAGGCGGGGGGCAAATTCCATGCCGGCTTGCAGATTGAGGGGGCAATGCCCCCTCTTCCCTCCAAACTACGCTCATGATCTGGGGTACTAGTTCAGAGCCATTTCTAGCCAAGAACAGCACTTCTTTGGGGAATTTTGGCTCTTTCCTTATCAGCTGGAAATTGAGAGCCATCTGAAAATGAAAGGGAAAAAAAAAAAAGAGAAAAAAAAAAGGTGGCTGAACTTTGAAGCACAAAACAGCTTGCTTTTGAATTTTGGGCCAATGTTTGGTCCAGGTGCTTTCCCCAGACTGTTCTGCCAGTTTTAAACAAGGGATCAGCAAAAAAAAAAAAATATTCAGATGCAAAAAAAATTACAAAAAATTATTTTCTCTTCCCACCTCGTTCCTTTACCAAACAGGCCTGCTCTTAGAAACAAGGCTAAAATTTATGTCCATTCTCACTGCCCATTACAGGACTGGGAATTGCTAATATCCCGACAGGCATAAAACGTTTGTAAATATACTGGAGATAAATCTGGATTCTGGGAGCCAAATCCTGCCAATGTTCATGGATGTGATGGGGTAGGGGTTGGAAAAGAAGCCAGCATCAGCAAGCCCGGATTCTTTGGCCCTAAAGAATATTATATGGCACGGAGGCATCTATTGTCTAGAGGATGTTGTCAACCCCTTCAGTCTACTGGTACCCCTGCTGCATTAAATGTGACATATATAGACACAGAGGTCTGTGTGACAAAGAAAGCTTTTATCTTAGGGTTTGTCTACACTTACAGCGCTGCAGCTGCAACCAGTGCAGATGTGCCATTGTAGCACTTGGTGAAGACACTACCTAGACCGACGGGAGAGCTTCTCCTGCGGTGTAGGTACCCCACCTCCCCGAGAGGTGGTAGCTATGTTGATGGGAGAAGCCCTACACTGCTGTCTATGCTAGGAGTTAGGTAGGGGATTGGTAGTTGTACCAACATACGTTTGTAGCACAGACCAGTGCTTAATGTGCTCTTGAACTCATCATGAAATATATTCCTATACCTAGAACATAACATCTTACTGAATTGATGTCAATGTGATATGTTCTTCTTAATGTAAATCACTGAATCTAGTCGCTCAACTAGAAAGAAAGAAAGAAAGAAAGAAAGGGTCTGAGTCTGACCTGCCTGGAAACTCCCGGTGCCCCTTACACAGTCTAAACAAATATTTATTTAAATTACTCAAAATGCCCCAGTCTTTTATATGTATCCCAGAAGAGCGCCATAAAACATCTACAAACAGGACTCCATTAACCTCTGCTGCCCTGAGTTAGAGGAGCATATTTCAACTGCAGTTAAATTGAAGTTTAATAAACTCTTGGCCTCTGTTGGCTCCCTCCACAGACCCCTTCCCCCTCTGTCTTTCCTCCATGACTTATTACATTGGCATTCAGTATGAACAGCAGCTGCCAATATGGGGGACTCATTAGTGCTGCTCTTGCTTCTGATCTGACTGGTAAAGCACCTAACAGTGTTCAATCAATCACAGCTCTAAGCGGCTGCTACAATCTCACACCTCCTATTTTTTCGGTGGGGGAGGTGACCGAGTGGCCCCTTCTGGCCTTAATCTCTATGACTCTATGTAAGCCTTCAAAGTTGGATTGTCCTTTTGACTGAAGAAGGTTAGATGCAACTCTCTGTCACCACAGTGGCTCCTCAATGGGCAAAGAGGAGGTGTTCACCCCCAAAGGTCAGAACTCATCCCACTAGCCCAGAGAATTTGGGACCAAGCCAGGTCTTGAACTTGGATGACAGGAGGCCTCCATCCACTGACACAACCACTGTGAACTTATGAAGATGTTTGAAAATCCTGAAGGTTTCACCAGATTTAACACAGCTGTTTTATTCATTTGAACACATACATGCAAAGCTAATTATTCTCCCCTTTAACAGGCTTTTACTATCCAATCAGGGAGTGGAAACACTACCACATGATTTGGGCAACCAGTGACACACCACAATTGCCCAAGAGTCAAAACACATTGTTCACAAACAATCCAAAGGCTGAACATGATCCATAGAAATGATATGGCAAATGCTTACAAATAACAGACATTCACAGAAACTGAGATCAATTTGCAAATGACTTCTTAGCCAGAAAGGGAGCTAAATTCATAAAGAATATTCAAAATCTATAGCTTAGCCAGCTCCCATCACAACTAACCAACCTGGCTCAAGGTTGATCTGTTTTATTTGCATATAACGAGGCAAAGAGAAAATGAAATTCATTCAAAAACGCCATTGGATAATTTTGAGCAACCAAAACTTTGAGACAATTGTACTCTGTTTGTGGAACTTTAAAAGAGGTGATGAATTATTCAGTGGATAAATTGCTCCTTTGAAATCATTCACTAGTTCTTTTCATGGCAGTGCATGAAATGGTGAATTTTGTTTCGCTTAAAATGTCAATAGTGCCTGCAATCATTTTAATTGTCACAAACAAACAATAAAACTAAGATTATGTGAGTCCAACGGAATTTTTCTCTTTGTTTTTTCCTACATCACTGTTTTGGCTTTGTTGTCACAATCATCTGTTTGTCAGTTTTTCAGTATCCCACCCCTTACTACTCTGTCTTCCTAAAGGCTTGATTCTGCACTAGTGACTTCAATGGGAGTGTGGCCATTGACTTTAATGGGAACTGGATCTGGTTCAAGATTTTTATACCGTAAACATACAGTGGAAAAAATAGTATGTGATCATGTAATGAAAAGCCGAAACGTAATACACGTGCATTATGGGGGCTGAATGAAGGTTCCACAGACAGTCTTAATATTGGCATTTCCTAACTTTTGAGTTCTCAGCTTTGCAACCTTAATGAAATTCTTTTAACATAGGAAATTACACGTAAAAACCTAATTTTTAAAAAAGCAAATGGAACCCCCCGCCCCAGATATTCCATCATGTGGCATCGTATTCATGCCCAAAAAGGTCATCAGCTGGGTTGGAACTGTTAGATCAACCACACAGACTTCTGCCACTTGAGCTAAGAGAGTAATTGATAGCAGTAGTAGGTTGTCATCCTCTATGTGGACCAGCACTAGAGAGGGATGGCAGACGTTGCCAGTGGGCTTCACAGATATTTGCTGACAGCAGAGGAATGGTGAGACTCAGGAATCTTGGGTGCCATTTCAGGCTCTGGAGAGAAGCATGCTCTAGTGGGAACAGATTCTTCTGCCTGTTTCCCCCAAGCATGAGTCCTTTTGCCCCATTTCCTCCAAACTGTCCCTGTCCTGGTCCTCTCTCTTCCTCACTCTCATCTCACTCTCATTTACCTCACTTAGCCATTCCCAGTCTCCATACCTCAGGCTTCTCATCTCAGTGCCAGTCTCATTGCCCAGTCATGCTTCTTCAGTCAGGGAACAAGAAACAGCCTAATGCATCTAATTGCAGCTAACCTACACAGATCAGATTTCAAATGAATGCCTCACATACACTCTACAGCCCAAGGCAGAGCCATCCCTAGGGTACGGCAAACCGCGGTGACTGCTCCGGGCCCTGTGCTTTGGGGGGCCCTGTGGGCCAGACTGATTGGCCGGCATGGTTGGCCCCGGAAGTGATGGATTCGTCACTTCTGCTCCGGGCTCTGCATCCCCCTTTGGGCCGGCCCTGGCCCAAAGATTACTCACAAAAACTGCTCAGGGAATAATCTTGGATCAACAAATCTGCAAAAATTATAAATGTCTCCTGGACAATTCACAAACAGAAAAAAGGATAATTCACTCATCTCTAGTCTTGAATAGTGAATTTAGTCCCTGGATCTTACAATCTGATCCATGTGGGAGGAACTTTGTGCATGCACAGAGTTCTATTGAATTCAGTAGAGCTCTGCACGGGCAAAAGGGTCTGTCCATATGGAGGAGATTTCATGACCAGGATTATAGTCCTTAAATTATGCCTCTTCTAGTCAGAGTGCAAGTGGGGGGAAAATAGCCGGGAGAATTTAATGGAACATGCGAGTCAGAGCAGGTATATGTGAATGGTGTATGCATGGCAAGGGTAAAAATCAATGGTCATAAAAAATTAAATTGCACCAACATTTGATAAAGACACATGTCCAAAAGGTACTTCTTGTTTCAGAATTTCATATCTGACAGTAACCAAGCTCTCCCTGCCCCCACCCATTTCCTTCCGCTCAGTTCTTTAGTGATGGGCCTATCTGCAGGGGTCTGGAAAGAATGAAATTAAGGAAGAAGAACGGAGAAACAATTCAGGTTCCAGTGCCGGGAGAATCATGGAATTCACCACAGGGAATAGGAGGGAGGGAAGAAATTTGCTTAGTATTGTCAGAGACTGACCCCCAAACTGTTCCAGACTCCAGGATCAGTGGAATGATTGAAAGAAAAGTTGTGTTTGGGAGGGGGGGGAGGAGGTGGGGTTGTTTCTGTTTTTTTAAAAATAGGATTCATGCTTCACTGTTGCCTTAGTTTTCTAGCTCACTTTCTATTTGGGTCAGACTTGTGCAGGGTCCCTACAAAGGCAGAAAAGCGTAAGAGAGGTTTTCCTCACTGAGTTGTTTTCAGGCAGCCCGTTTTGTTTGTGCCACCACAGGCATCTCAGGAGAATAGATCTAGTCAGAAGTGAATAATGATTTTCCTGACCCCACAACTCCTTCAGTGGAAACAGTCAGACCGTCTCCCACTGAGCCTGTATATTTCAGAAAGCTGGGATTTCAGAACTACAGCTTCAGTCCTGAGGGACACTGTGGAAGCGCTGCCCCAGGTGCAAAGGGTAAAGCTGGAATGGAGGAAGTATCATCTTTGTGTCTTTGCAAAGCATATGGTCTGAGCTAAACGGTTAAGTGATGGCAATGGGAAAATCCTGCATGTGGAACCCTAGGTCTCTGTGACATTCTAGGAGGATGGTCTAATGTTTCCAACAGTAGAATGGGAGTTCGAAGGTCCGGATTCTTTGCTAAGTGACTCTACCTCAGTTTCCCCTCTGTAAAATGGGGATGATAATACTTGCCTTCCTCATTAGGGGCAGGGAAGTTGTGGGGCTCATATGCTACAATAAGACGTGAGACAGATAATAGGATTAAATAGTAACTGTTCACTTTGATAGCCTCCAATGAAGGACAAGAGAAATGTTCAAAGTATTAGAAAATAATGTAGGCAGATGGCAAGCCTCAAGGGGATGGGAATGGGTCCAGAGCCTCATAGGTATTTAGGCTCCTAACTTCCAGTGAAAACAATGGACCTTTGAAGATCTGGGACATGATGTCTTTCACCTTCAGTCTGCTTGTATGAATCCAGAGAGGGTCAGGTGGCCAAAGTTGCTGTCAACTGATGACTGTTCAGCAGCCAACGTGAAGTGCATTTGGTGGATCTTAGGTTAGTTTCTAGTGGACAACTATTTACATCACAAACACACCAGCACAACTGGCACTAATTGTCTCCTTCCCTGCACAGACCCTAAGATTGAATGGGACGCAGAGATTAAAATCCCCTCTAACACTTACTTCAGATCTGAAGCACTTAGGCAGGGGCTATTTTATAGCCTTTGCTTGACTTGTTCTGTGGGTAAAAGACTTCACTTTGTAGGGCTGTTAAATAGGCCAGTACTTTTCACAAGCACCAAACTGATATGTATACACACACACGCTTTTTATAGGACCATAGTAACGTACACTGTACGAGCCTGGGGGCCCAAAATGCCCCTTACTATGGCTCTCCTAGTTTATGCAAAGAGATTGATTTATGGGGCTTGAGATTGAATGACCTGTTTACTGGGATTTGTTCTGATACAAGAGAAAATTATACCGAATGACAGGATAGAGGAAGGATGCAGCTGTTACCCTTGTTCACCTGAATGGTTAGACAGTATTTGTGGTCTTGCAGGAGAAGTTGATGATGGAGCCAAGAATTATTTGATACAACCCTCTTTGTTTACAAGGAATGAGCATAATGTTCTGTTTTCCTGAGCACAGTAGGAATCAAACAACAGGAGGCCATTTTTTTGCTCCATATTCCAAACCTCTTTTTCCAGCCAGCACTCTACCCAAAAAGCTCTCTCTTAGGGTCACACTACAGATGCTTCTCTGGCTGTCCTGGGCTTCCTTGTTGCCTTCTCTATCTGCTTCTGAGATGTTTCTGACTGCATCCATTCATAGACACACGGCTCCACCAAAACAATACCCAACCCTCTGCATTTGCATTCAGTCCCCAGCAAAACCCCTCCACTCACACAGCCCAGCTCCTGACCCACCTTGCATATGGTCTGTGTATTGTCTCAGCTATTTTACTCCAGAATGAGTTTAACTCTTCTTACATTGATCCTGAACAATAGGCAGCTGTCACACCCACCAGCTCCAATGAGATTTCGTCTAATTCCCAGCATAACCATGCCCCTATCTTAACTGATCCATTGTGCCCAGCGAGTCCAAAATGGTGATGCCCTTTAGGACCGCTCCCTAATGGAAAGAAAAAACATTATTTACCAGTTATGAATGACACAAGCTTAGCTACTCATTTAATTGGTTAGTTCTCATACTGTTTCTTGCACAGTGCAGAGGCCAACGAACACATTATGTGCTTCCATTATATTTTGTCCAGAGCCAAATCTGCTGCATTATGAGGTAGGATGCCTGTGAGGGGCACATATCTGTTGACGCCATCCAGCCACCATGTTTTAGGTCTTCTGGTTGGCCGTTTCCATCCTGCTTTCATTAGGCTGAAATCAAAGATGAGTCTCACAGGGAAATTGGTAGGGATTTAGCCTGGATGATCAAAGCACTTTAAAAGAGATTTGGTGACTGAGAGAACAGCAAATGGATCTCTTCATTCAACTTCAGTTTATACAATTTGATGTTTTCAGTTATTCGGAGATGCTTCATCTGAATGGTGTCCAACTTCTTTTATATCTTGACAGTGAAGTGCCATGTTTCATAGTTCATATAAATTACATAAATGTTTTTCTGTCAGAACACATTCACATCACCAATCCAAACTGATTTTACTCTAGTCCAAGTCTCCTTGACATTCTTCTCTCCCTGCCCAATTTCCTTTCTACCACCCAAGTAGAGCTCATCAAAAATTGTCTATTGTAATGCTGGCTGACAGACAGAAACTGCCCATTCTGTTCTAATGGGGAACTCATTATTGTCACGACTCTCCCAGCCTCAGCTTCCACAGCTACATTCTCAGTTTTGGAGGGGTGGCCACACTGAAATTGGGTCCCCCTGGTACCTCCTCAGATGGTCCTTATGAATAATGTTGGGTTTAGTCCTGGGACCCAACTTTATCCTATACATAACATCATTTATTTAGGTCAGTACTGTAGAGGGTCTTTCTCAAGGTTTATCCAGTTTAGGGCTGTTACCCTTCTTTCACGTCGGATGGTGAAACCAAACCAAATCCCTTCTTTCCTTATATGACCTTCCATCATAGAGGGTCGTGTTTTTTTTCATTTTTTTCAGAGGCTATCAAATTTTCTCCAGCTAAGGTGTGGGCTTTTTCAGTTTTGGATTGTAGCGTTTCTACATAGTCCACATGGTTCAAATCTTTGTTCCACCTCAGGAACTCCATACAAAAAGTTTGCTGGGGTCCTGAGCTCATGCCCAAACATGAAGAGCGCTAGGGTACACTTTATACTGTTGTTCTATAAGCCATCAAAAGGCATGGGATATGCTGGTTCCATTCCCTTTGGTGCTGTTCTACAAAGGTAGTCCCAGAGTCCTATTGAACCTTTTGCTCCATCCAATCAGATTGCAGGTGTGCTGGGGTGTTGCAAGTTTTGCGGATGCCTAGCATCTCATATACCTGCTGAAACACTTTGAATTCAAAGTTTCTCCCTGGATCTGTGTGTAACTCACCTGGTACCCCAAATCTGGTGAAAAATTCATTCACTAGGACCCCACCTACTGTCACAGCCTCTTGATTCCTTATTAGATAAGCTTCAGGCCATTTTGTAAAATAGTCCATGGCTACAAACTAATATGGATTGCCAGACTTTCTCAGGCAGAGGTTCAAGTGCATCAACAGTAATGCACTCCCTTGGTGTCCCCATGAGATACTGCTGCCTGGAGGCTCTCCCTGTCTTAGCAGGACCATTCTTTGCAAGGCATGCATCACATTTCTTGTGCCAGTTTTCTACATCCTGTCCGCATTTCAGCCAGTAGAAATTCTTCCTTAGCTTGGCAAAGGGTTTTGCAACTCCAAAATGCCCAGCAGTTTTCAAATCATGACATAACCTCAAAACCTCCTTTTTCAATATGGTATAACCAGGAGAGACCTCTCAACTATATTTATCATCTCCAGGGTTTTCCCATCTCCTGTACAATATTTCATCTTTAAATTCCAAGCTTTCCCACTCTGAGCAGAAAGCTTGTATTGTGGCATTCTGAGGGGATACTATATTCCAAGGTGGCTGCATTTGCCAAATGATTTTCCAATCACACACTATCCTGATATTAGGATCTTCTCTTTGGGAAGCTTTTAGCTGCTCTGGAGTTCATTCCTGCAAACTCACATCCAGTGTTCCAGTGGATGAACCAAGAACATTTGGTCTTCTGCAAATTATGGGAAGAGAGGCGACAGCCATCAGTTCCTGAGCACACTCATTCCTTTGGGCAGCCAACGCCTTGCTCTTCTACTTTGGGCAGTGTTTGTAATGAGCCTCCTAGTAAGGGCATCTGGACAAGTCATCAGCATTTCCATGCTGGTGCCCAGTCCTGTCTGTGACTATGGAAATCACAGCACTGCAGTTTTTCCAACCACTTGGCAAGTAGCCCCTCAGGATTCCTGAAACTAAAGAGCCGTTGCAGGGATGCATGGTCTGTCCTGACCACAAACTTTCTGCCATACAAATAGTAGTGAAAATATTCTATACATTTAACCACTGTCAGGAGTTCTTTTCTGGTTCTCTCTGGAGAATTTAGACTATTGCTGCAATAACCGCCACCCTCTCAAGTCCCTTGTGCTCTTGGGTCAATACTGCCCCCCAACCGTAAGCACTAACACCTGTGTCCAATATGAAAGGGGTTTTGAAACATGGATAGGCTAAGACAGGAGCAGTCACAAAAGCCTTTTCAACTCTGAAAATGCTAAATCGCACTCTGCTTACTACTGAAATTCACCTTTCTGATTCGACTTAGGCAGTGGTTTTGTAATATTTGCAAAGCCGCAAATAAACCTTCCGTAACAGGAATAGAAACCTACACAATGTGCATATCTGTGAGTGTCTGGGGGACAGGCCAATTCTGTACAGCCTTGATTTTCTTTTTGTCAGTGGAGATTCTCCCCTCATTGACTGTGTACCCAAGAAAGTAAGTTACCTCTTTTTGACACAGCTCACATTTCACTTTCCTCTGGGGAGCTTTAAGCTTATGGCAGACCATTTGTAAATGTATCAGTTCATGTTCATCAGGTATTAGCATGCACCAGGATATCATATCAGTATAGCAAATAAGCTAAGAGTGGTGTGCCGTTCCATACCCTGTCCATCAGCCTCTCAAATGTGTCTGATACACAGGCCAAAAGCCATCCCTTTCAATTGCCACAGGCCTTGCCTTGCCATGAAAGGAGTCTTTTCTCTGTCCTTTGGATCTTCTTCCACTTGCCAATATCCACTTCTAAGATCCAATATGGAAAGCCAGATTGAACCTGATACAGAGTCCAGCATATCATCTATTCATGGCAATGGATACGTGACTTCATTTCGTTTTCTATAGTACGCATCGAATCTGAAGTTGCCATCTTTTCTTCTTAACCAAAACTATGGGTGAAGCCAAGGGCTGGTTGAAGGCTCAATTATGCTTTACTGATTTGTTTCCACAATGGCCTGTAAAGCCACTTCCCTCTTTGCTATTGGTAAATGCAGAGGTGGCTATTTAATGGGTTAGTTTTCCCCAACATCAATCTGGTGCTGGACCAGTGCAGTGCAACCTACATCTTTGTGAGTTAGGAAGAACAACTCCTGATTCCTAACCAGAAATCTTTTAGACTGTTCAACTGCTCCTCATTTAAATATTCCACTGCACTGGAATAAGTCCAGTAGAAACTCTGGGAGCTCACCTTCCCCCCTGCCTCTTGTAGTTTTCTTTTACTCCAGCATGTATTAGATCCACTGGTTTACATTTTGCAATAGTGGTTCCTTTTTTTGTTTTTTAAACTATTTGCTGCTTGTTAGAAACAATCAGCAAATGATCAGGAATCTGTTTCTGATTCAGATCCACAAGAACTTTAGCAGATATAACCTCGATTCCCCTCCTGAGACCCTGGATCTCAAAGCAGGTTTATGTAGCTGATGTTATCATTTCTGCTCCTGGAGGCAGGACATCTTATTCACCGAAAGACAATTGCCTATAAACCATGTGCTTCACCTGGGCCACATCTTTAAAGGGAATTTCCACAGACTGAATTAGTAGGACATCTTTTCTGGCATTTATTACACAGTTATCAGCCATAATGAAACCCAAACCAAAATTAGCTCATCCACTGTCTTGGCTATCCAGACTTCTTGTCTGAATTCCAGAGGTTCAAAATACAATTTTGCCCAGTTTTGGACCAATGTTTTTGCTCCAGTCACTGTCTCCATTTGAGACCAATTACATGGATCAGTTTTGGATCCCCTATTCCCTGTCCTTCATGACTGGTCTAATAACTATCATGTTTGAGCCAGTGTCCACTATTACCATTTAATTCACAGATCCTATCACACATTCAATAGGCAAACTCCCACCGTTGTTGTTGTTGAACAGCCCAGATCTCAACCAAAACTATGGGGCTAATCCTTGTATCTCCAAGCTTTGTCCACTCAGTTTGGGTGCCTCCACATTTCCTGAGCTGGGAGAGGGGCTTTCACTAGGCATTTGTGATGCTCTGTCCTGGCCTGCTTTATATTTATAACAATCCTTTTTGTGGCCAGTTTTTTCACACTACCAGCATTTAACGGAACTGCTTTCCTTCATTTTTTCATTGTCAATTTCCCTTGTTTTACAAACCAAATGAATCATTTTCCTAATAATTCAAAAATGTAATAAACCAGATTAGATTACCCTTTTCAATCATACATATTAGACACAGAGCTGTACTTACAGGGCTCATGGCAGTCAGCTTCTAGCTTCCTCACTAGCAGCTGTTTCTTCCTCTGGTGAACAGCTGCAAGAAAAGGTTCAAGACCTGTGATAAATTCCAGTCTTTCCAAGTGTCTTTGGCCTCCTTTGGTTGATCTGCAAATCCAGGTCCCACTGAGCATCTATAAACTGGTCCATTGCAAATTTATCCTGGAAAATCGGTCCTCACTGGTAAGTTGATATGCCAGGAACACAAGTCTCCTTAGGCCCGCTGCTATTTCAGATGCGGTGTCTTCTTCCCTCTCCTTCTAGCTCTTAGCTGTGCCCTGGCCAGCTCAGACTGATCACTGTCTCCAAATCAAATATCAAAGGCTTGTACCAGGTCTGGTCTGTGTCTTTTCTGGGGCTAAGTTCTTCAGCACCGTTAGAGCTGGATCACCGTAGCTGGCCGGTAGAAACCTTACTTTCTGTTCATCTTCCCAGCCATTTATTCGAGTTATGGCATTAAACTGAGCCAAATAAACCTCCCAGGGAGTTTTCCCTTCAAAGACAGTGGGGGTTTGCACTATTTGAGCTGGGACAATTTGACCTATCCCCTCTGGGCCTCTGTGGGTTACAAGTGGGAGAGAGCAGTGTTGTAAATGTCCTACCTTATCCAAATCCTCTGGCTGGCCCAATTCCTCATCCGGGTGGCTGCCTTCCACTGTGGTCTGTGACTCTTTGATTTCCTTCTGAAGGTGATTTTTCAGTTCCCTATGTCCTTGCTGCAGCTCGTCAATGTTTGCAAGTTCCAATTTGGCCAAAGCATTCCTCGTCTCCCCTATTTCATGGAAAACCTTCTGGGACATGGCAGTCAGGTAACTGGTCACCTCATTGATCCATCTTGCCATTTCAAACTGGGAATGTTGCACCTGGGCCTCTCATTGTCCCTAGACACTGTGTAGTTGCTGCCCCAAGAATGATTTCATCTCTGCCTGCAGGTCAATTTTCATTCCCTTCCTGGGAAACCTCCAGATATGACTTTATTTCCTTTTGTGAAGCTTCCAGCTTTTGATTTAGATCTTGATTTAATTCCTTCTCGTTTTGTTTTACTTCCTTTTGTCCATCTATGATTTCTGTGAGCACACTGATTATGTGTGTGCCACCTGAGGTCATTAGGAATCACTGGCTCTCAATTTTTCTCCTTGGAAACCGGATCCCAGCCTTAACACCAGCTTAACCCTTTTGACATGAGCAGTTAGTCAATATTTGGGGTCTTGTGGGTTGTGGGGAGGAGCCATTGATGATACAGCTTGGTATTTTTTTTTTTTTTTTTTTACACAATCCTGTTTATTTACAAGGTACAAACAAAATTTTGTTTTCCTGAACTAAATGGGAGCCAAACAGAAGACAGTTTCCCTGGTCAATATTCCAAGCCTCTTTTTCTAGCCAGCACTCTACCCAAAAAACTCTCTCAGCTTTTCTCTCAGGCTCACACTACAGATGCTTCTCTGGCTCTTCTTGTCTTCCTCATTGCCTTTTCTGTTTGCTTTTGAGGGGTTTCTGACTGCATCTGCCCACACAGCTCCACAGCTGCACTAAATCAATACCCAGCCCTCTGCATTCAAAGATCCCAGTGAAACCCCTCTGCCCACATCACAGAAAGTTTTGCCTGCCCCTTCTCACCACTCTGTTCTCAGCTCTCTCTGTTTCTCTCTTTCTTTGCATCTCTCTCCCTCCACTCCCTTTCCACCCTCATATTTCTCCTCTCCTTCCCCAAATCTCTCTCTGATGGAAAGAAGATCCCAGAAAGATCAAGGACATTAGAACCATTCCTATCATAGCATCTCTTCTTAATTAACAGTTGAAATATGGATCTCCATTCACTAGAGCAGAAGCAAAAACTGTGAAGTGCAGTAAAGAATATTTTTGAAGAAAATATAATATTCAAGTATAGCTAAACATCATTTGTTTAAAGATATATAGTTTTCTTCCTTCAATATGTATACTGCCATTTAAAAGTCTGGAGCAGCTGAAAAACCAGTGATTGGTATAAATTACCATAACATTCTCCTTATTTATATGAAATATTTCTGTTCATCTTTATGTAAATATTCTTGAATCGCAAAGGTCCTAGTCTTGCTGGGGAACCCCTCAGGTTGCTCCTAATTTTGAACTAACGTTCTTTCTTTTTTGAAAATACTTTTCTACAAAGATATTGGCTGTACATTTTCAGAAATGACTTGTGATTTTGGGTGCATTCATTTTTTGAATGCCCACCCTGGGACATTTTAGAGACCTGATTTTCAGAGGGCTTGTGTTCAGCATTTTCTGAAAGTCTGAGCCCTTTCAGGTGCCTCAAGTTAGACACCCCAGAACTAAGTCATCCATATTTACTACTAACTTTTGAAAATTAAGGCCATTAATGTCTTTTGCAAAGTTAACCAGTTTAAGATATAGACAGGTAAGGGCACATGAAAACATCTGATCAGCTACAATTTAATACTTTGAATAAGTGTCTGCCAATCAAGAGATCTAGTTTCTATCCCTGATTCTGCCACTGACTCACAGTTGAGCCCTGGGCAAGTCACTTTCCTTCTCTGTGCCTCAGTTTCTCGAACTGTAAAATGGGGATAATGATACTTTCCCATGTTGGCAACGTGCTTAGAGCTCAATGGATGAAAGCCACTATAGAAGTGCAATGTTATTGATAAGATAATCAATGGCTTTAAAGATTTCAATGTGTAATTGACAACAGAGCCAGACACTTGGACAACTAAGTGGCTAAGGATGTGGCTGGAGATCTCCTTAAGCACTAGACATTGGCTGAGAGCCACCAAGACACCTCCTCCCTCTTACAAGGGAAACTCATCAAGGCTTTGCATGCAGAACTTGGAAAGGGAATAAATCTTTTAGATCTGAGGGACTGAAGTCTCCACATTAGCTCCCCCTTAAACTCCGAGTGCATTAACTTGGGAGGTTAGAAACCTAAGCCAAAAAATCTCTTTTGATTCACAACTTGTTTAGAGCAGTCAGCCATAAAGCAGCCAGTGAATCACTCCCGCCAGTTAGTCATGCAACCACAGTGAACGTACACTCAAAAAGGAGCACAAAATAAACAGCCTGCAGCCCCAGATAACACACACATAGAGCTCATTTGTGCTATCTGGCATCAATATATATTGTTAATGGGACTCCTACATCAAACCCTTAGTAAAAGACACATTTGTTAAGCATCCCCAAGTCTCTCTCTCCCCATCAGCGTCTTCATCTGTTTTGCAGCGTGTTGCTTTCAAAACAATTCAGACTAATAAACGTTTAAGACTCTTTTTTCCTCCTGCTGCCGCTGGTAAAACCTTTGCAGAAAGCGGTGGATAAAGCAGAGTTCAATCCAATCAGCACAGGACAACTTGAAAATAAACAGCCCTAGTGCGAAAGGAAACCTTCCTGCCTAGAAAAGAAAGATACAAATAAAGGGGAGGTTGACACATCAGTGTTATAAACAGCTTGGTTCAGGAATCCTATAAAACTCTCAAGCCAGATCTACCGGCCAAGCCAAGAGAAGCAAAACGGTTTAGAAACAGACTCAAATAAATCATCTTGCGAAGACCCAGGAATACGCACGAGCCATACCTTCGACTCCTCCGCTGCTCGATTAGCTCACTGAGGAAATCCTACAGGTCTGTGTGCGCAGATGGGGGAGACTCCGCTACCTCCAGTGTCCGCTTACACCTAGAGTTTAGCCAAACTTCTTGGCGCCCGCTCCCTCCCCTCCCTGGGCGTGGGGGTTGGGGGGTGGTGCTGCTGGAGCCGTTGAATGGCAGATCTGGTGGCCCTATTGTAAAAAAAAGAAAGCCATTGCCAAAGCAGCGTCAGCTGCACCCCGGGGAGCCCGAAGCCGCGAACCTGGCACGGAAACCCGGCGTTATAAACCCTGGGAAGAGGCCGCTTCTCACAGGAGCCAGCTGCGCCAGAGGCGAGCCCACGGGCCGGCTGCACGTCTGCCTGCTGCGCTCCCTTGGTTCCTGCCTCCTTTCCCCCAGCCTGCTTCCCTTCCTCTGGGGTTGTCTCATGTCATTGCTCGCCGCTTTCTCTTCTTCCTTCCTGTTCTTCTGGCCCGTCGCTCCTGCTCCCTGCCTGGCTTTTCGGGGGAGCGTCTCCTTTCCCCCGCTCCTCAGGCTTTGCTTGTTTTTCATGCCGGGTTTCTTTCTGTCCGTTCTCTCGGTGCTAGGCTTGCTTTTCCCGCATCCCCCCTGGCTTGTCTTCTCGCCTTTCCTTCCTTCTTCAGCTCGCTCTCTGGTGTAGTCTTTAATTTCACTCCAGTGATGTATCTCCAAAACACATTTACTCCTCCACTCCAACTCCCCCCCGCTTGCTCTTCCCCAGTCTGTAGATACCCGGAGTCCCTTTGATCTGTATGCGAGGACTCTTGTCCGGAGCGGAGCCCAGTTCAAAGCTTCGGAGGGGAGTGAAAGTTCAGGACCTGTAAAACCGGCCCCATTCAGCCCCGGCCTAGAGAAAGCCTGACTCTCTCCTGAGATCCACTTCGGCTCTGATCCCTATCAGTCACATCTGGAACCTGGGTTCCTCTCTGATCCCTACCCGTCACATCTGGCTTCAGTGCAGTACTGCGGGGCAGGAAGGGGCTTTAGATGAGGGGAGATGGAGCGGGGACCGAGATGGGGGCAGGATGTGTGTGTGTAATCCCCTCTTCAGACAGTGCCAGGCGCTGCCCTGGTGACACAGCCCTAGTGGGTCCCTCCCGTTGTGTGTTCCCCCTCTACGACTTTCAATCTAGTATTGCTCGTGTGGGGGCAGATTAAAGGAAGAAAAATTGGGTCTGAAACAAACTTCTCTCTGCATCTCCGCTGCCTTTGACCGACGCAACAGGCGGGTCCCTAGGAGGATGGAGCCCCACATTTTTAAAAAAGCGTTGTGTTGTTAGTGGATAGTTTGTTTACATGTACAATTGCCCGTTTCCCCAAGGGGAGAGAGAGAGATGGTGGTTCAACTCCACCTGCTGATGGTCTGAATCACACTGAGGCCGGGGGATATTAACTACGGAGGGGACTGCACTGCTTTCTCCCCACTGGCCCCTCTGCAAACTCTTTCTCAGCTCTGATCCCTGTCCACCATATGCAACGAGTCACCTCACAGCCACCCCCCTCCCTCTTCCCAGGTAGCAGAGAGTCTAATTCGACTCCTTCACCGAGAGAAGTGAACGAGGAGGCGGGGGGGTTGTTTATGTCCAGGGGTAGGGAAGTATAAATGATACATTCCCCAGCGAAGGGTGACCAGAGCTCCCCCAGGGGAGAGGCAAGAACACCCGGTACTTAGTCATGCACCGTTATCTCTGACCCCGCAGGCCCAGCGCGTTGCTTCGGTTCCTCGCCTCCAGCCCGCTCCGAGCAGCCCGCGCCTCCCTTGTACCTTGCTGAATCCGAAGGATCTTTTACTTTCACTGAATTGGGACCCGCCCTGGAGCCGCGCTAAGGCACCAGAAGCGCGCGCGCACACACTCACATTCACACTCACACACACACGGGGGGGGGGGGGCATTTTGAACACATTGCGAATGGAGACTTCGGGGAATTCCGCGTCGGGGACGCTCCTGCACCTGGACGGGGATAGCAAGCAACAACTAAACAAAAATATCTCCCAGTGGCCACACTGCAAAGGTGCTGCCAGCAGCCTCCCAGCCCCTCTGAACGCAAAGCAGGGGAAGGGGCATTGCAGAGGGAAGGGGAAGCTTCTCAGGATGCCCCTTCCCCGACTTCCTGGCACCGGGGGATCTGCCGGGCAGAGAGAACCCGAAAAGAAAGGCAGCCTTATTGGCGGGAAATCATTAGACATAGTGCAAATCGCGAGATACACCAAAAGGAGCCTTCTCTCCTTAGCTAGCACTGTGGCGGCGCCCCTAGCCACACGCAATGCGCAGGGCTCTCCTTGGGTATATTTCTCTATGGGGTCCTTATATTTCCACCCCTTCATTAAAATGTCCACATCGAAACTGTGGCGACCCCTTACCCTTTACGTGTGAACCACAAGCCCCTAACCCGTCTTCTCCCCCCCTTCCCCCCCCCCCATTTTGACGCAGGCAGATGTGGAAGCGCTGATAGTTCCCTCAATAAAACCGCTTCACACGTAGAGAGCAAATGGCAGGAGAATCCCACTACGACGTGTCACCTCCATGAGCCTGTAGCCCTGCTTGGAGCGCGCAGAGAAGAGGAGATTGGCTGCTCAGATCACAGCCGATTAGTGCTTCTCAACGAATACCTTCAAGACAGGGATTTTTGCAAAGTATGCGCCTGATCCAAAGTCCATTAAAGTCAATGGGAGCCTTTCCATTGACTTCCGTGGGCTTTGGAGCAGGCCCCAAATATCTTATAAGCCTTCAACGTCAGCGAAAGGCTCATTCTGGAGCCAGGTTATTTCTCCTATTTCTACATTTTAAAATGCTTGACAATTCTTAGACGCTATTTTGCAAACGGAAAAATAAAAATGAAGAAAGTGCATTAGAAATATATCAGAAAAAACCGTGTGGAGCGATCCCTTCATTCCTATGGCAATGTCTTTCTGCTCTGATGGATAAAGCGTTAGAGATTGCACTTGATATTTGCACGGAAATAAAATAGATCGTTATTAGTTGCATAACCTTATGCTTAAAGATTTTCCTATGCCAGGAAAAACAGTGTGCATTCACCTAATCCGCTGAGCAAACATCCCAATGCATATTTCTCTTTCATTCCCCGAAAGGGTCCCCCCCCCAAAAAAAGAAACCCGTATTTCAAGACAGCAATATGTATTTCCAAGAACGGTGATTTACATCACCTCTACGTAAAAGAAACGGCCATTCAGATTACTTTAATACATAAACCACTTGGTGTCCCGCCCCCCGCACCTCGACCCCAAGATAGAAGCCGTGCTTTTCCCCGGGTTCCAGTGTAGGGAGTAATCCATAACTGGTAGTCTGAGTGCAGTAAAAAAAGGGAAGCACTGCAGCTGCATTCAGGGGACAGAGGCGCCTTCAGCGTGCGTACCGCACGGCATTTCCCTTAGTAGTGTATAAAGGTCTATTGTACAAACATCAGACCGGAGTTCTTTGATTCTAGGCTCCGAAATCTGGTTGCCACGACCTGCCTTGGTGCGTGCCCTGTCTGAGTCACTCTCCTTTGATTTCAGCGAAAACAAATACAATTTGGAAATTAAACGTTATAAGTGATTCGCCCATTTCCTTTGCTTTTGCAAAAATCGCAGCTCGGATTAGTGGAGGTGTTGTGCCCGCAATGCCAAATGGGAAAACCCGTGAATATCACTAAGCAAACTAAAACCTTGCGTTCGCCTCAGTGACCCCACAGTCGAAATCCGCCCTAAATGAACCGGAAGCATTTCTGTTGTCGCTTCGTTTTTATCCTGGACTATAACTCTCCTTAAGCTATATTCATAGCTACTATCCGATAGATGGCCTGGATAGTAGCGTAGGGCAGCCACACGCTTTTTAAAGCTTCAAAAACAACGTGTTTATTAAAAAATATATACCTCTAAAACCCCTCTCCATCAGGGGATCTTTGCTCTTTGTTTCCTAGCTCTAGGTTTGGACATTACATGCCAGCCAAGGACCTAACAGTGTTTAAAGTGGGATACCAGCACAGAGTCCCGCAGTCGCTTTATTCCCATTCTTTAGATGCTGATCATCAGAAAAATGCAGAGGGCCGAGTTAAGGGGCTTGGTGTGTTTTTGATGCAGGTAGAGGAGGGTGGCGCGGGACAGCATTTTTAGAAGTCATAAGAAGCTGGCCAAACCCAGCGGAAATCACCACGGCTAAGCCGGTTGAAATTAACAAAGGAAAACAGCTACTCAGAAAGAGGAGGAGGTATGGGCCGATCCGGTCGGCAGGATTCGCTCCAGTGGCCCTCCCTTCCTAGCGCAAGTCCTGCCATCCGGCGGGGGTAGAATCAGGATTTTATCTCGTCCTAGTTTTCTAGTGAAGACAAGGCCTGGTGGAAGGAAGGCTACTGAGCTCTGGGCAGGGCCGGCTCTACAGTTTTTGGCCCCAAGCAGAGGGAAAAAACTGCCGCCGCGTATGGCAAAAGGGAGAAGCTGCCTCCGATTTGGCCGAAGCGAGAAGCTGCAGCCTATTTGCGGCTGCCGCGGAAACACTGCTGCCCCGTTCACACTCCTACCGCCCCAAGCACCTGCTTGGAACACTGGTGCCTGGAGCCGGCCCTGGCTCCGGATCGGCCCCCTTTGGGTGACCAGATAGCAAGTGTGAAACACTGGGATAGGGGGCGGGGGTAATAGGAGCCCATATAAAAAAAAAGCCCGAAATATCGGGAATGTCTCTATAAAATCGAGACATCTGGCCACCCCAGGCCCCCTCCTATGTGCATTCTTTGCCTCATCCAACACTCCATAGCTTCACTGGGGATTTGGGGGCTCTGGGGGAAGATGGGACCTTATTGTTCAGATTCGGGATACACTATGCTACACGGAGGCCCAAAAGGATCGGCTGAGAGGCATTAGCAGGGGCAAAGTGGAGAGGTTAGAAAGGGCAGCACCGCGAGATAAAGGGGCCAAGGAAAAGGTTCAGCTGGGAATTGGGAATAAAGCCAGTGCATCAAACCCGCGCAGGCACTGCCAGAAAGACTTTCTCGGCACTCCTAAACTGATCTCCCTCCAGCTTACCAGCGAGACACAGTCCGGATCGCTCAGCAGGGCAGTAAACGGAGAGACAAATAAGCAAATAAAACTGCATTTTTCCTGGTTTGCAGAGGCCATTAGCGCCAAACCTTCAACTCTCCACACTTGTTGGTCACGCTCAGCCCAGCGAAGAAAAGCTGCGTGGGGCCAGCAGGAAGCGGGCGACGTAGTGTGCCGGAATGCCTTATTACAGCGTTTTGAGAACCCAAATGAAGGCTTCTCGCAGCCCCATCTCTAAATTGAAGCCCTCAGCCCGGCCTGGGATCGGATACGGCCCACATCTCCGCGGCTGGGACGATGTGTATCTTGGGGCTGCTGAGAGCCATTGAACCAAACTGGAAACCCTGGGTAGAACCCTGGAACCCACTTCAAGCCAGGGGGTGCGGCAGCACCCCAAGCAGCCCGAGCTCCAGCAGACACCGTTCTGAGCAGCTCCGTAGGAGCAAGGTGAGCTCTGGCCCAGCTGCGGGAACAGGGATCCTTCCATGGCAAAGGCGCCCAGAGCCTCAGCACTGCACGATGGACATTAACCGATCCAGGAGGATGGTTGTGATGGCGCTTGAGAAGGGTCCCCCCTATGGTTCCCGTAGATTCTGGAACCCGCTAGAATCAGCCCCTTTCCCCCCTTTGGCATAAGTCTCTTTCCACAAGTGTGTTTCATCCTCACCCGAACTGTGACCCCTCAATGGCACCAGGGTCCGAATCTCCCCTCAGACCAGGGTAAATGAGGAGTAACTCCGGTGAGGCCAGTGGGCAACGCCAGTCCAAAACGGATGCCCTGGAGGATAGAATCAGGCCCGGCAGCATAGATAGTGTCACGGTTTGGGATTAGCCTAGCCACGAAGGAGCTGACACAGAGATAGAAACAGCTGCCCCAAAGGACATAAGAACGGCCATAGTGGGTCACACCAAAGGTCCATCTAGCCCAGTATCCTGTCTTCCGACAGTGGCCAATGCCAGGTGCCCCAGAGGGAGTGAACCTAACAGGTAATGATCAGGTGATCTCTCTCCTGCCATCCATCTCCACCCTCTGTCAAACAGAGGCTAGGAACACCATTCCTTATCCATCCTGGCTAATAGCCATTAATGGATTTAACCTGCATTAATTTATCCAGTTCTCTTTTAAACCCTGTTATAGTCCCAGCCTTTACAACCTCCTCAGGCAAGGAGTTCCACAGGTTGACTGTGTGCTGTGTGAAGAAGAACTTCCTAAACCTGCTACTCATTAATTTCATTTGGTGGCCCCTAGTTCTTATATTATGGGAACAAGTAAATAACTTTTCCTTATTCACTTTATCCACACCACTCATGATTTTATATACCTCGATCACAGCCCTCCTTAGTCTCCTCTTTTCCAAGCTGAAAAGTCCTAGCCTCTTTAATCTCTCCTCATATTGGACCTGTTCCAAACCCCGAATCATTTTAGTTCCCCTTTTCTGAACCTTTTCTAATGCCAGTATATCTTTTCTGAGATGAGGGGACATATCTGTAGGCAGTATTCAAGATGTGGGCATACCATGGATTTATATTAGGGGCAATAAGATATTCTCCGTCCTATTCTCTATCCCTCTTTTAATGAGAGGGAGAATATTTTATTGCCCTTATATAAATCCATGGTAAGCCCACCTCTTGAATACTGAGTACAGATGTGGTCCCCTCATATCAGGCAGTCGCCTGCTCTGTTCATTGGTACATTTCTCCCCTCCGCAGATTTATGCCCCTATTAACAGGGCAATGGATTCTGGAGCTAAACTCAGCCTAGAGTGACTGGACTCCGAAAGCCCGAGATTAGTAAAAAGACAACGCTGCCTGGGGTTTGGCAAAACTGCAAGCCTCGGTTAACCAGAAATACAAGAGAGCGATTATTCATTATTGCAATTATGCTAATTTCCAATGTATACAAATCATTCCGGGGTACAGCGGCATGTGTGCGAGTGCCGACTCAATACAGCGGTGGGGGAATGATTCCGAAAAACACAGCGCGGGCTCTCTGGGAAGCTCGCCCTGGCCCGGTCTCCTGAGCAGGAGGCCCAGCAGATTCTCGCTTTTCTCCCACCCCCTCCTCTTCGCTGCTTGTGCAGCAGGAATGCTATCTCTGGCATGGTGCAACCCGCAAAGGAAGGGTTAATCCTCCCTTTAAATTACAGATACAGAACCCCATAAACTCACACAGCTCAGAACTTTTCATTTAATTTTAGAAAAGAAGAAATTCTGTGGGTCTGGCGTGCCACTCTTCCCTCTATGCAGCAATCCGTCCAAAACTTACAGTGGATATTTACTGTTAACCAGAAACTATTTTAATCATTAGCCATTATTATTCGTAGTGTTAATTCTCCTCACAGACCCAGGTGGCTTTTATTGCATTGCCATGTATTCTGAGCCACACCACATCACACCATATTTTAAACCGGTTAGGGGTTCCATGGTACCACTAGTCAATTGGGAACGTTGCTTAATAGCAAATAAATAAACGAACGCCTAAATATGCAATCGATAGGCATGCAGAATCCTGGTGGCACTAATGTGGGTGATACATTCATTTGGTTCTATACAGCCTTGTAATGGGTCATCGGATGCTAAGATGTTGCCCTGGATTTTTCAACCTAAAAAAAAGAAACCCAGTTAGCAGAGAGTTTTCAGAGAAATCAGGCACCTCTGAGGAATGGCCTCAAATACTATTTATTCACTGCTAATTACTCAGTAATGATTTATGCAGCGCCGTCCACGTCCATTGCCCCAGGAATCATGCAGATAGACCCAAAGAGTTTACAATCTATGTTAAAGGCCCAGAGACTTATTTAGTGGAGTCCAATATAATGAAAGTCGTTATTTAAAACATACCGATGGCATATGTTTGGGGAGTATAACGAGAGACACTTCCCACCCTCCCCCAGCGCCTTCTGATTTATCGTCCTGAAATTCGCAGGGAGGTGTATTGGGAAATGAGTGGCTGAAAGGTTGAGGGTAATGACATGTACCGTTCCAGGTGAGCATGTGGCTGTTACAACTCTGTATCAGGTAACTCGGAGTGCTCGGCATCGTACGCATTAAGCTTCATCCGCGCTGTAACTCACGGTGTCGGTCTCTGACACGGCGCATTCCCTCTTGGGGTTCCCTTCGTGGTGCGCGGAGTTACAGAACCGCGCAAGGGAATTTCAAAGCGCTGGGGTGTGGGGAATTTGGAAACAGCCTTTGAAATCACACCGAATGGGGGAAGCTGTAGCTGTATTTCTTTTTCAGACTCGTGCAACCCCCCCTTATGCACTAAATCTTTCTTCCCGCCCATGAAGTGACCCAGGGCCAGACGCTGATCTCGGTTACACCGCTGCAGGTCTGGAGTAGCTCCACTGAGCAGTGTAAAGAAGAATAGGCATAGTCCCCATTGTCTCTATTCCACATGGACACAAAGGATTTGCCCTGCACTGTTTCTTTCCGAAAGTTCAGCCACGATGAGTTTCCAGACCTGGCCTTATGCGATGGGGGGAAGAACTCGTGCTACAAGCCACGTCGTACAAAATCCAGGCAACTCCACTGCCCATTTCCCTGCAGCATTTCTGGGGAATTCTCCCCTCTCACGGCGCTGTGTCATCAAAAGCCCCTGAAGAAAAATGTTTGGGTGTGAAGTCTGGGGCGCTGGTAGCTTAATTTCAGTTACCGGGGAAATGAATCTAAATCGCTTTGGTTTCTTCTGCGCGGGGTAGTTTCTGGGAAGGAAGGTCCCAGATTCCTCCCATCCCGAATGGGAAAGTTAGGGACTGGAGCTCGCAAGGCCAGACCCTTGGCAGGCGAGGAGAGGGGCTTCTTCGGAGCATTCTAAGGGGCTCCTTTCTTTTTTTTTTGAAGCGATTACATGTTGTGCTGTCTGGCTTTTTCATTATAGATGGGGTTAGCAGCCTGTGGATCAGAGATCCCTTGCCTAGCTGCCTTTCTCCCTACAGTGCGCGCGGTGCCTGAGCCATTTGGGGGTGCACAGCGTACAGATTTGCCCTGCACTTCACCAAAGGTGGGGAACTCCTTTGCAAAAGGCAAGAAGCTTTCAAGTTACTGGGACAAGGAAGACCTTTCCCCATGGGACGTTAGGAGTCTCTGGTTCGATCTATGTCTCTGGAGTCAGCTGTCATTCGGGGAAATAAATGAAGCTAACAGGGCGGGGTACAATACGGCTGAAGATTGGCCGTACACATATTTCAAAGCATCTTTCTCCGCTGCACCCCTTTGAGAGGGGCTGCCCAGGCCGGCTCCTTGCAGCACGAGTGATGGATGGCTTGTTAATGTAACCCCAGGCCCCGTCCCTTCCAGCTTTTCCTATAGTCAGCAAACACTCCAAGCCTTCAGGAGATGTTTAGGAGGGGTAGTGGGGGGGAAGGTAGGTGCCTTTGACTTGTTTCAAGTCTGGAAAGGGGGAAGGGAGGTGCATGGAGAGAAAGTAAATAATAAAATAAAAGCAATTGGAGAAGCTCAGACATAATCCAAACCAGGGTTCAAAGAAAATGGAACTAAAGAAGGACGGAAGGGAAGTAACCCCAGCACACCGCTGCTGCACCGTGGAAAAGCAGGAGCTGCAGAAGACTTAGCTTTCCCTTGCACTTCTGATCTCCCTTTTGTAATACTTCTCCATTGCTCACTTTGACTGGCATCGCTCGTGTTTTGCTTTCTCTTTATTCCTCTAGTTTGTTCCCGGTCTAGGGCTGCTTTGGGTAACTTTTGATTGATGGAACAGTGGAAAAAATGAACTTTCACTGAGACTTGGTTTTGAAATAGCAGTGAATTCAGACTGCAGTGAATGCAGACTGGTGGAGTTAATTAACCAGCATTTGAGTAGAAACAGGGAAGACAGATAGTGAGAAAGATAGATTTTTATTTTCACTTTCCCTTAACCAGAAGAAGAGGATTGTTTTTAACCTCCAAGTAGAACGGAAACGCCTAAACAAATGTTTGTGATTTTAAGTACATCCCCTGAAAGATAATGAGAATAAATCCGGTTTAATTCTATTCAGGTTAGCGTCAATGCGGGGAAATATCTTAATTGCCACTAATGAAATGAAGAGGATGCAAGTGTGTTACCTTTGATGATTCAAACGCAGAGCAGAAATCAACGGGGGTGGAGGCGAATAGTAAAGATAACCCAGTGATGGGGAGAGCAGATTTCTCTCAGCATTCACATTTAAACAGAAGGCCACTTTAGGGAATATTTTGAGTAGGGATTAACTAAAACTTGTCTTTTTCTAAGAACACAGTTACGGATTTTCTTTCATTTGTAATAGCAGAATAGCAATCTCTAGGTGTGCATCAGATCTAGAGAAATTATAACACTACATTGCAGCAGGCCGAAAGGAAATAAGCTGCTGTCATAGAAAATACAGTTGTTTGGAACACGGCTGTGTTTGGAAACACAAAGAGGCATTGATTTTATAATAATAATAAGAAGAAGAGCAACAACAATAAAATTACAATCGAGGGACGCGAGTCTGTGCATGACTTAAGTCTTTCTATGCGAAATAAAAAACCAGAATAAAACCCATTGTTTCTCCCAAGGGCATGTGGTTGCTTTGTTTCCAAACGCGCATATCCCCCCACCCCCCGACATTACTGGGACAATTTCAGAGCAACCTCAGGAAAACGGGTAGGGGGCAGCTTTTATACATCCCACCCCACTCTTTTCCTGGGAGCATGTGCATTTGTAGGGGAGGGGATGCGGTTGTTTTCTTCCATCCTCTCCCGTTATGTGGTCTCTTCGGCACTGGAAGACGGGATCCCGAAGCCGGCAAAAGGGTGCAAGGTATCAGGGGAACGGCTCGCGTTGGGTTACTGCTCAAAGGGCATGCTGGAAAGACACCGGTACGACACCGAACCTATTGACCTCTCTCCGACAGAAACAGGCCCGATCCCGCAGTCCTTACTCTGGCACGGATCCCCCTTGTCTCCAGCAGGGCTTTAGCCGGACTAGGGACAGAGCACACACTGAGGGAGAAGCGGGTCCCAAGCATGTGGCCCCTGTCCACCAAAGGCGCCCTGCTTTCTCTGTTTCACGTTCTTCCCTTTTCCTGGCACTTCAGTTTATCTGCGCGCCCCTCTTCCCACCTCCCTTTCCCCCGCCCCAGCCACGTTCAGCAGCAAACACACCCCTACCGGAGCCGTGTGCACGGGACTCACCGTAGCAGGAGACCTGCAGGGCTCCGTTGTGGCTGCTGGTCTCCTGCAGCTTGAGGTTGCTCTCCGGGGGAGTTTTGCAGGGGCCTCGCTGCATGTAGAGATGCTGCTGCTGCTGCTGGTATTTGTTAAAGGAGCCTTGTGCCCCAGCAGAGCTGGGAGCCTGCCCGCTGCCATCCAGGGACTGGCATTCCTGCTGGCTATAGCGGCTCCGGCACTTACTGCTGCTGTCACCAAAGCCTTGTCCTTTGCTGGCCAGGAAAGTAGGGCTGAACTTGTCACTTGCTTGAAATGCCCTAAAAGGCGAGGAGCCCTCTGTGCTCTGGGAGGCTGCGTTGTAGTAGGAATCCATGGCAGCCGGATCACAATAAGAAACACAAGTATCAGCATTCATTCCTAAAATTAAAAGGCCCGAGTGTCCTTAATGCGCTTGGAGGGGCACCAGGAGCCTGCCTCTCTCCCTCTCCCTCTCTCGCTCTCTGTCTCACATGCACACTCACAGCTGGGCCAGGGAACTCTAAGAGGATTCAGATGTTCTTGAAAGCTGACCAGATCTCCAAAGCCTCCTCAAGATCTTGCAGCGCGAAAGGGATCTGCCCCCCCTTTCCTCCCTCTCTCTCTCACACTCACTCTCTGTCTCACCCTCCAAGCTATCTACAGTCCAAAGAGACTCTTCTCAACAGTTTTCCCCCCACACACATACAAAACCCGAGACCTCTCCCACAATTAATATGTAGATGATGACAGTGGAGGGGAGGGGGCCAGGGAAGGAGGGGAGCGCGCGCGCGGTGGGGGGGGGGGGGGAGGTCAGATCTTTTGCATAAAAAAACTTTTTTATGATTAAAAAATAGAAAATCAAACACGTGACATTAATGCAATTAGGGGATGAATATGGGGATCTGTGCACGGCGGAAGAGCAGGGAACAATTTAATGGGTATGACACACTCGATTCGTTCTGGCCCTCTTCACTATTGACTTTGCAACGCAGCTGCAGGGACCTTAGACTTTGTAACCCCCTCCCTCCCCATTAGGTCCTTTATTAAAAGCAATATGGATTTCCCCCCCCTCCCCCGAGCCATATCCCTTTAAGACCCTCACCCTTCCCCCCAATTAACCCTTTGGCAGCAGCCCCGCTCCCTCTGCCATCTCCAGGACTGGCAATGACTTTGTTAGACCCTTTCAGCGTTGCTTTGTGAGGTGTTTTTCTGCCCCTTGTTACGAGCTGAAGACAGCTCTACCCAGGGCAAGTTCGTTCTTGCTTCTGGCGGTATTATTAATGAATTAATTGATTATTATTATTATTACAAGCCAGGGAAGATTTTCACATTTTTCTATCAGATGTAAACAATTCTTTGTTGCTCGTGATGTTTTTATTAAAATCCCTCTGGCAGCAGAGCAGTGTTTTACTAGATAACCTGCCTCCGAGGCGGCGAGGCTGGAACTTGTAGAGGGACTAGGACTGGAAGAAGCCTTTTCGGGACTGAAAGGTCAATTGCAACCCCAAAGGGGTTCAACCGCAAATCGGTATCAGCCCCGGTCCCATCAGCTGAACCGGACTCCACTCCTGCTTCCCCAGTTAACTCCTGCTGCCCCTGACACTTATTTATTTATTTTTTTTTTATCCGGCCTTTCTTCCATCCCTCACATCTGGTTTCTATCGCGCTCTTACCTTGAAGTTTTCAGTAATAAAGATATTACGCCAACTGCACCCACAGCTCTTCAGTCAAAAAGGCCCTTAACCCTTTCCTCGCCGCCCGTAGCCGGACGATCATTTCTGCGCACCGTTGCGAGGGAGATGAGCCCAAATATCGCTAAAGACAGAAGGCCCGGCTCCTGCTCCTACGGAAGTCAGTGGGCCCAAGGGCCGTGCAAAGCGTCGTGAGGGAGGGGGGAGGGGAGACGAGAATTGACGTTTGTCTATAAATATACACTCGGGGCTTTTGCAGATGTGTTCTCTTCCCTCCTTTCCCTGCTCCACCCCCCACTTCGGACTAGGGGGGACACAGACTCACGTTTTTAGATTTAGTCACATAGTCGGAAAAGCAAATTTGCAAAACCTGAATTTAACAGGGAATAATAACCCTGATTGCAAGGGAATAACCTGGAAGGGAGGGGATTGGGGAGTGAAGCCCTTTAGACACTTGCAAGGGGATTGTTACAGTAGGCAGGGAGATTTTACAATAATAACCAGCATTGTAAATATCGTTGTCTGACAAAACTATATCGCACATTAGTACTAAGTACATTACGATGCGGCAAGGGAGGGCTGCCCTTTATCCCAACGACACGCCGGGGTTTCTAGTGGGGTCCTCGTTAAATAGCCAAAGATGGATTCATTTATTAGATTTCAAAACATTTTCAAGTCTCCCTCGGAGCAGAGCAGGGCTTGCTCAAGTTTCTGGTCCAAGAAAGCTTTCAGCGGATTTTCCTTCCCTATTCTCTTTATTACCTGCTTAATTCTTTCCTCATTTTTTGTTCCTCCCCGTCCCCCGTCCTCCCCCCACCCCCCGGCTCTCCCTCTCTCTTATGACTTAATAAAAACCAAATCAACTCAATGCATTCACGTCTTTCTAAAAAAACCCGCTTCTGGACGTCCAGTGGGAAATCCTCAGAGAAAACTAAACCATGCGAGCCTGGGATTCTGTTCTGGGTCTCTTTCTGCAGGGTGAGTATCTAGCCTCGAAGATAACCGCATCTTTTCCAGGTCTGGGTCCAGTTTTATAACCAGTAGCTCGAGTTCATTGAACTTCTAGACACAGAAATGAAGGAGAATACATATTTGTGCGTGTTGAATAAAGGGGTTTCTAGCCAGTGGTTTCGAGGGCAATTCTCTTGGCAAAGGATCAGCACCGCCTCAACCACTCTAATCAAGAAATGCTGGGGGTATTTCAAAACGCTTGGAATAAGAATGTACGGCATGGTACTCGGCGTTTGCATTTCTCTTCAACAAAGCCACCATTAAAAAGGAATGAGATTCCCAAGGTCCTGAACTACAACAAGAAACATACACTGGTAATGGTCAAAACTGCATCTCTCGGTGGTTGAAAGCAAGGTTCTGTGCAGTGAATCTATTCACCACTCGCTAACCCAGCCCCTAGTTGCATTCTGTTGTAACGAAAATTCAATTAGCTTCCAATCGAGGATAATCTGCAGCACTGTGAAAAGGTTTGCTATAAAACTCTCTCTCTAATGACCAATTTGTGTCACTGGAAGTGAGAGGTTAACGCAGGAACCGTTACCGAGTTAAAGGGTGTTTGGAAAATACATTGAAATCTAGCGATTAAAAATAATTGGAGAATTGCTTTTCATATCTATGTTATTTTGTTGTTGTCCAAAGTCCCTTCGCAAATCCGAACGATGATTATTTTTGGTTGTAAACGAAGCTGTGTAAACAAATAGAAGCAAACACCAAGTCTATAATTATACACGGTCTCAGCTCCAAATTAATATAAGCACACAGCTGATTTCCCCAGACTATCAGGTTTACTGAATGGGAACAGATTTTCGTTCCTATATTTAAAAGGAAGAAAAAAGTAAAATCTTTTTCGACTTTCCGGCAGTCCTAGAAAGCCAGACTCAAGAATATGTTATCAAATGCGTTTAATATTTGCAGGAAAGCTATTGAACAGGCCATTATCTGACTGAAGCGACCCCACTATTTGTTGATCAGTATAAAATCGATGCGAAAACCAAAGCTCACCTTTCTCTGATCAGCCCCAGCCTGCTTTTATAATAAATAAATATAAAAAATCCTGGATAGCTTTTCAATTCAAATCATGATCACAACAGTTTACTGTTGTTTTGAAAAAAAGTGCTTGCTGAGTAAGGATTAGATATATTGAAACTCCACGTGCCTATGAACAGTTGAGTTTGACCGAGACAGTTTTGAATGCACCAGACCTATTTGCGAAATCCATTGTGTTTTCCAAACCACCAGAGTCTGGGCTACTTTGGGAAATCAGACCTGTACCCTGAAATTGATAACGCTTATCAGCTCCACGCTGTCACAGCTGCACCGCAGCCTCTCGCTGGGGAAATAAATAGCGCGTGGCATCCTTGCAAAGTTTTAATTTCAAGCAGATAGTCTTTATTGGAATAGAAACAGACGAGTCGATTTAAATGGTAGCGATGCAGTCTTTTGATAGAGGATTATTCAGGCAGTTCAGACTCCAAAATAAACGTCTATTTCGGTCTAATGGAAAACCCAGGCTCTTGTGGTATCTAATGAAAAATACAGTGGTCAGCAATTAATCTATATGCATACGTGTATATACAGAGACGTATATTATTCATACACATTTATATGATGTTATCTACAGAGATTCTAGCATATCCTTTCATATATATATATATAAGGTTGATTATATGATTTATGACCTACTGGGCATTTGTATTGATCTCTCGGATTCATGATTCTTAATGATATAATCTGTCAGATAGAGAACATATTTCTCTGGGCAAACTGCTCACCAATACAGCTTTGAACAAGTGACTGGATTCAATTTCTATTTTAAAAACCAGAGCGGAGCGGAATCAATGGGAATGGGAAGGACTGGGATTCCCGGTTAAAATATTCATTGTGAGGCTAAATCCGCCACTCTTTCCCATCCAAAACCATCATCCTTTTTTTCAGGCTCTGGTTGCTTCCCCTTTTGCACCCTCGTTTGCTAAAGGACCCCTTTTATGGTGACTGGCTCCAGCCCGGAGCTGTGCAGGGGACTAGCTTGGAAGGCGGTGGGGCGGCTCCAGCGCTCTCCTGCAATCCCTTGCCTATCTTTCTCCTGTTAGTCTTTGAGAGGAGGAGATGGTTCCAAGTTGTGAATAAATTCCCCTAATTCCGCGAGTGGGCTCCTTTCAAAGCGTGGGGGAGGGGGAGGGGGAGGTTTTTACACTTTCTTCCCCTCCTTTTTTTGGCCGAGACCTGCTCTTGGAACCTATCCCGAGTTTGTTTTCTCACCGGCTTTGCCCCAGACTACCAAGCCGCCAGCGCCTTTTTGTACCTGGTTTCTAACGCTATCGCTGGTGCTGCGGGTAGTGATGGTGGGATACGTTTTGTGCTAACCTCCAAAACTTTTGGCAGCGGAATTAATGTTGCATCTTTATTTCAGGAGCTCACGGCTTAGTTTGCAGAGCAACAGAGCTCTTGGCCCTTCCTTGTGTTATGCTTTTTACCTTTTATTTTTGCCTCCTACTAAACTAACGCAGTCCATGCAGGGTACTGGTGGGAGAAGCTGGTTTCATTGCTCTCTGATTTCATTGCTCTTCCTCTGTCCTGGTGGTTTTTCTCTGAGGGTTTTTTTTTGTTTTTGTTTTTTGTTTTAAAGCACATTTCTTGGGTGATGAAAGGCCACTCTGAGGAAATGGGACCTGATCCAATCCCCTCACTGAAGTCAGTAGGAGTCTTCAATTGACTTTGGATCAGGCTCCTGGTCCGTTACTGGCCAAATCCTTTCCTGGTATTATTCAACATCAACCCAAACAGTTGACACCAAGGCTGAATTTGGCTCATTGTTTCTCTTGCATCAAGTCACTACGGGCCTCTACAGTCCCATGTGGATGGATACAATGATATATCCAGCTCCGTCTCTTGCTATTCTGGCTTCTCAATTGCCCCTCGACGATAGCTAATCTAGAGGGAACCTTCTGAACTGTTTGCTAAATTCCCACAGAGCACGGGCTTCCCCTGAAGCACGGGCTATATAACATAGCTGTTTTTAATCTTTCACTTTTAGGACTCAGAGAAAATCAGAAACATCGGAGCGGTCCGTCCCCCCCCCCCCCCCCCCACACACACACTCTGGGTACAGCGCCGCGGTATGTTTCAAAGTTTCTCCCCCATCCCACCTCACTCTCCACTTCCCCACCCTAAGGAGTCAAGGGCTGTCCCTGGGGGTTCAGAGACTTTCTTTCCTCAGCGGGGAAATCCCAACCTTGTCGAAATGCCGCGCTAATCGTCACCCCCCCTTTCTTTTCACCCTGACACCAACGAGTTAAAGAGCGGTAGCTCTTGTAGCCGCATCTGCTCGGCAAGTTTCGGTTATTCTGCGGCTTCCTTTTAGCGCCACTTCAATCAAACAGAAACTTCGGAGAGCGGCCAGTGTGGATCTGAGAGGCTGGCTCGTTGAAGAATTGCTGGGGTTTTGCATCGAGGTCTCCCTCTTTTCCCACATGCTCTAGCTTCTTAGGAGAACAGACGCTATTTCGTGTTTGCTTTGCACAACGATTTTTTGTATCTGATCAAAGCGCGGTTTCCATCAGTACTTTGATCCCAGGAGAAGAGAATTTCTTCTGTCCACTGTTTCATTTTGGGTCTCCCTGTTTTGCTTTGGAACACAGTTTGCTCACGCTAGTCAAATATTTCCCGGTAAACTCAACACCTGTTCAGTGGCTGGGCAGCCTCTAGAAAGCTTGTGGAGAAGAGGGTCCCTGCTTCAGACGCACTGCTTTAAAGATTGCATTCTACTCCGATGTTACGAGAAACATCAGGAACAAACGACAAAATAATTTCGTGCAAAACAAAATAAAAGTATCAATGGGCTTCGGAAGAGAAACTATCGTGGGACCCTTCGGTCTCATTTGCATGCACCCTTGGCAGGGAGAATTCTAAAAACTGTACAGAAAGGATCCCCTAATTCTGTCTTTTAAATTTCCCGTTCAGCTATTTTCTGTTGCAGGAGGCAAAGACTTTACAGATTTCACGGTGTCTGTGTCATTCCTCTCAGATTTTACTGTCCATTGGGACTGGCCATGACAAGCCATGTGGTCCCATCTTCTCCTCTGTCCAGGAGCCCATTGTCACTTTTATGAATTATGTATCAATCTCATTGATTTGAGGCGGGGTGATGAGATCCTTCTTTTTTTAATCACAGGTTTGTGCAACTCCGGCCCCCCACTTCCAAAATAGCCGTAGAGTTTTCAGATATGTGATATGAAGCTGGGTATATTCATTCCACTCGTGTGCGTGTTACTTGTTTAGACGCAGGTATATATACCAACAAGAATGTATGTAATAGAACAGATTGGATCCTGCTCTTCAATCCAGAATTAATATTTGAATCGATTTGTGAATTATCAGGGAAACAAGTGAATATACTTTCCCCTACTCTTTTACCTGCAGCCTTAACCATGAATGATGAAAGTATCAAAGGACAGACTGGAGGTAGAAGTTTCACGGAAGGGTTTTTTGCCACTATTTTAGTGACAGATCCAGAAAAAGACAAACCCAGGAATCCTGATTCCAATTCCATGGGTCAAACTGTGTGATGCACACTGGTTTAGTTTCCTTTAAGAATTTCTTGCAAATTTATATAAATATTTGGAATGTTACGTGCACCGGGACCTTCTTATTTTGAGATATAGTAACAATGTGATGTTTCATTTTTAAGTCTTCCAAGATTTGCTGTGTGAGGAAAAATACTGAGATTGACTGTATCCAAGGATTCCTGGGCAGGAGGGAATCCCTACGAAAATTTGTCCTTTATTTGTGATTAACTGAGTAGCTGATGTCCAGAAGACGAAGCCTCAAAAAGTCCTTTCAGTTACTATTCCCTAACCTCAAGAAAAATATAGAACTGAAAAATATTAAATGTTGCATAAGTCTTCATATCATCCAACAACTTAGAAAAATAAGGGACAATTAAAAGTCTGAGTAGATGAGATTTAAGTCTAGGCACGTACATACACCCATTACATATGTTGTATAGTAAATGACCACATAAATAACCCTCCTCAATTATATTAAAAGAAGAAATGCTGCAAAAGTGCATGTCAATTCAAACTTCAGAGGCAACTAAGTCTTCAGTTTTCAGAATTAGATTCCAGATCTTGAAATAGCTGGTCATTTGCAGAACTCAGAATGGCAACAACAAAAACAAAAGACCTGGCAAACAGGCAGGTTGGGGGCATCTCTTATGTAGAGACTGAGCACAAGAAGAAATGAGAAAGGCAAGGGAGCTTCTGCAATGCTGCAGCCCGAGGACTGAGCTGGGGAGTACAGCAGATGGGAGAGTTTCTGGGACCTGACACTGAGCTGCGGAGCAAAGCAGTGTGGGGAAACAGAAGGGAGCACCACAGACCAAATCAAGTCAAACCCTTGAACTTATTCCCTCTATCCTTCCTTCTTTTTTCTCCCTTCCCTCCATTTCCCTATCTCAACCCCTTCATCATTTCAAAGAACCAGGAAATAATCTTTTTAGCATTGGGTACTCAGCTCCTAAAGCAGAGCTGGCCACTCGATTTCGTCTGACTCCTGGATGGTTTAGATTGCTCACTTATTCATGGTTGAGCCATCCTCCAGCTGTGCCCCAAGGAGCTTCTTTCCTCTGGCTATTTTTTTAACAGTTGTGAAAAACTGATCTTTATTTTCCAGAAATATACAAACTTATTCTCTCATTTCTCCTCCTTCTTCCCCTCCTTCTTCTTCTCCTTCTCCTCCTCCTCCTCCTTGTTCTTCCTCCTCCTTCTCCTTCTCCTCCTCCTCCTCCTCCTGCCACTCCTCTGATGTACAGGCCATTGTTACATCTTACCAAAACTTCACCAAGGTGTTCTGATAGTCCGATCTGCCGCAGAGTTTTAAAACTAAACTTCAACCTTCATCCAAATTCCAACGATCCCCAAAGAGGCTAGCTCAAAGTTCTCTGATGTAACAGCAGCAGCGGACTGGAATTTTCAATGGGTATCTTGCTGGAGGAAAGAAAAATCCCATTGCTATTAACTTCCTTGGAGTTTTGTCTTACAAGCTGTTATTTTGAATGGAGGTCTGAGCCTACAGAGACAAGAGTCCTGTTGAAAGCAGTGGATATTTTGTCTGAGTAAAGGCCATATAATAAGAAATAAAGTTGATTAAAAATTCAAGGAGGAGGCCCGGAAGCTGTTCTGAATGATGTTATGGCCTCTTCTGGAATGACTTTGTGCAGGGACAGCTGTCTTGTTTGACAGTATTTTTACACATTATTTTTTTACGTTCTTATAGATATTTCCCTCCAGAAGGGCTTGCTTAGGATGAGCGAGTGAGGCTTTAGTTTATACTTTTTTTTTACAACACCCCCTCATCCTTATTATTGCTTCTGCTTGGCTTTCCAGAGTTATTCTTTACAGTGAACCACACAGCAGCGTGCAAGGGAGTCGAATAAAAAAAGAATCCCCTAAAATGGGGAAAGGTTGATTAAAAAGATTGTTTCTATGGATTTAGAAAATGGATTGTGTTTATGGAATGAAATCCTGGTCCCACTGAAAAACAGTGCCAAAACTCCCATTGATTTCAGTAAAGCCAGGATCCCATCCCACATTTACAATACCAGCTTGGATTCAGTGGCCTACCATTTCCAAAAGTGACTGGTGACTTTGGATGCTTCTGGTTTTGACTATGCCCAACTTGAGACATTTCAAGGGCCCTGGATTTCAGAGGGTAGCTGCTCATCACTTTCTGAAAATCAGCCCCCTGTAAATTGTCACTAATGGGGGACTGAAAGACTAAGGCACCCCATAATCGTCAAGTCATTTTTGAGAAAGCAAATTACTGAATACACCATTTAGTTTATTCTACAGACTAGTGTTGCCGTTTTGATACATTTTACTCTTAGCTTAAGAACAACAATTAACACAGAAAGAGCCACCAATATGCTAGGCATCTGTCCACAGCTAAGGATCGCTTCACTTCTCCACAGGCTGCCTGGGCCAAAGCCAGTGAGTGATGCTCAGCCAGTGCTCTGCTGTGGCTATTTTTCGTATGGTCCTTCTAGCTAGCTCTAGATTGCTTTTAAAAACCTTCCTGGTGTGCAAGCTTTAGTCGTATACAGGAGACTGGGCGAGCTGGGACACTTTCCCGCTGTTGTATTTGAATCAGAAACCAGGACAGGTTTTTTTTGCCACACTGGGGAACAGTTTGTGTTGAGTAATTCAGCCTGGTCCAAAGCCCACAGAAGTCAAGTGCAGTCTTTCTATTGACTTCAATGGGTTTTAATCAAGCCCTTCATCTGTGGGATCGAAATGAATTTTCCCTCAAGTGAACTCTGACTGGACCCACAGTCTAGAAGGCGGAGGGGAGTTTCCCGGTAGAGAGGGCAGCAGAAGGGGAGCTTGCTCCGTGCTTCCTTATGGTGCAGGCAAGGAGAGGGGTCAGCGGGTGGCAGGGCCGATCGCTCTGAATGGGGTATTTCAGCCCCAGCCAGGACTTCTCTCCAGGGTGCCCACGACCTTCCTGGAGGTCAGTGGGAAGCGCTGCGGCGGCGGCCCCTTGGCATCAGCTCTCCCGCAGTTGTGGCATTTACCGCCCCCGTGGGATGCGTCCCAAGCCTGGGAATTTCCTCTGCGCCCTCTACCCGGGGACACAATACAAAGAGGGCAGGGGAGGGAGGGGGCGGCGAAGGGGCTTCATATCGAAAGGCATCTACTGGCATTTCGTGCACCTGTCAATGCGCAGCTTGAGCGGATCACCATGACCTTCACAAGCACGGGACAAGCTCGAGCCAATGCGGCCGCCCACACATGGGGGGCGGGGAGGCGGGAGGCGGTGAAGGGGAAGAAAGAGATGGGGGGAAAGGGAAAGGGGAGCGGGAAGAGAGAGAGAGAGACTCTGTGACCATGAGAGAGGGGGGATGAGAGAGGCCGTGACGGACTACAGGGGAAGAAGACAGCTGCAGCGTGGAGGGATGCGTGTAAACGGTTGCATGGGAGAGGCAAGGCTAGGATTTTAAGGGCGTATCAGTATTTGATTGCTCTCGAGGGCTAATATTTCTGCAGCTAACAGCCAGCATTGGAGGTGAACAGTGCGCTCCCCGAGCCAGGAGCGCGGCACGACACCCCCAGAGATTTGAACAGTCCCGCACGGCACAATGTTTTCTCCCCCGCTCGGATACCCGCTCACCCTGTAACCCAGCTCCTAGCGAAAGCATCCCTTGGCTTGCAGCGTCTCACTTTCCCTTCACTGGGGAGCAGCTGGTGCCTGCTGCAGAGAACTGAGGAGAAGAAGCGAAGTGGGGATATTTGTAATTATTCTGTGCTCAGCGATAGAAAACCCCAGGCCGTAGCGACACCGCAATATTTTCCAGGCACTGAATCCCTTATTCCCAGTACCAGGCTAATCTCACACTTGAAAATGACTAAACCCTTTGCGTTCGCCTTTTAAAGGAGATCTGTGCAGTTTGTATGAACTTCCCCAGGCGCTGACTGGCTTTTAGAGCCGATTTTGCCAATATAATAAAGAAATATAACTGAATTTTGTATCACACTGCAGTTCTTTTTCGTTTGTCGTTCTTGTTGTCACTTATTTCTGATGGGGGCTAAATTCCATGATCATTTGAAACAAAAAAAGAGTAATAAATAGCACCTGGCTGTGAAAAATACAAGTAATACACAATGTGGTCACTACATCCTAATCCAATTGTGTATTTATTACTAATTGTGAGAACAGCAACAGAACGCGCACGATTATTAATAGTAAAATAATGTACAGTGCAGTTATTACATCATTATTCCCTGGGATATTTATTACTAATATTAAGATGTACAGAGTCTCACCGTGTGTGAGTACAGCATGTGGCTCACACGTATCGGAGATCAAACTCGCTTCCCATTTATGTAAAGGGAAATCACTTTCATAATTGCACAGTTAAAATAAATGTGCCCCGTCTAAAGACATTTTAATTAGCCCAACGATCGGAGCTAATGCCCTGGAGCACAAGCCTTGATTTCCATTGCAGTGGAATAGTGAGCTCTGCTCTGGCCAGTAGCAAACATCCCCTCTTCCCCCCAAAGCAAATCCTCTCTCGTACAGGATCGCTGTCAGGCTGACTTGAAAAGGAGAAGAAACAGTCCTTTTGGGTTACACAAGCGAACAAACCCAAACCTCTCTTGCAAAAGTACAACAAAATGCCCCCGAGAGTGAAGAAGGAAGCAACACCAGAGGATGAGACAAGACATTTTAGTGGCTTTAATTTAGGAGAGGAATCAAACCCATCCCCGCCGCTGCATTTATAACATCCTTCTGCCCTGAGCTTTTCTTATTCATTTAATAGTGACTCACTTTAAAATAATTTGCTTGGCTCATTGTCACTGTTTAAATCAGGCAATGAGTCGGGCAGCACCCACCCACTCTTCCAGTTATTAGATAATATCGGAGGTTGCCCCAAATTCTCAGTTTATTACAGGAGAATGGAAACCTTAACACTATCGCATCTGTTGCTAGGCTCAGCCCCTGAATAGGAGCATAAATGTTAACAGTTTCCCTTTGCCATAAACAGAGCACATGATATAGACATAATCGGAGGTCGTATTTTGATTAAACTGTCATATAATTCGAAAGGGTCGAACCTGTTACTATTACAAGCGTTTCCCTGCCGCTGTGATAAGACGGCCAAGAAGATGTGATTCTAGCAGGGGTTGAATGTCCCCCTGTGAAGCTTCTTGCTATGGTCCTGGGGGTCACTTCAGTGACATTTTCTTTTCTTTTCCTCATTCCATTTTTCCTCCAAAAACATTTGCCTTCTTTTTGTTTACAAGAACCTGAAGATTAATTATATCTTACAATGAGAACTGCATTGATTAAACAAACAAACAACTCCCCCCCCCAACAACCCAGAATCACAGCGCATAAAAATAGGCAGAAATGATCAGATTTCTTGTTTTAAAAAACCCCTTTCAAAGTGTTGATCTTAAAATATTGTGCAAACCCTGGGGCAGATCTTCTGCCATTATAAGCCAGAGAAGCTAGCCATTTACACACCAGAAGAGGATCGGGCTTATTAACGCATTAAGCCTTACAACCAGGAAAACATGATTATCTCCGCTTTTCAGATGGGGAAACTGAGGCACGCGGGTGAAGTGACTTTTCCAGGAGCACACAGCTAATCACTTGCGGATCCGGCAACAGAACTCAGGAGTCCTGATTCTCCGTCCCAGGCTCTAACCACTAAATCTCCCATCACAAGTGATTTACAAATCAATACATACAATCTATTAACTGTGTTCCAGAGTTTCAAACCTGGGTGCCTACAGCTAGATTGCTAAATCCATATTTAGGCATCTAAAGAAAAGTGGCTGATTTCCAAAAAACACTGAACACCCACAAATCCTAGGGAAGTTAATTAAAGCTGCAGGAGCTCAGCTCCTCTGAAAATCAGTCCACTCATATTTAGGTCCCTAACTGTGCATTTAGAAACCTAACTTTAGGCATTCGGGTTTGAAAATTGTGGCCTGAGTGATTTCCCATTGTAATCTAGAACAAACTATGCTCAGTAGTCATCCTCAAATTGTAAAACCTCAGTCACCCAAAAATGGAACCCTGTCAATAGGACAAACCTGGAGCAACACAAGGAAGAGACGCAGAGAATTTCAACATTCAGTAATGCAGCAGGATGAACAAGACAGAGGAAGGACTGATTATGAAGTGTGATCTTTGGGGGGTTAAAGGTCAGGAGAACAAAATGCAGGGAATCAAGACAAAACAACAACAACAATACTGAAGCTAACATCAGTCACTCCAGAGTAATTCCAGTTTGGGATTGAGATGGACTATGGGTTGCACTTATTTGGTGGTTGGATGGAGTGGGAAGACAGTTAGAAATGACAGTCCAATCAGCTGAGTCCCGGGGCCACCTGTGTCCTCCCCGCTGCTCAGATTTATAGAGTGTAACATTTTAATAAAAAACACACACACCTCCCCACTTTGGTGCATTAAGAGATTTCTAGCAAAACACAGTAATACTGCCATAAATTTCCCTCCCAGCACCCTCACAAGTAATAACTCAAACCCCAGCATTTTGTATTTAATGTTTATTTTGATGGCTGCATTCCAGAAAGAAAAGGGAAAAGAGGCAAAATCGACTTCCCCCCCTGTTGCTATTAGCCTGATGTTTTCAATAAAAGTCAGTGCAAACTGGGAAACAAACACTTAGAAAAAGAAGGGAGGCAAACAAGAGAGCTTATCAGTTGGAGCAGCTGGTTAGTGAAACTCTCGGGCAAAACTCCTGTTGAAGTCACTAACTCTTATGCAGTGACTTATTGAGGCCTGGGTTCAAATCTTGACTTAAGTCACAAGTGGAATGTATTGGGCAGCTTCCCATTCTATTTCACTATTTCATCATATCTGAACATCCCAACCAACGGGGCACAGTTGGTGGCTGTGCTTAGAAAAGGCTCAGAGCTGGAACACTGTGTGGGCTGCAGGTCATGAGTGAAGTGCATTGGCAGAACTGTTTGGAGGCACAGGGCTGGAATAGCAGAGGGATGGAGGTTAGGACAGAGGGATATTGGTAGAGTTACACACGATCAGGTGATGGAATAGAAGCTGGTGCTGCAGATCTCTTCTGAGGTTCTTGGAGGAGCAGCGTAAAGCTTGACCTGCACATATTAAGCCATCAGTTCCTCCCTTTCACCAGCACTAACTCACATTCATCATTAAATAGGAAAATCAACCAGACAAACCCACCAATGACACACACAAATGAGCCACGACAATGTTTACCTAGTATGCAAGCTCCAAGCAATGATTATTGACCCAAGTAGGAGTAATTAAAACCCCATACATCACTGAATATTTACCCAGGTGGGAATTAGCTTCTGATCACTTACCCAGGAGCAGAAATCCTTGTACTGTACCTGATTCAAGGGAGGCAAAAATTGACCTGTGGCTGATGAGAACTGCAACAGAACATAGAATCAGGCTGATGACTGACAAGTGAAGGGCCCCACGCTTATAGTTAATGTGTAAACTGTACATGTGGTAGATCTTGGGTCACTCACTGTGGATCAAATTCAGCACTGTGCAGAAGACCAGAAAAAGCTTATGGGGTTAGGGTTAAGTGGGATTTAAGCGCTGCATAGGCCTTGTGCTTGCTGCCTGCACAGGGGTGAATTTCACCCTGTATCAACTAAAGGGCAGTATGGACGGTAATATAAGGAGGATCACACAAGGGCATACATGTCACTGTCTTTGTTCTACCCAGCTCAACTGAGATCTGGATTTTTCAGATTGCTTCCTCCTTTTAGAGAAAAATAATCTTATAATCCCCCAAATCATTCCAGACCCCAAATGGACACAACACAAGCAGGAAATATTTTTTCTCCTTGACATCTCATAACTACAAATATTTACCCCCCCACACACCCCCCATTTGCAGCTGTTCACTGGCCCCATGAAGACTCAGTAATTTAGGGACCAGGTCAATTCTATCTCATCTATAGATTTTTATACTGTGTTGATCACTATGGTATCTGAACATCCATTACTGTGGTATCTTCCTCTCTGGACTGAGTCCAAAGGAGATGAGCAACTCATCATCTGATCTTCCCACTATCTGGCAATGAGATCAGATGGGGAGGAACGATTTCCCACCCTGGGGCTGAGGGACTAAAGAGTCACCATCCAATTCAGTTCAAGTGGCTTGGGGATTCATTTTTGGAGACCATCTCACCTATGGTAAGGCCAGCTCTGAGTTAGTCACCAACATCCAGAATTGTGGGGTTAAAGATACTTAAGTCTCTGATATATATGGAGGCACTGTAGATTCAATCCATGTTACACTGTATTCCTTGGTCCAGTGGGAGCTGGTAAATTATGGATTGTGGTCCTGATTTTCAGAAGTACTGGGACCTGTGACCACCTATTGATATCTAAAGGACTTGTTGAGCTCAGCTCCTCTGACATATTTACAAACTGCACCATAGGTGACAGGACTTTAGTGGAACAAACCAGATCTCAGGAGCACATCTTGTTACCACTGGGGAGAACTTTGCGCTGTCTCAGTGCCACTTGAGTAGCATATGTCAGGACCCTGGGAAATAGGCACTAGTCTTAATGCAATCCAAACCACAAAGAGAGTTTTGATGGCCAAGTAGACACTAGTCAAACTCACACTAAGGTAGAATGACCCCCTCTTTGGCAGTGTGGAACAAAGTGTCAAGATGTGATACCAGGTGCATTGCTATGGAGAAGGGGAGGTGCTGCGGGTATTCCTGCTATAAAGTTAGTAAATGCTTTCTGCTTCCTGCTTTTGGTTAAGTTGGCCATTTGCATGTGCGTTTACCCCATTTACATGAGTAACTGTGCATCAAAACTTTAAGTGCAGGCTGTTGCATGCCTACATAATTTGAAAATATACCCCCTCTGCTATCATTGTCAGGCTCCCGTTAGTGAACATGAGAGTAGCGCATAGCTCTCTTGTAACTGTTTTCGAGGCCGTAGAAGACAGTTCTGGGCCATGGTCGCATTTGCAATCTTCACAACCAGGAGGGCTAGAAAATCATTGGAACGAGACTTGTACTTGGACTTGGATTTGTACTAGTTAAGGATCTGGTCCGTCTTTTAAAATTATTTATTGTATTTTTAAAAATAGAAGCTTAAATGCTGCAAACCCTGAATCTGTTAAGCAGGACTAATAAGTATTAGAGCTGGGAAAATACTATTTATCAGACATGCTCTGCAGTGAATAGCAGGAACACTTGCCCAATCATTTTTTCAATTAATGTTATTTGGAGCATTTGACCTATTCTAATAAATACAACCACCAGCCTGGATCCAGCTCATGGGCCAGGAGTTTGACACCCCTGTTGCAGACAGAGTTCAAGACACAGGATCCTAACACTTACCTGTTATATTTATTCCCATCTTCCTTCTCAAGGGAGGCCTTCATCTGTTTTGTTTTATTTTATGAGAAACTACAAAATGTTGGGAGAAGAGAGGAAGTTCCTCCTCAAGGTCTTGAGCTGCACAAAGGAAACGTATTCTCTAAGACCCTTAAGTTGACCCTGTGGACTAATATCAGTTCCAAGATGATCAGCATTTCATTTGGTATTAGAACTTTTTTTTTACTGTGTTAATATTATTGTAACATTGTAATTGTAATATTGTGTAATTATTATTATTGGAGAATGGGAATAACATGTCATTCTGGTGTACTTCAGTTGCATCTGCACCCATCCACCTCACAGTCCAGGCAGCTCTTGAGGGTGAGGTTCACTGGGGTGTGAGTGTGTGTGATATCATTTAAACAATGTAAACACGTGAAATGAGACTTTTTAAAAGTTTTTGAGGGGCTAGGAAGAGATTTATTTTAAATGCTGCAGTCTCCCTGAATGGCCATACATTTGTTTTGCTTTTGGATAAACAGCAAGGAGGAGCTCACTGAACCACACAACCAGGCAGAGACTCACAGATCCCACATACACAAGAACTTGATTACCGTGCTGGTTGGGGTTGAAGTGAAATTACATCCAAGGTCTCAGGTTCAAAAACCCAATGAAACTTTTAGTTTGCTTCTAGCTGTGTTCCACTGGGCTGCAAGCTGTGAGGCTGAGTTACTGCTTGGGCATGGGAGATACCAAGAGACATCCATGTGCTACAGGAAGGGGAGTGGATGATTCAGTGACAGTCTTTCTTACGATTGATGCTGAGCTCCATTTTCACAGTGTGATGCGACAGGGTGTTGTGCTGCTGGAGGTGCTGTCTTTTAAAAAAGATGTGAAAGTCCTTAAAGATCTCAGGGCACTTTCTGCAAGAATCAGGGAGTCCAGTGTGATGATAATACTTAGCTCTTGTCTAGCACTTTTCAGCTGCAGATGTCAAACTACTTTCCAAAGGAATGCAAATACAGTTATTCCCATTGTACAAAATTGGAAATGCTTGCACAGGGAGGGGAAGTGTCCTGCCCAAGGTCACACAGCAAGTCACTGAGAAAGCTGGGAACAGAACTCAGGTACCTACAATGGGTATTTACATTCTGTCTATCTAAATGCTTCTGTACATTACATTGATACTTTATTCTTCACTGCTGAACTCTAAACTGTTGGGTAGCATTGCTGGTGCTGTTATAATGGCTTCTGCATTCCAGAAGTAAGTGAGGAGAACCCTACAGGTGATGCAGTTTGCTTTAAGTCTCACAAAGGACATGATATAACTCAATATATCATAGCCTCACAGGCATATGCCTCCATCAACAGCATCTGCTCTGAGATTGTTCAAGTGGTCCAAAGAAAGGGTCCTCTTAAATTCTCTTTTACTTTCAATTCCTAAATAGCTGTGGCAGCAAAAAATGCTCACTTTCATCTGAGCCTGGAAGACCACACCTCATCCTTTCAGACACAGATCTGGCCACAGTGATCCACACATTTGTGACTTCCAGGCTGGTTTATAACATCTCATTATACCTACGAATGAAGCCACTCTCACTGAAAAAGCTCCAACTAGTATAAAGCACATCAATCTACCGCTTTGACAGCTCAGTTCACTGTGAACACATCACCCCACTCTCTGCACTGACTCCCTATTGAACAAAGAGGCTAGTTCAAGGTCTCTGGTCTGAATTCCAGAGCCCTTTCAGGGACTGGTGATACTATCTAAGACACTCTCCCTCTCTCTATAACAATGACCTCCCATGACAGCTACATTTCACTCATTCCATGAAGCTGCTGACCAAAAGAGAGAGATCTGTGCCTGAGGAAGACAAAACTTTCAACAGAGCTGGACCAAGGCTATGCAACTTTCTGTTAGATGAAATAAGAATGATCATTAACCTTACCACATTCAAAGCTAACTGCAAACCTCATCTCTTCCACCTAGCCTTCCAGCCTGCCAAGCTCCCTGCCCAGTGGACTGCAGAGGAGCTGGGGACATGGGCAGGAAAAAATTGATCTCTCACTTTCACTGTTTCATTGTCTCTTTCATATTGATCATAAGCCTAACATTCCCTCTTCTCTAGAAGCAGCAGCAGCCGCTAGCAGTGTAAATATACAGATATTAAAAGTCCTCCTGACTAATTCTGTAGTAATTGACTAAAAATAAAAGTTATATGGCTAAGAAACAAACAATGCCTTTCCCAAAGCTCTCTGATCAGAAATCCCCAGGAGACTTGGGTTTCAAATGGGGTTAAAAGCTTTATGATTTGTTTAACCAACCCGTATAAACTCAAAGGCTATTTTTGACCCAGAGTGTATTCTTGGCAAGTAAAGGGAAAAGCATTTGTAAACAGACAGTTACACTGTCTCCTCTGTGCGGCTGCCCAGTTGGTAAATGAACATCCTTTCTAAGCCATACTGGAATGGAGCAGTTGAGAAAGCAGCTCTCTAATGGAAGTCATGTGAATGGTGTTTTTGAATTGTATGGGCAAAGACTAACACTGACACGGGTTCAATAAATCATTCTGGAGAACACCATGCTCTCCTCATGGCAATTGAATTATTACAGCGTTGCTGGGAAAAGAAGAAGACAAGAACCATCAAACAATCTCCTAATTTCTCAATCTCTCTCTCTCTTTAATGGGAAATCAACACTTATGGTTACAGGCTCGGTCTTAAATAAATCTTAGTTCCCCAGCGGTGTATGGCCAAATGTTGAGAACCGAATGGAAGGGTTGTGGGGAAGGTAAAGCCAACCCTCTGTAATCTAGTAAAAGATTTATAGGCCTGGGTATTGCTTGTGGGTTTGGATGATTGCTGAGGAATATTAGTGTAGAGATGTATTTCTAGGCCTCCTGCCCAGCCCCCTGCAAACACAAAGTGGCAATCACACTGACCCAGATTCTGCTCTCCGTTACAGTGGTGTAAATGTAAAGTAACTCTACAAATCCAGCTTTCTGTTTCTACCCTGCTCATTTTCTCTTCCTATTACTTTATCTCCTTAGTATACCACAGGGCACTACTTAGCGATGGCCACATACATCCTTCCCAGAGCTTGGAAAGGGAGCATACACCTTCACTGAAGCTGTGGAAATGAAGTCAATCCACAAGGCAAGTGCTTGAGACAGATCCTGAGTTCTTAGCTTATCATATTCTGTCAACCAGGCAATACTGAGCAAATAATAACCTGATTATCTTGCTTCAAGGCAGCCAATCTGAGAAGGAAAAGGATATTTACTGGTCTCTGGATTCTGCAGGACTCTGATGCAGCAGACTGGATATTTTGCAACAGCTTCTTAACAGCATTTGTTTTTGATGACATAGAATGCTAGGGTGGTTGGAGCTTAATCCAAAGATCACTGACAAAGGCTCTCTTGGACATCACTAGGGTGTGCGTATGGCCCTTGGTGCAAATAAATAATTAACTATTGAGACGACTAGCAATACACTCAGTGGCTGAGGCATGGCTGTACAGCGGCTGGGTTAAACTGCAATGCAGCGTACAAAAGATTATGGGGAATAGTCAGTTGTACTAAGACAAACAAAGGCCAGAGGGGAGTGGCCTTCCCCCTGCAGTAGCATGTGGTGATACTAAAGCTCCCTGGTCATTTAAGCACTTTGGGCCTTTTATTTTATAGGCAGGGATAACATCTATATTCACTTTTTTTTTTTCAAACACCATCACCCTCTCTTGTGCTTTGTAGAGTTCCAAGCTACAGTTGCAGAGCTGTGGTCAGGATAAAAGCCAACAGACTGACCATAAATCAGCTAGACTCGAGTTCCTTAACCTTTCATATTAACCTCTTGCATTGACTTGAGTTAGGTGCTCCACTCCGCTGCTGTAAATCACCCCACAGGGAATTTATGAGCATCAGAACAATAAAGCGGGTTTTCTTTATTTCTCCCCACACCTCTTTCGCTTGGTGCACTTCAGAAATCATTCAGGAAAGGCTAATGACTGAGATCTGTGAATATTACTAACTCGTTTCCCACACCAAAGGGATCTGGCAGGAAGAGGTTGGGGGTGGGGGGGAGAGGGTGTCTTAATTTCAGTCACTGGTGACATGATCAGAAAAGTCTATTCTAAAGACCCCAAGAAACCATTAGGTCCCCCTTGGAACAGACCCCCCTCCAAAAAAAAAAAAAACACCCTCCAAAAAAACCCTAGCAGTTATACCCACTTGAGGGTTAAAATAAACACCCAGTCATATATATACAATCATCCCCCCATTCTATCTGCACCCTCAAACCCCCAAAGAAGGGCTTACAGGCTGGTTTGCCCAGCAGAAACCTGGGCTTTTATTAACCTGATGGATTAACCCCTACACACATCATGTAGGGCCTCATGATTATCTCACTTACACTAGTGAAAATCAGGAATAACTTTACTACTGCCAGTGAAATGACACTGGTGTAAAAATGAATGTGAGAGGAGACTCAGGCTCTCAGTGCTAGGCATTCATTTGAATGACTAGTATAATAATTATTTATTAAGCAATACTAGTCATTTGTTCCTTTTCCTTCCTCAGTGTAAGCATGAACTCCAGGTTCAAATGTCCTAATCGTGGAGATGCGGGTGCTTCAAGGAATTGCCAAGGGAATTTTAGGGAGACTTACTTCAGAAAGTGCAACTTTTGTGGGGAAAGCAATAGGTATCACTAACCTCATTTGCAGATTTACCTTGCTTCTTAGCATTTAGTTGCTAGATCTTTCTGTACTCACATCACAAAGGTCGATATTTTGCAGGCCCAGCAAAGGGCTTTTTAAAAACCCAACAAGATGCCCTAGAAGACCACTTTCCAGCCTGCATTTGTTCAGCAAACTCTAGAATAAGATATTAATGACAATAAGGGCCCACTAACACACAGCAGGGCCAAAGCTGCAGAGCTTCATAGTTTCCAGGACAACAGGGTGGGTGGGAAGGGGAGACAGGGATGGGATCAGTACAAGGTTTCACACAGTAATGGAGCATTATTTCGTTTTCTGATGGGACTTTAAAAAGTGAGGTCCTCCCTGTTCTGTGCAGACACTGGAGATCCCAGGGGACATTTTTTGCAAGAGCAGGAGCTTGCACAGTGTCCTTGACCAAATCTTCCCTTCTCCCACTATTGTACAACATGTCGCACCCCCTAGCTGCTGCTCTCTACCCCGGAGATGGCTGCATTTCAGCGATCAATATAGCTTATGAAGTGCTTTGAGATCCTTATACTAAAATGAATACAGGGTTGAAATTTGTGGCTCCTATCCTTATCCTGGAATCTACCACACAGTCTACTGGTCTAAGGTATTTTTTTAGTGCCCAACACTGAGATGAGATGAAAACTAAGAAAGCTATTGTGAATAAAAATGAACTCACTCCTTAAATCTGACCTTGAAACATGCAGCTGAGTGCCTCATGAGAGGTACTGAATGCCCTCAACTTTGATTCAAGTCACTGGGGAGTTCAGGAGACTCCATATAGTGAATTACTGGGCACTATATGCTAGCAATTGGCGCTCTGTTTAAACATTTTAAATGCTTCCAGCACCATAACATCTAGGCTCCTGATTTGGAGTAGTTCTTACACAGGCATGAGCAGTCCCATAAGTCAATGAGACAAATTATACTAGAGTAGGTTACTTGGTATTAGTAAAGGGTTTGTAGGATTGGTCTCTTTGTTCTAGACTAGCAATGCAAGTAAAGAAAACTGGCAACAGCAGGGGAGAGGTACCCCCAGAACTTCTCTCAAGAAGTTACCACATTTACTTAGATTGGAAACTACTTAAGGCTGGGATTGTGTCTTTCTCCAGCACATTGTGGACACTACCTCAATATTACTAATAAATCAAGAGTAAAGAGAGAGGGCAACTATGAAAAACTCTCCTGTTAACTTGAGCTAGCAAACAGGGAAAGGCTGCTGCTTCTCTCACTAATGGACAATTTAATTTCAATTTGCAGTTAAAGAAACAGAAAGCGCTGGGTAAGGTTTGATTAAAAAAAGAAAAATTAACAGCTTTCTGCTGTACCTAAGGGAGAATTAATCTCAGTGGCACTTTCAAAGATAAAATGGGTAAACATAAGCTTAAACATAACTGTTAAGCCCCAGAAAACCCCATTCCTTTTCCCTTTGGGATGATTGCTTTCTACAATTCATATCTACCAATACAGCCGATGACCTCAAACCACAGTAACTTTACATCTGTTAAGGATAAAGAAGGTAAGACTCAAACCCAGGTCCAATTACACAAGAAACCACACTGCAAGATTGTAATCACCATCAAACAAACTTGCATTATGTTACCCTGCCTGGGCAAATGGCATATGGCATTCCATTTTTCTCCCCATCATCATCCTAGGCAAGCGAATGGTTATGCCTGGCCCAGTGGATATTTTTTATAATATAGCAAAGCTCCATTAGGCTGTTCATCGTAACAAGCTTCCTTAGGATCTATCTTGTTCTAATCAGGGATGCAATGCAATGGTTTCGTGTATAACAGGGCAAAAGGCATTTTGGAGTAAATATTCAGATAGAGGTGAAAGCAAGGGTCATAGTAACCAGCAATGCAGAGGAGGGACTGGTTTTGTGCCCTCTCCCTTTTTAATTTGCTTCTGTATTATGACGTATGAAGAACATTTGAGATGTTTTTTGTTCAGCGCCCTTCCTCCTCTGTCCACTGTTAGAAATACCAGGAATGCCAAGTCTTGTAATCAATGATTTTGCTGAAGGAAGGACTACTTGGATGTCTCAGCCATACATCCTGGGAGTTTTCTGCCTGGTCTAGGGTTTTCTGTAGTACCCACCACTGAAGTCTCTATGCTGGTTTTTCAGTTCTTAACTTACGGGCCAGAGGTGGGGAAACTTTAATGAAGGCCCCACTTCTCCAAGCTGATGGAGCCTCATTTGCCTCAGGAGGCTCTTTGAATCCGTTTGCAGGATAGAGAGCAAAGATACTATGGTGATGTGAGCCAGAGAAATACCGGGAGAGACAGACAGAGAGTTTGCAGGCCCCCAAAACATTTTAAATACCTGTTTGAAAAAATCCTTTCCAGGTCACCTTTAAGAAACAGTTTCAGACTATATTATCCTGTAAGACTCAGCTGAAGTGTTAAGTGAGGAAGGATAGCCTTGGGTTTAAAGCACTGTTGTGGGACTCAGGAGAGCTGGGTTCAGTTTTAAGCTTTGCCACAGATTTCCTAGGTGACCATGGGCAAGTCACTTGATCTCCCCGTTCCTCAATTCCCCATCTGCAAAAGGGTGTAGCAGTACTTCCCTTCTCCCAACAATGAATTTTGTTATGTGCACCAATATGGAGGTGATGTGTGACGTCATTTGTTTTGCCTATTGCAGGCTCTTTTGGGGGCAGGGATGGTCTCTTACTCTAGCATGCCTATGGCATCTAGCACAATAAGGCTCTTGGGACCTCCAAGCGTTTCTGTAATATAAATAATAAATAATAAAAATAAAACCCATTGGGAAGCAAGATGCCTTGCCAGTGGTAGTTTTTCCTGGATGCTCAGAAGGATTTGAGCTCAGTCTCTTCTTTCAGCCAGATCTGGCTGGCTAGAAAAGGTATAGAAGGCTGCCTCTCTACCCCATCCCTTTCAGCAAAGAGAACTCAGTGCCTGGGGTTTACTGAAAATAAACTCAGGTCCCTTATCTCATCTCTTTCTGTTCTATCTGAACATCCAGCTTTCCTACAGTCTCTGCAGTATGTTTCTTTGTGACTAAGGCTCCACTTAAAGAGGATTTGGAAGAATGAATTCATATTATCAGAACAATACTCTATTAATCTTCCAAATGCTCTCAGTTTGGCAGGATTACAGCATTTGGATTTAAATATTTGGTTTGCTGTAAAACAGAAATGACCCCCAGCATCCCCACCAGACAAGCACACTAGTGTCCCTTTCCCAGCACCGTGGAAAATGTCTGTAATGTAAAAACAAGAGACACAACACAGAAAAGCCCTGACTCCACAGCCCAGATAATTCAAAAGGATATTTCAAGTTACAAATTTGTTTACCTTATACAAAAGTTAATTGACTCCTTTTGATCTTACAGGGGAAACCACAAAGGAAATTTTGTTATAGTAGGAGCAAACTGAAGCCTGTAAGTTACTCTCCAACTCTAGATATTCATTAAAACAATTCTGTTTGATTCTTAATTTAAAGAAAACATTTTAGTTTCCCTTGCTTATTATTAAGAATACCTCTGTCCCTAGGCTAGGATGTAAAGTGCTTTCCCTACATATAATTTTCTTGCTAGCTGTCAACATTGTGCAGTTTATAACCTGTCTTTAGGGTAGGGGTCTGTGTGTATGTATGCATGTATACACACCGTCCCCATAATATTTTATATATATTAAGTCTGTAGGGATGCAGTCTTTAAAAATAGTCAAATATCCAAAAGTATTCTAAATCTTAATATCCTTAAGAATAATGATGCTTGCTTTAAAGAAGGCTATTTAAATTTTAAAATCTAAGTATTGTAAATTCGAAAAATGTAAACATCTTCATTTCCAAATCTGGCACAATTATTAAAGTGAAAACTTTTAAAGAAAAATGTCTTTTTTGAGGTTTAGCTAATTAGTATGCTATGATAGGGAACAATCAGTGCAACCTATTTATGGAGAGGTATCAGAGCATAATAATAATAATTATTAATAATAAGTAATTAAAATAAATGTGATATTTAAGAGAAAGCCAAGTAAGAAGAAAGTAGCTGATTTTTTTCTCAAATCTCTAGATACTTAACATTTTGAATAGGTTTTAGACACCAAAGCTTTGTTGTCTGTATGTTTTTATTTTAAAGATGAGAATTATTTTCCCCCTCTTTTCAGCAATCTATAGATTTTTCTGCAGATAGCAGGATTAAATATCATCCAGATAAGGAGGAAAATACAAACAAAGAACAGAACAAAACAAAAACAAAAAAGCAAACACTCCCCACAAAAACAAGCAAGTAAGCAAAGAACCCAAACGCTGCAGAGCAGTAGAAAAGACTTGCTGAAAATACTGAAGAAGAGAACTGGTGAAACAAACAAAACCAAAATGATTTGCCCTCATACTGGGAGAAAAAACAATGGCTGATACAGATAAAAATCTGAAGGCACAATCTTGGGACATCTTTATGTGCAAAGCTCACAAATGTTAATTGTAAAACCCTATGGTTTTAAAAGGTGAGATTTATATAACATGTTCTTGCATATTTTTCTTGTCTTCACTTTAGAATCAAGCCACACCATGTGTCTAGGCATACATACATATGTGTATGTATATTTTTATTTCTCTGTATACACATTGTCATTCAAATACGTACTCGTATAAAAGAAAATAGACAGACTGAAAACAAAAATTAGTGTGTAGCAAAGAAATGTCACAGTATTATCGTTTGCACATATTAAAGCCATGATTGATTCTACACTGAACATGAATAATCTGAATGCTAGTTAGAATTTTATGCTTTAAGACATTTTATTTTAATTAAATATTTAAAAATCCATCTACATAATTATTAAGAGAAATAAACGAAGTAATCCTGAGTTAAATGCTTAAAATATTGAATGGATTCTTATAATTTTTGCTGCTACAGTTTTCAGGGGTAATGTTGAATGGGACAAATTTTTAATTATTCAGCAATAAATGGAAATGTTTGTCTTGACTATTTTTGAATGTTCAGTTTTAGAATATCATGGAACTACCATAATATAATAATAAAAACAACATTAAACTAGTTGTTGATTTTTGTAGTGATATCCCAGAAACTGCCTCTTATTAAAAACAACCAAAAAAACCTTTGAAGAAAGCTGTTATAATTCCTATTTACATTATTACTGTATATTTGGTATTTCTAGTTTCTAAATATTATTGGAATTTGCATAACCATGAATATTTCCTTTTCCAAACAGTATAAATATAGACACAAACAATGAACCCAAATATAATAAAAATCCATTTTTTAAAACTGGGTGAGCATTAAGTTATTCCATTTCTCAGTTAAGAAACCAGGAAATATTTGAATAAATATGGATGATATTTAATTAAAAATAAATGATATTGGACCATTGAATTGCTTAGAGTGAAAAGCAAATAAAAAGAATTGGACTATTTACATTTTATCTCTTCCAAAATATTATTCTGAGATTTTTATGTTGAACATTTTCTTCCCACCACAGAAGGGTTTGTAGAATTACTAAAAAAAAAACAAAAGCAAATTTTTTTAAAAGGAAGAAATAACCATAACCAAAAATTCCTGCAGGTTTGTGACTAAAATTAGATAGTTCATAAGAGGGGAGAGGAAGAAAGACAGTGAACTGACAGAGTGATGAAAAGTGCAATCAGGCACTGGAAATGCAAGTGTCCCTTTGCCTGCTTCATCTCCATGTTAAAAGCAATGAAGTTTCCCAGCAAGGAAAGAAAAGTTCAGACCCTACCTTTTTCAGCTGAAAAGTAATGGGGGAACTTGTTCCAAAAGTGGGTATGACCTGCACTGCCTATATGGTACGCCTTACCTTAAAATCTATACATTTCTAACCAAAACAGCTTGGAGCAATTCACATAAAACAGACCCAAATGTTACCCATTCCATGTAAAAGATCAGGTTTCTGTCTCAGCTCAGCCTCAGCCTGTGATATCAGGCTTGTTTTTTTTTTTTTTTTTTTAAAGATATGTATTCTTATGTTTCCAATCCTCCAACACACTTTTTTCATCTTGGTAAAGTTCTCTTTTCAGAGGGGGTGTTTGGGAAGGATTTCAAACTTGTCAGGGCTCTCTTTTTTCAATGCAGCTAAGCTTTCACTTTTTGAAGGCTTGAATGATTTGCTGTGGTCACTGGCTCTCTATTATTAATATTGTTGCAGATACATAAAGTTTACTACAAGCTGTAAATATGTCAGGTTTTGCCATGGGGTTTGCTAATAAAGAAATCTTAGAGGGGGATTATTGATGGGGAAGATAATCTTTTCAATAAGGGTTCCTGCTTTTTTCCAGGGACAGCAGGGGCATTCCACACCAAGGAAAATGCAGACATTTGAATCTCCTAACCTTTTGCTCCGGGCAAGGCATAAGGAACTTTGGGCATAGCACTTTATTCTTGACTTTCTCCTGGCTAAATGTGATCCTGTCTTTCAGCACGATTTTAAATGCCCTATTAGTTTTATTAATATCTTTGGTACTCTAGTTTAAAGAGTTCTTAACCATAAGGAACTGATTGATTGCCCTGTGACACTTCCAAGTTATTTCTATAGCTGTCCCCTTGGGTTAGTACAATGATAGTGAAAATAGCTAATAGCTTTGTTTCTTTAACATTCAAGGGACATCATGAGGTTAATCAATTTTTTAAAGAAATTGTCTTAAAAGAGCAGAGCAGATTTTTGTTTCTTTTCCTCTGGCATTCCCCCAGGCCTCCCAAAAATAATTTTTTTTTGAGGGGGGCAAGTCATAATAAGTGGCTGATCAATCATTCTTAATTCACTTTGGTATTCATTGTAATAACAATAAACATGCTGAGTTCATCTGGTGCTAATGTGGTTGTCATATGGTTGCCCAGAAGAATTCTCTGGACATTTACTATGAATTAAGTGCATCATTATGAATTGTGTCTACAGTAGAAAAAGAAAAGGCACATGAGGAGACTTGACTGCAGGGGTTAATGGTGAGGGAGGGATGTATCACTTGAGTTATTATTGCACCTAAGTGAAAGTTAAAATTTCAATGCTGTCAAAAGAAGGCAGGAGGACACAATAACCTGCAAGCATGTGTCCAAATGGGGTTGGCGCTAGGTGTATAAACTAATGTCAGAGACCTTGGAGAAGATGACAGGAGATGGGAAGGTTTCATTTGACTCAATGAGAAATGCTAAGTTGTGGCAGGGGAAAGAAAGCAGCAAAAGTTTAAAAAACAGAGGCCGGTGGAAATTTACCTTCCTTTCCCAAGAGTTTATACATTGAGGGCTGAGAAATAGGCTTCTTTATCATGGAGAAGGTTTTAAAGTCCTCAACTCCCCTCTGCATCCTTGGAAGGGTTCCAAGCCTGGAGAGCTGGAGGGATGGTTGTGGACGGGGAAGGGAAGCCAGCTGGAACTCTTTGTATTCTCCTCCCTGCCCCCATGAGGTTTGACTTACGGTGTTTCCTCCTCCATGCCATAGGAATTTCTGGGGGAAGCAATGGTAAGGGCATAGATACGACAGTGATGGGCTATAGAAAACTGTCAGATAGCTAGGAAGGTCTCTAGGAACACTCCTTTTGGATGAACTGTGCTACTCAGGAGCTGGGGGAGATCTGTGAGATTGAGGCCAAGTGCAGTGTGTGGATGCCTTTGCCTCCTGAAGATCCCCAGAGATCCAAAGAAGATCTTGGGGGATTGGTGCATTAAGGCATGGAATTCCCATTGGGAATGTGTGAGGCAAACCATGCCTCCCTATGGAGGAATGAATAGGACACTCTGCAAGTTGAAATTCTTAGAGATTCCTCTCTGTGAATCATTCCTGCATGAGGTGGCTGTATTGCAGTGGTGGGCAGGCAAAGTGACCTTTGTGTAGAGTTTGTATGTCAGTCTAAGTTTGCAAAATCCTTTGTGATAGGAGGCATGATGCAAATGGATATTAGCATTCATTAAAGAATTGCACTGGAGAGCACATAGTAGATCTTTTGTTATTATTAATTATTATTATTTTTACTTTTACAGCACCCCAGCATGTGCTGGGCGCTTGACAGAACAAACAAAAACACAGTTCCGGCCCTAGAGAGTTTACTATCCAATTGTAGAGAACACAGTGAATGGAATTAAAGACAGCAGGGAGGGTTTAGGGTGAGGAAGGATGAGAGATATAGCCATACAAGTCCCAACAGGCATGAGATCATCTTAGTAGCTCAGCTGAGGGTTTTAGTGTAATTTCTAATATAAATAAGTTATTATTATTGCCTCACTTCTCTTAGGCATCACAGTGTTAGTCCTACAGAAGGATGTGAAGGAGGTGGCCTGGCAAAGCAGAGGCAGGGGAGAGTGTTCTATGCAGAGGGTGGGTGGTGTGGCCATGCTTGCAGGAGAATCAGAGGGAAGAGGCTGGTGTAAATGGGGAGGAGATAGTGATGTGATGAGCATGTGCTTAAAGTTAAGCATATGCTTAACTGCTGTCCTAAATAAGATTTTAGCATGTGCTTAACTGTTTTCCTGAATCAGGGCATAAAAGCAAAGAGAGCAGCCTGAGTCTTTCCAAATGTAGGACTCAGAATTACTCACATAGTGCTAGCCCTAGCAAAGGAGAAGAGCTGTCACCGTGGTCAGGAACAGTTCAAAGTTTTGCTGTATAATTGCAAGCAATTCCCATCTAGGATCAGGAAAACTGAACAGGGGGCTTGTTTATTTTAGCCTTATTCCTCCCACCCCTCAGGCAGGCGGCTAGGTTTAGATTTCAGCCTGATAGCTGTTCAGACCAATGATGTGAGAGCACAAGGGCTTTTTTGCTCCATTCACAGGCCTCTGCTGAGCCTGTATGAGTCTCCTGGCACTTCATCCTGACTCATAATGTTAATGAAACCCCTTAAAATAAACACTTCCTTTATAACATGCTCCTTGACACGGGGTTGGGGTGGGATCCTTTGACTTGGGATCAGGAAAGCACTATGTCAGACAGAGGCAGGTACATCATGGGGCAATCCATTGGAGACAAATGGGCTGATTTATTCCAACAGGTCCTGGGTACAATCCTTTAGTCCTTTCTTCACTTTTCCCCCTTCTTCCTGTCTCACCTGAATCCTTGCAGGCAGACATTATTGAAACTGACACAACCAAGCTGGCTCATTAGCACTGCCTATGCATTTCTAATAGTGGCCTTGACTGCAAAGTTGTAGCACAAGTCGTGATTGTCTAGCGCGCCTATGAATTAATGGAGGAGGATCTGCTGGCATAAAAGGATCTTAGGAATGTTAAGCTAAACATATGCATTTTAGACCATCTGCAACATTGAAGGGGCCTCTCTGAGATTAGAGAGCCAGATTCTGGCTCAGTGACACTGGTGTAAATGGATTTCAGTAGAGATACTCTGGATTCACAGAATGAGATCAGATTATGGCCCTTTGTAATGTATTGACTGCAGTGCTGCTGTACCCATGCTGCTCCCACGATATTAGACAGACAAGGTGAGTGAGTTAATATCTTTTATTGGACCAATTTCTGTTGGTGAAAGAGACAAGCTTTTGAGCTTACACGGGGCTCTTCTTCAGGTCTGGGAAAGGTAGCCCTCAGAGTGTCCTTGTGCTGTACTGAGTGACATGCTCTTTCCACTCTTCCTGCCCTGGTCAGATCCAGGAGTCTGCCATGTGGGCATCTCTCTTCTTGATGTCTTGCCAGAATTTCATTTGGAGCTCAGGCTGATGAATGAAAACTATGCCTCATCTCTCTCCCCTAACCATTTGCATCCCTAGCGTCAGGCCCATCTTCCTCTTTGTTCTGCACACTGCTGCTCTCTAGCCTCATTATGATAAATAGTCATAGAACGGTGCTCTTTGACATCAATAGAGATCTGCTAAAATATTAGGGTACAATACGTCCTTATGTAAGTGACACTAATATGTAATATGTACCCCTGCACTCATCACCTCTGAATCAGGCCCATGCTGGATGTAACTGAGTCTAAATTAATCTAAGTTAGCATAGTTTATACATCAGAGACTGGAAGGTGTAAGAGGCGCTAGATTATCTCATGGCCCCTAGTATCTAAATGGGAACCTGGTATCATAACCTCAGCCATAGAATCACTAATGGGAATTGAGGGCTGCTCAGCACCCTGTAGGACCACGGCCCAGCTGGGCAAAGTAGGGCAGGGACCCCTCTTTCTACCAGGTGAAATTGCTGCAGGTAGATTAAACTGAAGCCCCACACTACGAAGAAAACAGGTATAGTTTTCCAAGCAAAGAAGAAAATAGTGAACATTTTTGCATTTGTAAAATCTGACAAGTCCACAGTGTTACAGCTCTAAATATTTCCCTGGCCTCTGTACATGATCTGGCAGAAGTGGGTAATAAGCATAGAGGGCCAGATTCTCCTTTGTCCCGTGCCCTCTTTATGTTGGCCTGCTAGCAGATTCTGGCTATCGAGCCAGTGCATCTAGCCATGTGAGGATCAGCTCGGTGCCAGAGGGATCCTTCTGTGGTGAACAAACCGATCATGTGCTTAAGTGCTTTCCAGAACTGGGAACTTTCCAGAACTTTCCTCAAACTGTAACGTTGAGCCCTACACCTCCCATTCAGAGATGTTGATCTAGCCAGCTGTTCACCACAGGGTTAGACTGCTGAATTGGGGCTGAGTTATTAGGCTGCTAAGCTGATACAGTGGCCTGAAAAGATTGTGATCCTTATGATATAGAACTCAGTTGTCATTCTTAACCTGACCAAACCTACGCTCCTGGTTACACCCCCAATGGAGCCCTGGCAGAGCAATCCCTCTCTCATGACTACCAACACTTTCACACCTGCTGGAAAGGCCTCTAGCTTCTTCCAGTCTCCTGTGAAATTTTTCTTTCCCCCTGAATCTGCCTGAAATTGGTGCATTTTCCCTTGGAGACTCCACTGTAGTATCTTCTACATTAAAGTATTGCTACAGATCAAGGGCAGTTCTTTCTGTTGCTTTGACACGTGGCTAACCCTTGGAACTTTTTGTCAGAGGATGTTGTGAAGGTCAAGACTATAACAGTGTTCAAAAAAGAACTAGAGAAGTTCATGGTGGATAGGTCCATCAATGGCTATTAGCCAGGATGGGCAGGGATGGTATCCTTAGCCTCTGTTTGCCAGAAGCTGGGAATGGTCGACAGGGGATGTATCACTTGGTAATTACCTGTTCTGGTTATTCCCTCCAGGGCACCTGGCATTGGCCATGTCAGAAGACAAGATACTGGGCTAAATGGAGCTTTGGTCTGACCCAGTATGGCCATTCTTATGTTCTTATGTTCATGGGGACTGTTTGGGAAGTATTTTGCTCTGATTTGTGAGAGCTACTGTGCTCAGCAACTAGGAAAAATCAGATCATTTGACTTTGGAAAAATGTGTCTTCTTATCTCCTGTTGTGTCCTTCCCTGGTGGTATTGATGGAGTAGTCCTAGCAGCACTTCTAAGATTGTGGTGAACCCACCACCACCAAGAAGGATTTCCTCTCACCAGCCTATTCAGGACAGGCTCAGCTATGCTGTAGGTGCAGTGCACATGAGCAAATATTTGTTACTTTTTTTTACTGAGGATTGAGCGCTCCTTTTATGAAAAATAGAAAATACAAGCCCGGGCTCAAAGGAGATGACTTTCTAAATCCCACGCGCAGTTCAGAAACTAGACTGTTCTCAGTGGTAGCTGATGACAGAACAAGGAGTAATGGTCTCAAGTTGCAGTGGGGGAGATTTAGGTTGGATATTAGGAAAAACTTTTTCACTAGGAGGGTGGTGAAACACTGGAATGTGTTACCTAGGGAGGTGGTGGAATCTCCTTCCTTAGATATTTTTAAGGTCAGGCTTGACAAAGCCCTGGCTGGGATGATTTAGCTGGGGATTGGTCCTGCTTTGAGCAGGGGGTTGGACTAGATGACCTCCTGAGGTCCCTTCCAACCCTGATATTCTATGATTCAATGGATGGTCTAACCTTAAATGCATGCTTGTCACAGCAATATCATTACCCACATTGCTATGTAAGTTTGATTAACACTGATAGAGTTTTAGGAGGGATGTAAATACAGAGAGGGTGATCAAGTGGAGCACAAGCCCAAGCTCCAGGTGTAAAAGGTGGCATGGCAAGAGACATGCAGGGGAGAGTCGGCCATTGAGGTATGTGGCTTAGGGACAGACCAGGAAGCATGAGCAGTTGGAAGAGGAGAGAGCAGACCTACAGATAGAGGAGTATTACACAGAGATTTGAAAGTGAAGATGAGATGCAATGTAGATGAATGGCAGCCCCTGAAGGACATAAAGCTGGGAGATGTGTGGTCAGAGTATCAGGAGAGAAAGATTTAACTGGAGTGCAGGTGCAAATCATGCCTTCTCATGGTGGGGCTTCTCACTTTTGTCCCTCAGTTTATGAGCATTTTTCAATGAACACAGTGTGGCAACCTCAAACAGCTGATGTCAAGTATCTCCTAGGATCAGAGCTCATTGATTGTTCTTATATGTATCTTAGAGGCAAGTCATACTAGGTCATCAAGTAATCATCAAGTGATCCATCTCCTGTTGCCCATTCCCAGCTTCTGGCAACAGAGGTTAGGGACACTTTAGAGCACGGCTTTGCATTCCTGCTATCCTGGCTAATAGCCATTGATGGACCTATCCTCCATGAAGTTATCTAGTTCTTTTTTGAACCCTGTAATAGCCTTGGACTTCACAGCATCCCCTGGCCAGGAGTTCTGCAGGTTGCCTGTGCCTATTAATTTCATCTAGTGATCCTTGTTCTTGTGTTATGAGGAGTAAATAACACTTCTTTATTTACTTTCTCCACACCAATCACAATTTTATAAACCTCTGTCATGTCCCCCCTTAGTTGTCTCTTTTCCATGCTGAAGAGTTCCACTCTTATTAATCTCTCCTCATATGGAAGCTGTTCCATACCACTAATCATTTTTGTTGCTCTTTTCTGTACCTTTTCCAATCCCAGTATAGCTTCTTTGAGATGGGGCAACCTGATCTGCATGCAGTATTCAAGATGTGGGCGTACCATGGATTTATATAGAGGCAATATATTTTCTGTCTTATTATCTATCCTTTTCCTAATGATTCCCTACATTCTGTTAGCTTTTTTTGATTGCTGCTGCACATTGACTGGATGTTTTCATGGAACTATCCACAATGACTCCAAGATTTCTTTCTTGAGTGGTAACAGCTAATTTAGACCCCCTCATTTTATACAGTATGTATAGTACGGATTATGTTTTCCAATATGCATTACTTTACATTTATCAACATGCAATTACATCTGCCATTTTGTTGTCCAGTCACCCAGTTTTGTGAGATCCTTTTGTAGCTCTTCTCAGTCTGCCTGGGACTTAACTATCTTGAGTAGCTTTGTATCATCTGTAAATTTTGCCACCCCACTGTTTACCCCTTTTCCCAGATCACTTATGAATGATATGTTGAACAGCACTAGTCTCAGTACAGAGCCCTGGTGGACAAATTGTTTCCCCCTCTCCATTCTGAAAACTGATAATTTAATCCTATCCGTTGATTTCTATCTTTTAACTAGTTACTGATCCATGAGGGGACCTTCCCTCTTATCCCATGACAGCTTACTTTGCTTAAGAGCCTTTGGTGAGTGACTTTGTCAAATGCTTTTTGAAAACCTAAATACACTATATCCACTGTATCACCCTTGTCCACATGCTTGTTGACCCCATCAAAGAATTTTAGTAGATTGGTGAGGCACAATTTCACTTTACAAAAAACATGTTAACTCTTCCCCAACAAATCATATTCATCTATGTGTCTGACAATTCTGTTCTTTCCCATAGTTTCAACCAGTTTGCCCAGTACTGAAGTTAGGTTTACAGGCCTGTAATTGCCAGGATTGCCTCTGGAGCCTTTTAAAATCACATTAGCTATCTGCCAGTCATTTGGTACAGAAGCTGATATGTGGTTACATACCACAGTTAGTAGTTCTGAAATTTCACATTTGAGTCCCTTCAGAACGCTTGGATGAATACCATCTGGTCCTGGTGACTTATTGCTGTTAAATTTATCAATTTGTTCTAAAACCTCCTCTGTCACCTCAATCTGGGACAGTTCCTCAGATTTGTCACCTAAAAAGAGTGGCTCAGGTGTGGGAATCTCCCTCACATCCTCAACCGTGAAGACCGATGCAAAGAATTCATTTAGTTTCTCCGCAATGGCCTCATCTTACTTGAGTGCCCCTTTAGCGTCTCAATCATCCAGTGGCCCCACTGGTTATTTAGCAGGCTTTCTGTTTCTGATGTACTTAAAAATTTTTGTGCTGTTACTTTTTGAGTGTTTGGCTAGCTGTTCTTCAAATTCTTTTTTGGCCTTCCTAATTAGTAGCATGCTGGGTAAGCTTGGGCAAGCCACTTCCTGTGTGCACACCTCCACAAACTGGGGATAATGAGATGGATACTGACCTCAGACCTACTGAGGAAAAGCACTAGGTATTATTTTCATGTGGGCTATGAAAAATCCAAACAAAATGAAGTTATGTATCTTTGAAATCATCACCCAGGAGGATGTTGGCACTTCTTGCTTTAGTTAATGTAGACTGGGGCCAGTAGCAGATGCTTCAGAGGAAAGTGAAAAAACCCATTGTGAACAATTATGGCATAACTTGAGTAGAAGATTTTTTTTCATAACCTCAGGCAATTAATCTTTGGTTTATATTCTGAAGCATGAGGGTTGCCATCCTTTATGCTTTTCCATGCTAGCTAGTGTGACTGCAGCTCCACTTATTTATATAATTTCTAATTCTTTTTAGGGGCTAGATAACTCAAGCTGTTGCTAGTGGACTATAGAACTTTCCATAGCTACCTCAGACATTCAAATCCAGAACAAGTCAGCTGAAATGTGGTAACTGAAATGTGTTATCATCTGATGGCTGTTTGGTGACCCAAGTGAAGTGAGTTCGTAAGGATCTTTCCAGTTCCCAGAGGATGGATGTCTTCATCACAGACCACAAAAATACAATCACAACACCTCCCACCATTATAGCTGGTATTAATTACTAATAGGCTGTCTCAGAAGAGAAACTAAAGATCGAAAGAACCCTGAACTGCCTCTTCACTCTTATAGGTTGTGCCTCCATGTCAGGCAGCGGGTACATTAGCAGAAAGCATGAGGATGCTTGCACTGCCAATGCCCGTGCTCTGTCTATTCCATGGGGGTAAACCGAGGGTTCTATTCTCCAGGACGCTAATCCTGAACCTGTCACAGGAACTAAATAAAATGGAATCTTAGAAAAATGTTACCTAAATTAGAAAAACCAAACATCTGTCCTCCTCTTTGGTGCTGCATTTCTCACTGTGAGCATTTAGGGGGCCAGATGAGAACATTCTTGACCTCCAACACAAGGGGAAAAGAACACTTGCTCTCATGGATGGGTTAAAATAGGTTGACAGTAATAGTCCTAGATTAGAACTGATTTGCTCTCCTTTAGAACAGAGCATCTCCAGACTATTTGAAGTTCAATACTGGTACATTTCCAGACATAAGGCCTCTCTTAACCTGCATTTTATGAGGTCCGTTGCACTGGATTGAAGAACTTATTTCTTTGCCTGTTGGCTGGAGAACATGTGCATAAGATGAAGTCTTCAAAGGAAGGTTCAATTGGCTCAAGAAAGCCTCTAAGGCCCTTTCCCCACCCTTTGGTGTTATTTCTTAGTCATGTCTAATTGATTCTGCCAATAAAATTCCTTTCTGTTTCTCTGTCTCTATATCAAGAAGTCAGTCTTTGGCACAAAGGACCACAGCACAGCCACATTTTAATATTTTGTTCTCAAACACCTTCTATCCCCAGATATGTTTCCCATTCACTTTCTTTTTATCTGCTTCCTCATCACTGTTAATTACAAAGACCCAGATCCTCGAAAAGTATTTAGGTTTCTCACTTCCATTGATTTTACTAGAAGAGAGGATCCTAAATACCACTGAGGATTTGGTAAAAGATGTTGTTCAAATAGAAGCTCTCTTCTTTATAATAAGTAAACTTAGACCACACACAACCTCCCACCCATAGCTCTGCCAGTTTTCCTCAGTCCAGACTTCTGGCTTGCAGCAACTCCAGCTATTTCAGTTTTGGGCTCCCCCCACACACCGCTATGCCAATGCACCTCAGCCCCGGGCTCTTCACATACAGCCCTGTCAATTCCCCTCACTTCGGATCCACAGCAAAACCTCCTATTGTAATCCCATCCTCTCCTGGCCTACATACCTTGGAAATATATTTATTATACACTTGAATTGTCCAGCATTTCAATTGGCGGGCAGAATGCTACTTGGCCAAAAGAAGTTTTGAAACTATTGCCTCCTGATCTGTTTAGTAGATATTTTGTAACTGTTTTCTGACTAATAAATGGTACAAACAGGGTAGCCTCTACTAGGGCAGCCTCAGTAGGCTAACTGCTGCCATTTTAGCTGTTGCACAAGACCTTAGTATTTGAGACATCTATTTTTCCCTCCCCTTCCTCCCCACTTTTAGCTCCTGATCATGGAACGAGCTCTATGTGAGCCTTCATGTAGTACCTTCAGTATATAGTCTGCCACCTGCTGACTTCAGCTACATTGTAACAAACAAGATTCTGGGAGGGGAGGGGGAATGTAAGAAAAATGACACAAAATTAAATAAAACAAACACTTTATGCATTTGCAGGAACAACAGTTTTCCAGGTAAAAGGAAATATATTAAAACAGAGGAATGTTTTCTATTTACATTTACACAAGAGGCTTGTTGCTTCTGGAACCCTCCTTGCTGTTGGCGGAGAGGGTTGCCTAACGCTGTGTGGTCACACACAATAGCTTCAGCAGAAGCTAACTGAAGCATTTTTATAGCAAAATTGTGAAGGGGAAAAGAGTTAGGGCAATTTTCTCCAGAGATCAAATCTAACCCAGCAGCCTTACCACAGTTTATTGCTATTAAGAAAGGGGGAGCTGGTAGTGACCCCTCTATTTAGATTATCTGACACTTCCAATTATAGTGGATTTTTTTAGAAGCTCCATTACATTATATTACAGTGCCCACCCCACCAGGGCACCCTCAAGCATCCAACCACAGTGGGATAAGGTAAGTCCTACCTCAGTTACCCTTTTGCTGTCCCCAGAGCCAACTGAGTTGCCCATCCTTTTGCCTACAGACCCAATCAGTAACCATCACAAGTGCCCAGGAAAGGCATGATGTCTTTCTCCAAGTCCAATTCAAGGTCTTCCTCTAGGCATTATTTGTTTATACAGTTCTAAAATGAGATCATTCCTGGACACCCAAGTAAAAGCCAGCAGTTCTCTTGTCCTTATTCCAGGGCCCATTCTATAGGCCATCTATTTGTGAGTGAATAAACACCATTTTGTAATTCCTACATCCCTGTTCCAAGTTCTCCACACCACTGGCCACTCACCACACTTTTTACAGCTGTTTCACCACACTCTGAGACCAGGGCACCTGTAAGTGGGCTCCCCACATCATTCAACTCCTCAGGTCCCTCCACCTGGGAGCCCTACCTCTGCCAAACTGCTCCACGACCCTGCTCTTGGTTTTGACATCCTGCTCTTGGTTTTGACCTGCCCCTGGGTGAGCCTGTTCTCCTCCTTTACCTAGGGACCTCCACATGAGCCTGCTATCCATCAGGGTTCCCTAGCTCTGACCAGTTCTGTCATACCTTCTCTGTGCCAGCTCTTCTGCCCCCTAGTAGCTCCCAGGAGAGGTCCATCAATGGCTATTAGCCAAGATGGTCAGGGACACAACCCTAGGCTCTGGGTGTCCCTAAGCCTCTGACTGCCAAATGCTGGGACTGGATGACAGGGGATGGATTACTCTATAATTGCCCTGTTCTGTTCATTCCCTTTGACGCGTTTGGTACTGGCCACTGTCAGAAGACAAGATCCTGGGCTCAGTGGACCATTGGTTCAACCCAGTATGGCCTTTCTTACGTGAAACAATATGCCCTGAATCACAGAACATCAGCTGTTCAGAAGAGACAGGTGTGTGATGGGGAAGGAGCAGTCAGATGAGGGGGATCTGCAGGGTCAAAGAGAAGGTGTGTAATTGGTTTGAGCAGCGGGTACAGAAGTAGAAGAACATAGTGTTCAGTGTCTTCATTGATGCTTTATTGCCACCTTGCTTTTAGAATAAACATTGCTGCACTATGCTAGGAGAAGCAGCACTTGATTGTGGTTAGAGCAGAGGACTGGGAACCAGGGGATCTCCCACATTAATCACTATGGCTGAAATTCACTGCATGCTGTGGGCCAGCACAGAAGGCTTATGCACCATGTAAGTTGCACCTAAGCTTTTTTGAGGGGTTAATTGAAAATTAAGCAGTGTATTTGGTGAGTGATGACTTTCTATATTGAGGTGAATTTCTTTCTGTAAGACCTTGGTCAAGTCACTTGACCTATCTGTGCTTCAGTTTCTTCATCTGTCAAATGGAGACAATGCTTTCCAGGGGTGCTGTGAAGGCTAAAGTACTGTTTGTGAAGTGCTTTGAGATCCTTGTGGAGAAGGCACTGTTTGCGCAGTAAGTGTTATTATTTCCCTCCTATTGTGGGAACTAGGAAAGCAAAGGACAAGGAAAGCACTGGTGTATTGTTTGTGAATCGGTTTCTTTTGCCCTGGAACTTGGCCTATGGTGTCAATCTAAGCCCACCTTCTAATCTTTTCAAGTTTTATCTTTTCACTTCAAACCTACCCAACTCCTCAAGCCAACCTTTCAAACCTTGGAAATGGATGAATCACTCACCTCTTTATTTGGGTTGTGCCATAAACATTCTGTTTCATAGTAGTCAATTGGCCATGAAAGATGAACTGTTACAAAACAGACAGCCCTGAGCTATGTTTCAGGCAGTCCTCAAGCTACTTAGAGTTGGTTAACACACCGTAGCATGAACTATGAATTGACATGTTTGTTCTGCCACTTCAGCTGCTCCCACAAGTCCTCAGCCCCTCCTAACCCAATAGCTTAGAAAGCCAGACAGTGATCAATGCTTCTGTGTTTAGCAGAAAGGACTCCTGAAATGGGGGATTATTTTTCTCTCTTATGAGCTATCTGTCTCCCTTCTCCTGCTTACCCCATCCTCAAGCAGAATCCACAAACTGTAACATCCTTTTCCCCAAACACCATGGGAACACATCCAGCCACTATATGGTGGGCCCCCAGGGGCCCCTGACATCTCAGAATGAGATAAATGCCTTTGAATGACAGCAATTAATCCCAGAGGAAATAGTTTACTTAAGGACAGTTCCCCTTTATGTCTAAATTGTTTTTCCTTTTTGTCTTTTTATTCCAGTGATGTTGAGGCGTTTGGACAGAAATTTTCCGCACATATTCCTTTCTGCTCTCCTTCCTTTAAGTCATTAGCCTGCCTTCCTCTCCATCTTTCTTGCAAGACTTTGGCAAATCGCCTCATGCATCCACAGGAAAAAAGCAGAAGTGAAGCCTTGCAGTTAGCTGCACAGGTCATTCCCCACTTTGTGGTTCCAAACCTTTGTTCTCTCTTCACAGAGGAGAAGGGGGCAGAAAAGAAGTTTCCAGCATAGCTTCACTATGTTGAATTTTGCGGATAACTAATACAACATGGTAGAAGCTTTGACTTTCAATAATCAGATTTATCCAAAGGGAAAAAAGACATTATAAAAAAAATTGTGAAAGATAAAGGAGTCACTTAAAAGTGATCCAGCCATACTATTCCTTTGCCATTGCTAAACAAGGAGAATCTTTCGAAATGATCTGAAGAAAGTTATTCAGAATGTAGTACTTTGCCAGGGGAAGCAGATGTGACATCTCATCTTTCTGTTTCCTTGAAACTAGATGTGAACCTGAGCCCCAGAATTCAGATCTGGATCAGAACCATCCCCAAATTCCAGGGTATTCGGAGCCACCATTTTGACTCAAGACCACCTTTGCTGACCATGAAAATCACTAAGACGTTAGTTACAAAATCAGAAACAAAGTCAAATACACCTGCTTTTATGTTTTCTTACAAACTCAATTTCAGCCAAAGTTCACCAAAAGGCTCCCTAAACTTCATAAACCTTTTTGGGGGAAGCAGGGCTGATTTAACCCAGCACAACCCAAAGCCTTAAGATGAGTTAAACTTTGAATGGTGTGGTTCATTTTCAAAATTAAATCACCAAGCAACACACAGAGATCTTGAGCCTATTGTTGTGCATGGTGTTTTTACACATAGAATAAAGATGCAGCCTGTCCTGAAGATCTTACTATCTAGGCTGAGAGTCTGGGTCCCTTCTCCTCTCTGAGCCTCGGAGTATTCTGTAAAATGGGGACAGCAGCATTTATTTATCTTCTGGGGTGTCATAAAGATTAGATAATGTTTGACATGCATTTGGGGATCCTGGGATGAGAAGTGCCATAGAAAAGCAAAATATTAAGGTCTGATTCTCATCTATCCTAAGACTTCTTGATACTGGTCCACCATTATAATTTGCACCCACTTCATTTTGTAGAACTAAAGTATTTGTGTTAGTGGATCTCCAGGTTCCTCCAATCTGTTACTGCAGGAGAAATAGAATCCAGAATCCTGGGGTAGGTCTATGCATAACGGGCAACCTTTTCATTTTCTTTTTGCAAGATGCAATTGCCTAATAAGAAAGGGGCAATTGTTCACTAGACTTCCAGCCACTGCTGGGCATTGTGCATACTCTGGTAGATTTTAGCACTTACACAATGCTTTATCAATCTTCATTAATTGCCATCCCTACCCCCCCTTTGAGGTGAGTAAACATTATTAGCCCCATTTCTCAGATGGAGAAATTAAGGCCAAAAAGTGAAATGACATGATCAAGGCCACAGAGGGAGTCAGTGTCTGAGCCAGGACTATAATGCAGGAATCTCTATCTCCCCGCGCTGTTCTTAGCCCACTAAACTACATTACTTCTTGTGCTATTTAGCGGCTAATTCTCATGACCAGAGGTCACAGTGGCTGCTCAGCAGTGGAACTAGCTCAGCTTCAGACAGCAGCTTGAAGTGTCTCTAGTGCCATTAGTGATCTCCAGACCTGCAAACTTATTTGCAGCCCTGGAACCTGCGGGATGTGCAGCGATAGATTTGTTCTCTGCCCTTTGCTCTCCACTCTTAGCCAGGCCCTAGAGCTGTGTCTGAGCTCTGTGGCCACAGAGCAGAGGGGCAAGAATTTGGACCTGGGTGTTTATTTATTTAACATATTTCCATTGCAATTGCATCTGCTTTTGACAGATCTGAATTTGGTCTGAAAATACGCATTCTGGGATAGTCTTTCAGCTCTAATAAAACCCAACTAGAGACTTATCTGAGTAACACTGTCTCTGGCGACAGACTTGCTCCTTCCATTTCTGGATAGGCTGGTAATTCCAGACAAATGGCCTTTCGTATAGCATTTCTGCAGCAATTCTGCTTCCAGGAAGAACTAGGAAGCCCACACAAAAACTAACACAAATTAGCTGGACCTTGTTGGACTTCAGAAATGGTTCCTTTTAGATTTGGATCCAGTTAACTCATTTTATTTCAACCTGCATTTCTTATTATTTAGCATTGCTCTCGAGGTAGCACCCAGAGGCACCAGTCAGGACTAAGGCCTTTCTGTGTAAGGTGCTGTACAAACACATAGGAAGACATGAGCCTTACCCTGAAGAATTCACAGTCTAAGCTGGTAGCATTTGTTAAACCTCCCAACAACTTTCCACTAATTAATAAAATGCATCCTCCTTCTATCCTTCTATCCCTGTAATCAGCAATAAATTCCAGGGGAAACCCAGCATGAGATTGACATTCTTTATATGAAAATTAGAGATGGAATAGAACGAGAACCTTAAATCCTTGCAACGGTAAATCTAAATAAATAAAATCCTTTTAAATCGTCTGACTCAAACTTACCCATGTTCCTTTGGTTCCAGTTTGCAGTCAAAACTGTAAGAGGATTCAAAGTGTGGACGCCACTCTAGATAGTGGAAATTTCACCCCAATAAATGGCCACAGTGGCAGAAATCTTGCAAGAGTCGCTGATTTCATGAGACTTCAGTGCCAAACCCAAACCTTTGCTCTGGTTCCACTGTGAACCTAAACTCCAACTCCTAGCCTAAACTGGATTTGGGTCAAAAATCCCAGCATTCAGAAGCATTTGGCCTATTAATTCAAAGCAATTATAGTGGATGGTAAAGAAAAATTTAAGGGGAATTAGTGAAAAAAACAAGAAGTGGAACAAAACTAGGATGGTTTTGTCTAAACAGGGCCTGTCTGAATTATTTTACTCCTGCTTCCCAAAACAAAAAAGGGATGAGGGGGAAACCTTGGCTCTTCTACTTTGCACTAACTACTGTATTTCTGCTCATAAGGCAGAAAGTGGCGCGATGTACAATATGGTTCTAATATGCAACAATGGAGCCAAAAAGGGATTTTTCCTTTCCTTTTTTATAAAAGGAGTTAACTTAATTTCAAGAGCTTGTGTGTTTTTCATTAGCAATGCAGCCTTTTGAAATCTGTCAGAAGAATGCCCAGCAGAAACTGAAATTGATATAAAAGGGGTTGACTCAAATCACTCTCTGCACCCTGCTACCTTGCTTCAGCTTGATTGCTTGGGGGTGGGGTGGGGGAATGGGGAGGGGAATGAAAAGGAGACACAGATCAGTTCTCTTCTCTCCAGTCTTCATTCCTTCTCGGTAGGAGGAACTCAGGCGTGATTAGGCTTTGGAGCTGGGAAATACACTGTCCAGCCCCTTTTCAGTTTTTTGATGAAGAATGTTCCAGACGGGGACATTCCAGGTAAGGGTGGTACAGCATGCAGGAAAACAAATGGGGTTCTGCAGCCTGGGCTAAACTGGGACATGATCTTCAGACTCGAATCCTACCAGAGCAGCGCTGCCCTGCGTGAAGCCCTTGCCTTTCACCACATCTTCCATTTTGATTAGATTTTTTGGCCAGGAATTGATTACCCGGTGTGACGCATGATCAGCCTGGCGTGTGTATATATATCCTCTTCAACTACACCACATAAACGGTCACAGATCTAAACTAACCTAACCTGGGGTGGTGGGCGGTAAGGGATGCTACATATGTAAAATTTATAGGGAGAAATTCTGACCCCATGTACATCCATATAAATGGGAAATAACTCCATTGATTTCCATGGAGTTACACTGGATTTACACCATCTGTAACTGCAAGAGAATCTGGACCAGATGTTTTATAAAAAAAAAAAGCAGCAGGAAGTTCCTTATCTTTGCTACTCATAACATGTTAGAATGAAAGAACTGCAGAGATTTTCAAAGTAAAATTTGCTGTCCATCCTTGGTATTTTTCTTTCCTTTTTGCACTATATAGTACTTGGCTTGATCAGTTTCACATCCAGGGCTGGCTTCTGAATTTGTTCACACTTGTGTGAACTGGGTATAACTCCACCAAGGTCAATGGAGTTTCACTGGTGTAAGTGTGGTGAGAATGAGGCTTCTTTTTCCTAGCGAGAATCTTTCCAGTTCTCATATGCTGCCCTCCTGCAGCTGTGGTAGATTCAGGGGAAAAAAGAAACATTGTTTTTAATTTAATTAAAATCCTCCTCCACCTTAGTTAAATATGAAGTTTGGGCCTAATTCTAATCAACAGTATCTCTTTTAGCAAACCTAACCACTGCAGGGTTTGGGCCAATGAACTGGAGACTGTCACTACTATTGGTTATTACAAGCTGTTGGGAAGCAAGATCTCTGCGTGTGGTGATAAACAAGCAGTATCTGCACAGATTATTTGTAAATTGGGAGTATGGTCTGCTCTTGAGTGGAGAAAAGCCACACCAGAAATCTGTTGATGCAAGGGATGTTAACGTTATACCTCCAGAAAGATCCTTGTCTTATTACAAAAGATGTTGTTGCTGTTTTTTTAAAAGAGGGAAGACATTCTTTGGCATCACATCTTTTTCTTCTTTATTCTCAGTCTTCCACCCAATTCACACACCCCAGAAGGGCTGAATGCAGTGTTATGTTCACAGCAAACACACAGAGTAGTTAGATAAAAACAAAGTACTCTTGTTGGAAAGTTGCAGTGGAATCCTACTTTATTCCTTAGAATTAAGAACAACACACAAGAACCCCAAACCAGAGAGAGAGAAAACAGGTCTTCCCTAAAACAGAGAAGCACAACTCAATCTACCTGACTCTAAGCTTGCCCTCTGCAAACTGACTGCTGAAAGATCCAGATCAGATAAGAACATAAGAGCGGCCATACTGGGTCAGACCAATGGTCCATCTAGCCCAGTATCCTGTCTTCTGATAGTGGCCAGTGCCAAATGCTTCAGAGGGAGTGAATAGAACAGGGCAATTTATCATGTGATCCATTCTCTTGTTGTCCAGCCCCAGCTTCTGGCAGTCACAGATTTAGGGACACCCAGAGCATGGAGTTGCATCCATGACAATCTTAGCTAATAGTCATCGATTGATCAATCCTCCATGAATTTATCTAATTTTTTTGGAGCCAGTTATACTTTTGGCCTTCACAATATGCCCTGGCAACCAGGAGTACTTCCTTATGTTTCCTTTAAACATGCTGCCAATTAATTTCATTGGGTGACCCCTGGTTCTTGTGTTATGTGAAGGGGTAAATAACACTTCCTTATTCACTTTCTCCACACCATTCATGATTTTATAGACCTCTATCATACTCCCTTAGTCATTTTCTTTCCAAACTGAACAGTCCCAATTTTTTAAATCTCTGCTCACATGGAAACTGTTCCTCACCCCTAATAATTTTTCAATTTCTCTGTACTTTTTCCAGTTCAACTAGATATTTTTTGAGATGGGGCCACCAGAACTGCAGTTCTGGTATTCAAAGTGTGGGTGTACCATGGATTTATATAGTGGCATTATGCTATATTCTGTCTTAGTTTCTTATCCCTTTCTTAATGTTTCCTAACATTCTGTTAGCTTTTTTGACTGCTGCTGCACGTTAAGCAGATGTTTTAGAGAACTATCCAAAAGGACTCCAAGATCTCCTTCTTGACTGGTAACAGTCAATTTAGACCCCATCATTTTGTATGTATAGTTGGGATTATGTTATGTGCATTACTTTGAATTTATCAACACTGAACTTCATCAACCATTTTCTTACTCACTAACCCAGTTTTGTGTGGTACCTTTGTAATTCTTTGCACTCTGTTTTGGACTTAACTATTTTGAGTAATTTTGTATCATCTGCCAACTTTGCCACCTCACTGCTTACCCCTTTTTCCAGATCATTTGTGAATATGTTGAACAATACCAGTCCTAGTACTGATCCTTAGGGCACAGCACTATTTGCATCTTTACACTGTGAAAATTGACCATTTTTTCCTACCCTTTGTTTCCTGTCTTTTAGCCAGTTATTGATCCATGAGAGAACCTTCCCTCTTATCCCATAACTGCCTACTTTTCTTAAGATCCTTTGATGAGGGACCTTGTCAAAGGTTTTCTGAAAGTCCAAGTACAATATATCTACTGGATCACCCTTGTCCATGTTTGCTGATCCCCTGAAAGAATTCTAATAGATTGATGAACATGATTTCCCTTTACAAAAGCTGTATTGACTCTTTCCCAACATATTGTGTTCATCTATGTGTCTGATAATTCTGTTCTTTCCCATAGTTCCAACCAGTTTACTTGGTACTGAAGTTAGGCTTACTAGCCTGTAATTGCCCCATTTGACTCTAGATCCTTTTTAAAAATCAGCATTACATCAGCTACCCTACAGGCATCTGGTACAGAGGCTGGTATAAGTGATAGGCTACATACCACAGTTAGTAGTTCTGAAAATTCATATTTGAGTTCCTTCAAAACTCTTGGGTGAATACAAGGACAGGACAAAACAAGGACAAAGTCCTGGTGACAAAACAAGTCCTGGTGACTTGTTACTATTTAATGTATCAATTTGTTCCAAAACCTCCTCTATTGACACCTCAATCTGGGACAGTTCCTCAGATTTTTCACCCAGACAGACTGGCTTCAGTGTGAATCTCCCTGACATCCTCTGCAGTGAAGACTGATGCAAAGAATTCATTTAACTTCTATGCAACGGCTTTGTGTTCCTTGAGTGCTCCTTTAGCTATGCAGAAGAGATGCTCCTCTGCAGAGCCCACTAGTCTTCAAGGAGGACCAGAAAACCTGAGAATTAAAAGTGATAGCATATAATTTTTACACACTTTCTCATATATCACATGCAGCTCTCCAGATCCTCTTTTTAATAAAGTTTCCTCTCCCTAAGAAGGATCTTATTATTCCACAGTCTCCCAAACTCCTTGATATGGCTATGCAAAGCTGTTGGGAATTTACTATCAAAATGTGTCATTTTGCACCCACATGTCCCTAGGGGAGACTTCTCTTCATGGAGTTTTTTAATAAGTCTGTGAGCAACAAGGCAGAGATGACACTCAGATCATCCCTCCATCTCTCACCTTCTTCCCTGAACAACTCTCCATGCTTCTGAGTAGGGGCTAGTCTACACTAGAAGCACTACGGCAGCACAGCTGCATTAATCATCTGGTGAAGATGCTCTATGTTGACGAGACAGAGCTCTCTTGTCAGCATAATAAATCTACCTCCACAAGAGGTGGTAGCTATGTCGGCAGGAGAAGCTCTCCCACTGACCTAGTGCTGTCCACACCGACACTTAGGTCAGTGTAACTTACATCGCTCGGGGGGGGGTGGCTTATTCAACCCCCCCCCCCACCTCCCTGAGTGATGTAAATTTATACCAATGTAAATGGCAGCATAGACCAAGCCCTAGGTATCTAGCTCTGAAGTTCACCAGGAAGCAGAGTACTGCACAGGGTAGTACTTAAACAGTGACCCCTGCTGGCTGATCAGGAGCTGCATTAGCTGAGTACATTAGCTGAAATATATGGGCCCAATCTTGCAAGATGGTCCCTGCTCTCATCTTGGGGGCTGAAGATGGTCAGATCCTTGCACAATCAGGCCCTAGCAGAATTCTAAATGGAGCTGTGTTCAGTCTACTACGCTGAGAGTCAGAACAACATGGTAGAGGTCAGATAAGGGGGAAAATGAGGCCTTCAGTGAAGGTACAGATTTAACCTGGATCCTGCCATGGTACATGGATACTGCCACTGTCATGGATTTAATATTCAGCTGCTCTCACAGATGAGCTCCTCTCCAGGTGAGCTGGCTATATCATGCAGGTAATGTCAGTCAGTGGCTCTATGGGGATACAGGAAAAGGGGCATTCTGCAAAATAAAGAATTGAAACAAAAAAGTCTCTCACTCATCTGCTCAGATACACACAGTCCTGTTATTCCAGGGATTTATCACAAAGTTTTCTAGGATTTTTATACCCCCAAACTGATTCTCTCTCTCTCTTTACGTCGTCAGCTCTCAGAGATTTTGCTTGGGGGGTAGCTGGCAAATGTGTGTATTTAAGAGCTTGGGCAAAAAATGTGGTTGTATTTTTTAAAAGGCAACAGAAGAAAACCTGAGAAATTTAAACTAAGAAAACCAAAAATTTTAAATTTGTGTAGATTTTTGGGGAAATACAAGATACTTTGGAAGATAACATGTCAAGTGAATAGTTATGAAGATTTTGGTAGCTCTGTGTGTTGCCATATAACAAGATCCTGTATCTTTCAAGAGTTTCTTTGTACTGCCTTGGGTGATGGTTAACAAACAGAGCAAAGACCAATTATAATGGGATACAGTCTTCGAAAGACTCAGTAACACTTGGTTCTGCTGACCACTTTTGCTACTTAATCTTAAAAATCCCTTTCCAGTAAATGGTTTCAGAGTAGCAGCCGTGTTAGTCTGTATTCTCAAAAAGAAAAGGAGTACTTGTGGCACCTTAGAGACTAACAAATTTATTTGAGCATAAGCTTTCGTGAGCTACAGCTCACTTCATCGGTACGAGTTTTTTCATGAAGTTGATAGATTTCCACTCCATACGGCTAAATGCAGTGCCTTGCATAATGACAGGTTTCAGAGTAGCAGCCATGTTAGTCTGTATTCGCAAAAAGAAAAGGAGTACTTGTGGCACCTTAAAGACTAACAAATTTATTTGAGCATAAGCTTTTGTGAATGTTTCCTTCAACTTCTGTTTTCCTCTATTTTCCCATGTTTTTACTTTGTTTTCCAGAACCTTTAAGTCCTTATCTGGCAGAGTTTGAGTGATGTGGTTTTTGTTTGTTTGTTCTTTAATTAAGAATTGGGCAAAGGTGCCCAACTGATGGCCCTGGAAACCAATATCCCATCAACAGAGCAAGTACAACCTTGTAAGATTCCCACAATGTGTGTCAGCCTGGATCCTGGATGGACATCACTTCTATGAGGGCTTATTTCTCACTGGCCTCTTCAAACGCTGTAAGCTGAGGCTGCCAGTCAGCTGCCAGTTATCATGTTGATTGCTATGATGGGGAGACCTATCCAATAAAAACTGGACTGAGACCTGCCAACTCGTTTCATATAGGATGTTGAATCGCCAATTGCAATGTCTTTCAGTCACTATCTCCATTTGTGCTGGCAACCAAAAGATTAAAGGCTCTTGTACCACATTTTTGCTTGGAGGTATCCCACCCCAACACTGGGAGGAACTTGTTAACAAGCGGGAGAAAACAGAAGGAATGAACTCCAGAAAAACATTCTTGAGAAGAAGAATTAAAATTACTTGAAATAAAGGGTGAAATCCTGGCTCCATTGAAGTCAGTGACCAGGATTTCACCCAATGTGGTTATCTGATAGTTAAATGAAGATGCCTTCTGAATTGCGGGGGTGTTCTGGGAAGAGCAAGAGAATTGTGGGGGTAATTTATTTTTAATCCCAAGACTAATGGTCGCTAGTGGCAATAGAAGAATTTCCCCCAGAACATGAATAGTCCCCAGGCAACAAGACAAGATCATGTAGACAGCTCTGCTCTTGGGCCGCTGAATCTCAGAGAGAAAGTTGTGCCCTTAATTAAGTTCTGCTTCACTGAGCAGTCACCCTGAATCAAATTCTGCTTCACTGAGCACTACCGTGTTTGAGCACTTCAGGATTACAGACCCAGCCATTTCCACTGAGGAAAAAGTCATTTGAGATGGCTTGTTATTCCATCCAAACCCTGTTAGTCATGGAGGGCAGGCTGCCTGCTACCCAGAGATCCCTGTGCCTGTTAAGACAGAGAAAGAACAAAGCAGCCCTTCTCTGCAGAGGACAAAAAGAAACAGTTACTCAAAATTCTCCTCTAAATAGTGCTGCAAAGGGGAAAAAAAAAGACAGACTTATGGAGAATAGATAAAATGCTGGAGATGCACCCAGGAGGAAACCGGAGAGTTGATGCCATGTTTAAAGAAAACAATGGCAACATTTTGGGTTCAGAGAGCTTCTCCAAACTTCCTAAGTAAAAGGCCTCCTGTAGCTAGTGTTCCCTCCTTGTAAGGTGGAGATGGTCCCCAGATCCAGTCAAAGGTAGAAAAGAGTGACTTGTACAGTCTTTCAAATTTGCAGCTGGCTCCAGCTGAGGCTTGCCACATTCTTTCCTTTCTCCATCCCTTTACCCACCCATTTATTGGCTAAGCAAAGTGAGGCTTTGGCAAATTCTTCAACATAATGGACAGGAGTAGAGCTGAGTGGAAAAACATTTTAGCACAATGGAAAAGCTGTTGAGCTATCAAAAGACGTTCCCATCCCGAATCAAGATGAAAAGTCAAAATCTTGAATATTTTCATGAATTGAAAATAAGGAAAAAATTTGAGTGGGGTCAAGTGAACCATTTTGTTTTTATTTGGACCATTAAATATTTTTTTACTCTAACAGAGACACAGGAGCAGCATGGAAGAGCCTTTATCATGCAGGCATCTGGGTCTTCCCAGCAGCAATGGATGGATGGTAGTAATGCCAGGGAGGCCTCCATCTTGTATAGGGCTGAGAGCACAAATAGGATTGGAAAGTATCCTCTGGAACTTACCTGAATGTGGGAGCTTTCCACCCTCCATATTCATTCCTGCAAACCAAAGGATGCTCAGCATGTGCTCTGCAACTGTGCATCTTCAACATTGGCACACTGGTACTGGGGAGACAGCTCATTATCATGGTTAACTGAATCCTGGCCCATTGCCATAAAGTCACCAGCAAGGGCCAAGATTAAAACAGACTCCAGTTCAACTTCCTTTGGTGGTCACATGCAGCCAGTTAATGACCACATTAATTGAATATAGGAGCAGAGCCATGGTTTGGGGAGCTGAGGGTGCTCCAGTGTTTTTGATTATTTTTGAACTTCCCCTCTCATAATTGATAATTACACGGACTGGAAGTGTCTCTTCCTAGCAATGCACTAGAAAAGAAAAAAGATAAATAAACGATTTTTGTGGTTTGTTTTAGTTGCTGCTTGCCTGAGAGGGGGGAAGAAGACAGGGAGCAGAACAGACTAGCTTTCAGGGAATGGCTGACCTTTCAGACCTTCTGAGCGTCCAAAAACCTTGCCAGTGTCAAACCAGCTGTGGAACCAGGAACTCCCTTTGACGTCACTGCTGAAAGGTCCTAATTAGTTAATTTCTCAAACCATGTGGGCCTCAAGTGGTCTAGCTTCACCTTTAGCCCTGGACCAACTCACCCAATTTAGTGGTTCAAGGTTCAATCCTATGTCAGGGCAAAGAAGACCCTGAGAAGACGCTTATTGTTTCACTCCATTGTATCCATATGAATTTTGCCATGCTATTTCTGGATACCTACTTTGCTTTATGTTTCCAGGGCATTAGCAGTCAGCCATGTGCCCAATTATCCCTGCTCAAAGAGGACAACAATAGCCAGGAACTAGTTTGCACGTAACCCGCTTCTCTTCTCCATCTACAAATCAGCTATGAGCAGAATACACCTCCCCATAAAGACATAAAGTGCCTTTCTTTTTAAATGCTACATGCTGCATCACATGCCACTGCATGAGAAGCAGCTAGTAAATGATAATAGTGATACCTTCTGCTTCTTCGGTGCCTTTGCCGGAGATGCGCACGAAGATTCCTAGAGTAATGTAGACACTATACTGGTTTGAATTCTTCTGTTCCATAAGGTGCTCAGATAGTACAGCAATGGATGCAATATAAAACATCGGTGCCATCATAGAGAATACACTTCACATACCCCAGAGATGCAGCTATTTCTGGGACGGAACATGACAGTTATATATCTGCAGCCAGCAATGCTACACAAAAGTTTAGGACACAAAGAAAAGGCGAAACTGTGAGACTGTGCGGAGAATTCTAGAGAAGATAAGAGCAAAATGGAAGAGAGTGAGTCTACCCTGGCTAATGTGGGAGGAAACTTCTCCTAGCTGGCACAGAGAGCTTTAGTGCTGGTTGTGCAACAGGGATCCAGGTTCCATCTCAGTACTGGCCCTTCAAACTCCATGCTGGGGCAGGGTGCGAAGGCAGGCACTAGTGCCTAGATCCCCAAAAGTATTTAGGTACCTAACTCCCATTGATTTTAATCAAAGTTAGATGCCTAAGTTCTTTGGGGATCTGGGCATAGTAGGCGGCAGCAGGTACTGAAGGAGCCTCTCTCCTCTCCTCCTTGGGCCCTGTTGGAAAATCTCATGGGGGGTAGGAGAAGGGGACTATATGGTGCATCCCTCATAAACTCTTAAAAGCATGATGGGGGAAATAAAAAAGTTCGGGTTGCAGTAGCTGCCATGGCAATAGGGGTTGCCTCATGACACGGCAGCCATGGGGACAGCATAGCCCCAGCCTCAGAGAAGGCAGAAATTAACAAGTACAATTGGCCACAGAATTCTGGGGTGGGCTTGTGAAAGCGTTTTCTGTTATGCCCTCCCATATGTAATTCACTGATTTCTTTGCACATTGTAGGAGAGAGCAAGAGACAGCTTGGAGCACTGGGCCTAGTGCATGACCTGAGGCCTGAATCACAATCAGCAAAACCAGGCTATGCTATGAGCAAGTCAGGCCCTGTCATGCACATGGTCTGCCTTAGGTTTGGGAGTGGTGGGGGAGATCAGGGAGATGATCCTCTGAGGCACACACCAAAAAAAGGACTCATTTTACATATAAAGTGTCTGTCTTTCTGTGTGCTGTCTCAGCTCTGCGTAGGTAGCTGGCTTGGCACACCTTGATAGTACTACCCAGAAAGAGCACAGACTTGTACTCATCCAGGTTTATTGTTAACCAAGCACGGTCCTAGTGCCCTGACTCGGTGGTTACAGGTACATTAACACATGTATGCCTGTTACAATGAAGCAGCTCAGTCAGTGGAAGGACTTTCCACCGCCCACTAGGCCAGACAGAGATGCCCCTCTTATGATTTCTCTTCTATACATTGATATGCAACTTGTCTGTATTACCCTTCTGATATGGTTAGTTACCAACCCGACACCTTGTACGAGCTGATTCGAACAAAACTTCCCCATTCATTATTTTGTCTCCCCATCCTTGTCTGTCTTGGGGTCAGTGCGTTCCCAGGAATGTGTTCACATGAATATCCAGTACCTAGAACTTAAGTGTGCCTGTGTATTAGCAATGCTAGCAGTACCTTTGTCAAGTTCATGTATCTGACAGTGAACTTGTAAGCAAGCATTTGCCCTATGACAGGGCCTGACTTGCTCATAGCATGGCCTGGTTTTGCTGATTGTGATTCAGGCCTCAGGTCATGCACCAGGCCCAGTGCTCCAAGCTCTCTCTTGCTCTCTACTACAATGTGCAAAGGGGTATGCCAGTTACAAATGGTGAGTCGGGGTGGTTCTAAAGAAGTCTAGATCAGTCAGGCTTAGGGCTGTCTATAGTACAAACTTACATCGGTTTAGCTATGTCTCTTCAGATCTCCCATCAGCCTAGTTAATCCCCTCCCTGAGAGGCAGTAGCTAGGTCGGTGGGAGAAGCTCTCCCATTGACATAATGCTGTCTACATTGGGGTGGGTTGGGGTGAGGTTGGTATAACTACGTCATGCAGGGCTGTGGATTTTTCACATCCCTGAGCAATGTAGTTATACTGATATAGGTCTGGAGTGTAGACCTGACCTAAGAGATTCTAGAGGGAGAGTCAGTTATGTGATAGAAGAGTTCAGGATGCCAGAAGAAAGTGTAAACTGCACCAATTTAGCTTCACTCTAGGTTGAAATAGATTGAATAAAATGCCCTTAATCTCAGTTTGAATTAAGTCCAGAAAGTGAAATTGTCCTGTCTGGTTTGTCTGTCTAAACTAAAGGAAGATGGAAAATAACCCATCCCCGCAAACATTTAACCACTTTCCATTCCACTAACCATTCTTTCCATTATTATAACTCAATGTGTCATTAATAAGATTGTTAAGGACATTTACATAGATATAGAACTAACTTCTACTTTGACTTTCACCCCATGCAACACAGAATAAGGACCTGGATTTTAATTTGCTGCTGTAAACTTTGTTAGTGCAGAGTTAAGGTTGATCAGCAATACTTTGTACCTTTCCAGAATGTTGAATGTACCTATATTTAAACCTCTGAAAACCAGGCAAACCCTGGCTTTAATGTGTCAACAATTTTATGGTAGGGCAGTAGCACCATTACAGGCAAGGTTACCCCAAGATCTCCTTTAAAACATGTGAAAACCCTTGTAAGAAATTCTGTCTGTTGGGTTAAAGTCTCATTTTAAAATGGTTATTACAGTTTACGCACAGCTTGATTTCTCTATAGCACTTTGTGAAAGAAAAGTATCATTTGACATTTAGTATCACTGTTTTCAAAAGGGCCACATGACAAATTTTCCTAGCGTCTGACATTTTGCTTGAATCTCTTTTCTCTCCAAAAAAATAGCATGTTGAGGGGGGAACATTGATAGGTATAAATCTTTGATTTATGTAGACTAGATACATCATCAGAAAAAGCTGTGTTTATTGTTCCATGATAAACAAATTACTGTTTTGACTGTTGGACAGCACTGCATTAGTCAATATTGACCTTACTCCAGGCCTTAGAATGGAGCCCTCTATTATGGGTACATGTCCTAATGGCTGACAAATCCTTTGATCATACTGACATTGATGAGAGTTGCAGCTACTTGCTTTTGTTTGATCTCACATAGTCCCATCGTGCTTGAAATGAGTAAGGTGCATGTAGCATGACTGCATTACCCTAGAACGACTGCTTATGAGAGTTGTTCATCTTCGCTCTACTGATACCACACATTTTTCCTTGACAATACTGTTAGAGTAAAATCTGAGTATGCATATAGACTTTAGAACATTTTGCAATATTGGCTCTGTCAAGGAGTCCACTCACCACAGTGGCACCTCCTGCTGGCCACCCTGGTGATTAGCTCTCCCAGCTTGCTCTCTTTCTCTAGTGTTGTCTTCTCCCATCTTGTCTCACTCTGCTGCCCTGCTCATTCCCAGGTCTACAGCTTCCTCTCTGTGGCATAGCCCTCTAGCCAGGTCACTAAAGTCCTTTTCCAAGAAAGTCACAGAATTTCCAGACCTGCTATCTGTCTGGCTCCTCCAACACCCTTGCCACTCCCCAGTGGCTGGTAGGGGAACCCAGGCCTATCCTTGCCACTGGGTTCCAGCCCATGGACCCTATAACAAGCAGCCACAGTCCTCCTACAATCCAACCATTTGTTGTTTCCCTGGACTTCTGCCTACATATCTGGCTTCCCCACTCTCTAGGTTTGTCAGCCTCCAATGCCCTACACTCAGGGAGTGACTGCAGCTTACTTCCCTACAGCCTTTCCCAGCAGCAGCAACCACCCCTCTATCACTGGCTACCTGGCTTTATACAGACTCTGCCTGTTCCTGCACAGGTGAGCCTATCTTTAATTAGCTGCCCCCAGCCTAAAGCTCCCCTGCTTGGAGCCTAATTAACTGATTGGGCCCACCTGGCTTAATACAGCTCTTGAAGGGCTAGAGTGGGGAATCCATCCCATGACAGGTTCTAAACCACAAAATTTGCTTTTAGGATAAAACTTTCAGAAAGAGCCCCTGCAGAATCATAGGGCAGGTCTACACTGTGGGGTTAAGTCGACCTAAATTACACAACTCCAGCTACTTGAATAACGTAGCTGGAGTCGACGAACCTTAGGTCCACTTATTGCAGTGTCTACACCGTACTGGGTCGATAGGAGAAACTCTCCTGTTGACTTACCTTATGCTTCTCATTCTGGTGGAGTACTGTAGTCGATGGGAGAGCGATCGGTGGTCGATTTAGTGGTCTTCACTAGACCTGCTAAATTGACCCCCGGTGGATCGATAATAGACTGTTAAACAGTAAGTGAGTCTCAGGGGAGGTCTACACTTAAAATGCTGCATCTATGCTGATGGGAGAGAGCTCTTCCATTGGCCTAGTTAATCCACCTCTGTGAGAGGCAGTAGTTATGCTAGGGTGACCAGATAGCAAGTGTGAAAAAACAGGACGGGGGTGAAGGGGTAATAGGAGCCTATATAAGAAAAAGACCCCAAAATCAGGACTGTCCCTATAAAATAGGACATCTGGTCACCCTAAGTTATGTTGGTGGGAGAAGCTCTCCTACTGACACAGCACTGTCTACACCAGTGCTTAGGTCAGTTTAACTACATCGCTCAGGGTGTGGATTATTCACACCCCTGAGCAACATAGTTATACCAAAGTAATTCTGTAGTGTAGACCAGCACTTGGACTTTAACTATAATGGTGCTCCCACCCCATAGGTTGCTTCATCTTTCTCTACCCACCTGGATCTTCACATTAAAGACAAATACATGAATACATTCTTTAATACTATTGAGGTTGCTTTACTTACTGAATTAGGGTTTTATTTTCAGATTTTAAAAATATATTTATATACATATCGTTTTGAGATTTTTTTTTTTTAAATTCACCCTTCGTTAATCCTTTCAAGAAGACAGACAAGGTCATCTCTTCCTTACTTTAAATTTAAATTTCTTAAGGCCTTGACTTAAGAAAACTACCCTCCCTCCCCAATCTATCAACAATGCCAGGATCAGTGACAGAGACTTAGAAATCACAGCAACCAGGAGCTCACAGCCAAAGCAAAAGAAATGGCTCATTTTCCTGTTGTCTTAGTAAACTCAACAATTTATGAGAAAACAAACAAAACTGTGGGCTGGGTGCATAGCTGAAGCCCTACAGCTTCAAAATCTAAACTATGCAGCAAAGGGCTGACTAACTCACTCTCACTTCTCTCTAGCATGCAGTTTATAACACCTGAGATTGTCATGTGTGAGCTCATTCATCTAAACAGTAAAACAAGCCAATGGAACTTTCTGCCTATCTTTGCTGGCACTCATCACTGTATAATGTAGAACCCATTTGATGCCAAACTGGCATTCATTAGGTAATGCAGTTCACCTGGGGCAATGACTGGGTAGTTCCAGACCAAAAGGGACCCCTTCTCATCTGACTCTAGATTAGTTTATTAGCAAAACTGCTCAGCTGGGACCGTGAGGGATGAAATTCAGACAGAAACTTGTAGGAGCTCTTTAGCTGACTCTGATAACAGCCTTGAAAGGTTACAACGGGGCTGAAAGGAATAGGGGTGATTCTCCTTTGCCTGAGCCCTTGTAGTATTTTACACCAGTGTAAAATGTTACTGCATCAGAATGGCAGCATTTTATGCCCGTGTGCTATGTATGTGCACTGGTGAAATAACTAAACAAGTACATGGAAATGGCTAATCAAACCCAGTACAGTTTGAAAACTGCAAGAAAACTTACTGGAGGAAATGCAATATTGTAAGATTATGTCATAAGCTCTTCACAGCAGGGAACATGCTTTGCTGTATTTTTCATAGAGTTTGTTTAATTTATGGTACTGTAATGTTATTTATTAATGATAATAATTAATAAGAATTGCTCATCTGCAGCAAACCACAAGAGAAACATTATTCAACTGTATTTTTTGAAGCATTTGAATATTAGCCCATCTGCTAAGTAATCCCACTATGGATATATACTCTTGCATCCTTGTTCTACATTGTATTCTAGAAATGATTTTTCAGCAGCAGCTGAGGTGCCAACCAGGTGGTGTCATTTCCCTCGGCTTTTACTTACCCCTGGTTACAGTTAATGTGTGCGCGCACACACACGCACATATTCTCTCACTTGTATTGCTAGAGAATCTTTGCGTCAGAAAATGCTGAATTGTGAAACTGAGGTTACAATAAAAAAATCATTTATGCCCAAAGGAATAAATAAATACATTGTTTCTCACTTTGCTGCTGCACTACTCTTTCCCCATCTTGTCCCTCATTAAGGGGCTGTCATCATCTGGCCTGCCTTTACCCTCTGGTACATGCTGAGATCTCTGAACTATTGTACGATCTCTGAACTATTGCTTTCAAAAGCTTACAAAGACCTCCAGAAGAATGATAATAATAAACTCTGTCTTCAAAGTACTTTACAAATATTAACTAGTCGTCACAGCATCCTTGGTAGGTGGGTCAATATCTTATCAGTTTTACAACTTGGGAAACTGAGTTGTTGGAAACATGAAAATCCAGATTCTCGAACCTATTTAGGTACTTAACTCCCATTCACATCAGTGGGAGTCAATAAGAGTTAGGCACCTCGATGCCTTTGAGGACTGGCAAAGAAGTGACCTGCACCAAGAATCAGTCCATGTTAGAGCTGGGATTAGAAAGTTCCCTGGGTGTTAGGCCTGTGCTCAAATCACTAGACCGTGAACCTAATTCTTGGTTTTGTTCTTCCCTGATCATATTACTCTTTAGCGCTCAATTTTCCTTTAACCCCCATTGTGAAATGCCAGTAACCCAGGCAGCCAGTTTCGGGGGGTCTTGGGGTATCTCCCTCCATTAAATGCTCTGAGAAGAACATTTTCTTTGGGGTCTCCACATAAAGCTTATTCTTCTTTGATTTTTGCCTGTCATGCAACCTCAGCCTGCTGAAGACAATAGTGGCTTTGTTACTCATTAAAGGGCTTTAATTGACTGAAAGAAATATTCAAGCTCTTCCTCAAGAAGCTTATAATTTAATAGGTGAAATGTCAGAGAAAATCAATGCAAGCCTGTTTCCTCTCTGCTTCATTATGCACTCCATTAAATAGCTTTTATGTTCTGTTTATAGGTTGGTTATGTGTTTTTTTTTCCCTTTTCTTTTCATTTTTCATTTCTTAGTTTTATAAAAGAAACATTTTTAAATTTATGATGTAAGGAGAGCTGGGCTGAGAACCAGCATTCTGGGAAATTCATTTGGTGTCCGCTGGCAAAGGAGGGGATCCATGAGACCACAAACAACAAGATGTCCATAGCAATAGATTCAATGGTGGCACACTGCCGAGGGGAGGAGGGCAGAAGAATCAAATACATTCCTGGCAATTTACTGATTGCGATTCTTCTGAGGTATAAAATGTCCTTAAATTGCTTCGTACCCCCTACAGAGACCTGATCGCTCAACCTGGAAGGAGAAAACCACAAGCAACTTGTTAAATTTTCTCCCTCCCCCGCCCTGCAGAGAGCAAGAGAGAATGCCTTTTCCAGTTAGTAAACAATCTGGTTGACTGGAGGGATGCTGTCACCCGGATGTGGCAAGTTTTATAGATGTGTGAATAAGAAAGAGCACGCAAAGGAAAGTATTACACTTTAGGGATTGATTAAACATAATGCCAACTTGCTCTGTCCTCCCACTCCCCTGTGTAACAGGTCCAGAATTGGGAATCTCAGCCTTTGATGGGATCCAGGAGCAAACCATGATGGTGCAACCACAGTCTGGAGATGAAGTGGAATATCACAGGTGATATACCATTGTTTCCTAGAACAATGGAGGGAGTACTCTACAGCTAAGACCATGGGACTGAGCGTCAAGATTCCTGGGACTGAGAGTCAGGATTCCAGAGTTCTTTTCCTTGATCCGGCATAGAGTTGGTTGGGCAGGTTATTTCTCTTCTCTATGCTCTCTGCTTCAATGTAAAGGACACCAATATCTTGGGGTCAAAACTGTGTGGGCTTTTTTGACTGGCTTCAATAATATTGTATGGTGGAGGGCAGGGGACTTCCACCATAACTCAAGCAATCTGACAAATTCTTCCAACTGAAAAGCAAGGAAGAAGGTTCTCTGATAGAAGAGAAGAGTAGTAGAGAGTACTCTAAGAAGATTATCCATTCATAATTGTAAGATGTAGGAGAAATAAAAGTGAGAAGAACTGAAGGTTATGATAAATGATGGAGATGACCTACTGGTTAGTCTCTAAGGTGCCACAAGTACTCCTTTTCTTTTTTCGGAAACAGGAATGTTAAAAATTGATATGTACAGTCTATAAAGGAGAAAAGTGAGAGAGGCTTGGCTGTCTGTGAGTTGTGTGTCTACAATGCCAGTCAGCAATGAATAATGTGGTGAAGAAATTGTTTGGGTGAAGAATATAGGGAGTAAAAAAACAAAGGAAGCTACAGTAGGCTCCCATGAGGGCTGGAGGTGAGAGAGAAGGACACATTTTTGGACTAGCTATTATGGTCTTTGAAACCATAAAATACATACTCATGGGTCACTGACTTTGGCTAGCTGGACAGCCCTAGTCGAGCAAATACAATCAAACATGCATCAACAATTAGATACTTATGTGACAGTGAAGATAACTATATGATCCAGAAGGTAGAGAATCCAACTAGAAAAGAAGCCATCCTGAATGTACTTTTATAACAATAAAGAGGAATTGACTGAGAACATGAGAATAATCTGGAAGCTCAGTGCCAACCTCCACAAATGACTATTATGAGCATTATCAATCATACAGATTGCAGCAGAGCCCCATCTTTGCTCAGAGCTTTCCATACACAGAAAGAAAGGCAGTCCCTTCCCCAAAGAGTTAACAGTTTAAAAAGACAAAGATGGACAAAGGGTGGGAGAGAGGGATTCATAGATGTCAAGGCTAGAATGAACCACTATGATAATTACTCCTGAGGAAATTTTGCGCAAAAAAAGAGAAAATTCTGTGCCAAAATTTAAAAATTCTGCGCACAATATTTTAAAATTCTGCATATTTTATTTGTCTAAACAATACAATATAATCATACCATTTTCAATTATTTTGGCAATTTATTTCAAAATACTTGTCAGCAAATAATTGAAACTGGTGTGATTATGTTGTTATTGTGTTACTGTGTGTTTGACAAATAAAATATACAGATCTGTGTAGAATTTTAAAATATTTATTTTTTTTTGGCACAGAATTCCCTCTAGAGTACCAGGGAGTGTGGCACAATCTGGGTGTGGGCAGCTCGGGGGGGGGGGTCTGAGTGCGGGTGGGGGGGAAATTTGGATGCAGAGGGGCTTGGTGGGGCAGGGCGTTTCTGTTTGAAGGGGAATGGGACTCTGCAGGGGTGTCCAGGTGAAGGTGACTTGGGGGGAGACGGGGGCTTGGCAAGTGGAGCTTGGTTGGATGGTGGGTCAGGGTGCAGCTGGTTGGGGCTCAGTAGGGTGGGGGTCCAGGTTTGGGGGGTTCCCACTGCAGGGAGTGAGGCTTAGTGGGGTGAGGGAGGTTTGGGGGGGGTGAAGGGGTTCCTGATGCAGAGGGGACTCGGTGGGGGGGGGTTGGTGGAAGGGGTCACTGTATGGGGAGCTGTTCTCCCTGTCTGCCAAATCCCCATGCATCCAGACCCCCCTACACCCAACTCCACCGAGCCTCACCCCACGCACCTAGACCCCCCCACACCACACCTCTGGGTCAGTGTTTGGAACAGGCATGGAGTTTAAATGAATATCTCCCACCCATCTTCCCCGAATTCCTAATTTTAATCTCTTTTAATCAGTTGTGACAACCTCCATCCCAGAAGTCTGTTTCCCTTCCTATTCAGGTGGAATCCATCCCACAAGAACAGTCCCATGGCCATGCATGTGTCCCAGTGGTTGAACATCCCAAAGCCCTGGCATCACTGCCTGATGCAACTGTTCATCATCATAATCTTGTCTCGCCTTCACTCTCCTCCTCTAGCAACAGGTAGAATCCCACTGAAGTATCTTTCTCAGACTGACATAGTCTCCCTTGCTGCATTCCAGTGAGAATCAAGTTGTATCATTTGTTCCCACATGAGAGATAATCAGTGGATTCTTTTCAGTTCCCATTAGGATCCTCTTCAGCCTCAAGTCCACATCCTATATCTTAGCTCCTGGCAGAGAGCACACCCTTCTTCTTCTCCAGTTCATCTCTTTTGACAGGCCTGTCCATTCTTCTTAGTAGGGAATCCCGAGTCACATAGAGCTGCCTCTTCCTGGTGTTTGTACGAATCTCCAGCCTTCCCCTTTGAACCTCAACCATAGTTTCTATCTGTGTATCCAAACCTTAGACCTTCTTTTCCATCAGCTCTATCAGGCAGCACTTCATACAAATGCTTTTCAGGTATCCGCTCCAGGATAATGTATATGCTGCAGCTTCCACATCCAGTCATCCTCATTGTCTCTTCCATTCCATGGGTCCTTACCACTGCTGCCTCTGTATTTGTCATAGCCTTCCCATCTAAGCTCTGGTCAGAGGGAAAAATAAAGACACAAACAAAACAAAAACAGAACACCACACACTCCCTCTCCCAAAATCCCCTTACAGACTTCCACTCAGGCTATGTCTACACTGCACTTTCCTCGCTGCACCCCTGACCAACAAAAGTTTTACCGATGAAAAGCACCGGTGTGGACAGCTCTTTGTCAGTGGGAGAGCTCTGTCCTGCTAGCAAAGAGCGACTACATGGTGTGCCTTACAGTGGCACTGCCGTCAGGTGCACAGTATAGACATAGCCTCAGACTCTCCTGTTTCCAGCTCTGTTTGCTGGCTTCTGTGCTGCTAGCTGGCAGCTTGGCCGCCTTTATAGGCCACCTAATCAGGGAAGTCCCGCCTCCTAATCAGGGCTCTGCTGTGATCAAAGGTGCTGCTTCTCTCACAGCACACTGCCCCCTACCAGCAAACTTAAAAAAACTCCAAAACAAAACAAACACCCCCCCACCTCTGACCAGCAAGTACAGACCAATAAATGAACCAGAGGGACAGCACTGGGCAATGGTGCCAAACAGCCTGCCCACACTGGTCATGCTGTTTTGGTTTGACTATTATTCTGCTTTCCTTTTTGAACTCTACTGCACCATTGCAGTTATACTACCTTGTAGGTACCTGTTCCACAGTTACCAGCACAACTGTCCAAAGCAGCAACTGATGGGAGATTTGAAAGGCTTTTTAGGAGCCCAGGAGCATTGTGGGGAACTCCCGTAATTCCTGAGAGATGCTCCATAAACCTCTGACTGCTGGTACCATTTCCTACATTTCTTAAAATGGCAGCCAGGACGAATGCTCACCATTCTCTACTTGCTCAGAAAGAAAGGTTTCTGCTGAACCTTTTGAAGAGCACTCGTGAGAGGATTGGAGCAGCTGAGGTGAGGAAATGGAGGGTGTTCCAGCAGGACTTGCGGAGAGCCAGAGACTGAGACCAGCACTGGGCCGAGATTTTGCTGCAATAGTGATCAACTCCCCCTCAGCTTCTCTTATTATTGTTTTATCTGAGGTGGGGAAAAATATTCTAAAACTGGTGAGAGGCTAATTTTTTCTTCAGTTTTGTTTAAAATCTGTCATAAGCCAGAAAAATAAAGCTGTTTGAGCAGTTGAGGAGCAATGAACATTTGTTAAAAATAGCTATTGATAAACAGCACATAAAGGAATGTGGAACATATGACTATGTGTAAGTCAGCAGTTGGTTTCAACCCCTCACATTTTTTTTTGAAGGGGAATTTAGAAACAAAAATAAAATTTTCATTTTGGTTTAGTTTTCAAAAAGGGGGGGGAATCAAATTTTCATTTTTCTCCTTTCCCCCCTTTTATACCGCTCTTTCTCTTCTCCCCATTTCCCCCCACAACAACACAAATATGACTTAATTAATGCCTAATAACACCATGAGCCAGTCATGGGACTGCTACAAAGCAATATGCACAGTCTGGAGACCCCAAATGGCATGGTCTGCAAGCTCAGAAGGTCATTGGAATGTGAGTCCTGATCCAGGGTACAAGATGAAGAATACAAGGGTTTCAATAGGAAATTCAAGAAAAGCTCCAGCACCCAAAAACCAGGATCAGAAACTCCTTAGTTCACACACATAAGGCTTAGCTAGATGGAGAAATATGGATAATTTAAAGGGAAAATAATTGAATGTTCCCCCCTCCGCCACTTCACCCCGAAGCTCCATCTCATGAAGAAAACTCTTTTGTAACTGATGGAGCTTGAAACTGAATGCACATGAAGCGAGTTAGAGATGACAGCAAACTCTTGATTAAATTTACTAAAAAAAAAAAAAAAAGCCCCAGATAGAAGGCCATAATTGTATAATGCAGATATGGGGTGTGTGGAGGGGGGAGCAAGCTCTGAGAAGCCCTTTGATATTAAGACTTAAAGTCATGAGACATTATTGTTCCTGAACTCTATGAACGATCCATCATCGCTTACCAGGGGCACCTCTGGATTCAGCACAGTCATGACTTTCTATGGGCAATGAGTTTTATTCTGCAGCATGCTGCCTACTTTCTTTGGCACTGAAGGGGAGTTACAGCTCCATCTCCTGATGACTGAAGCTGGCCAAGGCAGGCTTGTTGCTTATAGTACATTTTCTAGTGCTTTGTCCAATATAGTTTTAAACAATTCAAGCTTCCACCACGTCTCCTGGGGCACTATTCCAATTTCTGATACATTTGATTGTCGGAAAGTTTTCCACAGTTTCCTATAATTACAGTTCATAATGCACTTACTGTATTGTTTTCCACCTCCCTGCCCTGCTTGTCTGTAACGGGGAACATATTTTCTGTAATGTATTTACAGCAAACCAATTTAAAAGGTGCAGTGAATAGGTGGAAGTGGTTGGAGTGTGACTGTTTAGCATACAATTTAGCACAGCTCCAGCCTCTGTTCCTGATGGGCCCATTCCAATTTAGAATTTTTCTGTGATCTTTACAGGTGGAAAGTGTTGACTCACAATGCCTGCTGAGGTGTTCTGCAGACAGAATGCTCCCTCTAGCCATCCCGCAATTCTCTTGGGATAAGAAGAAGAATGTGGAGTGGAGTTTTGTGCCTGCCTCTCCTGGACCTTTGCCTCATCTTTCTGATACTCAGGAAGGGAACCTAATGTTTCAGAAACCAAACTAAACCAACCTCCTCCTGCCCTCGGAAAAAAATGTAACCTTTGCCCATTTGTAGAACTGAATCTCTTTGAAGGTTCTGAAATGTTCAGTTACCTTTGAACTGTCCTTGAGCAGCTCAAAATAAACCACAATTCCACGAGGAAAGCTGATCTCATGAGTGTTGCAGACTGATGGGGTTTGGATAAGAATTAACACTTGGAGGATTAACTCTAGAATGAAACTAAACTGTCAACCCCCTGAGGTTCACCAATAACTACTGGTCCTAGTACCTTTGTACAAATGTTCTCTTGGATTGAACAACCTGCCCTGCAGAGCCATCATAAGGAACTCTGGATTATGAATGGCTGGAAAAAAAGAACTCTATTCTGCAAAAAAATTCAAGGTTTCAACATCTGTTTTCGATCGGCATTGGAACAAAAACTAGAGTTTTAGAATTTTTTCATGAAAAATCCACCCCAGAGTAGCCAGCCTCCTGGTGGTGGGGTTACTCACCGGAGAGATGGGAGACTCAGCTTCAAGTCCTTGATACCCACAACCCAAGTGAGTGCTCTAACCACTGGCAATGGAGCCACTGTCTATCCCTTGTCCAGTAATGTTTATACAAAATGGAACAACTTCAACTGAAGAGACTGAGAATCAGATCAAATTCTTGGGTGCATGTCTCTCTCTCTCTCTCTTTCTGGTTTTGGCCAGAAATTCCATCCTGGACCTGAGAAATGGTTTTGACGAATTGGCATTTTCTAATGAAAAACCATTTTGTTGAAAAATTCCCCACCAGCTCTACTCTGGATACATATGACATTACATTGCCTACCCTGGTGTTACTTTCTCTCTGTTACCAGAGATTTTATTCATGTAACAACCTGAATAGTTTAAAAAAACAACAACCCAAAAACTAATTTTAAAGGGATTATGACAAACCTCTTGTAAACTGTATTCAATAAGAAGAGGACTTAGAACAGGGACTGTAATAGGTCTGAGTGACTGCGCTGGGGAAACAGATCATTTCCTGATAGTTAACAGCTAATTTTTCTAACAACCAAAATGCAGGAATCCTGCATACAGGGTTTCTAATAGACACTTGTGAAAATGGGGAAAGAGGGGCTGATGGATACCAGGTGGCCAAATTTTATTGCCAGTTATTGAAGACTCTGTTCAGCTAAGTAGGCACTAAGCATCAGTGGCCACCTGATTCTGTACAGTAGGTATGGGCAGTTTGTATCCATATACTGGTCATACTTGCACACATGAGAAATAAAATTTATCAATAAATTGCATTGTTTGCTCTATCTCCATTAGTAAAAACAAGATAAATGTTCAGCCCTGGAGCTGATTCCCCACTACTATTCTGCAGTCATGAGAGGACCACAGTTTGTTAACGTAGTGTCTTTTGCTACTGGTCTGCCATATTACTCACTGTGCTGCTTCCCCCATTGAAGCCAATGCACTGTTAGGGTATACTTGATATTTTCAGTAGCAGTCAGTGGATTGGCTGCGGAACTCACTGCTTCAGGACATTAATGAGGCAAATAACTTAGTAACTTGTCATACTCCTTTGTACCTCCCGAGACACTGCCAACCCATTTGCACTGTGGCAAGAAGACTTTTCTGTGTCTCTTCTGTTGTGAGTTCCAGACAATGCTGTACCTTATAATATTTAGTAAAATTATAATTATTACTTATTAATACAGCGAGTTGAGATTTTTTAATAATAAAGTTTTTTTTTTTTACAAAAAATGGCCATTTATTGAAAACAGAGCTTTTGCACTGTTTGTAAAAGCTGCCATGACATTTTCATATCAAAATTTTTTTTGATTAAAAATATTGATAAAAACACACTGAAGCTTTTATAAAAAATTGAGATTGGGTCTATTTGAACCCTGCAAAACAGAAACTGTTTCCAAATATCCAGTGATGCTATTTTTTCATGCTTTTACCAGGTCTGCTTATTAGCATTAGCATTAGCATTAGTTAGGTACCCAGTCCTGTGGTATCTAGATTGACAGGAAGATAGGGGCCAAATGCAGAAGTTTGGATTCAGATTTGGGTTCTGAGTCTGAAACAAACACTGAATCAGTGGTATTTGGATCTGATCTTCCAGGTTCATGATTTGGACCCATTTCCAGTTTTAACTTATTCATTCTCAGGCATTCCTCTTCTACTCCCTTGCTTTGCTGTCTTGTATTCTTGCCTGAGGATCTGGGAGACTGTAGTTTTGAAGACCTTTGAAAATGTACCATTCTCCTTAAGCCAAATGTGCAGTTTTCTCTTTTCAGAGTATTGCTCTCCATGGGTTTTCCCCAAATGCTAGCTGCCACGTCTGTAAATACCCCATGATATGTGGTTTCATGAAATTCTTATGAAGCAGCAGAGCAGAGCAGAAAACCTATTGTTATTCATGTCATCTGGATACATTGGTTTGGAACAGGGAATCTAAACAGAAAATAGTTTGGATGCAAATACTCCAGACTTAGCTAGAACTAACAAATAGGCAATAGTGCGATACAGTGTAATTAAATAGTAATACATAGGCTTGGCAGATTCAATTCAATTTGTATTTTTTTATAATTTTGCCAGATAATATTGATGTTTATTTTTACGCATTTTTTCCCCAATTTAAATTTTCACAGTTGCACAAAATTATGGCTTTTAAGCATTTTTTATGTTTTTATGGATTTAAATTTTCACAGTGGTGGGAAATTACAGTGGGGTCAGACAATGGGGGGGGGTGTCAAACAATAATTATTTAATGACAACAGACTCAGATTCAAAAACCATTTTAGACATTAAAATACAAATTGTCAACACTGCATGTCAAAATATACAAAGTAAACAGCTTTAAATCAAATTCTAATAAGTTCTCAACCAACATTTTTCTTATTTTGCCTACCTGTAAATTTCTGTTATTATCGATGAAAATATTTTTCATCAGTTTGTGTGTATGGTGAAATCGACGTTTACCAACATTTGCTGATAAAAATCTCATCCTTCTAACCCCAATAATACATTACAAAGCAAATTCAAGGAGGGTTCTGGGGTTATTAGCCAGAGCATGGCTTTCAGTATCAGCTGGATAATGGACTGCATTTCCAGGGACTGCCATGGTTCTGGACGAATGGCACTGCAAAGAAGCTATCTTACCAGAACACCCACACATTTTAGGAGTCCTTACCCAAAAGGTGATTTGTGGGAGGAGGTAGGCTAGTCAGAAGACAAGTTTTCTCTAATAAGGAGAAAAAGGAAAACAGATAGAGAAGTTGGGGAAAGGAAGGAGAGGTGGGAAGACCTAGGGAAAAGAGAGAGAGATCCAGGAGATCTTGGCAAGGGGAAAGTATAGAAATGAGAGACGCACTTTGTCAATCCCAAGGAATTCTTCATCTAGGACACCAATAGTGATAGGGCCAGCCCTGAGCCCAGCTTTGATCCTGTGTTGTATGACTCACTAATGCCCCCTCAATGGAATTAATTCTTCATGTTATGTAGTTACCTTCCTTGTTTGATACTGTGTAGACTGTGGTCCAGTGATTAGTGCTTATGTTTGGAAGCTAGGGCTCCTAGATTCTATTCCCAGCTCCACTACTGATGTGTTGAGTGGCCTTGGACAGATCACTTTATCTCTCTGGTCCTTAGGTTCCTCATCTGTAAACAAGGGAGTTAGTAATACTGACCTGCCTTCCAAGGCGCTTATGAGGCCTGAAGTCATGCATGTTTGTAAAACACTTGGAGATCCTTGGATGAAAGGGGCTATTGAACGCCATGATTATATTAATTAATAATTATTGTTAATGATTTGTTAATAATTTAATAATTAATAAAATATGTTTGCCGGCTCTCAGAATGGTTGTGAAAGTCCCAAGGACAATGCTCTAAAACAGGGTCATCCAAAGGCTGCCCACAGACTAAACATAGCCTGCACAGCCCTGAAATGTGACCTTCTGGTTTGCTGTAGGTTAGGTATGGAGGAAAAACCCTTAGAGATGAAGGATTCTTGCAGGCCAGAGCCCAAGTTGGCTATTTGTGTGTGGTGGTTCTAGGCTTGTCATGTTTTTTCTAGATTTTATGACTGGGAAACTCAATCAAGTAATTTCTGTTCATCCACCAAGGGAAATATACGCACAAGTAACTGGCAGAGCTATGAATTTATTTCATACGTGAATTAGGGGTACCCCTAAACTCCTGGTGTATTGCCAGTGTGGCTCTGATTGTCACAAAGTTGGGTATTTTTGTGGGGAGATGGGATTTTCAACAAACCAGAGCTGAATTTTGAAAGGGTCCGGTAAGAAAATATGCAAGTGACGAAAAGAGCAGAGTATAGTTGCCTCACACCAGCACTGCAGGGATGCTCTCTGTTTCATTTCAAGTGTGAGCAGTAAGACTATATTTGCCTTGAACAGCACCTAGGAGAATAAAGTGAAATGATTTTTAAAGGAAATATAAACTGCTTTGCAATGTGTATTTACTACACGTACTGCACCTTCCTGCTTGCTATAGAGCGATAACAATATTAGAATGTTTCCCACTCCCACAGCAGAGGATATCACAGGGCTTTTATGAATTTAACTTCATAATCCTGTAATGTCTGCCATAGGATAGGTAGAGGTTAATATCCCCAGTTTGTGGATGGGAAAACTAAGGCACAGAGAGTGAAGTGACTTGTACAGGGTCACACATGGTATGTCTACACTGCAATTAAAGACCAGTGGCTGGCCTGTGCCAGCTGACTCGGGCTTGCACGGCTTGGTACAACGGGCTGTTTAATTGTGGTGTAGATGTTCAGACTCAGGCTTTAGGACCCTGTGAGGCAGGAGGGTCAGCTTGAGCTGCAGCCTGAGCCCAAATGTCTACACCACAATTAAACAGCTGCCTAGACCGAGCCCCATGAGCCCGAGTCAGCTGGCATGGGCCATGGGTTTCTAATTGTAGTGTAGACATACCCACAATGACTCAGTGGCTGAGCTAGGAATAGAATCCAAGACTCCTGTCTTGCAGTCAGATGCTTTAGTTGTTACACTACTCCTTTAGAGCATGGATTGTGCTCAGATTGTGTGAATGACAAACCTCTCACTGACATCAGTGGGAGCAGAATCAGGCCCTTTGCATTCAGTCATGCCCTGAGGAAGCTGAGCTGTGCTGGGGAGGAGTAAGAGATGAATCTCACCAGCTGCGGTGCATGTAAGGTTTGGAATGAGCTAATAACCACATAGCTGGTCACTCCTGTTTAATGCACTCATCCCATGTCATGGCAATATACCTTGTTGTCTTGTTTTCTCTGTATATAATCACACACAATGTATTCCATTAACAGTGGTTACTAAATTACCCTCCATAGGGCAGGCTGGGAAATGGATTTCCTGTCCCATGAAGATTTTTGAGATTTTGAAATTTTTTCCCATCCCAAACGAGGACAAAATCTCAAATATTTTCATAAACCAACTGTCATAAATATAAAGAGAAGGGTAACCACCTTTCTGTATACAGAACTATAAAATCCCTCCTGGCCAGAGGCAAAACCCTTTCACCTGTAAAGGGTTAAGAAGCTAAGATAACCTCGCTGGCACCTGACCAAAATGACCAATAGCCAGACAAGATACTTTCAAAGCTGGAGGGTGGGGGAAACAAAGGGTCTGTCTGTCTGTGTGATGCTTTTGCTGGGACCAGGTCAGGAATGCTCTTCAGAACTTCTGTTAAGTTAGTAAGTAATCTAGCTAGAAATGCGTTAGATTTTCTTTTGTTTAATGGCTGGTAAAATAACTGTGCTGAATGGAATGTATATTCCTGTTTTTGAGTCTTTTTGTAACTTAAGGTTTTGCCTAGAGGGATTCTCTGTGTTTTGAATCTGATTACCCTGTAAGGTATTTACCATCCTGATTTTACAGAGGTGATTCTTTTACTTTTTCTTTAATTAAAATTCTTCTTTTAAGAACCTGATTGTTTTTTTCATTGTTTTTAAGATCCAAGGGCTTGGGTCTGTGTTCACCTATGCAAATTGGTGCGGATTTTTATCAAGCCTTCTCCAGGAAAGGGGGTGTAGGGCTTGGGGGGATATTTTGGGGGGAAGACGTCTCCAAGTGGGCTCTTTCCCTGTTCTTTGTTTAACACGCTTGGTGGTGGCAGCATAGGGTTCAAGGACAAGGCAAAGTTTGTACCTTGAGGAAGTTTTTAACCTAAGCTGGTAAGAATAAGCTTAGGGGGTCTTTCATGCAGGTCCTCACATCTGTACCCTAGAATTCAGAGTGGGGAAGGAACCTTGACACCAACCAATTGAAGTTTCTTGGGTCAGGTCAATTGAAATGTATCATGTTAATAATTTCAGAATGGTTTGTTTTGATTTTTGACCTTTTTTTCTTTTTCTAAAAGCCTTGTTTAATCTACATTTAGTAAAAAATGTTAAAGAAAAAGTCATTTCAACTTGAAAAATGGAGACTTTCCATGTCAAAATAGAACATTTCAAACTATTTGTTTTTTCAAAAAAAGTTTGAGCTGGGCGATTTGTCAAAAATGTGTTTCACAACCAGTTTTGGTTTTGATGAATCAGCACTTCTCAAAAAATAGTTTGCCCAAAATTTCCCAAACAGCACCACTTATCCAAAGCCAGTAGAAAACCTTCTATTGACTTCAATGGGCTTTTGAACAGGCTCAGAATGAGCCAGTGCTTGTAGTCCTTGTGTATACAAAACTCCCACTGGAATTTCTGTGTGCATTTCTAAGTGTTGCCGGCCTAGGGCCGTAGATGTTATCATTCTCTTTTCATTACTGCATAGCACTAATACAAAGTGATTGATAATGTAAGAAGTGTTGTAGCACATGTTGATGTCAGTTCATTGCACGTCATCAGCATTTTCACTGGCAGCTCATTACTGTAGCGTAGAAAGAGCAGAACACAGGGGCTGACAAATGTCCATATCTAAAAAGTCATCAACTATAGTTTTTCTCCCCACCTCTCCTCAGAGATCATATATAAGAGGGATAGAGAAATATTACTGTGGGATTCAGGGTTTTGCAAACTTCCTGAATGATTTGTGGGATTTTCTAAGCCAGTCTGAATTCAGAAACAATTTCTCCTGCAACTGAAACATGGGGCTTGATCCACAACCACTGCCACAAGGGTGTGTGTGTATGTGTGTGTGTGTGTCCGTGCAGATTGTACCCTTATGTGTCACTGGGGGCAGTGTCATGTGATAGAGCATTCGTCCTTTGAGGAGTGCAGTGGTGTTAGCACAGCTGCCTTCCCTTGGGCGTTCTGTCAAGGTAGTGCCTCTTTAAAGCAGTCAGGGCTTTATGGGGGACACAATGATGGAGGTGGCCTGGGAGATGCTTGAAGACTCCAGGTTAGCAAAGTACATGCTTCTGTGCTTTGCTGAACGGGGATGTATGTGAGCATATGCTTAAAGTTAAGCTTGAGTGTGAAGCTTTGGGGTATCTGTCTGTACAACTTATGAGCTCTGGTTGATATTAATAAGGAGTTACTATGAAAATTGCCGTATCATTGAATGTCTCTATGTAAATGTGGAATCCACCATTGCTGAAAGGACTCTAAGCATCTCTGCCATAACAGGGACAATGGTAAGTTGTTAGACCTTATGGTTGCCTATACAGATGGAAACACCTAAATGACAAGGGGTTAGCTGAGGCTGGTGAAGGGGAGAGAGTAGAAAGTCCTTGAACATGTTGAAGAGACAAAGTGGTTTAAATGCTGTCTCAGATCTAAATGAGCTACTTCCTCTTGACAATCATCAGACTGCTGTGAGGGGATCCAAATGCTAAATCCCTGTGTCCTTTAAGCCTCTGGAGTCTGAACAGAGTTCAGGCACTGCCCTGGATTTGGGATCTCTAGGCACATGCTTGGGGTGCAGATCCTCTCTCCAGCAGCCCCGCTTGAGAGCTCAGACAACTGCTTAGCTCCTGGGACCAGTGCTGACTCCCCAGATTTAGTTTAAACATCCCTCCACCCCCTGCTCCCCTAGAACTCCAGTCCTGTGGATTCACAGGTTAACTCTTCCAGGATATGTGATAAGTATCACACAACACCACAGACTTTGCACAGGATGCTAAAATGCCATTATTCTTTATTTAATAGCACGAAAAATTCACAGATGTAATAAATTCTACATGCATTTCCCTGCCTCAGTTTCCTCACCACTCTGCAACATTGTTTGGACTGGGGTCAGAATTCTCTGTGGCAGCCAGGATCCTTCTCCTATAGTTCATGGTTTGTCTTCTCAACCATAGAGCCTCTCTCGCTCTCCAGATCAGCTTGCTTTGACCTGGGTTTGTCCTCCAGCTATGCCAGGCTTCCCCTGATATGAAAACAAACCTGTCTGTTCCCCTCTCCTATGTGACTCTCCAAAGCCTTCTCCATGAGTCCTTTTTAACCCCCTGCTTTGTCACTTCTGATTCTCCTATTTAGGGACTTTCCACTCTCTCCCCTTCATTAGCTTAAGCTAATCCATTGTCAATCAGGTGTTTCCACCTGAATAGATGACCATTTAAATTCTAATGACTGGCCATTTCCCCTGGTCTGGCAGAGATGTATTTACAGCCCTGCCAGCAATGGTGGATCCCTGTCACGGAGTCATCGGGCGATGCTCTGGAACTACTCCCTATGAAGCCAGTCAGGGCTCTGGGGGAGCCTCCTCTCTGAGAGCAGGCTGTCTCCAGGGCAAGAAGCTTATGCAGCTTCGGCCTTCCTGAGTCTGACCTCGGAGCATTCAGCATCCCTGTCCACACAGTGCACTTCCCCCAGCGAGTCCGCAGAGGTGGGGCTCCTGGGGAAGCCAGTGGGTCCTGCACCCCAATTCCGCAGTCAGATGTGACTCTCAGCCAGTAAAACAGAAGCTTTATTAGATGACAGGAACACGGTCTAAAACAGAGCTTGTAGGTACAGAGAACAGGACCCCTCAGTCAGGTCCGTCTTGGGGAGCAGGGAGGCCACAGCCCCATCTGGGTCTCCCTCCATTTCCCCAGCCAGCTCCAAACTGAAATTCTCCAGCCCATCCTCTGGCCTTTGTCTCTTTCCTCTGCCAGGAGGCCACCTGATCTCTTTGTTCTCCAACCCCTTCAGTTGGCACCTTTGCAGAGGAGGGGCCCAGGCCATCAGTTGCCAAGAGACAGGGTGTCAGCCATTCTCTGTGCAGACACCATCACACTGGCCTTCTAGGGCTCTGCAACACACCCTTATCCCACCACCTAGATACTTAAGAAATGCCTAGGGGAAACTGAGGCACCCATACAGTATTCAGAGAAAATATTATGAACATTCCTACTTAGTCACAATCCCACATTTATATACAGGCATTCAGTGATCAACAATTTTCATAGTAACAACTTCAAGCAGAGTTCATAAGTTGTACAGATTCCCCAAATCATCACACCCTGCTTAAGTGCTTTGCTGAACTGGCACCTAAATCAGCACATCTCACAGGTAACCTGGCCATGTCCCCTCCCCAGCCATTGCTGCCCTTTTTGAGGGCTGTGGTGCCCCCCTCTCCAGGTATCCTCAGCGGAGTAGGGGTTGCACCTAGCCCAGAGACTGTTATGTCAGATTTTACCAGCAGAAACCCAGGCGTGACTCAAACTTAGGTTTCTTTTCCAGGAAGCTTCAGTTAAACAAAACTTAACAAAGCACACAGTCCCTTGCTCTATATTAAGATTAAAAAAGCCCCCAAAAGCTGGGCTGGCACAATTAGCTCCCTATACAGGGTATGCATATGCATAGTCCTTACTATTTATGTCTCTTCCCCTCTGTGCTGCTCATGAAAAGCAAACCTAATATACAGGTTTAAGTCAGTTTTCCAAACCCCCAATACTGGAGTGGCTTTGAAATTAGACTCCGTGTGGTAGCCCATATTGAATATATGCCATGTGTCTGTATGTGTGTACACATACATGCACACACACACAGACTTTATTATAGAAGGAGCTGGTAGCATGGCTACTATTAAGATTGCCTGACATGTCCCATTATAAGACTGCTTTCACTTACTTATAACTTTGCCAAAATTTAACCACTGGGGCTGAAATTTTACACACTGGATGTCTGCCTCAGGCTGAATTATTCTGAAAAACTTCTGCCAACACAATCTAATCACTTCTGAGAATGAGGTGAGGGAAAAATAGATCGTTTTCCTATGTTAAAAAGTGTTGGTGACCTTTTCTTTGAAAAGCCCTCTCGCACACCCATTCTTTGGAGTAAGGATTTGAAACTTGGAAGAAGGGAGGGAGATCTGTCCCAAGGATGTGCTTTTTGCCATGCCTGTGAAAATCTGCCCAAATTTGGCCAAAGTATAGGCCTTTGAAAAATCAAAGTTTGCATATACTCAGTAGAGGCTTCTTAGCTTTTAGCAGTTAATTCCCTAAAGACTCCATCTGCACTGGGCATGCTCTAGATGACCAGGGCCTTTCCCTGCAATTGCAGTTCTGGGCTGCTGCCAGCCATGCTGGGTCCAGGCAACTGAATTAAGAGTAGGGAGCCTGCCTCTCCAGTGCTCTCAAAGACCCCTCCTGCTGGCACCCATGCAGCATGGAGGAGGACGCTGCCTAATTCCAATGCAGAGGGGACAAGAGCTAGAGCTCTGGGTGGGGGGAGAAGAGGAAGTTGATTGGACCAAGGAGGAATGGGGTGGGGCAGACTGGGATGGACTGGTGGGTGCCAGAGGAAGAGGGAAACGGACACTGAGAGTTGGGGAGGAGGGGAGACTAGTAGTGAGAGTTTAGAGTGATACTGGGATTTGGAGCTGTTGGGGAGACTGGGACTGTCTAGGCAAAGATACTGGGAGCTGGGAACTGGGTGAAGGGAGATTGGAAGTGGCTGGGTAAGGAGATTGGGACTGGGAGCCTAGGGAGACTGGGAGCCAATATGTGAGTGAAACAGATCAGATGAGGAGCTGTGGGAGACTGGGGCTGGCTGGGCAAGGAGACTGGGAATAAGAACAAGTAGAGTGTGGAAGAAGGAGACGATGGGAGAGGGGAGACAGATCTGACGAGGAGCCAGAGTATGGATGAGGACTGGGATTGGCTGGGCAAAGCTATAGGCAAAAACAATCGGTGTGTGTGTGTGTGTGTGAGAATGGGATGATGCTGAGATTGGATGTAGAACCTGGGGAGGGATACTGAGGATGCAGAATGTGGGTGTGGGGGCAACTGGAGGTCAAGGTCAGGGAAAGAGACAGATCATATGATGAGTTGGGAGGGAGGAATAGGGAGTCACTGGGCAAGTAGACTGGGATGAGAGAAACCTGAGGAGTGGAGACTGGGACTGGCTATGTGAGGAGAATGAGACTGGGACAAGAAGCTGATTTGGGAAAAGAGACTGGACTGTGACAGGGAAGGTTTTGAGAGGACAGAACAGAAGGGATCACATTTGGGTGGAATGGGTAGAAGAGTCTGTGCCCACACTCCCCTCCAGAGTCTGAAATGGAACCCAAGATTCCTGAATCTCACCATTCCTCTGGTGTCAGCAAATACCTGTGAAACCCACCGGCAAAGTGTGTCATCTGTCTCTAGTATTAGTTCACACAGAGAATGACAAGCATCTACTTGCTAGAAGTTAGTCTTTTAGCTCAAGTGGCAGAGATCTGTGTGGTGAATCTAAAGGTTCCAGCATTGCTGATGACCTATGTGGGTGTCAATATGATGCCACATAAAGGGAATTTGGGGGGATTGGTTTGCTTTTTTTTTTTTGAAACCTAGGGAATTACATACAAAAACTCTAAGTTAAAAGAATATTGTCAAGGTTGCAAAGTCAAACCCTATCCAGTTAGGAAATGTCAGAATTAAGATTTCCGGTGCAATCTTAATTTAGTCTGTGTATGCATATGATATAATCGTTAATTAGATGATCAAATACTATTTTTTCCAAAGAATCCTTTCCCCATTCAGTGCACAGAAGGGACCTGCCTGGGGATGAATCAGTGTTGTGTAGAGATGAAGGCTGTTGTCTGTTGAACTCTGCTTCATTTGTTGCCAAAGGTGCAAGGTGTGTACCTATTGCAGGTACTGGAATAGGCCCACCCAGAACGAAAGGTCTACCGCTCAACTGGGTATGAGAAACCGCTGAACTCAGCCCACAAATGAATTCTTGGGACAACAAATGAAGAAAAAAAAGGGGGGGAATGGAAGTGAGGGTGAAAGGTTAAAAATCAGGGAACCAGAAAGGGACACAGAGCAGAGAATTCCTGACAACTCCCACGGCTCCTCGAAGTTATCTAAGGAGTCAGTGGACACCTCCCAGAATAATTCTGCTTGTATGTGTGATTTAACAAGGGACCAGAAATAGGACCCACAGTTGCAGAACACAACCCCACTTACCTCCCCTCCCCCCACCCCATCCAGCTTCCTCTTCCTGGTGTGATGGATGGCCAGCTTGGCCAGCACTAGGAGGCGGTTGATGAGGAGGTCTTGCAGCTTTGTGGGGCCTTGAATGGGGAGTGTGTAAATGAGGAGATGTGGGGGAAAGTGCAGCCAGAACCTCAATAAGAGGTTCTGGAGGAGCCACAAGAGAGGCTGGAGCCTGGCATACTCTATATACATATGTGCAAGGGTCTCCCTCTTGCCACAGAAAGGATAGGTGTCAGGGGAGTCCATGAACCATGCAAGGTACACTCCTGTGCTCGCTGCTCCACGCAGGAACTGCCAACCAATAATCCTGGCTGGCTGTGGGACCGAGGTGGAATACATGCTGGCCTACCAGGGCTCCCAACCCTCCACAGGTGGCAGCAAGTCCTGCCACTTGGAGTTGGGGCACGACATGAGGGTGTGGAGCAGTGGTTCTCAATCTTTCCAAGTCCTCTTTACGAGGCTGATTTGTCTTGTGTACCCCCAAGTTTCACCTCACATAAAAACTACTAACTTACAAAATCAGACATAAAAATACAAAGGTGTCACAGCACACTATGACCGAAAATTTGCTTACTTTCTCATTTTTACCATATAATTATAAAATAGTGACTTCCCCACGTTGAGAAACATTGATATAGTATACACAGTAGTATAAATAAGTCATTGTCTGTATGAAATTTTAGTGCATACTGACTTCGCTAGTGTTTTTCATGTAGCCTGTTGTAAAACTAGGCAAATATCTAGATGAGTTGATGTACACCTTGGAACACCTTTGCATACTGCCAGGGGTACGGACACCCCTAGTTGAGAACCACTGGTATGGAGCACAAGCATGTGTACAGATGTTCTTGAGGTTCAGAGATGGGCCAGCAAGATGGATTCACCGGATGCAGGTGGTGTGTCAGGGGCAGCCAGGGACTGGAAGGCTCATGAAGCAGGGGCCTGATGACAAACTCTGGAGGGCTAGAGGTGGGCAGGGAGTGCCCTTCTGCAGGACTGCTTGAGAAAAATTAGAGCAGCAGGGTTCAAGGCTGCCCTCACCTCCTGGGGCACATGACAAGGGATGTGCAGAATAGACAACCCCATGAGCTGGCCGAGAGCCACAGGGTCCACTCAGTTTCTCTGGACATAGTCAAGGAGGTCTCTGATTCTGGTGGCAACAGCCAGGACCATCCTCCAGTGCACCAAGGGGGACTCCACCACCTGCACATGAAGGCATGGTTTGTGCAGCAAGGTTTCTGTTAGGTGATCTTCCCCCTCAATGGCCTGGTTGCTGAAAGTAGCTTCCAAATTCTGGGGAGATCCTGGTAGAAGACCGGCAGCTAAAAGAGGTCTTGGGGGAGACATCTCGGATGGAGGTAAAAGACCTGCTGGTTGTATCGGAGCCCTTAGAGGAGGTTGCTTCATGCTGGATTACGAGCACCATAAAGGCGTCTCTGCAGGGCCTGAAGGTGGAATGCATGGACCTGGCTATAGATACAGACCAGGCCCTCTCTCAGGGGGAGGCTTAGGACACCCACAGAGATCCAGTGCAACCCAAGCCAGAAGAATGCCAGGATCTTTTTCTGGTTAGCTGGGTGTCTTCTACCAGGACCTCCCCCAGAACTGGAAGCCATCTGCAACTGGGCAGGTGGAAAGAGCAGGGAGAGCTCCAGAAGCAAGAGCAGGGGCAGGCAGGAGCATGGGCAGGCAGCATCCCAGGCAGGAGGCTGGAGAAGGAGGAGAGGGCACTGCAATAAACTTAGCACCTAGACCAAGGCCTGCTCCAAAGGGGGGTTGTTCCTCTGTAATAGACATGTCAGACCCAGGGCCTTGATCTCCTTGAAGATGGGCTGGAGGCCCCCATATGCCAAAAGGTGGTCCTCCCCATCAGAGACCAAGGCGAGTTCCACCTTGGCACAGAGCAGAGTGATGGATGATAGAAAGGTGGGAGCCAGGGAGCTCCCTCTGAGGCCTCCTCTATAAGGGGCTCTAGGGGAGAGGCGGAGGGTGTCAACCCCCTCTACTGCCAGAACTTCCTCAGTCAGCTCCACCTACTAGACTTCCTCAGGGTGTACAAAAGCAGGCTCAGTGGAAGCCTCCCCAGATGACTTATGGGAGGCATCATCTACCTGCTCGAGAGGGAGGTGCTGTGCCTATGATTTTTGCTTGCTGCTCTTACCCCCTCCACTCCCCTTACAAATACCCAGCCCTCACTGCTGTTGTCAGAAGGTGGGCCAATGGGGGTGGGTTCAGTGGGCAAGAGCGATGGGATCAAGGCAAGGGGAAGCAGGGATGGCGCAACAGAGGGAGGGATAGTCCTCCCCTGAAATGGATCCTCCCCATGGCTCTTTGACATCACTGCAACTCCAACCTCTGTGGACCCCACCCAATAGTTATAAGCAGTGGGGACCATCTGCTTGGCTGGGTGCAACGGGGGGGGGGGTGCCCTGATGCTCAAGTGGGATCTTCAGATGACACAGCAGGAGGAGGAGGGGGAATCAGGTGGGCAGGGTCACTGGTGATGGTGGGACTGGCACTCTCCCAAGCTTTGGGGGATCCCGGCATCCTTCCTTGCGGGGTCAAAGGCCAGTCTCTCTGGATGTGTTTTGTAGCCCAACAGGAGGCACTGAGCCTCCTCTGATCAGTAATAACTCAATAGAGGGAGCCCTGATAGGCACCAAAAAGGACCTCTCTAAATTCCCCCTGCCACACGCTGCTGCTGGAAGCTGGATGGTGATTTGCTGGTGGAAGGAGAGAATGTGACAGAGGGTGGAGTCCTTGCAGCCCAATAGGGGAGGATTGATGGGGTAGGCCAGTTTCCCCAGGGTAGAGAGGAGAACCAGCAGGGTAGCATTGTGGAGGAAGGGTGAGAGGGAGGTGAGCTCACCCATACACCTGTGTTCACCAAGGGCTCGAGGGGAATGAAGAGCCCCCCCATCTCCACACTGAGATACCCTTCTCCACTGCCTCCTGGGTGGCAGCTTCCAGTGTAAGGAAGAAGAAGATCTTTCCATACATCTGGAGGACAGCACAACGGCCCAGGGCCCCAACACCCTTGCCAACACCTGCAAGTTGGTTTCAATGTGGGGTGAGGTGGCTACCAGGCGGCGACAGCTGCTGTGCCTCCTGGTCAGGCTGGAATAAGAGGAGATGGAATAAGAGGCGGCGGCAGCAGCAGCAACAGACAGAGGGGCCATGGCAGATTGTGATGGGGCAGCGGGCAGGGTCATGGCCACCTGAGCATATGCTTTGGGGGTGGAAGGCGGGCGACCTCAGAGCTGGTGGAAGGGATGGGAGGGAGAGGCTGATGGCGGGGCTGTGGTAGGAACAGCTGCCACCATGGAGAGAGCCTTCTGAGTTGGGCTTTTGTTCTTTTTCCTGCCCTGGCCCTTTTTGCTGACCCAGGGGGCTCCCTTGGTGTTGGTAGGAGGATTGGCACAGAGGGCCCTGCCTGTGCCTTCTGCTGCAGGGGGAGCTGTGTTGATGGTGGTTGCCATGGGAGGGGAGGCTATGGGAGGAAGCTGAGGGGGGATGATGATGGTGGTCAAGGATCACCACGCCTCATGGTTCCCTCTCCCCCACCTGCACTTTCCCTCCATGGGCAACGCTGGAAGCCTCACATGTGCTGTTGAGGGCATGTGATGTCAACAGCCACCAGGGGCGGTGGGTGGGAAGGGTAGCAACCTGCAAGAGGAAGGGGGACCATATAGGACTGGGGCCAGCAAACTGACCATGTGAAATAGGGGGTTGGGCAGCTACCCGCTAGGGAGAGGGGGAACACATGGGGGGGGCATTGAACTATAAGGAGGAGGAGGGGGAGCAGTAAACTGCAAGGGAGAGAGGGGGATCATGCAAGTGGGGATAGGGGAGGGACTGTCAACCATGAGTGGGCAGGCAGGGGGGATGAGAAGGAGGCCTTCCAGCCCAATGCAAACTGAGGGGAAGAGGAGAAGGATAGTCCAAGGAGGCATGTGCACCCATGTGTGCTTGTGGTGGGGTGAAGCAAATGTTGCTGCAATCCCAGGGTGTGTGGGTGGGTGGAGACAGGCAGGCCAGCAGGCAGGTAGATGGTCAGCAGCGGGAGTGATAGGGAAGTGAATGGAGTGATGGCAGGGCTCCATGCACTCCACTCCCCCCTCCCTTCCGAGCAGCAACAGCCAAGCACATAAGCAGCAGCAACACCAGTGAGAGCCACTATATAAATGCATGGTACACCCACACCTTGAATACTGCGTGCAGTTCTGGTTGCCCAAAAAAACCATATATTAGAACTAGAAAAGGTGCAGAGAATGGCAACAACAATGATTAGGGGCATGGAACAGCTGCTATATGGAAGAGATCATAAAGAGTGGGACAGTTTAGAAAAAAGACAACTAGGGGGATATGATAGAGGTCTATACAGTCATGAATGGTGTGGAGAAAGTAAATAGGGAAATGCTATTTACGCTTTTACATAACTCAAGAACCAGGGGTCACCCAATGTAATTAATAGGCTGCAGGTTTAAAACAAACAAAAGGAAGTACTTCTTCACACAACACACAGTCAACTTGTAGAACTTGTCATGGGATGCTGTGAAGACCAGAAGTATAACTTAGTTCAAAAGTGAATTAGATAAGTGCATGGAGCATAGGTCCATCATAGCTATTAGCCAAGATGGTCAGGGATGCAAGCCCATGCTCATGGTATCCCTAAATCTCTGACTGCCAGAAGCTAGGACTGGATGATGGGATGGATCACTCAACATTGCCATGTTCTGTTCATTCCCTCTGAAGCATCTGGCACCGGTCACTGGCAGAGACAGGATACTGGGCTAGATGAACCATTGGTCTGATCCAGTATGGCCATTCTTATGTTCTTATGAGTCTCCTCTAGAAGCAGCAGCAGCAACAGAAAGTCCCATCCATGGAGTCACAGATGGGGAGGGAAGGAGGTAGGAAATTCCAGGAAAAGAAAGGACAATCTCATGGTTAAGACAGTTGAATGCTGCCCCGGGGAATTGAATTCTATCTCTGCCTCTGCCACAGAGTTCCTGTGTGATGCTGGGAACTTAAACCAAACTCTTCACAGAGGGTCAGTAATTGTGTTTCTCAGTGTCTGGTACCTGACTTGAGGTTTGATTTTTTCAGAAGGACTGGGCACTCACAGCAGCAACTACAGTCAGTGGGAGCTGTGCTTTGCACATGTAGTGGTTTATAAGGCTAGGTACTCTGAAAAGTCAGGTCTGAGGTGTCTCGAATAGGGCACTCAAAATTATCGGATACTTTGACCTTAAATTCCTCTGTGCCTCCGTTCCCCATTCTGTAAAGTGAGGATGAGAATACCCCCTCCTCTCACCCGGTTGTTATAAAAATAATTCATATGTGTGAAGCACTCCGATGCTGCAGTGATGAGCACCATAAAAAAGTCCATGAGGAAATTAATAATTCTGTGTTCAGAGCAGGATTTGAATAATGGCCAATAAATAAAGCCTAGGGACACACACAGAACAATGAGAAGAAAACAAATAATTGAATAAGTGCTTATTCAGTGAGCACCATCCATTCTGAGCATGGAAAGAGGCGGGGTCCTATGGAAAAATAGTATGTGATCCTGTAATTAAAGACTGTGTCATAAACCACACACTCAAGGGGGCTGAATCAACATTGCATAGGCAACCTGAACACTGGCATTGCCTAAATTCCAAGTGCTTGACTTTGCAACCTTAACGTTCTTTTCACAGTTTTGTTTTGTTTTCTGGTGTGCATATATATGTATGTATATATATACACACACACATACATGCACGTTTATATATTCTGCATGCATCAAAGGTCAACAGCAATGTGGTTTCTGAGTAAATTTTGCCCATTAAAATGTTACCAAAGGCAGATGTTTTGGGGCCTACAGAATTTATAGATTTGCTCTCCAAAGAATATATTAGTGAAGACAACTGTTCTCCTGTCGGGTTGTGTGCTGTGTTTTTGAAAGCTTCAGCGCCCACTCCAGATTAAAGCAGCATGTTACTGGAATATTGGGCCTCCAATGAAGACGCCTTTCAACAACGCAAAACCACTAATGAGAAAACATAGACAGAAGGAGAGCCAACCCCCAATGGCTTCGTTTCTCAGCTTTGAAATATCATCCAGAGCTTGATGGAAGAACAGGTCTGTGGAAATGGAGACTTTGTTCTCAGAGCCCTAAGATCTGACATTAGTCTCCAGCTAAGTTACAAAAAGAAAGAAGGGAGAGAGATCCTGCCCGGCCATGTACTATGCATGCAGATAGCATATTGCTTTTTCCAAGCTATAGAGACCTCCTCTTCCAACTGTTCCAGTAATTAACCTCACTTTCTTGGCTGGTGTTAATTTGTTTCAAGTATTTGGGCTTTAGATCTAACCATGGGAACCTTGCTCCCTGAAGAAACCTTGCCAACTATTACTAGACATTTTACCACACACATGCAGGCCAAAAAAAGCAAGGCTAATTACACTGGGTTTTTTTGCAATGCGAAGTGTATCTGTAATGCGTTCAGTGCCTCATAACGAAAGAGAGGAGGAGAGAAAAAGCAAGGAAGTGTGTGTGTGCGTGTGTGTGTGTGTGTGTGTGAGAGAGAGAGAGAACTGATTTTGACTAAACTTCACCCATAATGTAAATGCCATCTAAAAGACATTAGGATCCTAGGCGTTATGTTCTACCACATGAAACCAGAGATGAATGGTGCTACCAAAATTTGAGCTGTGAATAACTAAGTTCAATTACTAGGTACCAATGGGAGTTCTTTAAGTTAAAATTTAAATAGAAGGAATTATCCAAACCAGATGTCGGTTTCCCTTTCTATTTTTCCCCCTTAGTGCTCTGCGTGTTACCTGTTGAGTAATGAGCAACGCGGGAGGAGGAAGGAAGGCTATTTTTGTCAGTGTAACTGGCAACTATAAAAAGGGATGTATGACAACACCTACCGCTGAGCACACAAGCTGTAAAAAAACATGTAATTTAAAGTCCAAACTGACTCCATTTTTGCTCCATGCCATAGTGAAAAACTATAAGAAGGTTCAGCAACTTAAGGCTGGAAAGGTAAATTTAGAGTTGACATTTTGGGGATTTATATTAATTTGGGTCCTAATCCCTAATTTTACAGAAGAGAGGATTTTAAAAAATGCATGCTTTTGAAATTAGCAATAAAAAAGTAATAATACCTAGCCCTTATATAGAATGTTAGATCCATATACCTCAAAGCACTTTATTGTGGTGGGTCAGCATTGTCCGTAGTTTAACTTAAGCCCATCTTCATATAAGATTTCTTAGGATCTGTCTACCTAATTCTGCACTCCTTTGCTGTGTGCTTCTGCATATTTTTTTTTAAAACAGGCAACTTTAAATTAATCAGATGTTTTTCCTACTAACTTCTCTGGGATTGAGGTTATTTTTGTCTTGAACAAAATCTTGACCAGGTGCCTTCAGAAGGTTAGACTGTGGTGGACAGGCAGCAGGCTAAATATCTGTCTTTTCTCTTAGTGAAAGCCTGATCTCTCTCATGGTCATCTAGACTAGAGTAAAATTCACCTCCATGCTACAGAAATCTCAGTTTTGTTGCTGTTTGAGCTGTGTAGAGCGTGGACTTTCCACTTGGTGAAGGATTTTGAGATTTCAAAAATTTGCTTAATTCCAGATTGGAACACCTCAAAATGTTGAAGTTCTCTGCAAAGGAAAATTCTGAAAAATAAAATAAAATAAAACAAAAGCAAACTAATTTGGGATCAACTGAAATGTTTTTATTATAATATATAATACAAAATTTAAAACATTTTCAAAACAAAAAGTCATTTCAAAGTGAAAAATCAAAATGCTTAATTCTGAAAACATTGATATTTTGGTGTAGGAACTTCCCTCCCCTGCTCCTGTCCACCCAGCACCCAGTTTTCTTCCAAAACAAAATTCTGGAGATATTGACCTAAGTCTGCAAAGTGCTTCAAATTTCAGTGGAACTGCATATTCCAATGGATGATGGTTTCATCTCAATTTCTCTGGCCAGCTCTAGTTACTGATTCTATTAGTCTGTCTAGAATGTGATTTATGCTAAGGAAAAGGCTTAGTCTTCTTTCCTGCCTTGGAATTTTCCTTGTCCCCCACATTTTGGGCCTCCTCTACATACAGAGCGCCAGACCCTCAGCTGTTGTAAATCAACATAGCTCCATTTTCAGTACCAATGTGGACACAAGAACAAATGGATATAAACTGGCCACCAGGAAATTTAGACTAGAAATTAGATGAAGGTTTCTAACCATCAGAGGAGTGAAGTTTTGGAATAGCCTTCCAAGGGAAGCAGTGGGGGCAAAAGATCTATCTGGCTTTAAGATTACACTCGATAAGTTTATGGAGGAGATGGTATAATGGGATAACATGGTTTTGGCAATTAAATATTCATGGTAAATAGGCCCAATGGCCTGTGATGGGATATTAGATGGGGTGGGACCTGAGTTACCCAGGAAAGAATTTTCTGTAGTATCTGGCTGATGAATCTTGCCCATATGCTCAGGGTTTAGCTGATCGCCATATTTGGGGTCGGGAAGGAATTTTCCTCCAGGGCAGATTGGAAGAGGCTTCCTCTGTAGCATGGGGCACGGGTCACTTGCTGGAGGATTCTCTGCTCCTTGAAGTCTTTAAACTACAATTTGAGGACTTCAATAGCACAGATATAGGTGTGAGGTTTTTTTGCAGGAGTGGTGGTTGAAATTCTGTGGCCTGCATTGTGCAGGAGGTCAAACTAGATGATCATAATGGTCCCTTCTGACCTAAATATCTATGAATCTATGATGTGACACTGCTTTACACCAGATAAGGATCTGGCCCAGAGGCTGCATTTAAAGATGTCTGGACTATTTTGCTGCCACGTATACTAAGACAAGGGCAATCATACCTCAAGTTGCAGGGCATAAGCTTAATATCTGCAGGAGTCAGGAAGAAAATTTCCCTATTGTGCAGCATTTCACTTTTGGCTGGCTATATGATGAGCTTTTTACCTTCTCCTGAAATATCAGTCATAGGTCACTGATGCACACATGGTACAAGTGATGGACCAACAATAACTGCTCCAGCATGGCAGGTCTTAAGAAAAGCATTCTCAATTTGAGCTTCAGCAGTCTGAGAGATCTGAGTGAGCTGTAGCTCACGAAAGCTTATGCTCAAAGTACTCCTTTTCTTAGTGCAGACATAGGAATTGTCATCCCGAATCAGTCCCAAGGTCCATCTAGTCCAGAATCCTGTCTGTGATGGTGGCCAGTAGTGCCAGATGCTTCAGTAGAAGGTTCGATCAACCTCACATTTAGCAGACCTGGGATGCATCCTTCCACATTGGATCACCTCCTAATCTCTAATAGTCAGAGATGGTCTTGAGCCCTGAAGCATGAGGTTTGATATCTGATTCCAGAACTTGTTAGCATTAACTATTATAGCTGTGGACATTCTTGTTATACCTAGAAATGTCCAATCTGTTTTTGAATCTTGCTAAACTTATGTTGCCAAAGTGGATCCAGCTTGACGGCAAAGGAAATCTCTTTATACTGGGCCAATTTTTGAATGAGGTCTCACAAGTGAACATCTCTCTTGAAGTGTGATGTCAAAATCCCAGTGCCTGTACAAAGGAAATCCTCACAGGCTGGAGGGCAGTTCAGCTAGATTGCCTCTTGGTGTTAGGAAGTCCCCTGGCATGACACTAAACTAAAAAAGAGAGAAGAGGATGAAGGGGGAGGAACCAAAACTCATATGGGCAAAACAACATTTTAGCCATTCTAATTAGATGCTCCACTTAACCATTGCATTCTCTCTTGATCACTCCTGATATCAGAGGATGGAGAGCACATGCCTCTGAGATTCACTTAAACAGGCCTACATCACAGTGGGTTTTAAGGACCAAAACTGGATTAAAACCCTCCTTCCCTGCCCCATAGTTCATAAAGGTTTCCCAAGTTTAAGGGGGAAAAATGATCCCAGATGTACCACCCTTAATACTCAAATGAAATTAGATTAAAGTGGCAGCTGCCTGCCTCTGTTTCATTGGGATGGCCTCCTTCCTTCTCTGGGACTAGTGGAGGGATTAAGGGCCATTTGCAATCAGACATGGGGTAGAGGGAAAAGGGATTAGGGCCTAATTCTGCACCCATTGAAGTCAGGGGCAAAAATCCCATTGACTTGAATGGGCCAGGATCAGGCCCTAAATCATTGTTATTCTTCTTAACTATTGAGGAGATTTTATCACACTCCAGAAATCTGTTCTTGCTGAGACAAAAGGCAGGTGTGGAGGAAGAGCCTGTTTAAAGCTCATCTTGCTAATGACACAATTTAAAAAAAATAATTACCCAGTAACAGTAACCGGGGCCATAATGTAAATCAATATATTTCACATGCTTAACATATATCTAGTTATATAAAGTTGTGTGGTTTTGTTTCTATGAAATCAGTCCAATTTTATATATCTTTATCCCATCTATTTGACATCCATGTGCAAATATATGTGAAATGAGCATTTGAGCAAATATATGTGAAATACATGGGAACTAGGTTTTCTTCCCTTACGCTAGATGGTATGTCACCACCATGCTACATAATACTATCCCACAGCCTCCCTAAGGGACTCAGAGTTTGCTGACAGTGGGAACACTCTAAGCCAGTCAGAGAGATTTGATATGGATTTGACAGGGGTCTTAACTCCAAAGTATTGGGGTCCCACTCCCCATCTCCAGCCTGATGGTATTAGCAGCATACAAATCAGTCTCCTATTGGCTCACTGTCTGAGCAGGATTTACTCAAAATGAATATTTATGGTGTTTTCATATTTTGGATAAACCCCTTGAGTCTCATAATGTTATTTGAATCTAAGTGAGGTTGATGGTCCCGGCTCAGTGCCCTGCCACAAAAACCACCTCTTGCAAATCTGTCCTAGTTCATAAAGGTTTAGAACTAAACCAGTGTAGAAACTGAATTGTCTTGTTGTCACCTCCAGGCCGGAGTGGAGATGGGATATATCATGGAAATGTGGATTGAGGCTGACCTCTTCATGTAGATGACCTCTAGGCTCCACCATGCAGAAAGCCTGTCTTTCTCCAGACCACACAAACAAACCCCATCAATGTTTACTTGCCTTGATACATATTATATGCTGCAGAAAAGGTGCATTCATTTGGAGAAACAGTTAGAAGAAAGGGATGGGCTGTGGTGCTTTCATGAACACTGCTGCTCTGCTGTAGTTATCTCTCTTGGCACTGATTCAAGCCTTTCACTTTTGAAAATTCTGGACTTGAAAAAGCTACTAGAGTTGGTATGGGAGAGAACAGTTTTATTAAATGCAGCCCAAAGTGAAGGGGTGTTTTTCTTTGGTTTCAGTTCCTGCTGCATGGTCCCTCCCTCTGAAGTCTGAATCCTCCATTGGGTGACACTGAGATAGGTTTCTGTGGAGATGAATATGAGTGTCTTTCTAGGCATTTATACAACATACTCATAACTGCGGTATCTGAACGCCTAAGAATATAAGAGCTGCCATACTGGGTCAGACCCGTGGTCCATCTTGCCCAGTATCCTGTCTCTGACAGTCAGTGGCAGGTTAGTCACTGGGCCAATGACGCCTGTGCCCAGGGGCCCTGGCCAATTGGTGGGCCCTGGAAAAATGGGCACCGCCACGCCCCAACTCGCATTGCCCACCCTGTGCTCCTGTACATGCTTGTTGACTCTCTAAAAGAAATCTAATAGATTGGTGAGGCATGACTTCCCTTTACAAAAGCCGTGTTGACTCTTCCCCTAACAAATCATGTTTATCCTTGTGTCTGATAATTGTGGGGTTTTTTTTACTATAGTTTCTACCAGTTTGCCTGGTACAGAAGTTAGGCTCACTGGCCTGTAATTTCCAACATCTCCTATGAAGCCCTTTAAAGAATATCTGTGTTACATTAGCTATCTTCTAGTCACCTGGTACAGAGCTGATTTCAGTGACAGGTTACATACCACAATTAGAAGTTCTGCAATTTCATATTTCAGTTCCTTCAGAATTCTTGGCTGAATATAATCTGGTCCTGGTGACTTATTATTGTTTAGTTTATCAATTTGTTCTAAAACCTCTTCTACTGACAGATCAATTTGCAACAGTACTTCAGATTTGTCACCCAAAAAGGTATCGCCCCCACCTCTTCTGCAGTGAAGACGAATGCAAAGAATTCATTTAGCGTCTCTGTAATGGCCTTGTCTTCCTTGAGTTCTCCTTTAATACCTTTGTTGTCTAGTAGCCCCACCGTCTATTTGGCAGGATTCCTGCTTCTGATGTACTTAACAAAATTTACTGTTAGTTTTTGCATCTTTAGTAAGTTGCTGTTCAAATTCTTTCTTGGCCTGCCTAATTATACTTTTACATTGTACTTACCAGAGTTTGTGCACCTTCCTATTTTCTCCATTAGGATTTGACTTCCAAATTGTAAAGGATGCCTTTTTGCCTCTAATGGCCTCCATTACTGTGTTGGCGGCATTCTTTTGATCCTCTCACTGTCTTTTTTTATTAAGGGTATACTTTTAGTCTGAAATTGTGACTTCAGGTGGGGCTATATGGCAGGAGTGATAATCTGTTAAACAGAGATTGTGTCTTCATGCTACTGTTCCACTAATTTAAAAAGTGAGAGAACAATACAGGAAAGTACAGGATAGCTAGGAGAGCCCCTAAGCAGTGTAGTCCAGAAGAATAAGTGCAGGAATAGAAATCAGGGACTCCTGAATTGTAATCCAAGCTCTGCCACTGACTTGCTGTCTGGCCATAGACCAGAGGTGAGCAGCCTGCAGGCTGCATGCGGCCTGTCAGGGTAATCCATTGGCAGGCCACGAGACAGTGTTTACATTGACCATCCACAGACATGGCCTCCTGCAGCTCCCAGTGGGCACAGTTTGCCATTCCCGGCCAATGGGAGCTGCGGGAAGTGGCGGCCAGCATGTCCCTGTGGCTCGAGCCACTTCCCGCAGCTCCCATTGTCCGAGAACGTCAAACCGTGTCCACTGGGAGATGCGGGCAGCTGTGCAAATGTAAACAAACTGCCTGGCTGCCCACAGGTGGATTAACCTGAGGGACCATGTGCGGCCCGTGGGCCTTAGGTTGCCTACCACTGCCGTAGACAATATTGAAACACTTTGTGTTTCAGTGTTCCTGTAAAATGGGGATGACATAGAAAGCCAGAAACAGAACTGCTCAGCTATGTGTTATTAGGGACCTTTTACTGCAACCAGCTCAAGAAAATGCACCTTTTGCTGAAGTGATAGGAACCTGTGCATTTGGAGCAGCAGGATATCAGGTCTATTCCTCTTTGTGCCCTTGGGTTCCGAGTATCCATGTGTGCAGCACAGTGACAATTCTGAACACACAGGGGACTTGTCAAAATACTTACCACGTCAGAGGGGAGCTTTGTGTAAATAATCACTTAATGTTTGACTCTTTGACTTGGCTTCCCCTCAATAACTTCTTCACATACAAACCCACTACAAACTAATTAGACTATTTCTCTGGCAGGCTATTAAAGAAGAAAGAGAAGAGAACTGTTTCTAAAGTGCTTTGAAGAGGGATATAACTGCTAAGTGGCAAAAGGCATCAGTAGCTCTTTAAATTCTTTCACTGTGAAGCTCTGAGGAACAGAAATAGCAAATGAATGGCTTCCAGAAACAATGGGAAATAACTCTTGATTCTGTTTGGCCTCTGTTTCTCTTTGGGGGCGGGGCGGGGAGAGCTAAGAAAGAATTAATTTCAAAGTAATGAAGTAAGTTAAACATATTTTTAAATGACCCACTTGATTTGCAAAATAAAGTAATAGGGGCCATGCTCACAGCTCAAATTAAGTATATAAATACACTTCCATGTATATTGTCCAGAACACAAAATAATTCCATCTGGAGATTTAAGTATTGTCTTGCACAAAAGGCTTCCACTTGAGTCATTAATAGTATATTTTTATTAAAGGAAAATTGGCTTCAAAAGCAGTTGGGAATTGTGGGAATAAAACTGGGATGAAAGTAATTATCCTCTTGCCCTGTCTCTTTCCTTGCTCTCATTCTTCTTTCCCTGACACAGACAGCAGCAGCTCCTCTCTCTTCTATTCCTTCCATATTTTATCTTTTGCTTGGGCTTTCTTCTGCTGGATCCTGGAGTCAATGGGAATGAGGGTATTGTGTCCATATTGGATGTGATGACATGTATTTGAACTAGCACCAGGGTAACATGCCAGGAAAAGCTTGGAATCCCCTAGGATGGAATGATGGATCAGGTCACTGCTGATGGGCAACCTTGATCTTCTTTTATCCCTAGGAGTTTAAAAAAACCCAACAAAGTGTTATAAGAAGTAGACCCTGAATCTTCTGAGGAGCCTGTTTATTGGTTTGGGGAGGTCAGTGAATAACAACAATATAAAGCAGGGGCGCACAAATTTAGCCCAATCGTAGGCTGCAGCTGCAACTTGCAAGGAGCCCAAAGGCTGCATCTAATTAGGATAAAATAGACAAGATTGGAACCATCCTCCTTTAATGTAGAGGTGCATATGAAGAATTCAGGCACCAGGATGAAATACTCTATCTTGAGCAGGATATCTGAGACCTGTAGTACATATGGGGTGCCATATTAAAGATGTGGTCAGCAAGGGGCTGCATTGTAAAACTCCATGGGCCACATTTGGCCAGTGAGCTTCATATTGATCCTCATGTTCCACCCTCTTGGATACCCGAACCCAAAAGACAGAAATTCTGACTAACTGAAAACACATGTTCTTTAGAATTCAAAAGGAAAGTGAGTGTGCAGATCATGACTGCCAGCAAACTAGCCTCTGTGGCTGTCATAAATATAAAGGGAAGGGTAACCACCTTTCTGTATATAGTGCTATAAAATCCCTCCTGGCCGGAGGCAAAACCCTTTCACCCGTAAAGGGTTAAGAAGCTAAGGTAACCTTGCTGGCATCTGACCCAAAATGACCAATGAGGTGACAAGATATTTTCAGATCTGGATGAGGGGCGGGGGAACAAAGGGTTCTCTCTGTCTGTGTGATGCTTTTGCCGGGAACAGATCAGAAATGCAAGCCTTCCAACTCCTGTTAAGTTAGTAAGTAATCTAGCTAGAAAATGTGTTAGATTTTCTTTTGTTTAATGGCTGGTAAAATAAGTTGTGCTGGAGGGAATGTATGTTCCTGTTTTTGAGTCTTTTTGTAACTTAAGGTTTTGCCTAGAGGGATTCTCTATGTTTTGAATCTGATTACCCTGTAAGGTATTTACCATCCTGATTTTACAGAGGTAATTATTTTACCTTTTCTTTAATTAAAATTCTTCTTTTAAGAACCTGATTGATTTTTCATTGTTCTTAAGATCCAAGGGTTTGGGTCTGTGTTCACCTGTACCAATTGGTGAGGATTATTATCAGGCCTTCCCCAGGAAAGGGGGTGTAGGACTTGGGGGGGATATTTTGAGGGAAGATGTCTCCAAGTGGTCTCTTTCCCTGTTCTTTGTTTAAAACGCTTGGTGGTGGCAGCATACTGTTCAAGGACAAGGCAAAGTTTGTACCTTGGGGAAGTTTTTAACCTAAGCTGGTAAGAATAAGCTTAGGGAGTTTTTCATGCAGATCCCCACATCTGTACCCTAGAGTTCAGCATGGTGAAGGAACCTTGACAGTGGCTAAGTAATTAACCTGGATAAGTTTCAAATGCTTTGTCTTTAACACAATGAATGTCCTTTGCTTTCAGCCAATACAAAGTGTTAGCGGGTGAAGTATTTTTTGAAAAGCTATACCCTAGGGATTATTGTGGGGAAGTTCTAGGGCCTGTGCTATACAGAAGGTCAGACTAGACCACTATGGTCCCTCCTGGCCTTAGAATCTATGAATTTATAAAATGTCATGCCTGTATGTATTGTCCTTTGGAGAGTGGAGAGTCTGTGAGTCCTTGAAGATGGTGGCTTCCATTTCTCTTAAAACCCACTGTGTTATAATGCTGCTGCAATAATTAATGAATACTAGGAATACTGGATACTGGCTTTAAACAATACAATTATAAAGTGACAGGACAAAGTGTCAGATGGAAAAGAGTATTTGGACAGGCAAAAATGGGGAGAATGAAAAGGACAGATAGAAAGATGAAGAGTTCAACAGTGAGAGTGAGAGAGAATAGCTCTCATATAGTCAGGGCTCAAACCGAGAGGGAAGTGGGAAAAATCACTTTTAACCTTTGTTAAAATAAAGTAACTAGTTCAATTAATATTAGGCCAGGACAAAAGGCCAGGGGTCTTCCCCTTGTCAAATATTTAGAGTTGGAGAAGAGCATCATAGCCAGGGGAAAAATAAAGCAACTATTCCAAGAAAAAAATAATCTGCTCACAAAATGAACTAACAAAGAAAGAAAGAAAAAACAGTGTGTGTCAATGAGCGTGTCAGTGTGTATCTGACTGTCTCTGTGTTAAAGGGTATTATTATTACTTGTATTGGGGTAGGGCCTAGAGTAGTGCATCAAATGAGATCAGAGCTCAGTTGTGCGAGGTGCTCTACACACAGACAGTCCCTGCCCCCAAGCCCTTACAAGCTAAATACAAAACTGGAAGAAAGGAATTATGATTATCCTTGTTTTACAGATGGGAAAGTGAAGCACAGGGACACATAGTGATTTGCCCAAAGTTGCGTAGGAAACCTGCGGCAGAGCTGGGAATTGACTCCAGATCCCCTGAATTCCAGGCCAGAGTCTTAAACAAGACCATCCTTCATAGAGGTGTTGTGAAAGTCACTGGAAACTTTAAATGAACTCTCATTATGTTAATAAATTTTGCTTAATTAAACAAATATTTTAAAAAAATGTATCTGGGATTTTAACTTTTTTTGTTTTACAGAAAGGTAGCAAAGTACACAGAGGAACTGGTAGCAGAAACACAAATGTGAAGGTAGGGATAATTTACTGAATATGGAACTAAACTGTAGCAAACAAGTTTGCGAGCATGGTCTGTGCTGCCAGGATTGTACCAACTCTTGATCTTACATATGTGAAACAGTTAGATAATGTAAGAGCCAAAGCATCTTCCATAACCTCTGAAGTCCTATTAATTAAGGTGAACCTGTTTCTTCATACAATAATGGAACAGAACCATTAAAACGCAGCCTTGACCAAATGTTTATTTTAATTATTCATGCGCAGTATCTAATGTAGATATGAGTAACAACCAAACCTCAAGTCTGAACATCCATGAACTTTGGGGAGGTTCAGATGTAGAGATAAATCCAGCTCCATGCAAAGGACTGTATCAAGTTCCTGCATCCAAACATCCCTGAACTTGTTCTGAATGTTGCAGGTCTAGTGTTCTTCTAGTTTACCATTGCTTCAAAGCATTTAAAGACACTCTTGAGGTTGGAAGTCTCAGTATGTGACCTGCCTTTTTTCATATATCTGCTTTCAAAGTCCATTTAACTCTGTGGTTTTTAAAAAGTTGTATTTCAACACAAACATTGTAGTGTTGTTTACTCTGAAGAAACTCATCAACAGCTAATTCTAGCAATCCAGGAATTGAGTCATGAGCAACCCTATAATAACAGCTCATTATTCATGACCCAGTGCTCACCAAGAAGCCTACAGCTAAAAAAAACATGTGCAACTCTGTACTCAGCTCATGAGCAACCCTACAATAAGAAACCAGCGTGTATGTGTGTTTGCTCATACAAACATGCACAATAGAGGAAAGATACCCAGGGTCTGATTTTCATAAATTACACCCAAGATTGTCATAATTCGGCATGTGCAATTACTGCAATTGCATGTGCAAATCAAGTGTTTGTGCATGCAAATGGTAGATGCATTTACATGTGGCAATAGCAAATCAGCATGCAATTGCAATATCCAGACACAAAAGTTAAAACAGAGATTTCCGTTTCAAGCTTTCAATTTGCTATTAAATGATAGAGAAGAGGGAAAAAAAGGGGTTTCAAACTTCACAGAAGATACTTTGATAGGATCCTTTTGAAATTAATTTATAAAAAAAAAACCCAAAAAGCAATAAAAATGAACTCATCACTAATAATTGCATCAGGATAAGAAACAAAGAGAAGCTGTGACCAAAAATCCATCTTGAAGAATCTTCCCCCTTCACTGATAATACATTAAACAAATCTTCCTATGTTTTGGGTTAGAAATATTGTACAACATGATTCTAATTTCTCTAGCTCCATAATGAAAGTGATGAGATACAGCACTTGTTAAAACTCTGTTCCCCTTAACAGATTTCAAAGGAAAATATTCTGTGTAGATCTCCTAAAATTGTCAATAGAGTATGCTCTGAGTGATAGGAAATCAGCAAGCTTGGTCTAGTGTGCTGACCAGCCAGGGGAAAAACAAAACAAAGAGCCATTCCCCAAATACAAAAAGAGTTGAGCCTTCTCCTAGTTGTGCAGCATTGAATTTTGATGGTTTCCCTTCATGTCTGGCTGAAGAATCCAGACCTTGCCTCACTAGCTGAGCCCTCTGGAAGGTTATCTTGGAATCAGAAATCCTGTGTTGCGTGACTTAAATCCATTGTTTATAGAATCGTCTAACTGACTTCATATGTATCTGGTCCAGGGAAACTGATGTTATTAAAACACAACACTGAGACATCAAGCTCCAATAGCAGTTCAACATGAATAAATAAAGCATGAGTTTTCCCCAAAGTAAAGCAAAGCAAGGATCCCACGTGAACCACAGGGATGAAAGGAAGATGTGATACCATCATCTGAACATTGACCTTTCCACTCTTGTTTCTTTTTCCAGCTCTGAGCCCCATTCCTGAGTCTTTCTTTCTTTCTTTCTTTCTTTCTTTCTTTCTTTCTTTCTTTCTTTCTTTCTTTCATCTTCTCCATCCAACTCTAAAAAACACATGGAGCAGGTAGGCTGCAGGCTGGAAAAGTTTTTCTGATGTTTCAACTCTATTTGTTTCTTTTGCGTCCCAGTCAGAGGTGTATGGGATGTTAGCTGCAACCTTTAACCTCCTAAATCAATCCTGCCTTTAAAATGTTCATTGACTATTGATGAAATTGGCATATAAACTGAAGGGCAAAAACAAACATAGGTTGGGGAGGGGGGGTTCCTGAAGTGTCAACATGACATTAGTAGATTTTGCTTATGTATGGTTTTTCTATGTTCTTTGCTCATCATTTAGTATCAAATAGATTTTCTGAGGCAAATTCTCCTCTGTTACACCAAGTTAAAATATGGAGTAATTCTACTGAAGCCAATAGTGTTACTCTAGATCTATGTTACTGTTAATTAGACCAAAATTTGGCACTCCAGGTATTAAAGAAGCCTAGAGTAAATACCATAAATATTGCATACTTGATCCTTAGAAAAGCCTTTCGAAGTGGCTGTCTTGAAACTGGAAAAAGTTTTATAGTCCAGTGAGAGGTTATCAAACTGGAGTGGGAGCTTTGGAATGAGTGCAGAATGCAGACTGGTAACATTTATACAGTACCATTTATCCAAAGATCACAAAGCACTTTAGAAACCGATGTCAAAGTAGATACTGTATTTAGAGATCATTTCATTGATCAGTGAAAAAGCACCTATCTTTGGAGAGTGACATGGTAGCTGCTTAACAGTACACCGCTACATTCCAGAATAGTGTAGAGCAGGAAGTAAATAATACCTGATGCATTTGCAATTATGGAAGGAATTTTTATGTAATAACCCAAAATGGAATTTGGGCAAGACACCCACTAGTGCAAACACTCTTACTCTTGTGTAAAGTGCCATGGGACTTTTAATGAACATATAGGTTATTAGAACCTCTAATTTATGTCTCATTCAATAGATGGATTTCAGCCTGGGAGGGAAGAAGGTGGGACTACAGGTTGAGAGCTACCACCATTTCTGCCCATGCTGTGCCTGTCTTGTGGCTGGAGGAGTTCAGTATCCAGGGCTGCCATCTAGCACTAAATGCCTTTTTTAATAAAACAAACCCCCCTCTCCCAATTTAAATTCTCCAGTACAGAAGAGAAAAAGCAGGTAGAACCTTCAGTATCAATCAACCTGGATTTAAATTTTCCTCCCACATTTAGAAGCCAGTCAGTTGCCTGCTTACAGTGGGTGATGTGGGAATGACAACATATATCACGTAGCAGAATTTTGTATCGATTACCAAGAAAAATAAAACAGGAGGAGAGGAGAGGAGACCATTTCACTAATCTGAGCAGAAGGCACCATCTCTAAGGCTTGAACCAAAACTCTGCCTGCTGATATGCTTGAAAACCATATGGATTTTTGAGACCTTTGATGATTGTACTGTACACCATCTGGCACCAGAGCCAGGAAGAGCAGCAAATGGTAAACTCAAAGGGTTAGATGGAGAAAACCCAGATGAAACAGATGTATCTCTGCCAGGCTGCCCTTTGGAGAGACAAGCACTTGAGGATATTACAGTAAGGTCTGGGTTATTTGGAGGAGTTTACTGTGCATTCATGGAACCTCAAGGCAATTCCATTTAAATCCCTGCTAGACTAAAGAGTGGAACACAGAACTGTCCCAAAATGACTCTGCACCTTAAAAGGGATGTCCAATGGCTGTAGGCTGAGTGGGTGCTTTACAAAGCTGTCATGCTGGGGAGCCACAACCTTGTTTTTTAAAAATTCATAGTACTAGATGGTCCACCCCGAAAGAGCAAATGTAGGTTTGACTTTACGATACTACAAACAGTGATTGGTTGGTGCTATCACATCATCATCTGAGAAGCCCCACCTTCCTGTAAAAAATGAATTATTATTTGAAAAGCAATTGCCAAAAAAGCACCCTCTGAGCACAGCCCATAAGTCAATTCAATAATTTAACTAGATCCAATGGGCCTGCAATAACTCTAACAATAGAGAGTTAATCAAACCTTTTCAACTCCAAACAAGATTGGGTTTAAGGTGTAGGTTTGGGGTAGTGATTGGGGTTCTTATCAATCATCCTTTTCAGCAGGAAACAATGTTCTTGTGATTCAGGAAGAGGACTGAGAGTCAAGAGATTTGGTCTCTAACCCTGTCACAAGTTTTCTGTGTAAACCTGGGCACGTCACTTAAACTCTGTATGCCTCAAATCCCTCATCATGAGGCTAATAATACTGAACTACCTCTTAGTGGTATTTTGAGGTTCAGGCTGAGATTTTCAAAGGATCCTAAGTGAGTTAGGTGCCCAATTGAATGGGATTTGGGCACCTATCTTTCTTCATCTTCTTTGAAAATCCCAGCCTCACTTTGTTAATGTTTGCAAAGTTCTTGGAAATCCTTGCATGGAAGGCGTGATAGGAATGCACAATATAACACTATTATCCGAGTTCAAACACTGGTCAATGAGAAGTTTTAAAAGGGTCTCCATGGCACTAGCATGAGGCATTAGGAATGCAGGTCCCAGTTGTAAGATCCTTGAGTTATACCTAACAGAGAACAGCAGCAGAAGTCTTGAAACACCAAACCTGTATTTTTTATGCAAAGCCTAAAGGAGAAACTGCTTTCTTGATTGCATATGTAACCCTTCTGCCCATCAGAGTTGGCAGCAACAAGGGCCGGGTTCAATATCTAGATCCATTCCAATAACACAATGCAAACCGGCTCGAGCCCCCACCCAGTGACGTGGGACAAATATATACCACCCCCGCTGGGCGCCTCCAAGAGGCAATACTTCCCCTCTCGCAAGCACATAGTCTGAGTGTAGCAAAAAGCCTTTTAATAACAGAGAGAAACAATATGGCATTATGTTGGGGAAACACCACCAACAGGATTCATAACACAACCCATGAGCAAAAAACCCACCCCAAGCAAATTGGGGCATGCCCCTTTCCCTCGGGTTCTTGAGTCCCAGCACCCAAACGTCTCTTGAGTCCAGCAATCCACAAATCACCCAATGTCCAAAAAGTCCAGCCCCAGAGTTCAAAAGTTCATCTGCATAGTGTTACTCCCCAGTCTGGCTAAAATGTGCCTGTGGGGGGGGGGAAAGGGGTAAGGGGCACCTTACGTGTCCTGAAGCTGACTGCCCCACAGGGCTCTGCTCTGCTACGCTGTCTCACGAACGGCTCTGCTCCACCACGACCGGCTCCGCTCAGCACAGCTCGCCATCTCACGAACAGCTCTGGTCAGCTCGCCGTCTCACGAACACACCGCTGTCTCACGAACGGCTCCGCTCCACCACGACCGGCTCCGCTCTGCACAGCTCGCCGTCTCACGAACAGCTCTGCTCAGCTCACCATCTCACGAACACACCGCTGTCTCACGGACGGCTCCGCTCCACCACGACCGGCTCCACTCCGCACAGCTCGCCGTCTCACGAACACACCGCTGTCTCACGAACGGCTCCGCTCCACCACGACCGGCTCCGCTCAGCTCACCTCGCCGTCTCACGAACACTCTGTCAGCCTAGCCACGAACTGCACCACTGCACTCTAGATCTTCCGGCTCCCCACTACTTGACACAGTGCTCAGTGATTTCAGCTCATAGTAGTGGGAGCCTTAGTGCTGGTGCACCATAAGGCCAAAGTGAATGCAGCACAGTACCTGTAGCAAGACTCTTAATAGACCTAAAATTAGCTCTGACATTCCACAGTGGAGAGAGACAGAGGTGCAATTGGTGCTTCAGGCCCTCACAAAGGGGCCCACACCACCAGGTACTAATACCTGTCTCAAGTCTCTCTCTATTCACACAGTTTTGGAACCCATGACCCTTGCCTAGCGAGTGCTACTTAGTTGATGGTGAGTCCCTCCATCATAACAAAAGGCCAAGTACAGTTCCAGGCACAGTTCCCATAATCAGGGTAATAACAATTTATTCTTCCTGCCCCAATAACAGAGACACTGGGGATCCCACAGCAGCCAAAGTGACCATTAGGGCAGCTATGGCCTCAGTCTAGGCGGGGTGGGTGTGCCTATGCAAATGAGATCGGCCCCTGAAGTTTTTTTCCACAACTTGCCACACCTCACCACCAGATGTCAGGGTGGAGCTCATCCTGACACTGCTTACACATAGAATGTTCGTTCTGCAGTCCACTCAAGGTTCTAAACAAAATCCACAGTCATCCCATCACATTGTTCATGAATGTACTGCATTCAGGGTGAAACTCACTCCTGGGCAGAAGGCCAGCCCAAGGCATAAGACACAGAACTTGACAGAATACATCCCATTTCTGCTCTTCACATAGTGCTAATGTGGGTTTTAAGTGGTGCACAGGCCTTGTGCTTGCATTCTACACAGGTGAGAGTTTTATCCTTTCCCCCCCCGCCCTACTCTTCTGAGATGAATTCCTGCGTACATCCATGGGATCTTTTCAAGGATGGAGTAGGAGGTCACATGGAAATTCACTGGACACGATCATAGCAATGCTGAAGAAGTTCATTAAAGTAGAAAAAATACAATCTCTCCAATTCTGGGATACCTCCAGAGGCAGATTAGGGGTTTGTGGGGCCCTGGGCCAGAGCAAGTGGGGGCCTCTCCCCTCCCCTTCTGCCTGCAGTCCCCCCCATACCCTTCCCCAAGTGCCCCTGCCGGGGAGCTGGATTGGGGCACAGGGGCTTGCCCTGCCCTACCTGCCCGACCCTACTGCCCAGAAGTGGGGTTGGGGCATGAGGGCCCCCCGAGTTGTCTGGGGACCCTGGCTAATCCACCACTGGATACCTGTGGCCCTATATGCTGACTCCACTGATATACCAGAGCTATAAACCTAGCTAAAAGGGCTACCTCTGAGTTCCCTTGATGTAGGAGTTTTCCCCAGGCATCACAGGGATGTAGCTGAGGGAAGAAGGGGACATTTCTACTGTTATATTGTCCTGTTACACTCCCACTATTCTGGGCTGCTGATTGTTCATAGACAGGCTTTGGCTAGAGTTGGGTGGGAAATGTCTTTCCCATTCCAAGAAAATTGTTAAGATTGAAGAATTGGGATGAAGAGTCGAAATCTTGAAAAATTTTGTAAATTTACAATCTAATTTCTTTTCTGGGTCAAATCAATTGCAACATTTTGATTTGATAATTTCAAACTGTTTGATTTTAATTTATACCTTTCTTTAAAAAAACCTTCTTTTTAGTATACATTAACTATAATTTCAAGACAAAAAGTCATTTCAAACCAAAAAATGAAATTTTACATTAAAAGAGTCAAACTTTTTTTTCAATATCTCCCCCCCCCCAATAAATAAATAAATAAACAAATAAATGTTGAATCGGGAGATTTGTCAAAACTGGCCTTTTCCCATGAGCAGTTTCAGGTTCAATAAACCAACATTTTCCAAGGGAAAACTTTTGTCAGAAAACTCCTGACCAGCTCTAGTCATGGCATGTAGCTGTAGTGAAGGCAGCCCCTAGCTGGCTGTCCCCAGAATGGTCTCAGGTCACCTCTATAAGCTGTGTGTGTGTGTGTGTGTACAAAAATAGCCTAAATCGCCTTGTCCCCTTCTCCCTCCTGAGCTAAATTTGTATGCAGCTCAGAACTGGGGCCAGTGTGTCTTGAATTCTACCCTCACTTGTCTTCTTTGCCTTTATTACAACACTGGGGGCCAATAGGGGGGAGGCGTGGGAGGAAGGGAAGAATTGTTGCTGCCCTTCCTTATATTCACGGGGGGATAAATTCCTCCCACCAACACCGAACTATGTGGATGAACGGCAGGCAGTGATCGTGTCTCATGTAATGCCAGATAGACATCTGCACCCATCAGTATTAACTCCAGAGCTCTCCAATGACTATAAATATTAAATACCTGCTCCAGGCTATTCCATCTGGGCAGAACAGTGGGTGGTAAAGCAAAACCAACATTTTTAATGTTTAAATTGTATAACAGACATTGTACTGTAAACCAGTCTTCTCTCTCCTCTCCTCCTTCCAACTCTTTTAAATTGCTTTTGTCAGTCAAACATTGTTTTTTTTTAATATTCATGCTTTCGGGCCATTGACCCTGGTTACCTTGGCACTCTCGGCAATATCACTTGCCAAGGTAACAAAGTCTAATCCATGAAGCAATGCATTATTCTGACAATGTGTCAAACTGTGGAGAATAAGAAGGAAAAAGTGGGAGAAATTTACTGACTATATACACTTTAACATATACACTTCTGAAAATGCTATTTAATTAAACAAAACAATCCTATTTGCGGGTAATTCCCTGGATACCTCCTGGGATCATGCTTGGTGTCATTCTGCATAGAGGGAATCCCTTAGGGGTGCTTATACAGTGGTAGTCTATTGGTGTGGCATATGCTGTGGCAATGCCTTTCCTAGATGGGTGTTACTATTCATTCCAAGATTCGTGGGACTTCCACATGTCTGTTGTCCAGTGACCCTCGACCCCAGGTTTTAGGGCAGTGTGAAATTTATTTCAGGCCTCACATTATTCCAATTCAGGATAACAATGAGATGACATTGTGTCTTTGCATGACAATGATGTCATTTTTGCATGACAAAAATTGGCACCACATTGCCTTATAATGTCTTCAGGAGTTGATGCAACATCATTTTGCAAAGACGTGTCATGATGCTACCTACATCAGGATTATTTATCCACTAGACATATATAAACACAAGGAGGTGGGAAGCCTATTTTAAGAGCTAGAACTTTCCAGATCAGCAATACCCATGGAGCCAGCTTCAGATATATCACAGCATTGTGTTCCTCTCACTTCATTCTTCCTTTGATTAGTCTTTGGGAGAAACTGGAGACAGGAAACTGGAAACCACGATCCCATTGAGGAACTTGTAGACATCATTGGTGTTTGCAGATTTCCATATTTTTACAATGTTAGTCTGTCCCTTAAAAATTAAAGTCAATAAACTGGATGTTGTCTCTATTGCTAATAAAACAGAGCAGGAGTCAATAGATGTAATATGTATTCGAGGACTCTAGAGGGAGGTTAGAGAATACAACGGGGGGTGTGGGGGGACGACGACAGTTTGTTGAATTTGCTTGAACAAAGATTCCAGTTTAATCTGCCTCACTGTTACTTAGTTCAGTCAAAGACCAACAATAGAAGTTCACTTATATGAATTGAGTAAGGACTCTGCGATTTGCCCTGTGAAGAGATCTCTGGTGGCAATGTTAGACTCGTGATACTGTCCGACTATATTCTCAGGAGGTAATTTGCTTTGGTAATTTGCTACATTTTCAGCAGTGGGATTGATATTTATAGGAATATTCCTCTACTGTGTAGCCATATGTAGGTTTCCTGCCTTCTCATCCACGCATCTGGGAAACCATTATACAAATAGTAATCGAAAACCAAGAAGTTTGTCAAAATTGTCCTGGTTTTGTTTTCCGGGTTTCAAGAAATTGGGAATGGAAAATGAAAAGAGGCCAACTTGGCTTAGATGCTGCAAGTTCCTCCTGTGCGTCTGTGCATGTGTGTGTGAGAGAGAGAGCATGTGAGAGAGGAGAAAGGGAGAGGGAGTGTGTGTGTTTGTCTGTGTGTGGGGGTCACTCCAGAGACAGCAAAGAAGGAAAAGCTGAACTCCAGGTTTATAAAGGCAAACACATCACACCTTGGAGGAAATAAATGTGGTTATGTGAGGGAAACATTAAATGTAATACAGTCAGGAGGTCTGTTTAGAATGGAGAGAACATCAAGCTAATGATTTAAAAAAGAAACTCAACACAAAAACACAGTGTAAATGGAAAATAAATAAATTTAACACAAGACACTCCTGGTCCCAGACTCATTTGTTAATAACGCTGCTATTAGGTGGAGACACTGTGGTGGTGCCTGAGCTGTCAGGAGTTTTTTTTCTTTTCTTTTCTTGTAAGACCTTAATCAGTGTTACTTGAAATGATTATGTGGCTTTTATAATAGCATGCAGGCGCACATTTTAATGGCATGTCTGAATGTTGCTCCATTTAATTTCTATCTGGAGCAATATTAAACCCCTAATAAATAATCTGTATCTAAAACAGTCTCTTAAAAAATGTATGCCAGCACCAACATATCTCCTTGATGTTATTGCAGTAAGCTCTGGGAGAGCTCTGGAGTCTGTGTTTGCTCATTACCTACCCTGTCTTCCCTTCCCCAGGAATAGTAAGGAAGAATGTAATTTTGGGAATGCTGGATGAAATTCACCTGTGCTAAGGGTCAGCACAAAGCTATGTGGAGGGCTGTCTGAATAACTGATATTTTGGTATACTGAAATGAAACTAAATGAAATATTTTTGGCAAACCAAAAAAGTCAAATTTTGATTTGGGCTGAACAAAACGTGTTGTTTAACCCAAAACAAAGTGTTTCATTTTGTTTTTAAGTTTAATACCTTAAAAAATCAAGGTAAAACTCAAAATGAAAAGTCAAAATGAATCAGAAAATGGAAATGTTTCATTCTGAAAATGTCAAAATAAAACATAATTTTTTTTTCAGATTCTCGCTTTCTCTCTTTTAACCAAAACAATTTGGAAATTTGACACAAACTTGCAAAATGTTTTGATCTACCTGAACTTGCACTTTCCAGCTGAAAACAGTTTCGGCTGAAAAACTTCACCCAAACCTACCTATGTGTCACTTAAATCCTGCTTAAGCCCATAGAGCTAAATTTTCACTAAAAGCAAAACTAACTGGACTTTAAACCCTAGTCCTAAATTGCAACATTCTGTCTGACTCTAGGGAACAAGTATTCTTACCTCTCTGCTCTGTAGTGGGGAGTACATAAGAGACCCTGTTGTACACAGATGTGCACAACCAGAGGTTTTCATTCCCTCTTTAGGTCTATATGTATCTAGGATTTACACTAATATAGAATAGCAATATCGTTGCCTTCAAAGTTTTCTTTAGCTCTGCTGCTGCTTACCTCTACAGAGCACCTGCGACACTCCAGCCCACCTTCTATTCTCACTGCTGACTCTAACTCCTCTGCTGACTCCCAAGACCATACTTCTCCCCATCAGTCTGGAATTGGCTTCCAATTATAATGCGACTATGTCACTCTCCGACGCCTTCCATCCAATAATTTCAAAGCTCCCTCAGAACAGTAGTGAACTGCTCCTCACAGCAGCCTTGTAAATGTTATTATCCCTGTTGTACAGATGGTAAAACTGAGGCCCAGAAGAGGTGAAATGACTTGCTCATGCCACCCTGAAGGTCAGTGGCACAGCCAGCAGTAGAACCCACATTCCCTGACTCCCATTCCTTGGCCTTCACCACAAATCCATCCTAATTCTTTTCAGTGCCTGTTTACCAAGCTCCCTTCCTCTGCTTTCTAAAACCCCACCTGTCCTGTGTGCATAACTCCAGACACAGTCACCACCCAGCACTCTGTGCTTGTCCATATTTTGGTCTGTATCCTCTCAGTCTGTCTTGTTTTATTTCCTCTAGATTGTAATCTCTTTGGGGGCAGGGAGCAGTTAATAGTTCAGCACCTATGCACAGTGCTGTGTACACCTAGGGATCTGTGCAAATTACTATTCTTAATTAAAAGGTAATAATCCGAGGGATAGTGATGGGTAAACCGCAAAAGGCCCAGGCCTGGATTGGAAGCATTCAAACCTGTATGTACTGCAAAATAGCTCTGGCAATCTCACAGGAACACACTCACTCTGATGAGATTTCTGGTGCTTCCTGCTTCCTTACATATGCACGACACTTAAATATAATAGACAGTTCCCTGTCCCAATAGGCTTCAAATCTAGGCAAACACTTCTCTTACAACCCCTTATTTTACCCAGATATGAGAAATCTTTGTCTGTTTGAGTAGTACAGTTGGTTTCAATGGGAATAATTTTCTATGGGTTTCCTGGATTGGATTCTAAATTGCACATGACGTAGGGAGAGAAGACATCAGACAGGGAAAGAAGAGAAAGGGAAAGATGAGGTGGTTCACACATGCAGGATAATAATTTTAGGTAATTTAAGAGTGTGTTTGTTTGAGTACCGTATATGTCATGTTCATTCTTTTTTTTTTTAATTATTAATTTTAATCAAATCAACACAGGTGTGAAGGTCAGCAAGAGGCTAATAAGAAGTGGAGTTTGAGGAGGGAAGAAGGGATGTTGCCTGGCATACTCTACTGGGAGGTGACTTTGGAAATAGAGGGCAGCATGGGAGAAGGCACAGAGGTACATTATGGGGTTTTACACCTTCCTCCACCATTGGACGTAGGTTACCTAGTTGGATGGGCCATTGGTCTATGTTGGTCTGGCAATGCATATTGTCCAATGTAACATTTCCTTGATATCTGTGGATAGCAGCATAGGTGTGCTACGCAGAATGTGCCATCTTCAAGATGCACTATTGCTAATAACAAATAGAAAACCATTGCTCTTCTGCTGGGACAAAAATGTGGGGAGCGGGTTGCCTTCAAATTTTCATTGTTTGTTATTTAAAAAAAAAACTTTCCCCCCCAACACTGAAAGTATTCTCCCCACCTATCCGCCATTAGTGTTGGCAAGTCCATTCCATACATGATTGTTTTAAATCTGTATCCAGTAAAGAAGGGAGGTGCTTTGAGAAATGGCCATAAATTTGGCCATAATGTTGGAAAAACCAGATACATTTCCTGCTGGATCTGAGGTTGCATTTTTTGAACACCAAAAGTCTCTTTAGCTGGTGGAAGAACTCATACAAAAATGGTGGGTGGAAAGGCCCTTTGTGATGCAGTCTCACCCGTGTCCAGTGCTTCCTAGCCAGTCCCAGCTGTTATTGTAGAATGCAACAGTCACTACAGGAATATCTCTAGTCTGCAAACCAAGATGCTAGGGGCACTTTGTGTTTATCAGGCTCCCATCAAATTATAGCTCGCTGGGCATTATTTTGCTTCCTGTGTATTCAGCACAGACAGAAATGTTTCCATCTACTGATTCCCCTCCCCTCTCTGGAATATCAGGCACACACTTGTCACGCTTAGAGGAATGGATTTATAGTTGATGCTGTCTCTTTCCCCTCTCCCTCCCCCCCGACCTCACTGGAGCTGCCATCCAGATGGGCCTGTATTATAGGCTTTGACGTATAAAGCCCAGCTTAGGCCAGATGCTCTTTGTTCCCAGCAATATTATCTCCCAACTGTAAATGAGGTGGCTCGTAAACGCTTTTCTGTCCCTGCAGCTTGTTTATGGTTTATGTAACTTAGAGATTGATGGACGCTTGCACATGCACCTCAGAAAGTCATGAGTTCAAATCTCATGCCAAGACTTAGGTTCATAGTTGGTGCGCATGTGAGAGGCAGGCTGCTTAGAGGAGTTCAAATACCTTGTCAGGGAAGTTTTACAACAAAGCAAAAGAGTAAATGTGAAGCATGTCTTCCTTCTGGAGGCGTTAAACACAAATACAGCAGGCTTCCCTCCGACAAAGCCCAAAATAAAGGTCTAAAATGTGGTTCACCTCAGCCAAATTCCAGAGGGGAACTCAGTCCTTCTTCTTGGACCTTGCCTACACTAGATTTTTGTGGAAAATCTCTCACCTTTGCACTAGCACTCACACAGCTCCTCTAATGGCAGTAGTAGTGAAAACACTAGTATACACAGAGCTCAGGCACCACTGATGCTCTGAGAAGGCTTTGATGACACTGTAATGAAAACACCAGTGCCCTCTCTATACTAAGACTATTGGGATCACCAGTAGAACTGCACCATGGCTAGTGCATGGGTCATAGATTTCCAAGAAAGGTCTAGCGTAGCCATGCTCAGGGGGACTAGATTAACCCCTTTCTTGCCAACCTCTGAATGGCTTTATCCAGACTATCAGAGTAACTGTTAAGGTGACATTCTTTGGAGATGTGAAGTCGTGGTCTTTTCTGCCTGCTACGGGGTGGCTGACTAGATGAAAGCAAAAAAGTTCCATAGAGTCCCAGCCAACATTCCCTCCCTCAGTAAGGGGCCTGATTCTGTAAACTGGGTGCTCTTAGCTCCTAAGAACTTTAGGACTGGACCTAAAAGAAGTTCCATTGTCATAGGGTGAGAAAGACACTGCTACATAAAACCTTTTCTCCTCCTCGTCCTACGCTACTACTCCTCAACGTGGCAACCTGCCTTCAGCCAAGGAGGGCTTTTTGAGACTCTCTTTGGAGCCTCTCAAACTCAGCCAGTGTCAAATAACAAGAGGCGCGTTTTCTGTTCCCAGCACACGTTTGTAGGGGGTGCTCTCCATGTCTGCCTGGCTGAATAGACAGACTGAAAGCACTGATGATTCACCACCTTTGTCTCTGTCTCATCTGGTTACACAGACAGTGAGGTGAGCCTAAGGCCCAGCAATGCTAGGTCTCAGGGACAAGACTCTGCATGTCCATCAGAACTCCACAACTGTGCAGGAGCTGGGTCCCCAGAGAAATCTCTGGCGTTCCTCAGGACCATCTGCTGCAGGATCAGCGCCCCGATAAGGCTTTTATATTTATCCAGCTTTCCCTGTGTCCTGAACTTTGCCTGTATCTTTGGCAAAAGGGCAGTTACCCCAGGTCAGAGCATCGCCTCAGGCTACTAAGGAGAATCAGCTTTCAATTTCTGCAGTGACTTTCTTTCCCTTTTTTCTCTTATCCCTCCAGCCATCGCAGAATAATTCCCATCCCTATTAGCTTACTCTCCCCCGCCCTTCTCTTCCCCTTTGAAATTCTTCCTTCTGTCCCTGGGATTGGGGAGGAAGAAGGGGGGTGGGGGACAGGCTGCAGAATTCCTCCAGATATTACACAAAAGCCTCATGTATCCCAGTGTCAACCCCAGAGGGCGGCTGAGTAATTTAATTAAAGGGACGGGGGCTTTTGTTTTACTCGCTTTTTTTTTTTATTCCCAATTTAAAACTAAAAGAATGAAAGAAAGAATGACGGAAAGGAACAATGGCGCTGATGGATGCAGCATCACCAGGTTTCCCCTCTGTGCTCAACCTCTTGCTGAGGGAATGCCAAGGAGCTGCCACCATGAGAGCATGATGCTCTCAGAGCACTGGATGGTTCCTCCCCTCCCCCGCCCCACTCGTCCCCATCTCTAAGCAAGGGAATGACAGATTGTGAGAATTAAAATGGAATTCCTTTGCAGAAAACGCCTTCTTACTGTTCTCTCCACCTTCCCCCTTCTTTTTCTCCCATTCCTCCTCCTCTTTGCACATATCTTCATGTCTTTTTCTCCCTCTCAGCTCCATCTTAACCTGTCTCCTTTCTTCTCTCCCCCACATCCGCCTTTTCTCCCTCATGATTGTTATGCACTCCTAGATTTCAACCTCCTTTTATTTGCCCCTCTCTCTTGAGTTTTCCCTCCTTTTTCCCCCTCTCATGGTATACATTTCCCACTGCTCCCTCCCATTTCTCCCCTCACCCCCACCCCCCACATGCTCTTGACTGGGATGAGCTGAATCTGGCTCCAATAAATGACATCTTGATTCCTCAGCCTGACATTTATTAATTACAGATTCATCACACACTCGGCTCAGAGCACTCACTATGGGGCAGGACCAAATGCGGGAGAAAGTGGCGTTTCATTTAAGGGATCATGGACAAAGTGTCAACTTACCACTGTGCTGAAGGCATAGTGTTCTTGTCACTATTTTTTTTTCCTGTGGGAGACAATGTTTTCACTGGTGTGTGTGTGGGGGCGGGGGGGGGGGAAGGCTAATTCTATGTCCTATCCTTGGGGTCAAAATGCAAGGACACTATGTCCTCACCTACCAATGTAATGTCACCATGTGCAGCAGCCCCTCCCCCACCCCCACCATATCACTGTGTAGTCATTGCCTATCTACCAACCTATCAAGCATGCTTTATAGGGTGGTGTCACCTCAGGATCTATGCACTAGTTGGTCCTAGTTTTGCCCATTAAACATGAATGAAACAGTCTTCAACTCCTGACCAAATGGAGGGTAATTTCCTTTTACGAGGACCATCTGGTTTGGGGTAAGCAAGGACACTCCTTAGTTAATATAATTCACCTCCCTGCTACTGTGATTCGCTGAAATAGTTCAGACTAGGGCTGTGAGGGACAAAGGGGATCTATGAGAGATGGGCATATAAGGTGTTCAGGTAGGTGGCACTGGGCAGGGGTGTGGAGATCTGCTTCCTCAAGGGGAAATTCACCCCATGGAGAGAGCCAGCCAAGGCCTGTGGGGCCTTTTGCACAGAGGGAATTTTATCCCAACCAAACACTTGCAGTGATGTTGGGCTTCCTTATCTTTGAAGAAGTCAAATTGAAATCTGAAGCCAACTCAAACTCCATATCCCCAGTTAGAAGAATATAGATTAGGAACCCAAGCAAACAGCAGGTTGGGAAACCCTTTGCGAGTTCAAGTCTGCATCCTACCCTTCTCAGCTGTGCATCCCAGATGAGTACTTAAAAGAACAGCAAGGTATGCTCTTAGTGATTAAGTAGGTTATTCTGCCCTCTGAGTTTGTAGTGAATACAATGCTATAGAATGTGGCTGGGGCCATGTGCTGCAGAAGATTCCATCTTTTGAATGAGATAGAAAACCCAGTTTAGGTTTCTAATCCTGTAAGCAGATTCATTTGGACAGACCCTGGGGAGTCTCAATGACTTCCATGAAGCTCCATGCAGCGGTATGGATCAGCCTGAGCAGATGCATTTGCTGACTCATCTCCCTCCACGTTTTGCACATTATACATAAAAACGGAGGTCCTGATCATCTCATGATCATCAAAGATGCTTCAAGAATAGGGGCATTAGCTCTCCAAGTTAAATTCCAATTTGGGCAGCTACATGCTGCTGTCCTAAATCCCCCTCTCCCCCAACTTTGCCCCCTTGCAGCCTCAACTTTCTGTGTTTTTATTCTTCACTTCCCATCCTAAAGTGTAGGGTTGCTGTTAAATAAACAGCTTCCATGTTCCACTCCAGAAGTATGTGGAGGAATTGAAGACTACATGTAACCATTTGGGGAATGCTCTTTAGACATACAGAATTGTTTGTCTTGTTTTGCTGCCTCTAGCCTCTCAGACTGCCTCTACATTCGCTGTCTTCTAAAGATTTTGGGGGGAGGGGTTGAGTTTTTTTGGTTTATAATCTTTCTGAACTGTTCACCCTTTTAGTTCCCTTCTGGCCCCTCCTCATCCCCCAGAAGCCATGTGTAAATTCCAGGGAGATATTCTGCTTCACGTCTCCACCCCAAATGGCCAGCAGAGGTTAACATAACAAGTCAGAAATGCACTTAATTCCATCCCTCTTTGTGTCAGAGCTTTCCTAAGTCATATTTCTCTCCTAGACTCTCACTGAACTCTATGTCTGTGGCAGGCTTCCCTTATTAAAGGGGACACAAAGACCAATTAGTTGTTATATAATAGCTCTGGATGGCCAGGCAATGGGACCAAGGGCACTTGTTCAAATTAATAGGGTCTGGGATTGATTTAAATCAAGGAAAGCAAGCTAGTTCAAGCTGTAATATCCCTCTAGTATCTCCTCACCCCAAACAGGACAGCTTTGAGAGACTATTGATGGAAAACTATGTGACATCTGATTACAGCAGTCTAAGATCTCATTCCTATATTGGAGATTATGTTCTTGTAATGTCTGAGTTGTTGATTTTTCTCCTCATCTTTACCCAAAATGTCATTATTTTTAGAAAATTTTTGGGCCAAGAAAGCTGTTTTCACTGAAAAAAGGGCTTATGAATATAGTGAAGGGGTTGGGAATTAAAACCATTGCAGAAAAGTTCAGTTTTGGGAAGAGAAGACTGAGAAGAGAGAGGGAATAACTGTCTACAGACACCAAAATAAATACCCTGAAGAGAGCAAAGATCAATTATACTCATTAGTCAACGAGAACAGAACAAGACATAAGTTTAAGCTGAAGAGGGGAAGAAAAATCCGTTAGGCTATGCATCTAGCTGCTAAGAGGGGTTGCCAATTCCCCTTCAGTGGAGACACTCAAGGCTAGGCCTATCAGGGGAGGGTTAAGGATAATGAAATCAATGCTGCAGTGAGGATGGCTCACTCCGTCATTGCTTCTAAATGGCATTATGCATTGATAAATTATGTGACAAAAAGCACATCTAGGATGTTGATGGCAAAAGAGAACAAAAACCAAAACAAACACAAAAATCCATTAAATTTGTTGTCCATGGAGGTTGATTCCCAGAAAGTAAGGCAATAGGCAAATGAGAAATGCAGACGTTAGCAAGAGAGGTAGATCACATTTAGACACTATATATGGAGACTCCAGGTCATCTTTATAAAAGTCTAAGGATTAGTTTGTGTATCAAATTTTATTTTTATTTCCCATGGTCAAATGCGCCTCAATGGTAGACCCTGTGAGGGACTATTTTTAATCCCGCTCTGACCCACTCCCGCTACTATGGCAGTGGGTCCTGGAGGACCTGTGAGACCCTGGTCCTGCTGCAGGGCTCTACTCCATGTCATCTAGAGTAATAGTCAGAAGCTGCTACGGCACTTTATTGAGGAGGAGAAAACTGGTGGGAAATTGGGCTCCTGTGCATGATTCCTTCCATTCTGTGGGTTAAATTCAGGCAGGGAGACATTTTAAATACATTGAGACAGATCCTTGATTCATGCTATGTCAATTTACACCAGCTGAGAAACTGGCCCCTCATATTAATATATATCTTAAATATATATATTTGTGTAAAATGTGTAGTAGATTATTCAGCACAGATTATGAAATAAGTGATAATATGAGCCCCCCTTCTGACACACAGAGTCCAGACATCACAATCCCTTGATCCATCAATGAGTTGATCATAAATGTCTTGATATCAAACAGGAAACCTAGTAACAGCCACATACCCACCCTCATATAATAACAAATCTCTAGTAACTCAGCTCTCAGGGAGAAAAAAATCAAACAAATATGCAAGAGGGCAAAGGCACATTTCCTACAGTACATGATGTTCATGTAAAAATGTGTTCTTGGACGGCCTTGTATGTGAGACACTCAATATACAAAACACAATACAGAAAAAATAGGGATACAGCTATATACAGAACTTGGGCGAGCTGAAGACCTAAGATGACTCTAGCTTGCGACTCATGGTTACCACATCACATATGTATGTAACCTGTGCAGTTACTTGTGCAGCATCCCTGGAATCACACAGAAGGCAAGTGTTTCCCGTGATTAAAGCAGAGAGCTGAAAGTCAGAGCTCTTGGGTTCTGCCACTGACTTGATGCATGAACTTAGGCAAGTCTCTTAATGTCTGCACCACAATTTACCCTTCTGTAAAATAGGTTTAATAATACTTAGTGCTATGAGGCTTCATTTATTAACAGAGCTGGTCACAAATAATATAATTGAGTCACAAGTAATTTTTCAAATAAGAGTGCCAACTTCCAGTGGTATAATTCGTGTCTTATTATTAATTATTTGTGAGTATTCAGATGAGCATGAGATACTTGTGTAAATGTGAGAGTCCCTACAGTTTCACAAACTTCAACATTAATTGCTCATCCAAAATTGTGCACTGGAAGGTACATAATCCTTCTGTTATTTTACTCTCCTGTTTAAAAAAAATATTTCAGTCATCCAATTAGGGAGCAGAAACAACACCATGTGACTTGACCAGTATCACAATACAAATAACGCCTAGTCAGAACAGACACTTTGCAAACATCTCATAGGTTGAAAATTATCTTGCAAACTATTTTGGCAAATAGTTGCGAACAAGAAAGAGACTCCCTGGAATTAGGAATAGTTAGCAAATGAGTTGTCAGCCAAAAAGGGGCTAAAATTCATAACAAATAGAATTTGTAACAAATAGTTCAACCAGCTCTATGAACATTTCTAACATGTTTTAAGAGCCTCAGATGAAAGGTGTGAGAGAGTTGCAGAGTATTGAACAATAAAGTATTGTTATATATGGATTGGCATACAAAGTGTGTACAAAGGAAGCAGTAATAGAGTAAAAAAAAAAATCAATAGATTAGTATTAAACTAACTGACCCAAGTAAGGGAATGTTGTGGGGGAAGTTTGCCCTGAGCAATCCATGATTTCTGTAGAGAAATGTGTCTTGTAAGGGAATCCAGCTAAAGAGAATGAAAGCAATCCCCCACCGCAGCCTTCCCTTCACCCCCCACACACTTTGTTTCTAAAAGGGAAGAGATATTACTGGAGGCTGCTCCTCCCAAATGTAAGCCAGACATGAGAGAGCAGCAGAACCTGGCGTTCATTAGGGTCCATTTCTCCTGGCAACTTGGTACATCTGTCACACTGCAGGAAAGAGACCCTTCTGGATTCTCTCTGCATCTTGGCAACACCAGTCAGTAGGCACATGCCCAAAAACACATACACATGGCTCTGTATGAAGTGAAGCCACAGGAAATATGTCAAGCCAAATAAAAGTTACACTGCTTGATTTGCTGCCTCTAGAGAAAAAGATTCCATGATCCGCTCCTCAGACTCTGGAGTCAGTCATTTATCTCTGATCGTTTCCATTAATCACAAGGGTATGTTTGGTGGGATGCAGGCAGACTAGGGAATGAGGAGAAGGACGCTCAGTTTGCTGGAGATCATGAATGGAAAGTTTTGGTTCACCAGTCTTACCACCAATGGTGCCACTGTTACACCACAGCCCTCAGACTCGGCCAGGGAGTTAGGAATTTGGGTGGAGAGGGCTGGGGAGAGCACTGTCTCTGGGAAAGCAAAGAGCTGGCAGTCAAAACTAATACTTTGAGACATATTCTGCAAAATGTGATTCTCTAACCCCTTCCACCACCAATCGCCCGAGAACACTTCAGAAGGCAATGGGAGCTGGGAGGCAGGTTGGGCCTGGAGGAAAAAAAGGACAGCATTCAGTCTGGCACAAGCTACAGCTCTGCTGTGCACTCACTTGTCCTTAATCTCCAAAGAAAGACGATGATCCCCGCTGGTGATGCTTAAAGGGTCATGTGCAGAAACAATGAAACCTGAGAAGATTAGGTGCTATGATCCAAAGATCAAAAGGGCAGCCAACCTTCCACAGGGAGGTAATCCTGGCAGACAAAACCATCTTGGAAAATTTCTGGTTCTTGCTGAGTCAGAAACATGGACCAGACTGAGCCAGTACTGCTTGACATGCCATCCCAGGATTTTCTAGACCGTTGGCTCCTGTAAGCCTGGGGTGTCAAACACATGGCCAGTTGGCCAGCTCAGACCCAGTTGTTCTATTTATCTAGCCCCCATCACTGGTTCACATGCTGTAGAATGCAAGATCCCATTTTAAAAATAAATTGGTTTCTAGTTCTTTCGATTCTAAAGAACCTTCCAAATGTGACCCCCAAAGCAATGTTCTCAAACAGCTTGAAACAACAGCTTCCAGAGAAACTTGCCATATTTATCTCAACAGGATATTCATTCTGAAGTCTCTTTAAGGGCCAGATTTTCAAATAATTTTTGCATTTAATTAGCACATACAATCACTACACATGTGCACGCAGGACAAGCAACTGCACAGGCAAATGGACAAATAAAATAAGGAAGAAATAGCAGTGAATCTAAAAGAGCCATGTATCAATAATGCTGAATGGAAATAGTAACTTTGCTAACTGAAGACATATGGCCTACCCTAGAACTGTATTTTATTTCCTACTTGTGGACAAACCTCCCATTGGTTTTATATTGCCCTGGCTTTGTAGACCAGGCCTATTGATCACAATGTAAAATTAGTTCATCCGTCTCAACAGGATGAGTTTGACAACCTGCTACAGAAGCTTTCACTGACATTTCTAGCCCTTTGGTTTGTGAAGGATGCTCCCTGAATGTTACCCAATACCTTGGTTTCTGGATTGCTCATCTCAATACATTGTTAGTGCTGATGCCTAATGCAGACAATTTAAATGGCAGCGTTTCTAACTATTTCACTCCAGCTCCTCTGGGATGAGTTTCAGAGCATGGGTAGAGTACCTCCATGTTTCCAACCCCTGAGTCTGTCTCCTGGTCAGAAACTCAACCAGCACAAGCTGTTTCTCTCTCCCCACGGGGCTGTGCAATGAACTTCCTGTGTGTGCCTCAGATGCAGAGAGATCACCAGGTGCATAAAAAGGCCAGGGGTTATGTGATCGGCATGCATCAAAAGTGACCAGGAATATGACTGAAGCTGACAACCACGCAGGAAAACAGAATACTGGACGAGCCCCATGATACACCCCTGGCATGTGAGGAGCGTTGACACACAGGCACCATTCTCCACTATGCTGACCCATCACTCAGGTTAGAATATCTGCACACAGATATCACCTACCATGGGAGTGATAAACAAATACTGTATGATGCGTGCCCGTGCAGGCAATGCCATGGAATCCTGTTATATTGTAGGCTGAGTCATTTCCAAGCAGCCACACACCAAGGCAGATGTCCAATAAAGCTGCAAAAGAATAGTTAGCATCCAGCTTCACTAGTCACCTTCCAGTGGGCGCACATAGCCCCCACACGTCCTCTAAAGAATAGCACAGAGAGGAAGGAAGGCCCTCTGAACAATGGACTGCAAGGCCAGGACACAGAAACAGCCGATGTGTGCCCATATACCATCTGGACAGATGTGTGATGATACTATCTTTTTCTCCAGAACCTCAGCTTTTGTTTTTTTCAAAAAGGTAGTTATGGCTACAAATCGATGCAAATTAGTCTGTGGAGACTTTGGAACAATAGCTCTGAGATGTGTGAGCTTCCCTATTCATCTCAGTGAGGCACTAACTCACGTGCCTTGTGGTGATAATTTAGTTATCAATATTGTTTTCTATGGTATTCCTCATGTGAGAAAGAAGCAGGAGGACCACAGTTCTGCTCAACTTAGGTTATGTCTACACTTAAAACGCTACAGTGGCACAGCTGCAGACAGTGTAGACACTTACTACAGGGAAAGGAGAGGTTCTCCTGTCATTGTAGATAATCCACATCCCTGAGAGGTGGTTACTAGGTCAACCAAAGAATTCTTCCATTAACCTAGTGCTGTCTATACTGGGGGTTAGGTGGGGTAACTACATCTCTCAGGGGTTTTCACACCCCTCAGAGCTGAAGCTTTGCCTGTATAACTTTTCAGTGTAGACCAATTGAGCAATTTCTCGTTTTGGTGCCACAACTGGATGGCACGTAGGAGACTCTATTATCTCCCCACCTTCCCTCCGCCAGTCAAGAAGGAGCCAAGCAATGGGACTAATAGAGCATATTGAAACCTGGGGGAGCCAAGCTCAAGGAACCCAATAGACCCAAGCAGGGAATCTTAATATTCAGCTTTTGGAGGAAAATTCTATGTTACAGAAAAGTTTGTTTATTTTTAAATAAAAAAATCTGTGTCTCTCAGGGCTTCCAAACAGCTTTAAAAATAGTGGTGTTTTTCTGAGGAAAAAAGGCCAGTTGAACTGCATCTAAAATAGATAGACTGGATTCTCCATCTCATGAGGTTATGGGCCTTAAGCAGGTATTTACTGGGAGAAATCCTGTGGCCTGTCTTCTCCAGGAGGTTAGACTAGATGTGACACAGACAATCACATTTTGAACATCTGTACAGTATACTGTGAATGATGGTTTGTTTGTTTGACTCACGTGGGTGGAGCTTATTTTGTGGATGGAGCTTGGAAGAGTACCAATGCCTTTCCCTCCACAGTTTTATCATTGTGCAAGGCCACAATGAGTTACCCTGCCTGCATGGGCTGCCCACTGTATGATTGTGAGGGATGGTTGGCTTGACCTACCCACATGGGCTATGCAGGCATCTCCCATGGGGGCCTCTGCTAATCCTAGATCTTTAAATGTAAATTAAATATTATGATACTGGAATATTTTTTCAGCAGTGCAATATAGGGATGTGTTTTAAGACAGAACTTTTTATTTTATTTTAGCATGAACAAACTTTCCATACAAATATGAACAAACTTTATTAATAACCCATATTAATTACCTTTAAAATACCTATTTATGTTTAGGTCAACCACTTATCTGTGTATTTATTTTGTTCAAATACTAAAAATGATAACCATATATTATAAAATAAAATGGCTTTTAAGAGTGTGAGGGGAAGGGGAAACGAGAAAGAAAGAGAATAGGAAGAAGGAATGATATGTAAAGCATTTTACTTTCTTTTCTCTTACACCAAGACAATAGCAAGACAATGTCTGAATAGAAGAAAACTAAGGTCTGGTCTACACTACAGACCAATATCGGTATAACTATGTCACTCAGGGGTGTGAAAAATCCACACCCCATGAGTGATGAAGTTATACTGCCCTAACCCCCTTTGTAGACAGCGCTGTCAGCAGAAGAGCTTCTCCTGCCGACATAGCTACCGCCTCCTGCGGAGGTGGATTAACTGTGCCAACAGGAGAGAGAGCTGTTTCCCTGTCGGTTTACAGCATTTTTATTAAAGTGCTACAGTGGCACAGCTGCATCTGTGTAGTTGTGTTGATGCAGCATTTTAAGTGTAGACTTGCCATGAGAGAGGAGGCAGATGACATTTTGGGTGTTACTTCTTGCAGAAGTGGGTCCATCACAAGGGGACAACATTGATTTATGGACCAATAGAAAACAGAGATCCCATTTCTCCTCTGAAAGATCTCTGGGCCCATTTGCAGCTAATAACTATGGACCTATGAAGAGAGCAGTTGGGAAATAAGGTACAGGAAAACTCACTGAAGGGAGGAAGCATAACCTATAAGAGCTCTCGTAAAGATATTCGTTATTTTTCCTTAGGGGATATTCCACCACTATTGCCCTCAAAGCCAGTCACTTATTGTGATAGCCCAAACCCTGAAGTCTGTAGAGAGGTTTTATTCAGTTTATAGAAACAGGCTTATAGAGAGAGTGTTTTCCACGTAATGTTTATCTTCTCAGGTTTCACAATTTTTCCTGGAGTTCCCCTTTGGTAACCCTTTGGCTTCAGTGTATTATTAGGGAAACAAGAGTGTGGCATTAAGTGATGATTATACAATTTATTTTGACAGCAAAAGAGTGAAAAAGGGAAATTGAGATTTGCGATTTTAGTTATGCGCTGACAACTAGAGTTAATTTTAATTCTACCATGAGGCAGATAACTGAATGTGATGGGAAAGCTGCATTTACATGGCGGCTGCCTGGGGGAAGCTATGTAGTCATGGCGCTATAATGGCACAAATTAAAAAAAAGTAAAAAGGGCAAAAGTTTAAAATAATTTTAAAAAATTACAAAAAGCAAGAGATAATAATAAATAATAAATAATAATACTGATGGGCAAAACTCATTAATTATATATAGAAAAGGCCAGAGCTAAATATTTAAAAGAACAACCAACACAAACAAAAAACTAGGAAAGATTAAATAAAAAAACAAAGGGGCAAAGTATAAAAATACAAAAAGAAAAGAGTAAAATAACAGGGAAAAAAGCTAGCAGTAATTATAAACAGACAGTGAAAAAGGCTGGGGATTAACTGTAAAAATACACAGTATAAGGCATGGATTAATTCTTTTTTAATTTAGAACTGGTCAACATTTTATAAAAAGAAACATCTTTAAATAAACACTGAATTAAAAATGTTATGAAAAATTTAATTTGTGAAACGGAAACTGAATTTTTTGGTGAATTTAAAAATACATTTTTCAACCAGCTTTTATTTAAATGGAATATATGAATCCTGGCATCTCTGCATGCATGCTGTATCCCTGCCCTCCTCTCTTAAAATGTTTTTCTGGTTTCTGTATTTGTTTCTTTAAAGACTTTGCTGAATGGTGCAACGAGAATGTCTCCCTATCTGTTTGTGCAGCTTACATATCCTGCAGCAATACTAATAATAACAGTAACAATAATCAAAGGAATCTGATTACCCAGGGACGGTTCCCCAGCCCTGCAAGTGGATCCACACTAGCAGACCCTTGTGTCTGCATGGATTCATTGTAGGATCAGAGCCTGGGGAAGTAAAGTGTATGGTCTCTTGAGATGACTAGATAGCCTCATCAGTCTAGTTACTGCGCCTTAACTCTGGAGGTTTGGTTAGTTGAGGTTTTTCGTTAAAGAATAATGTTTACAGCACCTTTTCTTTGGGTATATCCCCATTCTCATCTTGTCTATTATTATGGGCCTGATCTATAGCCTGTTGAAATCAATGGAAAGACTTCCATTGACTTTGGTGGTCTTTGGACCAGGCCCTGAGGGAATAAATGGGGCTTTAGGGAGTAAATATGGCTCAGACAAGAACCACAGATTGGGACTAGAGAAATTCACATTCACATTTAGAATGTACATCTCGGCCTCCTTTTAAAAAAAACAGTCTGCTTTGCTCCTGAAGGTTAGACATTTGGACACATAAGAAACTGTGCATAAAAACTCATGCACCACAAATTTAGAGCCTAGGTTGAGGCTTTGAAACTGTAGCCCAATATATGTGAAATCTTGCATTCTAATAGCTGGCTGACTCCAGTTTGGAAGTGCATTCTACAGCTTGTTATTTGTGTAATAATTACTTCTTCTTTCAGATTAGGGGCAAGGGAGAAAACTTGCATTTGCAAATCCTAAGAAAATATGTCAGCTACTCCTTTTCATGTTAATGTTTTTGATTCTGGTGTTTTAAAGCCCCAATATTCAAACCCAACACCACTAAAATATGTGGGATTAGCTTGAACCAAGATCCTGAAGTTTCATACTTGAACAGATGTCCTTTACTAGTTTCACATCATTTTTTCCATCAGGTGAAATTTTCTTTACCCTTCTGTGAGGGGGCGCACTTGCCCCACACCGGACAGGAAGGAGTTAATGCCACATTGTGGGCTGAGGAAGCCATGCCCCCTTTTCCCTATTGGACATGCTACAGGTGTACCAGTATAAAAGAGAGCAGCCCAGCTCAGTCAGGAGGATACACTGTCAGGGAAGGACATGTGCCAGGAGCTCCTGCTGTGGATGGCCTCCAGCCTGTGCCAGAGGGGAGCGGAGACGTGGACCACAGCTTTGGACCTCAGCAGTCCATGGAGCCCCAGGGAGCGGCCAGTGCTTGGGAACTAAAAGATCCCAACACCTCCTGGATTACAACGCCTGAGACTGTGGTAGGAAGTGACCAGGGGTGGTGTTGGACTGGTATCTCCCACTGAGGTAAGCTCGGCGTGTTTCAGTGGGACTCCCTGCTGAGCTGGTAGCTGGTTATTCCACCACTACTAGGGCCTTTGGTCGGGGCCTGGTAGAGTTGGGTGGACCTGGGCCACCCTACCTGGGCTACCGGCCATCCTGCTGATGGCCCCCATGAACTCTGGCTGTTGGGCAACACTGCCATGACATTAGGGGCATGTTTCATGGACTCTGGCCGCAAGGCCGTACTACCCCAAATGAGCGGGGTGCTTGCATAGACTCTCACCATTGGGCTGCACTGCCCTGACAGTAGGAATACGTTGTTTGAGCTCCAGCCACTAGGCCATGCTACCCCAACCAAGAGGGGTGATCCTATGCCTCTGGCCATTGGGCCACTCTACCCTGCAGCTAAGCCCAGATGGGCGGACTTGAGTTGGGGGAGATAGGTACGTAAGGCTCATAGAATCATAGAATATGACAGTTGGAATGGACCTCAGGAGGTCATCTAGTCCAACCCCCTGCTCAAAGCAGGACCAATCCCCAATTTTTGCTCCAGATCCCTAAATGGCCCCCTCAAGGATTGAACTCACAATCCTGGGTTTAGCAGGCCAATGCTCAAACCTCTAAGCTATCCCTCCCCAACTTCAACTATTTCTTGACTTTAGCAAAGCTTTTGACACGGTCTCCCACAGCATTCTTGTCAGCAAGTTAAGGAAGTATGGGCTGGATGAATGCACTATAAGGTGGGTAGAAAGCTGGCTAGATTGTCGGGCTCAACGGGTAGTGATCAATGGCTCCATGTCTAGTTGGCAGCCGGTGTCAAGTGGAGTGCCCCAGGGGTCGGTCCTGGGGCCGGTTTTGTTCAATATCTTCATAAATGATCTGGAGGATGGTGTGGATTGCACTCTCAGCAAATTTGCGGATGATACTAAACTGGGAGGAGTGGTAGATACGCTGGAAGGGAGGGATAGGATACAGAAGGACCTAGACAAATTGGAGGATTGGGCCAAAAGAAATCTGATGAGGTTCAATAAGGATAAGTGCAGGGTCCTGCACTTAGGACGGAAGAACCCAATGCACCGCTACAGACTAGGGACCGAATGGCTAGGCAGCAGTTCTGCGGAAAAGGACCTAGGGGTGACAGTGGACGAGAAGCTGGATATGAGTCAGCAGTGTGCCCTTGTTGCCAAGAAGGCCAATGGCATTTTGGGATGTATAAGTAGGGGCATAGCGAGCAGATCGAGGGACGTGATCGTTCCCCTCTATTCGACACTGGTGAGGCCTCATCTGGAGTACTGTGTCCAGTTTTGGGCCCCACACTACAAGAAGGATGTGGATAAATTGGAAAGAGTCCAGCGAAGGGCAACAAAAATGATTAGGGGTCTAGAGCACATGACTTATGAAGAGAGGCTGAGGGAGCTGGGATTGTTTAGTCTGCAGAAGAGAAGAATGAGGGGGGATTTGATAGCTGCTTTCAACTACCTGAAAGGGGGTTCCAAAGAGGATGGCTCTAGACTGTTCTCAATGGTAGCAGATGACAGAACGAGGAGTAATGGTCTCAAGTTGCAATGGGGGAGGTTTAGATTGGATATTAGGAAAAACTTTTTCACTAAGAGGGTGGTGAAACACTGGAATGCGTTACCTAGGGAGGTGGTAGAATCTCCTTCCTTACAGGTTTTTAAGGTCAGGCTTGACAAAGCCCTGGCTGGGATGATTTAACTGGGACTTGGTCCTGCTTTGAGCAGGGGGTTGGACTAGATGACCTTCTGGGGTCCCTTCCAACCCTGATATTCTATGATTCTATGATTCTATGATTCTATTGTGTGTAGGATTGGGACTTTGATTAAAACATGAGATACATGATAAAATCACGATAGTTGGCAACACTGCTTAGTGCAGATTACAATGTATTAGTTAACAATTTTGGATTTTAATACATTTTTAACCTTCCCTCCACCCACCCAGTGTGATTTCCACCTGCCAAACACCTTTCGTGGTCACATGGGGTGAAATATACCCTCTAGCAGAGAGCCGTGTACACCACTTAAGCCCTACTTCAATAGGACTTCAATGTGAGGCTTTAAATAGGACTTTAAGTGGTGCATAGCCCTTGTATATAGACCTGTGCATGGGAGTGAAGTTCCCTCTTGCAGCCCCAGTTTGATTTCAGAAGAGCCACTTTTTATGGGAGTGAAATCCTGACTGTCAGCACTGGGCGGTAAGGTGGCACCACTGTTGATTTATATAACTTTGGATCTGTGGTTTTAGTGAGGCCTTCAGTGAAAAGACTCATGTTAAACCTATAGTGATGAGCTAAATGGTTCCAACAACATGCTTGCCGCAGACAGATGCAGCTTAAAGACATTTTGGTCTGATTCGGAGTCTGTGAATGTTTACAAATAAATTCAATTTACTAAGACTGACTCCTAAATGGAGCCTAGTGTCAGTGAGTCTTTAATGGAAAACTTTCAGTCTTTGTTTTTTCCTCCCTAAATAACTACCAAACCAGTTGGCAATGGCTTTAGGATGTAACTACCACTTCCTTCCTCTCCCCCACCCCGCAAGGACAATTCTGCTGACATTGTGTAGCGCTTACAGGTGTTATTTAATATCACGAACACTAATAATAACCTTTCATTTACAGGAACCTTGTACCCAAAGGCCTCTGGGTGCCTGAACAAAAATAAACTCAAAACATAATTTACATTGAACAGGCAAAATGCCTGACTGAATCTCACAGCAGGAACAATGTGGGAGGAACCCAGCCTGCACTAGCCACCCACACACAATGTATAGCTGCACCATCCAAAGAAAGGAGGATGCAGAAGTCTGGTATCCTGTTCACCCTGCATATGGTCAAGGGGCTTAAGAAAGGAATGGGGGTCTCCAGTGTAGCTTTTGTCAGGGGAGTGCTTGGTAACTAGGCTTCAGTGGGATAAGACAACCTCATGCAGATGGCCTTGGTCTTCCACTGATCTCCTAGGACATACATGGATCCTTGGGATCCTCCAGCTCTGGCTGATGGCCCCAGGCTTCCTCCACAAGGAGGCAACCTACCTCCAAAAAATGAGGAGCTCCACAAGGGATTTTCCTACAGAGATTTCCTCCCCATGAGCCCCCTCTTTTGGGTTTCACCATGGGAGGGAGCAATCTGTCCCATTTCAGTTAAAGTCCTGCCCATTCTAGGATTGGTGCATGGTTTCTCTTTGTCTGTCTACCTGCCTGTCTACATGTAGGTATTTCCAGTAAGCCTGTCACCTTGGTATCTGGGTTCCTGTCCTCTGCACTTACTGTCCAAACACAACATGGCTCTGCCTTGTACTAATGCCCATCCCAAAGGGGAGACAGGAGCTGGATCAGAGATACTAGTGCTCCTTGTCTGTTCTGGATGGGTAAGCTTGCAAATGGTTCATTGGCCCAAACCCAGAGATACATAAGGCACCAAGTCTTCTGTCTGTACTGGAAGAAATGAATGACAAAGATGATATTAAAGCAATTTGTCTGCACTCATTTTGCATCAAGAGGATGGAAACTGGAAGTAGGGAGCTTCCTTCATCTCCCCACCCCCATCACTACCTTGTCATCAAATGTCCTAACACCAGTAAAATCCCTTTCACATCAGGTCAGTGAGATTGCCTTTCAACAGCTGCTTCCCTCAGCCAATGAGAAGAGCAAAGACTCCCTAGGAAGCAGCTGGGGGAACGAGGGCTTGGGAAGCAGGTGCAGAACACTTGTGGAGTCTTGGAGATCTAAGTCACCTAACTAAACAAGGGATGGTCAGAGAAAAGCGGGGGGCTTTCTGAGTGCATATTGTGGGTGAGTGTAAAGAATGTGTCTGTGTTGTGAGTGTGTGTGCACCTCTGTACAAGCAGGAGTGTAGTGTGTAACTGTGTGTAAGGGGTTACGTAGGTGTACTGAGCAGAACAAGCAGCTACTAGGGCAAAAAATTATTAGGGGCAGCAAAAAGTTAGTACTGCTCAATAGTGTAAGTAAATGAAGATTTTTGGGCTAAAATGGGTGGATGTTTTCGAGTCTGTGTGAGAAGTGTTAGTGGTATTTGTGTAAGCGGACTGTTGTCCCCTTACTAAAACTCAGTGCGTTTTTTTGGTGGGCTAGCTCCCAATACTAAAAGGGAAAGGGTCAATGGGAAATCAGGACCCTGAGACTGACACTCCCCAGGGGCAATGGGGAGAGACCAATGTTCGAGGTCAGCCTGATTGACAGGACAGGCAGGCTAATCAGGGAATCAGGAGGCCAGGGTGGGTCCTGTCCTCCCTGTGAGCTGGAATTGCCTGAGTCAAACAGAGTGGGGCCCAGCTAAGGAGAGAGCAGCGGCCCAAGCTGAACTGGGGAGCAGAGCCATGCCAGCTAAAGGGGCCAGAAAAGCAGCCCAGGAAGCAGGTCAGTACTGGGAGCAGAGTCACAGAAGCAGCCCGCAAGCAGACCTGCCCTGGGAGCAGAGCTGTAGCAACCAGAGCCCAGAGGGGCCAGAGTAGCAGCCCAGGGAGCTGGAGGCAGAGCAGCAGCAGCGCTGAGGCAGAATGGAGCTGAAGCAGTCTGGAGCCGGGTGCGGGGAGCAGCTGGGAAAAGAGAGGGGGAGCCCTGGGCAGCAGGCCCAGCACAGGGAGATGTCCTCAGCCAAGACGCCCTGCAGGCCAGACTTGGAGGGGTGACGCTGGGAAGAAGGGTCCTGCCACCTAAAGCCTGAAGGTGTGTGGCCTCTGCCAGAGCAAGGGGCCAACCCGCAGCATCCCTGCAGCACAGCCAGGGCCTGAGAAGGAGACCTGGGATGTGTAAGGAATTCCCCTACATTCCAGAGACACTGGGTGTGATGTCCCCATGCCACAGAGCAAGGTGACATGTTTTCCTTTAACCTTTCCCATTTTTTCCTTATTTTTTTTAATTGCTTGCTGTTTAATAAATTGTATTTGCTTTGAATTGCATGTAATGATCAGTGGGTCAGGGAAGCATCCAGTGCAGAGAGAGCACCCCGGAGTGGGGACACTCGAGCCCCTGCCCTAAGTGAGCATGACAGGGTTGAGAATTGAGCCCCCCAGGAATCCTGGGCCCAGCCTTGTTTTGGTTACTAGGACTCTGCCATACAGGAGAGTGGAAGGGGAGCCCTTGAGGTCAGGCAGGCCTCTGGGTAAAGGAAGTGGGAGTGAGAACTCATATCTTTTCACTAGCCCATTTCACCAGGGTGGTGTATAAGCCAGGAAAGTTCCCCACAATAGCGGGACTATTCTCCCACTTACATTTGCATATATCATGGTGTGGAAAATGTCAGTGGTATTGTCATGTAGCATGGTGTGTGAGAGTATTGGTTCCTGACATGAAATATTTGGAAAGACTGACATACTCATGTGCCCCCATGAGCTGAACCACCAGCCAGACACTAGAGCAAGTACACCAAGTCAGGAGAGTCTCCTACTAAGAGGTGGTTTCACCGTGTGTTTGTCTCTTGCCACTGTTGAGACTTGAATCAGGATCCTCATGGTACATAAACAGCAGCTGTCCCAGGTGAGACCAAAAGAAACTCCCGCTGGATAGGTTGGTAGCAGTCATGCTGAGCTGGTAGGAGCTATGCTGAGCTGGTCTCAGCTGGGAGTGATGATTAACATAACCCCTTTCAAGCATGGGGTTTTCATTTTTAAGTCCCACTACAGGTCTCCATCAGTATCTCGTAACAACACTTTACTTCTAGACAGAGCTTTTCATTCTGAGATCTCCAAACACTGAAGGTGGCCAAGTATCTCTCTCCCCATTAGCAGACCAGAGTATTGAGGCACAGGTTGGGGAAGTGATCTATCCAAGGACACGCAGTCAGTGTTAGAGTTGGAAATAGAACCTAGATCTTCTTTTGCCCAGTCCCATGATCTTGTCAATCCTGCCTCTATATTTTATGTGCTCTTGGGACCTAGAATTTTTTCCTTCATTTCCCCTGCTCAGTTCACATTTCACAAATATCAATTTTTTTAAAGCATTGTTGCTGCTTCTAAAATCTTCATGCCCTTTTTCCTGAACTGGTCAGCTCTTCCTGTGGCTGCTTTTGGACATGGCAAGAGAGGCGATGAAATTAGAAGGCAGAGTAGGTAGGATAATTCACAAGCCCACTTGTCTGGATGGAATCCCCCTTAGATGAACCCAGAAACCTCTGGGTGGCATTGATGAATAAGGACAGCAAGGATAAACAGCAGAGCCTGTTAAAATGTAATGGGTATAATTATGATATAGAACTATATATTTACAGACAGTAGTGTCAGTGTGAGGAGAAAAGTAAGACAGTCAAGAGGGCTTGGGCTCTGACTCAGGGTGGCTAACCCAACAGCCAATAAATATACTCTCAACTGTTGGTTTACTCTGGAAGAGACAGGCTAACTCTTTAGTTGCCCCTGTTTCCAGAGGCTCCTCAACATCCAAGGGTATTACATATGCATCCAGATGGCTTCTTGATTACCTGAGAGGAATTTTTCTAGTCTCATCCCTGTACCTTGGCCTTCGCTGGAATGTATAATCAAGTTACCCAGGAACTGTAGACTCTTGGCTTTTTCTAAGCCCTTGCAGCTGAAATCCTCTGTTTTACTGAATAATAGTGAAAGTGAAATATACAAATGAAATCTCACATTTTCCAGGTTTTTAGGTAGGACTTCCCGCTGCTCTGCATTTGATCATCTCGCAGGGCCTTGACATAAACCGCTCTGGTTTGGAGCCTGTAAGGGAAAATCCCTGAGGATCACATATCAAACCAGATTCCATGTTCCTGAGCTAGCCAGAGAGCTGCCTAGCATGGAGCTATCACTGGTTTCTGCTTTTTTTATGACGACAGAAACCAGGCCCAAGAATTTGCTCACTGCCTAGTTTTTGCATTGCAGAGGACATATAGTTCCTGCTGGACATATTTGCCTGTGGCATTTTCCTTCAAATCAAAATTGCCTCTCAGTCACATATAGAAAGCTACAGGGGTTCTGAGGAGAAATAAGGAAGCTTGGTTTTGTGATATTAAGGTTTTTATTTGGGAAGGAAATTCTCATATCTTTATATATGGTGGCTTTATCTAGGCTTATTTAGGCTAAATAATATGATAGAGGGTTAAGACTGCCCCTTTGCCAACTACGCCTTCCCCTAATATGACTGGAGTCATACAGAGACATCACCACAAGTCACTGGGCCAAGGCTTCCACTTTATTTACACCAGATCATCAGATAGTTACAGGGGCTTCTCCCAGCAGCAAATTGAGGCCTCTCCCATTGAGGGCAGAGAATTAATGTTCCTTAGCTCTCACCCCAGAGCAAAGCACACATATAACTCAGAGTTGGGGCCTCTGGCTGGGTCACTGGGTTCCCAAAACAGGATGCAGGCCAACAACACTGATTCAAGAACTCTACTGAGCACACTTGGTTTTGAGACAAGGAAGCATCTCCAGACCCATCTTAAAGACACAGTATATAACATCCTAGTGACTGTTTCAGGGTCCTTCCTGGATAGAGATTAATACAGTTCATGCAGGAGGTGGGGAAGGAAGAAACACCCACAGGATGGTGCAGCACAGATGGTGGTTATTTTCATGTATTGTTGGGTTAACCTCCAATTTAGACCATAATAGTGACAGTGTAAAATACACCAGTAGTGATGCCAAGATGACACCAGCTTAATTTGGCTCTTACCGGCTCAGCCAGGGCAGGCTGGAGCTCAGAGCAGAAACCAGACAAGTCTTTACAGTCTTGACCATGGGGAGATTCCTTTTTGGCTCACCTGACAGAGCTGTTGACTACAGGCCACAACAATCTCAGTTCAGGTCTTGACTGCAGGAAAATGCAGTATGTGCCCACACAGCAAGTCTAGCTGCTGGATTGGAGACTCTACTATCAATAGTAGAGTTCGCTGTGGTGTCTGGGCACCAGCCAGCAGACAGTCCCAGAAAATGAAAAGGAGTACTTGTGGCACCTTAGAGACTATGTAAAAGTATGCCAACTCCCTTTCCTCTTTAGGGAATGCCATGCTGCTCTGAGCCTGTCCACACAAAGACCCTTCCCCTAGTAGCCCTCTTGAGGCATAATATCTTTAGAATACTTTTGTGTGCCTCCATTTACGTAATGCTGAAGCAGATCTCCGTATGTTGCAGGCGAAAGGGATGTGAAGTGGAACTGATTTTCTCGAGTACTAAATCTCCACACTACTGCAATGAACAGGGATGGAATTGTCCAAGCAGTGCTACTTCCATAGAAGAATGTTAAAAGTTCCTTCCAGGCACCACAGAGTGGATTATTATTTTTTATTTTTTTGAGGCTCAGACTGACGACAGGATCGGCCTTTGTACAAATGCCATTTGGTATTCTTTTCTGAAGGGTTTTCTCTTCTTTTTAATGGAAATACCCTTCCCCATCCTCTTTTAATTGAATTCAACAAATAATCCATAATTTCCTTCCCCATCTTGCCTCTTTTTGACGCAGAAAAGCCTGTTTTGGTAACAGCGGGAGCAGTGGTAAACAAGTGCTCAGCTTTTATCAGCTGGAACCAGAACAAATATCAATAGAAACATAGGAATTGCCACTTCTGACCAGAGCACGGCCCATCCAGTTCAGTATCCTGTCTCTGATAGTGACCAGCAACAGATTACCTTGTGAATGGTAGACAACCCCCACAAGAGACAGTTGGGCAATAATATGTTCTGGGAGAAGTTTTGTCCTAACCCTGGACAGCTGGAGGTGGTTTATGACCTGAAACATGAGGACTGCTGCTCCGTATACATTTTAATCTTAGTTAGCCAATGATAGTCTTACGATTCATGTACGGGGATAAGGGTTGTCTAGAAAAGATGTTCACAAAGGAGGACTGAGATGTTTACAAAGGAGGACTAATCCCCTGATCATTGTCATAAGTCATAGAGCTTAAAGCCAGAAGGGATCATTTAGTCTGACCTTCTGCACATCACATGACACCCAACACCACCTAGTCACCCACACAGTAAACCCAACAACCAAAATTAGACCAAAGTTTAATGGGATACTGAGTCTTTTGCATCCCGAGCTCATGGTTTAATTTCAGCTCCAGTTGTTAGTTTCCAAAGTTGTTACCAACTGGCGACTCTTTGAGGTCCTATCTAAAGTCAGTTTGATAGATCTCAGTGCATTATGGCAGTGTCCGTATCTCAATGCATTACTTGTTAGATGTTCACAGAACAAGAACCAACATAAGTTGCATTAATTGTCTCCCTTTTTCTTGCCTCAGCAGACTCAAAGACTCAATGAGCCATACAAAGTGAAGAACCTCTCACACCTAGAAAGGATCCCATCAGATTAGGGGTTAGCCCTGTAGCCTGGACAGAAGGATGAAAGCTTGCACAACACTACTTAAACTGTACCCATTCTGTGGGTAAATAGAAGACTCCACTCTATAGACCAGCAGTAAAACAACAATACAGATAAAGATTTTAAAAAGTAATAGTTATTTTGGATGCCTCAGTTTTTGGGTGTCCAACTAGACGCAGTTTAAAGGGGCCTGATTTTCACAAAGTGCTGAGCACTCACCCTGTGAATTCTCTCTCTTTCTCTCTCTTACACACACACACCTTTGTTAACTTACAGTTATGTTACCAAAGTGAATTCCATGTCAATGCAATCACAAAAAATCCATTGTTAAGAAACAGATCTCCTTCCACATCAACTTTGATCTGTATGCCTTACCACCCAAAATAACATATTTGTACATACTTATACTACTCAAAACACTTTGCTTCACAACAGTCTTTTTCCTTTCCCAGAGATAACCAATCACAGTGCATGTGTCCAGTTCCTCACAGTCACACAAATGCATAATCCAAACTCTGATCTCAGATGGAAAAACACTTACAGACAAATGTGTAGTGGTGAAGTCTACACAGTGTTATTTCTAGGTGAGAAAAACATGAGCTTGGTGCTAAATTTATGTTTATCTTGGCTCCCAGGGCCTAGGGTGGTGGAGCAGCATGTGCTGGGCAGAGCTAGTGAGTCAGTGAAGCACTGTCAGAGAGTGGAAGTAGCTGGTGAAACTTAAGTCAACTCTTTGTTCCATTGACTCTTTGTTGTGGATAGGTTAGAGGAAATAAGGTGAATAACTATCAGGGAGCCAGCAGCACTAGCAACACACTGGGCATAGCTGATCCAGGCAAGGGCTGCCTGATTGATTGCAATTCCTGATTGATGAAGGGGCAGAGTTAACTACTACTTAAGCCAATAACAGTCAGAGGTTGCTAGCTGCTGCACTTGGTCCTGCTTCCTGTGCCTGCTCCTGTCCAGACTGCTCTTATGTATGCTTCAGTGCCTGCCCTTCTCCATGCTCGACACTTTGGGCTCTGACCCCTGGCTTTGCATCTCTGGCTCACCCATTGGTTCTGGCTGTCAGCTTCTGATCCCTGGCTCTGACCCTTGCCTTTGCTCTCAGCTACACTTCCTGGCATTCTGTGGTGCTGATTCTTGATTTCAGCTCAGCTCTGCTCTAACCTCCAGGCCTGGCTGCCCCTATGGCTTCGGGCGTTCAGTCCGACTGCCCGCATCCTGGTCATGGTCCTGATAATAACTCATTGAGATTGAAGTTTAAAATATAAAATGTGGCCTATGCCTCAGGTGTTATGGGAATATGCAGGTGAGATTTGGAATGTGTGGGGGCTATCATTCTTTAGCTAGAGCAGTCTAAAAAAACATTCATCTCCAGGAATGCTTTAAGATGAGCTAATTTTTAAATGTTTCCTCTGCAAATCCTCAACCACAACAAATACATTATTGAAGATTAAATCATCCCCCGAAGAGCAGGTTGCATAAGACCATGTTCATTTGCTAAAGTATGAAATAGGGAGAACTTTATCCTGCTTTAGGTGCAGATCTAAACCCCATCTTAACAAATGAGCGACCAGCACACCTTCATAATAGAATGTTGGTTTCTTCAGATTTTCTACTTCTTGCTCTTCTCCAACACGAGAAGGACTTTAATGGAAGTAGGGACAGACAGCTGTGCCACAGAACTGCTTTTGCTACAGCTCTCTAACCTCTCCTCTCTATTTCCTGCCTGACTTTAAAGGAATAGTTAAGGTATTTTCTTCACGTCTCCTTCCCCGCCCCTGCCTCCTTTAAAAAAAATCCTTCAGTAACCTGTGATAAGACTCTCTTCCCACCCCCACACCCATTGCAGCCTTTGTCTTCTAGAACAGACTCTGCTGAGGATTAAAAGCATCAAAACTGTACCATCTTAACCATATCCACAGCCCCTGATGCAAAAGGTTTGGGCAGACAATTCAATAGGATCCAGTCCCAAACATGTGAAGTTATTTTCAGTAGATCAAGGACTCTTCTCACTGGAATTATATTCTTTCACCTAGGGTTGTAGTAGGGATCACAGGATAATTCTACTAGGTTTGAAGCCCCAAGTGAAGATGCCTTTTCTTCTATACTGGGCACCTTGATCTATTTGGATGATGCCAGATTTGATGGACAAACATGACCAGTGTTGAATGGCTGGTGCTGTCTAATATTTTTCTCATCTAGATTTTATGTGGGCTGGATCTCCTGTTCCAATAGTAAAAAAGAAAACTAAAGATCTCTTGGGTTTGGTATTTCTCAGCCTTATATTGTTCAAGATGAGTCAGTTATGATGGAGATTTACCTCTAGAGTCGGTACTTTTGTTCTGATCTTCTGACCCACAAGCTGCTGTGCTGGACTTATGCTGATAACTGACATAAGGGATACCCTATAACTCAGCAAAGCCAATAAAGGGTCCTTTTGTTGCAGAATTCTTTTTAGCAAAATCTACTGCCTTTTGTCTCAGTCAGTTCCCTTGTGGGTGGTCAGGGCTGGAAGTAAAACATTTAAAATCAGAGCATCCCAAATGCTAGGAATTCTAAATTACTAAACTATGGCCCATTGTCAGTAACTGTTTCCTCTGGCATGACGAGGGTTTTACTCTTCGTTGGTTGCTATGCTAGTGAGATACAGCACTTTCACAAATTCAGAAAAATAATCAATAGCTCTTCTGTAGGGGCTTTTTCTACAGTTGGTTGAAAACTGCCAGTTTTTTGAGAGAAAATTCCATTTTGTTCTTCAAAAATTTCCTGGTTTTGGTTGAAAAACTAAACCTTGAGAAAAATTCAGTTTTCAGAACATGAACATTGTTTTACCCAAAAATTGAACATATTTTTGTTTATTAAAGAGTTTTTAAAAACTCAGTTTTTCATCAGAGAACCAGGAATTTCAAATGAGACTATAATTCTGATGAAACATTTTTGTTTAGAAGATGGTAGAGCTGGTCAAAAGAATTCACTATTTGAGGAGAGAGGTGGAAAATTACTTTTTTTCTACACCCAAGTCCAGTGCTATTTGTTACCAAGGCCCTTTGAATGTTTCTTTAGAATCCTGTAGTTCTGCAGGACTCACAGGATTTCACCTTGCGTCTTATGCCCTGCTCTCTGATGGACTGCTGCATTGACATTCACAATCTCTCCCAAAAAAGCTGGATGCCCATCATCCACTGGTCTTTTTAACATACAAATTTGCACTAGTTCAGCAAAACTAGTGGAAACCCTTGAATGGACAGTCTTATTTTAGTTTAGCAGAAACTTATTCATAATCAATTTAAATTCAGTCAAAATAAACCAAAATAAGAGCGCGTCCACACAGCTTTTTACACCAGTTTAACTGAATCAGTTTGAAAATCCCACTTAAAATGTAGGTCAGCTTAGCTACATCGCTGTGAAGTGTAAAAAATCCATACCCCTGAGCAATGTAGATATCATAGAACCATAGAATATCAGGGTTGGAAGGGACCTCAGGAGGTCATCTAGTCCAACCCCCTGCTCAAAGTAGGACCAATCCCCAACTAAATCATCCCAGCCAGGGCTTTGTCAAGCCTGACCTTAAAAACTTCTGAGGAAGGAGATTCAACCACTTCCCTAGGTAACGCATTCCAGTGCTTCACCACCCTCCTAGTGAAATAGTTTTTCCTAATATCCAACCTAAACTTCCCCCACTGCAACTTGAGACCATTACTCCTCATTCTGTCATCTGCTAACACTGAGAACAGTCTAGATCCATCCTCTTTGAAACCCCCTTGTAGTTGAAAGCAGCTATCAAATCCCCCCTCATTCTTCTCTTCCACAGACTAAACAATCCCAGTTCCCTCAGCCTCTCCTCATAATTCATGTGCTCCAGCCCCCTAATAATGTTTGTTGCCCTCCGCTGAACGTTTTCCAATTTTTTTACATCCTTCTTCTAGTGTGGGGCTCAAAACTGGACACAGTACTCCAGATGAGGCCTCACCAATGTCGAATAGAGAGGAACGATCACGTCCCTTGATCTGCTGGCAATGCCCCTACTTATACACCCCAAAATGCCATTGGCCTTCTTGGCAACAAGGGCACACTGTTGACTCATATCCAGCTTCTCGTCCACTGTCACCCCTAGGTCCTTCTCTGTAGAACTGCTGCCTAGCCATTCGGTCCCTAGTCTGTAGCTGTGCATGGGATTCTGCCGTCCTAAGTGCAGGACTCTGCACTTGTCCTTGTTGAACCTCATCAGATTTCTTTTGGCCCAATCCTCTAATTTGTCTAGGTCCCTCTGTATCCTATCCCTACCCTCCAGCATATCTACCTCTCCTCCCAGTTTAGTGTCATCTGCAAACTTGCTGAGGGTGCAATCCACGCCATCCTCCAGATCATTAATGAAGATATTGAACAAAACCGGCCCGAGGACCGACCCTTGGGGCACTTCACTTGATACCGGCTGCCAACTAGACATGGAGCCATTGATCACTACCCGTTGAGGCCGACAATCTAGCCAGCTTTCTATCCACCTTATAGTACATCCAGTCCATACTTCTTTAACTTGCTGGCAAGAATACTGTGGGAGACTGTGTCAAAAGCTTTGCTAAAGTCAAGGAATAACACATCCACTGCTTTCTCTTCATCCACAGAGCCAGTTATCTCATCACAGAAGGCAATTAAGTTAGTCTTAAGTTAGATGACTTGCCCTTGGTGAATCCATGCTGACTGTTCCTGATCATTTTCCTCTCCTCTAAGTGCTTCAGAATTGATTCCTTGAGGACCTGCTCCATGATTTTTCCAGGGATTGAGGTGAGGCTGACTGGTCTGTAGTTCCCCAGATCCTCCTTCTTCCCTCTTTTAAAGATTGGCACTACATTAGCCTTTTTCCAGTCGTCCGGGACTTCCCCCGATCACCATGAGTTTTCAAAGATAATGGCCAATGGCTCTGCAACCACATCCGCCAACTCCTTTAGCACTCTCGGATGCAGTGCATCCGGCCCCATGGACTTGTGCTCATCCAGCTTTTCTAAATAGTCCCGAACCACTTCTTTCTCCACTGAGGGCTGGTCACCTCCTCCCCATGCTGTGCTGCCCAGTGCAGTAGTCTGGGAGCTGACCTTGTTCGTGAAGACAGATGCAAAAAAGTATTGAGTACATTAGCTTTTTCCACATCCTCTGTCACTAGGTTGCCTCCCTCATTCAGTAAGGGCCCCACACTTTCCTTGAACTTCTTCTTGTTGCTAACATACCTGAAGAAACCCTTCTTGTTACTCTTAACATCTCTTGCTAGCTGCAACTCCAAGTGTGATTTGGCCTTCCTTTTGATTTCACTCCTGCATGCCTGAGCAAAATTTTTATACTCTTCCCTGGTCATTTGTCCAATCTTCTACTTCTTGTAAGCTTCTTTTTTGTGTTTAAGATCAGCAAGGATTTCACTGTTAAGCCAAGCTGGTTGCCTGCCATATTTACTATTCTTTCTACACATTGGGATGGTTTGTTCCTGCAACCTCAATAAGGATTCTTTAAAATACAGCCAGCTCTCCTGCACTCCTTTCCCCCTCATGTTATTCTCCCAGGGGATCCTGCCCATCAGTTCCCTGAGGGAGTCAAAGTCTGTTTTTCTGAAGTCCAGGGTCCGTATTCTGCTGCTCTCCTTTCTTCCTTGTGTCAGGATCCTGAACTCGACCATCTCATGGTCACTGCCTCCCAGGTTCCCATCCACTTTTGCTTCCCCTACTAATTCTTCCCGGTTTGAGAGCAGCAAATCAAGAAGAGCTCTGCCCCTAGTTGGTTCCTCCGGCACTTGCACCAGGAAATTGTCCCCTACACTTTCCAAAAACTTCCTGGATTGTCTGTGCACCGCTGTATTGCTCTCCCAGAAGATGTCAGGATGATTGAACTCTCCCATGAGAACCAGGGCCTGCGATCTAGTAACTTCCGTTAGTTGCCGGAAGAAAGCCTCGTCCACCTCATCCCCCTGATCTGGTGGTCTATAGCAGACTCCCACCATGACATCACCCTTGTTGTTCACGCTTCTAAACTTAATCCAGAGACACACAGGTTTTTCTGCAGTTTCATACCGGAGCTCTGAGCAGTCATACTGCTCTCTTACATACAATGCAACTCCCCGACCTTTTCTGCCCTGCCTGTCCTTCCTGAACAGTTTATATCCATCCATGGCAGTACTCCAGTCATGTGAGTTATCCCACCAAGTCTCTGTTATTCCAATCACATCATAATTCCTTAACTGTGCCAGGACTTCCAGTTCTCCCTGCTTGTTTCCCAGGCTTCTTGCATTTGTGTATATGCACTTGAGATAACTTGCTGTTTGTCCTGCTTTCTTAGTATGAGGCAGGAGCCCTCCCCTCTTGTGCTGTCCTGCTCGTGCTTCCTCCCGGTATCCCACGTCCTCACTTACCTCAGGGCTTTGGTCTCCCTCCCCCGGTGAACCTAGTTTAAAGCCCTCCTCACTAGGTTAGCCAGCCTGCTTGCGAAGATGCTCTTCCCTCTCTTCATTAGGTGGAGCCCATCTCTGCCTAGCACTCCTCCTTCTTGGAACCCCATCCCATGGTCAAAGAATCCAAAGCCTTCTCTCCGACACCACCTGTGTAGCCATTCGTTGACTTCCACAATTCGACGGTCTCTACCCAGGCCTTTTCCTTCCACGGGGAGGATGGACGAGAACGCCACTTGCGCCTCAAACTCCTTTATCCTTCTTCCCAGAGCCATGTGGTCTGCAGTGATCTGCTCAAGGTCATTCTTGGCCATATCATTGGTGCCCACATGGAGAAGCAGGAAGGGGTAGCGATCCGAGGGCTTGATGAGTCTCGGCAGTCTCTCCGTCTCATCGTGAATCCTAGCTCCTGGCTGACCTAACCCCCACCCCTAGGCCATGTCTAGGCTACGGACACTGCAGCAGCACAGCTTTGCCACTGTGGTGCCATAGTGTAGACATTTCCTACATCCAGGGGAGGGGGTTTTCCATTACTGTAGGTAATCCACTTCTGAGTGTCGATAGCTAGGTTAACAGGAACATTCTTCCATTCTTCCATCCATAGCAGTGTTAGGTTGGCTTAGCTATGATTCTCAAGGGTGTGAATTTTTCACACCTCTGAGACCTGTAGCTGTGTTGCCCTAACCTGTAAGTGCAGACCAGGTGGCAGCTAGGATAATGTAAAAATTCTTCCATTGACTGAGCTACTGTTGTTGGGGTACACAAACCAAAGAGCCTCTTGCCATAGCTGGGCCAGTATAGTCTCCATAGTCATCCCTGTAAAAAGGTGTGCTTTACATGGAGAAAGCTCTCTTGATGTAAAAGCCCAGTGGAGACAAGGGAGAGGTAGTTTTTACCTTGAGGTAGCTAGTTGAGGTCAACTTTATACCCCATCGCTGGTGTTTGCCTTCACTAGCTACCTTGAGGTAAAATTTCCATGTGCCTTTCTCCACTAGGATTTCATATTGAGAGAGCTAGTTCTATGTAAAATTCACTTTTTTTTTAATAGTCAAAACATAACCCAAGTTCAACCAGTGCAACTCTGCCCATCCTCTCCACTGTTCTTAAGGGATTAGGCTACAATAGCCATCAGTAACCAGACCCTCAGCTGCAAACAGCTGGCTTTCCATAGCATAGAAGTCACAAGCCAGGAATGCTATACACAGTATGTAATTGGGCCAACCATTTCTTCTCATTATTATGTGTTTTGGAACACATAAAATTCTGTGGTGTGGGCCTTGATTTGCATATCACATTAGAGACAATTGTGGGAAACCTGGAGCATCTTAGGGTAATTAAAATACATATTTAAAGTACAATATCCCTCATGCTATTTATTTTTTAAATTATTAAATTGCATTTCTTTTACATTTCTTTTGGAGAGTTTAGGTGTATGCATAGGGGCTTTTAGTATATGAGGATGTGGGGGACAGTTTGGGATTGTGGGACAAACTCATTAGCTAGATGTTTCTGGTAAAATGATGGGCAGTGAAATAATTAACAGTGACAACATTTAATTTGTTTTCATGTTTCAAGTTAACACCCCTTTGTCACTGGGATAAATGGGGCAGGTTTCACCTCTCAGCTTTGTTTTTTTCCCCATCAAACTGTCCCCAGACATCACTGAGTCAAAGTTTAAGGCCAGAAGGGATCACCAGCTCATCTTGTCAGATTTCCTATACATCACAGGCCACTCAACACTACCCAGCTGCAGCCACATCAAGCCCATCTACCAGAATTAGACCAAAGCATTACAGCCCTCAGAAGACTAAACTAGTGTATGCCAAAGGCAGAAAACAGGAGAGACCAAGGTGTACCAATGCCCAGGGACTCTTCAATGGCAGGGAATGGATTAAGTGAGATACATTCAGATGATCCTGGCAAGGGACTCATGTTCCATGCTTCGGTTTATACTTAGTACACATTTTGATGGTTATCTTCACAACCAAAGAATCCAGAGATGTCCTTTGTCTTAAAGAGAAAATATAGATTCTAGGTCAAAGTTCTAGCAAGTTCTATAGCTGTGGAATCACAGAATACATGGGGCTCTGAGTATTATTTACTGAGTGCTGTGGAGCTCGTAGAAGGAGTTATGGAGCCTGGACAATCTAAATTAAGCAGATGGTACTGTTGAGATGTATAATACATCAGGAAACCAGATGAAGTTTCAATCTCAAAACCATGCACATCTTAAACAATAAAATTTATGCTTCAGCATATTATTGTTGAAATTCTTCGGGGCAGAAGCGTTTTAAGGAGAGATCTGAATGGAGTGAGGGAAGACATTTGATGCACAAGAAGTGGAAGATGGCTTTAAGCATTAGGGCAACACAAAGACAAAGGGTGGGAAAAGGATACAGAGGGAGCACTAGGCAGGAGGCTTGGGCAGAGTGAAAGGAAGGGCAGGGAGGAAGGGGTAGGAATAGATGAATACTAAGGCCTGGTCTACACTACAGAGTTAGGTTGACATATGTCAACCTAACTGTAAGCAGCTACACTAAAATGTGGCTTCCACCTACGTAGCTCACCTGCTACGCCGATTTAATAACTCCACCTCCATGAAAGGCATAGAGTCAATGTCGATGTAGTTAGGTTGACACAGTGTCAGGGGAGACTGCGTCACTAACATCAACTGTTGCTGCCTTTCAGAAGCCGTCCGACAATGTCCTACACTAACAGTTAAATCGGTGCAAACACTCCTGGCGAGGATGTGCACCGCTGACACAGGGAGCATAGTGTGGACATGCAAAAGGGATTTAATTATTGCAGTGGCTGTACGTCGATGTAACTTAGGCTGACATAATTTTGTAGGGTAGACTTAGGCATAGATATAGAGGATTCATATAAGGGTATGACATGCTCTGAGCAGAGAAAGATAATTTTTAGAGCAATGTTTTGCATAGGCTAGAGGGGAGTGAAATGACAAAGAGGGAGGTCAAAGAGGATCAGATTGTAACAGCTATGACAAGAGATCACCAAGGCACATGAGACAATCACTTTGGTTCCCCAGTATATGAACATCTTTGACTTCTCCTTGACTGGATCTCACCTGAGGTCACATTTCCTCTAAAGGAAGGCTCTGTCAACTGCACATCTGGGACTGATTTCTCTAGGGGCCTAGCGGCTGTTTGCTGTGCTATTATATGGAATGCATTTTTGAGAGGCCTGGGATCCACCCTCATGGGGTGGGGCATAGTAGGGGTCATGGGCCTGTGCAATGGGGGAAGCACTATCATTGAAAATCTCTGTTCTTGAGGAGCTTAGTGATGCTCAGGTTACAGGGAGAAAAGCCACCATTATATAAAGGCTGGAGACAAGTGAGTGTGTTTCTCGTTTGTTTGTTTAATAGGCTGCTGTTGTCTTTTGCTTTTTATAAGACATAGGAAAGAAACACACAGGCACAGGGCAGTCCAAATAACGGTGTTTACTGAACACGCATAATGTGCAGAGCCTCGTTACAAACACATGCTGCTGCAGGGTTCTGGCAGCTTTTGAAACAAAGACGACAGTGAGGGCCACTAGAAGACTCAAAAATTATTTAAAGGTATACTATATATAAAGGTATACCCCTTTCCTGTGCACTACAGCTGCCCATCAAAATCCACCTATTGTGTCTTGCTTTTAACTTCAATGGGCTTTGGGGAAATCAGGCCAGGATTGTTTTAACTCCTGCCCTTTTGTTGGCTAGAATCATTAAAAGCGTGTGAATAGTTCTCTGAAAACATCTGCTCAATGTGCAGCAACAGTCAAAAAACTAAATGGAATGTTAGGAACCATTAGGAAAGGAATAACTAATAAGACACAAAATATCATAATGCCTCTATATAAATCTATGATATGCCCATATCTTGAATACTGCATGCTATCCTGGTTGCCTCATATCAAAAAAGATATATTAGAATTGGAAAAAGTACAGAGAAAGGCAACAAAAATGATTAGTGATAGAGAAGAGCTTCCATTTCAGGAGAGATTAAACAGACTGGGACTGTTCATCTTAGAAAAGAGATGACTAAGGGGGATATGATAAAGGTCTATAAAATCATGAATGGTGTGGAGAAAGTAAATAAGGAAGTGTTATTTACCCCTACACCTAACACAAGAACCAGAGGTCACCCAATGAATTAATAGCCAGCAGGTTTAAAACAAACATAAGGAAGTACTTCTTCACACAACACACAGTCAGCCTGTGGAACTCATTGCCAGGGGATGCTGTGAAGGCCAAAAGTATAACTGGGCTCAAAAAAAGAATTAGACAATCTCATGGAGGATAGGTCCATCAATGGCTGCTAGCCAAGATGGTCAGGGATGCAAGCCCATGCTCTGGGTGTCCATAAGCCTCTGGCTGCCAGAAACTGGGACTGGAAAACAGGGGATGGATCACTTGATAATTGCCCTGTTCTGTTCATTCCCTCTAAAGCATCTGGCACAGGTCATTGTCAGAAGACAGGATACTGGGCTAGATGGACCATTGATCTGATCCATTATGGCCGTTCTTATGTTCACCTTGCAATTAAATAGATGTTTGAACTTTTTAAAAAACTCTTTCTCTTCCTTATCTAGAACCACCACTGCTGCAGCACAGACAAACAGCTGAGCATCAGGATGGAGCAGAAAGAATGGATCTGAGTGATGCTTTAAAGGAAGAATGAATGACTAACTGGACATCAGAATCGGAGAGAGGGGAGCAGTATATGCTACAAAGTTGTGAGCCTGGGAGACAGAGAAGATAGTGGAATTATCAACGGAGAAGGAGAAGGGAAGAGCTTAGGAAGTAAGATAAGGAGCTCAGTTTGTAGCACGTTGAGTTTGAGCCGGCAGCAGGTCACCCAGGATAAGATACTGGAAATACAGCTGGAGACATGGGAATGAACAGTGTGGGGAAGGTTGTGGATGGAGAGAGATCAAATGGGCTTGGATGCGATTGCCATTGTGTATCAGTAATGGGGGATGTTCTAATCCAATGACTCTCAACCTTTCCAGACTACTGTACCCTTTTCAGGAGGCTGATTTGTCTTGCGTACCCCCCACCTTACACCTCACTTAAAAACTACTTGCTTCCAAAATCAGACATAATACAAAATACAAAAGTGTCACAGCCCACTATTACTGAAAAATTGCTTATTTTCTCATTTTTACCATATAATAATAAAATAAATCAATTGGAATATAAATATTATACTTATATTTCAGTGTATAGCATATAGAGCAATATAAACACGTCATTGTCTGTATGAAATTTTAGTTTGCTAGTGCTTTTTATGTAGCCTATTGTAAAATTAGGCAAATTTCTAGGTGAGTTGATCTATCAGCTGGAAGACCTCTATGTACCCGCAAGGATATGTGTACTCCTGGTTGAGAACCACTGTTCTAATCAACTTTAATTTCCATGGCAAGGCTTGCAAGTCACCCACAACCACACCCACATATGCTTCTCTTTCTTCCTGAGCAACTGGAGGACATGGATGGTGTACAGGTCTTGATTAGGCATAGTATACTGTATAGAATGTATAAATCTTATTCAACATATGAGCCTTCTCTGTCTTCTAAGAGGCACCTTATGCGTTATTAGTTGTCACAGGGATTTGTGGTTTGTCACTAGCTTGAAATGAATAAAGACCTGCTAATATTATGTAAAGCTCTTTCACTCCCATATAGTCAGACATTGCTTACCTATCTCGATGTTGCTGGTCAGTTTTGCAGCATGACTTGCACTTTCACTAGCTTACACTGCTTTGCAAGCAGCCCTGCCTGTTCAAGAGTTAGATCAGAAAATGGACCAGACCTTTAGCTGGTGTAAATCAACATAGTAACAATGAAGTCAGTAGAAATCCCTTGTGGTAACTTAATTTAGATTGTCCAGATTCCAGGTTTCCTCTATGGACTACTCAGTACTAAGCACTCTGAAGTCAATGGAGTTACACCAATTTACACCACCTGAGGATCTGGCCCACTGCACTTCAGAAAGCTCTTTGTATGAAATCCCAAATACTGCGCATCTCAAAGTGCTTTATGGAGGTGGGTAAGGACTATCATTGCAAGGATGGGGAAGTGACTTGTCCAGGGCCACATAGAAAGTAGAGGGCAGTGCTGAGACTGGAACCCAGGATTTCTGAATCCCTAGTACATAATTCCTTATCTGTTCCCCTTAAGTGGTACCAAAGAAACAATGCTCCATTTATTTGCCAAAGGCCCTTTCCGTATCTTCTACACTTTCCTGCTGGCCTCAGCCCTCTTTGGTAAAAGCATGCATGTTCAGGCATTACATCCTCAGCTAACACTTTAAGTGTGATGTTGTAATTGTCCTTACTTTGGTGAAGGCAAATGATTTGTGAATGATTTCAGATTCACTTCCTCTTCCTGTCGTCAGGTCCTCCCCCTTGAGCTATTGTGCTTCTATAATGGATGCTATGCGCAAGGCTGAACTTCTGGGTATTTCCCTGCTCTTATATTCTTCTTCTTCACCCTAAATTCTTCACCACTGCTCCTCTCCAAAGCTCTTTACAAGTGTTCGTTCCTCATTTAGACCTTCTTGTCTCCTGAAGAAGTCCTCCCCAGGTTTTTCGCCTTTATTCCCCCATTCTCTCAATGGTGTCATGTTGTGATGACTTTCCTGTAGGCACAGAGAACTTGACTCAGCTCCCTCCAGAAATCAGAAGTGATTCTCCTATGCTAACTGGGTGGGTGACATTTGTGGTGGGGAAGCTGAGTAGGGATTTCAGTTGGAGGGGAGAAGGAAAGGTTTTCCATTGGCAATGCAAGGAATTCCCTTCCCATGGGGCTCTGAGTCCCAGAGGGATTCCAAGATTCAAAATATATATATTTATTTCTATCACTGTAGCAGTGCCAGTGACTGTATACACCTAATAAGGGACGGTCTCTGTCCCCCGAGAGTTCACAGTCTAAATAGACATGACAAAGAACAGGTGGAGAGATCACATAACATGTTAATGGCAGAGCCAGGAATAGAATGGAGGTGTCTTAAGTCAAAGTCCATTGGTCCACACTGCCTGTAAAAGAAGGTTACAAGGATAATTTCAGAATTCTCCAAATTGACCCAGATCAGTGACCATCATATCTGGCATTAGCTTGTGTATATCCAACTCTGTACACAGTTTCATAAACATGGACGGCTATTACCTCCCCCTCCCGCCCTCCGACATTTTCACATACTCTTGCACAATTTTACACAAAAGATGCTACGGCAATCCCTTTCACGTGCACACATCGCTCTTTCTTTGCTGAAAATCAGTCTCTGGCCTTTGGAGCATTTCCTCCCCACTCCATGTGATTCTGATTTCACTAATTAAAGCTAATCTGATAAAGGAAGGAACTGCAGAGCCGAATAAGAGCAAAAAGGCAAGTGAGCAAGGGTCACTTTAAAAGATACAGAGAGAGAGCTTTGTGCCCACAGACCCAGGCTGCTGCAGGGCACAAAGGGAAGCAGCATGTTCAGTTGCTTCATCTGTTTGGCCCACGGGGTTCACGCTGAACCCTGGCCACCCTGTTTGCCTGTCCTGACCTTCTTGCTGCCCTGCAGCAGAACCAACACTTGCAAGGTGATCTGTAATGAAAGACATCAGGAAAACACAGAGCACTTCTGCCTATTGATTGCATTCAACCAGAACAAAATGCAACAGGGGCTGGCTGGTTTGGGGGATAAGTAATGGGTTACAGAGCTTCTCATCTCTAGGTCACTAGTATGATCACTGTCTGGATGTAGCAGTGATTGAACTTCATTGCCACGTGACGGTGGTTGAGTGGGCAGTGTATGAAATGAGTTAGCAGGGTCCAGTGTAATGTGTCCGCATTATAGACAAAATGGTCCCGGACATGCAAGATGGCAGTGTGGGAGTAATGCAGGCTCCCACCAAAGCTGCCTGTGCCATACCTGTCTCAAGAATTAAGAGAAGGCTTCAGTCTCCAGGGCCATCGAGCCCTGAGTTCCCAAGCAACAAAATCACTCGGAAGGTTTAACAGTCGTCTTAAAAAGAAATTCCCGGATTGGAGCCAAGGCAGAAGACAGGGTAATGAATAATGAGAAGAGATCATGCTAATATGCCAACCCTTTCACATCTACCACTTAAACAGGTGTGTCCTGCTGCTGCCGCTGCCATCTTGCAGCAAAAATGGCTGCAGCTAATTTCACTCCTGAAGCGTCCCAGGATTTTCAAGGGCAGCAGATTCTGATGGAAGGGATCTTGAAAGAGCAGCTACAGCTGAAGCTGGGCATGTGCACACACTCAGACTCCCCAGAAGATGTCATGAGTGGTCAATTGAAAAGCTAGGAAATGTGGTGACTTGACCTTGATCTCTTGTAGTCTATCTTACAGGTTTCTGGGTGCTGGAAACAATTTGGCTGACAACATTGCACTCAGTTGATCTAAAGCCATTAGGAATCAGTGATTAGGCTAGTTCAGCTTCTGTCTGTGCTACCGGCAGCAAATAATCACAGGTGGTGAGGAGAACTGAACAGAACAGCTAATGGCTTGGAACAAGTCACCAAAGATATTAGTAGGACCTCTAATGCTGAAGCAAAATATTCATATGTGGTGAGAGACCCACCACACCTCTGCTTTCTTTAAGTGGCTGGAACCTTCATAGCTTTCGACAGTACCCCGGTACCCCATTCATTGTTAACTTGTTTAAATTAAACCCAAGCACGGATGGGATCAGCAGCAGCCGTCTGTTTTATTAGTGCTTTTACTTCAGACGTCAGCCTTGCTCCCTCTTTGCTGGGCTCTGATCTCTCATGACAATTTGATTAACTTTACATTTCCTTTTATAGTTGGAGAAACATTTGGAAAACCTTAAAGTGTCTCAGTGGCTGGTTCTGAGACAGAGATGGTGATTATGTCTGTGCTTAACATCATCCATCAAAAGCAGGCATCCAACAGTCAGACCACCTGAAAAACTTATCGCTGCTGAGAGGTTCATGGGCCATAAAATGCTTCCTACCTGTGCATAGCCATGGGTCATTCATTTTTTCTTTATACCTTTACTGTGATACTCTCCAATGCCTTCCTTAGAGGGAAACACCCACCATTTCCCACAGCACCTTGAAAGACTGCCTGCTGGAAAGCATCTTCTTGCCTCACACATGTAAACTGTCAGCTGTATTTTCCAAGGTACATTTCAAAGGAGCTGAATTGCAGTGGTGACCTTCTTGGCAAAATAAGACCTGTAGCACTGGCAGGAGGCTAATAAGTGATAAGAGCTGTAGGACTGGCAGGATGTGAGGGAGCCTGGCACCAGGAATGATCCACTGGAAGTGAGCAGAGTGGTTCTGAAAAACAAAGAACATCTCCTTCCTCTCAGAACTATTTCCCATTTCTAGTGCTGAAGTCAAACCACTGCTTTGTAAAAGTTTTGAAGTATTCTGATACTCATCGTTTCATTTCTGAGCTGCCAGGCCCTGGCTGGGACTGGGGTGACAAAATGGCATGAAGAAGGCTGGGAGGTTTTTTATTTTTGTACTTTCCTGCTGGAACCAAAAGCAGAAGAGGTGGGAATCTCATGGGATTTCTGCTTTCATGGGATTTCTGATCCGACTTTGCAGACACAGATGGCCAAATTCATCCGTGGGGTGATTTAATCGACTTCAGATGGAGTTGGTGGGTGCTCAGCCCTTCTGAAAATCTGGCCTGTTTGATTTAGGCACCTGTATTTGAATACTTTGGCCTAAGTGACTGTCCCAGAGTGACAGACAGTGAAATTCATCTCTCTGCAAAGGACCAACACAAGGTCTATGAACTATTTAAGACCTCAAAATAGGGCGTTAGTGATGTATAGGCGTTAAACGCTGCATAGACATTGTGCAGAAGTGAATTTCACCCAGAGGAAACATTGTCAGAGCTGGGAGACGGGGGAAAGGAGATTGGGGAGCCTGGGCTCTAGCCCAAGCTGCAACGTCTCCACAGTTATTTTTAGCACACAGCTCTGCTAACACAAGGCTGTGGGCCTGGACTAGGAGGCTGGCTCCCAGAAGCAGTGTTGACATACCCTTAGAGGCCAGTTTTGTATAACAACTTTCACCCGAGGCTCTCAAAGCAATTTACATACATGAAATAATTAAGCGTCACACATCCCCCTTGAGGCAAGGCTGAGAATGAATAGGAAGCACAATGCACCAACTGCACTGTCTGAGGGGTAGAATGCAGCGGCCATTTAACAGTGCATAGCAAGGGTTGAGTTATTGATCACACTAGGATCTCTCATAGCCAAAGCTGCTTCTCTTCTATTACGTTTCTGTTGCTTTCAACTGTCTCTGTGATTCCTCAGCAACATAGACATTCTCAATTTACCTCTACTGACAGCGAGTGGCCATTTCCGGCTGTGGAAATCAAAGGTTCTGTTTCCTCTCATGTTGCAGAGGGCAGGCGCTCAGCATTTCAATGGCGGGGACATTAGCTTTCTAATGAAATCTTATTTCAAGCTTCAAAAGGTAGATGAACAGATCATATCTAGCTTCTGACTCCCTTTCCTCAGCAAGAGGCAAGATTCTGTGAGTGTCTCCTGAGAGACGCAGCCCTGAAGGCATAGCCCAGAAGAAGGTGGGGCAAAAGTGGCTTTATGCCACCTTCCTGCTGCCTGGATCTGGGTAGTAGCAGGAATTGCTCTAACTTACAGCTCAGATTCACCTTTGGCCAGCTCTACAGCACAGAATCCCTGTAACATTGAGTACTACGAAACATGATGTACTTCTGTTTTGGGGTCTGTGGGGATAGCATAAAGCCACTTATGTCAGCCCTGCACTGTAAGGATGTTTTCCCTGTCCCACTGGATCCCCAAGAGGGGCTAGAGTGAGATCCAGAATCTGGCTCAAGATAGAGAACAAGCCCATAGTTCTCCCAATCTGAATGCTCATAAACTGTGGGTAATTTCAGAAAAGATACTGCTGTCACAGGGAAATGAGAAAAACCCATGTGCTAGTTAGTACACAGCCCTTACAGGTCAATGCAGCAGGTGAGCAATTATCACTTGCAGTCCAGCTTAATGTTTTACAGGGACTGGGAGCTGTTTCCAATTAACCCCAGAAGGCCATGGAAATGAACTCATTTGTGTCACCTTGGCTTGTGAATGGGCTGTGAGGGAATGATGAAATGAATGCAATTGAGTACAGGTGCCATCTCCTCTCCATACTCACTCCTCCTCCTTGGCATCTGCTGCCAGAGAGGATTTTATTAATCACACAAATTACTGATGGGTAAGAATGATTAAATCATCAGCCCATCACCAGGAGCTAATGTAGAATTGATCCCAACAGTCTAGACTCCAGGGCATTGGCCAGTCTGGTTCTAAATGTCCCAAGTGATGGGACTTCTACCACTCCCTTTGGGAGACTCACAATTTAATAAGGCTCCTCAGTGTTTAGCTTATAAAAGACTTTCTTTGTACTGAGCTGTGTCATATGCTTGTGTTGTACTTTTTATCCATTGGATTATTTTAATGCATGCTCTTAGAGATTATGGGCCAATTTCAGGACTGTTTTAAAACCAGTACCAGTCCATCAGGCTCAATGGCATGTTGTTGCTACACGAAGTTCTCTTTGACTCAAAGGTCAATGCAGCACTTCTGTCTGGATCCCTCTCCCAGCTGCATACCACTTCAGTCTCTGTGGGCTGGAATGTAGCTGGGAGGCAGGATGTTCTTGTGGCTAAGGCACTACCCCTGGATGTAGTAGATCTGAGCTGTATTCCCGGCTCTGCCACAGAAGTCCTGTGTCATCTTGGACAAGTCACTTCACTTTCCCATGCCTCAGTTTCCTCCTGAGGGTTGTGGGCTAAATTCATTAATGATTGTAAAGCATGTTGAGATCCTGGGGTAGGAAGCAGTAAACATCATTAAGAGGCCCCCTGCTTTTAAATAAGTAAATGTTAGGGTTAGCCTGTGTGTCCCTTTTAACATCTCATTCTTGGTGACAAGGACATGGGATGTAATTCTGACACAATAGACAATCCAGCTGAGCAGAGCTGAATGCTCACGCTGGGGACAATACTGACATAGCTACATCGTTGTAGCAATGCTAGAACAACCCTGTAATGTGAATGAAGCCTAACCCCTGGAAGGGATTTTCCTGTCAGTGTAGACACACCATCTCCCCGGACAATAGTAGCTAGGTCAAAGGTCTAGCTGCGTCTGCACCAGGTATTAGATCGGCATCACAGCTATGTCAGTCAGGGGCGTGGATTTGTCACATCCCTGGCCGACATAACTATGTCAACCTAAATCTTAAGTGTAGACCAGGCCTAGAACTTTGGGACTATATGTGTTTTGCATCTGAAGCAAAAGTAGTTAAGGGCCAAATTCAGCTCAAGTTTAAATGGGTGCAATTCCCTTTGATTTCAGTGGAGTCACACCTGCTTGCACCAGGGCTGAAGAGTGCTAAAAGACTTGAAGCCATATGAAAAAACAAAACAATTCATTTTAATAAGAGCTTAATAAGAACTGCATGCAGGGGCCAGAATCTTATCTGAGCTTTCACAGAAACTGCACCCAGTCTCTCCAGCAGGATACTGAGTGACAGTACACTCAGCCAATGAAACATGAGGTTGGAAGCATGACATAATTAGGACAAATTCTCATAGGTTGATCAAAGCCTAAGCCATGACACTGTTTCCAGCAGCTACTAAATGCTGCCATTTCTACAGTGTAATTATTTATTTATTTGTATTACAAGATCACCGCGGGGTCCCAATCAAGATCAGGTCCTCATTATGTTAAATGCTGCACATCCACATGATAAGAGAGAGTCCCTGCCTCAAAAGGACATCTAAGTAGATAAACGGAGTATTATTATCCTCATTTTATAGGCACAGAGAGATTAAGTAATGTGCCCAAGATCACACAGGCAATCTGTGACAGAGGCAGGAACTGAACCCAGTCCAGTACTTTAACCACAAGATTATCTTCTCATACAATGCAGGGTGATCATGCAGTTTGACTGAAGGACATAAACTAGTATACATGTTTTGATTTATGCACAGTATAATGTCCAGGACATAAGGTAATGGATCTACAATCAAAATCCTGCATTGCCTCACTGAGAAGAAGTCATTCAGATATATGCAAGGAGATTTAATTTTAATTCCTGAGAGCCTTGCATTATTTGATTGCCAAAGTGTCTGTGTGGACAGGACATGATAATAAAAAGCACAATTCTTCTAACTTTATTGCTTTAGGAATTGAGATGCTACAGCAACCTCATGCAACTCGTGCACTCTTCATTGCAGCAATTAAATTAGCTGCCACAACAACAAAATGGTGCTTTTGAAAAATACAGCAGCTGGGAACTTCCAGCAAAGACAGACGAATCACTGGGGATGGACTGTAGCTGGGAGTCTGCAAATCACAAGCTGTACTGCACTTACTTGGAGCCAAGTCTCCCAGAACTGAAGAAGTCAAACAATTTATAGGAGGGTTAGGCCCAAACCCAAACTCCATATCTGAACTGCCCCAAATTTGGATTCAGATCTGAAATGTGTGGCTTGGGATCCTCTCTGCTTTATACATAAAGAAACCAAATTGTGTTTTTTTGTGGTTTGCAGGGAGTGACTAAGCATCATGTGGATTGACGAGGAAGCAGCAAATCAAAAATTCTTAGGTTCTATTTTGTAGTAGCCCAAAGCAATGCATCTGTCCCTGGTGAAGGGAACTGCATGTTGTCCAGCACCTTCCACATCTGCCAGCCTTGGAAATAACCTAAAAGCTGGTGTCAATCATTACAAGCAGAAGTTTGAAACCCCAAACCAGGAAGAGGAATCTAGGTTCATGTTTAAAAATAACAAATTACAAAGGAAGGAGCCCTAGATGGTTTTGGGGGCTGGAACTAGGATATGCAACTTTTCACATCTAGGTCAACACCAGTTGCAGTCCAACCAAGGTAGTGAGTGTGATTGACACATGTCACTATCCAATGGCTATTCAGTGCTCTGTGTTTAATGAATAGGTGGATCCCAGTCTCCTTCCCAGGGCTTTTCTGTCAGGGCTTTCAAACAGGAGCAATTTTTATATCAAAGATACTCCTTGTGCCCGTCCCCTGGCTTCGTGCTCATCTGCCAGGATTCTCCAGACAGAGCCACCCTTAACTCTCCATTAGCTCATGCCACTCATTGCTCCCTGCTTATCTGCATATTTCTGGAGAATGTGGTCCCTGTTTCAGAACCCGATTTTTTTCGGCATCAGGTAGATGAGTGAAAGAAAGAAGTCAGCCATTGGGTCTCCCGGTCAATACCCACTCAATGAATAGCCACCGTAACCCCTTTGGAGGGACTGTCTCTGTTGGGCATCTCTTGGGCTTGTGTGGAGTTAATTTTAGCCAAGAAACAAGTGTCTTGTTTGAAAACTGCATGGGGGCAGAAGAGAGCTCATTTCCCCCTCCTTCTGGAACAGACACAAAAGAGAGAAAAGATGTCTGGTGCTATAGATACGATTACACTTCGGAAGTGGCCTAAGTTGCAGCAGAAGGAATTCCATGGTGGTTTTCTCTTTCCATGACCAAAATCACAGCTGCGCAACAGTGGTTAGAAGTGTCTGTGAGTTCTGCCACCTTCCAGGGAGTGAAAGCAAAGCCGCTCCGGTCGATCTTTTTGTCTTATGGAAGGCAGGTACCCCTGGAAGCCCCAGTTTGGGAGTGGACTGCAGACAGCTGAGCTTCTGGGACTGGATAATATTCTCTTGATAGCCTGCGAGTCTCCTGGCTCCTTCTGCTAGATTACCAATTTACCAGTCACCTATCCTATGAAAAATATGAGAGAGGCAATTTGGGGCCTTTCGAAGTGAATGTCTGTAGCTTTTAAGGAGCTAGTTTTATGAGAGATTGCTTCCAGGTGACTCCTGGCTGGCTCAAGATTTCACCGGACACAGAGCAAATCAATCTGCTGGGAGCTTGGGGGGAATGAGATTAAAGGGACAGCCCACTTTCTCGCTGTCTCAGGGAAGTGTTGGCGCACAGACAAAATAGCTTAGTAGAAATCTGTGGAGTGACTTGAAGTGATTACCTCCCTGCTTATAAAAAAAGATACAATATATATATATCATATATATATGAAGGAGCTAATGTTGGAAAGTCTGCTGGGAAAGCATCACCATATCTGTCTATGGAACTGGGCTGCAGGAGGTGGTGCATTAAAATGCAGATTAAAGGGATTTCCTGCTTGTTATTGCATGGTAACATGGCACTTTGCACACATAATTTACAATATTTAGGTAGGAAAGCATGCAGGATATGGCAGCCACATAATACCCTTCACCTACTCCAGCTCACAGATGACTATAGGGGAATAAAATATCTATATGTCGTGTTTGAAAATAAACAGAGATTTTTAATTGTGATGTTGCTGAGAAACCACTGGAAGGGAATTCATTGCTAACTACAGATGGGCATGATCCGAAAAGAATCAGATCCAAATTGGAATTTCTCCCAAATCAGAGGCTGTCTGGATCTGGAATTTTGGCTCAGTCCAATATAAAGACGGCTGTGAAATTCAACATCCAAACTTCCTCAGCATTCAGGGATGAGATCCAGGCTTTTTGTCCTGTCCATCAAATTCAGCAGACATGCAAATATACTTTCTACCCAGCCTCAGAAAATTTGCAACTGGCCACATGGCAAGTCCTGTGCTGATGCTGTGCGATTTTACTGTGAAATAACTATCTCCGTGATATTGTGCCAATATATCGTCAATGCTGACAGGGCTTCTTTGGAAGGCAGACTATAAATTGGGAACATTTCCACTGGAAGATTTTCACATGGTTACCAGCAAAATATCAGAGCTTGGAACTGACACTGATCCAACATACATTTTATACTATGACAGGCTGAGTGGTTTGGATGGAATAAGTAGAACTGCTTGAAAAATAGAAAGAATAACCCATACAATTTTCAAAGTTCTGAGAATTTCTTTCCACCAGTTTGAAAAGGAACAATTTTTGATTTCTTAGAAATTTTTCTCCATTTTTCAATTTTGTAAATTTTCCATCTCCCCTTTTTTCTCCCTCCTCCCTTCCTTTTACTTTTTTCCTCCTCTCCTTCTCTGTTTTTTCTTTTTGCATTATGAAGATGGGGTGTGGAGGCAACAAAGGGGACAAAAAGGGGGGGGAATGAGGAAACAAAAAAAGAAATCTCTCCCCCCAAACTCATACATTTAAAATTCCCGTTTTGTCAAAAGTTCAGAAAATTACAAAACAACAACAACCACACATTGTCTCAAAAATTGGCAATGCAAATAAAAAAGGCCATTTTACTATTTTAAATAATAATTCAAAAATTTCAATCAGTTCTCGACATAAGGACCAGACTGAACCATTATCCAAAATCTGGACCTCTTTGCAGTCCTTGTCCCAACATGGAGATTTCATGACAGCAAGGCTTATCATCCACCAAGAACCCAGAGAAGTATAACCAGACCTAAGGGAGAGAGGAGAACACACACCATTACAGATATCAGCTGATTCTTTTAATCTATTTCATAGCACCTAAATTCTGGGCTGTATTAGAAATACCTGGATAAGTAGCTACCCATGAGTTACCGATAGTAGCATCTGATTCTTCAGTCTTCCCCTTCTTAAAAATTACCAGCTGTGGTATTCTCCAGTAATGATACACCTTAAAATAGTGTCGCTGCCCTGTTTGGGACACAGCAGAATACTGTAGTGTTTATTTAGAAGGGTCAGTTCCCTCTGTTGTGGATTTGCTATCTTATCTGAATGTAAGGTTTAATGTGCCAGGCACTCCCTCTCCTGTCAAGTGCTCACACTGTAATATAGTACTAACAACTGCAGCTTGGTTCCAGACTAGATGTTCCATTTCTAACCCTTACATTTTCCAGTGAAGCCACAGTATGTAAGATTCAAGTGGAGAGGGAGCAGTTGGTTTTTGTGACACGAGTCTTGGGGAGCCAACACACTGGACAATGCTTGAATCTAAGTAAGCAATCAAGTCAATGACTGGGAGCTGCTATCACACTCCTGGCTGTGCAGAGTGGTGGTACAGTGCTGTGTACTGGCCTCAAATAGTTTTCAAGACAGGTCAATGGACCCGCAAGCCAAGTTTACAGGACTGCACCATGGAATTCAGGATGATCCTTCACAGTTTAGGATGGGTGGTGGCAATGATATTAGGAGATGTTGGAGCTCTCACAAGAGAGCTTTCTCACAAGATTACCAGCCTGCATATGCAGACTCAAATAGATAAGGAACCAAAGTGCTGGTGTCGTGTCTCAGGTTACTGGGAGAAACCTTCAGTCAAAGCCCTGAGATACTCTAGTGAGGCACTTGGCTATAAACCTTACTGACCATGTCTGAACTGCACAGTGTTTCCCCCAAGTCTTCCACCAGCATTACTCCCAAGTCTTCTCACCAACATGCTCTGGGCTCAGTATAAAACCTTGGATGAATTCTCTGGGACATTCTGTTCTTTGTTTCTTTTTTTGAAGTCCCGTTCATGAATTTGGAGAGGACTCCTGGGGATTTACATTTAGTATTTATCCAAACCAAGCCCAGACTCTGAACTGGTCACCACTCATGAGGGGGCTTTAGACTTCCGGAAACAAAAGAAGCACTCGACCCTCACTGGTCCAGGAAGTGCTCAATTATAATGGCCTCTTGGTTTTCTGTCCGTTTCATGTCAGAAGAGAAGTGGCAGGGATGAGGAACACATTGATAAGGTCCATTAGCCCAAGACATGCTGCATTATAGACATTATAACTTATAATAATGTCAGCTGGACTACAAAATGTAGATCACGTGCTGCAGAGAGAAAAGTGGCAAACTGTTCTTCAAAGGGGAGAATGTTCTACTGATTAAAGCACAGGTGGGGCCATCCCACATGAGGATAATAATACATGATTACCTCCCAGGAGGGATTTTGGTCTATGTAGGTCCTTATACCAATCTCCTCACCACAGTATCTTAGCACCTTCCAATAGTGCATGTGAGTAGGGATGTGAGACTTAATTCATTAGTGTCTGGAAAGTATTTTGAGTTCCTTGGGAGGAAGGACCTGGAAAAGGGCAAAGTGCTTTTACAAATATTAGCTGATAAATGTGGAGGTGGGTGGTGTACTACCAACAGTTGCCTTTTGGTCACTTTCTAGCCTACAGGGCTGTTAGATATGTCACGGCTCATTCATTTCTACACTTCTCACCCATCCTGGCAAATTATCACTAGACCTAGTAATTCAGGTTCAGGGTAAAAGTGGCCTCCTTCTCCTCCCTTCAAATCTCTCCGAAATTCACTTCTTTCACCCTTCCATTGCTGATTCTGCCCTGCCACTGTCAGTACCTGCTGTCATGGCTGACCTCCAACTGCCTGCATTTCAGCTCTTAAAATGCCGCTTGGGGCAGGGGCTTTGTACTCCCAGACCTTGTAAATTGTTATGTTCATCAGTGAAACAAAACCAAATAAACCAAGGCCAAAGAGCCCGGGATGTACCTCACGCTGGAGTCAGTGTCACTCTTGGGGTGGTCAGTGATGGGGCATTCTGGAGTGATTCAAGTACCCCACCCTCTCCCTCTGCTTGCTGCCTCTACATTATTTCTGCCCTACCACGTAGGCTGGATAGTTGTCAGCGTAAAACCATTTGACTCTGGGGTTTGCACTGTGACAGGGTGCAGGGGACCTACCTCACCACCAGCAAGTGGTGAATTAACTGCCTTTCTAACTTCAAGTGCTGGAGTTAGGAAAGGCTGTTTTGTTCTTCCATTAAAGACTCATTCCAAATGACTCATTAGGCCTGCTTAGGTGTTCACAGTTAACCTAGAGAACTCTATGAGAACAGCTTGCTACTACTCAGGGGGTTGGGAGAGTATTTGAATGATGTAGTGGTTAAGCCAATACTTATAGGGCTGGATAAGGTAAGCAGATGTCCTGATTTTATAGGGACAGGCCCGATATTTGGGGCTTTGCCTTGTATAGGTGCCAATTACCCCCCACCCCATTTCCCGATTTTTTACCCTTGCTATCTAGTCACTCTAGGGCTGGATCATAGTCTAAACTCTGTAGCAAGAGACTTGGCCCAGTCACTTGGCATAATTCAGAGTACAAAAGAGACCTCTGTTGCAAGACAGGGGTCAGAACTTACTTTCCTGGCTAAAGTCACAAACTGAGCTCTTCCTTTTATTAAAGTTTATGTGAAAGATAGAGATGGGCTAGATCTCAAACCCTGGATCAGAATGTCCTAAACCTTGAAGACACTGAGATCTGGAGCCAAGCTAGATAGTTAGCTTCTGTCTCTAATGGAAAAACAAAACAAAACCAAAAAACAATAAAAAAGTTTGTTGTTTATAACAAAAAACAAAAAATTATCAATCTGAAAAGATTTTAAAAATTCCAATTTACATTTCACTGTTTCTGCTGTTGGCTTATTTTGTCTTCTTCACTCTGTTTTGACAGTGAAACTCAACTGGTTAGGTTAACTTTGTTTCCTGTCAGTTTTATCTCCTGCTTCATATGCATTCACCCTGTGCTGTTGTGTTTGAGTACCAACACCACTGGAAGTTTGAATCCCAACCTGTTTTCACTGAAATTAAAAACAAAAATAACAACCCAAAAAATCATGGAAAAAATTCTTTTCTAAAACCCTTTTTAAAACAAAGCCTCAGTGCTGAGCCTAAGCTAAGCTGATGGTGTCTTTTTCAATTTGACTACAAGTCTAAACAAAACTGGATAAAATATACTAATTAAAATAAAGGAGGGGTATGGGTAACTTGGGGTAAAATGGGTAACCTGTCGGACCTGGAAAAAACCACTGAAAAAAATATGTGATTGACTTATCTCAGAACAAGAGAGAAATCGAACTGTCCCCCAAGAGTATCAGATGTGAAGAGAGGCAGACAAGGAGCAATATTCCTTCAGAAACTTTTGGAAAATAAAATGTCGGCCGATCCCTTTAGTGGTTATTGCTGTAAGAAGACGCAGAAGGCTCACTCCAAAAGCAGATTTTTAAAGAGAGAATAACCCTCGTACACACACTCCCCACACTTGTCTAGAACCCAGTTTCATTTCAGAAAGGTATTTGTGTGCATAACTTGATTTAGTGCTGCAGCTTGAAGAAATCTTCAACATTATAGGGAAGACACAAAAATCAAGGGCTGTTCTAATAATCATATCTGTGATTGTTGATAAATAACAGATCACCATCTCCAGCTGTTTGCAAGCCCTGTCTGAACACGACATATTTTCTCACATCTCTCAAAGATTATAGATTTACAGTAATTTAGATTGCAGGCTCTTTGGAGCAGGGACTGTCATTTATTGTGTTTGTACAACACCTAGCCAATCAGGCGGTGGCCTTCAGGCGCTACCTCAATACAAATGTCAAATAATAACAATAAATCTCCTTCATTTTGAAGGAGGGATGCCAGGTTAGTCCTAATATTATTTGTGCTCTGCACAAATGTGGTGTCCCTTCACTTTCATGACTGAAAGTTATTTATGTGGGAAAAGAATAATAATGAAACTGAAGTTATAGAAAAAGGTTTTGGCACTAAAGGAAAGAGTCCCCCAGCATTTTAAAGTTTCCTGCCTGACCGATTTTGCTGTGTATGCTTTGTTTTGGGTCTTTTTCACATAGTGCATCCCACATTTCAGCCTTGTAGAGGTCCATGTTGTATTTCCCTTTTGTTCAACCCTCACGGAATTCAGCTCAAGACCTGAGAAATTAAATTGCCTCATGCCAGATTCACCAATCCCCTTTAAAAACCCAAGAGGGGCTAAGTTTGTGTGTGCGTGTTTGTATCTGAGAGTTTGAGTTTTTCTTGCTGGGCTTTAAAACTTAGCCAGTACTGCCCCTGCATAAAAATGTGGTTTCCCTCCCTCCATCCCCACCCCTCTTCTTAAAATGATTTAAACCAAAAGAAGGCCATCTCTCTCCCACTACATAAACTACAAAAAAATACAGAAAAGTGTGAGGCCGATTTTGCTGTGTCACAAGCTGATCTTTCACAGATGCTGAAAAGCTAGGAAGTGCAATTATGGGAAAATTGCACTAAGGCAAACAAGTACATGCCAAGTTCTGCCATTCTCCATTACCCACCTGAGCCCCTTGATTGTGGCAGACAACGCAACATCTGTATGTGCTTTGTCAGGAAAAAAAAAATCACAAGAACAGCAATTGAATGGGAAGAAGGGAGGAGAGGGGGAGGCATCATGAAGCTCCCAGCAGGAGTGTGCACCAAAGAGCTGCAGCAAAGTCACAGGAGATATTCCAGTTCAACAGCAGTGGCCTGCTCAGGCTTTACCAAGGGTCCCCTTGTGCAGTGATAGGGTAACCTCAGCACATTGATATGCGAGGTTCAGTTCAGTTCAAAGTTGAAGTTGCTTTTCCAAATCTTCTGTGAACTCTAAGCCTCTTGAATCTGCAACATTGGGCTGGAGTTCTCAGGAGAGCAGGCCTTGCAGCAATTGGAAGATGTCAGATACTTCCAGCTCCCGGTTGGGCCAGAAATAACCCAGGAACGTCTTTTGTCGGGGTACTCTGGCACATCTGTTTCCTATCCCAGTTAGATCCTGCAAGTCCTGAGGTACAAGGAAAGGACAAATAATGGAGGAGGGTGAGGGAAGCAGAAGAGTTACCTACACCCATTTGAGCCTCAGAGGGGACCTGATTTTGGTTTAGTTTGAATCATGGGTAAAGGCACTTTGCTTATTCTGACTTATTAGCTCCATATTTCCCTGGTTTTATAGCCTTGAGTTAAAAGGAAGGCTGGCCTAGTGATTAGAGTAAGACCTAGTTTCAATTCCTTGCTCTGTCACAGATTTCCTGTGTGACCAAGTCACTTGGCCTCTCTGTGCCTCAGTTCCCCTATGTAAAACGGGGATAATAGCATCTCCCTACCTCACAGCAGTCCTGTGATGATGTGACATTAAAGACTGCGAGGTGCTCAGAGACTGTGGTAATGGGGGCTGCATAAGTACATTAGATAGAGAGATAAATTGACTAGCTCTTATGGGTACGTCTCTTCTGCAATGCTGCGCAGAGGATGTTGTGCTCCCAGCTGAGTAATGGGGTTGAAGGAAGAGCAACACTTTTCACACGGCTGTGCTGATTAGAGGAGGTTGATGTCTGGAGAATGATTTCATGAACATTTATTGACTGCCCGAAGTTGTTTCCATTTCCCAGGATTCAAAATGGAGCCATTCCCCATTTTTTGAAACATTGGTCACAATATTTTTTTTGCCATTTTCATTATGGAAATCTCTTGTTGATAGGAACCTGTGTTTTCTTGCAGAAAACGGGGTGGGGGGTTGGTAAATAATTGAAAAAAAATAATGGTTTCAATAAAAACTGAAGAAAAATATTGACAAAATAAAAAAAGAAATGTCACAAACAGGAAAATTTTAAGATTATCAACAGTTATTCATGACAAGGTTTGTTTTTGAAAAAGGCCATTTGTCACTGAAAAAAACTTTTGGCGAGAAAAATTCTGGGTAGGCGTAGTGCTGTGGAGGTTCCCTGGTTCTTCCTTGACTCCAGTGTCCCCCTTTAGATTGCCCTCCAGTCCTGTAGCTCCACTGTTTGGTGTCCCTTCCTCCCCAGGCACATGTAATGCACTGTAACCTGATGGGGTCTAGCCAAACGGAAATCAGGTTGAGATCCTGCATGTGCCCACTGTCTTCACGAGCAGGTGCTGCAGGTGCCTCATTGCTCAGGATAACATATTCACATAGTTTGGTATGAAAATCTCCCAACCTGGCTTCAGCTCATCTTCATGGACACAGGCTGAAGTCTGACCAGCAACAGGTCCCTTTAAATTAATGTGATTCAGGTGGCTTGTGTGTGCCTTCATTTTAGAGATACAAGGCTCCCTCTACTGGTGCATGTGTGGAGAAAAAATGATCCACTGGATGATGCTCATCATGAGGCGTTGGCTCAGCATGACCCTGGCCTAAGGGCAGAATGGGCTTGGTGATGGGCTCTGGCTCAGGGCGACATAGTGGGGCTTGAAGCAATCATGGGACTATGGTATTCTCTGCTGCCTAGATTTAGCTGAGCTGATCCTGCACTTGCCTGGAAAAGCTGTGGAGATGGGATCCTGTTTCCAGCCCTAGCACTGATTAATGTCTATTAATTTCTACTGAATGATTGTGTTTTCTTGCACTTTTGAGACATTTGACAACATCTACCAATGCACGTCCTGATTCCCTCTAAGTAGCCCTAGTGCCAAGCAGTAGACGGGTGCAAACTAAAGAACATACCAAGAAATATACCAGAGTCCCACAGTCCACAAATAGCTCTTTACTCATCATTTGCCCTGTAACTGGGCTCCCTGAATGTCTAAGCAAGTGCCAGGTAAACACTCATGAGAAGGATTTTTCCTACTGCCTGCAAAGTGTTTGGGAGAAATAATAGCAGGAGGCTGAGGCGGCCCCCACCCCTTTCCTGTGCCAAACCACAGGAGAATTATTTGTCTGGGATCCACCTTAAAAGAGCTGTTGACGCTTCATGGAAAACATTCTGTTTAGGGATAGTTCTGCTGATTGCTCAGATAGTTTCTGGATTGCTCTTCCCACTTCCCTTGTTTTTTATTATGAGACACACTAGCATAAAAACGAGATTTTCATCCCTTGAAAAGACCACCTGCTGCTGCTTATTCCTCATCTGATACCTGGGATTAGAATTGTTTGAAACCTCCATAATGAAACCCAAAGCCACGCCAAACTCACATCCATTCTGGGGCTCTTTGCAGACTTCAGCTCTACTGAGCTGTCTATCTTAGGGTTTTATACTGCCACCAATCACTGCAGTATCTGAGCTTCCAAATAAAATCAATATCAGTAACAAAGTCCCTAGTGTTCTACATGCTCTAGCACGTCCCTTTTTTCTTGAATGAACTTTATATTTAACCTATTTGAGGGGAATCAGGCAAATTTTGGGTGAATCTGGCCCAAGTTTGAGTGAACGTGGACTGAGTAAAGATCGAGTTTTGGGTGACCCAGTTCCTTCTCCATTTACTGGGGAGGGATTTATGCGCTTGGGCGGAAACAAGAGCTGGGAGAATACCTCAAAAAAAAAAATCTGAAAACATCTGGTGGGAAACAAAAATGGAATTCTCTTTGGCTTTTTATGTGCTCTTTTAGTGCTGGCTTTTCATCATATTCTAGGAGATCAGTTTGCTTGCAAGCATGTTTGCAGAAGCAACAGATTTTAGAGACTACTTGAAGAAAGCGAGTTTTGAATTCATATGCAAAAGAATTCACCCTGGAAACACTCTGGTTAGAGTCACACTCCTCCAACTGGGAAAAAGAGAAACAGCACAATGTGATCGATGCATCCAATCACAATTAAATCATGCAGGTCAGATTTCAGATATCAAATACCTGCTCAGAAATGAGCGAGAGACATGAATTGCTCACTGAAAGCATGCAGTGGATAATTTCAAATAGTGAATAAAGTCAGGACAATCAGGAGCTTCTCAAAGACAAGTCACCATCAAAAAGAGGTGGCACTTGGAAAATTATTTGTTCTGTTCTGGTAGAAACTCAGGAAAAATTGACGGTTCCATGGTTCCATTTATTATCTTCATTTATTCTTTGAATGACCATAGCACCTAGGAACCCCAGCCATGGACCAGGGCCCCACTGTGGGTAGGCATTGTACAAACAGAACAAAAAGATGGTTCCAGCCCTATCCCTGCTTATAAAATTGACTTTCACATTGAAATTTGGGACTTGTTTTTTCTCAAGGCAAAACCTGGAGGGAGGGACTGAGAATTCGACATGCAGAAAAACCATAAAAAGGTGCCCATGCGCTCTGCAGACTGAGACTGTTTGCCCACTCAGTTCCTTCTGTGGCATTCCTGCTGCTCTCTGTGAGGAGGGCTGAAATGTCACTAATGGAGGTGTTAGCGACTTGGCAGATGAAATCAGTATCTGGGGGAGAGGTGCTCCCAAGAAACACAAGTCTTGCTTCCTTACAAACCACCCCGCCCCTCCCAGTAGTGCAAAGAGCAGGACATATCTGACCTAAGGGCAGAATAATTTCTGAGTGCAGCATGTTTCAGGAGGCTTCACTGCTCTTTCAAAGGATGCACCAGGGTGGGTGAGTGTGTGGTGGTGGTGGTGGTTGGGGGAATTCTCTAGATCTGTGGCTCTCAACCTTTCCAGACTACTGTGCCCCTTTCAGGAGGCTGACTTGTCTTGCGTACCCCCAAGTTTCACCTCACTTAAAAACTACTTGCTTACAAAATCAGACATAAAAATACAAAAGTGTCACAGCCACTAGTACTGAAAAATTGCTTACTTTCTCATTTTTACCATGTAATTATAAAATAAATCAATTGGAATGCAAATATTATACTTACATTTCAGTGTTTAGTATATAGAGCTGTATAAACAAGTCATTGTATGAAATTTTAGTTTGTGCTGACTTCGCTAGTGCTTTTTACTTAGCCTGTTGTAAAACTGGGGAAATATCTAGATGAGTTGATGTACCCACTGGAAGACCTCTGTGCTTTTCAACCTGTGGTCCGCAGACCCCTAAGGGTCCACAGACTAGGTCTGGGATTTCCAAAGGGGTCCATACTTCCATTCAAAATTTTTTAGGGGTCTGCAAATGAAAGAAGGTTGAAAACCACTGCTCTAGATTAATTCTTAGAAGCTGTTGTTTGAAGCTAGGAATGAGCTCCAACAGCAGAATTTGGCTGTAGATTTGGTTTTCGATGCAGACTTCCCCCGAGTTCAGTGCCATTTAGATCTGGAGTCCTGTTCGGCTCCACTACTGCTGGAAATGTTAACTGATACAGGTCCCCTCCTCTAGCCAGCTTCAGGTCTTGATCACTAGAGTTCCCATCTGGTAAAACCATGCATACTGGTCTGAATTGCACGGAACAGACTCCCCCCTACCCCACCCCACACACACTTACCCTTGAGTGGAGGGAGGGAGGTATGAGGAGGTTGGAATGAAATAGAAGCAGACAGAGCTAGAGAAACGGCCTGAGTGAGAGAAGGGGGGGGAAGGGAGAAGAAGAAAGGGAAGGTGAATAAAGAGGGGGAAAAGAGAGAGCCATCCAAACTCATGTGTTCTCCTTCCTTTGTTCCCTGCACTTTGTCCCGTATCAGCTTCCCTTATGTGAAGAGAGGCAGCTGTCCCTTTCCCTGTTTGTCAGACCAGGTTACAGAATCTTCCAAATCTGAGCCTAACCCATCAAAGTCTTGGCCCTTGGCTGAGGAAACTAACCATGGCTTTCCTACAAGGCCTGGTGCTCTCCAACTGGATTGGAAGTGACACTGAATCTTTATCAAAGAGTCTAGGAAACAAACAGCATATTGAGCACAGAGCTTGGTTGCTTCCCGCTCCTGCTTGTGCAAACTGTCATCATGGATGCCCCGGGGTGAGTGCAGACAGAAGACATCTGTACTTGGTAATTTCAGACTATGTTCTTATACAGCCCACCATTTATCATAAAAGCAGCTACATTACTCATGATCACACTCAATATCCGTTTTGGGGTCCCATCTTCAGGGGAAGGCTCATGGTCTCCCAAAACACTGGGAAATCTTATACACTGGGGTTATATGTGCTGCAGAAATCCACCTTGCTTTATCCCTATTTACATAGGTCCTAGCAGGAGTTGGGAGGTGGGGGGCAGGGGAAGAGGCTACATTTCCTGCCTTCATTTTAAGCCAGTACTTGAATCTTTTTTGTGGTTCACGGATTCACTTTTAGGGGGGAATCTGTTAATGGGAAATGTCAGATAGGCCAGATTCTCTGGTCTCTTACTAGCGCCAGGGTTCTAATAACTTCAATTTCTCTAGTGCCTTTCATCACAGAGTGCTTTACAGACTCTAAGGTTGCCACAGAAAGGCAACTGCCTCTGGGGTGAGATGTGGCACTGCAAACACCACACTGTGCAATCTTTATAAAGGTGGAAGCAAAGATTATTACAGTCAGTCAGAAACACAGAGGCATTTAGGGGGGCAGAATGGACTTACCTGACTTGGGTAAACCCAACTCTTATGAAAAGTGTCACAAAACTTCAATAACAGTAAGTGGCCCGAGTCTCCTCTCTAAGATGGCACCTCAAACAGCCCAGCAGTGCTCTAGCATATGGGGGACTGGTTCTGTGACAACTCAGAGGGAAGAATGCCATCTACCGAATCTTGGTACCACTCCCTGCATCACATAGGGTTTTGTTGAAGGTTTTCTAGCTGTATGCTGACCAGGCCCAAGATCTTTCACTGAGGAGAGCTAAAAAGGTCAGAGCTTGAGGTGGAATGGCTGCAGACAAAATGACTTGTGTATAGAAGGTATGTACCCTGCACTGTATCAGCCAGGCCTCCCTCATTCATTCTTGGTAAGCTATCAGAGGGGTAGCCGTGTTGGTCTGGATCTGTCAAAGCGGCAAAGAGTCCTGTGGCACCTTATAGACTAACAGACGTATTGGAGCATAAGTTTTTGTGCGTGAAAACCCACTTCGTTAGATGCACGTAGTAAGCTAGTTTCTCAGCTCTTTATTGCAACCCCAAGTATGCTGTAGGGCAAAGGGCTCAAGATTTGAGGGTCTCAGTTTATCCTGAGGTTGAGAGACAGCAGCAGTTAACTTAACAGAGAGGGGAAAAGCAACCTTTTGCTATCAGTAATTGGGTCCTTTGGTCCAGTGCACCAATGAGGATTCCTGGGGTACAATCTCCTTATCAGCTGCCCATTTGCTGAGCTGTTTCCCTGCAGAGCAGTTTCTGTGTTGCATGGAGCTATCTTGAGGAACCCCCTGCCCTGTAGACCACCTACAGCTTTTCAATGAGAGATACACACATTGGTAACAAAGCTGAATTGGGGAAAGGGGAGGGGAGAGAGGAGGGTAATGGTCTTACCACAGAAAATTGTCTGTTTTTAATGCTCCATTTATTCATTCCAAAAGAATGCAGGATAAGGCTCTGATGGGCTGTAGGCAATGCAGGACAACATTTTGGCATTTAATCGCTGTCTGAAGACAGGATTCCCACGGCGATAGGTGCAGGCAGCAATATACATGCAAAAAAGCAAAGAAACGCTTCATCTTTCTTTGTTACACTTGGCTATTGGAAGCATGGCACTGGGCACACAGTAGTACAAAAATACGGGCCTGATCCTTAGTTAAACTGAGACCACTCTGGCAGTTTCAAGAGGCCTCAAAATGGGTGTTAATTTCATTTAGCACTACTTTAAGGCCCTCTTCATTGCCCAAGCACAGTAATGCAGCTTTAGTGTAAACGAGAATCAGGCCTTATATGCCCTAATCATATGATCAGAGACCCCACATGGACCCTACTGCAGGACTGAGACATTCACCTTTAGGATCCACTAGTATAAACATGTAGGCCTTGACCAGCTGTGACTGTTAAAGATACCGTGGCACTTTCCACAAGAGCAGGGGGTTCCGGCTTTTCGTCCTAGCTACATTCCAACTTCCACAATCATGTCTGGTCTCTTCAGACACCCTGTCTGAAGTTCTGAGTCTCTTCTCTTCCCCTCCTGAGTCTGTTGGGTAGCGCTGCTGTCCACTTCTGCAGCAAACGGAAGCTGCGTTATGTCACAGAAGTGGCTGCAATGCAGAGGTTGTTAAAGTGACCCTTGAATACAGTTGTTGTTATTATTAATTATTTTGATTTCTCTGGAAAGATAATAATACATTAGTACTGTAAGGTGCTTTGGGACATAGATACCCTAGAACTCTGATATTTATTTAATTTTTTTATTTATCAGTAATAGATATTGGGGCTTATTGCCAAGGAATTTGGATGCCATACATCTTTCAGTCAGTTACAAATCAGAAAACCTGATTGTTGTGGTTTTCTTCTTCATGAATCTACCTATTATTGGGCAACATCCTAAATTCTTTGCTCAGATTTCCCTCTAACTAAACAAATCACACATAGATATCAATGAGACTTTGCCTAAGGACTGTGTGAAAACTAAGTAAAGACTTCAGGATTCAGCTGATTATTATCTCTAATAATAACACACTTCTTGAAGGTACGTGTTCACCCCAAGATATTTTAGAGACAGCATACACAGGGAAAGCTGAAGTGCGGCCACTTCTGGAGGGGAATACAGGAATTATTCAGTGCCAGCAGCATTGCACAACAGTTTATTGGAAGCAAGGAATCCAGCTGAAACACTCCCAAGTAAAATTAGGGTTAGGACAGAGGAGTTAACACCCTTCTCTTGAAAAAGTACAATGGGGTCTTTAATGAAAACAACGAGATCAGGACCTCAAAAGACAGTTCAGTTAAAGAACCAGACACCGTTCCATACATTCATTGCCTGGTCCTTGAAATGCACTATCCAGTGGAGTTATGCTCCAATCCTGCAAGGGGATGAGCACTTTAGCCCTGATCCAAGCAAAGCATTTAAGCTCATGCTTATCTTTAAGCTAGTGAGTAAACTTATTGAAGTCAATAGGACTATGCATGCGTTTAAGTGCTATGCTGGATCAGGCGCTGGGGCCAGTGTGTGAGTCAGCACCCTACAGTATCGAGGTTTGTGTCTCAGCTTTAGTGGACTTTGCTGATCTGATTTACTAAATTTAAAAAGTGGATCTATATTATTAAAAATGTGATGCTCTGAAGACTGACCCTATACTCAAAGGAAAATAATAGGGGAAATGTTTCTTGCATGTAGATTAGAAATTGCACAGGCAGGCCTATGTTTCACAAGAGGCATCAAGGAATACAAATGTTTTCTGACCCTCAAGGAATTTTAATTTGACTGTTCATAATTCCAGGGGGCTAAACATTTTCATAGTGTGGACCAGATCTTAAGAGACAGCTCCTGTCGGCACCTCCCCTTCCGTTCCTGAGCCACCTCACCTCCTCTTCACAAGTGCATGGATTCTCTCCCTCCCACTGATGCTCATATAACATCCTTGTGGCAACTACAGCCATTGCTCGCATGGAGAAGTAACATTAGGAAAGTATTTTCTGTATTTTTTAGATGTTTTTAATGCAATTTAGCATCTGGAAACAAGGAGGAGGGCGAGCACCATGTGACCAACCAGCTCTCCATGGACCACCAGTAAGTGCTTCACAGGCCACCATTTAAGAACTGTTGGCATAAATAATTTCAGAACCAGTCCTGGCTGTTAGGACATGTAAAAGTCACCTAAAAGTATCCTGAGCAAAGGAAGTTTCACTACTAGTCTCAGAATTAAACAGGGAGGAGAAAAGTCACCTATTGCTAACCATGGGAATTTCAGGTATCGTGTATTCCCCATCCATCCACCTTCCCATGTCTATCCAAGAAGAAAATAAGTCCTAAATATTGGTGCAAATTCCCTTTTTAAAACCCACACATTTTTGATGTCTTTTTTTAAAGTAACTTGGGGTTTAATCCTCACATAATAAGGGATCCTCATGCTATATTTAATATAGTTTCCAAGTCCTCATTCTTCCTTCTCTTGAGCATCACATTATCTTCAGTTCAAAATTTGAGCAAGATCCTGCAGAGAATTTAATCTCTTTTCCTGATGATCTTACTGATGATCAGCAGTAACTTCTACAGGTTTCCGTCTTTATTGAATGAGACTCGGGGAGCATCCAACATACTGAACAGTAAAGATAGGCCTGAATTTGAAACCGAGACCTGAGCTTCTCCAGAACTTTGGGGGAGCTTTGGATCTGAACTTTCTGATTCAGCCCTGTCTCCCTGATGTGCTGGATCAGAACACCAGATTCAAACACCGCCAAACTATGTGGAAGTTCAGCTTTGAATTTGATTCTGGATCAGAACATTTGTGACTCGGGCTCATCTTTGTTTCAGATGGTAACTTCCATTTGTTGCCTTGCCCCGTAAGAAATAGACATTTGTGATGCGGTGTCCACCCCATACCAGGCCTGAAGGGGTTAAGGTGGTCAGGTGGGCCAATCAACTACTTAGGCTGCACCTAGAAGAGGAGCCAGGGCGTGAGGACTAATTAGAGATGAGGCTCAGCTGGGTAGGAACAGAAGGGACCTGTATAAAGCCCAGTAGCAGAGCATAGAAGGGGGCTGTAGAGATAGAAGGTGAGGCAAGAGACACTGTCAGGGTGAGAGAAGGCCAGGCAGGAAGTAGCCCAGGGATACAGTAGTAAAGTTTAGGACTATGCAGACTTTGACCGCTTGTTGTAGGGTCCCTGGCCTGGAACTCAGTGTTGAGAATGGGCCTGGGTTCTCCTACTAGCTACTGGGAAATGCTAGTGAGAGGGAATACTGCTTGAGACAGTGGGTCTCAAGAGACTTTTGGAACACAACACTCCCTCACCACGTGGAAGGAGAAAACCATAGTAACCTGGCTGGGGGGCCATGAAATGGGACCAGCTGAGTCCCGAGAGAGTGAGTGATGGAACATTACTGCAGGAAGGGGCACTAGCTGGGCAGAGCTAATCCCCAGATGTGGCCAGAAGGAGGTGCTCCAGCAGTGAGTAGAGCATTCCCATGACAACAACAGAGACTCTTTTTCCATCACTGATTCTCAGAACATGTTATGTTTCTGAGATCTAGTATGGCATCACAGGCTCTACCTGCTCCCACTAGAGAGTCAGTCTGAGGAGCCTAGGGAGTCTGCTCTTTCCAGGTAATATAGAGAAATGAGCACATCCAGCTGGAAGCAAGAAAAGCCAAAGAAACAGCAGATAGAACTTTAAAGGGGGAGATTTAATTCAACTATATTAATCACTTACTTAAATCTGAGTCACAACATTTGGATCTGTGTTTGAATTCTGAACTCACCACAAAGTTTGGGGGTGTTTGTGTCAAGGATTTGTTTTCTTTCATTATAGAGATAGAGACCATGCATAAAACTTGGCTTTGGATTCCAAGCCTCCACCAGAGTTTAGTTCTGAGGGCTTGATTCAGGCCCATTTCTACACAATATAAACCTCCTGCTGAGGCATGCTAGTATTTCTCAGAGTCTGTCAGCTGTGCCATCTTGGTTTGCCTTCCGCATGTTCCCTGGGGCATTTGGATTATGGAGGTGTAAGGGGACTGTTGACCCTTACTAACATTCAGTGGGGGTGTTTTGGTTGGCTAGCTCCCAGTACTAAAAGGGGAAGGGTCTATGGGAAATCAGGACCCTGAGACTGACAGCCCCCAGGAACAATGGGGAGAGGCCAATGCTCCAGGTCAGCCTGAATGACAGGACTAGCAGGCTAATCAGAGACAGTCAGGAGGCCAGGGAGCTCCCGTCCTCCGTGTGAGCTGGATTTGCTTGGGTCAGACAGAGTGGGGCTGAGCTAAGGAGTAAGCAGGGGCCCAAGCTAAGCTGGGGAGCAGAGCTGTGCCAGATCCAGAGGGGCCAGAAAAGCAGCCCAGAGAGAGCAGACCCTGTCCTGGAGCAAAGCTGCAGCCCCAAAGCCAGAGGCACAGCCCAGAGAGAGCAGACTTGCCCTGGGAGCAGAGCTGCAGCAACCAGAGCCAGAGGGGCCAGAAAAGCAGCCCAGGAAGCAGGTCAGTGCTGGGAGCAGAGTCACAGAAGCAGCCTGCAGAGCAGAGCTGTAGCAACCAGAGGCAGAGGGGCCAGAGTAGCAGCCCAGGGAGCTGGAGGCAGAGCAGCAGCAGTGCTGAGACAGAGTGGTGCAGCTGGGGCTGGAGCAGTCTGGAGCTGGGTGCGGTGAGCAGATGGAGAGACCGAGGGGGACCCTGGGCAGCGGGGCCAGCACAGGGAGATGCCTCAGCCAAGAGGCTTTGCAGGCCAGGCTTGGATCGTCACCCCGACAGGGCGGGGGCGACGCTTGGAAGAAGGGTCCTACCACTTAGAGGCTGAGAGCCTGTGGCCACCACCAGAGCAAGTTTCCAACCCACAGCATCCCTGCAGCACAGCCAGGGCCTGAGAAGAAGGCCTGGGATTTACAAGGAACAGACTGTGAACTGCCCTGACATTCCAGAGACACTGTTTGTGATGTTCCCTGCCACAGAGCGGGGTGATGTGTTTCCTTCAACTTTTCCCATTTTTCTTTGTTCTTTTTAAAATTAATTGTTGATTAAATAACTTGCATTTGCTTTAAATTGTATGTAATGGTCAGTGGGTCAGAGAAGTGCCCAGTGCAGAGAGAGTACCCCAGAGTAGGGACACCCTAGCCCCTGTCCTAAGTGACCACAGCAGGGTTGGGGGTCGAGTCCCCCAGGAATCCTGGGCCCAGCCTTGTTGGGGTTACGAGGACTCTGCCAGACAGGAGAGTGGAAGGGGAGTCCTCAAGGGCAGGGGGGCCACTGGGTAAAGGAAGTGGGAGCGAGGACTCAGATCCTTTTGCTAGCCCACTTCACCGGGGTAGTGCAGAAGCCAGGAAAGTTCCCCACAATAGCGGGACTATTCCCCCGCTTCACAGAGGGAAACCTACAAGAGTGTAGGAAGGAAACAGTCCCTCTTGTATTATCCTTGGCATTCCCTTGAATTTATCAATGGCATCTCGGCCACAGAGCTTTTCTGATCATCACTGATGGCATGGGCAGGAGAGCTGCTGTTTACTTCCCAAGAACTTGAGAACGAGCATGGACATGGTCATTCCAAGGTACATTGTCCTAATCCCATGGGACTGTTTTACTGGCAAGCTGGCCAGGGGGGGAATGCATAATTACACAGGTGTCAGTGCTAATCAAGTTTTTGCAAGGCCAATATGAGTGTCCATTACCAGCTGACAAGTATATACAGTCCCACTTCTGGGACCTGTAGCTCCCTGCAAGTCATCAAACTGTCTTCAGTCAGAAACGGACCAGAGAAGTTTTGCCAGAGGCCTCCAGAGTCCATTGCATCATATTCTGAATATTTAAACCATTTTTATTGCTCTTTATAAAGAAACCACAGTGGAGAGAGGCCAGAATGCTCAGGCCTCATGAGCTTTCTTGCCCTTGTGGTTATTTGTCCATGTTACCCCCTGTTGCTCCAAGACATGGTAATACATACGTTAGCTAATCTTTCAAAGCTAGAATCATTTCTTTCCGTTTGGAAAGCAATAGAAGCAAATGCATAATGATACATTGACTCCCGGCATTTTGGTTTGGGCCCACCTGTAATTTATCTAGCGGGAACTGCAGAGGGAATGTCTTAATTCACTTGCTTTATTTAAATATGCCCATCACAGCCTCTTGGTATACGTGCAGTAAAAGTAAATGAAGTGAAAAATGAAATTAAAAAAGAACAAACTGATGGCAGACAACTTGAAAAAGATAGAGCTCCAGCCCACTACCAGCAAAATGCAGCAGACTCTGTCCCCTACCCTCAGGTCAGAGCCTGACTATATCCATTGTCCTTGCAGCATGCCCTAATGGGCCACAAGCTGAGGTGTTGTCAGGGGAAGCGAATGTACTTAATGCTGTGTTATCAGAATTGGAGAGAGTGACTGAAGTGAGCTGTAGCTGACGAAAGCTTATGCTCAAATAAATTGGTTAGTCTCTAAGGTGCCACAAGTACTCCTTTTCTTTTTGCGAATACAGACTAACATGGCTGTTACTCTGAAACCTATCACATTTAAAGAGAGATTTTCAAGTAATTTAGACCAACATTTAGGGCTTTTTTAGATACTTTGACACAGAATTTTATAAAACCTACCTACATTATAGGTAAGGGTTTTTATATATATCTATATTTCTTTATTATCTTGACAGTGTCCCTTTTAATATTGCTTTTAAACTGAATCAGTTCCATTTATCCTAAACTGGGAACAGACTTATCCCAGTCACATTCTGAAAGCAAGAAAAAACACAATATTATTTTTCCTGCCTATTTGTAGTGGGTCTAGTGAAACAAAATATATCATGTGATTACTGAATGCTCTGATATTAAAGAGGATTCCTGGGGGTTCTGGTGTGTCTGGTCTATGTCCATCATTCTAATCACTGCATTAGAGAAATTTGTGCCAGTGATTTAATTTGGACGAAACGCTGTCCTGACGCTTCTCTGTACTATTGGAAGCTTTTGGTTCTGTCAGTTGGGCTGGAACTCTCATAGGAATGGGCTTTCTCTTGAGAGTCACAGCATCTTCTGCTTCCATGTTTCAGCTTCAGCCCTTCCCATGAGACCTTGGTAATTCTTCTAACCCAAGATGCCATTAGGGACCCTGTGCAAGGGATGGGTGCAGGGTGGGGCAAGAGAGTGCAGTGAGGGCCTGGTGATGGTGGGGTTGTGTGGAGGGGGCTGAGTGAGAGGGTACAGGGGCCCGACTGATAGCAGGGCTGAGTGCAGGGAGGCTGGGGAGTGAGGGGGCCAGGAAGGGGCAGGTTGTAGTGTAGGATGGGGCCTGCAGGCTTCAGTGCCAGGACCCTGAATCACTTACCCTGACTTCTCACTTGTTTAACTCTGACTTCAGTGAGCTTCTTCCTGATTTACACCTGTGGGAGATCGGAATTAGAGCTGGACAATATTTTTTTTGCTAAACTTGTTTTTTTTAAACGTTTTGAGTCAGCGAAAATGCTGAAAATGTTCATTTTGAGCTCAAGCTGCAATGATTTTCCCCCTCCACCCTGGATTTTTTGGTATTGCTGATAAGCCAAAACTTCCATTATTCTCACAGCTCTAATCAGAATTAGGCTCAGGAAGTGCAGATTCCAACTGTAAGCAGACCAGATCTTGTGTTATTTCACACCTGAGTAAATGACACCCTGAGACAAAAGAAACCCACGAAAAAACAAACATCAGTTCAAATACTGAGATATTGGGGTTCCTCCAGAGCCTGCTTGCCCACCTACAGCTTAGACTACCTCAGTACTCCCTTCAGTAACATGATGTTCAATACAATGTTCACCGGGGGAAGGATCTATGGCTGAACCCTAAAGGTGTAGGAATCTCCCTAGGCCTGTAAGGCTGTTCTATATGATTGGTGCTACTGGGAATTTTCCTTCCTTCTGATCATGTCTTGCTTAGTAAATGCAGACAGAGGTGACGCTGCTTGAGTGCAGAGACCGAGCAAGAGGGGGAGAAGCTGTAGGATGTATGCATTTGTGGTTAAGACACAGGGAGTGGGGAAAGCTGGTACATGCCAGCTACGGACTGGCTTTATTTCTGAGAACAAACAGAACAAGTGAAAAGATCTTGGCAGCGTTATTTTCCCCAGACACAAACAATGGAAAGTAGTGGAACCCCCTGGCCATTATTAAATGGAATTAAAAATAGCAGCAGACTCTACGGTACATGGCGTTCCACAGGCTTTTGGAATGCACAACTTCTTTCAGGGTCAGAGGTACTCAGTGGGCCTGGGCTGGGTATACAGACCTCTTCAGTGCCTAGTGGGATCTGTGAGATGGAGAGGAGAGGGGCCAGAGTCCGTTCGTTCTCAGGAGAAAAACCTTAGCACAAAAGGTATGCAACGTTAGGGGGGCAACATATTATTAAATATGGGCCCATGAATATTGTGAAGCATGATAATAATACCACATAGCACTTGTACCCTCCTCTGCAACTTTAACACACAGAGAAACCATTAACTCTCAACACCCCAGTGACACCCTGGGCCTCAGGGAATCTGTAATCATCTGTATACCTCCATGATAAATTCAGCCAATTAGGCACAATGGTACTAGCTGGTATTGCGACCCCTGTGGTAGCTTGTGCATCCCTGGAGTTTGCAGTGGCCCTTGCACCCTATGGGCTGATGGGTAATGTGGAGTTGGTAGCATCTTGAGCTCAGATCCTGCCACATCACTTCTCAGTCCTCTTCATAATACCAGCACATCATATTGGCAACTCCTCCCTCCCCCATACTTGCATCATACACAGTCCCCTCCTTGTGGTCTTGGGGATTGTACACCACACTCCCCACTGCTGCAAAACCCAGCTCCTGCCGCTGCACTGCACCCAGCCATATCAGTCTTCCACCACTCAGCTCCTTTTCAACTTGAAATGCACCTTCCAGTCCCTTCCTCCTACCTGCACTTCCCAATCCCCTACCTCCTACTGCCTGTCCCTAGTTTTGGCCAAGTGTATAATTAATTTCTCCAGTTCGCAGATTCCATGGCCAGCTCCTTTTGGAGTGCGTAGGAGCCATTAAGCCCAGCTCCCCACCTCTTTCCCACAGTGACTTCAGCGCAGGCACTGGGCAGCCTAACAATGCTGTCATGTGACCGAACACCAAGATACCAAAGCCGACAGACTGTCTGTCATCTGGATCTACTTTGTCCAGGAAAACCACTTAGTTTACAAATATTTGTATTTAAATTCTTCTTTGCCCATTTAATTCAAGCCTGTGCTTCAAGAAATGAAACCTTCCTGTAAAGGAAAGAAAAACACAAAGCCAAGGCTGAGAGAATGCTTGCTCTTTAATGCCATATTTTCCACAATGGAAATAGTTCCTTCTCTCCATGTTTGACAGTAATCTGCATTCCTAAAATAAACAGGACTTCTCTTAATTTTGCTGCAGGTTATTTCCCAGCTGTTAGAATTGAGCTGGAGAATGAATCCAACAGTACAGGAATTAGAGGAGGTTCAGGGTGCTTACTGACCTGTACATCCTAGGCTTTCAGTTCAGAATCAGTTTGGGAAACAAAGGGTTAAAAATCTCCTTTAGGTTATGAATGACAACAAGCCCCACACCATAAAACTGGCTCCCATGCTCTATTGCCAGTCAATGGAAGAGCAGGCCTAGCAAAGGAACAAAAAAACTATTCAACATAGAGGGGCCACAGGAGACCTGTGTACTGGGGCACAGAGCTGTCAGAGCAGGGATTGTTGCAGACTTGGACTGAGGTGCGTTAGAAGTGTTGTATGCGGGTTCAGGACTGGACTAGTAAGGTATGCATGGACAGAGCTCTGTGGTAGGGGGAAGACTGCCCAAGGCTTGCCTATGCCATGCTTGATTTCAGATAGTTCTGTCAGTCTCCTATTTGGAGAAATGCCAAATCACCTCCAATTTTTTTGTATCAAATTAAAATCAGGCTTTGAAGTTTAAAACAATATTTGCACCTGTAACAGGACAAATAGAGACAACTGCTCCATAGTGAAAGAATACCCCTTCCTTTTATTTTGCACTGTATACTGTATGCAACCCGCACCAAAGGATTACTGAACAGCTCCTGGTAGGTACTAGTCAATAGGAGTTGTTCTGATAGTCTAATACCTCTTCCTTATCATTGATTGGATAAGTGTGTTGTCATGCTGTATCCTATAGGGGTTGCAAGCTTTCGGAAGCTCAAAGAAGATTTCATCTTACTTATGTAGCTGAATAATCTATCATAATAAACACCATTTCCCTAATTCCCCTCCCGACTCTTAAACATTACATGACTCCAAACACAACACAAAGGATTAAAGAAGCATCACAAGTTAGGGAGTGCTATTTATTGGCTATACCACTGGCCCCCGAGACTCAGTGGTTCTGAACAGTATCCTGTTTTGAATGTGAATACAAGGTTGGACATGTTCTCACACCTTTTTAATTCTCCATGTACAACAGTTACAGCCATTTTGTTCTCTGAACCTTTGCAGCCTATTACGAAGGAGACACACAGACACACTATACTCTTGGAACAGTCGCCATCTTGGCTCATGCGCCAGAGATTGATCTAGAGACCTCCAGAGAAAAAGCATGAGCTGCTATAGCACAAAGGTCTAGCTGGGGGTTAGAAAAGACTCTGATCCCCTGTGTATCAGGCACAGAAGGGGATCGATAACACACAATTTTCCGGGGGTTACATGCTTTCTGTCACTCTCATAGAGACTTTATTTTTGTTCTTGTTGCTGTTTTCTTAATATGCAATAAGTCATTTTAGCCTGAAAGTAAATGGTTGCACTCTTATGGAGAAACGTAACACTTCCTGTCCTTCGCTCTGGTTTTTGCAGGCTGGAAATGAAATCTGATTGGTGTAATGACCATCACTGCATACGATGCCACTTTTTCCCCTAGAGTGAACCAACCCTGAGCCTGGTATTTGCCTGGGGGTCAAACCTGGTTTTTACCAAACAAGCTGACAGGGGAGTCACAGCAGGCAGAAGGAAACAATCACCATGTCCCAGAGGGATCCTAAATGCATGGAGGCTCAGACGGCAGGGGCGGGGGGAATCAGGTTTTGGGAATATTGCCTGGGAGAGCACTGGCAGGGGACGGGATGTTTTCTGAATTGCAGAGACATCTGCACCATGTGGCTGACAGATCAGAGACAACAGAGCTCCAGAAAAGAGCAAAAAGTCACTATAAGTCTGCAAAATAAGGGATAAAAACAAAAATATATGAAAGCAAAGAAGGGTTTCCACATGCTGGGCACATGCAACAGGAGACCTGTATATTGGGGCAGAGAGCTGTAAGAACAGGGATTGTTGCAGACCCGGACTGAGGTGCATTAGAAGTGTTGTATAAGGGGTCAGGACGGGACTAGCAAGGTATGCATGGACAGAGCTCTGTGGTGGGGGGAAGACTGCCCAAGGCTTGCCTATGCTGTGCTTGATTTCAGGTAGTTCTGTCAGTCTCCTATTTGGAAAAATGCCAAATCACCACGACCGCCTTCTCTGGGCATCATGAGCCTGCTGGCACTCTGCAGATTCTGGGCTGGTCTTTGAATTCTGGAGCAGAATTGCACACATTCAATTGTTACTGCATGTGTTAGAAAACAGTCCAGGTAGAATGTATCCATTTCCTGAGTGTGTGAGCATTATGTCCCCTAAAGAATGGTATTGTGCCTTTAACGAGGTGGAGCTTTGTTAGTCCGCCTAGCAGAAGGTACTAATTCAACTAAGAGCCCTGCTGGTGAGGCAGGGACAATTGGTAGCCATTGAGTGAGCTAGAATATGGGTGGGAGTCAGGGGAAACTGATTCGGCCTTGGGAGGCTTAATGTTTCAACCTTATGCAGGAAGTAGAAACCACAGAAGACAGTTAGGGCCTGCAGGTCAAACTATGAATGTATACAACAACATCCCAGAGACCCACCAAAGGGCTGCATGTTTGTGAACGCCAATACAGGAGTTGGTAGCTATTACCACTTTTAATTGCCTCCTTCATCAATTTGGGGAGACCTGCACTGGGATGCATTGTTATGTTAGACTACCAGCTATTACCACTGTATTCAGTTTGGTTTCATTACCAAGGGGAGAACCTAAAAAAGCCTGAATGCTTTGGTGATGGTTTGTTCCTAGATTATTAGACTAGGTTTATGTCAAAATTTGAGTCAGAGAGAGGGGAAGGGCACCATGGGAGAACAGGTAGCAAGGGAGTTAGGTGAGGTTCCTGATCCTAAACTATGCCTCCTTGGCAATAACAACTGGGAGCCTTGGGATTTATTTAGATTTTAAGTGCGGAGGGGCTTCCTTCTGGGGGAACAGAATGTAGAAAGTCAAGGTAAAAATCTCAATACTCTTATTGCAGAATAAATTATAATGAAAATTGTGTGGATTATTCCCCCTTCCCCTCCAGAAAATTTAAACTTTTCAGCAAGAAAATCAAACACTGAAAATATTTTGAACAAAAACTTAAAAGTTTTGACTTGCAACAGCCACCATGGTGCCGCACAGGAGTTGTCATTTGGGTGCTTCATGTACCCATTCTCCTCTATAAATTGTGTTCCCTGGTCGGATTACAATTCCCAGGATGCAACATTGTCTTCCCTCTTGGTGATGGGAGGCAGTGCTTCATGAGAGTTCCATGGCTGTAGTGCATCATGGGAGATTAAGTCTGATCGGGGAGTCAGGCTCATAGAAATGAATGGGGCTTGAAGCATCTGAACTAAAATTCACCTGGGGAACCATGGTGGCATTTCCAAATCAAACTATTTCAGTTTTTAGCAGAAAACTAAAACCCTTTTTTGTTTTAGGGTCATTTGGGTTTTGTATTTAAAATCAAAATTTTCCAGGAAAGCGGACACTTTTTGCAAAAAAATTTTGCTTTGTCAAAACCCCAATTTTCTGTCTAAAACCAGTGTAGATGGTATACTTTGGACCAGCCCTAATTATAATGGCCTCTAGCACCTGACTTCCCCTTCACAGGGCTTTTGATGCTAATGCAGAACTAATATAGGGAGGACTGGACCTGATAACAGCTGACTCTCATTAGGCTTGTTTCCTGCAGTAGGAGGGCAAGGCAGGCTGTAAGGTAGCACAGTGCAAGCAGCACATGTGTGTGTCATAGCCGCACTGCTGCAAGGACTTAGTAACCATTCCCCAACTAATGCAAGCAGCTTGACCCACTGCCTGGAGACTGTGGGAAGAAGATGCGTTCTCAGGTCAACACAGAAGGAAGCAAGGATGCAGGTGGTGGTGCAGAGGCGTTGGTGGTATTCTCTGGAGAGGAGGGAAGAGGTGTAACAGAGAGAGGAAACCCTAGAGCCAAGTCACAGAATTAGTACTATGGGGTTGTCCTTTTGTAGCTAGAGTTTGGTCTATGCCATAAAGCTGAGATGTGGATCTGGATGTACCCAAAAACTGGGAGTGGTCAGATCTCAGTATCTGTTTCATGCTCATCTCTCCCACAGAACCTTGATACCTATGTTTCCTTACTGGAGCTAAGGCAAAGGAGCTTTTCAAACACTCCTGGGCTCAAGCCTTTCTGACTTTAATGACTCAGATCTGTGGAACAGAAGCAATAAAGATGTGGGAGAAAAGGAGGGGAAGCAAATTCCCTCTCAAAGGTACCAAAGTGTGTAACAGCTCGTAAAGCAGTGGGAACTGGAGCTTGGAAAGTTATTGAAATCAGGACTTTCATCTCCTGTCAATAAAGCGTTATCATCACTGAGCCCAATTTTCAACTCTTAATTCCAGATGTGCACATTGGAACATCATGCCTCTTCCCATGCAGGAACCTGCAACCAACAGCAGGGACTGGCGTGGATGGAAGGCAAACTAGAAAGTTCCTTGTGCTTGTGTCTAAATGTGGGTCTGTAGAGAAAAACTGAGCTTCCCACATTTAATTAATCCTTGCTATCTCGGATTTGACTACAGCTAGGAAAGGCTGAGATCTTGTACTGCGCCATCAATGAGCTTTAAGTGCTCAGCTGAAATCACTGGGGTTCTGATAAAGAGCAGTGGCTTCTCTGGGATCAATAGGATGTCTGATAAAGAGCAGTGGCTGTTCAGTTACAGCAGCAGCTAGAGGGCTCTGAAGCCCACGCTGTTGGGATATCTGTCCTTATCTAAAGGAAACAATTTGAATCTCCTCTTCCCCATGCTAATTTTCCCCCTACTGTAACCACACCTTCTTGTCAACTGTTTGAAATGGGCCATCCTGATTATCACAACAAAAGTTTTTTTCTCCTGATGATTAACAGTTCACCTTAATCGATTACTTTCATTAGAGTTGGTATGGCAACACCCATTGTTTCATGTTCTCTGTGTATATATATCTTCCTACTGTATTTTCCACTGCATGCATCAGATGAAGTGGGCTTTAGCCCGCGAAAGCTTATGCCCAAATAAATGTGTTAGTCTCTAAGGTGCCACAAGTACTCCTCATTCTTTTTATCTTCCCCATTGCCTCCCCAGCTCTGCTTGCCCCCCAGCCCTGACATGCTGCATTTTGCAAACATTAATAAATGAAAAAATGTGGCACAGTGAGGGCCAGTCTTTTCAAATAGGGTATCTTCTTTTAGATTCATATACCCATCACCTCTGGAAATCAGCCACTTACTTGGATGCCTACATATGGATTTAACTTTACACATCACATTGGAAAATATTGTCCTAAGAGACTTGCCACACAGAAAATCTCAGAGCGTGGTGGGAATAGAACCTGGATCTTCTGGCGTCCATGGGGGGCGGGGGAGGAGAATTAATAACATGGCCAGCCTTTCTCCATGGCATTATATTGACACTTGTATGTGTATCAGCCTTGTTAGAAATGGCTTGTTGGTTGAGTTCACTGGCAACAATAAAACCCTGCAACTTAGCCCTCTTCCGTCTGCAGTTACAAAAGGTGACCACAGGCTGCTCTTTAGCAGCCCATGGGCCATGCTTTAGCACCCCCCGACCACACTTTGGAAGCTATTCCACTAGATGTCACAACAAGAGCAGATTACACAATCGTGGCAGGCCCAAAACTAGAGCCGTGCAAGGAAGTTCTGGCTACCAGCACACAAAAAATAAAATAAATATAGTGACTGAATGGGTTGATGGCAAAGTAGCACTCCCCCCCCGGCACCTCACCTCAAATTTACTCCCCAGGAAAATAGGGAAAGAACAGGCAGCTCCATGTAGGCAGTGGCCAGTTCCCCCACCTCCCCAGAATCCAGCTCTCTTGGGGTTGTGGAGACTTTCCTGCAAAACCCAGCCACATTTCATTCTTGATAAAACTCACTGGAAGTGAGAGTTTTGCCCTGGGGGAAGATGGAACTTGTCCAATCAGGGAGAGCAGAGTTTCACCCTGAGTCAAACTTGTGAATCCTGGGAGAACTTGCCAGGCTAGGTCCAACCATGGAACAAAAACACTGATTTTTCACAGCTGCAATTCTAATGTTACAATTCTAATATGCAAGAGGCAGTAAAGGGTCTGTAACTCTCATACCACAGTGATAAGTGTGATATAAATACAGAGAAAGAGGGAGCCATAGAGATTCCCATCCTGTGTCTATAGGCACCTAACACACAAAACCCCAATGACTTTGCTTGTGACAATATACCAGTGGAGAGAGGGCAAGGAAGAGCGGCAGGGAAAGGAAAAGAGGAAAGGGATTAGGGAGAGGAGAGGAAAGGGAAAGACAGTGTTCACACCTGCAAGTAACAATAGCTCTTCATGGTCAAAGTGAAGGAAATAGAAATGTTACACATTTTATAGCATGGTTCCATTTGTTAAGGCTTTGTTTTGTGCATTACATTTTATGGCACTTTAAGCGTGCTTCATTGTTTTGTAGAGCCCTGCATTAAAGAGACACACACATCATGTTAACCTCCTCTGCATCTCGTAATGGTACAACACACCCTAATTTTATATAATATCCTTAATGCGAGGATCTGAGAGGCATCAGAAAACACTTTGCAGTGAGAGCCACTCAGGGGCTAACAGGAAAAAGGGAGGTTCTATCATGAAATGTAGAGAGGAGAGGGATGGGAAAAACAATCGAAAGTCCCCTGTGCCCTGTTTGGCCAGTCCTCATCACTGAAACAGTTGTCACTAAGCTCCATGTTTACAATAGCTGCACCTCCTCACTAGAGTGCAACCCAATCATTCCCCCCTGGGTGGAGAGCATCCCTTTTACGTGGCAACACTCAAACCTTGAGGAAATACCCAGTACCCTCTGCTGTTTTGTTGCCTGTTGTACATAGCAACATATTCTGAGGATTGGAACTCCTGGGTTCTATTCCTAACTTGCTGTGTGACCTTGGATAACTCATTTAACCTCTCAGGGCCTCAGTCACCCCATCTCTAAACCAGAAACAATCTCCTTAGAGATCCGCTTAGAGTAGTAGAGTTCAGCTGTGGTGCTTTTGTGGGTTGATCCTTGGACCTTCCTGTCTGCACTCTGGCCAAGTTCATTTCCATCTTGTTTCCATGCTTTACTCTGGGTTTGCTCACCCTGCAAGTGCCCAGTGCTCAGTGATACGGTGGGGTCACTGCAGCCAAAGGCACAGCTTTCTTCCTTGTACAAGGAACCCTGAAGACTAGGTGGGGTCTTGGCTTGCGCCGTGTGCTGCTTCTCACGTCCTTGCTCCTCTCAAGCCGTCTGTGTGTTTTGTATCCATCCTGAGGGTAAATCTTTTGTTCCCATTGTCAAAGCGAAGGCCTAATAGCCTGCCTGAGCCAGACCCCAACTACCCCCAAGTATTGAGCAGAGATGGTACATTGCGAGGAGAGGCGAAAGTGATGGAGGAAGAGGGACTGAGGATAGAGATGGGATTGGGGGAGAGAGAAAGCTGGAGCATGAGCTTGAGGGAAGGAAGGAGTGAGGCAGGGAGAGGGACAGAGGGTGCTTCCATTTGCTGGTTGACAATTTGTCACTCTTTTCTGCCATCTCTTGGCATCACAAACCCTCTTTCCTCTCCTTTCATCTGTAGCAACTTCCCTGTCTCCTCCGCAGTCCACCTCAGCTCTGCTGTTCATCAGGGAAGCCTGCAGAGTCAGTGGGCATTGGTAAACTGACTCACAATATGCTGTATCATGAACCCCCAGCAGGGAGACAGGGTGGCACCAGGTGATGCATTCCCCTAATGTGCCAGCTGTGGGAGGACACAAATAAAGATGTTATTGGGACAGTCACTATCATCCTCTGGGCCGGGACTGTAGGCAAGTTGGATCCTCTGCCATGTCTGTTTCAGACCCTACCCCAGTCCCAGTGAGGTCATGAAGTGTGGTAGTCTGGAACATCTGGATTAGAATGGAGTGAGACTCCACCTGTTGCAACATCTAATTTTGCTTCCTACCTAATGGCCAGCCTGCAATGCAGCAGGCAGGGGAGCGGTCTCCATCCAAGACTGTGCTGGAGTTATTACATGCCCTGAGCAGAAGAGTGTGACTCAGGATTCCTGGGTTCTGTTCCTAATTCTGCCTCACTGTGTGGGGTTGTGGTCAGTTATTCTGTGTCTTGGTTGTTCAGACTGTGAATTGGGGGTGATAATACTGATATGCCTTTTAGGGGGTACTTTGGGATTTAATGAATTTGTGTTTGTAAAGCATCTTGAAATCTTTGGATGAAAAACATTGTAGAGGTGTAAAGTATTATTTGTATTTATTAAGTATCATACGTTGCAGGAAGACAAATCTCTAGAGGATGAGTTAGGGGAGTTGGAGAACAGACAGCTGTTATTCTCCCTGTGAGGAATAGTCTCAGTGCCTCCACATGAAATACAACCACAACAGTGTGTAACCACAGGCCCTGTGCACCACCATAAAACCAGGGGCTGGCTAGTGTGTAGTGTTGAGATGATACTGATGAAGCCAGCCAAGATGGACAACTGCAGCAATGGAGTAAGGCAGGGTAGTGCACAAGGGGAGGGGACGGGGTCTTTCAGCAGCCTACCAGACAGCAGAACCAATTGCAGTGGCACCAGGTGGATCCCATAGGAGCCAGTCTTAGTGTTCTGGCTCCCAGATTGTGTTTGGATTATGTGGAAGGGAATTGGCTTCTTTCAAAGGATTCCCACCACCACCCTACAAACACACTACACTCTTTCAGCCAGAGTCAAGCCTTCCCTCCTTTTATCCCCCTAGACACACTAGGAATGAGATGGACTTTTCAGGTTCTGGGACAACAAAGTGAGGCAGGTCCCAAGCAGATCCTTAACCTTTAAAAGCAGCAAGGAAATGCTGGACACATTGAGAGATGGTACTTCCTTGAGAAACACCTAATCTCCTTCAGATGAGAATCCTTAACCTTAGTCACTGCGCAGTCATGAATCACCCAATAAAAACCTGACCCCTCTGCATGCCTTGCTGTCAGTTTAGCAGTGGAGGGAAGGCTTTCTTCATGGCTTTCACTCAAGCATATTACATCTGCTCAGGATTTCTGAGAAGGAGCATTTGTCAACATTTTTCTACCCCAGCCTCCATCTAGGACAGTCTGAGCTCCCACTACAGCCAGAAGATGAATGCCAAGCTCTGGATGCCAGTGATGCTCTGTTACCAATATGAGGGACTCTGAATGAATTCAGTCCTCATGCTACAAGCTCAGGCACACCAGCTCCTCAAACCAGCTGTTTGTTAAAGAAAACAGAATCACTCTTCTGGCCTATAGCAGGTTTCCCTGAAGAGCCAGCTGGACAGAGAGGAGATTCTAATGGTATGACATGGTACAGACCATAGGACCTCCTGTGACAGGAGGGACACAAGCCAGACCTTGGGATCTGCAGTGTGTGTGGGGGGGGGGGTAGTTTCAGACCATATAAGAAACAAACCCATGGCACACCCCGGGCCTGTACTCCCAAGTTCTTCCCTATGATGTTTTTCATTGACTGTTTGGGGATCAAACTACAGTTCTTGGGGGAGAGAACCCCTTCTTGGCTTAATCCCCCTCACAGGTGGGCAAAGAGCCCAGGGCATTTCCTGACTCTCCAACCTCTCTCTTGTGCTTCCCGAAGCAACATAATTATGCTCCCTGGCTCTGTATCCATAAGCTCTTCAAAGACCAACAGACAGAAGCTTCCAACTCAGACCAGCTCAGCACAGCTCCTTCTCACTCAGCTCAGAGATGCCCCCTCATGTGAGACAAGCTCAGCCCAGGGCGGAGATTCCCTTCAGGCTCACCTGGAAGAGCTGGAAGTAATTGAGAGTGAATAAATACATTACTCCACAGGTTTTTTTATTAAACTGTATATCCACGGGGTACTGTTGAGATTCCTGCTACATCCAGGAGGGCTTTGATCTTGCAAACACAAGGAGTACAATGAAAGGAATGGTCTATTTTGATGCACTTGTACCTAGCCAAGGATTCCAAATGTTTTTTAAAAAGTCATGTTATTCATTTTCACTCTGTAACCAGCTCTTCGGCAGTGGGATTGTTGTGAAATGACTAAAGGCCACTCATTTCTGATTTCTGTTGCCATGAGATGTGATACATACATTTAGAGTAGAAAAATGGAATATACAGAAATTTCTGCTGTGAAAAGTAGAAATGAGGTCAGTTGTTCTTTGAAATTGTCAGTGAAAAGGTCTCTTCCCAACAAGATCTTCATCTAGTTCTCCCTCAGTGTTTATCCCAGCAAATTGCTTGTTCCCCCCCTCCAAACAATTAACATAGTAACAGGTGCCTTAGAAATTGCCCTACCTACCTTAAATAAAAGCCAAAACAAGACTTTTGTAACTGCCTGTGGTGTAGACTCAGCCTGGAATCTACGTACTTTCTGTCTCATGCATCACCCCCACCAACAGTAGACTCTGAATTCAGCTGAGAGTTCAGAGGATAATTGGTGAGTGAAGCAGGATAGAATCCTGCTTGTTTTTCTGCAGGTATATTAGGTTCTGCAAGCCCAACAGAGGTCTGTTTTGACTTGTCCTTTACGTACACTATATGGATGGGGATGGACATAAATAATCAAACAGCTCAGTATATTTTATATTTTTATTATTATTACCACAGTGCCCAGAGGCTCCAGCCAGACTTGGGTCCCTCTTGAATTAGGGGCAGTCCCTGCCCCGAAAAACTTGCAGTTTTAAAGGCAAGCAACATACAAAGGGTGGAGAAAATCCGTTATATAAATTTTGTGTAGACATATAGACATTTGCTATACTTGGCGGGAGCTCTTCAAAAAGCACAGATAGAAGTAAGGTGCCCGTAATGGGGTGCTCACTGCATCCCACTTGGTTCAGCGTCTCAGTGAGTCAGGACCACTTCAAGCTGGTGCAACACCCGTGCTCTTTATTGCTGTATCTGGTCCCCACCACCAAGCTCCAACTATTTATGGGTTTGGCCTAGCCCAGGCGTCAGTGATAGCAAACTCCTGGCTCCTTCTGAGCTTACTCTCCCCTCCTGGTCTCCACTCTTTCCCCCCCTCTCTTTGGGTTCACTTCCTCCCAAGCATTTAGCCCCTGTTAATGAGGCTGGCAAGTGGGGCCAGTTTCCAGGCCAGTCCTAGCTAGTTGCCCAGCCCCAACCCATTTCCCCTGATTGGGGCTGGAGCGGTAGAAGCTGATTAGGGCTTCCCCTGCAGCACCCTGGCACAGTGCCCAACTCCCACTGACTTTCAGTGTGAGTTGGGTGCCTAACTGCCCTTTGAAAATCTCCCCTCCTTTAGTTTGCAATTGCATAAATAAATTAGTGATCTGCAGCTCTGCCATTAAACCTTTGTGGATTTCTATGAAGCATTGCAGCCAAAGTGGATCTTGTGGCCGGAGAGCAGTGTAGACTTTTCTGTGGTGCTCACCACCATAGTATGCAAGCACCTCACAGACATTAATGAATATAGCTTCACCACCGCCCAGGGTGAGCATTATCTCCATTTCACAGAAGTGTCAGAGAAAGTGACTTATCCAAGGTCATGCAGTGAGCCTACAGCAGAGCCCAGATTCTTCCGAGTTCTACTCTGCCTTAGCCCGGAGACCATTTTTCCTCTTCCTTTAAAAACCCACTGTCAGGCAACAAATTATACAGAGAAAGAGCAAGAGAGAGTTTGAAATCTGCTTCCAATTATTCCTGTGCCTCAAAGTCTCTGCACTTTTACTTGTGGTGAAATTGCCTCATCTCATCTGGACCCACCAGCCCTAGCCCCTTCTTTAATTTTCCTCTTCTTATGGTCTTTTATGAAGAGAATTGGCTGCTTGAACATCTCTAAAGCCAACCCATTTTAAAAAAAAAAAATTATATATATATATTTACGTGCATAACTCCAGTGCACCTGGGACAAATCCATTCTGGGCCCAGAGCTGTCATCACAACCATATGCTTTGTGCTGTGTCTCTGAATGGATTTGTCCCAAGATGACTACAGTAATGCTTTAAAGTAGTGTATTTTTTAAAATATTCCATCAGGACCATAAATCAGAATGGAAGAGCATCTATGCTGGGCAGGTAGGATTCTAGGGTCACATGAATAGCAGCTGTGGGGAGCGATCTTCACACCAAATCCATTGCTTTGGGATACAGCTACACAGGGCAGGCTCTACAGTATCTATGGCTCTAGATAGATTGGTAAATGCCTACCCCATTCCCCTCACAGAGGGTCACCTTAATTTGTGCTATCACTTCTTATTTTGCTGCCTTATGTGCCCCAGTGTTGTGTATAGCAGAGCCAGCCCAGCATCTAAATTTTTTCAAGTATCAAAATTTGGAAGGTGGGCCCATTCTGCAAAGGAACAGCTGTGAAATCAGCACCTAAACTCTGAAAACTCTCCCAAACTACATCTGTGCTCAGATCCTTGTATTTGCTTCAGGCTCCTCTATGACCCAAGCAGTGGTTGTTTGTGCCAACAACTTATAGAAGCAACCACGTCCATTGTGCACAGGTGCTTGGCCAACCCTGAGTAATGAAACACATCTTTATGGGCCGTAATTTTTGATTTAAGTAAAGGGGCAAAACTGCCCACAGTTTGCAGAGAATAAAAATGAAGCAATCCCAATCTGTAGGTAGTGAAAGCCGCTTCCCCGGGACAATAAAGACGTGTTTCATTAGGGAAGGTGGCTGACCATCTGTGCATATTTGACTCCTATTCTTCTGATCTGGGAAGTAACAAAGCTGATTTGACACTCACTTTTCTGACCATAACTGCACTGGTGCGTCTGGCTTTGTAAATATGGCCAGAATTTTTGGAGTGAACACCACATGCCTCTTGCTCCTCTGGGCTTGTTCCTTCTGCGCAGAACTTAAGAGCCCTCCTGTCTCCTTTCTCAGGGGGCAGAGATATTTAGCATGTGCTGTATCTGTTATACTTTGTACAGAGTGGTTACTTCCTGCTGATCGGCAACATCAAACATGGTTGAAGTTATATAGGAGTGGCCACTGTTCATGATGTTTATAGGAACAATCACCACAATATTTCAGGCCAAAACAGTAATAGGCAGATTTGTTAAAATCCAATAGTGGCAGTGTGCTCCCTATCCCAATTTTTGCTTTGTTCAAACTGATTTTCAGACAAGTATGAGGTACTGGATTGACAAACCTGGAGATCTGTGTCCTGTTGATCCAGGGAAGGCAAAGTGCTTGGGAAATGCAATGAAGGCTCCTCCTCTATGCCCCTCACCAAATCCTATCACCATTTCTCAGCCACTTCTAGGTGTTCAGACTCTGCCAGTTTCAGCAGAGAAGCAAAGGACTGAATGAACAGACAGGCTACCAATTGTGGTGATTCCTTTTGTGATGTGACAATTGTCAGCAAGGAACTGTGGTGAGAAGAGTTATGTATGTCACACAGGCCACCAAACAGCCCTGAGGACGATCATGCCTTTCAGTCACTGGCTCCCTCTCACTGGTGTTTACTCTTTGTTTCTAGTGGTATGCTGAACATGCTCTGTGCTGCACAAAGGTACGAGACTTGTGCTGAGAGAGCAGGGTTAGTGCCAACTCTCTCAGGGAGCACATTCCATGTGTAAGGGGCAGCACTGAAAAAAGCATGGAGATGAATGTGGGAGAAGTGGACAAACAGTGCGTTGAGACTGGCGCTCCTGGTGGAGCAACAGGGATGGGGCGGGGTGCCATCAAAATAGACAAAGATAAATGGGTAGCTGTGCCTGACTCACACCAATGACAAGAAGGATCCATATCTCATTACCAACCCCTGCTAAAGGCCGTACTACCACCCATTTCTTTGAGGGCTATTCTGATGAAGCTATGAAGAGAGGTGTAAGTCTTTGTGGCTGGCCTATTCATGATGTGCATTCTTCTGTTCCTGACTGTCTGTGTAAGCGACCTATACATGCCTATCTACTCCAGTGTGCTCGCTGCACACTAGAGTGAGAAACTGCCACAGGCTAAAAAATAACCACCCCCCACCATGGAAAGGAAGTCAAAGTGAATAGAAATGGGTACGGTATACCCTGTGCACCACACTGATCCAAAGTCCATTGAAAAACTCCCATTGACATCAATAGGCTTTGGATCAGGCCCCAGGTTAAGACACAGAAGCCACCTGTGGGTAGGGGAACCATACCGGTCCTAAGAGGCTGAGAGGGAAGAAAGGTATGGTCATTCTCAATTGGAAGACAAGCTGTGTTACAGCAAATGATGAGACAGGAGATTGGAACAACAGACTTCCACAGTAGGCTGCTATCTACAGCTCAGAAGAGGTAGCAGACTTCTGGGACTCTCCTTTGCAAAGGTGATACTGACACTTGAAATTAATCCTTACATGTGCATTTTAGGGAAGTGTCACAGAGTAGCTGGTCTCAGTGGATAGACTGAGCCCACCTCCCCTGGACTGGAGCAGGAGAGCCTAATCCAGCTAATTAAAGAGGGCTAAGCTACACCTGGGTCTATGAAGGGCTGCTAGCAGGCAGCTGAGAGGGAGGACTGTGGCAGGCTGAGTCCTGGGAAGAAGGACTGAGACAAGCGGTGCCCTGGGTAGCAAAAACCACACGAGAGGTGCTAACGCCTGTAGTAAGTCCCTGGAGCCTGCGGCTGCTGCCTCAGGAGGGGGAGCAGGAAGCTGCCAGGAGCTGGAGTGTCAGAGATCCCTGGGAAGGGTGGCCCTGAAGCCTAGTCCCCAGGCACTGACTTAAGATTGCATTCTGGTTGTTTGCTTAATCTTTGTTAAGAATGAATAATCCCCCTTAAGTGCAACTGGGCATGACAGCACATGTTTAGGGCCGGGGTTCAGTGGCAGCCATCATGGTGACAGGGAGGAAGATAGTTTACTTTACAAAGCACCCCCACCTCCATGAGTGTCCAGGTATGAGGGTGGCAGGATGACAAAAGCACCAAGTAATAGCAAAAACATACTAAGTCTGAGATGCAGATCAAAAGAGTGAGCCAAAACCTCTTCTCTAGCTCAACCTGATGTTTTGGCCACATGCCTCAGCCCCTCTGTTACAAAGTCACCTACTCTTCTGAGCTGCTACCTGCTCTGATACTGGAACAAGATGAGGAGCTTGTGAGTCTGGGCCCAATCTATAAAACAGGTCCAGGGCAGTAGTAGTAGAAATAGTGGGATGACATTGAGCAAAGGGAAATTTTCTAATGAGGAGGTCTAGTAGACTCTGGAACACTCCCGCAGGGAAAAGGTAGGCATCCCATTACTTGGGACACTTGAAAACTAGACTGGACAAAGCTTTGGAGAAGAGACTGTTGGGATCATTCCTACACTGGCCCCGCAGTGGAATGAATTAGCTAGTATCAAACAATCCATTTCCATCTCTAATTTCTATTAATTGAAAGCTTTTGTACCTGCCAAAACCAGAATTCAAGGGTACTTTGAAATGCTTGGGTGAAAATCTTCTCTCACTTAATCCATGTTTATGTCAGTGTAATTTCATGCATATTAATGGATTTACTACCCATGATCTCTATGGCAGAGAGCAAGATGTGGCCTATTCATCTTGGTGATTCCTGTTTGTATTTTAATAGGAAGAGGTGTCCTCACACTTAGCTGCCTGATGCACACAGAAGCTGTGCCCCCATCCTGTGAAAGATTACTCACTCCCTGGTGGCTGGTCACTGATTTTTGGTGGGGCTTTATAGTTTTAAACTAACTAGCTGCTGGTCACTGAAACACTAGTGTTTTAAAGTCACTACATTGCTGCAGCTTAGCCCAGCTAGTCTGGACAAGCCAGGAGAAAGAAAGAGCAAGAGATTTGTGTATACTGACTCCAAGTCCATGGTAGTTTATTAAGTCCCATTAACCATATGGTCATGATTAGAATAAGTATGAGTTATGGTCAATGACAAGTAAACCCCCTGCTTAGCCCCCTCCTCAAACACCTGATATATATGATGGTGCAGACTCATTGTGACCACTGACCTGTATCTCAGTTTTTTTAACCCCTTCTGGTCCTGAGGGAAAAGAAAAAGGAACGAACATAGCTTGGCCATATCTGATAACTATCACTCAGGGATGCCTATCAAATGGAGTAGCCTCTCTTGCCATCCCACTTCCTTATTTCAAGCTCCCACTAACTGGGCTAGTTTCATGGTCAGATCAGAGAAGGAAACAAATGGTGAAAAAAGGAATGTGATTTTTAATATTCTTTCCATTTCAGTCACCTCAGGCACTAGGAATAGCCCAGGGAAGGAAATTTAAATATATACGTGTGATTTCTATTTTGACAGCATCTCTTTAAAGTAATGGAACATAATAGTGCACAAATTGTGAGGTATTCATGTAAATATCCTGGGACAGTTCCTTATATTTGTTAAATTAGCATGCCTCCATTGAGGTCAGTGGACCTATGCCAATTTACATCAGCTGAAGGTCTGCCCTACTGTCAGTTAACAAAATGAAAAGGACAGTTAAGTAACCCAACCGGATGAGGACATTTATGAGTCATATCTACAAATGGTGTAGTTTATACTCTCTGCTCCGGTGAACCTCACTGCTTAATTATTCCAATTATTTTCTTATATTTTTAAATGAACATTTTATAATGGCAATAAGACACCAGAGAGGGAGGATGGTTTTGCTGTATAGATTCTGGTCTGTTGCCTAATGATACAAGTATTCATATAATCACTGCCACACAATTCATACTGTATCACGTGATTAATTCTCTGAAACAGTTCTCTTGGCTTCAGTGCTGTGTGTCACCCATCTTTTCATTGACTTCAGTGGAGCTAACTGATTACACCTGCTGAGGTTCTGGCCTGTTCTTCTTCAGGTACCTCTTCCTCCATCAGCCAGTAGGTAATATTTCCACTTGCTAGCTACAATGAGGAACTAAATCTCATTTTTCAGGGCATGTGATAAATTAATCACCTTAGGGATCAGTAAGGACTTTCCTTCCTTTGTTATTACTGCACAATTGACCTGAACATTGTCTTTTGCTTTTCTCTGAAGCATGAGGTAGCCAGGAGGTAGGTACTAAGCTGCATGGATCAATGGCCCAATCCAGTAAAGCAGAGGGTGGGACATCAAGTTATTGTGCCATCTAAACTGTACAGTTTGGCAGAATGCAGGCTACTGAAGAAAATTTGAAGTTTAGAAACTCTTACTACCAGGACTCAAATGTATCTCTCTGTAGGCAACATTCAGTTCAGAGTGCACTAGGACCTAGCATACATACACACTCCACTCCAACCTCCTCCCACCAAAAATACACAGCCCCCAAAACCAGCACTAGGACCATTCAGTTCCCCAAACACCTGCTCCCCTACATAGCATGGCAGAGCTCCAACCTTGTCCCCAGGGGTCCTGCACTTCCAGGTGGTTTATGCTAGCCTCAGAGGCTCACTGCAACCCTCCATGTAGCCCCTCTCTCTCTAGGGCCAGGGATACAGTCTGCTGAGCCCTTTTCATCATAAGTCAGCAAGGAGGTTGGTGAGAGAACTTCCTCCGTCTCTGTTGCTCCTATGGCCTCATACCAAAACAGTTTAGCCTCCTGTCCTGACAGGGGCCTGTTTTCCCCTCCCAGGAGATGTTTCTGTAGTGGTGGGTTGAGGGGAACCCAGGCCTGCCCTCTACTCTGGATTCTGGCCCAGGGACCCTAATGGTAGCAGCTGTTGGCAGCCAACCTTTCACTGCCAGAGTTGCTGCATTTCCCTGGGCCACTTCCCCACAGCTCTCCTGCTTCTCTCTTCTTCATCCTTACCTTAGGGTCCCCTTACCAATGACTTGAGGGTGTCTTCATTAACCAGCCCTTTAGCCACACTTCCTCTCCTCTGCCTGACTGGAGTGAGCCCTTTTATAGTATCAGAGAGGCCTTAATTAGAGTCAGGTGGTCACATTAGCTTAATGATCTCACCTGACTCTTTGCAGGTTAATTGGAGTCAGGTGTTCTCATTAGCCTGGAGCAGCCCCTGATCTGGTCAGTCAGGGAAGAGAAAACTGTTAATCCAGTGGCCAGTATATCAGCCTTCTTCTACTCTGCTGTACCCAACTGGCCTGGGTCTATCACAGTAGGTACTCATCCACTTCCCCTTCCAGCACTCCCCTGTCATCAAACACAACCACACACCCAGCCTCGACACAAACTCACACAACCATTCAGCTTCCAATGCATTCCCCCCTCTGACAAACACCTACTCCCTGCTTCTACAGCCCCTTAAATGACCCGGTTTGCCTGCAAGACTCCCATTCCCTTATGCATCTTTGTGCAGCAATGGGAGAAACATCTCTGACAGGAGCCTGACTAGGCCTCTCCTCCATCACTGGAACCTGGAGAGCTACAGACAGCAAAGGCTGGGGTATAAATAAAAATGTGGTCAAGACAGTGCTAGAAAAAATGACCTAAAAGGCAAAAGTCAAAGATAAATAAGAACAGTCCGTGTAAACTGTGCGCTCATCTTAACAATAAACAGAGTGGCAGTGGAGCAGGGACTTGAAAGGGTTCCCCTCAGCAAAGATGAATGGTTTACTGAAGCGGCTCTGGGTTCTGTGCTAAGGGGTTCAGCATGAGTAATTGGGTGTTAGAAGTGCTTGCTCACAACAAGGGCCTGTGCACGCCAGCTCCAGGGAGAGAGGATTGCTCAAGTTATTTATTGTTTTGTTTACTCATTAGCTTGGCATCACTGTAAACCTCCAGCTACAGCACATGGTGGCTTTGAACTGGAGCCCTGGGTGTCACAGACATTGTGACATGGAGTTTTGACGTGTGCCCCACAGCTCCCATAGGATTTCCGCTCTCCACTCTGTGCAGCCCAGCTGTCCGGCGGGGGATAAATCACCCTCTCCACCCCAGAAAGGCTCGGGGGTTTATGGGTATTATCTATCATTGTATAGTCCTCATCTGGACACGTGCAAGCTTACTGTCTCTCAACAGTCAGGGCAGGATTTCACTGTGCTGGGAAAGCTAAACATGGGGAGCTGTGGCCTCATGGGCTTCCCCGGCATTGTTATATATCATGGGCAGTGTGTGAAACTGGAGACAGGCTTTGGGGACTGGAAGATATAGCACAGTCTGCTCATGACAGACAAGACTTCCAGAGGACTGCTGCCTTCAAAAAGGCAGCTCTGTGGCTTGCCCTTCTTCTGCTCTGCAAGAGGGGAGGGCAAAAGGAATCATCCTCATCCCCTGTGGTGTCTGCCAGCACGGCCTGTCAAACCTATGCGCCGTTTCTCTCTTGAGCATGAGGACTCATCCCCTGCTAGCACCCCCTGGCCTTGTCTACACTGGGAAAATACATCTTGTTAGAAAACATGTCAGTTAACACAATGGTAACCCTGATTTTGTCCTTACTGTGGACAAGGACAGACATTTAAAAATGTTTGGTCATGGTTAAGTCAGGGACAGGAGAGGGTGTTTAACCATGAGCAGCTAACATGATTTTAAACACAACTTGTTTGTCTACACTCAATGCTAAGTTGTGTTTAACATCATGTTAGTTAAAACATGTCAGTTAACCCATTTTCTAACATGATGCATTTTTCTTGGCAGAGAGGCAGCAGGGCCATGGCAGAGCTGTCAGACAATGGAGGGGAGGGAGTGCACACCACACCCTCAGAAGGGGACTGCAGGGGGCACACTCCCAGTCCCTCCCATTGTTGCGTAAGAATGTGGGGCATGGCTGCTGAGACTAAAAGTCACGCTCCATTTTGGAAAGTGGAGTTCTGGACTAGCAGGGGTAGAAGAGACTAGCTGGCAGAAACTCACAGCAGGCTCTCATTGCTCTTATGGAATGTTTCCACACAAATAATTTAGTCATTAAATACAAGCTGTCCCTGCCTTAATAAGAAGAACACCATCACAGCCTGTATGCTGGGATCTCTTGCAGGCATTGCGTATCTACCAGGGCAGTATTGCTCCACTCTGCTCCCCAATGCAAGGCAATAACTGACTGCGGCAATGTGGCTCTGTCTTTGTATCTGTTGAAAAGAGAGACTTGGGGCAGGACTATGATCTGAGTTACACCAGTTTCAATCCAGAGTGACCCCACTGAAGTCAGTGGGGGTACTCCAGTCTGATACCAATGTAAACGAGATCAGGATTTGGCCCCAAGATAGTCTTTGTGTTAAACAAAAGTAATTGTTTTAATAAATAAAGCAATAAAAAGAGGGTCAAATGGATTGCGTGCTGACCTGGGACTTGGGAGAGTAAGCTTCCAAGTCTCTGCTGTGCCACAGACTTCCTGTGTGATCTTGGACAACTCACTTGGCCTTTCCGTTCCCCTCTATAAAAGGCAGATAATAGTAATTCCCAACCTCACAGGTGAGGACAAATATATTAAAGCTTGTGAGGTGCTCAGATATCTTGGTGATGGAGGCAGTATACATATCTAAGATATTTAGATTAAAATGGACAAACCAAACTGGACAGCTCTCAGGCTCATTCCACCACCCCCCTCCCCAACCTCTTCCCCCCAAAAAGGGTTCCATTCCACTCCTCGTAAATCTAGTCTAGATTAGGGAAATTTGCACCAGCACAAATGCCTAATGTAAGCACTCTGCACTGGTGTAAACCCCAGTTGCTTTGATACAGTCTGTCTACATTATCAGCAAGTGCCAGTAATTACATTGATGGAGTTATGCTGGATCAAATGTGCTTAATTTAGACAAGCCTTTATTCAGAAGTGACAGGTACATCACAGCAGAAACACCAGAAACACAGTATGGATGAAACACACTCTCCCTCATAACACCTCAGGGTCTCCTTCAAGACATCCTGATATTGCATCAGCACATGGTGACGCATCAGGCTGCTGTATTAGCAGAATATTAGCTTGCTGCATCCACATGCTATTGTGCTGTAATGCCACTGCACCATGTGAAAATGTTACTGTCTTACAACCTAATAATATTTGTAATAGGATCTCAAAAGGATTTTGAGATCTATGAGCTGCTTATGGGATGCAGAACTGCCCTCAGAAACTCTGGGCAATCCCAGGCTTCTGGTAGCAGTGTAGCAACATGTATATTACAGTATCCTTCTCAAGTCTGCTATGGGCTGTCAATCTGCTTGGCTTTCTCTCTCGTTGTAACACGTGGGACTTGGTCAAGTTACAATGACTTGACGTAGCGTAGCAGTTGGTATGCCAGCAGCAGGGGGGCGTAGCCTAATAGTTATGAGGAGCACATTATAAAAATGGACACAGATAGATACTGTTTGCAGTGTTGTAGCCATGTAGGCACCAGGATATTAGAAAGACAAGGTGGGTGAGGTAATGTCTTTTATTGGACCAACCTCGGTTGGTGAGAGAAAGAAGCTTTCCAGCTCCACAGTACTCTTCTTCAGGACCAGATCTGAGACCTTCAGGTACTAAAGAAGAACTCTGTGTAGCTCAAAAGCTTGTCTCTCTCACCAAAAGAAGTTGGTCCAATAAAAGATATTACCTCACCCATCTTGTCTCTTAGATGGTTAGACAGAGCTTGGATACCTAGGTGATGAGTACAATACAGACAGAATAGCAACTTGCTGATAAAAGAAACACAATAGCCTTTCAGTTCCTCCTCTCAGACAAACCATCTAATCAGATAAAAGCCTTAGTAAACTGCTAGGCCTTGCAATGTGCACTGAAAGACAAGAGACTCAGTGGGAATCAAGCTTTGAGGCAGGAAGAAAGATCAGTAGTCGAGAGCTCTTCATTGAGAAAGACCCTGCCCCCTGTCAGAAAATTTAGGGGATGCCAGCAACAGCACCTCAGATGACAGCTGGGACGGAGCATGAAGAGAGAATTGGTCTCAGATAGCCAGAACCTAGATCATATATGGTTTGACAGAACAAAACCAAACACTCAAATTGCATCTAAAGGCAAATTAGAAGCCAGTGCAGAACTAGAGAAGAGGTGTCAGATAATCTTTAGGCGAGACACTATTAAAAAAGCTGTTTCTAAATTGCCTTCAGGGAACGCATTGCAGTGATCCAGTTTAGGGGGGGACAAAGGGCTGGCTGTAGTGAGGTCTGGATCTGAGAGAAACATTTGCAGTCTCCCAGGCAGATGGAAATGAAAACAAACACCCTTGGCTACCTCAGTCACCAGGAGCCATTTGGAGCCTCCAAACTGCAAAACTTATTGACAAATCCCAGGCAATCCTATGCAAACCTGCTCAGTGGAAAACCTTCATCATCAATCTGCTGCAGCTTCCTCCACTCAGCCAGCATCACCACCACATTGTTTGGACACAGCGAGGAGTACAATGTTCTCTTTCTATGGCTTTGAGTACCAACCCCAGGAGGCTTCTCAGGCTAATGTCTCTATAGTATCAGGGGAAGCTTTGCAAGCTCAAGCTATTGGTGAAGCTTAAATTTTAGCCCAAAGCCTCCACTGGCCCCTGATCAGCCTCCCTATTCTGTCTTTGCTCAGCTCAGGCAGCAACTTTGTTTATCAAAGCAGGTTCGTCCCATTGTCCATGATACTCCCTTTCCGTCCATACCGACGTCATATGCCCTGCACATGTGCCAGAGTTGGGACTGCTAGGGTGTTGGGCAGAGAGGCCGCTGTCTGGCATGAGTGGAGACTCTTACTAAATATCTCTGACATGCCCTGGGTATTAGCCTCAGCCCCTTCTTCTTGCTCACTCACAGGCAGACACGACCAGAGGCATGGTAAGACCAAGACCAGCTTTTGAAAAGTCTGCTGCATCCCACCCTGATCTCTAGCCATGAATCTGCAACAGGTCTCAGCCCTTCCACATACCCTGTGATCCCTCCACTGCTCTACCTTGAGCCATCCACACAAAGTGCATTTTAAAATGTCCAGGTAACCTGATTCCTGACAAAGGCGAAGGGCCCCTGAAAGGCCTCCAGGAATGGAATATTCCAGCTGAAAAACTCAAGTGCACCTCTGCGATGCAGAATGACAGACACATTAAAGGCATCTATTTCAGCTCCTTGGAGCCAGATGCCTCCTCCTTCCTGTGCTGGGCAGAGAGCCGGCTCAGCATGGAGTTTCTCTCCCATTTCCTAAGGATGTCAGTCAAAGGCAGGCGCTTGGAAGTTCAAGCGTGGCCAAAAGGAAGCAGATTTCAAAACACACCTCTCCCCCCTTCCTTGGTCTTTTGTTTCCAGTTTTCCCCCTCCTCCCATCAAAGAAAGAAACAAGAAAAGATTTTGGAGTCACCAAGCCATGATCTATCATTCTTTCAGAAGAGTTTTTCTTAATATTAATCAACACAAGCCTCCTCCCCCTGAGGGAGCAGTAATCTTGGAAGGCTACAGCAGGTTTCTGAAGGGTCTAAGGCAGAATTCCTTATTTCTCACTAAGAGCATAGATGACTGTAGGGACAGCTGCCAGGTTTTCTGGGATGCTCAGAAGATAAATGGAAGTAGCGCCCTATTGCACAGTACTCTGAATGCACAGAACACACAGAAACTCTGTCATCCGCACAAACCAAGCAGTTTGTTTGTCCAAAGAATTAAAAATATAGGGCCAGATTCTCCGCTTCACTGAATTTATGTTTAGTGGAGGGGGTGTGGGACCATAAGGGTACTAATAATGTCTCCCTTATTCTCTGCCTGGTCTCTGGCCCTGGAATAGGTTAGAGCTGCTTAAAGGCTATTATACATGGCCAGCTACCAAGAATCCCCTTGGGGCTGTCTGCCAGCAGGAGCACAATATGCTCTGGTCACTCTTCCTCTTTAACCCTTCCTGACCCCACTCTGTTCTTCTCCACCCCTTACAACTGTCCAGTGCCAGGAGGATGGTTATGCCAGCTATACACCTGCTGGAGACAGCTCTACACTGGGAGATGTGGCAAGTCTCTGCTCCTTCTGTGCTGCCTGAATAGTACAAAGGGAATAGAGTGAGGCAGAAAATCTTCCCCATCCTGCAGCCTCTCCTCCTTCACAAACCATAAACCCAACTCTGGTGCGATTCTCTGGTGAAGAACCTGAATGGCAGCAGCTTCTAGAGTTCACTTGGGCAACTTGTTGGAATACAGTTAGACAACAGTTCAGGACCCTGCATTGTGAGAAGCACATAAAGTATCTTACTGTTCTTCCTTACTCCCTTGATTGCTGTTTAGTCAATTACTCTCTTGAGGTAAATCACTCCTCAGTGTTCAAGCAATCTTTAGAAGAGGTCTGTCCTTCCCTCCTCCCACAATTGATCGTAGGGTTGGTCTTGTCTTTAGACAGGGTTGAATGTGTCTTCCCATGCTGAGCAAACAATCTCATGATGCTGCTTTATTACCAGGTCCTGCCCCTGTATCTCAAAGATGCTCTTGTCTCCTAGGGACTCATGCCAGATGTACTGGCTTCACAAACCTTGGCATTTTCTCCTCTGCCTGTAACATTCCTTTTGCTCATCTACCATTGACCTCCTCTCTGCCCCTCACACGTTCTTTCTACTATTAGTTAGTTACTTGGGTGTCATCAACAAACTGAAAACACTCAAGCCAATGTCTCCTCGCCAATCTCCCTAATAGCCCCAAACACGCAACGAACAAGAGCAGGGGCAGGATGGAATCTTGCAGAACCCTACATGAGGAAGCCCTTGGACAGAAGAGCAGTTGGCCCAACCTACCCCCTGGGTCTCTCTCCAAGAGATAAAAGCAAAGCCACTGAAGGGACATCCTGTCTACTCCACTGTCTCCATTAGGTTGTGCAGGCAATACCACCTCCTGATCAATAACACAGATGGCAATTAATAGATCTAATAACATCAGGATGATCACCTTATCTTTATCTATCATCAGAAGATAATCAATCAGTGCTGTCTCTGTGCCATAACTGGGTCTGTGCTCCAATTGACAAGGGTCAAGGAGAACTAAGGAAGCTGGATACTCTGTGAATTCTCATGTGAAAACCCTCTCAATAATCTTAACCAGGAAAAGTCCTCTCATTTGCAGATCCTGCTTTCCAGAATAGACTCACTTTACTGCATTTACTCTACATCTCATTTTAAAGGTCACCTGAAAATATACTTTGTCTCCTTTGACTACATCCCTTAATTTTCCTCTCCCACTGTTATTATTTTGCTATTTTACGCTGCATACTGTTTAGGGACTCAGTTTGCATGAAAGATTTTATTCAAACAAAGGGCTCAGTCCTGCAAACCCATATGTCACTCTTAGTCCTATTCACCTAATCAGATTGACTTCATTAGTAACAGAGTGCAAGATCAGGCTTTAAAGTAGTATGTGGCTGTACTGCCCTGCATAGGTGTTCTGACACTACAGTGATAAATGTGAGATAAATAGATAGATTGGGCAGAAGACTCACCCATCTTCCACCTTTTCTTTTGATGTGACCCCAGCCAGTTCCTACAAGATGGCTAGTTGTGAGTTTGTTCTAAAATTCAGTTGTACCTTTCCAACAGCAAATGAATTCCACAAGCTATCATCACTGACAGATGCAAATACAGGGACAGAAAACCAGCCTTGAGGCATCATTGGCTCATTCCACCTCCAGACATTAGGACCACACAGGATATAGACTCACAAAAACTAGTGATGGGAGAATTTTGATTTGGTCCATCACAAAATTCAGGTGCTTCTCTAAATCTTATTGAGTCCAAGTATTAGAAACTCTTGATTCTACAAAGTTGCCCTTGGAATCTTTCTGGACCAGACTTTGCAGCATGACTTCTAGTGTTTCCTTCTTCCAGCTGAGCCCGGAATGCCAGGACCTGGATTTTTCCTGATGCTGAGCCTTCTTCTGTTTCTGCTGGTTGTGTTAGTCCCTCACAAAATGGGTGGTGGAAAAATAAACTAAAAACCCTGCAACTCATTCTAGAGGTTAAATAGAGATGGGCCATGCAATATTTAATAAAAATAGAGGGGATTTTATAGTCTGGCTGCAGGACTACAACAGACCCTGTGGTTCTCTCTGGTCCAATTCTGAATTATTTTTACTGTTTGCATCATAGGAGCACCTAATAGCCCCATTCAGCAATTGTGTGAAACACTGTACACACCTAGAATAAAAAAGATAGCCCATGGCCCAAGGGGCTTACAGACTAAATATATTAGATCTAGGCCCCTTCAGACTTTGGGCTCAAATCCTGACCTGAACTCCACAAACTCTTCTGCTCAGGCTTATCTCAAAAAAGAAGGGAAAAAAGAAACAAAGGGAAGAGGATAATAGAGCACTATGTCTTTAAGGAGGAGGAATGCTAGGATGCAGGAATGCAGCTGCTGCCAGCAATTCCAACGTGCTCCTTATTATAGCAGGATAGATGGGTTGACAGTCTCTTCCCAGTTCTGTGGTTAGCTGGCTACAGGCATGCAGTCATTACTTTATATTAATGTGAGATGTGAACATTGTTTTGCTGGTTATAATTATTCTCTGAGTGATACAATCTTAAAAATTACAGCTTTGGAGAATCTCTTTTTCTGTAGTTCTCCCCAGGAGCCCCTGCCTGGGTCAGTTCCCAATAACATGATTTTCCAAGGGACTTGGGAATTTATTTATTAATGTATATATTTTTGAATTCTAATACCCTGTCACTTTGACATTCGGCAGCCATGCTGCCTGGCTGCCATACTGAGTGCAGGGGAGCACCAGGACCAGGCCTTGACTAAGAAAAGAGGCCCAGGCCTGGTTCAGAAGGGAGCCAGTGGCACTGGTTTGGGCTGAACTTCTCCATCATTCCGCTGCAGGCCACAGGCAAAGAGTGGGAAACTTTCAGGTGAGCCCTTTTAGAAGAGGACTAAACAGGCTGGAGCTGGGATACCTCCTCTTCAAATGTGTCTGCTGATGAGATGCCCTGGGTAGAACCTAGGGAGAAAATGGAGTCCTTTGCATGGGACCTGCCATGAGAACAGGTACTGCAATATACCCCACAGACAGAGAGAGCTTTACCTCCTGGCAAAGGCTAAGGCTTCCATGGGCCCATGCTCCAAACCCTGGAATCCTCTCTTCTATGTCATTCTTATGGGGTGGAGAGAAAACACTTTTGAAACAACTGCTGAAGCAGTGATGAAAAGGACCAGCCTCTATTTATCTCCAGATGAGACAGCAGCAGTGCAAACTTTCCCCTTCCCCCCAATACACTGACCGCTTCTTCACACAAAAGTGCCTCACTCCTGCTCTGAAAGATCCACCTCTAGTGCTGAGAGAAGATTAGGCACATTTAATCCTTGGCCACTCTGCTGAGTCTGCCAACTAAGGGGCCACAACTGGTAAAAGCAGTTGTGGTGATGGGTTCTGTGTTGGAGATACTAAGAGCTGGACAGTGACCTATCGACTCATTTCACACAGGACACCGAACAGCTATCAAGAGGAATGACTTTTGGTTATTATCAGCACGCAGCTGGATTTTAACTAGATGCGAAAGGCTCCCTGTCCATCACCACTCTCCTTAGCTTCCCAGGAGGCATTTGAAACAAGCTGCTAGGGTGCTGGAGGTGCTGCAAAGATAATTTTTCTCCATTATTTTCCCCCTTCATACCCCATTTCCTCTTTGTTTTGTTGGAGCCTTATCCCTCGCAGGGTGAGGAGAAGGGGAAGGGATGTGTCCACTCCCATCTGGTAGTGGCAAAGGGAGAAAGCCCTGCCCTACTGAGGGAGCAGCCATGTGCTCTCAGAATGCCTCTGCTTTAAAAGCCCTAGAGTTAATGCTTACCTGATGTTGCATACATTGGAGCCGCACATGTGACACCCACATTTATGGCAGCGGAATCCCCAGCCGTCATTTTACTGCACACATCATAAGTCAGCAAGACCTCCAGTGCGTCGCCTTGGAGCTCTGGCTCTAAGCCCCCACCCCCACCCGATTTGTACCATAATCTGAATATTTAACAGTTCACCACATAGCATAGCCAAGCCATAAATCCCTCACTGGGAGCAGTGCTGGGAATGCTTACTTGGCGTGCTGCGGTGCCAGCTTGAAGCAGTTCTGCTGCCCTAGGCAACTGGAAACTGCCCTCCCCCATAGACCCAGTCATGTAGCCACTAACATACTCATCAGACAGGGGATACTGTCTGCCTCCACTCTTTAGCAATAAGCCATTCTGTCCCATACACAATGATGCAATCATCCACAGGACACAGCTATCCCGTATCTATATTTCAGTTGCATTGTAAATACTGTACAGCAGCCTTACTTAATTACGAACAGGTAACACCTACCCCTGACTCATGATAGGGCTTGAAACCCAATGTGGGAAAACACAGCCTTATTGTTGACTCCCCTCTGGTGACATGCCTGATAAACAACCTCTGTGCTGATACCATAAAGAGATTAGTGGAGAAACACAGACTAACACCCTTAGCAACCCACACTGGACCAGCATGTGAAAAGCCTAGTGAACCTTAAGAATGAAGGACAGGAGCAGCACTGGGGAGGCCATTGCCTTACAGTGGGATAGAAATGGCTAGGGTGGAGGGATGGACAGGAGCAGTGTGTAGTGGCCTTCACCCTGAAGCGGAGATGGGACTGACTGAGACAATGGCTAAGAATAGCTGAGCTGGGTGGAACTGGAATGACACATTCATGCTGATTAGTTGGTAATTGCACAGAGCTGGTATTACTCATTAGCACATGAGCTGCCCTCGGTTAGCAGATAGATAATGGGACCTGGCACTTAGTTCACAACTGGCCAAATTACGCCTTTCATGACCCTTACATATATCCAATCACTCCATCAATTTCAGTGGAATGATTCAGGAGGGGGCATTTTCAAAGGAATGAGAGCAGAATTTGGCCAATTGCACTTAGCCTGTATCTGGATGGGGACACAAGATGCTCTGTGATCAAAGAACAGATCCATTAAATATTCACAGTGCCAAATTTCACTCTAATTTCCACCGGTAAAACTCTATAACTTGTAAGTAGAATGTCCAAACATGTCTCCATGTTGTGGGATTTGTTTTAAAATGTACAAGTTGTATATTCATTACCGTTTTAAGAACAGTTGGCTACAAGTCTTTCTTTGCTCTTCATTCACCATCCTCCTCCTCACAGCTTCTGTTCCGTTTCACCAGTGCAGGGCAGAAGACTCTTTGTGGAAACTCAAAGTATCGTCCCTGACTAAGCATAATCACAATGTGCCTGCATATGCAGAACATTCTTCATCCATCTTCCTGTCTAGCTGTATTGCTGTCTGCCTTGCCAGGACACACCATCATCCATTGTTCTCCATTCCTTTGTGTGTGTTTGGGTTCTGCATCCTCCCAGCTTTTTCTCTCTTTGACACATGGTTCCTTCCTTAGCCTGTGGCCATGTAAGCTGTTGAAAAGCTTTCATCATATCCTCCTCCTAGGTGAGCTTTTACATCTCTTTGAAGTGCAACCTGCACTAAAGGGACACTCCACTGGGTGACTGGAGTAATAAGAGTTTATATCTCCTGTAGGCTACCTGTTGTGTAGTACAAGTTCACACTAGTCTCAGAGTAACAGCCCTGTTAGTCTGTATTCGCAAAAAGAAAAGCAGTACTTGTGGCACCTTAGAGACTAACCAATTTATTTGAGCATAAGCTTTCGTGAGCTACAGCTCACTTCATCGGATGCATACTGTGGAAAGTGTAGATCTTTTTATATACACACAAAGCATGGGAGGAGGTATTTTTTCATGCTTTGTGTGTATATAAAAAGATCTTCTACACTTTCCACAGTATGCATCCGATGAAGTGAGCTGTAGCTCACGAAAGCTTATGCTCAAATAAATTGGTTAGTCTCTAAGGTGCCACAAGTACTCCTTTTCTTTTCACACTAGTCTGTACACAGTGACACAAGTGAGGCCTTTACCTGCAGTAGAATTTGGCTGGGCAATGATTCAAGAGTATGCAATGATGCATGCACCTGTGATGAATGGATTGGTGCAAAGAACATGCAATGAAGTGCAGCAATGCATGGATGTGAAGTGATGAACAGACGGGCAATCTCAGTGCAGTATGGATGTACAATACAGGAGCTTACAGCTGTGCCATGAGGCTTAATCTGTAATTCTAAGGTTAACTATAATTTAGCATGCAGTGATCTGAGAGGGTTTGGCCTCTAGGTCAGCTATAAGAGTGAGGTTTTCATTAGATTATGAGGATGCCAGGATGCATATGGGAAACAATTCAATACTTTTACTCTTATTAGCAATTTTATTAACAAGCCAAACAGGATCATACATACTGCAATATAGCAAAGGAGACAGAGAATACAGAATGTGCAGAACTTACATTACTCACATCATCCCATGCAGGAATCCCCGAAGTAGGGGAAGTGACATCTAAAGTACCAACAGGTGATCATCATCCTGGTGTCTCGCACACTAGGATGCTGAGTAGCATTCTTTATACTGGATTATGCTAACGCTCACTGCATCGCATGCATATTCGTGAGGGTTTCAGCCCCTTTTCCTTGTCTGAACTTCCACCCCACCCACTTATGTTGGGGGTCCCTGTAGTGGGGCAGTCGTCCCACTCCTGAAAAAGGTAGGCTGATTGGGTGTGGCTGCAGCCATGGCCGCTTCCCCAGTCAGGCCACAGCTGGCCCTGATAAAAGAGTCAGAGTCGAGGGAGAAAGATCAGGATCAGGATCAGGATCTAGCTGCCTGAAGGAGCAAGAGTACCTGGAGCAGAGCAGTGTTGGGGAAGGGCAAGAGGAGCTGGGGAACTCTAGCATGGCAACTCCCCAGGCTGAGGGCCTTGTTAAAGGCCTATGTGGGTACTGGGGCTGGGAGGTGCAGCCCGGGGATAGGCCAATGATGAGTGGTCATTATGGACTGCAGTTTACCGCAGTGAGGGGGGCTAGATGACGAATGGCAGTAGCCACTGGGGCAAGGTGGAGATAGAGGGTTGGGGGTTCCTCGGGGAGGGGAGACCCAGAGCGGGGATACTGCGGAGGGCAGAACCCCATGGTAAAGGGCACTGGGGTCCGTGAGGGACACGGCTCCTAAGGCAGGCGAGATACCGGCCTGCAAAGGGCCCTCCGGGCTGGACAAGAGCTAATTCCCAAGACGACCAGCAGGAGGCACCACACCAGTGAGTCTCAATCCGCTACAGTCCCCAATTCCTGTATGTTAATCAACCATTTACTTCATACTCATTAGTATTTACATTATGTGGTTGCTATAGCATTATTGCGGTTTAATACTTGTGACTTTCAGTTATATATATTCCTTAAAAATATCAGAAACCCATGTTTGTGGTTTCTTGCCCCCTCCCAGTCAACTGACTTCCTACACTTGTTCATGACTATATTCAAGAAAGAGAGCTTGGCGTCATCAGGGATCGTCCTCTGAAAACTTCAGCTCAGTGCACAGCAGTGGTCAAAAAGGCTAACAGAATGTTAGGGATTATTATGAAAAAGGTAGAAATTAAGAAAGAAAATATCATACTGCCACTATATAAATCCACGATGTACCCACACCATGAATAGTGTGTCCAGTTCTAGTTGCCCCATTTCAAAAAGGATACAGTGGAACTGGAAAAGGTTCAGAGAAAGACAACAAAGATGATCAAGGGTATGAAATGGCTTCCATATGCAGAGATTGAAAAGATTAGAGCTGTTCATCTTAGAAAAAAGACAATTAAGGGCAAATATGATAGAAGTCTATACAATCATGAATGGTGTAGAGAAAGTGAATAGAGAAGTGTTATTTACCATTTCCCACAATATAAAAGCCAGGGGTCACCCGATGAAATTAATAGGCAGCAGGTTTCATACAAACAAGAAGTGTTTTTTCATGCAATGCATCAAAAACCTGTGGAACTCACTGCCTGGGGATGTTGTGATGGCTAAAAGTATAACTGGGTTAAAAAAGAACTAGATAAATTCATGGAGGACAGGTCCATCAATGGCTATTAGTCAAGGTGGTCAGGGATGTAACCCCATGCTTAGGGCGATCTTAAACCTCCAACTTCCAGAAACCAGGAGGGGAAGGCTGTGGTGGATCTCTCCAGAATTTCCCTGTTCTGTGCATGCCCCCTGAAGCTCTGGTACTGGCCATTGTCAGAAACAGAGTACTGGGCTAGATGGACCATTGGTCTGATCTAGTATGGCAGCTCTTATGTTCTTATCCTTAATCTTGAGACTTAAGGTCATTTCTCTGCCAGTCACTTCCGTTAAGCTAGCCCTTGATTGTTTTTGCTAACCTAACTGTCTTACAGGCCCGAGGCCTGCTGGTTGTTTACTTGTGTTACAGCATCAATCAATACTCACTTATTACCTAGATACACTACAGCAGCTACATGCAGTGAAGCACTGATTTGCACTGGTGCACACTTGTGCAGCGACTCTCAGGATGTGAAGTGCCACAGAGATGAGCAATGACACGGGGTGTGTCTTCACAGTGGTTGGGAGGTGTGATTTCCAGCCCGGGTAGACAGACGCACATTAGCTGTGCTCAAGCTACCACCTGAAAATAGCACTGTGACTACGGCTGAATGGGCAGCAGCTCCCACTAGCCACCCGAGTACAAGCACACCCAACTCTTGGGTACATACTCAGATAGCTAGCTCAAGCTGCTGCTTGTTGCACGACGGCCACACTGCTATTTTTAGACACTATCTCAAGCAGAGTTAGCTCATGTATGTCTACCCAAACTGGGAATTACACCTCCCAGATGCTGTGTAGACATATACCCCCAGTTATGTGTGGAGATGTGCAGCAAAGCATCGATGCTAGGTACTAGTCTTTTGTTGTTCTTTTTAATACACCCTAATTTCCCATCCTTACTCAGGTCTGTCAAAGGCAACAGGTATAAATTGGACAGCTGAAAACAAGCTGCTTCCACCACTAATGGGAAAGTAAGAGCTAAGCTGGGTGTTCCCCACAGAAATTGTGAAAGGCATTTTGACTTGCGTGGCATCCCTTTTTGCTCCCTTGTTTTATGCCCTAAAGGCATACACAAAAGTAACTCCCTGCTATGTGAGCGCAATCAGATAGTTACATGCCTACACTGCATCATCTGTGGCAGAACACAACTGCAGGGGCTACTATCTCTCTATCTAGATACTTGTATGGTCCCCATCACTGTAGTATTGGTGCACCTCAAAACCTTTAATGTATTCACCTTCACAATATGCCAGTGAGGTAGGGAAATGCTGTTATCCCCATTTTACAGATGGGAACTGAGGGGCTGAGAAGCTAAGTAACTTGCCCAAGGACACACAGGAAGTCTGTCATAGAATGGGGAACTGACTCTGGGTCTCCTGAGCCTCAGGCCAACACTCCAGCCACTGGATGAACCTTCATGTCTCCACCTACAAGGCAAGGCTGTTCAAAATGAAGCCCTAAGTGTGGTGCTCCCCAGCCTCCAACAAAGGTTGGCTGGAAGTGAGAAGCTCTGCATGCCAGAGGTGGCTGAACCGAACTTCCCATGTCTTTTTTAGTTTCCATGAACAAACTTGGAAATTGAGCAACTGGCCAGGAACCGGGACCATGTTTAAGGCAGGATATGACTGGATACTATGGGGCATTTCACAGTCCTCTCAGTAAATGAGAGAACTTGTTTGCTCCCAGCACACTCGCTGGCTTCCAGAGTTAAAGAGGACACCGGTTCTGTGGATTAACACCTTAGATGAAGTGAGCTGTAGCTCACGAAAGCTTATGCTCAAATAAATTGGTTAGTCTCTAAGGTGCCACAAGTACTCCTTTTCTTTTTTGCGAATACAGACTAACATGGCTGTTACTCTGAAACCTTAGATGATATTACCTCCAATTGCCTTCTGCTATGAAAGGGGTGTTTTTCTCAGATGCTGACACCTATTAAGTGTGTGTGAGAGAGAGATTGAGAGAGAAATGAATTGTCCCGGTTGGAAAGCTCTGTGAAGCGGGGGAATAGTTCCGCTATTGTGGGGAACTTTCCTGGCTTCTGCACTACCCCGGTGAAGTGGGCTAGCGAAAAGATCTGAGTCCTCGCTCCCACTTCCTTTACCCAGTGGCCCCCCTGCCCTTGAGGACTCCCCTTCCACTCTCCTGTCTGGCAGAGTCCTCATAACCCCAACAAGGCTGGGCCCAGGATTCCTGGGGGGCTCGACCCCCAACCCTGCTGTGGTCACCTAGGACAAGGGGCTAGGGTGTCCCCACTCTGGGGTACTCTCTCTGCACTGGGCACTTCTCTGACCCACTGATCATTACATACAAGTTAAAGCAAATGAAAGTTATTTAATCAACAATTAATTTTAAAAAGAATAAGGAAAAATGGGAAAGGTTAAAGGAAACACATCAGCCCGCTCTGTGGCAGGGAACATCACAAACTGTCTCTGGAATGTCAGGGCAGTTCACAGTCTGTTCCTTGTAAGTCCCAGGCCTTCTTCTCAGGCCCTGGCTTTGCTGCAGGGATGCTGTGGGTTGGACACTTGCTCTGATGGTGGCCATGCGCTCTCAGGCTCTAAGTGGTAGGACCCTTCTTCCCAGTGTCACCCCCGCCCTGTCGGGGTTACGATCCAAGCTTGGCCTGCAGAGCCTCTTGGCTGAGGCATCTCCCTGTGCTGGGCCCGCTGCCCAGGGTCCCCCTTGGTCTCCCCAGCTGCTCACTGCACCCAGCTCCAGACTGCTCCAGACCCAGCTCCACCACTCTGTCTCTGCACTGCTGCTGCTCTGCCTCCAGTTCCCTGGGCTGCTTCTTTGGCCCCTCTGCCTCTGGTCTGCTCTGCAGGCTGCTTCTGTGACTCTGCTCCCAGCACCGACCTGCTTCCTGGGCCGCTTTCCTGGCCCCTCTGGCTCTGGTTGCTGCAGCTCTGCTCCCAGGGCAAGTCTGCTCTCTCTGGGCTGTGCCTCTGGCTTTAGGGCTGCAGCTCTGCTCCCAGGACAGGGTCTGCTCTCTCTGAGCTGGCACAGCTCTGCTCCCCAGCTCAGCTCGGGCCCTTGCTTTCTCCTTCGCTCGGCCCCACTCTGTCTGACCCAGGCAAATCCAGCTCACACAGAGGACGGGACCTCCCTGGCCTCCTGACTCCCTGTTAGCCTGCTTGCCCTGTCATTCAGGCTGACCTGGAGCATTTGCCTCTCCCCATTGTTCCTGGGGGCTGTCAGTCTCAGGGTCCTGATTCCCCATCGACCCTTCCCCCTTCTAGTACTGGGAGCTAGCAACTAAAACACCCCCACTGAATGTTAGTAAGGGGGCAACAGTCCCCTTACATCTGCAAAGTCTGGTCCTCCAAATCTTGTCAGGTGGCCATAAGGGCGGTTCTATTGCAACACCCGAGGTGACTCAGCCACTTGGCACATTCATTTAGTCCAATTAGCTGCTGTGGAGATGATTATATCTTTATGGCTAAACAGAGCCCGTCCGTAGCTTGAGGCACTTTGTAAATTGGACAGAATAATAATTTAAAACACTCCAGACCAGACAGTCATTGCCCAGCATATCAAACTCCTTCTGCCAGAAAAGTCAGCAAATTCAGAACGATCGGGGATGAGGGGAGTGTGAGCTGGAGTCGGAGGCCATATCTGCACTGCATACTTTGGTTGATGCGAGTTATATCACCATAAAGCCGTCACAGTTAGTACATTGCTTGTGCACATGTATACTTGTCTCCTTGCGCCGGCACTGCATGTACTCACCAGAAGTGCTTGTGTCAACACACAGAGCGGTGTGCTATGGCGGAGGGTATCTCAGTGTGCCACCCGCCACCGTCCAGCCCAGTCTTTTGGGAAGTTTTGGCAATGTATGGTGGGGGCAGAAATGAGTCGTGTAAGGGTAACTGGGAGCAAAGGGTCAACTTCCCAGTGCGCAACTGTCTCAATACCAAGATGTCATCTATATCTTATGAACCCACATAAAGTCCCACTTATGTCCACCATCTTGGACAGAAGCATGGAGCCTGCTCAGCTCTGCACTATTGTCATGAGTGTTGCAAGCACAGGACACACGATCCTCTGGTATTTGCAGAGCTGTAAGAAGAACTGAATGTGCAGGGAGTATGATGATTTCTTGGAGAAACAATCTGGGACATCATGAGAACCAATTCAAGGTTGTTCGTGGCATTCACAGAGCAGCTGCAGATGTTGGAGCGCTGTTTCTGGGCTGGAGAAATGACCACTGACTAGTGGGATCACATCATAATGCAGGTTTGGGATGACAAGCAGTGACTGCAGAACTTTCAGACGCGCAGGGCCACATTCCTGGTTCCATGTGATCACACTGTGAAAACTTGCAATGCCTGGTTGCTGCTGGTCATGGGAAATCATTTTGGAGTTGGAAAATACACCGGGGCACTGTTGTTATGGAAGTGTGCAGGGCAATTAATCGTTGCCTGCGATGCAGGACTGTGACTCTCAGCAAGGTGCAGGATGGATGGATGGATTTGCAGCAATGGGGTTCCTCAACTGCGTACAATAGACAGCGTACATATCCCTATTTTAGCACCAATCCACCACGCCACAGATTACATCAGCAGAAAGGGCTACTGGTGGATCACTAGGGATGCTTCATTGACATCAGTGTTGGCTGGTCAGGGAAGGTGCATGACGCTCACATCTTTAACACAGGATTGTTCAGAAAGCTGCAAGCAGGGACTTTCTTTCCTGACTGGGGGATTACCATTAGCGATGTTGAAATGCCAATAGCAATCCTTTGGGACCCAGCCTCCTCCTTGCTCCTCTGAATCATAAAGCTGTACACAAGCCACTTTAAACAGTACCAAGGTGTGGTTAGATGTTGATAGATGTTTGGCTGCATGTGTGTGGTTTTTTTGTGTGCCACATCTGGCACAGCAGACCTTGAGTGAACTGCCCCATGACCACAAGATCCGTTAAGGGACGAAGGCACCAAGCCAGGTTTATTCTTGACGAAGCACAGTACTAGTTCGTAGACTCTACTGGCCCATTAATACATGTATGCCTGTAACAACGGACCAGCTCAGTGAACAGCAGGACTTTCCTTTCCTCCCTAGGCCAGACAAAGATACACCATCTGAGATACATCTTTATACCCTGATACGAACAAGTTAGTACTGTCCCTCTGACATAGTTAGTCACTGCCTCCTAACATAGTTATTACCCATCACCTTGTACATTTTGGTTAGATTGAAAAATTGTTATTACGTACTGTTATCCTGACCTTATCTTTTAGAAGGGATCAGTGTGTTCCTGTTATCCTTGGGAAATGCTTTTGTACCATCCTTAATATCAGGATGTTCTGGTACCACTTAATATTGGAATGTGTTTGCGTAAGTACTTTGTAACTAGCACTTCTTAGGAATGTGGATTTCTGCAATATCAACCCTGTTCTTTCCAAATTCTGTAAGCAGGCCCTGCCTCATACCAGGCCTCTAATACAAGGGCTTGTGTCTCAGGCTCTATTCCTACTACACAAGAAAAGATTCAACTATCAGCTCAGCAGGTGCAGAATGACAGCTGAATGCCCTTGTGGCATCTTGAAGGGATGCTGGCGTTGTTTACTCACAAGATTAGATCTCAGTGAAAAAAACAGCCCTCTGGTTATAGCTGCCTGCTTTGTCCTGCATAAGATCTGTGAAGCATAGGAGGGAAAGTTGCCAATGGGATGAAGGGTAGGAGTGGAGCAGCTGTCTGCTGAGTCTGAACAGCCAGATACAAGGGTTATTATAAGAGCTTAGTACATAGCTATACATCTCAGGGAGGCTTTGAAAGATCATTTTAACGAAGAGCCACGGTAGTGGGTGTGGTTTGCTCTGCTCTACTTGGTCCTGCTGTTTTGGGGCCTATTGGGAATTGTGTGGTGCTTGGTGTACATCTATGACTAGAACACTGTCAATGCACCTATTAATTTTTCAGTGCTTGGTGTTCATTTATGCTTATTACACTGTTAGTCACTGATCCTGTGAGTTGTGTCACATTACAGTAACAAGTAATTGGGTACTTTCAGAACTGCTGGACTTTGCAGCATATGTCGTGAACTAATAAAGAGGAATTATGTTCCAAATAATAGAATTTTATTCAGTAACAAAACAGTGCAAAGAGAAATCTGTGCAAATTAAAAGTAAATATATTAAAAACTTAATAAATTAATGGAACAGAATTTAAGGGGAAAGAAAATGCATGTCCATCTTACCTACACATACAGCAACTTTGGCTTTCACAGATCAGCATATATGAAGAAGTGGTTATCTTTAATGTCCCCATGGTGGAGTGGTAGGTATAGGGATGCAGCCCCTCATGCCACATGGGATATTGAAGGGGGGTTAGAGGGGTGCTGCCGTGGAGTCCTCCATGGACTTCAGAGGGCAGCGAGCCTGGGATTGTTGAACCTGAAGGCCCACAAGAGTCGGGAGCACCTGTGTTTGCTGCTGGAGAAACCCCATTATGTCCTGGTGCCTCTCCCTTTCCTTTTCCTGCTGGGACTCCTGGGCCTTTCTCCTCTCCTCTCTTTCCTTCTCCAGGCTGTCTGCAACGTTCATCATCCAGGCCCTGTGCTGATGGTCTGATGCAGCACTGGCTTGCAGGATCTCATTGAACATGTCATTCCTCATTCTCTTCTTTCTCCTTCTTATCTGGCTCAGGAATTCCACGGGTGTGGAGGAGGACTCTCTCAAGGCCACAGCAGCAGCTGCAGATAGAACACACAGAGATACCATTGCCAGTCTACTTACAATGGAAAGCAAAACTTAAGATTCAGAACTCCCTTTCCTTGCTCCCTATAACTTTTAAACAAGATGTGCTCATTGACACTTGTGCTTGGGGAGAGTTTGTGCATGGCACCACTCACAGCACCAGCCCTGGTGAGCGTGGGCTGCCTGGGTGAGGGAAATGAAGAGAGAATTGCTTGGTTGCATGAAACTATGAGTGTAGGGCAATGGCACTGAGTACTGGCACCATTTTCTGGAGGCAGTGGTGATTGTAGCTGAGATCTCACTCCTGGGGGCAACAAAGGCACAGAGAGCACAACTGCTGCTGGTATCCTAAAGCCGCCTGAGCCGCTGTGCTGCTGGCCTGTATACTGCATGGTGCCTGCCAAAATTATCACTGCCTGGTGTGCAAAAGTGTCCTACTGCAGAGGAAGAAATAAGGCTGTCGTCCCTAGAAACTTCCAGGAGAGCATTGCAGAGTACCTCCATGGCAGTTTCATCAAGATCTCTCAGAAGGATTCAAGGGACATCCCTGTGTACATAAACAAACTGCTCCACGTGGCCCCCCCTTGCCTAACTCTACAGGGCAATGAAAAGCAGAGAACATCTCTACCTCTCTTTGTTGTACTGCTGCCTCTTAAGTAAATTAATGAAAAGTCGATAGCTGTGTTCTGTTAAGTTGGGGGTGCTATCAGTACATCATTGTAATAAGAAATACAATTTACACACTTACCTGGGGTTCCTTCCCCTGCTTCAGGCTCAAACATGCTCAACTGCTGGGACTGACTGGACTGAAGTGGAGTTTCAAAGAGGTCCTGGCTCACAGTAGAGCTGGATCCCCCCCCAGTTCCCTGTCCCACACCCTCCTCCTCTTCCTCCTCCACCTCCTCCTTGTCCTCACTGTTCACACCAGGGGCTTGTGGCTTGTGCTTTTTGGCGATATCCATGATGGTCTGTGGGGTGGTGGTGGGGTCTCCACCAAGTACAGCATGCAGGTCTTTGTAAAAGCTGATATGATATGCCTGATGCAGATCCTTCACATTCCCGCAGCACTGTTGCTGAGCCCTGTTGTACCCCTTCTCCTGCATCCCCTGTGCAATCTGCCCATGGTTGTCCACATTTCTTCAGCTCGTCCGTAGCTGCGGTTGCACAGCTTCTTCTCCCCCACAGGCCTAGGGGATCCAATATGTCCCGTCAACCCCAAACCGGAGCATGTCTGGAACGTGTAGCCAGCATGGTCAGCTGGGTACTTCCACACAACAATGGAGATCCACTAGGTGTTCTCGGAAAGCCAGACAATCAAGAAAAAGCATTTCAAAAATTTGCGGGGCTTTAAAGGGGAGGGGAGGGGAGGGGGCCCTTCTGGTCTCTGTGACCCCTGGGCAGTGAAGGGCACAATTGTGACCAAGGCGGTCAGTGTTGGACATTGTGGGACAGCTGCTGGAGGACTGTTAGGGTTGACATAAGTAATACAATATCTACACTCATGCTGTATCAACCACATTACATTGGCCATGGCTCAACGCTGCTCAGGGAGGTGGTGTTATTGTGTCTCTGTAGCGGGGCACTTACATCAGTGGGAGACAAATTTAAGAATAGACACATGCACAGCTAGGTCCACACCAGGTAGCTTATGTCAACCTAACTTTGTAGTGTAGATCACAGCACAGAAAAATTTGACTTCACCAGAAGCAACTGACTCTTCCAGGAACAAAGATCCTCTTCTCATACCAGTGTCCCTAGGAATAAAGAAGCAGAGAGGGGTGAGAAATATCAGAACCGTACACTACATCAGCAAAATTGACTCAGAGGAGAGGCTTGCTTTTCAAAGTTTTCCACAAGGCGTCAGCTGCTCTTTAACTGGAGTGGCGCTTGCAGGCGTCATCCCAGTTACTTTCCTACTGTGGGAACTGAGCCTTTTAAAACTGTTTTGACTGTAACCAAGGAATTAGGGAGATGGATGAAGCCAGCCGAAAGTGTGACAATCTCCTAAAGGCACACAGATGGCGAGCAGACTTCGCAAACTGATTCACTTTGAGTGATCACTTTCCTTAAGTGCATTTTGGACAGATTTCAACCCAGGGAAGGACCTGAGGGGACCTGTTACTTCTTCTCTTAGGTGAAAGAAGAAGAAGAAAAAAAGGAATCATTCTTCCTTAAAATATATATACACATGTAGTTATTTATTTATTTGCCCTTTGACATCAAGTGGAGCTTGTCTCTCAGAGAAATATCATCCGTAGCTTAGCCCATATGGAGGTGGGATACAAATTCACTGCAAGCACTAACCATGAAAAGATTTTCTCATTTCACCAGAAACCACATCTCCCATAGTTCCCAACTGCTCAAGTGATGTACGGCTTGGTAATTGCCCTGAAAGATAAGGAAAGCCTTCTCTGTGGTTACATTTGATATTGGCCTGATATATGGGATCGCTCAGAGCCAGCTCTGTGGAGGGTTTGCAGACATAGTGTGTAATATGCCTCTCCATGCTGCAATTCTCCGCGGGGATTCGCGGCTGGTGGAGGGAGGGATTCTGGGGTGGGGTGGTTGCAAATTTCTTTACCACATCTAACGTCCCTTTCATAGCAGCCTCAGTCAGCTCTGAACATGATGAGGAAAGTTAACAGTGGTTTATAATTGCTCCGGAGCCTCCTCCCCAGTACTGACATATCTGAAGGGTGTAAACATCAAGGAGGGAAAGGAATTTTAGGGTGGTCCCAGGGGGTAAATCTGGAGGGTCCCAGGGGAGAGGAGGATGAGCAAGAGAAACATTGAGTTTGAATATAGAGAAAAGCTTCTAAATGGTGAGGACTGTGGACCTGTCTCCCAAGGGGAGAACATATATGAGCTGGAAAAAGGGGTAAACAGTGAGGTGGCAAAATTTGCAGATGATACAAACTTACTCGGGATAGTTAAGTCCAAAGCAGACTGCGGAGAGTTGCAAAGGGATCTCACAAAACTGGGTGACTAGTCAACAAAATGGTAGATGAAATTCAATCTTGATAAATACAAAGTAATGCCAATTAGAGAACATAATCCCACCTATACATACAAAATGATGGGGTCTAAATTAGCTGTTACCATTCAAGAAAGAGATCTCTTAGTCCTCATGGATAGTTATCTGAATACATCCACTCAATTTGCAGCACCCGTCAAAAAAAGCTAACAGAATGTTAGGAACCATTAGGAAAGGAATAGATAAAACAGAAAATATCAAAATGCCTCTATATAAATACATGGTACGTCCACAGCTTGAACACTGCGTGCAGTTCTGGTCACCCAGCTCAAAATAGGTATATTAGAAAAGGAAAAGGTACAGAAAAGGGTAACAAAAATGATTAAGGGTATGGAACAGCTTCCATATGAGGAAACATTAATAAGACTAGGACTTTTCAGCTTGGAAAAGGGATGACTAAGGGTATGTCTATGTAGTGCCCCCTCTCCACCTAGTTACCTCCTTTAATGCCAATCCGCTTACAGGTCTGGGTTCTTTTGGATCCTGCCACCCACTCGGCGGGGTGTATCTTCTTTCTTTTTACCTTTGAAATTATTTGGCGGTGCCTCAACCCCCCTCGCTCCTTCCTGGCAGGGTCACCAGAGCAGCTTGGTTGGAAAATTCTAACTACAGGGTAATCCCCACTTATTTGCCAGATAGTTGGAGACTTCCAAGAAATAACACAAACACATACAATATATTCAACACAATAATTATATTAAACAGGAGACAAATACAACATAAGAGGATAAAACACTATTTTTAGGGTCACCAGTGCCCACACTGCAAATACCCGTGACTTGATGTAGCAAATGTAAAATTAGTGTCCCATTGGTACGCATACTTTGCTGGGGCCCTTGGTGACCTATAACCAGAAAATTCTTCTCTGCAGTGGTTTAGCAGTGTGGCTGACTGGGTTCAGTACAGCCCAAAGGACTCACAAGTGGGAGAAGTTGGTAAATCCCTCCACAGGTGTAATATGCAGCAGGTTATAAAATCCTCAAACCCTTACTCCCTGGCTTGAGGACACAGTTCAGGGAGTAGGGGGTCGCCAAAACAAATTCCCTGACTAACTAACTAAAAGATGGTGCACTAACAAACTCCATGAATGATCCTCAGGTTCAGAGAGGACTCTGGACTCCTCGGTCACTGCAGAGGGGCTACTCTCTGCTGGCAGGGATCCTCCTCAGGCGCGAATCAGGCTGTGTCGGTCCCAGGATTTCCCCTCACCACAAAGGGGTGCAGGGCTCAAGGTGTAGGTTACACAACTACACTAACATCCAAACTATAGCCTCCTAGCCCAGCCTCCAGTCACACACTCAGCAGGCAGCTTCCCTGGACTAGCAGACAGAGCAGAGCTGACCACGTGGTGACTGGTCTCACCTAGGGAGCTGGAGGGCGAACTCAGCCTGGCTGGGGAAGTTTCCCAGCAAACTCTACAAATTGGGAGTCATCAGTGGGGAAGGAAAAACCCAGCTGAGGGATCTGCTGTCAGGTCCCTAGAGGCCTGTTCTCAGGGGGAACCCTGCATGCAGGCCTGGGACTCACCAGCTCCCCACACAGCCAGTCCTGCCCTTTTCCTGTCTGGCTTCAGACGGACTCCAAAATGGCTTCTCCCCTTTTCTCAGCTCCCTGGGAGAGCGTCTCACTCCCAATTGGTTGCTGGGCAGAGCCTTGGCGTCCCCTCCCGACCAGGGACAGCGTGCCTCTCCCTGAGCTGCCAGCAGACAGGGTCCCAAGAATCTATGTAATCTCCTGGGGAGTTACATCTATACTACCCGCTGGATTGGCGGGCAGCAATCGAGCCAGCAGGGGTCGATTTATCGCGTCTACTCCGGTCAGAGGTGAAAGTAAGCCGGTATGCCCCTGTATGGCATACTGACAAGAGCCGGTGCGCCGTACCGGGACTGGCTTTCTCAGAAGGCAATTTAAAGCCCTGAGGTAGCAGTGGTGGGGCTCCAGAGGGGATTTAAAGGGCCAGGGTGGTAGCGGCGGCTGGAGCCCCGGAGCCCTTTAAACTCCTGACGGAGCCCGGCCACCGCTACCCCAGGGCTCAGGCAGCAGGGCTCAGGCTGGGATTTAAAGGGCTCGGGGCTCTGGCAGCCACTACCACAGTGGAGCCAGAGGCCCTTTAAAGCTCTACCAAAGCCCTGGGGTAGCAGTGGCAGCCGGGAGCCCACAGGGCACCTCAGTGATTTAAAGGGCCCGAGGCCCCGCTGCGGCGGTAGCAGCAGCTGGAGCTTTGGGCCCTTTAAATCATCCCCAAGCCTCAGGGCTCCCAGCCGCCTCTGCAGCTGGTAGCTGGGGGATGATTTAAAGAGCCAAGGGATTTAAGGCCCTGCCTCTTCTGGTTGAGGCCACGCCTCTTCCAGTTGAAGCCACGCCCCCTGCTCAGGACTCCAGCGTACCGGTAAGTCCTTTAACTTACTTTCACCCCTGACTCCGGTACTCCACGAGGACGAGAGGCACAGGTGGAGTCGATGGGGGAGCATCAGCAGTCGACTTACCACAGTGAAGACGCCGCAGTAAGTGGATCTAAGTATGTTGAATTCAGCTACATTATTCATGTAGCTGAAGTTGCGTAACTTAGCTATCCCCTGACCCCCCAGTGTAGACCAGGTCTAAGAGGGGGTATGATAGAGGTCTATAAAATCATGACTGGTGTGGAGAAAATGAACAAGAAAGTGTTATTTACTCCTTCTCATAACACAAGAATCAAGGGTCACGCTTGGAGTTGCAGCTAGGAAGAGATGTTAAGAGTAACAAGAAGGGTTTCTTCAGGTATGTTAGCAACAAGAAGAAGTTCAAGGAAAGTGTGGGGCCCTTACTGAATGAGGGAGGCAACCTAGTGACAGAGGATGTGGAAAAAGCTAATGTACTCAATACTTTTTTGCATCTGTCTTCACGAACAAGGTCAGCTCCCAGACTACTGCACTGGGCAGCACAGCATGGGGAGGAGGTGACCAGCCCTGTGTGGAGAAAGAAGTGGTTCGGGACTATTTAGAAAAGCTGGACAAGCACAAGTCCATGGGGCCGGATGCGCTGCATCCAAGAGTGCTAAAGGAGTTGGCGGATGTGATTGCAGAGCCATTGGCCATTATCTTTGAAAACTCATGGCGATCGGGAGAGGTCCCAGATGACTGGAAAAAGGCTAATGTAGTGCCAATCTTTAAAAGAGGGAAGAAGGAGGATCTGGGGAACTACAGACCTCACCTCAGTCCCTGGAAAAATCATGGAGCAGGTCCTCAAGGAATCAATTCTGAAGCACTTAGAGGAGAGGAAAGTGATCAGGAACAGACAGCATGGATTCACCAAGGGCAAGTCATGCCTGACTAACTTAATTGCCTTCTATGACGAGATAACTGGCTCTGTGGATGGAGGAGAAAGCAGTGGACCTGTTATTCCTTGACTTTAGCAAAGCTTTTGATACAGTCTCCCACAATATTCTTGCCAGCAAGTTAAAGAAGTATGGGCTGGATGAATGGACTATAAGGTGGATAGAAAGCTGGCTAGATTGTCAGGCTCAACGGGTAGTGATCAATGGCTCCATGTCTAGTTGGCAGCCGGTATCAAGTGGAGTGCCCCAAGGGTCAGTCCTGGGGCCGGTTTTGTTCAATATCTTCATTAATGATCTGGAGGATGGCGTGGATTGCACCCTCAGCAAATTTGCAGATGACACAAAACTGGGAGGAGAGGTAGATATGCTGGAGGGTGCAGATAGGGTACAGAGGGACCTAGACAAATTAGAGGATTGGGACAAAAGAAATCTGATGAGATTCAGCAAGGACAAGTACAGAGTCCTGCACTTAGGACAGAAGAATCCCATGCACCGCTACAGACTAGGGACCGAGTGGCTAGGCAGTGGTTCTGCAGAAAAGGACCTAGGGCTTACAGTGGACGAGAAACTGGATATGAGTCAACAGTGTGCCCTTGTTGCCAAGAAGGCCAATGGCATTTTGGGATGTATAAGTAGGGGCGTTGCCAGCAGATCGAGGGACGTGATTGTTCCCCTCTATTCGACATTGGTGAGGCCTATCTGGAGTACTGTGTCCAGTTTTGGGCCCCAAATTACAAGAAGGATGTGGAAAAGTTGGAAAGCGTCCAGCGGAGGGCAACAAAAATGATTAGGGGACTGGAACACATGACTTTTGAGGAGAGGCTGAAGGAACTGGAATTGTTTAGTCTGCAGAAGAGAAGAATGAGGGGGGATTTGATAGCTGCTTTCAGCTACCTGAAAGTGGGTTCCAAAGAGGATGGATCTAGACTGTTCTCAGTGGTAGCAGGTGACAGAACAAGGAGTAATGGTCTCATGTTGCTGTGGGGGAGGTTTAGGTTGGATATTAGGAAAAACGTTTTCACTAGGAGGGTGGTGAAGCACTGGAATGCGTTACCTAGAGAGGTGGTGGAATCTCCTTCCTTTGAGTTTTTTTAAGGTCAGGCTTGACAAAGCCCTGGCTGAGGTGATTTAGTTGGGGATTGGTCCTGCTTTGAGCAGGGGGTTGGACTAGATGACCTCCTGAGGTCCCTTCCAACTCTGATATTCCATGATTCTATGACTAAATTAATAGGCAGTGGGTTTAAAACAGAAGGAAGTATTTCTTCACACAACATGCAGTTAACCTGTGGAACTCATTGCTAGGGGATGTTATGAAGGCTAAAACTACAATGGGGTTCAAAAAAGAACTAGGTAAGTTCATGGAGGATAGGTTCATCAGTAGCTATTAGCCAGGATGGTCAAGGATGCAACCCCATGCTCGAAGTGTCCCTAGCCTCTGATTGCTAGAAGCTGGGCATTGACGACAAGGGGTGGCTTGCTCAATGCTTGCCTGTTCTGTTCATTCCCTCTGAAGCTCTTGGAATTGGCCACTGTCAGAAGACAAGAATCTGTGCTAAATGGACCATTGGTCTTATCCAGTGTGGCCGTTCTTATGTTTGAGCCTCTTCACTTCGACCAATTAAAACTACAGTGGGCAAAGCCTTGGTTGATAGATTTTTGGGAGCAATCCTGTACCAGGCCCATGGGAACTGGACACAACTTAAAAGGGCTTTTCCATCTCTGTGGTATTTTGAAAAGATAGATACCATGAGAGCTGCAGCTAAAAATTCACCATGATTTATTTTCTAGATGTAGATAGACACTAGATTCCTATTAAGGATTCTGGGTAATGGAATCCACTGAATGCATCCGATGAAGTGAGCTGTAGCTCATGAAAGCTTATGCTCAAATAAATTTGTTAGTCTCTAAGGTGCCACAAGTACTCCTGTTCTTTTTGGGAATCCAACAAGCATTTCTTGCAGTAAGGCTACTATAATTAAAACTACCACTAGAGGGCAATCCTAGCATTATGAGCACACACCATATTGCAGTCTCGAACATCCATGACATTCTACTACTGTATTTTATACAATGCCACACAACAAAGTAAAGGATATGAGACTGCACCAGATCTTTTCAAAACACTGCAACACATTGAAATTAATTCATGCCATATATTTGCAATACCATAAACATTAATCTACTATTCTGAAGCTATTTTAAAAGAAGCTAAATACAAATTTGGGCTAAAACCCACTCATTGATTTCTGTGGAGTTTCACTGGGTTACAGAGCAGGACTTGCATGCACCACATCTGGCCGTCATAGAAGAAATGCTGAGCTACATTCTCCATAGGGAATGCTAGTGAATTCTTCTGGATAAGCTCTCAAAAAACAAGAGGCTATGGATAGATATTACTTGCCAGATCCTCAGCTAGCACAAATTGCTGTAGCTCCATTGACTTCAATGGAGCTATAGTGATTTACACCAGCTGAAAATCTGGCCTCCACATCTCTTGCTAGTCACACGTAACCAGGACCCTGAGATGCCCTTTCGGAGTGGGAGTTTCATCCTGGGGAACTTCCAGACATGTTAGACTTGAGCCATTAACTTACTTGTCCAGCCCTTGTCTCTTTAGTTAATCCTGACACATTTGTTAAACCTCAGAGATGGTTCTGGTAACACTGAGGCTTTGGTCTGACAGATGGACACATCAGCTGAAGGTAAAATAGGAAAGGACCAAACATCTGAACAAAACTCAATCTTGAATCTCTTTATCGGTTTGACAAATCATTTTTCCCTTTCTCTCATTTTTGCTGCTGCTGTCCCCACTCTACTGGATCTGCCTGGGTCAGAAAGGGCCAAGATACCACTAACAAAAGCAGTTCTTTATGGTATCTGCAATCTAGCTGGAAATGGGAACTGGAAGATCCAGTTTTGTAGATCCACTAGGTCTGGATCGTTTCAGTTGGATAGTCCCCATGAACATCTGAGTTTTAGCGGCCCATCTGAACTTAACCTCTGAATGTTTGGCAGTTCCCTCTTTGCTAATTGAAGAAATTATTGGATGATGGTCTTTGGCCTGCATTATGCAGGAGGTCAGACTCGATGATCACAATGGTCCCTTCTGACCTTAAAAGTTATCAATCTGTAATTACTCCCTCCTCCACATCTCCATCTCCTCTTCATGGTGTGGAAACTGACATCCCAATCGCTTCCACACAAAAATGGGCATGAACCAAAAGTCTGGATCCAAGCTCCTTCAATTATGGGGAAATTTGAATCCAGATCCAGACTTTGCAGTTGGCTCCCATCTCTATAATGGTTTGAACCAAAAGCCTGGATCTGAACATCCTAACCTTTGAGGAAGTTTGGATCTGGATCAAGACTTTGAGCCATCTCTGTTTCTACCACAGTAGGATTTGGTGCTTTAAAGATGGGATTCTGCTACATCAGGGCAGGATCCAGGAGCCTGGGTTTGGGCTATGAGGAGGAGGGCGCAGGAGGTGGCAATGGGTGTAGAGGGAGGCCTCTTATTCAGACACAAATAATGGCAATAATTCAAGGGTCTTTTCAGGCTTTCAGATTTTGTGAACAAGGTCACGTCCCAGTATTGTGTTCTAACACTATATCAGTCCCAAACACTTCAGAGCATTTATTTATAGGATACAGCATTCATCACCATAATATTGCCAAGTTTTCATGATGTTGAACAATACTGGATAACAACCAGCAAAATTGGGTCTGTTCTATGAAAGTTGGAGCCAAAGAAGGATACAGAAAAGGATGTGCTGATCAAACTGCATTCTATATTATGCAGTTTTTCTCCCTCTACTCTGAAAAGTGTAACAATAGCATCATGGGGACCCATAGTTATTGTCTCTCAAAGACCTCAGGGCAAGTTTGCTCAGTTTAAATGCAAAATAATGGTTTTCCTACCAGTGAGCCCTTCAGACTCAGCCTGGGACCTGAGAAGAAGGCTGGGCTGTTCCTGGCTCACGCATTGTCTTCTGGAATACAGATTCTGCTGCTGGCATTTAGTTAATCAAAGAATGCTGTTGCTGATGCCGGAACCAGATTGCAATCCAGCTCCTTTTTCTGTAGCTGTGTTGGCTCAGCAGGATCAGTGAGGCTCTGAGTACGCACATGGAGCAAATTTGCTATAGGGAGGTGCCAGTTTCACACCTTCCCTTTTCTGACCATAACTGCCCTTTTATGTTTTCTGCAGTGTGAAAGCCCCTCTTTACACAGCACAGCCCCCACCCATTCCTCTCTAACTTGCAAGCCAGACTTTAAATTATTTGATAAGATCTTAATTTACCTCAAAAACAAAGCTGCTGCCCAAATAAGGTTCAGCCACTTCCCAATGGGACAGCCATTGAAGTGATTTATCATGGGGGGTTTATAATCACATTAATTATTTTTCAGGTATGATTGCAAGGGGAAGTGGGGTGATAAAGGGAAGCTGGCAAGAGCCATTGTGAACTTGCTAATGGCATCTGAGAGCTACATAGAGCTTTGTTCACTGCCTGTGTCTGGAATCCAGCATCCTGGGATTTCGAGGCTATGTAGCTGGCTGTCAGGGGCATGCTCCTGGGCCGGCGTCTTTATTCTTGAATTTATTTGGAAACATCATTGGAACAACTGGAGTGAAGTGGGAAGAAGGAGCCTGAGGGAAAAGAATCCATCAGTGGAGAGCAGCACAAGGAACATGGTGCCAGGTGTTCTTTCCACTACCTCCTGGGGTTGGCCCATGCACCACAGGCTTCCATTTGCAGCAGGGCCCATATCTAAGGAGGTGTGGAACTAGGGCCCCCCTGAACATTCTCTGAACTTCTGGGGCACTGTGTCCAGCTGGCGGGGGGGGGGGGGAGGGGGTCAGTACTGGACAAACATGAATCAGGGCCTAGAGAATGGCAAACAAGCATAAATTACACTGCTGGGCCACTTACATCCAGGCTTCAGACCAACCCTGCATCAGCTCTGAGACTGCTGCAGGGACAGAGAGGAAGGAATTCACACCTATTTCCAGTACCTCTAGGATCTCCCTCACTCTCAGATCCACTATGGGCATTGCAGTAGTGGGGAACCAGGGCCTGATTCACCACCTTCCTCTTCTGGCTCATACAGGACCAAACCTTGGCCTGCCCCTTGTGAGTCTGCAGTCATGACTCCCAATGGGGAACCAGCAAAACTGACAGAAAGGGGCCAAAGAGTAGGAATGAATCCCCCACCATTAAGAACTGATGCATTGATCCTGGAGAGGGTTTGGCATGATTAGCAGAGAATTAACACTCCACTGGTAATAAGATACCCTCCTCAATCCTTTCCTGTTGGTTGAGAGTCACATATTTCCCTGATGATGAAGAAAAAGTTAAATGCTAAGGCAGAAGGAGGGGTTGAAGCCATCTCTGTATTCCAAACTCTGCCCAAGTGATCTCAGGGAGTTTCTCTCACAGAGAAGCCCTCCAGGGAGCTGGGCAAGAGGCCCTGAACTTACAAAAATGAACGTAGACTTCTGAAAATGTTTCCAAAGTTAATTTAAAACAGTCCTAGGGTAGGATGGCGAGAGAGAAGTTGAAATCAAACAATACAAAATCCAGCCCAAGCCTTCACCCCAGTCTTGGCTTCTCCCAGAGAACTCCTCAGCTCACTACCTAGGGCCTCTTTCCCAAGAGAGCCTTTATAAGGATGAGGTAAAAGGCCACTTGTAATTACCACTGAGTAAAACTTGTAACATTTTCCAGCAAGATCATCACCTGCTAACAGAGTGAGGTTTTCAGACAAATTCTGCCAAGCTGCTACATCCCTGCAAAGCAATGGGAAAGCAAGCGGGTCACAACGCTGCTTCTTATACCACTACTAACCTAGTCACCAGAATGCCAACATGTGGATTGTCATGAAGATGCACAAAGTGTTACTGTGTAATCACGATGAAAAGGACATTTCTTTTAAAAAATATAAATAAAGGAATGGAAAAGTAGTTGACTGAGTTTATTAATAGAATTGATCATTGATTAATCAAATTGATTTAATGCAACTGTTACACAGCAGCGGACTGTGCTTCTTTAACCTTCACAGCATTCTTTATTTTGATTGGTTGCTTGTGCACCGCTCCTCGGGTGTCAAAAAGAGGACCATTGCTTTATTAGCAATCTGGCATCTGGTTATTTGTACCTGGATACTTACTGTTTCCTAAAAGGGACACTGTCAGGATAAAAAATTACTATCTAAACTATCAGATTCCTTCCCTCTGCCACTGATAACACTCGCAATCACTAAAACCAAAAGAATGTTACCATTTACTCTTACCATTGAAAATTTTTTTCCACTTCACTCAGGTTGGAGAGTGAAGCAGGACTGCACAGTTTCACTTTCCCTCTCTAGTCATTTTCACTCTCTCAGTCTCATGTAGCAGCCCCATGGTGTGTATTTATAATCTCTGACACTGTAAGAAAGGTTTAAATATTTCTCTTTGCAAAAACCTGTTTTCATTGCAATTCGATAAAGCCATGAAAATATCACAGCAGATTTTGAACTTGCCTTCTCTTTTTGTTCTTTTGACAAAGGCTGCACTTTGGCTTGATATTATTTTACCATTCCCCCTTTGAAAAAGCGCTATTTTGTGAATCTGAGTTAGTCACTATTCATGTTTGACTCACATGCCATAAACTTTTAGACATACTAAGCACTTACTTTGGGATGAAGAAAATCAGACCTAGTTCTATGTAACTGACTGTGGTTAGAGCTGCATGAATGATGCAAAATATTCTATTTTAGTTAAAATTGCTGCAAGAATCATGTATATTTTCAGATGGTTTTCCCAGTAACCAGTAAGTTGGGTGAATAATGAAAAAAAAATTGGGAAAATATGGCGAAGCTATAAGCTTTTGGAGGCCGGGACATGTTTGTAGAGTGCTTAGCCCAATGGGGCTCTGATCCCTAACTCAGACTCCAAATCACTACTGCTGTGATACAATTAAGCATAATACTCAACAAATAGTATTCAACCACCCGTGCAATTCCAGGGATCCAGCCTAGTATCTGAGACTAAAGAGAGACACCCAGCGGGAAGAGAGGCACATGACAAATTGCAACTGTTTAGCTGAGACTGAGGGACCAAATTTTCAGCCATCCTCTTACACTGAATTCAGGCATTTTGCATGTGGAAGGGAGCATCTGAGTGACAAAATGGGGCAGTTAGACTCTTGATTGCCCAGCTGGTGGGCCTCAATATAGATCACAGTGAGAAAGGGAGGAGGTATTGTTTCATGGTCTCTGTGTATATAATGTCTTCTGCAGTTTTCACAGTATGCATCCGATGAAGTGAGCTGTAGCTCAAGAAAGCTCATGCTCAAATAAATTGGTTAGTCTCTAAGGTGCCACAAGTACTCCTTTTCTTTTTGCAAAAGTGAAATGGGGACCCATCCATTCAGTGCTGCTGGGTTGCTCAATTTAGAACAGGCTGTTATGTGAGAGTGTGTTGCTGTTGTAGGAAGTGTGCTGCTTATTCAACTTACCAACTGTTCCTTTAAGTCAATTGTTCAAGTGTTATATGGGTTTTTTAAAAGAAAACCATCCATCCCTCCTGCACCAGCTCTAGGGGGATTTTATGGCCCTTGGCAAACTCAGGGCTGAAGGCTCCTTTCAGTACAATACGGAGGATTTCTAAGTGTGTATACTGCATATGATCCAAGAATTCTGGATACTTGTGTGTATACTGCAGAATTCTCCCTAGTCCCTGACAGTTATGTGCATGGAATTAATGCAGCCTATGCAACAGAATCTGTCCCTAGGAGAGATTAGAGAGGAGAATTATCCCCTCAGCTGGGCAATAGTCACCTGTCTATCTCCAAGGCCACTCACACAATCACTTAACAATTTTGCATCCACTTGCTTAGCTCTGAGTGGTAAATAGAGCTGTCCCTGGTGAATGTGGATTACATGCATGCCAGGAGTTCATCTGGTGCACCAACCAGGAGGGGGTCATTTGGATGTACACCATGTCTCTTGTACATGTGCTGTGAAAGTGAGTCATGAGTAGGGTTGCCAACACTGTATTTCAAAAATAAGGGACTCGTTTCTTAGCACCCCGCCCCACCCATCTGGCTGATATCATCATTATTATCATCATCATCATTATTAATAATAATTAATAACTAGCGGTACTCACCTACATTCACCAGGGGTGTTTTTTGGTGATTTTTGCTGCACTCAGCAATTACTGATCTTGTAGTACAGAGATGAAGAAATAAGGGACTCCTCTTGTAATAAGGAACAGTTGGCAACTCTAGTTCATGCGTGTCCCATGAGTATGGAGTATGTGCACATGTGGCAGATGACTCTATACATGAGGTGATGGGAGTTCATGTTCATGTGCTCTGGAAGTGTCTCTACTACGCATGAGCAGTGTGTGAGCTTTGAGTATCTCATGTGTCTCAGTTAAGGTTCATGTGTGCGTGAGCCGTGAGTGTATCTCACAAGTGTGGATAATGACTAAGCTGTGAGTGTGTCTCCTAGAGCGGGTCCACATATGTGTTAGATGTGAGTATGTCTCACTAGCATGTGTTGTGTGGGTGAGCTGTGAGTATCTCTTATGTGTGTATTATGAGTAAGGCTACGAGTTGGGCACGGATTCCGTGGTTTTACATGACCTCCGCGACTTCAGCCCCGGGCGGTGAAGCTCCAGCTGTCAGCCCCGGGCGGTGAGCCTCTGGCTGTCAGCCCTGGATGGCAGGTTTCAGGCTTCCGTGATGTATTGTTTATTGCCCATGTTTTGTCTGTGACTTTTACTAAAAATAACTGTGACAACATCATAGCCTTAGTGCATGCCATGGACCAGCCAGGGAAGAAACACTGCTTTGCTGTCCCAAAGGGCTCTGCCTAAAGCATGGAGGCCCATCATATTGGGTTTAGAAAATGAGTGAAAAAAGTGGGTTGGACCTTAGAACAAATGAGCAGTCATTTCTCTAGGTTAGGGTGGAAGTTTCTGAGCTATTATCCTCTTTATGGGGGCGTGTTTACAAGTATCTCATTTTAGGAACATAAATCATCCTCACTTCAACTAAATTAGTGTTCACACCAATTCTCTTCTTCGCTTCTATGTGGCAGGAGCAGACTCAAGTGCATCCAAATGGCCCAGCACTTGAGACATGTCTCAGAAGGAATTTAGTCCCATTACTGGTGCTCTGGCTTTTTCTTCCAGCTATGCAGAAAAATATACAAACACATCCACCCAGCCCAGCCCACAGCAACATTGTTATGGAAAGAAATTACTCAGAAGAACTTCTGATCTTGTGGGAATGCAGGGATCTGACGGTGCTCTGGGATTTTATACCCTCGCAGCACAATCTGGATGTAAGATCCAGAATGCAACTCACATCTGTAAATAGCAGATCAGAGGGATTCAGCAAAGATCCTAGTGGCCCTCTGAAGAGGAGACCTTGATTTAGAGGAAGAATAGGTCACCTTGTCTCTCCAGCTGAAAGGGAATGAGACACACCGGAGAGGCTAGCAGGATGCTTGGCTTCCCTAGAAAAAGATAGCATAAGATGTTGGGAAGAGGTTTGGGCACAGGGCCTAGTGTGGAGGCCTCAAATGTTAGGAGAAGCTTCAGATGAGTATCCATATATTGGGATATTCAGAGGCAGTGAACCCCAATGCAAAAGCATAGAAAGTTCAGCTCTTGCTACCACAGATGCTCATCAAGGGCCAAGTTCAGCCCTGGGTAACTCCATTGACTTCAGAAGAGTCACACCAGGGATGTATTTGGCCCCATAAATGTCTGTGGTTACCTGGTTTTCTTTTAAGCAGAACTCAGTACCTCAGCAAGATGGCCCTGGGTGACTATGATGGCGCATCCCAGCCAGGGAAGGCAGCCAATGGCATTACTGTGAATTGAAGCTTTTTGGTGATCTACTCATTTGACTCACCAGGCTCCATTATCAGGAGAGAGGGAGAACCGTGGTTTTCTATGGGACTAGGTTGAGAAAATTGGGGATGGGTGAAGTGGCACAGATGAAATAAGAATTAACATAGATGTTCAACTGGAAAGCTTATTCCAGCAAGATTTCTGCCCCAAAGGTTCAGGTAAGTATCCAGTTCGTGGTGACCTGGAGCCACATTCTTGCCCATGACCTCAAGGTCAGGCCTGAAGTGAATGCCTAGCAAGTCAGTCATATCCCAAGTTTGCAAGCATCCTTTTTCTTGCTAGTGCATACACCTTAAGGTGGGATGAGGTTATAATTGTTCATACTGCAAAGAGATGTGTACAATCAGTCTGCAGTGACTGGAATTTCTCAGTGGATTTATCCCTGGGTCATACAGAATTCCATCTGCATTTATTCCATGCCTGTTGAAGAGGAAGCAGGTTTTTCTTGCAAAACACTGAGTCTGCAAGTGCATTCATCTCTGTTATAGGCAGTTAGGAGGAGCCCATTCAGCATCCAAAACACACTCTTAGCAAACGGAAAAGCCAGGAGTTGGGCTAAGGCCCTGATGGAACAGTCAAGTGCTTGGATTGTCTATTGCAGGGATTCTCAAACTTCATTGCACCATGACCCCCTTCTCACAACAAAAATTACTGCATGACCCTAGGAGGGGGGAACCGAAGCCTGAGCCCACCCGAGCCCCGCTGCCCCAGGTGGGGGGACCAAAGCCTGAGCCCCACTGCCCCTGGTGGAGGAGAGGGGGGCAAAGCCAAAGCCCAAGGGTTTCAGCCCCAGCTGGGGGGCCTGTAACCTGAGCCCCACCGCCCAGGGCTGAAGCCCGAGAGTTTCGGCTTCAGCCCCGGGCGACAGGACTTGGGCGACAGGACTTGGGCTTGGCCTTCGGCCCAGGGACCCAGCAAGTCTAAGCCAGCCTTGGCGACCCCATTAAAATGAGGTCAAAACCCACTTGGAAGTCATGACCCACAGTTTGAGAACCCCTGGTCTATTGGAAATTTTAACTTGCATTTCTTGATTTAACCACATGGGGGCATATGGTTATTAAGATAAATCATGCAAATCTCAGCTTGCTATAGGTACACTGTCCCTTTAAAAGTCAAAAATACATTATGAAAATCCTGACCTGGGATACTGTTATCACTTTAATGTTTAAAGGGACACAATTAGGTTTAAAAATAATATACTCTTAACAAACACATTCCCTTTCCTATGTTATATATTAAAAATAATACATTCGAATATTCAAATAGAAGGCTTTTTAAAAATCTCATTTATTTTTCACAGTTTATGCAATTTTTTCTTTTTTTCTCAGCTTGGACAATGAAAACAGCCTACTCAGTTTCACTTTTGTTGCTAGTCACTTTCTTTTAAGCAATTCCACTTTCCAGTCCTTGTGAACTGGTATAATGCTGTTTTTAATAAAATAAAAAAGGAGTTCATTTTTAAAAAATGCTGTGAAAACATTTATATATATTGACATTAAATCCTGTAAAATCTTTTTATTTTATCCTATATTATTAAACAAAATCTAAATGTAGGGTGTAAACTACTGTGTTTCTTTAAACCTGAAACCAAACCAACACACAAACTTTCAGCGAGGCTTGTTAAATTATTCCTCTGTACAAAAACAAGTTTAAAACAATATTTTTAAAAGCTAAAAAAATAAACATAAAAGGGTTAACATTTAAACACAGAAAAGTTAGGAAACCTTCACTTAAAGGTGTCTGTGAATGTTATTTCTGAGCAATTATAGATATTTGGTAAAGGCACAGAATAATCAGCCTACCTAGGTTCCTATAACAACCCCCTTCACTGCATCATCTGACCACCTCATCTAACAATATACATGTAAATACAGAAATCTTTTCCCTGGTATAAAAACAATAACATGCAGCTAGTTCATGCTCAAAGATTATTTGTTTCATATTCATGAAATGCACAATCAAACATCAGAATGTAAACATCATAAATCCACACACAATTTTCTCTTTTTTCATCTAAACTTTATTATTCCTAATCATAGAATCACAGAAATGAAGAGCTGAAAGGGACCTCAAGCATCATCGAATCTAGCCCCCTGCACTGAGGCAGGACCAAGTAAACCTAGACCTGTGGTTCCCAACCTGCGGTCCCCAGACCCCTGGGGGTCTGCAGACTATGTCTAAGATTTCCAAAGGGGCCCTTACTGCCATTCAAAATTTTGTAAGGGTCTACAAATGAGAAAAGGTTGAGAACCACTGAGCTAGACCATGTGGGACTCCGACTGCAGGAGTGGAGTGGAGTTCCATGCCCTAGTGGAATGGGTTCTGGAGTGCGCCCCCCTCTTGGGTGTGTGATTGCTGATGCAATGGCCTGCTGCAGACCCTGCAGGCATCCCAGTTGGGTACCCCCTTGTCTTGCTGGTTGCCAGTCTCCGTAGGAGCTGCTCTGGCTCTCCAGGGTACCTTATAAACACATTATACCACATGAGCAAGCAGCTCAGGGATGAGAGACAGCAGGAGAAAGCACTAACCCAGGAACCAAACCCTCTTTCTGCCCTCTCTCTGTCTGGGAATTTAGCGTGGCCCAAGCAGCCAGATCCCAGTCTGTCCCAGGTGCAAACCCCATGCCATTGTTCTGGGATTTTATATTTTTTTATTTTATGTCATGTGGGACTGTGTCTAAAGCCTTACTAAAATCAAGATATATCATGTCTACTGCTTCCCCCCCATCTTCTAGTCCAGTAGCTCTGCCAAAGAAGGAAATTAGATTGGTCTGGCATGATTTGTTCTGGATTTGTGCTGCCTATTTCTTGTAACCCTGTTATCCTGTAGGTACTTACAAATTGATTATTTAATCATTTGTTCCAGTATCTTTCCAGATATCAAAGTTAGACTGACTGGCCTATAATTCCCCAAGTCCTCTGTGTTCCCCTTTTTTAATGACAGGTACTATGTTTGCCCTTCTCCAGTCCTCTGGGATTTCACCTGTCCTCCATGAGTTCTTGAAGATAATTGCTAATAGTTCTGAGATAGTTAGTTTCTTAAGTACCCTAGGAGAATTTCATCAGGCCATGCCAACTTGAATACATCTAAATTATCTAAATATTCTTTAACCTGTTCTTCCCTATGTTGGCTTGTGTTCCTTCCCCCTTGTTGTTAATATTAATTGTGTTAAGTATCTGCTCACCATTAACCTTTTTAGTGCAGACTGAAGGAAAATAGGCATTTATCACCTCAGCTTTCTTGATGTTATCCATTATTAGCTCTCCGTCTTTACTAACTAGTGAACCTGCACTTTTCCTTGCCTTTCTCTTGCTCCTAATGTACTTATAGAACCTCTTCTTATCACCTTTTATGTCCCTTGCTAGGGTGTAACTCATTTCGTGCCTTACCCTTTCCAATTTTGTCCCTACATGCTTGTGCTATTGTTCTGTACTCTTCTTAGCAATTCATATTTATTTTTCCAATTTTTGTGGGATTCCTTTTTGATTTTCAGGTATTAAAGAGCTCCTGATGGAGCTACATTGGTCTCTTATTCTTATTCCTATCCTTTCTTCACATCTGGATAGTTTGCTGTGGTGCCTTTAATTTTGTCTCTGAGAAACTGCCAGCTTTCCTGAACTCCTTTATCCCTTAGATGTTCTTTCCATGGGACCTTACCTACCAGTTCTCTGAGTCTGTTAAAGTCTGCTTTTTTGAATGCCATTGTCCCTATTCTGTTGCTTTCATTCCTTCCTCACTCTAAAGCCAATTAGTTCACTCACTGGCAGATTCACACGTGTAGTGACTCTGGCCCCAGTACAGGAATAGATGGTCCATTAGATGGTCTAATTGTTACATGGTTGGTCCAGTGATTAGGATGCTTGCCAGGGAATCAGGTGACCCAGGTTCAATTCCTTGTTCTTCTATGTGTCACCTTAGGAAAGTCACTTAGTCTCTCTGTGTCTCATCTATAATATGAGGATAGTATGGCTTCCCTACCTCACAGGTATGAGTAGAAGGGTACTAATGATTGTGAGGCACTCAGACACTACTATAATAGTTACTCTAGCTAGATAGAGGAACTGAAGAGAGGCTGTTTGGCCTCCCTATTCAAAGGCAGCTGAGGGATGCTGCCAACGCTGAGGGCTTGTACCACCACTTCAGAGACCCCTGTGGAGCTTTGCGGCAGACCAGAGTAGTCTGGATGTAAGAACCTGCCTGCCTACTCCCCACCCCAGAATGGCTCCTGGAAAGGCAGGGCAGAGCTATCAAAATTGGCTGTTCTCAAGGCACAGAGGTCCTCTGTGCCTGCAATGTCCTGTGGGCATAAAAAGGCCATAGTGGTAATGATGAATTGGGACTTCCAGAAATATTCATCCCAGAGGCCTGGATTGATCTGGACTTGATTGGCCAAAGCAAAAATTAGTTCGACATGGAACAGTTGTTTTGCTTGAAAGTAAGATGACTCTAGGCAGTAATAGATTGCTTGGCTAAATGACCTATAGCTTGCATCTCATTCTCTCACTCTTCTTTAAAATAGTTTTCAGTCTTCGGAGTTGTGTGCCATGAAGCGATGGGTTTTTCAGTTCTGTGTATTTCTTTAGGGCTTATTGTCTAATCACCAGCTGAGAATCTGGCCTATTGTGTGAGATGTTGTCTATACTTAAGCTTTCAATTTACCATCTGTGCATGTTTGTACTCTGCAGGTCTGCTCCTCTTCTGCAGACTCCAATTCCAGTTCTCAGACTTGCTGTTGTACACACCAGCCAATTCTCCTCAGCAGACTCTGATACAGTATCCAGCTCTCAAAAATATACTGACTTCTCAGCAAACTAAGTGATACATACTTAATCCTTTTCTACAGACTCATTGACTCATATCCAAGTCACACTGATAATCAGTTATCCATGTAATCACTGATGTATGCATACTTCCCCAGCACCCTTGCTAGCATATATCCTGTTCTCAAAGCCATTGACACAAATTCACTCCGTCATTGGAGCTGCTGGCACATACCCAACCCATCTGCACTGAAAGTTGTAATGGCTTTTTATTTTAAGATCATTTGCTTTCAGAAGCAGCTTCTGCACTAGCACTTAGGGAGAGTGTTTTGGAGTTCAAGCTTCTGCCTTTGAAATAGGACAATTTCTGTAAAAGTCAGAAATATGGTCACATTTTCAGTACCTTTGGGCTCAGGTCCACAGCTGGTGTAAAAACAGAGCATATTGTGTTTAAGGGCAAGGTTGGTCGGTCGGTCTGTCTGTCTGTCTCTCACCCCCCCCCATATTATATTTAAAGGCAAGGTTGGTCTCAATCTCTCCTCTCTCACATACACAGACTGAACAGCTCTGATTTATGGGATTTATAGCCCCTGTGGAGCAGGAGACTGATCATATGACAACGTTAAGAACATGGCCCACTGGGAAAAGAGATAGGAAATAAAAGGTAGGTCTTGTTGCTCAGTTTAAGAGAAGACGAGTGATTGGTCTAGTAGGCAGGGCCAGCTCTAGGCACCAGCAAAACAAGCAGGTGCTTGGGGCGGTACATTTCTAGGGGCGGCGTCATTCCGGCGCCACCCCAGCTCGCCTCCGCTTGCTCCCCTGAGTGTGCTGCCATCGCTCTGCTTCTCCCCCGCTTCCCTCCCAGGCTTGCCGTGCGAGAAACAGCTGTTTGGTGCAGCAAGTCTGGGAGGGAGGGAGGAGACGCCGAGCGGCAGTGTGCTCGGGGGAGGCGGCGGTGGTGGAGCAGAGGTGAGCTGGGGTGCGGAGCGGTTCCTCTACCCACCCCGTTTCTTCCTGCGCTCCCCCCCCCCACCCTCACTCACCTCCGCTCCACCTGCTCCCCTGAACGCGCTGCTTCTCCCTCGCCTGAGCGGGAGGGGGGAGAAGCGGGGCAGCGGTGTGTTCAGGGGAGCAGGCGGAGTGGAGGTGAGCTAGGGTGGGGAGTTGCGGGGGGGGAGCCACAGGAAACAATGGGGAGGGGGAATGTGGCACACCTGGGGGAGGAGATGGGGCCGGGGATTTGGGGAAAGGGTTGGGAAGGGGCAGAGCCAGGGGGGCACGAAAAGAAAGAGGGAGTGGCCAAAAATTTTTTTGCTTGGGGCGGCAAAAATCCTAGAGCCAGCCCTGCTAGTAGGAGACCTGTAGAGGAACTGCTAGGGTTCCCAACCCTCCAGGATTGTCCTGGAGTCTCCAGGTGTGACAGGTTGGATCACAGAAACCCCCTTGGGACTGCCACCTGATGTGCCAAGACTACTTCTGCTCCTGCTTTCCTGCCCTGTCAGCTTAGGACTTCGTGCCCTGCCTGGTTTGAGCCAGACCAGCTAGCCTGCTGCAAACCCAGACCCTGGTCTGAACCACGTCCCCTAACAGCTGTAGGGTTAACTGAAAGCAGCTTACAGAAGTGTTCCTGTCTTTAACACTCAGATGCCCAACTCCCAATGGGGTCCAAACCCTAAATAAATCCATTTTACCCTGTATAAAGCTTATACAGGGTAAACTCATAAATTGTTCGCCCTCTATAACACTGATAGAGAGGTATGCACACCTGTTTGCCCTCTCCCCCACCCCCAGGTATTAATTCATACTATGGGTTAATTAATAAGTAAAAAGTGATTTTATTAAATAAAGAAAGTAGGATTTAAGTGTTTCCAAGTAGCAACAGACAGAACAAAGTGAATTACCAAGTAAAATAAAATAAAACACATAAGTCTAAGTTTAGTACAGTAATAAAACTGAAAACAGATAAAATCCTCACCCAGTAGGCTTCCTTTTACAGACTAGTCTCCTTCTAGTCTGAGTCCAGCAATCACTCACACCCCCTGTAGTTACTGTACTCTGTTCCATTTTCTTTCAGGTATCCTTGGGGGTGGAGAGGCTCTCTCTTTAACCAGCTGAAGACAAAATGGAGGGGTTTCCCAGGGGTTTAAATAGACTCTCTCTTGTGAGTGGAGATCCCCTCCTCTCTCCTATGAAGAGTCCAGCTACAAAATGGAATTTTGGAGTCACCTAGGCAAGTCACATGTCCATGCATGACTGAGTTCCTTACCAGCCAAGCCACATTCCTGGGAAAGCTCAGATGTGGATTGGCATCTCCAAGTTCATTGTTGGCTTAAGGGCTTCTTGATTGGGCACTTACTGAGAATAGTCTTTTCTCAGAAAGCTGACCAACTGCTTCACTAAAACCTACTCAGAATCAAACAAGTATGCAGCCATTATTCATAAGTTCGAATACAAAAATGATACATGCATACAAATAGGATTAATAGATTCAGTAGATCATAAGTTTTACAGAGATATGTTACATGGCATATGTAGCATAAAACACATTCTAGTTATGTCCCATATACATTCATAAGTATATTTCCATAAAGCCTTATGGGGGGGCACCGTCACACCAGGAATTAATCTTTAATTAAAGTTTATGTCGTAATGAAATCTCCAAGAATACGTCCAACCTAAATTGGCAACGCTAGGAACTGCTGTGTTTGTTAGGTCTCTTCTGGCAAGGGCCTGAAAAATAAGCATGAGTGGGCCTATGGCTAGAAGCTGGTGAGAAGGCCCTGGATTTATTGAGTACCCCTGCAGTAAAGACAGATGAAGGGACTATTCAGAGATTCTAGTGGGAGGGCTGCAGAGAATTCTTGCAGGAGAGGGACTATGGTTAATCCTGATACTAGTGAACAAGAAATACTCACAGACCTGGATGAGGGCTATGGGAGCTGGAGGACAAGGTGTGCATCGGAGAGAGTTTCTAGTGCAAGGATGGGAATTTAATTTGTATATTAATAAACCACACCCTAGAACCACACCCTGTTGTTTCAGAATGCTGATTGTGCGGTGTCTGACACCCCAACACATGGGAGGGATTTGAGACATGGCCAAGTACCTGATAAGGGACAGGGTAAAATGACCCTGTAACAATTGGCATAGGTCTATCCAGGTCAACAGCTCTGTGCCCACTTACACCAGCTAAAGGTGTAGCCCAATAACTCAAAAGCACCTGGGTCAGTTTTCCTCAAACTTCTCCAATCAATTCTGGACTGAACCTAAGCATGGGAATCATTGGTCCAAAAGGAGGAGGGAGTTTGGATAAGGTTACAAGGGCCATAAATACAATTTAGAAGGGAAAAGATCATGGCTTCATAACAAGGATTTCAAAGGCGTCTCCATGGCTAGCCATTATCATCTGTCTCCCTCTTCTGGTACAGCTCAGAAATTGTACCTATTTTGGTTTATGTCAGGGGTAATCCATTATTTTTTTGTTAAGGTTCAAATTTCTTGGTCAAGGTATAGTCAAGGTCCAGACTCCAGATAAAATAATTTTAAAAAATAAAACTAATAATAATAATAATAATAAGTAAATAAAAAGATCTTGTGGGCCGTTCAAAAGCATCTGGCAGTCCAGATTTGGCCCATGGTCTGCCTATTGACTACCCCTGGTTTAGATCACTCAATTTGACAATTTTTTTTCAGGTTTTGTGAATCAGGTTCAAAGCTGGTTTCAGGAAATCCAGCAAGAAGGCAGGGTTTGATTTGGACATCCTCTGCATTGTCTTAGCTTCATCAGAAGACTGTCCTCTTTCCACCACAGGAATCATAGCATCATAGGATAATAGGACTGGAAAGGACCTTGAGAGGTCATCTAGTCTAGTCCCCTGCACTCATGGCAGGACTATGTAATAACTAGATCATCCCTGAGGAGGTGTTTGTATAACCTGTTTTTAAAAACCTGCAATGATAGAGATTCCACGACCTCCCTATGCAATTTATTCCAGTGCTGACAGTTAGGAAGCTTTTCCTAATGTCCAACCTAAACTTCCCTTGCTGCAATTTAAGTCCATAGCTTCTTGTCCTATCCTCAGAGGTTAACAAGAATAATTTTTCTCCCTCCTCCTTGTAACAATCTTTTCTATACTGGAAAACTGTTATCAGGTCCCACCTCAGTCTTCTCTTCTCCAGACTAAACAAACCCAATTTTTTCAATCTTACCTCAGATGACATGTTTCTTAGACCTTTAATCATTTTTGTTGCTCTTCTCTGGACTTTCTTCAATTTGTCCACATCTTTCCTGAAATGTGGCACCCAGAACTGGACACTATATTCCAGCTGAGGCCTTATCAGTGAGGAGTAGAGCAGAAGAATTACTTCTCACATCTTACTTACAACACTCCTGCTAATACATCCCAGAATGATTGCTTTTTTTGCAACAGCATTACACTGTTGACTCATATTTAGTTTGTTGACTCATATCCACTATGACCCCCAGATCCTTTTCCACACTACTCCTTCCTTGGCAGTCATTTCCCATTTTGTATGTGTGCAACTGGTTGTTCCTTCCTAAGTGGAGTACTTGGTGTTTGTCCGTAAAGAATTATATCCTATTTACTTCAGACCTTTTCTCCAGTTTGTCCAGACCATTTTGAATTTAATTCTATCCTCCAAAGCACTTGCAATCCCTCCCAGCTTGGTGTCATCCATAAACTTTATAAGTGTATTCTCTATGCCATTAATTAAATCATTGATGAAGATATTCAACAGAACTGGACCCTGGACCGATCCCTGTGGGACCCACTCAATATGCCCTTCCAGCTTCACTGTGAATCACTGATAACTACTCTCTGGGAACAATTTTCCAACCAGTTATATACCACCTTACAGTAGCTCCATCTAGGTTGTATTTCTCTAGTTTGTTTATGAGAAGGTCATGCAAGACCAGTGGTGTATTAACTCCTAGGCCGACAAGGCCTAGGCCTAGGGCAGCAAATTTGCAGGGACGGCAAATTTATAATAGCAGCCAGAGGCTGCTTCCCCTGGCGCCCTCCGCCCCGGCCCCGCCCCAACTCCACCCCTTCCCTACCCCCATTCCCCGCCACCTCCCTGCCCCTATTGGACCCCTTCCCCAAATCTCTGCCCCGGCCCCGCCTCCTCTCCTGAGCGCGCCGTTTTCCCCCTCTTCCCCCTACCTTCGCGAAGCTGTTTTGCACACAAGCACTGGCAGGGAGCGGGGAGAAGCAGGACCCAGCGGCACGCTCCGGGGAGGAGGCGGAGGCGGAGCGGAAGTGAGCTGGGGCTGGGGTGGGGGGCGGCAAAATCATTAATCTGCCACTGTGTGAGACAGTATCAAAAGCCTTACTAAAGTCAAGATATACCACATCTACTGCCTCCCCCCAGCCATAAGGTTTGTTACCCTATCAAAGAAAACTATTAGGTTGGTTAAGTATGATTTGTTCTTGACAAATCCATGCTGACTGTTACTTATCACCTTCTAGGTGTTTGCAAATTGATTGCTTGATTATTTTCTCCATTATCTTTCCGGGTTCTGAAGTTAAGATGACTGGTCTGTAATACCCTGGGGGTGTCCTTAATCCCCCTTTGATAGATTGGAACTATATTTGCCCTCTTCCAGTTCTCTGAAATGTCTCCCATTTTCCATGCGCTTTCACAGATAATTGCTAATGGCTCAGATATCTCCATTCAATGAGTCAGAGGAACTTAAGAACATAAGAATAGCCATACTGGGTCAGACCAAAGGTCCATCTAGCCCAGTGTCCTGTCTTCCAACAGTGGCCAATGCCTGGTGCCCCAGAGGGAATGAACAGAACAGGTAATCATCAAGTGATCCATCTCCTGTCAGCCATTTCCAGCTTCTTGTAAACAGAGGCTAAGGACACCATCCTTGCCCACCTGGCTAATAGCTATTAATGGACCTATCCTCCATGAGTTTATCTAGTTCTTTTTTGAACCCTCTTAAAGTCTTAGCCTTCACAACATCCTCTGGCAAGGAGTTCCATAGGTTGACTGTGTGTTGTGTGAAAAGAAACTTTCAGACTACTCATAGCTGTACGCAGGAAAATTTTAGTTTCTCCAGGGACCTGTTTCTAGAGGTACAGAAACTAAGAAGCAGTTCCTGGAGCAAGTCCTGGAGTGTGAAGTCCTCTGTTACCTGCAGGACAACTACAGCAAGGCAAGTGGCAGGGAAAGCTTTTTTCTCACCATTCTGGCCACTAGGGATGAGAATGGCGCACAGTTCCTGAGTTCCCCATTGAGGCTACCAACCAGGGAGCCAACTGGCAAGTGTTATTTTTGTTTGTGTGATGTAGATACTTGTCACCTAAAATCCGAGCTGAGACTCCTCAACTCCTTTTATACAGGACACCAAACAGCCATCTGTGACTTTAGATATGCGTTGCATCTAAGTGAGTCATATCTAAGCCAGTGATCTCAAAGTGAAAGGTGTTATTTTCATAGTGTCAGACCTCTGAGCCAGTCTCCTCATCTGTTTGAGTTCTGCAATTGGCTAGTAAACTACCAGCCTTGTAACTGAAAAAATGCTATAAAATCCCCATAACATGTCACTCTTTGGCTTGATGGCCTACAGGTCAGCTGCCACAATCAATACTCTAGACAGATTCTCTGCCCCGTTCTACTTCCTTTGTACTGTCTGAATGGAGAGCCCAGCTGGATCAGAGGTAGTGTCATTGGCTCTACATTTCTCTCCCCTCAACCCTTGGCACAGGGGCCATTTCAGGGGCAGGGGACTGTTCCGTGGGTACTGGGACAGTTCACAATTAGCATATAGTCCACAGAAGACTGTTGCCAGCTGGTGCATGTGAGAGCAACAGTCCCTAAGTTGCTCTAACTAGTCTACGGAAGAGAATGAGGGCCCAGATCTGTTGCTGCTCTTCTTTTTCTCTTCTTCTGTGCTGCCTGGAGTGGCTGAGTATCAGCCTTTGCTGTGTGCTCCCCCAGGCTTAGGCAAAGCTAGTTGAGTCCTTATCCTGCTCTCTGCAGCTCCAAAGAAGCAACTAAAGCAAAGCAGGGAAGAAGTGAACCAGCCAGAGCTGTTTCTTTCCACCACCCGTGATGCACTGGGAGGCCAGCAGGGGAGCAGCTGAGCAGCTAGGAAGGGACAGCAGCTGCTCTGAGCACTCCTCCCTGCACTTGGAGCTGCAAGAGAAGTGGCTGAAGGCAACTGGGGAGATGGTGCCCCCATCTCCTCTTTGTAGTGGTGGGTCTGATTCAAGCACCTCATTTTTAAAACTGTAGGGTGTCACTCAGGCAGCATGTTTTCCATTCATAATTAAATACACATTTTCTCCCCAGCACAATCACCATCCAGGAACACAAGTTTGGACACGACTGGGGCAGGAGCAACAGAGCAGCTCACAACTGGGTGGGATCCATGCCTGTGTGTAATGTGTAAAACACCCATGCTATACTAGAGATGGCTGCACAGACTCTGCCAACATAGCCAACAAATTGTATTGTGTGTAGGTGTTGGCTCCTTGGTCCACTTTATGAAACAGTTTCTGAGATGACACACTGACAACTCACGGTGCAGATGCTGCTTAACCAACAAAATATTTACTATATTTCATAACCATGGGTTAGCTCATGTACATTGTGACCTTCACCAAGAAGAATCACAAAAGCTGTTACAAACTTAAACTGATGTGCAAATTATACATAAGGGATCATGTTGCCCATCACAGAAAAGAGGCCACTCTGGGTATGTCTGCACAGCAACTATACACCAGTGGCTGGCCCGTGCCAGCCGACTAGAGCTTGCGGGGCTGTTTCACTGAGTTTGAACCCTCTGAGGTGTAACGTGGCAGCTGTTTAGCAGCAAAGAATAAGAGCTTGCTTAGACTTAAAATGCTACAGTGGCACAGCCGTGCTGCTGTAGCATTTCAGTGTAGACACGACCTCTGCTGATGGGAGGGGTTCTCCCATTGGTGTAGGTAAACCACCTCCCGAACAGGCAGTAGCTAGGTCTATGGAAGAACTCTGACATTAATCTAGCGTTGTCTATATGGGGATTTAGGTCATTTTAACAACACTGCTCACGGATGTGGATTTTTCATACCTCTGAGCAACATAGGTAAACCAACCTAATTTTCTTGTGCATGCTGGAGCCGTCAAATTGACAAGAAAGCTGGGCAGCCACTGCAGGGTGGGTGTAGGGCTCCAGCTCCAGCCCAGCTGCTCCTGGGCTCCCCCCTCCCAGCTTGGCTGCATCCACCCTGCTGCCCGCACCCAGCCGTCCTGCTGCCCAGATTCCCTGCTCCCAGCCGGACTGCTGCCTGGGCTCCCAGCTCCCCGTGGGGAACCTGGATGCATGGAGGCTCCCCAATGTCCATTAGGAGCCCGGCTGCTGCCTGGAGGCTCCCGGCTCCCTGCTGGGAGCTTGGCTGCACTGAGTGCCTCCGCCATTTTGGGGTCTTAAAGCCTAAGCTCCCGCCCGAGCCCAAATGTCTACACTGTAATTTTAAAGCCCCACAGCCAGGGCCGGCTCTACAGGTTTTGCCGCCCCAAGCAGTGAAACAAACTGCTGCCGCGGATGGCAAAAGGAAGAAGCTGCCGCCAATTTGCCGCCGTGGCCGACAAAGGGGAGAAGCTGCGGCCGAACTGCCGCCGCGGCCGCAGGAACTTCCGCCCCTTTCTAGCCACTGATATAAGAGGTGATCGCTAGAGTGGGGATAGGTTGTGAAGGGCCATAAATGTGAAGACAAGGAGCTTGTGTTTGTTGTGTGGTGAATAAAAAACGGTCAGTGGAGGGGGACAAAGAGATGGGTGATGTGGTGAAAGCGACAAGCCAGGAAAAATGAACTGTGCAGCCGCAGTTTGAATGGCTATAAGAGGAACCAGGTGGAAACTGCCAAGGCCAGAGAGGAGGAGGTTGCAGCAGAGAGAAGTGGGATGACGAGGGCCTGGATGAGCCACGTAGCTGTGTGAATGGAGAGGAAAGGCCACATGCTAGAGATGTTCTACACCAAGAAGCAGGCAAGATTTGGGCACAGTGTCCAGGTGACAGGCCTGAGTGACAGGCAGGATGATGGCGTTGTCCACGAGAAAGAAACAAAAGCTTGGGGGGAAAGAATAAGAGCTCTGCTTTGGCCTTGTTGAGGTGAAGGCTGTGTTTGTATAGCTACGTCAGCCAGAGGTGTGAAGAGGATTGATCCCTGACTGACACAGCTGTGCTAGCAGAAGCCCCTAGTGTTAATGCAGTTATACCTGCAAAACTGCTCTTTCACAAGTATAGTTTGTTTCACTTGTGGGGGTGTTTTTACTATACCAGTACAGAGTGGAGCTTTGCCGGTATAGCTGCATCCACACTAGAAGGCCCTTGCTGGTAAAGTAGACCAGTATTCTTATACTGGTAAACCACTCCTAGCCCTGATCTACACAGAGTTAGGTCGACGCAAGACAGCTTACATCAACCCAACTCTGTACGCATCTACACTAAAATGTTGCTCCCGCCCATGTAACTCACCTGCTTCGCCGATTTAATAACTCCACCACCACAAGAGGCATAGAACTTAGGTCGATGAAGTTAGGTTGACGCAGTGTCACTTACATCAACTGCGTCACTTACATCGATTGTTGCTGGTGTTCAGAAGCCATCCCACAATGCCCTACACTGACAGTTCAATTGGTGCCAGTGCTCCTGGTGAGGACGCCCAGCGCTGACACAGGCACAACAGTGTGGACATGCAAAAGCGATTTATTTACTGCAGTGGCTGTACGTCGATGTAACTTAGGCCATGTCTACACTAGAGACCTTACAGTGGCACAGCCGTACTGATACAGCTGCACTGCTGTAAGATTTCTTGTGCAGCCACTCTATGCTGACGGGAGAGAGATCTCCCGTCAACATAATGAGACCACCTGCAATGAGCGGTGGTAGCTATGTCGGTGGGAGAGCATCTCCTGCTGACATAGCACTATCCACACTGGCGATTCTGTCAGTGTAACTTACGTCGTTCAGAGGGGTGGTTTTTTTCACACCCCGAACGACATAAGTTATACCAACAAAAGTGCTAGTGTAGACATAGCTTTAAGTTGACATAAGTTTGTAGTGTAGACATACCCCTAGCGCAGACATGGCCTAAGTTGACAGCTGGACATTTATGAGGAGATTTCAGAGAGACAGATCAAAATTTTAGTTGTGACAGAAGGAGAGAAGCCAGAGACTTGTTGTCTATGTCTCTCTCTTTCCTTCTCTAGCTCCTGTGCACTTGTACAGCCAGCGGTTTTGTTTATTTGTTTGTTTTCTTTCTTTCTTTTTAAATTATGGTTGTATTTACATAGAGGTTCAAGTCAAGTGTGTACAACCAGTGACGGGAGAGAAGGGCCAAGTGTTAGTAGTTAAACATGAGTCACTGGGGAAAACAAGTTTACTATAGATCCCTATACAAAAACTGCATGCTAGTGACCCTGTGAAATGTCCAAAACTTAGGCAGACTCTTAGTCCTCATTTACACACAGATTTTGTACCAGTTTCACTATTTCTATTAGGGATGTGAATTTTTACTGACACAGTTATACCAATACAATCCCTAATATGGATGCAGTAATACCAGTAACCTGGTCTACACTAGGAAATTAGATCAGTATAACTACATAGCTCAGGGGTGTGAAAAATCCACCCCCGAGTGATGTGGTTAAACCAACCTAACCCCCGGTGTAGACAGAGCTAGGTTGATGGGAGAATTCTTCTGTTGACCTAGCTACCAACTCTCTGGGAGGTGGATTACCTACGCAGATGGCAGAACCCTTTCTCTTGCTGTAGGTAGTGTATTCACTGAAGCGTTACAGCAGTGGTGTGTTTTAAGTGTAGACAAGCCCTTATACTGGTAAGCTTATACCCCTGCCCATACAGAAATAAGCCATACACATATAAGCACCTTTGTTCTGATGTTTAACTGCAGCCACTCTGGGGATTGTACCATTTAAACTATACTGGTATACTTCAAGAGATACAATTTTTGTGTGTGCTAACGTTTACCAAATGTAGATCATGTTTACACTAGGAGCACTTTACCAGCGTAGGAGTACCGGTATACTATACTTGCAAAGCACTCCTATGTGTAGACAGCAATTATGAGGTATGACTGTAGCTCCCATAGACAGTCTCGAGCTACCTTTAGCTAGCTTGGGAACCAGTAGCAGTGAAGCCATGGAAGCATGGCTTCAGCGTGGGCTAGCCAGCCAAGTAATTACCCCGGGGTTCTGGGTGGGCTTGTACAGCCTATGCTCTGTGCTGCCACTTCACTGCTCCAGTACCTAAACTAGCTAGGTTAAAGCTAACTTGGGTATGCCTGATACTGCAATCACACCCTATGACTGCAGTGTAGACGTACCCCTAGTGTATGGGACAGAGCTAAACTGGCAAAGCTGCACTTTGTACGGTACATTAAAACCACCCTCCAGGTGTGAAAGAAGCTGAACTGGTAATCTATACTAGGGACTTGTGCAGGCTTAGCTGTGGTCAGTCAGGGATCATCCACGCCCTTAATCGACATAGCTATACCTGCAGAAGTCTGTAGTGTAGATGTAGCTGTAGAATCAGCTGTAGAGGTGGGAAGTAGGAGACACAAAGCAAACCCAGAGAGGAATGTCTCTGGTATCAATGTGACAGAAAAGATGATGAGGTGTTTTCTGCTCTGAAATATATAAGGCAAAGGGGAAAAGATATTTCTGGTAATTATTAAAAAGGATAAAATACCTTCACTAAAGAGAGAGAGAGAAAGAAAAGCTATGGTGCCAACTCTTGTGACTTTATCACAAGTCTTCAAAGGATTGGCGTTTATCTTAAAGCCCCAGCTCCTGGAGGCATGTGATGAAGTGAAAATCCCAGCTTTCCTCCCCAACCTTTTTTTTTTTTTTTTTTAAAGTAAGTTTCTAGCCCTCAGGATTCCAGTGGAAAGCCTGAAAACCTGAAGCCAGTGTACTCTAAGACAAATCAAAACAATCCCAATTATGTAGCTAGGTATGTAAGTACAACCTCCTGATTTTTAAACCAGTTTCATAATCTTGGGGGCCTGACCCAGGAGGTTTGAATGCTTGGGATTGGCAGTACTGGAAAGAGAGAGCAGCAGGCTGCCCCTGTATAGCAATTCCCCCGTCGCCCCCCTCCAGAAATCTTCATGCTAAGGGCGCCCAGACCCACGGCCCAGCAGCCCCTTTTACTAGGGATCACACTCCAAAGGCAGCCGGGTGACTGCGCGTTCTGGGGGCAGCGATTCCTGCCCTTCAAGGCACAGCGTGGCAGGGCAGGAAAGGACCCGCGCACTGAACCGGGCCGAGCTGGCTGAGCCCTGATCGGCGCCGAAAGCCGCTGGGGGAGGGAAGGGTTAAAGCGGGCTCGCAGTCGACGCGCAGCTGCCCGAAGCCACTGGGTTGGCTGGCTCGGCTCCAGCCTGGGCTGGGACGGGGAAGGGTTAAAGGGGTGAGGCGACGTCTCCGACCTGCCCCTGGGGTTGGCGGTTGCAGCTGACTCCTCCTGGTCCGAGGAACTGAAAGCAGCCGGGGCAAGCCAGTAGCCACATCGACTGCGTCTCGGCGAGGGGAAGGACCCTGTTACGCGTCGCTCGGTGCCAGCTGCAGGTGAGAGCGCGGCGCCCTTCCCCGCCCCCCAGCAGGCGCCGCTCGCTCGCTCCCGGGCCTGGGCAGAGCCGCTGCGGAGCTGGGGGAGAGCCGGGAAAGGGGCCGCGCTTTGGAAACTTCCCGGGAAAGTGACCGAGAGAGTGCATGGCGGGCGAGATGGGGAGAGGGGTCTGCAGCTGTGTAGGGGTAGGGGTACCTGCCCCCGGGGCACGGAGCTCTTCCCGGGGTTTCTCAACGCTCCCCAGCAGCTCCGGCTCCTTAACGGCCGTGAAGTGGGGTGTCCGGGCCCCGTAGCCGAATGTAAATGGGGCAGGAGCGCCGGGTCTCCCCGCTGCGTTCAGCGACCTCTCCGGCTTGTGCTACTGACAATCCTGCTGGGGCCCCCAAAGGGGGGGGTTGCTGATGCTCCAGGAGACCCCAGATTTCCCGGGGGTGGGGTCTCTGCCCCTAAGCAGAGTTTGCCCCCCTCCCGTGGAGGGGTTGGAGAGCGGTGGGCTGTGCCCTCCTCCTCCTCTCCCCCCGCCAAGTGGAGGCATTGAGACCCGTAGCGAGTAGCAGGGCTGGTTTGTTTTCTCTTGATCTGGGGCCAAACGCGATGGGCATTTCGTGGAAGGAGCTGCTGGTGTTGTAAATCAGCTCGGTGGGATCTCTTCCCCCCCCCCCCCCCCCGCCAGCTTGGGAGATTCCCTAGCACAATCCCCGCGTGTCTGTGTGTGTGTCACTGGAGCTGCAGTTGCGCCTGCCTCCCGGAGCGAGGGGGACTTTCCCAGTGGGCGAGATTGGACCGAAGCGTATCGAGGCTTTCACAAGCTGAGTGGTGGGAAACTCCGTATGAACTTTCCAGAGAAAGCGGAGGACCAGAAAACCCCGTGGACAGCCCGCCCGTCTGAGAAGGCGGGGGCCCTGTGCCTGGGGACTGTGGCGTACTTCTCTGGCACCCCTTGCACGGAGGGCAGCCCCTCCGGCTAGAATCCAGCCCGTGGGCCATTTACTTCGCAGGGCCCGAGAGCGCACTAGGGGCTGCCAGTGGGAAGGAGCGATCCCAGCCTGGAGGGGCTTGAGCTGTCCGAGGCGGCAACTAGCCAGCAGCGATTATGGCTCTTTCTTCAGCTGCCTGTTTTGGAGGAAAACTTTAAAAGATCTGCGTTTAATGGAGTTTGTCTTTCGGTGCAAGCGGGTACCATTGCAATGCTAGATCTATATATAAATAACCTCTCGCTAACGTTTAGTAAATGGAGCTAATTTGACCTGCCACAGAGGACTCTTCCTTAAGAAGGTTATTTACTTCAGAACACTTCTGTCTGACGCTTGGCCAAACAGCTGCGTCTGCTGGGAGCTGCCTTTACTTTGCCATGCTGGCTTCATTAAAAGCTGTTGTTCCTGGTGTGGGTTTAAACTCAAGGTAGCGATGGCACTGTAATGGGAAAGGACTGCCCTGAATGAAGGTGGACTTGTAGCTGCTCCAGGAGGGTTTCTCCTGCTGGAATGCAGCAGCTGCTGCCAAGTTACTAGGCCTTAGCTGTGGTGGAGGCAGGTGCTCTGATCTCATTCAGCCATGCCAGCTTATTCCAGAAGCTAGAGTTGGAAAAGTCCCATTTTACTACCAGTGCAGGATTGTTCCCAATAGTTCACAATGCCTTGTGCAGTCTGGTGTAAGGATATCACCTGAGGCTCCTCCCATCAGCCTGTCGCCTGTGATTGTTATCCAGCCTAATAAATCTTGCTTCCTGGGGTACAGAGCCGTCTAATCTCTCTCCCTTCTTGATGTTTGCCTCTCTGCTAACACAGGTGATTATCATGGTGTTTCTTCCACCAGCCAGTCTTGTTAATTGTTTCTTACCAAGCTAGCTCACTTGTTCCCCATATGTCATTCCCTCCACAGCTTCCTGATTGCTCTTTGGCCTGATCTTTTTCTAAACTCCAACTTGTGTCAATATCTTGTAATGTGGTGCCCAGAACTGAATACTGTATGCCAGATGTAGTCTTGCTAGAGCTATATAAAGTGGCACTGTTGCCTTGCTGTTCAGTGATGCTACTGTATTCTGCTGCCTCGCAGAGTACCCTACAACACTGTGTAACCTCAGAGTTGCAGACACCTCAGGAATGGAGGTGGTTCGTAATGCTGAAAAGTTTGTAACTCTGAACAAAACATTATGGTGGTTCTTTCAAAAGTTTACAACTGAACATTGACTTAATACAGCTTTGAAACTACTAGGCAGAAGAAAAATGCTGCTTCCCTTTATTTTATTTTTTTTTAGTAGTTCACATTTAACACAGTACTGTACTATATTTGCATTTTTTGTCTCTGTTGCTGCCTGATTGTGTATGTCCAGTTGCAAATGAGGTGTGTGGTTGACTAGTAAGTTTGGAACTCTGGTGTTTGGAACTCTGAGGTTCTACTGTATATACCACAGTGGCTTCAGTCTAAAGTGCAATGGAAACCTTGACCTAGTAGTCAATCTAAGCTTTTTCAACTGTAATTTTCAGTGTTGGTGCTAAAAGAAAAGGAGTACTTGTGGCACCTTAGAGACTAACCAATTTATTTGGTGCTGAATGCTTCAGAGGAAGGTAATTGTAGGATACCAAGTAGTCTGGGACCCTTTGATTTTAGAGATGACATCTGTGTCCTATCACAGTGATTAAAATCTGCTGGGATGCTCCGCAACTGTCCAGGACCACTGGCAGGACATTCTTTGAGGAAGCTTGCTTTTTGAACTTTCTCCTTATGATGACCCACCGCTTGCCCTAGTCTTAAACTATGCCTTTTAGACTGCAAGGATCACCTGTTCTTTCAGGCTTTTAGTTATCACTAAGGCAGGGGATGCGTACGCTACTTTTTTGGCATAACTTATCTGTTTAGCTACCCAGATACCTCGCAGTGGAAATCATGCAGGAACTTAAATAGTTGGTAGGTTTTTTCTGACCCAATTTGGTGATCAGCATATGGCTTAAGAAGCTGTACGTTATCCTGCCTAGTATTGCTGCACATGCTGCCTTTGTTCAAGTGAATGTCTGATCCTTCTTTTTGTCTGGAACTGTGATGAGCTTTTTTAAAAATTGCCTTAGTGTCCTGCAGCTGAGAGCTCCACAGGCCACTTTTTTTTTTTTTTTTCCCTTGGCTCAGTATGGTTATTCCTAACCCTTTTAAAATATATTTGCCTTGCCTTGGAGTCTTCCGGGGCGTAAGTGTGCCACAATTATACACTAATGGTACTTGGGTGGCTTTGTTGCCTTGATAATGGGACTCTAATGCTGTTCAATGTCCTAACAGGATCTGCAGAGATTTGTACTGAATATGACAAATTCCAGAAATGGTCCAGCCTGTTGCATCTAAAAAGGATGTTGCTAATGGTAATGGCTGAGAGCATCCATTGTAGTTCAATATATAGATGTTGGCTGTGAATGATCCACTTTGCCCTAGGAGTTGTGATGAGTCTGTTACAGTCTGAGAGAGGACTCACGGGAGTTACATCTAAATCCCACTGCAAGGCCACTGGATTCTGCAGGACTTTGGGAACTCTGTGGCAACTTCACTTTAAACAAATGGTAGTTTGAAAAAAGAGCAGCCCCTGTATATTTTGTCCTTTGTTCCCATGGTTTTCAGAGACAAGATGGGTGGAGTAATGTCTTTTATTGGACCAACTTCTGTTGGTGAACTAGAGGAGTTCTTGGATACACACAATTCTTCTACAGGCCTTTGGAATATTGGAGACTTTACAAGATATATCTTTGAATCTTTCTTTTAACTCAGGGACAGAGCTTGGGATTTTGGCAGCTGGGGCTCTGTCCCTTGCCCACAACACTGGGGCACTAACACAGTAGTGACTTCGGTCCAAGAGTGCCCATTACAGAATCACCAGTGCTGCCACTTGCAATACCACGGGTTCTTTTGGACATCTCCCATTCAAGTACTGAACAGGTCTGACCCTGTGTAGCTTCTGAGAACATAGCCTGATTGGCTGCACATGTGGATTCTGCACAAGTGCAAGTCTGGGACTGTAGGAAGGCTTCACAATCCTGGGATATGTGACAATTCCTCTCTACACAGGACTCGCACTTTGGGATACTACCATCTCCCCAGGCTGCCTCTGTCTGTGGGGGGGAAATGCTGCTTTTCTTCAATCTCTGATACTGGAGTCTGATGATACAGTGAAGTTGAATTAGTATGCAATACTCATGCTCACATGCCTTCTCAGAACTCTGAAAGTCAGAAACTCGTGGCTAGATTCCTACAGACTAGTGAGATTGATCTATTTTATAATGCCACAACTTCCATGGCAGAAATAGTATTGCAAAGAACTGTGGAGAGGAGGCTAGTGTTTCAATGACAACTTCGCAATCCCAGTAATGGGCTGGTGTTGCACATATTGGTGTATATAAGTATCTGATGACAAACTGGCTGCAAAGGTGACAGATCCTTGCTGCTTTATAGGATGGCTGAACAAGCACTGTACATGCAGATGCTAATGGGACACGGACCTGTGGAAAAGGAAGCAAATTGGCTTGGTTGTGCTCTGGGACACTTCCAGGTGGCACTCTTGTGGGTGTCCCAAGCACAGGATACTAGATTTGGTTGGAACAAGTCACTGGAATATTATTGCCATTCCTGCACAGGCACAAACTGATATAGGGGTCTGGTACCAAGTGTCTCACTTGGAGCAAGAGTTCCAGCCCTTCTGTAAAAACATGAGATTTGTGTTCCTGAGGTACCTTGATGCTTGTTCACATTGGGATGTGTAAACCGCCCCCCCCCCCCCCAAGCACTGGTTAGTCACCCTGAAAGCCAAGGTCAAGATTCAGGGACAGTCCCCCATTTAATGGAAGTGGATGGCTTTTTCTCTTGCTTCCTCTTCTGTTATCAATAGCACATGTGTAATTTCCTCTATGGGGGAGGAGTCTTTTGGACTAGAAGAACAGTTCCACTTAAGCCAGCTGGTTTAGTCCAGACCCCAACTTGACTTTTTGGTTGATCTTATCTATTGTGCTGACCAGCAGCAGTTCCTGGGAAGAACACCCAGGGCTGTGTGTATGACAAGGTCTCTACTCACATACAGAAGCAGGAAGTGTTTACACAGTGCTGTGAGTATGGGTTATTAGTAAAAAGAAAAGGAGTACTTGTGGCACCTTAGAGACTAACCAATTTATTTGAGCATGAGCTTTCGTGAGCTACAGCTCACTTCATCGGATGCATACAGTATGCATCCGATGAAGTGAGCTGTAGCTCACGAAAGCTCATGCTCAAATAAATTGGTTAGTCTCTAAGGTGCCACAAGTACTCCTTTTCTTTTTGAGAATACAGACTAACACGGCTGTTACTCTGAAACCTGAGTTATTAGTGTGAAACTGAAACTGTGGTTGGGGCTAGGGAACCTGCTCCTCTCAGTATGGGGTGAACGCAGCTGGATGGATGCCTGAGGCATTCACTCAGTTTCATACCCATGCATGTGACAGACTGAGATGAAAGCTTTGTGCTTGGAGAAAGCTTCCTCCATAGGGCTAGCCCTACACAATTGCCTGGAGTCTCCTCCCTTGTGAAGACTTCACAGCTTTAACGATGCAGCTCATCTGGACTGTTCTTGTTCCAGTTAGCATGCCACTTTATTTGGTCTCTCAGCACAGGCAGGTGCAACATAACCTGTTGCACCTGTCTGTGCTGAGATGCCTTACCAGGGCCTCTTCAAAGCTCAGTATCCAGGTGCTTGCATCTGCTCTTCTTCTCTGGGTGCCTCCTCCTTTTGTTCTAAGACTTCATACAGTGTGACTGAACTTCATGTGGAGTTCTTAGCTTGACACTAGCTGCTCCTCCTCCTCCTTGCTGTGAAGATGCTTGAATTGGGGACAGAGCTTGAGACATGTGTCACAGAGGAGCTTTAAAGTTATATCAGCGCTACAGCCTATGTCAGTAAAACTTATGTCGCTCAGGGGGTGAATATTCCATCTCCCGAGCGACATAAATTACACTGACATAAGAGCTTGCGTGTGCACAGCGCTATGTTGGCAGGAGAGCTTCTCCCACCAACATAGCTTCTGCCACTCATGGAGGTGGGATTTTTATGCTGCTAGGAGAGCCCTCTCCTGTCGGCATAGAGCATCTTCACCAGACACGCTGCAGCGGCGCAGCTGTATCAGTATAAGTTACACAGCTTGCAGCAGTGCAGTTGGAGACATGGCCTAAATTCTGGCCTGCTTCAGAACAGTCTCAGGCTTGGCAGGCATTTTATATCCTGCTCCCTTCCTGTGCTTCTGTGGGGTCCATCAAAGTGTGAAGCTTTAAAAGAGGAGGATCTGTAAATAAATCTGAGATTAAAGTGGGGGGAAGGGGTATTCAAACTACTCCTGGAGCAGATTAGTCCCACAGAAGGCATTGTTGTTGGAATGGTCTGTAAATATGTCTGTGGGACAGGTGGTGATAGGCTTGTGTCTAGGTCTTTGCATGGACCCTCAGCTTTCACTCGGCTAACACATTCTTCTCTTCCTTTTAAATATGTAAAGATCTAGTTTTTGGTAAGAAACTTAGGTCAAGGGTCTATGGTAAGACACCTCATATCTCTGCCTTTAAAGAGTTCTTCATTTGCATCTCATCAGGACCACAGGTTCACATCTAAATGGCATGTTACCCCTACACTGGCCTGCCCCAGAGCACAGTATGTTGGGATATGTAGTCTTTGTAAGACACATTGCCTTCATTAAAGATGTAAAGGTGGGGGATAAACCTGGCCCACTGGCTTCTCCTCTACCTAATTCACTGTGTTAAAGGGTAAAAGTCCAGTTGACAAAACTAGAAGAAAAAGGGGATTCTGTGGACTCCTATCCCTTTCATTTAGGGCTATCAGGAGTGGGAACTCCTCCATCAGCTGATAATTAAAGATGGATGTTTAGAGGGATAGTTATAGGAAATGTCTTCCCTTTGGAGACCTTTGTTTAATTATATGGGTCCAACAAATCTAAACCTCCAGCTCTTCAGGTAACTTGTAAATATCTCCTGAATGATGAGATTAAGAAGAAGCCTAGAGTAGATGTTTAAAGGCAGGTCTCAGCATGGTAAGAAGTTAATGGTGGGGGCACCCAGGCACTTGTGTTAGGGCTGATGGTCAATGTACTATGGAACAGGGGCTGGGTAGGGTAGCACTGGCAGAACTGATTAATACTCTGCATAGGATACTCAAGAGTAGGGAGGATTGTAAAGACAATGGCTGACTTAAAACTGGGCAGCATGATAAGTGTAATGCAAGGTACTGGGAAGAGTGATTTGAACACCCTGTGCAGACTGAAGGTTTCAGAATTCACTATAATCTCCCAGAAGAAAGATTGAGGGGTTACTGTGGGCAATTTACAAAGATGATTGCTTACTGGGCAGTGGCAGTCAGTCAATAAAACATTAGGTTGTCAAGACAGGGATTTAGAACAACATAGGAAATGCTATAAACCAAGGGCAGCCTCACCTTGTGTCCAAGTTCAGTCACATCTCAGATATGGGAGAAATAGAAAAGCCCTTAAGGAGGGTAGTTGAAACTAATTCAAGGCAAAAGAAGGGGAGGGAAGAGGCAAACAGTCTTCAGTGCCTTGTACCTTCCTAGGGAAAGAGGAGGCACAGACAATAACTGGATATTCCAATTTACAGGAGGACCTGTAGAATTCAGACAACCACACTAGAACTAAGCAAAAGAAAATACGTTACATGATATTTGTATTGAACATGTGAAACTTGCTGCCCCATGTTGAGGCAAATAGCAAATCTGGTATCTATAAAGCCTAACAGCTGGAAAGTGCCAGTTCATTAGGGATTACAGAACTTGTAATAAAGCTTCCAGGGGCCATCCATGCTCATGTGTCAGAGCATAAAGAGGTGACCAGCTGGGGTCAGGAAGAAACATTTCCTAACTACTCTGCAATATAGCATTGCACAACCGTGTGTGCTAGAGGTTTATCCCTGTTTGTGAAGGCTGTGGCCACTGTTGGGGATGGAACAGATTACTGACTTGTTCCAATATGACAGTTTCTGTGATTGAGAACTGGAGAATACCATGTCTGGCCTTTGTAAGGATATCAGGGCTGCTGGCTGTCCTGTAAAAGGAGGATCATTAGCTATTGAGATACAGGCTTCCCTATTCAGGGCTGAAGGAAGTCGCCTATCCTTTGCATATGTGACTTCAGAGCAGCAGGTGAGCAGCTTGCCATCTCTACTGCAGTTAGAATGTACTGTGTGAATTGGCAGCCTAGATGGCTGGCTTGTGAGCAAGCTAAAGGTGTTTTGGGATGGGGAGTAGGTAAATCTCCTGTGGGGAGCCACATACCTGAGCAGGAACTTCACTTAAGCTGTCTCAGCTGTTGACTGCATCCCCTTGCTTCCATACCTTAACTGCCTATACAGAAACCCTCTGTTACCTGTCATGGAGTGTGACTGACTTGAACTGCACCATGTTCCTTTGTGCTAAATCCTTTGGAATGTCCATCTTGCATTCAGCGACGCAGTAGCTCTCATGCAGGCTAGAATGAGAGCACCGAGGGGCATTTTAGACCTTCGCAATGCGAGCTATCTTGTAGTGTTTCATGGGGATTCAGTCTATTAGTGAGCTTCTGCCAGGAGCTAGTTTCCATTTGGTCCAACACTGTGGAGTGGCATAGAGATCTGAGAAAAACTTCCATATGCTAGGGCAAATCAGAGATACAGCCTCTCAGCTGCAGGGGAGTTCTGCTAATCTGGGCTCAGAAATATGAGCATCTTGTAAGTGGCCATGTTTTTTTCTGTTCAGGTAGAAATAAGCAAATGTACAGCCCTATGCTATATAGGGGGCAGGATATAGAAATAACCCATTAAACATGGATGCCCAAACTTTGATAAGATCCACGTTGGCTGCTAATTTGCATTAGGGTTTAGATTTACACAGACATTCTTCAGCCATAATGTGTGCCTCATTATTTGATGGATGACTAGAAACTTGCGTGTCTGAGATGTCGAAGGTGACGTAAAAGCTGAACTGCATGGTGTGTGTTTTTTGGCTCTACCCTCGTACTAAGCTTACACAGAAAGTGACCATAGGCTGGGTTTAAGATGCTGCTGGCTGGCTGGGCTTTGTGCTGTGCTGCAAGTGGAGAATCTCCTGGTTTAGCTATTATTGGACTCTTGGGTAACTCCCGTCGATGAGGTCACCCAGCACGCTACACACAAGGTGTGTTAACCAGGAACCAAGAAGCTTTTTCATCAGTGGCATTACTGTTATAAACTTGCCAGTTTTCAGGGAGAAATGTGGCCTCTAGTCTCTGTTCTAAGTTTCACTGATATCTCAGGCTAGCTGGGCCAGGTCTTTAGCTGGAGATGCATGTCAATTGCTGCAGTTATGAAACTACTTCCCTGCTTGTGTATAAATCAGATAGGTATGGAACTCTCTGGGTGTGAACCTGGTGATGGGCCCAGTCCCTAGCCTCACCATTGTAATTGTGCAATAATTCTGTAAGGTTTACGTGCTCTGCCTTGCCCCGCAGCCAAGACGTTCTATCCTTAACCCTCACAGAGCTGGCCATCCAGATATGAATGTTGGTATGCAAGTTGTATTGGGTTGCAAGCTGGTTTGCGGGTGTTTTTTTTTTTTTTTTTTTTTTTTGGGAGGGCTAAGTGGGACCAGCTCATCCTTCCCTGTAGGATAGGATGTGCTCTTGTGATGAGACGTATCACCCTCTTCTTCCATGTGCCCAGTCCCTGAGTCAGGCTTCCCTTTGTCCTCTGCAACAAGGCAGCATGGTTTAGTGGACTGGGTGCTGTACTGGGACTAAGGACGCTACTGACCTGCAATTACTTCACCTTTTGAGTCTCTGCTCTCCTCCCCACCCTCTTAAATAGAAGAAAAAGATCTTTTAAGCTCTTTAGGGCAGAGACTGTCTCTTACTAGCACAATGGGAGCAGTGCTACAACAATACAAATGAAGTTCTTAAACTTCATGGCTCTAGCCTTCAAAACTCTGCTCTGCAGCTCTGATTTGTCTGTTCTCTCCCCCCCCCTTCACTCTCCAAACACTTTCCCATGCTGCTCACCTGGTGTAAAAGGCCCTCCCCATCAATCTATCAAGCTGCCACCCTCTTCCTGCATTCAAGATCCTCCCTAAATACACTTTCTCTGAAAGGCCCACGAAAAACCCTTATGAACTCTCAAGTTTTTCCTCCTTCTGGGATGTGCGGTTGGTGTTCTGATCTGCCTCTTATACTGTAAGCTATTTGAGGCAGGAACTGGCTTCATTGAAGGTCCTGTGCAGCACAGAGCAAGTGCTAATCTTATAATGGTCCATATCTAGAAGGGGGTTAACTGCATATGAAACAAGGTAAAGTGTACAGCCTTTCTGGCCATTCCTTCTGTCTCTTACTGTTGCTAGTGAGAATGGGCCCTGGATGGGAGAGCTGAATGGGAATCTGCGGGAGGGGCGTGGGGTGAATAATGAGAGTGGAACAATGACTGTCTGGGGCCATGACACTTACAGAATGGGTAAGGGGGCTGGGGAGGTGGCTAGTAGCAAGATGCTGGGCCCCTGTGGGTCAGACACAGCCCTCAATAGCAAGCCTCAGTCGCTTTTTGGCATCACAAAGCAACTGCCACCCCATCCCCTCCTCTCATTAACAATCCTGACATAGCACTTGATGTGGTGCAGAATCAGATGTGGTGGCTGCCTGCTCATATGTAGAAGTGGCAAAAGACTAGCTGGAGCCATTTGACTCCTCCTTTACCCCGCACCCCCACCTCAGAGGTATGCGCTGGGGAAGGGCGATACTGTAGGAACAGACCGGAATTAGGGTTGTCAACTCTGAAGCTATTTTGGGAGGTTTTTTTTTTTCCCCAACATGATGTAATGTCATCCTTTTTTTGTTGTTTTTTTAGCATTTCCTGGAAGGTTAGCAACCCTAACCTGAATGAATGAGCTCTGAATGCATTAGAGTAAAATGGAGTAACTGAGCATCTTGGTTTGACTGTTTGGAAGATCATCTTCCTGGTTCCTGAAGAGTGGGCCTGGATGTGACCACAGCCATTCTGGATGGAAGGTGAAAGGGGTTGGCCTGTGTCCTAGCACATCTTGGTAGGCAAGGGTGCTGGAATGGTTTTTATAGGGTGCTGTGAGCCATTGAACCAAACTGTAAATCCTGTATACAACGGAAACCACTTTAAGTCAGGGGGTGCGGCAGCACCCCCCAGACCCGTAGTTCCAGCACCTATGTTAGGGATGAGGACTTTCTTTCTTTACAGGCCCACATAGAAGGGTCTAGACTAGCGTTCTTGCTCCCGTTTTAACTAGCTAATTACCAGAGTGCTCATATTAAAACACACCTAGAGGAAACACTTGTGGAGTGTCCAGGTTAGCATATGACAAGTTGTGTTAATTTGAATTAGCTGGCAGTCAATTAACTATAAACTAGATGTACAGTGGCATATTTTGCTTTCTGTTTAGGTGGAATTTCATGGTAGCACATGTTGGCTAACCTGCCACTAACTCCGTCTAGAGCCTTGTCTTAGTAGGAAAAAAGGTGTAATCTAACATGTTAAATCCTAGTGTAGACAAGGCTGTTAATTGGTTGAGGTACTGCCTGTGGGGGAGCTAGGCTCTAACTTAACCCATCTTTAGGACATGTTAAAAGTAGTGTGTCTTGATGAGCATGTACTAGAAGGCAAGGTAGACAATAGTTGAACATAACACCTCAAATTGTAGTCTAGACAAGGGGTTTATCTAAATGGAAGAGTGACTTGACGTGACTTTAACTCACTCCCCCACCTTTTCCCTGATGCAAATAAAATATATTAATTTCAATTTAGCTGATAGGCCCATACTGAGGGAGCCACAATGCATTTTAAGATTTGCTGCCTCTACGTGAGGATTTTAAAACGTTATCTCTTAAACACCTTGTACCCTAATCTAGCCATTGTTGACAGCTCTTCCCCACTTCTAATTGACTGAGAGTGGGACCTGATCCTTGAATATTTCTTGATTTGGTTAGCTAACTTCGTGCTGCTATCTGAAGATGTAAAGTGATGCAGAATCCAGGTGTGTTGGTTCTATATTGCCTGCAGATGCTGGGCCCTTACTCTCAGTTGGGAGATTACATGGCACTCTCTTTAAATGAGAGAATTTAATGGGATCATGTAGTTCCTTAGGGAGACTTCCTACCATTGAGTGTCTATGAGCAGGCAGGAAGGGCTTCAACTCTCTAGGACCTCAAATTCTGGAAGTCTCAAGTTCTGTTGAAGTGGGTGAGTCAACTCTGCCAAGCCCTGTTTCCAAGAACTCCTTGGAACACTTAATCACTACTTATTACACCCCTGACAAATCCCCATTTTTTCAAAATGGGGATACCTGGAATGACCAGGTTCTTATGGCATCAAGTTCAGGATCTCATATTGAGGGGAAGTGACATGTCACAGGTACCTTGACACCCTCCCCAGTGGTCTTGAAGATGGTATTGGTTCTGAAGTCTCGTCATTCATGCATCCCAAACACCAGGTGTTCTACAATGGAACTAGCATATGGTCTTGGCTCTTCTGAAACTCTACTTTCAGAGTGAAGTAGATGGGAATATTGATTCTAATCTGGTATCCTCCTTGTGGCAGTGGCTTATGTTGCATCCAGCACTGAAAGGCAAAACAGAATTCCCTAATGCACTGAGCAATCCTATGTGTGGGTAAAGAGGAGAAGTAATTCCTTCCTGGCACATCTGGTAACTCTTAGGCCCTGAAGGGACCTTTGATTCCCTCAGCTTTTTATAGCACGTATAACTAGAATATCAGATACACAATTATCATCCGATTGTTAAATTTAGTGGAGGCCTTAACTGTTCTGACTGAATAACTGGAATGGTGTCTTGTGCAATAATTGCTCTCTGCTTCCATTAAAGATGGAATAATTTCACTATAAGTCTTTTACTTATAAAATCACCTACATGGTGTGAAACTTGGAGCTGGAACAGTTCCCTCTCAGCCAGTGTCCTGGCATTGTAACAAATGACAACCTAAGGAGAGCTCACACATTCCTGTATTTTAGTTGCCCCTTCTGTGCCTGGGAGCTCAATGCAGAGCTGTCTGGTGGGCCGTGTACATGCATACTACTAAGCAAATAGACAGATGTGCCAAAGATGCAGTTTCTTGCAGTGGTTCATCCTTCAGCTGAAGGTGGTGGTGATGTATCCTATAGAGCAGGGGTGGGCAAACTACAGCCTCGGGGCTGCATGCAGCCCTTCAGATGTTTTAATCCGGCCCTCAAGCTCCTGCTGGGGAGCAGGGTTAGGGGCTTGCTCTGTGCGGCTCCTGGAAGGAGCAGCGTATCCCACCTCCGGCTCTTATGCTTACTGGCAGCCAGGGGGCTCCGCATGCTGCCTCCACCCCAAGCGCCACTCCCGCAGCTCACATTGGCCAGCAAATGGGGCCAATGGGAGCTGTAGGCGTGGCACCTGCAGATGGGGCAGTGCGCAGAGCTGCCTGGCCACACCTCCACAAAGGAGCCAGAGGGGGAACATGCCACTACTTCTGGGAGCCGCTTGAGGTAAGCGTCACCTGGAGCCTGCACCCCTTACCCCTGATTGCCCTCCAAACCCCTCAGTCTTCCACTCCTGCACCCCAGAGCCCGCACCCACAGCCAGAGCCCCCTTCTGCACCCTGAACACCTCATTTCTGACCCCACCTCAGAGCCCTCACCCCCAACCAGAGCTCTCACCCCCACCCACACCCCAACCCCCAATTTCATGAGCATTCATGGCCCACCATACAATTTCCATACCTAGATGTGGCCCTCGGGCCAAAACGTTTGCCCTCCCCTGCTGTAGAGGTCAGGGTAGGGACTAGGAGTTGAACTTCTGGGTTTTATTTCACAGTGCTGCTCCAATGTACTGTGAGAAGTCAGACCCTCCACTTGTGTGCCTACATACTTTAGCCCCTTCGTAGCTTAATGTCTGAATCAAACATTCAACTTTTGTACTTCACAGGGGACCCATGAAAGTATTTATCCTATTTTACGGATTCTGTTTCATCCTTTTTGAGGGGATGGGAACTGATGCAAAGAGTGCTCAAGATCATTTTGTGATGGAGCTAAAAATAGACACCACCCCCATCCCATCTCCCGAGTCCAAGTCTACTAACTTAACTACAGGACTATCCTGCCTTTGCTGACTCCTTTCTAAAATGAGGGTACTTTCCTAGGTGCTGAGGTGTAGTTAATATATGTAAAGCATTTGGAGATCCTTGGATGAAAGGTGCTGAACATAGCAGCCTTAAAGAGCCCAAAGGGCAGCCTTCCAGCCTGTGCTCCTGCTATCTCCTCTCAGGCGAGTGTTCTAAATTTGCACCACAGTGATCACTGAAGAACATAAGGCACTTCAGTAACTGGAAAAAGCCACCCAGCCTGCCTTGTTTTTGGTTCAGCTTAACCCATTTTCCAAACTGTCAAATGCATAAGTAGGACACCATATGCATGTAAATCAGGAGACTCTAAAGTCTCCCTGAAACAGATCCAGCTTTTAAAACTTACTCTCTGCTGCAACTGCCAAATTCCTGGAGAACTTATCCCATATGTCTGACAGGACTGCTCCACGCCAAGAGGAATGGTTCTCTTTATACCGATGCAGAGGTCGGTTGGAGTGATGGTCTGGCTTTCTCAGGACAGTGTTTGATCAGAGAGAGGAGTGACGCTAACTGTAGGAGGCAGGGTTCAGTATAAGGCCTGGCAAGCCTGTAATTGACTAATATTCTCATGTCACTCCAGTTAAATCTGGTAGAATCATCTGCTTGTACCACATGCAGTCTCTGGGAGAGCAAAGCGCCTGCATATGTCACTTAAGTCTTGTCACTGGGGCTGTCCCAGGCTGGGTGCAACTGAAAGGCTTTCTGACCTTGCAGGGATGGTAGGAACTTCTCTTCCAGCTGGCTTTGTATAGCAAAGGGACTGGATTGTTTGGTCTTTGCCTTCTCTAATGAGACTTTTATTGCAACACTTCATTTAAACAAATGCTTTGGCTACAAATCAAGTAGTTTCGCTGCAGCTTCAGTAACTCCCTTTGTAGTCTTTGCTGAATGGCTTGCTTCCTATAGCACTGCTCCTTGCTGTCAGTGGACAAACACCTGCAGCAGTAGCTGTGAGGTTGATAAGGCCTGATAGGGAAGAGACTGCTTTTCCCCTCCAGTGGCAGAAGCTGTTTTGCACAGGGTCCTGGTATTTCAGGTAGCTTCCATAGCAAATGCCAACAAGACTGGCTCTTAAAATGCCCAATTTAAAACATGCTGTGGCTTTGTACATGAAATTGAGGCACCCAGGAACACTCAGCACATTGGGGTGGGGGCTGGCTAGACTCTAATGTATCATGTGCAGGGGAACTGTCAACAGACTGTGCCACTCATAGTAATGGGACAGACCCTTTGGGGAGGGAAGGGGGAGAGGCTCCCAGTTCTTGAGCAGGAAGAAGGGGAGTGTCTCAGACATCCATTTTTAAAGTGATTAATATAAAGACAACTTCACTTCTTTAGAAATGGCAGGTGCTTTAAGTAGGAAGGGTCTCTATATTTCTCTCAAACTTTACCTGTGACTTATTTGATATCCTTATAATGCACGCTGCTGGCTGCATCAGGCACGATGCACTCCAAAAGTTCAGGATATTGGGTCATGCTACAGCATTTGCCTCAGTTTCTGTGACTTGCTGTCCTTATGCTCGTATCCACTGCTGCCAGGCTTATCTGCTAGTGACAGGTTTGTGAAGTTTGCTTGGGTGCAATGAATCCTGTTGCACTTGATCTCATGGGACTGTTATGAGACCACAGCAGGAAACTAAACTTCATGGATGGAAGGAAGTGGTGATGACAGATGTAGACTGGATTTGGTGGTAGCCATCTGGTGGCTCATGGATTTCAGCATTGTTCCTTTAATATCAGGGTCCCATCATACTGGAGATTTGGGATCTCTGAAGTTTATCTAAAAGCTTCCACTAAACTAGCTTGACATGAGGGCAGGGTCTCCCTGCTGAAAGAGCTGTGCAGCCAATGCATTCCTTTCCCTCATCCTTGCTATTCTGTTTATGCAAGAAAGGCCATTTTGCACTGCAGCCATGTGGCTTTCTAGGAGGCTCTTGCATATAATATCTGGTAGGTAGTATGAGTTCTGCCTACTGGGCTTAGACTTTCTGCTCTGCTCCAGGAAGTTGTGGTCCTGGTTTTGATGGAGTTGGATTCATGTCCAGGGCTGACACTGCAGTGCAGAGCCAGGAATGTGGTGGCTGTTGCCACTATAAAGGAGTGTCTCTACTAATCTCTAAGGTATCCATATGGAGCTTAAAGCCTCATAGGAGTAGGTCCATTTGAGCAGGGTACCTGCATTTCAATGCTATTACTAAGGACTGTAGAAAGTCCAACTGATCAGCATGGAAAGGGAGCAATACTGTGTCTGGCAAACTTCATAGGGAATTGTAGGCAAATAGAATGAATTCCAGCACTGGAAAGTGAAGTAAGGATATGATGATGCACTTAACAATGTGGCACTTTCTGTAAGAAAAAATACAGTAAGGTCACTAAAGCAGCAAGGGCCACTGTCCTGGCAAATATGGCATCTCTGGCTGCATGAGGGTCTATGATACTTTACTGGAGCACTGAGTCATAACTGACTTGGGGTACATCTAAACTGCATGGAACAACGCCCCCTGTGGGGCAGCAAGTCTCAGAGCCCGGGTCAACTAACTTGAGTCATGCTACAGGACTAAAATAGCAATGTAGAAATTCCTGAGCATGAGCCCTATGAGTCCAAGTCTATTGGCCTGACCTCTGAGACTTGCTGCTGTGCTGGTTGTTTTTGTTTTTCAGCGTAGAGATACCCTTTAGACTTCTGCTGAATTGCAAGCATCTCTTCGTGCACTTCTTGAGATTCCTTTCCCTTCATGCCTCCACCCTGCCACCAAACCCAGCCATACGTAGATCTGGAGCTTGCCAGTTCTTTAATGTAAGCTAAAGCCTCGGGTACTTAAGATTAAAAAAAATGGCTTGCTTTTAGCAGTGAAAGGTGTGACAAATTTAACTGGTCTTCCAGATCAGCCGCATTAGAGTTGTGGTGTTTCCACCATCCATATACAGATGACCTGGTACAGCATAACATCGTGTGTGAGTGAGTAAGACTCCTTAAATCAAACCAATGGAAAGGATAGGCAGTAGTCTGATCTAGATGATCACTGTATTAGAGATCTTGGATTATGGTGCAGTTAGAGAAGGTCACAAAAATGCATTACTTTTTCTTCTGATGAGGTAGGGGAAAAGACCAGGGCCTGAGAAGCATCAGGCAACTAATAGCCGGAGGCTTTATAGTAAAATCCAGGGTGAGTCCACCAGCAAAGTCCAGATGAACAACATGAGGATCCCAGTGCCAGAAGTGGCAGGGTGCTGGGATTTCCTATCCCTATGATGGACCGTCTGAGCAAAATCCAGGGGCATATGTCTGCCTCTGTCTAGTAAGTGTTCTGCTAAACTTACACCTACGTAACTCTCCTATCTTCTTCCCCACAACTCCAACACAGAGCACAAAGAATGCCCTTTTCTTCTCCCTGCCTTTCTTATTTCCAAGGGTCTCTTGGATAGAGGATCTCCACTGTCCTGCTTCTCCCATTGCCTCCAATGTTGGGTGGTTTGACCTCTGTGAATAATTCCAGTGATTACTGCCCTTAAGCTTCTCAGCAGCAGTAGAATGGAACCAGTATTATTTGGGTCCCCATCCTTTCTGCCCTCAGGCTTTTTGGTCACAACCATGAAACTGACCTGTTTGTAGGCTCAGAGAGGTGATACTGGGTTGGTGGGGGCAGGGAGGGTCTCTAAATTTTCAAGCTTTTCTTTCTAACCATATGTATAGAACTCAAGGGTGGGGAGTGGGGGATGCTGTGTTAATAGTTCAAATTCTGCAGCAATTGATGGCTTAGTCCTTGTTCAAATTGCCAAGGAAAGGTTCCTACACACCTCTAGGGAGTAAGACAGTAAGTTTGAGCTCCCAGCCCTTACAGCTCCCTGGAAAGGCTGATGAGAAGTCTTAAGGGAAGGCTGTAGTTCATCAAAGGTTTAAATTCTGAGAAATGTACTAGTGCGTGACTTTGGTTTCCGTTCTCTGTTGTCAGACTACTTCCCTCTTCTGGGGTGCTAAGCAAACTTTTATTTTTATTTTGTGAACAGGAACCCAACAGTGGAAAGTCCTCCTTGTCTCTTCTCTCTCTTCTCTTCTCTCCCTCCATGATGTCATGGCCTATCTGTCTCCACAGAGATTAAAATATCTCCACCCCTTCTCCGCCGCCCCCTCCCCAAAACAACCAAAAGATAGTTTTAAGTCTTTCTCCTCTTCTCAGGAAAAATTCCATAGGAAGGAAGCAAGTCTGTGCAGGCCTATCTATGCAAAGTAAGTGTCAAGCTGAGCTGCTGCAGCTTCTGAATGATGAGGGGGTTTTTTGGGTGGTGGTGGGGGAGACACTTGCGGATTTTAGGGATGAACTCTACAATTCAGGGTGGGTTTTGTGTGTGTGGGTTTTTTTGTTTTGCTCCTCTCCTTAATAAAGCAGGTTTGGGGATTGTGCTTGTGCAGTACCTAGCCCAGTGTGGACTCTATTCTGATAACTTTGTTCTGTCCAGTGCTAGGTGGAAGGTGGGTGGGATTTACATGAGCCCAATGAGTGAGGTATAGTCTGTCCCTGCTGGCCTTGAATCCTGAACTCAAGAACTCTCCTTATACAAGCCTGCCATGAGGCTGGCCTAACTGCATGTCGGCTCCTGGAGCTTGCTTCTCCACAGAGGGAAGTGAGGCGCCTCAGAACAAGTTCTATATTAACTTATCCAGCAAAATGAAATATTAAATAGGACTCTGCCTTCAAGACAGTGAGTTGTTGTACCAGTCTCTCTCTGGTATTGCTGATGAAATGAGGGAGGGAACTTGGCTTACAAATTTAAAGCCAGTAACAATAATTGCATCCCCATTTTTAAAACAAGTCTTATTTCCTCCCCGCTTCTCCCTTCAAAGCTGTTAGAGGCAATGTAGTCAAGTGTCATGGTCCCGTTCTCTCCCCCCCCCCCCCCCCCGACTTGAATTGCCAATTTAAGTGTCTGTCTCTTTAAACAGCAATATAAATAGAAATGTTTAATAGACACTCTCTATATTTACATCTCTGTCAGCAGTGTTGGGAGCATCACCCTGGTGCATGGGAACCAGAAGGCAAAACTGGCTAGTTGAAGCTATATTGTATTCCGGTGAACTAGATTTGTGGCTAGTCTTAATTTGCTATTTTTACTCAATTTCAAAAAATGAACTAAATATAGTCTTGTTGTTGCAAGTGTCCCAGTCCCCTGACAAATGCTGTGCAGTGAGTCAGTTTCCCCTCATTTCCACAGTATCTGACTACACTGTCCAGCCAGTTTCATAAGGAGCACAAACCTAAAATAACACAACTTTTTATCTCGGAATCTAAGTTATTGGTTATAGTAATATTAATCTAAACGACTTTCAGACAGAAGCCTGGTGTTAGTTTTTATTTTAGTTCACTGGCTGTTCCAGGCATTTGAAAGGTTGCAATCAGCTTTCCTCTACATTGAGCGTACTTCCTTGTTTGTGCTATGAACCCTTCCAATCTTGCCAATAACACCCGAATTCTGGTTTGTCATCACTTCTGTTTAATGATCCCGGATGGCACTTTGTGTGTCTCCTAAAGCATTTGTTACTTCCTGCCGCATTTATTGCTTGCTTATTAAAAACCAAAAGTGAAGAAACTCTGCAGTCCTAATTGGATGACTGCTGTCCCTAATGCCTGGCATCTCACTGGACACCCTACTCTGCCTGTCTGCTCAACATATTAATAAAGCTAACTTCTTAATGATGCCTCAGCTACAGGAACCAAACCAGAAAAGCTTTCACTGTTTAGCATCAAGATGGAGTGGGAACAACTCTGTCTCAATTAACCTGCTTGTCTTATTTGGTATCTCCTATCAGAAATTCAGCCTCGTTCAGGACTTTGCCTTTCATGGTAAGCATTCTTTACCTCTGATCTTGTCTAGAGGGGAGTTCAATGCCTCCTATTAAAGATGACAAGCAATGATAGTGGCAATAAAGCCACCAGTTTCCTTGGCATGTTCCACCCTCACCCCTCCACTTCAATAACAGTGAAATTTCTGCCTCATGTATGATAAATGACTTCATGTTAAATGTCTGTCAGTTACTTTCTTAATGACTTCAGGCCTGCTCTCCGGGAGCAGGAATCTTACCCCCATCATTTGATATGGATAACAGACACCCATCTGCATTCACTTTGTTGTTGGTAGGTAACCCAGCCTAGAAGCTGAAAGGTAAGTGTTGCAGCCTTAAAAGAAGGGCTGCAAGTAGGTTTTGTTTCGTTTTCCTTCCTGTTAGTCTGGACGCTATTTATTTATTTGATTGAGGCATTGCTGCTTTTTAAAGGAAGGGGTTAAATTTATGACAGGGCATATTACTTGCAATCTCCAATGTCCCTCTTGAAAAAGCTATTATCGAGTCATGGTGTCTGGTATCACAGTTGAGTTTGCAGCCAGGTTCTGTGTATAGTAAACTGTGTGTGTTGGAGGTAATGAAATGCCTCTGGTAGGGTATGTTACTCAGGCAACTTCCCATCTGCACTTAAAGTCCAAGGCCTTTGTTCATGTCAACAGTACACGCTTATCACGTGTTTTCTGCTCACGTGTTAACCTGATGATGATTCCGTAACACTAGTCCTATAGGGAACACTGTGCTGTGACAAGAAAAGGCTCATTAACTCTGTCACTATTCATTAACTGGTGGTGACATTGAGACTGCCTCTTTCTCTCATTAGAGAGACAAGGTGGGTGAGGTAATGTTTTTATTGGGTCAACTTCTGTTAGTGAGAGACACAAACTTTCGAGCTATACAGAGCGCTTCTTCAGGTCTCACTGATCAGTAGTCCTCCTGATTCCCCTTCAGAACCCAGCCTCTGGGAACACTTCCCTGCCTATGCTCTCAAAATACACTAGTGTCATGGCTAAGCTTTAAAGTGAAACTGTTCCAGCAGTTAGTGCCTGTGTTGCTTATGCTTTTGAGGTCATCATAGTGTCTTTCTCCTTCCTCCCTGCCTCCTCCCACCCCCCCCCTCCCCCCACTCAATCATATCCCTTGGAAAGGTTTCTCACCCCCTGGAGTTAAAGGCAACTCAGTTTTGAGTTTCTTTAGCTATGAGTGGCTATTAATGCACAGAGTTGTCAGCCTTGCAGTGGGAACTGGGCATGTCTCCTAGGTGAGTGAACTCCAGATGGTCTCCATCTCCTCAGACTTTGCTTTGTGGAGCTGTGCCTTGGCAGAGATTCCTGTTTTCCAGCTTTAGGGCTTGCAGTATGGAAACAAAAAGGGCAGCTGCTTCTTACAGCTTGGGATCACAAAGCAGGATTCCCAAAGTTGGGAAGTGTCTGCTGGCTCTTAAAGATTGGCCCATCAATACAACCTCTGGGCACATCAGTCTCAAATCTAATCTCTCTAGAATTATGTGCTAGTTATTTGGATAAGAACTGAGCTAGCAATTTACATGTTCCCTACCTAAACTAACCATACTTCCTTGGACCATCAACCAACAGACCATGTCCTGTGACCTGAGTGGCTGCCAGGAGTTTCAGAGGGGGAACCAATTTGAGAGTCAAGGGCTCTCCAGCAAGAATGCTGCCTCTCCCAAGGGAATTCTCAGCAAGTGGACCCTAGGTGACCTCCATAACTAGGATGGTACAAAGGGGAAGGATAGGAGGGCAAGTTACAGAAGACTTTAGAGACTTAAATCCAAGACCAGGAATAGCAGCTGGAAGCAGATAATCCAGTACAACCTACAGGGCTCAGGTACTCTTCCTCTACTGAGGAATGGTGCTGCTGCTGCAGAAGTTCCTGAGTGTTTTGGAACACTCACTGCATGGGGCCAACTGCCACCCTGGAGGCAATGAATGGCTCAGATAACTGGGGGAGCTCTACTGGAAAACACACACACCCCTCCCCTCCTCCCCCCCCAAACTGAGGGAAAGCCAGGGACAGAGTGGCTGCAAAAACAGGGGTGATCTCTAGAGAAGCCCAAATACACAGAAAAGAAGGGTGGGGGAAGAGAATTGGTAGATGGCTACAGCCACACCAAGGGAGCATGAAAAGGAATGAACGGGAAGCTTCTGACTCTGGTACCGCTGCTTTGATTTCACCCTAACCTATCATCATCATGTTCCTATTACACCTCTGGCGTTTGGGGCAGTGATGAAGCTCCTTCACTCCTGTCTGTTTCTGGCAAGTCTTTCAATGGTTCCCCAGGTTTTTCAGCTCAGCTTCCATAGCTCTGTTTTTGGGCAGCTTCATTTTAGCTTGCTTTCAGGTGTCCATCTTATTGCTACTCTGGTGATTGGAATCGGTTTCCATCCGAAGCACATGACCGTCCGATCCATCTCCAGCACCTCTTGGCTTTGATGGTGCTCAGATCATCTTGGCTGCACTGTGTCAATAGATCTTGGTTTGAGATTGTTCTGGGCCAAAAGATATGGAGGATTTTTCTGAGGCAGGCTGTATGGAATGAAGACCATTTGGACATGTCATACTTTCTCATTCCCCAGCATTCTGCACTATAAAGTAGTGTTGAAGGTATGCAGCTCTGATAAATCTTGAGTTTGGTTTTGGTGTTGTATTTTGATTTCCAGACTGTATTTAAGCTCCTGGAGGTGTTCCTGGCCTTGATTTTTGTTCCGGATGTCCTGGCTTGTTCCACCATCCTGACTGATGGTGCTGTATGTGAATGTTTCTACATTGGTGAGAACATAATCCTCTGTCTGTACTAGTGATGGTGAGGCAATATTAAAGGTCATGGTATCTGTCTTACTGTGGTTGTTTTTAAGTCCAATTTTCTGGCTGAATGCATTGAGTCAAGTTTTTTCTTGTATATGGTGTTGGGTATATGATAGGAGAGAAATCATCTGCGAAGTCCTGGTCTTCAAGGGATGAGAAGAGCATCCATTTAATGCCTCTTGGCATGTCTTCTGTTGTATGCCGCATAACACAGTCGATGGCAATGTTGAAGAGGATTGCAGACATGAGACACCCCTGATGTACTTCTGTTTTGATTTCAAAACTGAGCTCACTGTGCTCAACAGTGCATGTAAAGTTAAAATAGAAGTTTTTGATGACTGATTATACAGAAAGGAATTCCGTATGCCCACAGAATGCGCCATAGGTGGTCCTGTGAATGCTATCAAAAGCCGCCTCAGTCTACGAAATTTATGTAGAGTTGCCATTGCCATTCTAAGCACTGCTCTGTTGTGTTTCACAGAGTGAAGATCTGGTCTGTGCATCCATTCCCTTTCCAAAAACCAGCTTGCTCTTTTCTGAGAATGCTATCAACTGCCTCTGATAAATGCGGGACTATGATCTCACACAATACTTTGCTTGGCACAGATAAGTGTGATACCACGCCAGTTATTTCCAAAGGAAGGAACTCTCAGTGATTTATATCTTCACTTTAACACCATTGGTCCACTCATCTGGCACTTTTTCCCTTTCCCAGACTGATGTAAATAGAGGGGCCAGGATAGATGCTGCTAATTTAGAATTTACCTTGAACAATTCTGCATTCAAGTTATCCTTGCTAGGAGCTTTCCCATTTTTTAAAGGATTTGATGGCTTGAATGATCTGTTCCTTAGTTGGGGTGTCTGTGTTGACATCAAGATCTTCTTCTGCCTCCTGGATGTTTGCTTCCTCTTTAGATGGCTCCCTATTCAGCAATTCTTTGAAATGCTCTGTCCAGCACATTTCTTGTTGTTTTTTGGTTTTTAATAGGTGTCCTTGTTTGTTGGTGTCTGCCATTTACCACTGATAAGCCGCGTCATTTTTGGATGGTTCCTTGCTCATCATGAGCAGCTGCATCCTCTGCTTGTGTTGCCAGATTATCAATATAATGCTGTTTGTCTGCTCTCACAAGGCATTTGACCTCCCAGTGTGCCTTGCTATACTGCTCGTGGTATTTGTCCTTTAGCTTCTGGGATTTTCTGTTAATTTTTTTTCTTCAGGGCTAGTCTGGTTCTGTGGCGTTCCATGTGCTGGGTGTAATCCACTCCTTCCTTCTCTTCTGCTAGTAGCCTAGACAGGCTTCAATGCTCTGTTCATAAATTGCTATTACTTTGTCCCACTTATTGATCTCCTCATCTGCATTTCCCTCCTCTTCATCAAGGTCTGCAAGTTCTTGAAACCTGTTCTTTAACTGCAGAACGAAGACTTTCTGTATTTCAAGGGACTTTAGCTTGTCAATATAACATCTATGTCCCTTGTTTGTTTTTTGTTTAGTTTTAGTTTGATGGAGGCTGTCAGAGTGGTGGTCGCTGCCAACATCTGTACACCTTCTCACTTTCACATCTGTCAGTGAGCGTCTCCATTTGCCATTGATCAGGATATGTTCAATCTGGTTCTTATTTCTGCCATTTGGAGAACACCATGTCAGCTTGTGAATTTCACAATGTTCAGATAGGGTTCCGCCGATGACTAGGTCATTCATATTACAGAAATCAACAAGCCTTTTCTCTGTTTTCATTCATGGTGCCACACCCATGTCTTCCCATTGCTCTGTTTGTGTTGTCCTTACCAACCTTGGCATTCAGGTCTCCCATGATAGCTAGGTCGTGGCGTGGCACTCTCTCTAACGCTGCCTGTAGTGTAAGGCAGAATTTGTCCTTTACTACTTCATCACTGTCATTTGTCGGAGCTTAGCACTAGCCTGACAGCAGCTACCTATACCACGCCCTCTGCTTTGGTGTCTACATCCTGATCTTGAGCTCATGCCTTACTTCTGAAATCCTTAGTTTCAGGGGATTGGCTGTTTGGACTATGAACTTGTAAACGCCATGCAGCTCTCCTGGGTGGGTGACTCTTGCCTCCGGGGGAGGTGACGGCACCTGGCAGCCTATCCTGAGTTTTGATTAAATACAATGTTTCTTGGTCCTGCGGGGATGCATCCCCCTCGGTTTGGTTGGTTCCGTGTGCCTTGGTATCTGTTACTGTCTTGGAGCTTTCCCCATCAGCACCTGATGTGTTTCAAGAGGGCTAGCTCTTTCCAGTCATGAGCTGCGCTTTGCTTTGCGTTGTGTTGCGTTACTGTTCCTTTGTCTGGAAGGGTCACCTGTAGAACAGTCTAACAGGAATCCGCAGAGCGGCATATGTGGGAATCCAAGACTGCAATAGCAGAGCATGCTGCAGGTCCGGACTGAGGTCTGGTATCAAAGCTGCATAGCGAGAGATTTACACAGTGAGTTGAGGCTGGCTGATTATATTTGGCTCGCTTTAGTGAGCACCAAACTCCCTGAGTTTTCCATGAGCTGCTTGTGGGGTCAAGAAGAACTATTTAAAGAGCCCTGGCTTGCAATTTAACTAAAAACAAAAAAAAACCCCACCCCCAACCTTAAGTAGCCTTATCCCTCTGGCCCTTGTCTTTTCTATATAGTGTGAAGAGAATTGAGCCCTCTGTGCTTTCATCTTCCCACTTCCTCAGGACTCCTGGTTCCCACAGCATCACCTTACAGCTCACTGTTTGGGAGGGGCTAGGAATCCCCAAGTTTCCCATTGCCACCTGTGTCTTACTTTTTCCAGCCACCTTTGTGGATAGGGGGAGGTGACTGGGCTTATATTACAGACCTGAAGTGCAGCATTGAGTCATGCCAGTCCTCCTCTCCTGCCCCTAACAAAGAGGGACTGTGTTCTCCTTTCCTCGGCTGCTGGCCTCCCCTGATTATGTGCTCCAGCTTCACTGCTGTCAACTCCAAGCCTTGTGCATAATACCCCAATGGAAGAATCATTCCCCACTCCTGGCCTCGGGGGAATAAGAGAAGTGGCCTCTGCACTAATCCTTGCCCCATACAGACTGCTGCACTGTTCTTTGCAGGGGCAGGAACCCATTTGGTGAGCAGAACCCCTTGGCTCCTAGACCTGTCTGTTCAGAGCTGTGGAAATCTCCTGGGTTCAGGTTTCACAAACTTTCTTTCTCCCTCCCTCTCCTCTCTTTCCCCCCGCCCCCCGGTCTGGTTTTAGGCTGTGAGCCTGGGCCAAACTACTCAAAGGGGCCTGGGCATGACGAGTGAAGCAGAACAGCGAACTGTTAAGATATTTAAAGAATGAGGCCAATATGGTGGGAGAGGGAATGTTGTCCGTGAATGGTCCAGCCTCCCATAGAATTTTGTCTAGTCTGCATAGTCAAAAGAGTAATGCAGAGGTAGAGGGGGTGGTTCAGAGAATGGCAGTGAGACTTACTAGGAGCACAGTAAAACTCATGGACAGTTAACTGAAATTGTTAGAGAGAGGGGCTATGATGAAGCATATAAAATAACTAATCCTAGAAAGGTAAATCAGGAACTTCATAACTCAGGGACAAGAGGTCACTGAAGGAAACTAAAAGGTGAAGCTGAAACTAAAAGGTGAAACTGAAATACTTTTACATAGTGTAATTAAACTGTGGAACTCCCTGCCACATGCTAAGTGTTTGTTTGTTTTTTTTTGTCCTCGAGCATCAAGATTCCAAAAGAGAGCATTAGCTCTTGTAAATGGATATTAACAAATTCTCGTGGAAGAGAGATTAAACGTCATGCTTCAGATGAAGAGATCAGGATGAGACCTAATTTTAGGACTGGATGGACCCCAATGTCCTACAGACCTGATCCATTATGACAGTTGTCATCTACCTCCAAGTCAACAAGCCTTTTGTCACTTCTTGCTGAGTTGTTGCTGTTCAGGATTCCGCTGTTGTGAACTCTCTCAAATCTTGTGACTGTTCCTTTCCTTTAAGCCTCAACTCTTGGAGTCAAGTGACTAATAAAACAGATTTTCTTGAGGTGGATTGTTCGTTTTTTAAAGCAAGCTTTTAGCTCACATAATTGCAGAGAAAATCTTCAGCACATGATCTGAGCAAACCCTAACAGGTCAAACAAGAAATCCCAAAATTCAGTATTGTCAAAAACTTATACTTAAGCAAATCTCATGACTCTTGGTGCTGACTCATGACCTTTTTAAAAAAAATTTTTTTTGGTAAGGCTTTAGTGTTGACAATACAGGGATTTGGTTGTGAAGTAAGATCAGAAAAAGCCCTTGCAAGGACAGACTTGTTCCTTAAGCACAGAGGCCTCTTTGCCCAAGCCTGTCTCTCTCAGCCAGTACCCTCATTGGGTAAGGGAACTGCTCTCTGAAGTGTTCTATTATATGTTGGGATTTTGGGGAGGGAGTTCTTATGTTTTGGATATAAACACCTTGATGGGAACTGTTTTCTGAATTCTTTGCTTACAGCTATGAGCTGTAAACTGGGTGCCCAGAGCTACAGCAAGAGGACTGTACCAATGCTCTAGCATCAAAGTGTGTGTGTGTGTGTGTGTTTAAAAAATACTGTGCTGGGGGTGGGAGATGCTCCTTGCTATGTGATCAAGTCCCTCCCCAAATCTGTGTCTCTCCCCATCTCAAGTGGGGAAAGAATACTCCCCTACTTTACTCTGTTCTTACAACTCCTTGTTAAGTGCTTTAACATGCCCCTCTGTGCCGCCCTAAGTATTAAGAGACGCTCATGAGCCCCACTGGAGACAACTAAGTGGTCATGTGACTGCCTAGTGTCCACTGCAAAACTGCCATGAACCCCAAAGAATAAAAGGTGAATCGTTACTGGGGACACTGATGCTAAATCCCTAATGCTAAATCCCTATTGGCTTGGGCAGCAGGTTACAGTATTTGGCTTTTATATTTCAGCTAGTGGAAAGAGCTAGAATCACAACACGCATACCCCACCTCTGTCTGGGGAGCTAGCTCCCTGAGAGCTCCACTGAGACTGGCTGAGGAACGTGTACAGGACGCTCTCTTGCAGGGTTTGCAGCAATCGCACCCCTCGCTCATGATAGTGTCATGAGCTAAAAGAGTGTGAGGAGCTGTTGTATAGCTTCCCATCACCAAGTACAATCCCTCATGCAAACAAGAGTGTTCTTAGTCTTGGCAGAAATCAAGACATTTAAAAAAAAAAAAAAAAAAAAAAGGACAGTAAAAACTGAACTACTTCCTAGAGGTTGTGATGAAATGGGAGGTTTTGGCAATATTTTTATGAAGCATAGGCATGCCTCAGTTTCCCTCTGTACATTGCATTGCTACCTACTGAGTAAAAAAGTGTTAACACTGCTCTTGGAATGGTGCAGGAGAGGGGGTGTGGGTGTGACCTTGCTGTCTGGGGGGAATGAATACTGTCATTAAAGAACTGGCTCAAAGTAACCCAAATCAGCAGAGGGTCCCAGCAAGACCAAAATGTGCCCCCATGACTGAACAATCATCACATGACAGCAGGAAACTCCAGCAGGCAGGATTTGGATTGAGCTGGAGAACAAGATGTCAGGTGACTGAAAGAAGGGGACTTTTTGGAGGGACTCAGGAGCCCTGGACAAAGTGGGGAAATGGGGAAGATCACCAGAGACAGACTCCATCATAGCTTGGCTGGCTCAACGGGGCACTGGTTTGACCAGGATGGTGTATGGCTTACCTTAACTGATTTTGCTAACCTAAGGACTTTCAGATTGTGTGTGCCAGGTGACTAATAAATGGCTAACTTGTTTTGAAAAGGCTGAGTGTGTTGCTGCAAGTACTCACTGAGAGCATTATGCCCTGAAGGGTACAAGCCTCCCACAGGAGTCTGGATTTGCTGCGGGGAATCATGAAGAGAGACGGGGATTACTGGTGCTGAAGGACCAATCTCCGCATCCTGGAGGCCACAGGCCAGCCCCTGTAGAACTGTAGGTCCTTGTGGCCTGGCACACTGAAGGGGTCACTCCCAGGAGACCGGGTACAGGCTGGGGCATCGACCACACCCTGAGACTCCATGACGTAGAGGTCTTTCCAGATTCTAAGCAAGCGGCTCTTGCGCTGTTGCACAATGTAGTGTTTTGTGGGTAAGTGGAAAACTCTAACCTCTGGAGCTGCAGGTAAACTCACTTGGAACAAACAGCTTCTTTGCTGGTCCTGCAGAGGCAAACAAGCCAAACCCCTGGAGGCAGTGTGGCAGTCACTCGAAGACCATGGAGACTCTGGTGTAAAACTGGCTTCCTGCTGTAGCCAGTGCATCCATGGGGCAAAACCTACCTTTGCATAAAATGGTAATGTGGTAGTTGCTGTATAGCCTAACCTTCTGTTCTTGGCATTGTGCAGCCGAATTGAGTGGCTGGTATGTTCCAGAGAACTCCAGAAAGTAGAGCTGTGTATGTTACTGTATTTGGGGGATGGTGTTCAAAATGTTGGTATCTGGAGTAGGCCAGTCCTTGTACCACATGCTTTAGAGCAAGGTACTGGCCACTGCTGGAGATGCAATACTAGACTAGGTGAACTTCGTTAGTCTGCTCACAGATGAACAAAATAAGGTGTGTGTGATTAGCTGTTTAGCAACATGCCCATGCAAGGCTGTAATGCTGAGTTAATTCATCACCTTGGCCTCTGTGTATAGTTTGGTAATTCCAATACTAGAAACTTTCAGGCTTTGTGTATCAGGGTGACTAACTTTTTCCCAGGCAACCCTGTTTGTCCTTTCTGCCTTAATCTCTCCCAAAGTGAAAGGATGGATGACCTTTGTGGTTAAAGGCACTGTATTAGGACAAGGCTCTACCATGTACCCTGCATGACCTTGGGCAAGTCACTTAATCTGTTTGTGCCTCTGTGCCTAGTGTGTAAAATCAGGATATGTCACCTCCATAGGGGTTATGAGAATAAACCTAGCAGTGTTTGTGAGGTGCTTGGATATTCTGGTGAGTGAGGGGCCATTCAACTCCCTATCCAGGGTATGTCTACATTGCAATTCAAAACCTGCAGCTGGTCCATGCCAGATGACTTGGGCTCCTGGAGCTCAGGCTGCAGAGCTGTTTCATTGCTGTGTGGACTTCTGGGCTTGGGTTGCAGCCTGAGGTCTGGGACCCTCCCATCTCACAGAATCTTAAAGCCCAAGACCAGAAGTCTACACTGCAATGAAACCGCCCCAAAGCCTGGGCCAGCTGTGGGTATCTAATTGTAGTGTAGACATATGCACAGTGACTCTTCCCACCCAAAAATGCCTGTGCTACATGTTATTGTGCTTGTCACTTCTCCTTAGCTGGGTATTTTGGGAGTGTGACTGGGAGCTGGGACTTGGTCACAAACTCACTGTAATACTGTCCCTTCCCCATCAGTCATATGAAAATACCTACCCATTGCTTACTGTCCAGCTACAAACCTAGGACCCAGTTCAGTCTTGGTGTCTGCCTTGAAGACAGTAATAACTGCTTGCACAGTGGCTAGAGTTCAGTGTTCCCTCCCTGTAGTCTAAAAGTGACTGCTGGTTGGTGGGGGAAACTAGCCAATTAGAATGAAACCTACATTCCAGTTTAGCTCAGAATTAACCTAAATATTTAATAGGATTAGCCAAAAGCTTTGGACTGAAACAAAATAACACACTGGCTTCCAGTGATTGTTGCTGAACAAACCCAGAGCCAGAAAGCTCTCTGCTGATGTCCTAGTTTTTGTGGGTTGGCTGTTTAATTGGAGTGATGCTTTACCCCAGTCTCATCCTTCCTGTGGGTTACTTATGTCCTTTTAAAGAGACATCAGTCCTTGTTGAGTGAGCAGCTCAAACATTCTAAACTGTGCTAAGCAGCTAGCTTTTCACATTCTCCCCAGAAGCTATCCTTATTTTGGAAAGGAAAGAACAGAGCTCTGAGATGTGGGAAATCTTCCTCTTTAAATATCAGTCACTCAACCAAGGTATGCCTTTCTAGGATGAAATAAGAGAAACTAACTCAATCCCTCCAGCTCTCTTCTGAACTCCCTTCACTCTGTCTACATCTGTCTGCAGTAGGATAGTCTCCAAAAGCGTTACTGGGATGGGCTAGCCTCTCCTTGCACCAATATGTGATGCTCATGCACTGGCCTCTCTCTCTCTCTTCCCCCACCCAGCAGAATATTCTGCTGCGTGTTCATGTTAATTGGACAGACAGATATTATAAAACTTGTTTCAGGTATAGTGAAGCTGCATTGGTCTGTGGCAAAGAATTATGGCTCTGCAATGTCTCTCAGTACACAGGACAAATAGTGGAAATGTTTCACAGGATTCTCTTACCAGTCTGGTGTCTCCCAAACATAATCTCCAACACATTCTTTCTGTGATCCTCTGAAAACCAGACTACACACGTTGTGGTGTGGTCATCAAATGCCTCTTGCCCTCACTCTTGTGTTGTCTGTACTACTCTGGCCTGCATCATCAAACTGCTGCCTGAGGTGCTGGAGCCTGCGCTACTGGTACTGACATCCTGAGGCTTGTCATCCCCTTATAGTGAAAATAGAAAGGTGCTTTTGCAGGCACATCCTTGTGACAGGTTTGACTGCCCATCTTTTAAGGGTCCCTGAGCAAAGACATTCATTCAGATGCTGCTGAATTGCACAGCTTGTGGTTTGTATTGTCCTGTATGACTAAGGGTTCTCATAGTCACACAGGTGACTGGCTACTGGGTAGGGTTGTACAAGGCTGGCATGACACAAATTCCAAGGCCAGAAGGGACCACTCTGATCATCTAGTCTGACCTCTGTAGAACATGCCAGCCACGGAGCTGCCCCAAAATAATTCCTAGAAATTCTTTTGGAAAAGACCCTTTTGACATGATCTTTCAAACTAGGCTCTTGACCCCTTTTTTTGACTGTCTACAGGCCCACAGGGAGAAAGGAAGAGTTGTGGGGGAGTAAGGTAGAATGGGCATACAGAAAGAGCCGGACAAGATTCATTTCAAAGCTTAGCGGTGTCCTCTGTGGATATGGAGTTGGAGCCTCAGCTGACTACATATAAATAGTGATGGAATTATCAGGCTCCGAGCTGGTTACATCCCTTCTGTGACTGACAGAATTGCATTGTAGGCCCTCTGTCACCATCCAGGAAACTTCCACAAAGGTGGCACTTTGTCAGTGGTGGTCAGTCTGGTCCCACCCTCTTCTCGGACCGTAAGGAGAACCCTTCATCCAGCTGGCCCAAGCATGATCTCTACAGAACCAGCTATTATGTAGCTATATATCTGGCAAAATGGTGGCTAAGCTATCTCTAGTGATGACCAGTGCCCCTTTAATGCTGTCTAGAGGCTATATACTGACATGTGGATTGTTGTCTTTGTTTGTTTTTTCCCTTTTAGATCCTGGAAGTGAAGGAAGATGGGATCCAACTGTTTGAAAGTCACCAAGTATTTTCTCTTCCTTTTCAACCTCCTCTTCTTTGTAAGTATTTTTGTGCCTCTGTGGGAGGGCTTGAGTAAATTAGTAGCTTTGAATTAGGGGGTGGGCAGAAAGGACTATATCTAGCCTCCGATGTGGACCATTAAGTGACCTTTAGACTTCAGACTTAAACTAAAATTTAGTATAGGTGCCCACTCCAAAACTCCGGCCACTTTTTGGTAGGGAAAGATCAACGTCATTGACCCTGATGCCCCTTGTGGTTTTATGTGGCTTCCAGCTATAGACACTCCCATCCCCTCCCCTGCCTGAAGTAGACAGATTGCTGTGTCTAGTACCTACAGTCTCCTCTGTCAATGGAAAGGGGAAGGAGGGGAAGGTGGGCCTACTTTGCTTCCCTGGAAATTTGCCATTATTGCATTTCTTTTTCTGCCACATCTGGAGCAGCAGCAACAGGGTTGCTACAGAGCAGTGAAGCCACAAAACCTGCAGAGTCCATTGCAATCCTCCTCTTCTAAATAGGCTAATCAGGCAGGTGTCACAGAACTATCATAACTTCATTTCAAGTCCTAGTGGCTGGTTTTGATTTTGAGAAAGCTGAATCAGTCCCAAGTTTTCCATTTGAAGTGGAATTTTTGAGGGTCTTGGTGCAGGCTTGCCTGGTGGGGTGAGGAGGATTGGATTTGGGGAGGAGGACCCAGTGTGAGCTGCTTCAGAATCCTTTATTGGTGCTGGCTCACTTTGGTTTGGGTGAGGATGGGAGGCTCTGTGTCTGGCATATAGTCACCTGAGAGTTTGGCCCCAACTTCTCCTTCAATCACAGCTCTTCCCCACAAATCTCCTCTGATGTTTGGTTTAATGGCTGGGATATCTGTGCCCTTTAATGCTCTCCACAGGCTGATCTAAATTGTAGAATTCACACTAGGATTGTTCTCTTGTCTCTGTGTTTCTTTCTCTCTGTGGTGCCGCTTGTAGTAGAAAGAGCCTGAGTCAGAGGCCTGAGGCCAAAGCTTTGACCACTACTTTAGTTCAGGCCTCTGGTACAAGGCCTTATGCCTCAGGCTCTTTCTACTAAACCACTAGGGCAGGGAAGCCTCAGGCTGTCTTCTCTAGAAATGCTGTAGCAGCACAGCTGCACCACTCTCTTGCTTCAGTGTAGACACTCACGACAGTGATGGGAGGGATTCTCCCATCGCTCTAGTTAATCCACCTCCCTGAGAGGTGGTAGCTAGGTTGACAGAAGAATTGTTCTGATCTAGTGCTGTCTATGCTGGGGGTTAGGTTGGCTTAACTATGTTGCTTGGGGTGTAGATTCTTCACACTCTCTTGAGCATAGGCACCAACTTGCCAATGTACTAGAGGGTGCTCAGCCCCCACTCTACCCCATCTCGTCCCGCCTCATTCCACCCCCTCCCCTGAGCGAGCCATGTCCTTGCTCCTCCCTCCCAGGCTCCTGCAGGAAACAGTTAATTTAATTGCCATGGGTGGGAGTGCAGGGAGAGGGGGAGGCACTGAGTTGCAGGGCCTGCTGGCAGGCAGAAGATCCTGGGAATGTGGGGGGGGGGGGGGGAATTGATTTGGGGAGGCACTGCCTGTGGATGCTGAGCACCACTTCTTCCTCCCTCTCCCCCCCCCCCCCCCCCCCCAGGTGCTCCTGAGCAACATAGCTGGGTTGATCTAACTTTAGTGTAGACCTAGCTTCAGACTCCCGCTTTCCCCAGTTTTCCTGTGATGGTTAAACTCTGCCCGTTTCTCTCAATATTGCTGAATGTGTATGACCGAGAAGCCTGGTAAAAGGAGAGCTTTGCTTTCCGAGCTTATCCTCTGAGTGTGGCTTTACTCCTCTACCCCACACACTGTCGTGCCTCAAGCTGTGCTATGCTGCAGCCTCCTGGAGTGCTGGCCTTGATGTTGCAACTGGGACACATCTGGATCTGGTTTCCCTCAGTTTGCTATGCTAGCTCTTTCCCTGCCATGTGTTTCTGTTGCTTCCCTCTCGGAGTAGCCAGGATTCCAAATAAAGAATGCCAGGGACCAAAGGTCATGATGTTCTTAGTATACACAGGGAGAGTCTTAAAGGGCCATCAGAGCTTTGAGGGGACTGGCTTTAGTCTAGGTTAGTCGCGGGGGGGGGGGGGGGGATATGGTGGTGGTAGAGGAAGCCCTACAGGATTGTATCTGGCCCTTCTGCCAGTGCACACTTGTTCCCAGGCTTATCTGTAATTGCCTATCAGTTCTGAAGGGGTGAGTTAGGATTTTGTTGCTCCCTTACCCTGTTTGTTGTATCACACCGTAAACTATCCTTTACAACCCCCTACTCCTCTGGGCATGGATGGGGTGAGCTGGGGTCCAGAGGGACCCTAAAGTTATTAAGAGATTTGTGACTTTCAGCCACTTTTTAGGCAGGTTCTGGTTTGCGTTCAGCAAGAATAGCAACTTGGGGAGGGGACAGAGCCCGCCCCCCCCCCCCCCCCCCGCATCATGGGGAGAGGTAGTGAGAGATACTCTGGGACTATTATCCTGGTTACAGGGATTGGGGCATTTTGTGTATTCAGTGTAACAGTCTCAAAAAGGTGCGAGTAGGAAAATAGGGGATTAATGTGGGTTCCCCCCCTCCCCTCACTTATTTGTTTCAGGGTCTCTTCATGGGGGTTGGGGGAGCTGTGGGAGGATTCTTGGCCACAAATAACCTGCACTCCAGGAGCCCTGCTTACCATTCCTATGGAGATGGTTCTCTCCAACAGGAGAGGCTGCATGTGTCTTACAATAGCCTGCAGTGCTGTCTTGCCCTATAATAACCCTGCTTCTCTTTCCCTTGCTGCTACTGCTGCAGTGTTTTTGAGTGCAGATTGCAAAGTCTCTTTATTCCACACCCTCTCCTCATTGCCCCCTTCTCCCCCCCGCCCCCCACACTTCCCCTTCCCAGCCAGCAAACCAGTGTTCCTGGGGAGCCCCCATGGGACAGCTCTAAGTTGGCAGGGGGAGGGAGGAAGGGGCAGAGCCAAGCTGCTCCTTCAAATTGATGCACAAACTGCAAAGTATTTTCCCACATTTTGTATGGAAAGAGGTCAAAAGATGGTGAGGGGAGGAGTAGCTGGTGCTGGAATTCTGCAGCAGGGTTCTCGGGGACCTTGGGCCTCCGCTGGCTGGCTGCAGGTGATGGGAAGCAGCTGTTCTCTGGGCAACTGTCATCTGCTTCTTCTCCTGTGACCTTTCAAACAAAGGCTGTTGTTTGACTTAGCACCAGGCCTCTGCGCAATGGAAAGCTGGGCCGCAGTGCTGAACTAGGGACAATGAGTTGGGAGGGGTATTGACCAAATGAGGCCTGCACATTCCTCCCTGGGCCAGGCAGGCTCCATTGAGGGCCCCACGTAAGTAGTAAAGATGTTACCCCCACCATCTAGAGGCGTATTCACTCTGGGGTCAGCTCTGAAGCAGAAGAGCCAAGCAGTACCGCCAGCAATTTGTCCCACTCTGCAGTGGAGGTGGCGAGGGGGGAGGAGATGAGACAGTATCCCAAAGCTACTGTGTACCTCTAGAAGTGGCCTCCATTTGAGAGTGATGCTCTCCTTAACACAAGGATTCAGAGCAGACTTCTACCTAAGCTGTTGCCATGTGGGTGCATGTTGGTGGGAAGAGGGGACTTGCATTAATGCTCAATGTGCCCAAGAGGCAACATGTGGCAGCTGGAGGCTTTTCCCTTAGAGTAACTCAAGGACTGGATGGAGATTTTTTGCCTTACACAAAGCATGAATCACAGTGAGCTGGATCCACTGTGAATACTCAAGTGAATGGACCCAGCTTTCTTTTATGCTTGGGCAGCCCTATCAAGGGTGCTGAGTGCTGCTTCTGGGAGTAGCAGGGGCTCATAGTCCCAGAGACTTTTCTCTGTCCAGCTGAGGCTAGTGAATAACAGGTGACTGCCCTCAACCTGAAATGACAGGCACATGCTGGGGTGGGTTTGGTTCCAGCCAGGATGGATTTGGGGTGTAAAGCTCAAGTGGTTGGTCATTCTGCAGATCAGCAGTGGCAACAGGAAATGCCCATGCCTGTGGAGAACTTGCATGTTAATACCTATGATGACTGACTTTTGTGGTCCATTTAACCTGTCAGCTGCAGCCATGTGATTGGCACCTCCATCCTACTGACCTGGGGCTGGAGGAACCAATGCTATGAACATGTCCATGTCAAAACTATTCTCAAATCCAGGGATTGTCAGTGTGTTTGGATTTCCCCTATGAAGTCTGAGCGTGTGCATGAAATTATGAAGTTACAGGTCTCAACCACTGTAGGGCTTTAACTGGGTGGCAAAGGTCTCCAGGTCCTGGGGCTCTGAGCTCCCATTTGCTGTCTGCTATCTAGAAAGGACCAAAGGAAGGAATATTTCCTTGTTCTGGTTTCATGGTCAAGGCCTCTAACCTAGAGTCCTTGCCTGGTTGAAATGAGCTCTCTGGTCCTATCAGAAGGTGATCCCTAAAACATTAGGGGAATACTATGCAATTTTGGCTGCTGTTTAGACACTGAAATGACACCTGTCCAGTACTAGGTGATAAAGCCATAGCGAATTGAAGAAGCCCTAGGGAGACCAGGAAGGATGTGTTGTGGTGCGGGGGGAGGGGGGCTGGAGACCTGAGCAGCCAAGGCAGGTCACAAAGCTCCACTGAATAGAGAGAATTCACCTATGCTTCCTGCTTTCTCTACTTCTCCTTACAGCAAATGGGAAAGACAAAAGTCTGAGTGCTTCAGAGCTAAGGCTAAGTGGCGATGGCATTGTGGGGCTGAGTGGGGAAAGGCTGAGTCTGTATATAGTGGTATGTTGCTCTCTGGCTGTGGCTTTTTTAATGCAGTGGATAGTGAAGAGTAGACTTGCAGTCAAGGGGAGACCACCTACTTTAGTCATCTAGCTTCATCTCTGAACCAAGTAAGCTGAGCAAGTGTCTGCGGTGGCTGCTGCTGCTTTCAATTTGGAGTTCATGATTCCAGTGTGTGTGTGGGGTTCCAGCCTCAGTCAAACAGACATGCTGTCCATGTTGCAGGACCATAACTTCAGCCTTATTGGAACCCTGTGCCATTTGCAGGCCTATGCAACGTAGACCCTATGAGGATGGGGTACTGAGACGTGTGGGGAATAGAGGAGGTGTTTCCACGGCACTGCACAGTTCTCTGCCCTGCCCTCCTCTGAACATTTATGTGAGTGAGGCACAAAGTCCCCTTGAACAAAACTCAAAAGTTGAACATCAACCCTCAGACTAGTTGGTCTGTTCGGCAGAACATGACCTCAGTCCATCTTGACACACCACACTGTTATCCCAAGATAGCACTGAGCTGGGCCCTGTAATTATCCCTCTCAGGGAAGTATGGTGTGAGGCCATAATGGTCACTTTCCAGTAGGCGTGGTTTGGTGTGTCGCTGAAGTGAGTTTATTTTCAGTGCTGGGTAGCAAGGCTGACACTTTTCACTCTATCAGGAGCCCTGGCTAGAATCCTGTCCCCTCTTGTAGGGAACAGGCTTGTAGGGGACACCATTGCTTAATCCATTGCAATTCACTGATCACTGCAGTTCGCACCATGGGAGCTCGGCACTTCCCACCCGCAGACTGAATAGAGAGATGTTGAACTGGAGCTAGTGGAAGGAGTAACCCTACTAGCTGTGCTCCGTGGACTGGCATGGACATGGAGGGGATCTGAAATCCTCTCAGTTAGGGGACAGCAGTGCAGTCACAAGACAGCCTGTCTTTTTCCTTTCTCCTCTTTCCCCTGCCCTTCCCTTTTTTCTACAGCAGCTTCTGGCAAGCACAAGATTTGCAGATTAGAGCGAAGAGCAGAGTGAACAGAGATTATGGATGGTCCCAGTGCCTCATAACAAATAGCTTCCCAGGAACATAACTTAGCAGAAGTTCTGTTTTTTGTCACTAACAGTAGAACACAGGTGACACCTCAAGATCCTGGCTGCGTATGACTTCCTAATGGAGCAGTGATCACATATTTTTGTCTTGAATATTTTTGAGAAACTATGGGTTAAATTCATCAGTCCCTAGGAATGCCATGTTAGCCGAGATTTTCCTACATCCCTCTCTCTCTCTTGCATTTTAGCTGACTCCCTGCCTTGATCTGCTGTCCAACTCTGCCCTGGGATACTGCAGTGTGCTCAGGCCCACAGGAAGAGGGCCAGTATGGCATTTTTCCAGTATTGGGCTAAACACAGTCCAGCTTAAGATAAGGGTGGGCACTAATGCACACTACAAGATCCAGTCCTCCTGCCCCTTACAGTGTATAGCCTTTGCAAGCTTTCCACCACTGAGATGCAATTTCTTTCACTCTCTCCCTTGTCTGCATGTAACTTATTTGCCACTTAATTCTGTTCTAACTTGGTTGGTGTGTTTCTTATCCTTTTTGGTCATCTGCCACCAGCACAGCTACCAAGCACCCCTCCCGGCCATGCATTGCTGTCCCCTAAGCAAGGAAATAGAAGGCAGATTCTTGTGGGGTGTAATTAGTCCAATTCCATACCAGCTGGTATGAGGAGCAGACACATTTTGTGGCATTGGCAAGGACTGTAAAGTTACAACAGTCTTCAAAACATATGGCAAGGGAAACTTCAGGAGCTAGCTTCTCATTTCCCTTGTTTCTACAAACCTCTGTGAACGTGCTCCAGCTGGTCCACAATCTGCATCTTCCCCTCTTGGCTCGTCTGGCCTTCTCCGTCCCATCCTGAAGTCACTGTTTGGTTCAAGAGCCTTCTCGGCAGCTCCTGCCATCTGGAACCACCTCTCTATTTTTCCCTGAGTCTCCTTCCCTTGTGCTTCAGATCACAGCTGCAAACCTGTGTTCTGAGTGTGCCTTTTTCAGTTAAACAAATGAAGGAAAGACTGATCTGTGTGCTGCTTTGAAGGCATAGGGACCCTGCCCTCCACTTGTGCAGTGGGGTTGCGATGCTGAATGGGGTATCTGGGCACTGAAGAATTCGCTGTTAGAATTAATCCAATATAAAAGATGCTGTGGTACAAGGTAGGTATGTAAAGTGAGGGTTCTGTCTCAGTATGAGGGCCAGGGAAGCTGTGTGCATGTAACAAAATGTAACTCTCAGTCAATCTGGTGCCTCTTTAGCCTCTCATCAGGAACACACAGCTACAGAAAAGTGCTACTACTAATCCTTACCCCAGGCAGGCTGTGTCGTAGTTGGGGATGGGCTGCTGCTGCTTCTCTCTGGAACAACCAGCCCTTTCTAGTCTGTGCTATCCCCAGAGGTTGTCAGCTGGCTGATGCCAGGGGAGTGTTGTCTGTTCAGTTTCCCTGTCACATCTTGGCCCCATTCCAGGGGCTCAGCTGCCACCCGCATGCACCATAGCTTGTAGCTTTGTTCCTTGGAGATGAACTTTCTGGTTGTGCATGTTACTCATAGGAGCCTGAGCTCGGCAGCACTGATTTCTGCATTTGATGCTTTGCATCTGTGGGCCCAAGTCTCAAATGAGAGGTCTGGCATGTCTGCTGAGCTAGCTCATGCTCCCTTGGAGGGTCCCTATCGCAAGGTACCCCATCCCTGTGAAAACACAACCCTGGATCAAGCAGCAAGGCTCTGTCCAAAAGCTCCTGTAAGGTCTACCTGTGTATGACACATACCTGCCTCTTGCTGCTCTTTCTGGACAGCATTGCTCTGTACTTGTACAGCTTGTGCCTTGAGACTCCAAGCCTTTCAGAGCAAAGAGCCTTTTTACTGTCTGTTCAGCTCTCCTCCCCTGCAGCACTATGTAGAACTCAAGCACTACATGAATAATCTCCAAACAGCAGAACCTAGAGCCTGTGCTGCTAGCTGGGACTACTTCTTCCGGGAGTGACTGTTTAATCTTGCTTGATCGTGGGGAAGGGTGTGTGATGGGAGGAAGGGTGGGAACAGTGGGATGTTTAGTTCTTAGCCACCAGTCCCCCACTCCCTGTTTTGGTTTTTTTGTTCTGTTTGTTTTTTAATTAGTGACTTTCACTCTTCTTGCTTTTTTCAGATCCTGGGTGCTGTGATCCTGGGCTTTGGAGTGTGGATCTTAGTCGACAAAAGCAGTTTTATTTCAGTTCTGCGTAAGGCCATGATTCATTCTCCTTCCTTTTATCTTCTGATTTATATCCTGTGGGAGATCTGTCCCTCTGTGTGTTTTAGCTCTTTAAATACAAAGGCATGGGTGGGACTTCTACAGTATAGCAGCGCAGCCAAGGAACATCGTTCTAAGCAAAGACTGGCTTCTGGCTGGCTTTTAGAAGAACATCAGTAGTTAATGAACTTGTTTAGAGGGGCTGTTGGATCAGTCCAGGGAAAGTGACCTTAAAGTGTGCCCCATTAAGAGAAACTACTTCTAAATAAAAGCTCTTGAGAAATCCCAGAGCTGTTCCCAGACATAAGCTCCAGATAAATACATTACAAGCCATGTGGCTGGACCATTGCTACTTGCCAGGCCCCCAGTTCAAATGTGTTCTTACTTTATCTAGTCACTTTCAGTGTGCCCAGAGCTGTGCAGCGAGACAGCTTCTGCCTGAAATAGTTAATCCACAGAGGATATGGGTCTTGGGAGACAGCAAAAGGAGCAGCTGATTCTCAAGCTGTTTGCTGAAATGCAATGGATTACACATACATACGTTAATTTTGGTTAACTGGGACTCTTATTTAATTCTTAATTGGAGCTTTTTTTCCTCACAGTTCTTAAACCCACCTTCTAGCCCAAAGTCCACAGCCCCCTGCATGTATAGTAGTAATCTCCTCACTCACAAATAACCAGTCAGGAAAGGTGACCTGGGCCTGTTCAGTGGGGTCAATGCATTCTGTGCCAGCCCAAAAATTGAACTAGCTTAACCAAACCTGGGTGGGATTTAAAGGGCTTTTGGTTAGTTGGTAATTGTCACCCACAACAGAGGTCATTTGTTTGTGGCTCTCTTGTATTTAAAGTATTATGAAATAAAAATACAATAAAAAATAAGCACTTCCCACATCTCCAGGATTGTTGATCAAGGCTGTGGTGTGAGCCTAGCCTTGCACACAATCTACCATGGTTCAACTTTATTCCTGGGAGTGAGGAGTAGCAGTAGCTGCCATGCTGCATCCAACTCGCTATCCAGTGATGACTGCAGGTGGCATTGGCTACCCAGCCATGTGCCGTGAATCTGTAGAGATGTACGATTTGGACACCATGAGGAGGCTTCCAGGAAAATGTGACCTGGTTATAGGGTTCCATCCCCCTCCCCTTCACTAAATGCTAGAACAGCCCCAAATCATTGATGCTTGTATGATTTTACTGCAGCATCTGGGTTGCTACTTCATCCTCTACAAGGGGAAGAATCCTCAGGGGGCTACAGCAATGAGGTTGTGAATGGAGATGCATCCCTTTACACTTGCAGCCATAGGGGTTTGCTCAGGGCCTGTCTACTTGCAGCATTCCAGAAGGAGACACCTGTTCCTATTAAACTGGATGACACCATAAGTCTGATTCAAACCTCTGTTGGCACAGCACCATTGAATCACAGAAGATTAGGGTTGGAGGAGTCCAACCCCCTGCTCAAAGCAGGACCAACCCCAGCTAAATCATCCCAGCCAGGGCTTTGTCAAGCCAGGCCTTAAAATCCTCTAAGGATGGAGATTCCACCACCGGCCTTGGTAACCCATTCCAGTGCTTCACCACCCTCCTAAAACTAACAAAATGTGTGGGACACATTGACTTGACTCGCTGCACTTTGCTCTGCTTGGCCTCAGAGTCTTTCCGTGTCTTTGCTCTGTTGTTTTCCCATTTTACCCTTAATCTCTGCTGAATGTGCACCACAGGGCTTTAGGCTTCCTTCCTTGAGATTTCCAAGCTAAGTTCTTTCTCTGCCCTACTCCCCTCTTTCCTGTACTTCTTTCTTCCTCCCCTCTGCTTTTAGTAATCCTACCAGAGACTGGGGAAGAATTCTGCACAGCAGGGCATTCCAGCATCCTGCCAAAGGGGCCTACGTGTCCCTGTTCTCCTTTTGGCTGCCTGCCCAGAACAGGGGAAGACATGGAGCAAGGGGGAATGGAAAGCAGGAATCTCCTGCCAGTAGAGTCTGCAGAGCCTTCCTTGGAGAGCCAAGATGCTGCAAGCAAGGAGCCTGGGATCTTTTGAAGACTTTGGCTCTGGGGTTGGAAATAACTTTTTTTTTTTTTTTTTTAAATTTTTAATGTGGAAATGGCCCATCAATTGCTTCCTAGCAGTAAAGCTGTTCAACAAGTGTTCAAAAGCCCCAATCGTGCCTGCATTGCTATAGGGGATTTGTGGAGCTCTCTGCTAACATGCATGAGTGTGAGCTTGGACTTTGATTTAGGGTTACTCCCATAAACACTTCACCCTGCAAGGCAAACCTGTCCAGTCACAGGGCCGAGATGTGATGTCTTGATGCATCCAGTCCCAAAGCTGTTGGGTTTTTTTTTTGGTTTGGGGGTGGGTGGGTGGGTGTGTGGAGAGAGGGCAGGGAGTGTGCTAATGTTCTTGATAATATATGGTGTGGGATTGTCTGCCAGTCTGGATTAAGAGCTGGCTCAGGCTATTCCAATGAATGACTCTGGCCTTCGTGGTTACCTGCCTTCCTCCCAGAACATTCTAGTGGAATGTGTTTCCAGTGCCAGTTGGGTATGTGTTACAGCTGTGTTAAGGGTGGGGGAGGTTTGGGAAGGGAAAACTCTGAAGCTGTCCTGGACCTAGACTTGATTTTTAAAGCAGATTTGTTTGCTGGGACTCCCAATCTAGGAGAGGCACCACCAAGCTCTGTAAGTCATGTAACCTCCCTTACTGGTCACACGACATACAGAATTCCCCAACATCCTGAAACTCATGTGTTGCTAAATGTCTTTCTCGGGCACGGTGAGGCTCCTTATGAGGTGGTTAAACCTGCTTTTTACCTCCCCCCCACCTCTCTGTAGGGGTGGGCAGTCTCCAAGGAATAGTCCTTCTATGACCAGCATAAATGCAAGCCTCTGTTCTGTAGCTTCCGCAATTGCTATTTAAGGATGGTTGGGAAGGAAGTGAAAACTGAAATAGCAGCTGAGCCCTTCCCCATAAGGCTACACCTTCCAAATTGGGTTTAATATAAATGGAGGCAAGGGGGCAGCATCCATTCCAGGAAAGTGCAAGGACTGCCAATGGGATGTGCAAGAGGAGCTACAATTAGGCATGATCTGTATTAAATCTGGAATAATTGATCCTTGCACTCCTTTATACAGCGCTGGCTGGCAACTGGCATCAGAGCATTACATTCAAATTGTCAAGTAACTCAAATACCTCCTACCTTGGCCAGCCAACACCTGCAAGCCAGTTGGGAGTCCAACTTATAGTCTCTCTCTTACACTCACATGGAAAGGAGCATTTAGTCATCTGGTCCTTCATAGTATTCTTTTCCTGCAAACAGATGAGAAGAAACTGGAGAGAGGAAACTGGACAAGAGTGTTTATAAAGTTGGATTGTTAATGTGAAAAGGCTGATGAAAGAGAGAGTACTTAGGTAGGGAAAGGGGTAGAACTTCCCCCAACATTCAGTTATTGAATATTAAGAATTTGGGAAATAGTGATGAGGTAAAAAGGGCGTGTGTGCGCTCCTGTCCCATCTCTAGGAGTACCAGTGTCTGCTCTCTGGTCAGTCCTCCATTAACAGAGTCAGGGAATTATAAGTGAGACAAGAAGCTAAGATGTGACTAGTCTTTTACTGAGATTTACAAACAGGCTGAATGAGTGACTGCAGGTTCAAGAGCATTTGGGGGAAGGGAGGCAACCTTTATACCCACAGACAAACTTTTCTGTTCAGGTTTCTGCCTTGTGCCCCTGTCAACCCTCCTGCAGCCATGGGTTTGGGCCTTTAATGCTTGTGCAGGCACTAATCAAAACGCTTGACAGTAAGTGCTTGTTTGATGGCTGACTCTTCTCCTCCCTGTCTCCCACAGAGACCTCATCTGAATCGCTAAAGGTCGGTGCATACATCCTCATTGGAGTTGGGGCCGTCACCATGCTGATGGGGTTCCTGGGCTGTGTTGGAGCAGTCAATGAGGTCCGATGCCTCTTGGGTCTGGTGAGTGAATCACTGCTGCCTTTACTCCACGTTCCCAACTTCTCTTCTGGTTATGCCCCTGTCCTCTGCTTCTCCCTGGCTCAGTGGTCTCCTTGCTGAGAGTGATGCAGGAGTGAGTCAGTGTCTGGGGACTGGAACCATCAGCAGGGCAGCCTCAGACTGGTTGGGGCTTTAGTTTCCCATCTTGACTACCTTCTCTGCAGTGTATACATTTTTTTTTTTTCTCTCCACATCTCAGTAACCAATTATGCAGAAAAGAAATGTCCTCTGTGACCTCTCCATCCTCCTTGCAGCCCTGAGAGAACAAGGCTATGTGCCAGCAGAGATGGATAAAGGGGGTGGGTGTGAGGAGAAGACTTGCTTCCTGTTGCAGTGCAGGTGTAATGGGATGTGGGGTACGATCCAGGCTAGCAGGGCTGCCCTTAGGATTTATGGATCCCTATGCAGTAGTATTAAACTGGTGCCCCTATGCCAGACTTGGGGTACAGCCACCGCCCCCACCCGTGGACCCCCAGAAGAACCTCCCCCCATTGCTGACACACACTGAGCTTTCTACGCAGCAGATGCTGCAGCAGGCTGGAGTGGGGTTGTGGGGAGGGACAAGGCAGCAAAGGATACCAAGCTGCCCGGCCTACCTCATGGTGGTTGAGAATTACAGTTCCCCGCAGAGACCCCCGTACCGTCTCCCTCACTCAGAATGTGCCACGCTGGCACATTTGGCTCCGTGAATACGGCCCCTGCCTAAGGAGACTGCAGCATGCGTTGGGTGTGCGGGAGCTGACCTGTTCTTACGGGCTGTCCCGGTGGTGCCCCAAATTTCCAGGTGCCCTACGCAGCCACATATGCTGCATGTGCCAAAGAACGGCCCTGCAGGCTAGTAAGGGGTTGTCTCCGCTTTCCTGTAATCCTAGGTGCCTTACAGTGCTTTGCTGCTGTAGCTCACAGCTGTAGCTCACAAGCATGCAGGCCACACCCTTGAATGTCTGGATGCTGTGTAGCCAGCTCTGTCCCGCGCAGCCTGTCTACAGACCCACTCTGGCTTCCACTGGCCTTGGTTACAACCAGGAATGTGACCCCAGTTCCTCCCTCCCCTTCCCCCCCCAAAAAAAACTACCGCACAATATTGTGCTGTGCAATGCCCAGCCTTCTCCTGGACGGCTCAGATAAATGTATGTATTTTTTCCTTTTAAAGACCCAAAATCACATCACAGCTTATTAACTTACAGGGGTGAATACACTCTTCCCTTCGAACACAGCACTAAGTTGCTTTATAGTACAAATAAAACAAATACACTGGACCCTCGCTAGAATGTGTGTCTATATAGCGCAAATTCACATATAATGTGGTTGCAGCCATGGATCCCAAATTTAATTACTTTACTTGCAATTCATTTTAACACAGTCTCCGCTATAATGTGGTCCCCGTGTTCATGCGTTACCGCGCGTGGACCCAAATGCCGTGTTCTAGCGAGGGTTCGGTGTATATTAACAATAGGACATAGGTTAAGTGATGCCAAGTAAAAGGAATACAGTTAGAAAGTGTTACAAGAAAATAAAAGGGAGAAAACACATCTAAAAATCTATAACTTACATGGAGCAAGGTACAGGCTTTGTTTGAGATGGTTTTTCTCAGTTCCCAGGGACTTCAACCCCCACTTGATTGAAGGACCCATCTTTATCTTGCAAGAACTGTTTCCTTGTGTCTGTGAGGGATGCCAAAGATGGCTTCTGTCTTTTTTTTTTTTTTTTTTTTTTTTTAATATCTTCCAAAGTTCGATGCTTTTGTTTCAAGAGGCAGGATGCCCTCATGCTGTTTTTTCCCTTGTGAACTTCCCATCCTCCTGTGTATAAATGGGGCTTCCACTGTTTTGATTCCACCATGCTTAATTTACATAGGAGACAGGTAAACAGCTGCCTTCTCTCCTATTTGGGAACAGATTTTAAAGCATGATGTCACTAAGTATCCATATTTCCTCAGTGTTAATGCATATATTTCAAATGATATTGATCACCAGTGTGTCACTAGGTTTCAGAAAAGACCTCACTCTGTACCTTTTTTATAACACCATAAGTTTGTATACAATCAGTTGATTTAATTGCTTATCACCTGAGGTTCAGCCCCCGCATCTTTATAGCCCTGTAAACTTTGAAAAGGATTCTTCTGAGGGTTACCCCTTAATATAGTTTTATTCGAGCTGTGAGGAGGGTGACATGGAGCAGGTGGGGAAGGAAACTCCATGCTCTTCCTTCCACTGTTTGTTAGCAAACAGCTTTGTTTATGTAATATGTCTTTGCCTGAAGAGCCGGTTGGTCAGAGAATCAAATACACATTCCTTTGTCTGAGGCAGACCTGCTTACCAACTCCCCCTGATGTGCCTGGTTTAAAAACACTTTAGTCATAAGAGTTATGGATATATGCTAGAATTAAATCAGTGTACATACACAGGAATATTAATGATCAGTGAGTTATCAGTTTTCAAATGATACCTCCCAAGGCTCATTTTGTACAAAGATTATTACAGTAGTGTGTAAGGTGCGAATACAGGGCTGGTTAGGGTCACCCTCTCTTACAAAGCTGCAGGAGGGTTAGCCACTGGTTGACCTGGAGGCAGCAGGTCAGAGTCCTCTTTCTGGACAGGAAATCTGCCCCTCACCCTTCCCCCTCTATATAAAAGAAACCAGTTTTGTCACCTTTGTTTATGCACCATCTCCAAGACATATTGGAGGATATCTATACTTTCACCAAGAGTTAGTGCAAACATTTGAGTGACCCTAATGACCAGTGGTGTTAGATTTCTAACAATATATTATGTAACCTTTTAAACAAATATCATGACACTAGTGTGTGAGGTGTTTTGTGTGTTGGGCCTGTCACAGAGTAGTGAACCCCAAATGGGCCTCAGTCTCCTAGCAGAGCTGAGTTCTGGTGGTAAATGCAGAAAGCTTAAGATGTCCCACTAGGAATCTCTCCTTGCTGCCTTACTCTGGCTCTTCCAAATGGCTCACTGTGAAGTCTCCTCTATTCCACGGATTGGTAAAACTGACTTTAAAAAAAATCCCTGGAGCTCCTGCTCCTTCTGAGCACATCTGCTGAGGAGAATGTCCAAGGCTGTGCCACATAGCCACCCCTCAATGTGGTGTCAAGAGCAACTTCTGTCAAAAGCCATGTGGAGGATGGGAGTGGTCTGAGCACCATCATGTTCTGTCACATGCGGACACTGTAATTGGGGCTCTCCTACCTACCAGACTGGCTCATCTCCCCGCTGTGGAGTCTGCTTCTCCCCAGGCCCAGCAGCTAGCTTAGTGGTAGAGGTAGTGCTGCAGGCCATGGCTGAAGTGTATTGGGCCACTAACTCTAGCTAGTTCTGTTAGCTCTTCATTTTCATGATCAGCCAGGAATCTCCAGACTGAATGCTGCTTACTCCTGTATGAAAGGCCTATATTGTCAGGATTTGCCATGAGCCCTACTGAGGCTGCTGCCCATAGATGTAGACTTGCTTGGGGAGCCAGCAGAGCTAACACCTTCTCTTCTGTTTGTTTTTCTAGTACATCACCTGTCTCCTGCTGATCCTCCTAGCTCAGGTTGCTGCCGGGCTACTCATCTATTTCCAGCAAGATGCAGTAAGTTTCATTTCCCTATAAGCCTTCAAGAGACACAAGGGTTGGTATTGGGACAAAGACCTGCAATGCATTCCTCATCTTATCTGGTTTGGGGCTGGGAGCCCTTGACATAACCAGGCTGGGAAAGTACGTGCAGGCAATGCAGTCAGGGCCTCAACACCATACGCAGTCTGTCCCGATGTGCCTGCCAGGCCCAGCAGCACCATGTATCCAAGGACTAGGAAGTTCCTTATTTTTTCACCCACGGGTACTGTCAGAAGTACCAAACCCAACTTGTGGTCCTCATCTGGACACGGGCAAGTCCATGCAGCCAGCAAATCCCCTTTATTCCACCCACGGCTGAAACACTCCATTTTGGGCCCCTGTTGATGTAGTCAGTCCTGGTTACCCACTGCTCATGAGCTCTCTCCATGTGCTGCCATTTACATTTAGGGAATGAGCTGCATGTGTCAGGGTTTGGCTCATTCGAAGAGCTGAGTGAGAATAGCAAGTGAGACAGTCTGCCCCAGGCTTGTTTTTTATCAGAGAACAAGAGCAGTGAAGGAAGGTGGTTCCTCTGGAGGACAGTTCTTCAGGTACTTCATCTTATGCTCACTGAAGTCCACAGCAAAGCTCCCATGGATTCTAATGGTGCAGCATCAGGGCTTGAATCAGGACTTAAACTCCCTTTCTTCTCCCCCTGTTGAAATGTAGAGAATTAGTGAATTGGGCTTTTTAGTGTGTATTTTAGTTCCTTGCAAGTGGAAAAACTAACTCTGTAGCGTCCATCTGTGTGTGTGTAACAGACTATGTGGGTGCTTGGACTTGAGCAGTAGTTGGGCAGATATGGTGGGTGGTGCTTATATAAACCGTGAGGTTTGGGGCAACCGTGTTACTCACTAGCAGACCTAATGCAACCATCCCAACCTGCACCTGGCAAGGCTGTTGGTGGTAGCGGCTCCCAGACATGGTAGCTCTTCCTCCCTTCTGAGCTGGCTGGGTTTCTTCTATGGAGTATCTGTCCATAGTCCTCCTTGGCTGTGTGCACATGCCTGCTCCCTTCCAACTACCCTGCCTCCCACACTGCGGGTCCCTACAACTCTATCCTGCTGCTGTCCTGTCCCAGTCCACTTGCTTCATTTCCCGTCCCCTTCCCCAAGACCATACAGGATTGCTTTTGCATATCAAACTCTTCTACACTTTCAGTTTGGGAGTAAGTGGGTTAATAGCTAATCTCTGTATGGGAATCCATTCTGTCCTTGAAGCAGGCCAGAACCTGTAGTCTGATGGGTCTCTGTCTTTACTACCTATTGAAGCCTCATGACCTTCATCTATTGCAACTGCTTTTATTGCAGCTTTCTAGACTAGGGATCCCATCTTGTCTTGTGATCTGTGCAGCAGCATCTATATTTCTAGAGCTCTAAGGGAGTAGGACACAAGTGCTGATCCCCTTCAATGCATTGCAACATCCAGTCCCAGTCTTAGGTTCTTTCCCCAAGGCAGCTCCTCCTCTGACCTCTAGCTGGTCAGTCAGCACTTGGCTAAAAGATAGATCATGTGGCTAGTGGTGACTTATAATTGTGCTGCTCCTGGTCTGACAGGATTTGTTTTACACTGTTTTAAAACCCACATTATTAAGTCTCAGAGCTCAAGTCTACAGACTTGAGCTCACAATACATTACTAAAAGTAGCCGTGTCGATGTTTGGGCTCTGAAGCCCAGGGAGTGGGGTGGATTTCAGAGCCCAAGAGCAAATTTCTGCATAGCTGTTTTTTGCACTGCAGCATGAGCCCTGAGAGCCAGAGTTGGTAGACCTGGGCTCTGAGACTTGCTGCCGTGCTCCCACTCAGCTAGCTTGAATTTCCTGCAGTGGGCTGTGGTGATCAAGAGCAGCTGTATGAGCTGGCTTCCTAACCACCTGTGGTGCACACATGGCTTGCTCTCTGCTGTATTGATTGCAACTTGGGGTGGGGGAGGGGAGAGAAGTGGAAACAGTGACCAGCTGGTGTGGGGAGCAGAACAGGCATTTGCATGTGCTGCATCATAGAACAACCCCAGCTCTGATGCAAATTAGGGGGTGGGAGTAAGAGGAAATTACTGCTTTCTCCTGGCTGTGATCAGCTGTGGCTCAGCAAGGCAAGTGTTGTTTTCTTGCCACCCACCCCAATGCTCTCCTTAACACTCCTTCCTCTCTGCACTGTTCAACACTTCACCCCAAAAACTGCAGGGTTTTGTCTAACCTGGAATTTCTTGCAAGCGGCTGATATTGGCAGCAGTGTAGGGGACGACGCCAGGGACTATACAATAAGGGCTCCTGCAGCAAGGTGGTGCCAGTATACACCCAGTAGCAGAGCTGCTTGGATTCCTTCATCCTTTCTGTGGAGGAAAGGGGGCAGTTGGGCTCCCTAGCTGAGATTCCAAACACTGCCATGCCATCCATCCAAGGCAATCGAACTCCATGTGGGCTGTTACATTGGAGCGTTTGGGAGGATCCCTTAAACCTGACGTGCTATCTGCTCTCTGGGGTACTTGGGGGTGCTGCTCTGAAGATCTATGCAAGTGTTATTGGCTAGAATTTCTCCTGCCCCTCTGACTCACAGCAGGCCATGCACTTGTGGTGCTGTGAATGTTACTTTGTATTTAGTGCCCCTTCTCCTGAAGGAGTCCAAGGAAAGTACTGTAAAGTATGCTGAGAACTACACAAGACTCAGTCTCTTAGCATTTAGGATACTTTCCACAATGACGTTCTCTTTGGTTCAAGAAACTTGGCTAGGAAATAACTTTCAGCGATGGACCGTGAGGGATTGGGGTTGGTGATGTTTAGGAAGAGGGTACTTCAGGCCTGAAATGCGGTGTACGTGACAAATCTGTACCTCCACTTCTCAGTAGAGATGTCCGTACCCCATCTGGAAAGCTCCCAGGAAAGTACAATTTGTCCAAAAGTAAATAATACCAAGCGCTTTTCATCAGTAGATCTCACAGCGCTTTACAAAGGAGGTAATCTCACTGCCTCGGTATCCCCAGTCTGTAAAATGGAGATAGAGGGGGTGAAAAGACTTGCCCAAGGTCACCCCACTGGTCAGTGGCTGAGCTGGGAATAGAAGCCAGGTCTCCTGAGGCCCAGTCCAAAGCTAGGTCACACTGCTGCTGTATGAAACCGTTAGTTAAGAGCAAAACCTGAGTGACTTCTGAAGTTTTCTTTCCCTGCCTTCCCCTCTCCTCCAGGCCTGGTTTTGGCTAGGAAATGTTGTACCTTCCTGTCCCTTCCATCCACCTTAGTCTAAAGTTCTGGCCCATCACATGATAAAGTCAAGGTCCATTGCCCCAGGGTTGCTCTAGCAACAGGCTAATTGTGCAGACTTGAGTGAGTACCTCCCATCCTCCAGCAGTGTGTAGTGGCAACGAGGCTCCCACACCACAGTGTCCGTGGGAGGCAGGTGAAGTATCCTCTCCACTATAGATATGTCTGTCTCCAAAAAGTGTTTTTAACTTGGGTGAGCTGACTGCTATTGGTTTAGCAAGGGTTAAAATAGCAGTGACTGTATGACAAATCAGGTTCAACTCCCAGCTTAACATCAGTGAAAAGCAGAGTTGACATCTCTTCACTGCTGTTTTTTAACCTAAGTTAAGAACACACCTTTGTTTTGCAGTGTAGACTCTACGCTAGGTGTAAGGCTGTCAGCACAACCCCCCCCTTCTTCCTTATGTTTGCCTCTTGTTAATGAAACCGGTGCGGGCTCTTCGCAGCTGGAAGGGGTGGGAGACTGGTAGCTCCCAAAATAGTGATATGCATTTGACAAACTACATTCTACTCTTTAAACTGTGGGTTGCTGTTTAATGATCAGTCCCAGTTTCTGTCACCCCCTGCCCCTCCATAGATCATAGAATCCTAAACACTAGGGCTAGAAAGTCCCTTTTAGATCTCCTCTAGCCTAGTTCAGGTTGCTTCCTATGCCAGTGGCTTTCAAACTGTGGGTCATGACCCAGTGCTGGGTCGCGGCAGCTCTGGTCAGCACCACCAACCAGTCCGTTAAAAGGCCCATCAGCAGTGCTGCCCAGCTAAGGCAGGCTAGTTCCTACCTGTTCTAACACCGCACTGCACCCCAGAAGCGGCCAGCAGCAGGTCTGTCTCCTAGGCAGGGGGGCCACGGGGTTCTGCTCGCTGCCCCCACCCCAAGCACCGGCTCCGGATTCCCATTGACTGAGCTGGAGGGGGCGGTGCCTGCAGGTAAGAACCACTTCCACGCCTCTGCCTAGGAGCCAGACTTGCTGCTGGCTGCTTCTGGGGTGCAGAGTGGTCTGCGGTCCCAGGACAGGCAGGAAGCCTGCCTTAGCACCCCCGCTGCGCTGCTGAATGGGAGCCGCCTGAGGTAACCTTGCGCCCCAGCCCTGAGCCCCCCAAACCTGGAGCCCCTTCCTGCACCCCAAACCTGTCATCTCTGCCACATCCTACAACCTGCACCCCAGCCCTGAGCCCCCCAAACCTGGAGCCCCTTCCTGCACCCCAAACCTGTCATCTCTGCCACATCCTACAACCTGCACCCCAACCCAGAGCCCCCTCCCATGCCCCAACTCCCGGCCCCAGCCCTCACCTCCACATCCCAACCCTCTGCCCCAGCCCTAAGCCCCTCCCACACTGCAAACCCCTCATCCCCAGCTCCATTGCATCATGGGCATCAACAATTTTCTTCATGTAAGTTGCCAGGAAAAAAAGTTTGAAAACCACTGTCCTGTGCTATATTTTGTAGGACTTTTGCAACCTAGCTCTAAATGACTTGGGGTATAACAACTCTCCTATTCGTATTTGTCAATTGTGTAGTGTATGCAGAGGCTCGTCTCTGGCTAAGTGGCTGTAACGTGTGCCTCAGTTGCAGGATTGGAACTGATTTGGGAATAATCTCCCAAAGCGGGGATGGGAGCCCCATCACTTGATATGCATTGAAAACTGGACCTGACAAAAACATAATGTTCCAGAGAGAACGATCTAGCGTTGGTCCTAGAGAGATGGACTGGATGACCTATGGGGCGTCTTCCATAGCTAGATGCATGAATAATATAGTGAGTGTAACCGTGCAGGCCAGACTCAGATTTCTTCCATTAGTGCAGTGATTACTGTGGAAAGCTGCACAAACCAATGAAAGGGAAGTTGAGAAATTACATGGCCACTGTTACATTGGGGGGCAGCAACCTCCTCATGCAGCTAACTTTAAGCCATTTCCTACTCTAGCTCTGTATAGCACCAGTGATGCACAGCAGTGGGTTTTTTTGGGGTGTTGAAGGGGGCTGGGTTTTGAAAGTGACCTGCAGACAGTTGCTCAACATGCTTTTCCAGCTTGCTGCTCTTTCAGTTAGTTGCCTTGGCGACACACAGGGGGCTAGGTGTTTAACTGTGGATGCCTGTGTTCATTCTTGGCTTGCTCTGCCAGTTAGACTTGAAAACAGGTTGCCCTAGGTTCACTCTCCAGAACTGTACTTTCTGTGTAATTAACCACACACCCCCGCCCCCGGATTCTTTCTGAAACACCCAGTAACCCTTGGTTTATAATTATCTGCAGTTCCTTGCAATGCTGGTATAATGCCAGCAGACCCTGGTCGTTGTCGGGTGGGATTGAACCTGGGGCCTCTGGAGCTTAAAGCATGAGCCTCTACTGAATGAGCTAAAAACCAACTAGTTGTTGGCTGTAGAGCAGACTCATTTTGTGTCTCTAAGTGATCTCGGTGCCTCTAGATTGGACAGAACACCACACCCAGGATCCCTTCTTCAGGCATGCAAACATGCAATCACATTGAGACACAAACAACCACACGTGCGTGCACACACAGACACAGATTACGAGACATGACCACGTGGAGACAGGCACCCCTATGAACAGAAACATGCAGACACACGTACAGATGGACAGGTGGATAGACACCCATTTACCCAAACATACACACAGTCACAAAAGGAGTTTCAAACACTCCAACATACAGCCGAGAACACAGTGCAAAAACACACACAGCATGGGAAGGAAGGAAAATAAAACAAAGAATGCTAGTCAGTTACAAGAAAGGGGTGGGGAGGGCACAGTACATGTGCTGCATAATGTACACATATGCATTTAAAAACCCCCTAGCTTAGAACTAGAGCCACTTGAGACTCTTCTCCCTTTCCCCCCAGGCACCACTTCCTCATGTGATTTGCACAGAATTTGCACAGCAATAAAACAAGCTAGAGCTGTGCGTGAGCAGAGCTTTTCCCTGAGCTCTGAGGGGCTCAGATCTGGGGCTCTGGTTCAGGCCCACGTCATGCTGTCAGCAGTTTTGGTGTGGGCAGTAATGGAGCTGATCAAAATCTGGGACTGAAGCACTTGAACAGGGCTCAGGCTTTTTGCTAAGCTGACCTTTCTTTGACTGAATGTGCAAGCTGGCAGATGACTTCCTGGGTGGGGTTCAGGGTAGAAGAGTAGCTCTCCTTGCCTGCCTCTGCAGAGAGGTGTGTGGAAGGGGAGAAGGAAGGAGGCCCAAAGATTCAGTAACCTTTTGAGCTTACTGAAGCAGCAGAGGCCAATCCCATTAGCAGGAACCAGGTCACATTGCTGTCATTTCCCCCTGAGTTGGAGAACAGGGCAGGGGGAGAAGTTTGCCAGGAATGAAGGGGAAGAGGGTTAGAAGTCAGCTGAGGGAAGAGGAGAGGTCATGTGGCTGAACCTGGCTGTCCCCACAGAAAGCCAATCTGCAGATTCCCTAAGAACAGAGTGCTGCCTGGTGCTGGGAGTCATGAACAACCCTGGCTTTGAGATGAGCTTTGCCCTGAGGCAGCTTGTGCAGCTGCAGCAGTAAATATTGCTGAAGCTGGCTGGGCCAGGCCACTTTTTGGTATAAAGTAGATGGCTGGATGGCTGATCCAGGCAGGTTACAGTAACCTTGGGTTGGCTTGGAAATGCTGACTCCAGCACCACATGAGTGGGGGTGAAAAAAATGGGCACCACTGAACTTGATGGTGTGGGGGGGGGGGGAGAAGAGGGGGCATTTCAAATGCTTACAGTGGACATCAACTCTGCTCTAATGCAATCTCTAGTTTTCCCCCATGCTCCTTCTGACCTGATCCTTCCCCTCTCCCCTGGCAGCTGCTGCTGTATCCAGAGTAGTGACTGAGGAGGACCTGAGACTCTTTTAGGCAGTGGGAGTTGGGGGGGGGGGGGGAGGAGAGGAAGAGAGAGACTGACCATGAGGAAGGTGTCGCTGAGAGTGACTAGCTTGCTCTGCTTATCAGGCTCTGGGTGGGTATGAATGGCAATATGGTGGTGGGGTATTTACTGATGGAGGGAGATCTAGAGCAAGGTATGTTCGGAGTTTATCATTTGCATTCTGAGATGCAGCTGGGCTCTCCAGTTAGTAGGATCTGTCAGTAAATTACCAACAAGGGGTCTTGACTGCTGTCTACTGCCCTCACCCAAGGCTGAGTAGGGAAACCCTAGTTTCATGACTTGGGTTCTGATTCCCACAGTGCTGGGTGCAGATACAGTGGTCTGTCCGGGTGGGTCTCAGGGAGGAAGCTGGCCGAACTTCTACTTGCACCACCTTTCCAGTCAACTCTGGCTCCTTGAAAAGAGGCAGAGGGAGTCAGCGCACCTTCCTGTGTATAATCTTGCCCTAATGCCCAGCATCTTCATTTGAACTTGGTCAGTCACTGCGGATCTCAATGTACTTTGCAAATACCTGGGCTTTGAGGCTTCATTAGTAAGTCAGTGTGTTTAGCCTCTCTGTACTGAGAGGGGAAACCACTTGCCTAAGCCTGCAGTGTGAGTTGCACAGCCAGGCTGATAGTATCCCATCTCTAACCCTGGAGAAGCAAGTGTGAACTCTAGAGCATGGGCAGCAATCTTGAGTGACCTGTGTTTAACCCTCTTGTCTTCCATTTGCCAGCTGAAAGCAGAAGTGTCCATCGTGGTCCGTGACCTCATTCGGGATTATGACCCTTATGATCCAGACAAAAAGAGCATCCAGGATGCATGGGACTATGTACAGGAACAGGTGAGTCATTGCGTGAGGGATGGTGAGGAGAAAAGACAATGCTGTATGTGGTGGTGGGGTGGCAAACGTTGGCATTGGACAAAAGTGAGGTGCTGCTAGAGTCAGATTGAGAGTAGGGGCAGGTGCTGGGTAAACTCTAGCAACCCCTTCTCTTGACTGCCTCTCAGCCTGTCTCATGGCCCCCACTCTTCCAGTCCTATGCACCCCCCTTCAGTGATGCCCTCCAGCCTCCTTGCCAGTGGATTTCAGGAATCCCTTCCCTTCCCTAGCCAGTTGCCCTGTGTGTTGAATCTCTCTGTTCACAGATTCCAAGGTCAGAAGGGACCATTGTGATCCTCTAGTTTGACCTCCTGTGTAATACAGACCACAGAACTTCCCCCAAAGTAATTGCTAGAGCAGAGCTTTTTAGAAAAACATCCAAACTTAATTTTAAAAATGGCTGGTGATGGCGAACAGACTATGATCCTGGGTAAATTGTTCCAGTGGTTAATTACTCTCCCTGTTAAACATTTCTTCCAGTCTGGCCCTGTGGCTCTCGCCTGGCATTACTCTCACCATGCTAGTCTCCAGCTGCAGCACTTGGCTCGTGCACTAGGAAGCTGTTACTGGAAAGGACTGTTCCTTGTTCTCATTCATATTTGTAGAACTGTGCCTGTTGAGGAGGGGAACTGCACTGGGCCCTGCCATCTGGCCAAGCAGCACAGCCAGCTGTATAGGGTTTGAGTGCCTACCTGCTGAGAGGCCATCTTGGCTGCTGTTCTCAGGCAAGGCCCTGCAGCTGCCGGACCCAAAGGGGTAGGGGTGGAGAGTGGTGATTTGAGCCTTACTCTCCAGAGGCACCCCACCCCCACTACTTTGCACTCCTTTACCCCAGCACCAAGCCATGCGTTAATACTCCACTGACTCCTTTTGCTGGGATTAATTTCTTTGGTAGTGCGCTAATCTGAAGGTTTAATGCCAGGCAGCCCAGCTTAATCTGTTGCCCTACTCCCTAAGGTGTAGTATCTTATCTGCAGGTGCCAGCATTGCTGGGAGCCATCCAGCTGCCCATGGGTTCTGCTCTTGGCATCAAGGTCACTGCCTGAACAGCTGGTGGGGAAAGTGAATGTCCTGGTTCAGCATTTGGGCATGCCAGAGTCATGTTTACCTAGCTCCAGTACTGTGATGGGAGCTTTGCAGGCGAACCGGAGAATAAGGGCCCTGCCTGTGAGAGCGTGCAATCTAGCCAGGATAAATGGATGCAGTAAAAACAAGGGACACTCTAGTGCCATGGCTCTTGTTTGTTTCAATGTCTATGCTTTCTGGAAAGAGCATGCTCTAAGAGGTTTGGCTGGGAGAGTGGAGGCATGACCAGACCAAGTCAGAGAGGGGGTTTCAGGCATAGAGGGGAAGGCAATAGGACAGAGCAGGGCAAAAAGAGAAGGATGAGCTTGAGCATGTTGTGGCAAGAGGGGCAGTGAATTGGAATGCACGGGCTCCCCCGGCAGCTGAAATGGGGCAGTGTTGTATTCTCAAAGCATAAATGTGAAGACCAAGCGCTCCTGACTCCAGGTGTCTAAATCAGCCTCTTAACATTTCAGTTTTCATCCTACCTATTGGGGATTAAAACTCCCACGCACCAAAAAGCACTTTACATGGTCTATGGGGCAGATGGGGATGGAGAGCCGTATCATGTAGGTCTCTATTTGGATGCTAAAGGAAAAATCCAAGCCACAATCTGCCATCATAGTCTTTCGTCTTTGACCACCTTACAGACAACTGACTGGGCCATGGAGTTGGAGTCCCCTGTCCTCCTCAGAATCCATTTCAGCAGCAGGGAAGCTTGCATCCCCAAAGTCTATGCTGTGGATAAACAGGAGTCTAGTGTCTGGGATCCAATGCTGTTCATTAGCACTAGAGTCCCTGCGTGAGCATGGGAGGATGTGTGGCATAGTGGGTACTGTGTCTGGAGCATCTCTGGAATATCACATCATTGCACAGCTCGCTCAAGCTGTCCAGACTCCCAATCTCCTTGCATTAGTTAGCTCTTCCTGGGGACTGTTTTAGTGGAATTAAATGTTCCAATTCAAGTCTTAAATATCAGATGCTGGCTCTAAATTGGAGTCTTTTAATTGTTCAAGCACCAGCTCTGGCATTTTCAGGACTCTCCACTTCATGAAATTGTCACCTGGTTTAATAAATAAATCCAGTTTAAGCCGGAGGACTTGCTAGTAGGCCAAGCATCTGAATCCCTCCCTGGCTTCCACTTGGTGAGCTTCTGGTAACCTTGTTGCTCAGATACTATGGTGGAAGCACTTGGCGACTGAACGATGGGTGTTGTGTATAAGACAGCCGGCTAGACCATAAATTCTGATTTACGTGGCCTTGGGTAGACCTCATGGGGGAATATGCTTCCCACTGAAGCCATCAGCTTTCCATGTGTAGATGGAGGAAGATAATTGTCTGGCCCCTGGGATCTTTTTGCAGATGAGACAAAATTTCTCCCAGTCTTGTCTCCTCTTCACCACCCCATTAGCCTACACATTCTGTTTTGAAACAGCTGACTCAAGCTGTTTCCATGCATCTGAGGAAGTGGGTTTTTTACCCACAAAAGCTTATGTCCAAATAAATGTTAGTCTTTAAGGTGCCACTGGACTCCTCATTGTTTGTTTTGTTTTTTCCCCAAACTGATGACTAGGGTGGGTCCAAAGTTTTGGGTAGACATGGTAGCAGGTGGGCTCCATCTTGTGGTGGCCAGCTGTTACTGTAGCACTTAAATTTCAGGGGCTGAAGATCTGGGCAGAAGAGGATGAACCTTGCATTGATAGAACTTTTTTGCAAGTTAACTTTAAGGTTGCTACTCTGCATGTTCTCCAAAATGTTCTGGTTTCTTACAACCACGACATCTAATATTATGGAAATGGTACACTTAAGGAGAAGATCAAGTAACTATTCAGAGTCTGTACAATCTCAAGTAAAAACATGTAAAAATACTGCTTAACTATGTCCCCTACGTGGTCTACAGATTTGATTCTGGGAAGGGATTACCTTGCCAACATAAAGGCCACAAAGTCTCTCCAACTAAGCATGCATGCCTTCTGCCATCCTCCTGCTCTCACCCATTATTCACCAGAAACATCGCCATCTTGCCCTGCCTCGTTTTGTAGTAGCACCCTTGCATTCAGCACCATGGTTTTGTAATGAGCTGGGGATAAGAGGAGATAGCATCAGAAGTGTGTTCTACCTCACCTATTCCCCCCCCGCCCTTAAAAAAAAAAAAACAAACAAACAAAACCAAAACCCTCTCGCACTGATATAGAGTCACACAAGATTGTGTCTAACTCAGGTCTTCACTAGTTTCCCCTGTAGTTTTTAAAAGAGGCTATCACTCATAAAGTGACAGTACCAGAATGCCTTATCAGTGTGTGTATAGAAGCATGACTTGAGTATAAGTCATATGGTCTATGGACCTCTAAATGTCTGCCTATGCCTTCTTCCTAGAGGTGAGGCTCATATGCTCCAACACACTAGGTGCTCTGCTTGCTGGTTCTTGTAGTCTGTGTCTTACGCTTCTGGATTGAAGATGGGACGCTGCAATTTCCTCTTTTTAAGCACGTTAGGTGTGGCCCTCTAACTCATGGCTAGCTGCCAAAATGGCCCTCACGTAGGTAAAGTTTGGATTGGTGCCTCTGTTCTAAATGGTTACCCCATGCACACATACTTCTGATATGACCTGGGATGCTAGAGGCATGTTAATGTTATGGGGAAGAAATCAAAATCCAGCCCTTGCACTTCCCATTTTGTTTCCTACCTGCAGTAGATATTGCATGGAGAAAGCCTGTCCCTACCCACTGTCAGCCCCTCCCTCTCTTTTACCAGCCAAAATATCTGAATGAGAATAAATGAGAATACTTTCTTTGCTCTTAGCTCACTTGCTGTGGCTGGATTGGGCCACAGAACTGGACGGAAAATGAGATCCTCCTGAACAGAAGCCTGACTTACTACCCCTGCTCCTGCTCCAATGTCTCAGTTGACGGTCAGCATAAGAGTGGCTTCTGTGAATATGTTCCTAATAATAGGACTGTGTCAGTTGCTGACTGGCCTGTTTATACAAAGGTGAGTCTTTGAGCCTCATGGGACCTGTATGGGAAGTATCCATTGTGTGATTCCCTGGTAGTATTCTAAGAGAAGCTAGAGACAGAAAACTGTTATTGAGGTCATCTTGTCCTTAGTCCTGGAGACACTGCAGAGCCCTTCTAGGATACGTTTTCAAGGGCTTGGCTCTGAAATGCCCTAAGCAATGGGGCTTCCACCCCTTCTCTGCTGATGCTGCTCTACAGCCTGATAAATCTCACTGTCAGGAAAGTCCATGTCATTCCATGGTTCAGAAGGAGAAACAGGAACTGTTCCCTTTCCCGAAGGACATAAGAATGGTCACACAGGGTAAGACCAATGGTCCATCTGGTCTCCGAAAGTGGCCAGTAGCAGAGCTTCCAGGGGAGTATAGAGAACAGGACAATTGGAGTGATCTATCCCCTGTCTTCGTCTTCCACCTTCTGGCAGCCAGAGGTTTAGGGTTGCCCTGAGCATGGGGATTATATCCCTGACCATCTTTGGCTAATAGGTCCATCCATGACTATCTTCCATGCACTTATCTAGTTCTTTTTTGAACCCTGTCATACTTTTGGCCATTGCAGCATCGCATGGCAATGACTTCCAGAGGTTAATTGTGCGTAGTGTAGGGAAAACTACTTCCTCTTGTTGGTATTAAACCTGCTGCCTATTAATTTCATTGGGTGACCCCTGGCTCTTGCATTATGTGAAGGGGTAAATAACACTTCCTTCTTCACTTTCTCCACACCTTGATGATTTCATAGACTTCGATCATTCTTTTCTAAGATGAACAAACCCACTCTGTTTCCTCATATAGAAGCTGTTCCACACCCCAGTCATTTTTTTTGCCATTCTCTGTACTTTTGCCAATTCTAATATCTGTGTGTTGAAATGAGGCAACCAGAACTGGACACAGTATTCAAGGCATGGGTATACCATGAATGTATATAATGGCATTAATATTTTCTGTCTTATCTTCTATCACTTTCCTAATAGTTTTTAACGTTCTGTTAGCCTTTTTGACCACTGCTATGTATTGAGCTGAAGTTTTCAGAGAACTATCCGTGGTTCTCTTAAGATCTTTGAGTGGTAATAATTGATTTAGAACCCATCACTATGTGTATAGCTGGGATTATTTTTTCCAGTGTGCAATTTTGCACTTATCAGTGTTGAATTTCATATGTCCATTTGTTTCCCAGTCACCCAGTTTCATGAGATTGCCCCTGTAACTCTTCCCAGTCAGCTATGGACTTAATGATCTTGAATAATTTTGTATCCTCTGCAAACTTCACTGTTCACCCCCTTTTCCATCCCATTGAATTGAATTAATATGTTGAACTGCACAGGTCCAAGTACAGATTCTTGGGGGACCCTGTTGTTTATCCCTCTCCATTGTGAAACTGACCATTTATTCCTACTGTTTCCTATCTTTTAACCAGTTACTGATCTATGAGGTGACCTTCTCTCCTGTCCCATAACTACTTAATTTTCCTTAAGAACCTATGAGGGACCTTATTATCAAAAGCTTTCTGAAAATCCAAGTATACTGTATCAGCTGCAACACCCTTTTGCCCATATTTGTTGACCCTCTGGTAGAATTCTGGTAGCTTGGTGAGGCATGACTTCCCTTTACAAAAGCTGCTTTGACTCTTCCCCAACAAATCATATTTATCTGTGTCTGATAATTCTGTTGCACCCTTCAGATGTTTATAGACTCTTACCCTACTTCTTTCTTTCCTAGGGCTGCATGAAGAATGTGCAGAGCTGGTTACAGGACAACCTTGGCATCATCCTTGGAGTCTGTACAGGTGTTGCTGTCATTGAGGTGAGTCTCCACTACCCCTGCACTCTCTAACCTAAACATTGGGCTACTTCGGGTTCTGGGGACCTGGCCAGGGTGGGACCACAGCTCTAATGCCCCCTGGGATGGGTTCAAAGCTCCAACAGCCAATGAGAGGACCCTTCAAACAGAATGTTCAGTATCTGTAGGTTACAGATTGGAAGGTGAATCTATCCAAGCACTAGCTGCTGTTCTGGGAGTGTCTCTTTTCCATGGTCTTGCCAGCATATCTGGTAGCTGGGAATCCATTGTGTCCATAACTAAGAAGAATGTGGGTAACTAGTCTCAGTTAGTGAAATCCTAGTGATATCTGTATAAAAGGCTAAACCAGAGTAACAAAGATTTTAAGACACCTCTTTATGCAGCACAGTGCTGTGTCCTCATGCTGGCTGTTAACAGCCCATTGTGGCAGCAGGACCAGCTGTCTGCCTGTCTTGCACTCTGATCCCAGTTATCCCAAAATGCTTGCTTTTCCTGTTGAGCCTGCCTGTTTTCTGACACTCTCTTCTTTTTCCCAATGCCTGTTTTCCAGCTGTTGGGGATAGTGCTGGCCATTTCACTCTGCAAGAACATACACAGAGAAGAATACAGCAAAGTACCCAAGTAATGAGTCTTCTGATCCTAGTGCTACCCCACCGCAGAGATGCAAACAGAACATTCCTGCCTCATCCCCCTCACACTGACCATTACTCCAGTGAGATCCCATTTCTCTCAAAACACTGAGGAACTGTAGTGGCGCAATACAATATGACTCTTCTGGTGATCAGAGCCCTGGGCAGCCCCTCTCCTGTCTCTGGATAGTTCCTACTCTGTGAAGCGGGCCATTTCTCTATCTTGCATCATATGATCTGATCAACCTGGGAGGGCACGAAGTTTTCACTGCTAACTCCATGTTTAACCGTCTCCTTCCCATCTTCATTCCCTTCCAGTCCATGAGGCCAACAATAGAATAATCCTCCTCCCCATGCCACCTCTGTTCACCATGTGAGCTGGGAATCCAATGAACCAGCAAGAAGACTGAGGGCTTGGCCTACTGGTGGTGGTGATGGGTCACCCGTTGTAGTACATTGTGGGTGAAAGAATGCTTCCCTTCCAATTAGCTTCACTTTGTCTTCTCCCTGCCCTTACCCCCATCCAACTCAGACTGAATCTGAGCATACAAGGTTCTAGACAGACACCCCTGGCTCCCCAAAATCATTCCTCCCATTTTTTTGGAGTAAACCAAACACTGCCTTCCATGTAGCTCCCTTCTCCTTCTCATTAGATTAGAAGCCTCCTGGAAGGAGCCAAGCCCACCTGTTCCAAGTGTGGACCATCCAACAGCTTGTGATGTCATTGCCGAGCTGCTCTTGGAACACAGGCAGATGGGTCTTGGGCTTTGCTAATTACATAGCCCCTTCTTCCATCCCTAGTCCTCCCTTTCACTGGCTCCCTGTTGGCTCAGTGGCACTTTAGAGACTGACTAGCACAGGTGTCTGTGGGCTCAGCCCTGACTGGCTCTGCTGGCATGTTCTTAGGTTGCCAACTTTTATAGAGGTGATGACTATTTTTCCGATATGAAATCTACGATTTTTAATACTGTGTTTTTTTTAATTATGATAAGACAAAAGCATCTGTATCTCGATTGCTGGCCAGGGAGGGATGGCTGCCACTGGAGTCCTGGTCATGGGGTACAGGGAGGAGTTTGTCCGTGTTTGGATTGCTAACTAAGTGCCTCGGGGCCTGGAATCACTCTCATTGGTATCTGGATCATGGGCTTTAAGGGGAGTTGCTACAGTGGGTATCCTAATAGCTGGCTCCACACAACCGCTGATGGTTGGATTGCTGGCTCTATTCTAGGTGAGGAAATGGGGTGGCTTGGTGCCTGGACGTCTGGTTGTGTGTGCAGTGACAAGGTCGCTGCTGACTGAGACCTGGGGAAGAAGGGGAGTTACTGCTTACAATATTCAGAGTACTAGCTTCCATTCACCCTCCTCTTCAGGCCCCGCATCAAAACCCCTGAAACAGCCAGCTTGTGACTGCAGCTCTACTCTTGCCTACTGACCTTTGCCTATTGCCTTCTTGGAAACCCAAATGAGGTTGGGGTGTTCACGCTCATGGCGCATGTGCTGCCCAATTTTGGGGATCATAAAGGGACAAGTGACACCTACCAACCTTGGACATGTTGGCATCTCTATAACAAAGGGAAATGGATCTGGTGATTGTGCTGACTGTGGCCAGCAGCAAGGGGCAGCTCTAATGTACCTTGGGTGAAGAAATCCACCCCCTGCCCCCGAAAGGAGCTGTCCTGGGGTCCCTAATCTCTCTCACTGGCATAGGAGGCTTGGGGGAGGGATGCTCTTGCAGTGGTGGATGGAAGTCATTGCCCTTGCAAGGGAAGGTGTGGGCTACTTTACTTGGCCTGTGGAGGCATTTCTAGCTATGGAATGTGATCCTGGTCTTGGGTACAGGGGCCTGGTGGGTGAGTCTGCCTTCAATAGCAAGCATGAAGCCCTATGCACTGGCTCTCCAGGCATAGTCTCCAATTCCAACTAAAGGGGTAGGCTGGCTGGCTAGCTACTCCTCCCTTGGCAGAGGGTAAAGAAGTGCAGAAGCCTCCAGGGAATTGGTAGTCTCAGCAGTGGGCCAAGGACTGAATGGTCCATGGAGACTGCACTTCCCTTTCGCCCCAGATGCCATCCCTCCAGGGAAAGCTAAATCTATGTAGACCAACAGCACTGGGGAACGTTGCTATTGCATTTCTAAGGTGATTTGAGTCTTTCTTTCCTGAATCCCCTCCTCTTTGTACGGATCCCTCCAGCCTAATGCTTACAGGGGTGGCGCCTTTTTATTGCTCTGAAGTGAAGCTAGCATCCCATCCCCCCCATCTCTTGTAGTAACTAGAGGCTTGTACCCTAAGGTGGTTTATTTGTTGGCATCTGAACTGGAGAACAAGAGCCATATGCTGAGCAGAAAGGAAGTGGAGCCCCTGCTGAGCTTTTTTTCTTTGTCTTTTAGGGACCTCTTCCTACTGGAAGAAACGCATGTACAGATCTAAAACATAGAGGGTATTTCTGCAATAAAGAGATTTACTTAAAAAACATCACAACCCAACCCTTGTGCATTGCAATATTTGCTCTGTCCTTTCTCCTTTTGTATAAGAATCTCCTTGTGATGGTCACACCACAAGGGGGCTTGGTCATATGGTAAGAAGCACCTGGAATTGACATCTTAATAGTGCAACAGGGGCTGCCAGTGAGGCCTGCCTGTGAGAAATTCCTGGTGTGGTATTGTGGAAACCTCTCCTCCCACAGTTTGGAACTTTGGGTGAGGGGTGCTTTTTTGTTCACTAGAGATTGGGTGTTTTGTTTTTTTTGTTTTTTACTCCTGCCCCCTGCCTACAACTGTAATAGCACTCTTGTTTTCAAGGCAATTACTGTATTCAGGGCTAAATAAACTGGGGCTGGAGGTACTTGAATAAGCGCCACTTAGTTTAGCCCAGGGTGCCATCTGTATTGCATTAACAGAATCCAAGAGCTATAATTCCTCCAGTGAATGTGTGCTTTTTAGTTACTGACCTTAGAAGGCCTCATCACACTATGCCCACAGCAACCATGGAGGCCTGACTGCTTCCTTCTCACCCTGTCTAACCCCAGATTTCCTCAGGGTCCTTGATCCCACTCCCCCTTGCTCATAGGTACTTATTCTATGGGTGCTCCAGGGCCTCCAGGGAAAAAATAGTGGGTGGTTAGCACCCACCAGTGGCCCTGCGGATCAGCACCTCCCCTCCCCCGCCCCACCCCACCCCCGCCCCATCCATCTGCTACAGATCAGCTGTTCAGCGGCATGGGGGAGGAGCAGGGGCAAAGTGGGGGTGGGGACTTGGGGGAAGGACCTGGCGTGAGCGGTGTCAAACACCCCCCAGGAACTGAGGAAGTCCACACATGTGCTGTTGCTACACTCCACACTCTAAGTGAGGCCTTTCACTAAATGGAGACATCAAGATGAAGAGGAGGGTGAGAAGCTGAGGCAGCCAGAGTTGTGGTCTGGTTGGCGCATTCTCATTACTTCCGTAAATCAGTACAGCAATTGATCGGAGTGCTGTAGTTACAGAGAAGTAATTCTGTAGTGACTATGCAAACCACTCCACCTTGGATAATCAGAGTTCAGATAATTGTATAATTGAGAAGTATGCCGTTATGAGCAACAGGTAGAGTTCCCTGTATGAATGTTGAGACATGGCATGTCACTAAATGCACACATGCAGGCGTAAGACTGCTTTCCAGGGTCCTGTGAGCCCTCAGAGCCCAACAGCCACCTATCACATGGAAAATTAATAAATGGTAAGTATTGTAGCACTTTACATGTTCAAAGGACTGTACAGCCACAAACTTCACTAGTTGTTGACATCCCAGTGAGGTGGGTGGGTGGAACTAACCCCATTTTACAGAGGACAGTCGAGGTGGATGAAATGATGTGAAAAGGTCAAGTGACTTACCTGCAATCACACTGTGATCCCTGGCTCTGCCACCAGCTGGAAACCAGGAGTCCTGATTTCCAACTGATAGGGCCCTACCAAATTCACAGTCCATTTTGGTCAATTTCACAGTAATAGGATTTTAAAAGTAGTTAATTTCATGATTTCAGATATACTGAAAAGTTCAGTTTTAAGTAACTGTAGGGGTCCTAACCCAAAACTGGGTTGTGGGGGGTCACAAGGTTATTGTAGGGGGGTTGTGGTATTGCCACTCTTGCTGCTGGTGGCAGCGCTGCCTTCAGAACAGGGTCATGGAGAGCGGTGGCTGCTGGCAGGGAGTCCAGCTCTGAAGGCAGCACCATTGCCAGCTGCTGCGCAGAAGTAAGGATGTGATGATATAGTATTGCCACTCTTACTTCTATGCTGCTGCTTTTAGAGCTGGGCCATTGGCCAGTAGCCGCCACCACTCTCTGCCCACCTGGTTCTGAAGGCAGCACAGAAGTAAGGGTGGCAATACTGCAACCTCTGTACAATAACCTTGTGACCCCCCTCCCCAACCCCACAACTCCATTTTGGTTCAGGACCCTCAGTTTGAGGAACACTGGGCTCCCCTTTGAAATCTGTATAGTATAGGATAAAAGTACAGACAAGACCAGATTTCACTGTCCGACACGTTTTTCACAGGTGTGAATTTGGTAGGGCCCTCCCAGTCGACCACCCTCTTTCTCTTCTCTGCATATTACAAGACACAACGTACTGTTTGGAAACAAAATTATTGAACTCTAAGAGGTCTGCTTTAGTTGCACCAGGGCCAAGACTAGCTGTGTCCCTTTCCACTAGTCTGTTCTTGGGAGAGGAAAAAGAACAGTGGCACCTTAGAGACTAACAAATGTATTTGAGCATAAGCTTTCCCACTTCATAGGATGCATGCAGTGGAAAATACAGTATGAAGATAGATAGATATATATACACACAGAGAACATGAAACAATGGGTGTTATCATGCACACTGTAGCGAGAGTGATCAGTTAAGGTGAGCTATTACCAGCAGGAGGGGGGGGTGGAACTTTTGTAGTGATAATCAAGATGGGCCATTTCCAGCAGTTGACAAGAAGGTTTAGGAACAGTAGGGGGTGGGAAATAAACATAGGGAAATAGCTTTACTTTGTGTAACGACACATCCACTCCCAGTCTTTATTCAAGCCTAATTTAATGGTGTCCAGTTTGCAAATTAAGTCCAATTCAGCAGTCTCTCATTGGAGTCTGTTTCTGAAGGGTTTTTTTTGTTGGAATATTGCAACTTTTAGGTCTGTAATGGAGTGATCAGGGAGATTGACGTGTTCTCAGACTGGTTTTTGAATGTTATAATTCTTGATGTCTGATTTGTGTCCATTTATTCTATGTAGATACTGTCCAGTTTGGCCAATGTACATGGCAGAGGGGCATTGCTGGCACGTGATGGCATATATGACATGGGTAGATGTGCAGGTGAACAAGCCTCTGATAGGACCTAATCACATCAGCCACATTATGATGGTGTCCCCTGAATAGATATGCAGACACAGTTGGCAACAGGCTTTGTTGCAAGGATAGGTTCCTGGGTTAGTGTTTTTGGTGTGTGGTTGCTGGTGAGTATTTGCTTCAGGTTGGGGGGCTGTCTGTAAGCAAGGACTGGCCTGTCTCCCAAGATCTGTGAGAGTGATGGGTCGTCCTTCAGGATAGGTTGTAGATCCTTCATAATGTGCTGGAGAGGTTTTAGTTGGGGGCTGAAGGTGATGGCTAGTGGCGTTCTGTTATTTTCTTTGTTGGGCCTGTCCTGTAGTAGGTGACTTCTGGGTAGTCTTCTGGCTCTGTTAATCTGTTTCTTCACTTCAGCAGGTGGGTATTGTAGTTGTAAGAATGCTTGATAGAGATCTTGTAGGGGTTTGTCTCTGTCTGAGGGGTTGGAGCAAATGTGGTTGTATCGCAGAGCTTGGCTGTAGACAATGGATCGTGTGGTGTGGTCCGAATGAAAGCTGGAGGCATGTAGGTAAGTATAGCAGTTAGTAGGTTTCCGGTATAGGGGGGTGTTTATGTGCCCATCACTTATTAGCACCGTAGTGTCCAGGAAGTGGATCTCTTGTGTGGACTGGTCCAGGCTGAGGTTGATGGTGGGATGGAAATTGTTGAAATCATGGTGGAATTCCTCCAGGGCTTCTTTTCCATGGGTCCAGATGATGATGTCCTCAATGTAGCACAAGTAGAGCAGGGGCATTAGGGGACGAGAGCTGAGGAAGCGTTGTTCTAAGTCAGCCATAAAAATGTTGGCAAACTGGGGGGCTATGCAGGTACCCATAGCAGTGCTGCTGATTTTGAAGATATACATTGTCCCCAAATGTGAAATAGTTATGGGTGAGGACAAAGTCACAAAGTTCAGACACCAGGTTTTCTGTGACATTATCAGGGATACTGTTCCTGACTGCTTGTAGTCCACCTTTGTGTGGAATGTTGGTGTAGAGGGCTTCTACATCCGTAGTAGCTAGGATGGTAGCTAACTGCCTCTTCCCTCCCCAAGCGCTATCCCTGTTGGCCGGTATACTGAATGAACTGAAAGCTGTTTACGCCACTTCAAGTGTTTGACCACTAGAGGGCGGTGCATCACTATAGCAAGTTTAGGACTGTATGGTCCCTATTGTTGCCGTATCATCTGAACTGGGTTGTGTCTTGGGGATGGAGCTGATAACGGTTTCTTTAGCAATGAAAAGTACACAGCAACCTTGAAAGCAGACTTCTTATGCAAATTAGCCTCAAAATAAACTGCTTCTCTTGCACTGTCAACTTGTTAGACTGGAGGTGATTCCTGGACTTCCCCAGTCTCTCTCTGGTGGTGAAGGCAGCTCACAAGCATATATTTCTTGTCTGCATGCTCTCCACCACCTACTGTGTTTTGAACTCCCCTCACATCCTCCCCCTGCAGATAAAGCTGGGGGGGGAGGGTCGCATCAGCTGCTGTCTCCTCTCGTCTTGAACTTACAGAGGTTACACCATGTAGGGAAAAGAATGGATGTTTCCCCTATTGCCTTAATGCTCCCCTTTTCCCCTCTAGTCCTGTATGGTACTGATCCCATTGCAGGAGGAGTGTTGTGGATGGGGGTGGCAGCCAATAAAATTTGCACCAGCTCGGTTTCCGCTGCAGCTGGGAGCAAGTGGAAATTCCTCAGTTCCTGTGTGCACAATACCATTCTTCCTGCAGAGAGCCTGCTGCTGTTCCAGGGATGCACGTGTGCCTGGTCCAAACTCCCAGCTCTCCTCCAGAAGCAAAAATTGGCCATTTTCATCATGGTTGCTGTTGGAACCAGGAACACTTTGGCTTCTTGAGAGCTGCTCCTCCAGTCGGCCTCAGTCATTTCCACCTGCAGGGCAAAGGTTTCCTTAGTGCTGTTCCTGTCCATCCATATCAACTGGTAAATAACAGGGGAGCCGAGGTGGAATGGACCCTGGCTTTACACCTATGTGCTGTGAGGCCTGGCCAATGTGTGCTAACTCACATAGGCTGCTCTGGCTGGCCTCTAGCAAAATATCCTCAAGAGGTCCCTGGGATTGAGACAGATTCCTATGGATTGGCTGCCTCTCTTCACGGGCATAGTAGCTGGGATCTCTCTGAGCATCATCAGGTGCCTGAAGGATGCTATAACTTAATAAAACTGCCAGTGACCAAGCTGAAGGTAGCATTAGTACTACCATGACCCAGGATGGCCCTAAGTAGAGAGGAAGGTCCCAACAGTGTCCATAGCTTTATGAACTGGAAGCACTGTTGCTGCAGGCCCTGGTAAGTAAACCTTCATCTGCACAGGCACAGGGACCTGAAAGCTGATCTCATTGACCTATGGGGAGATCTTTATCTTGCAGGTTAGGCAGAGCTGGAATGGGAAGTCTCCACCTACTCATAAACCTACAGTGGATTTGAGTAGAGAATTTAGTGGGTGATTAACCCTTTCAGAACTGACTAGGACACCGCCAATGTCACCAAATCCTTAACCCAGATGGGCTACCATGTTGGGTGAAGGGTTGGTAGGAATTCAGGTAATGTTTGACCTCTTGTCCCCATTGCTGGACTGGAATAGGGCCGTGTACAAGGTGAACCCACAGATTCATTTTTTCACTGTCAGCAGCTGTCACTTTAACCCACAAACAGAAAACATCTCAATTGCATGTGGGCTGGATACCTGTTAGCCCCGAAGACTCTTGGCTCTGCCGCTGAGGTTTTGTTGCAGGGGAAGAACCACAGCTGCTAGCCAGGATTTCTGATTGGAATTTTTGGCCTGATGGATGCTAAAAACGTTTGCTGGCATCATGTTGTTTGGAGGGGGAAAGGGGTTTGCTAGTATAGCTTATTTGGTTCAGGGAAGTGGTTCAAGCTATACTCAATGGTTCTTTTTAAGTTGGTACAAGCTGTGTATCTACTAGGGGCATTTGCTGGTGCAGCTATACCCCAAAATCCTTTTTAGCGGACAAACTTTTGGGCCTTGACTACCCCTGGCCAGGCCTGTCGAGAGCCACTCTAGACAGCTGAGCTACCTGTTCTGTTTCACAAAATGGAAGCTGGTACTTTCATACTCAGCATCTCTTGTGGGCAAGCTTCAGTCATTGGCTTCCACATTCCAGGCATATGTGCTGCTGGTTCCTTCTCTCAAACTGCTCAGGATTGATGCAGAAGTCTTGGAGGGGATGGAGATCGAAAGAGGAGTGGGGGAGAGACAGGTAATGGCAAATATATATTTGTGGAAAACAGTCTTCATTTTCAAGCCAGGAACTCTAACCACCCCCCCAACCCCCTCATTCCCACGTAGGACTAAAGTGCCCTTCCTCCTTTAACTAAAAGATGAATAGTCCAAAGTGGCAGGAGTGCTGACTCCTATACTACGGTAATGCTGCAGAGGAAATTTAACTTTAGCTACTGTGAGGTAAGTTCTGTACAGGCTTTAGCTTTCATATAATGCTGGTTTAATGTGGCACCTAGATCCTAAGGTAACTAGGCCATCTATAAATGGACCATCAGTAGGATATGAAGAAGTCCCCCTCCTAAAGCATAGGGAGTGCTACCTCTCTAGATGAAAACTGGGTGCACTCCGCTTCCCTCTGGCAAATTCCAATGTGGTGGTGACAGTAACTCAGTAGCTTGAGACCATGTCATTCACCCTCTAAGTGCTCTACAGGTGTAACCTGGCCATCACCCTTCTCTACAAGGCAGGAAAGTGTTGCTCTGTGATGGGCTATCCTTCTAGACCCCCATAAGGCCCCTAAAGATATTTTTGCTGTCTTATGGGCCTTGCTTTAAATCACTCTCCTTCTAGCCTTGGACCCAAAGCATCTAATTAACTCTGATCACAGACTCTATTCATTATTGCCCAGCTCTTTCAGCACCCAGACAGCATCAACTGCTACCTTCCCCTAACCCCACTCAATGCTGCCTGCCTTGCTCTGCCTCCCCTAGCCCTTCCAGCTCTAGCCCAAGCAGCCTTCACTGGAAGTTCTTGGTTTTATTTTAACCCGAGTCAGGATGCCCTGACCGCATGGAATCACTTAAGCTGCTTGAGTGACAGGCATAGCACAGATTCATTTAACCTCCACTGCTCTTCATACTAATTGTTTTTCCCTGCCTTCCCTCTCCTCACTAGAGCTATAGGAGGCTGAGATGGGACACATACGAGCTAATCAGTCAGGTTAACGGGCTTGCTATTGTTCTTGATTAACTGGGTGACTGGTTGAGCGCTGGTCAGTGATGCATCTAGAAGGTGACACCAAAGAGCAACTCCAGCCTACAAAATCAAATGTTTCTATTTCCCTGGTGGTGGCTTGTTCTCTCCCTCCTCCCGCTTCGAAAAGTGGCCTGGACATAGGTCCCATAGCTCAGTGCTAATCCCTAAACGTGTTCCCTGTAGGAGTTGGGTTAAGAGGACCATGAGATAGAAGAACTACTGAAGTGCATCAGACCACTGCTTGTATGACAGTAACCTGCATGTGCTCATGGCCAGTACCTAAGGAAGATGAAAAACTTCATCCGTGAGGCATAGGGCCACCGGTATAGTGCTGCACCCAGGGGTATGTCTGTAAAAACTTCCACCTGCCTCCCCCCACCCCAATCAATTTGTACATTGAAGTGTGCGCTTTGAGTTTTCTTTTTAACTTTGAACATATAACTGCAAATGTTATCAACATGGAATTTTGAAGCAGGAGGGCTTCATCGAGTTTGGAAGCTGAGAGCAAACACAACTATAACAACAGAGAGGGTGTATTTCCCAACAGATGTCCAGGCATTTTGTTGCCTCCCGAGTCCCAAGAGATGGGCAATACAGGCGACCATGTGCCTTTAGGAAATATCTAGGAAGAAGCCAGCATCATGCTCCCTAAAATGCCCTCATGGAATTTGTGAGGTTCTGTCAGGGTTAGATTAAGGCCTAGTGGCCCTGACTACTGAACTAATAGGATGACATCAATCTCTGTTTCAACCCATCTCCTGGTGAGTTGAAAGGTGTGTAACCCGCAAGGAGATTACATAGATTTTTGGGAATCTGTCTGCTGGCAGCCCAGGGAGAAGCCATTTTGGAATCAGTCTGGAGCCAGCAAAGGAAAGGGCAGGACTGGCTCTGTGGGGAGCTGGTGAGTCCCAGGCCTGCATGCAGGGTTCCCCCTGAGAACAGGCCTCTAGGGACCTGACAGCAGATCCCTCAGCTGGGTTTTTCCTTCTCCACTGATGATTCCCAATTTGTAGCGTTTGCTGGGAAACTTCCCAGCCAGCTGAGTTCGCCCTCCAGCTCCCTAGGTGAGACCAGTCACCACATGGTCAGCTCTGCTCTGTCTGCTAGTCCAGGGAAGCTGCCTGCTGAGTGTGTGACTGGAGGCTGGGCTAGGAGGCTACAGTTTGGATGTTAGTGTAGTTGTGTAACCTACACCTTGAGCCCTGCACCCCTTTGTGGTGAGGGGAAATCCTGGGACCGACGCAGCCTGATTTGCGCCTGAGGAGGATCCCTGCCAGCAGAGAGTAGCCCCTCTGCAGTGACTGAGGAGTCCAGAGTCCTCTCTGAACCTGAGGATCATTCATGGAGTTTGTGAGTGCACCATCTTTTAGCTAGTTAGTCAGGGAATTTGTTTTGGGGACCCCCTACTCCCTGAACTGTGTCCTCAAGCCAGGGAGTAAGGGTTTGAGGATTTTATAACCTGCTGCATATTACACCTGTGGAGAGATTTACCAACTTCTCCCACTTGTGAGTCCTTTGGGCTGTACTGAACCCAGTCAGCCACACTGCTAAACCACTGCAGAGAAGAATTTTCTAGTTATAGGTCATCAAGAGCCCCAGCAAAGTACACGTACCAATGGGACACTAATTTTACATTTGCTACATCAAGTCACGGGTATTTGCAGTGTGGGCACTGGTGACCCTAAAAATAGTGTTTTACCCTGTCATGTTGTATTTGTCTCCTGTTTAATATAATTATTGTGTTTGTGTTGTTTCTTGGAAGTCTCCAACTATCTGGCAAGTAAGTGGGGATTACCCTGTGGTTAGAATTTTCCTCCCAAGCTGCCCTGGTGACCCTGCCAGGAAGGAGCGAGGGGGGGTGGAGGCACCGCCAAATAATTTCATAGGAAAAAAGAAAGAAGATACACCCCGCTGAGTGGGTGGTGGGATCCAAAAGAATGCAGACCTGTAAGCGGATTGGCATTAAAGGAGGTAACCAGGTGAAGAGGGGGCACTACAGGTGTAACTGATGCGGAGATGGCTGCAGGGAGCCTGAAATGGTAGCTCTGAGTTGGGAACTGCCCATTAACACCCCACTCCTATGAATGCTGAAAGACATTGCTCTGCATGTCCCCTGCCAACCTGGACATGCCCTTGCTGCTGCCACCACATCATGGCTCTGCCAGAGTGGAGTTGCAAGGCCCCCTTAGGCCCCCAGCCCCTCTAAGTCCTCCATCTTCTGGGACGTACCCTCACCCAGTGAAAGGCAAAGGAATGGTGACCTAGGGTGGCAGACGCCCTAGTAGTGGTTGCAGGCCCCAGTAGATGGCTCTCGTGTGGGTGGCCTGTGCTAGTTCATTCCAAGCAAGTTTGGTGCCATAGTGCAGGGGGGATCTTTGTTCCTGAATTGCTTTAGTTCAGCCCTGAGTTCTGTTGGAAACACAGGAGCAGCACCCTCCCCCCCACCCCGCCCAATTCCCTGAGGCCTTCATAGACCCATAGGACTCCCATAGGAGCAGCAGTTTCAGTAATTGCTGCTACCTTTGGTGGGAGTGACTTCTCTGTCATCCTTGATTTAGCCAGCCTCTGTCCAAGGGTCTTTAGTGATCAGCCTCCAGGAGTTTCTCCTGAGGCAGGTACAGTGGGGGTGTGGGGAGCAGACTTGTGCTTCCTCCCAGCGCTTGTGAACTCTGTTCGATATGCCCTGGACCATGGCAAATCTCTTTCATGTAATGTATTTTCAGGGCCCATGAGAAGCATGGATTATCCTCTTGCCCCTGACCCTTGACCTCCTCCAAGGCAGCCGCTCTGTCAATAAATCTTACAAAGGCAGATGCCCTCTTGTGCTGTGGGGAGGAGGGCAAGCTGCTCCTGCAGTCACCTGAGCGCACTGGGGAAGGAACCGTTAAAAGAAAAGCCTTATCTGTGCTAAAAACATTTTGCGTTCTAGGGCTTCTAGCTTTGTCACAGGGCAAATGAGGCAGTGATTTAACATGCTTGTACACTGAGCTCTTCAGGCCAATTCTTTGTAAGGATAATGTCTGAAGTAGCATCCATGAATGAATAAGGCTTCCATGTTCGGTCTTAACAGAATTCTATATATTTTGACGGCTAATATCAATGTGTGTTTTCAAGCTTTTTTTATTTTAACTGATTTAAAATTTCATGGTTGTGAAAACTGGGGGGCGTGTTTCAGACAATTTAATGACAGTTGATGTGATTCAAAAAGTTAATGGCCCTACTTGAATTGCAAGATGATTGTCAAAAAAAATTTGCAGCTGAGTTGTGAACAAGCTATAGAAAATTGTGGAAAAGTAATAATGGACCTTATTTGCGGTAATATAGTCCCTTATTACTTTTCCACGATCTTCTGCTGCCGGCTGCCTGAGGCTAAGTCAGGGCTCCTGTTGTCAGTGGGAACACTGAGCTGACTGAGGTCACCTTGGGCTCCCGCTCTCAGCCCCACACATGGCAGGGCTCCTGCCATCAAAACTGTGGTGGAACCCTAAAATTGCAGAATCCGCAATATCTCAAGTGAAGTAAGGCCTTATTTATAACCATTAAAACACACAGTCAATCATACATTAAAACATAGAGCATAAATAACCTTAAATCAATCTCAAAGTTCTCAAGCAGCATTTTTCTAACTGTGCCCATCTGTAAATTCTGATGATTATTGGTAGAAATATTTGTGTGTGGTGAAATTGACATTTACTGAGAATCTAGCCTCTCTCTATATAGTGAAGCTCTTTCACTTTCTCGTTCAAATATAAAAGTTGATGCGCTGTGTGTGTGTGTGTGTGTGTGTGTGTGATATAACTGAATAAATCTGCTAAAATGCCTTTCTCCACTAAAAAGTCTGATCTACTCTAGCAACAGAATAAAGATAGGGTGAAAAAGAACTTAGTCAGGAATTCAGCACTAAGGGTAGACGTGTAATCTTAACTGTATACATGTACATTATAGTACAGCTTTTAATACATGTTGACACACTAGTTTTCACAGGACCGAGTCCACATTGCACCCCTGCGAAAGGCTGCTGTGCCTTTCTCCAATCCTTATACCTAATTAAGTCACAGAAGATCCCAGTGTGGGGGTGTTTACCCTTCTGGATCCTGCTTGGGGGCATGCTCCATGGTAAACTTGTATATTCAAGTACTTCTAACTTCTTGAAAACGCCTTTGAGGTTGAAACTTGTCTTGTTAGGATTCATCCCAGAGATGGAAACCTATAGGAAAGATTGGCTTACTTCTGAATTATGACTGGGACAATAATATTTCTCCCTGGGTTTAAAATTCAGGTTTTTACCATGGGTTAGGTCCTCAGAGAGGACATGTTCAGCCTAGAAATAAAGTTATAATCATTTGAAAATCTCACACTGCATATGCATGATACATGATGTTCTGTTCGTTTTAATAATGCACCAACGTGCAGTGCTCTAGAGAGACACTTTTGTGATCAAGAATATAGCTGGAAAATCCCTTGCTGAAAGAAACCCAGCTGTGTTTGTTTGCATGGGTGACACTGTTTATCCAAATGTCATGTTTTACATTCAGACATGCCTACTGCATGTGTTTGTTTGAATGTTCAATCAGTGTTCTTTCTTTTCACCAAGAAATTAAGTGCAAAATCTGTGGTGTTGCAATATTTTAAAAGCATAAAAGGCAGGAGAGTCGAAGTTATTGTTCCCACAGTTAGGTTAATTTTTGCCCTCCTTGCATGTAAAAGCTACTGCTATATATAGAATTATGAAATACTGCAAATGTTATATGAGGCTGCACTACAGCTATGGTGAAAACCATCACCACAGCTCTAACTTGTCTATTTCCACCCAGAACTGTGTATTAGCAGAGGGGTGTCTTTGGTTTAAACCTGCACACATTCTTATACATGCAGGGGTATGTGTGTTCTTTATACATAGATGTAAATATAATATGCATTTCATATGAAAGTCTGATTTCAACCTTTAAGCAACAGGATCATGACTCTAGTTTTCAGTACATGAATGCAAAAACAGATTTCTACCTCTATATGACAAGTAGTTCTTTAATGGTCTAAGTCCTAAGGAAACAGTGATTTCAAATTCCCTGATTTATTTCAGAGCTGACCTGTGCTCATAATCACCTAAAATAAATGAATCCAGATTGTTGTGTTCAGCCCTGGTCCCAACATTCAATGATGTCTCCAGCGCCTTTGCTGAGGTGGGGGGGGGCTGGGCTAGTCTAGAACCACTTAAAAATGGGCCTAGTTTCACGATCTTCAGAATAAAGAGCTCTACACAAACAGTTCACATCCCTCCTCCTGCTGGAGTCTATGACCAAACTGAGCATGACTTTGATCTTTAATACAGATTCTACTAAGCTGAGTCTCTGTGGCCCAACTGAATTTCTGCACAGGTGATAACGTGGAAAATCTCTTAGGTGTTTCAGATGCACTCATTACTGAATGCCTATGTTGACTGTATGAAGGTTCTTTGCTTAGTATCTGCGGTTACTGTAGCGTAAAGGTCAAGCAGACTCCATACAAATGCTATTCCATAACTTTTTTCAATGGCAGAATATCCAGTAGTGAAGGGAAATGTGCTGGTGGGTCTGAGGTTAACTCTGAGCAGAAAAGTACCCACATTGCTTAGCTCACCACAGCAGACAGGGAGTAGGGTCTGTTTTAAGGAGAATCTCAGTAGCCCCTTCGTGGCTGGAATGAATTGCACTTCTGTGTCACCACCCAGGGAGCAGATATAGAGTAGTTTATACTACCACTGCCCATGAGCAAATGGAGCATGAAATAGAGGGCTGCTAGAATTCGAGAGTGCAAGCTCTTCAGGGCAGGGACCTTGGCTGGTTGCTCTAGGAGGTGCTTAACACTCCTTTGGACAAAGTAGAAATAACATCTGTATCTGTAACCTGCCCCTATAAACCTCACAGTGCTCCTCTGAAGATGGCATGTATTGGTGGATGGACATTCTTCCTGAGTGGAAGTGTACCCTAGGCAAAATCTCAATCACTCTATCTGTGTTAGCTACCTCTCTGAAAGAGTCTGGGCTTGCCAACATGCCTTGGCTTTGTTTCTCTTCCAGGGACACCGGGCAGGATTCACCTCACGTGTGCATTTCCAGAGGGTGTCCCAGCCTCACCGGCCTAACGTCCAAACTGGAGACTAACAGCTCTCTTTCCCCGTGCTGACCTAGGCATGTTACTGGTAACATCCTATCATGCCATCACCTTGATGAAGGTTGGGAGCAGCAAATGTAATTAAATCTGGTTTCACTGACGCTATTCTGCTGTACCTTCTACGCTCTTCACTGAGCTGTCTGTGGGGAAAGTCTGACCTTTGTCCCATTGGGAACACCTTGTTGTCAGGTCAGGCTCCCTCAGACAATGAGCTCGTGGTCATGGGTGAGAGGAATGTACTCTGTTGAGTTGGGACAGGCCATGGTTTCTATTTTTCCAGGAGGGCAGGCCTCTTGGGTAAGACACAGCAGGGGGGAAACTGTATCATGTCTGGTAAAGAGTGAACTGGGACCGAGAGACAGGAAAATTTGAAGGGATCTAATAGGACATGGCTGGTCACCCGTGCATCCAGCCTGGCAGAATTTGATATAATCTAGTTGCAGCCGAGGGTCAAAACTGCCTTCCAAACCATCCACTCTTCTCATCTTCACTAGTGTGACTTATGCTGCACATGCAGGATATTTCTGTTGACTTCTTGCACATACAAAGAAACACATCCACATCATCTTTCTACTCAAACTACTCTACTGACTCCCCATCTGTTTCAGGCTCCGGTTCAAACCTGCACTCCTCAGTTTATAAAATTGTCCACTGACTTCCTCTAGTGGCCTTCTGACATCTTGTCTCTCTTCTCATCCCTCCCCAAGTGTCAGCCTCCTTTCTACCTCTTCATATAGCCTCACCACTGATAGCGTGAGAGTCTTTTCCTCTACAGCTCCTGCCTTCTGCAACACCCACTTCCTGTATCTCTCCACCTCATTGACTCCATCTATCTTCAAATTTCGTCTGAATCCATCTGTTTTCTTCTTTGGTTCTGAATGTAGTCAAATGTTCAGGAAGTTTGGATCCAGAATTGAAGTTTGCAATTTGGGCCCCTATTTCTCATTTTCAGACAACAGCTGGCTCTTCAGAGACTTGGCAGTTCTGGGGAGACCTTTGTTGTGGTACTGGTGGGCTATAAGTAAGTGTAGCCCAATGCCCTTATAGTGACCGAGTGGAATATGGATGAGATCTGGATTTGCATTGAGGCTAGTTCTTATTTTCTCTTAATTACTTTCCCTTGGCTACCAGTCTGGGATTAAATGAAATGCTTGGACCTAGTTAGTATAGCAAAGAAGCTAGTTACAGCCCAGCCAGTTTTATATGATGGGAAACTCCAGCAAGCACAGCCATCTGATCAGTACTACTGCAAATTTGGCAATTTGATGCACCACTCCACTGGAAGCTAATTAACGCCAGGCCCTTCTGGGCTAGGCAATGCAGTAGCAGGGTCATGTTGTCCTCTGTTAGGCAATGGCCTCATCTGGCATGAATAGAGATGTCTGTCGATTTTGATGAGTGGTAACTGCATACAACTATTTTTTTCCATTGCTTCAATTCTCTTCCCTTTTTAACAGGAGGCCCAACGTGACTGAGTTTCTCACTTTCGCCATCACCACCTTGGCCAGAAGGATGTTTCCTTAGGAATTGCATCAGTGGGGACACTTAGATACAGCAGTGATGGGTGCATTTAGAACGGCTTTAGATTGACTAATAGTGAAAGGTCAGCTGGAATCAACCTCCGGTTTTCCTGGGCCTGAACAGCTACTCTCTGGTTTGTCAGACAGTGCAGGAACTGCCTGTTGACTCTGTTCATTGGTGTAATCCTCAGTAAGCCCTCTTCTTACCCAAGAGGCGTAAGGGTGGCAATGGTATTCTGGACTGGAGTTTAGTTTTCCCTCAACACGATTTGAGGAACAGCTCTGTCACACCATCATTGATTCTCTCCCAGCCCAGCTCCTGGGATGTCCAGACTTCCAGAGCCCTGGTTTTAAAGCCTGGGGGATTTATTATATATAAATTAAAAGTTTATGGATGGAGAAGCATGGTGACCATTGCCTTTGGCCCTTTGAGGATGCTCTGGAGCAGACGCCCCAAAGTTTACTTTGTTTTGCTTTAATCTATCAGGCTTTTGATGTTACTTGATACTTTTAATAATATTGTCCAATCCTCTAGCAACTTTCATCCCACAGGAACCCAAATGTTTTACTGGCTATGGAATGAGTCCTGTTTCCATAAAGCAAGATGTCCTATTAGCTGCAGTAGCATTACCTGAGTACGGGAAATGGCTAAGAATCAGGACTTGTATGCTTACAGCAACACTGAAATTCAGCTGCCTGTGAGAGTGAGTGAGCGCACGCAGCAGTGAGTCTGGAGAACTTTGGCCGCATATACCTAGGAAAACTTCCTCTTCCTCCAAAAAAAAAAAAAACAAACAAACAAAACCCCTATAAAATCTTAAATTTCCTTTCTGCAGGGACATTTTTAAAGGTTTTGCCTGAAAATCCCCCTTGCACTAAATCATATGGAATTCAATTCCAGAACAATAAAGAGATAAGCTGAGCACCCTGAGATGTGCAGTTGCTCCAGGGAACCCCCCTCATTTCACATCTGATGTTTAAGCCATTTAAAAAGGCCCGCTGCTGGCACCTATGTAAGTCCCATGAAATACACAGGGGGGAGCTGTATTATGGAGATTCCTGAAGTGAAGCTTTCCAGTTCAGAGGGTCCATCCTAACCACATGCTGATCAGACCTTTGGCATGGAAATTTGGCAAGATTTGTTTTTATTATGGTGTTTCAGTGCAGCAGCTTCTGATCCTGGTGTTACTTGAAGAAAGTACTACTATATTCTTGTGTCATTTTCCTAAATACTACTTATATTTTAAAAAAACCTGCAGTATTATCTGGTAATGATCCAAACCACTATGGGCTGAATTCATCCTGGTTATAAGTCTACTGATTTCCAGGGAGTTAACTTAGGGATGAGTTTGGCCCCACATCTTACATTAGTGATACTGTAGCATTTTGGTTGATTACGGCAGTATGTTTCTAATGAACTGCAGCAGAGAATAGTGGTGTTGCAGTACTTGGCGCCTTTGCTCTAGTATTTTTTTAAATAAGGGTGACTGAAAGCAGGAAGCACAGAAATGCAGCTGAAAAGAGTTTTTTTGTTTTTAGTTTTTGTTTTGTTCTTTTACAAAGTGATCATTTTTCCAACCTCCTGTAAATTTCTGACTTGAATTTGGGGGAGTTCTGCATCTGTTCTTCTCTTATCCTCCCCCAGATAATCCCATATTTAATTATAGAGTTATCACCTTGAAATGCTATTGAACATGAGGCAAGAGCCCTTGTCACTGATCTCTAGTAAAAGTCCTGGCAGGAGGATACTTTTGCAGCCTGCACCCTTTAATGCTTCTAACTTCATAAGTCCTTGGAAAGGAAAAGGCCCCCTTTCTTTCAGAAAGTTACTTTTTAATATGAAAGGGGCCTGGCTCGTGGGATACGTATCCTTAGGGATCTCTTTCTTGTACCCAGTTCCTCAGCCCTATGGGAGGACCACTTTGTCACATCACTGTACCGATGTTCCTTTCCAAAGTGCTCCAGCCAGATGGGTTATTTTGGTGAGAGGAAGGGTGAGGTGGTGCCAAGGAGGCAATCCTCCTCTAAAGCTCCTGCCAGCCCCCATTACCCTTGAGTGCTTCTTGTCATCACCTGCTACTACTGGTGGGTTTATGAACTCCTTTAATAGCTCAGCTCAAACTAAAACCATCCTCCCTCCCTCCCTCTAGAGCCTCCAGCTCACTGGCTCCTACCCAAATACAAGGGCAAGGGAGAAATTGCCACAGCTGCCAGCCCTGCCCTAGTTATAAACACACAGTGCCCTAAATCAAATACCACCCACTGGCAGTTTAGGCAGAGTGCCCCTCGCCGGGAGGAGATAAGCAACATCGATTTGTCTGGTGGGGGACACCTGCCATTACCTTCCTAGAACCTGGAAGATAAAGATGAGGGCCCAAGCAGACCATACAGTCTGTTTCCCTGAGGCCAGGGCAGGATTGTACTCTATAGTTCAACACCAGGTGTGGATGAAAACATAATTTTCCTCTGCCCACCTCCATCTGCTGGCATGGATGTCAGGTGAGTTGGCTCTCTACATTTTCTACTGCTGTGTGGCCACGTAGTCTCCTTCTGAGACAGCTTCTCCTTGTGGGTGCTGTTCACATCACATCCTCCAGTAGCCTCATTTTGGCATTCTGTGGTGTTGCTACTGCAAACCAGTCCTTGTGGCTCTTCCTGTGCAGTGAGCCACAGCTTTGTTTCCGTTGCACCACCAACGCTCTGCCTTCTCTCCCTGGATAGCCTGAGCCATGACCTTTCTTACCCTCAGCTAACCACACTCACACATCTTCCTTGACCACCTCCCCTGTCATGGTGCTAGTGTGCAGCTTTTAGACTGAAACAAATTTTAAGAGAAAACTTAATCAACAAAAAATTGGAAATCAAAACATGGTGTCCCCAGCTCTTCTCCCCTCCCCACTTTTGACAGGGTTGGGGTACTGCAAATCTGTTTTTTTTGTTTTGTTTTCCTTTCCTTTCATTGTAAAACGGAAACTATTTTTTCCCCGTCTTATGAGACTTTTTTGAGAAGAAAGTTACTATGTATATAATATAAAAGAATCAGACGGTTTGAGATTGTTAAACTTTTTCTCCCTTTTTTTCCTCCTAAATAAAAACTTGTGTAAAATCAAGCTGTTTGTCAAACACTTCAATTCTGAAGAAACTGCCTTTTTTAATGGAGAGCTGTTCTAAGTTTTTCTGAGCAGCTGTAGTAGCCACTGCAAGCCACAACCTTAGACCACTAAGAGGAGTCCTGTAACCCAATATAAATGGCCTGTGTCTGCAGGCAATAATACATCTTGCTACTTCCCTTCACCTTTAGGTCTTGAGTCTTTGTGCAGATACAATGCACCTTATTCTCCCCTTGCTAACATTAAGGTTCACAGGCCACCAGGAGGGGAACTCTATTTTCTATCTCATCTCTTCTGGGGCAAGTTAACAACAGTAAATGTTTCACTCTAACAAACAGGCAGCTAACAAACAGTTGCCCAGACTGATGTTTTCAATTGAATAGGAACACAAACATAAATACAAATACAGCCAAGCAGAATTCAGCCCATTCCAGGGGCTTCCCTGGTGGGTTACAGTGTACATTCTATTTGGAAGACATTTTGCTAAGCAAAAACATTGTGAAGGGGGTTGGGGTGCAGGCTCTGGAAAGGGGTCGGGGGGGGGGGCACTTACCTGGGGCTCCAAGGTGGGGAGGGCCTCCATGCACTGCTGCCCACAGGCACCACCCCTGCAGCTTCCCATTGGCCGAAGGGGCGCTCAGAGCAGGGGCAGTGCACGGAGGCACAGCCCTGCCCGCAGGAAGGGGCCGGCAGACAAGTGGAGCGAGTAGGCAGATGCCGCTCAGCTCCACTGCGTTGCCAGGGCCCTGGGCCCTTTTAAATCGCCCGGTGGAGGGGAGTGCCTGGGGGTAGCAGGTGGGGCCAAGGGATAGACCTGGCCCCAAAACTGCTAGAGCCCCGTGAGCCACACTGGGGAGGTTGGCGGGCTGCAGATGGCCCGCGGGCTGCGACTTTGAGACCCCTGATCTAGCACAATGTGGTCCTGGTCCATGACTAGGGTTCCTAGGCCCTATGATAATAAAAATAATACGGCCCCAACTTATTAATTATCTACCAACTGCTGCTGTGGTAGATCAGTCTGTCTGCTAGGCACCTAAACTGCTGATCTCCAGCTAGTCTAACTTTGGGGTTGTTAGTGGTAGCTGATCTACCCTTCAGTGATATTTTCTTTATCCTTCCACTCCAACCCCTGTTCAGATACCAAAATTATCCCTAGCCTGTCCCATCCAGACCAGCTATCCAGTAAATCTATTTCTAAACATTTGTAGTTTCATACAACATTGTATTTATACAAATTATTCCATGCCCTTTAATACTGACCTCCCAGGCAATGTGCACCAGCAGACTAATGCACAGCACACACGTTCTTAACCCAGATTTTCTTTCCCAATCGCATTTTTCCTTAATATTTCAATTGTGTTTCAAAAATGTTGGTATGTCCTGTCTAAAACACAAAACAATCCAACTCCTATAAAATCAATTCCCTAAATTCTCATCCTTAAGCATATACATAAACTTTGGCATGCATAGGAATTGCCACATAAACTATAGACTGAAAAATAAACAGCACTGTCATCATAGGTGTCTAGCTGAGGTTAGTTTCTCTTGCACTAATTAATATTTAGCTCTCTGGACTAAGATTTAACATAATATCTACTTACCAGAAACAGCTTATCCTAGCAAACTTACTGAGGAATTTTTTTTTCTGCTTATGGCTTCTCTATGGAACTCCATGAACTAAAATGGCAGCTCCCTGTGCATTGACATTCCCTAATTTAGTCCCTCCCTAGGCCATTATTTCTAAAGCTCAAAGAACCCACTTAGGAATTCTTTTTTTCAAGGGTTAAACTCACACTGCTCACTGCCACCCTGGACCTTGGCTGATCCCCAAGTGGACCTAGCTGACTCTTTTTCAAGTGTCAACTCTTGCATGGGCTCTGGAGCTTCCCTTGTGCCAGAACCCTTGTAAAAATACATTGGGGTTGGAGCATGTGTGTAAGGGGTGGAGGATGGGATAAGAGGACTCACTTCTTCACCCCACCCTCTCTGTCGCTGGTCTGTCTCCATGGTTTAACACTTGCGATTTGAAGAATCTGTTTCCCAGACCCTGCTTTTGGCTCAGACTGTTTGCAGCCACTGCCAAAAGTAACTATTATTAGTCTAAGATGGGATAAATCCCACTGCATTCAGCCACAGTGTTCCAATTAAATCCCCATTACAGGCCTGCTAAAGTGATATGGCTGCTAAAGGGGAATTTTCCATCTCTCCTAGCCCAGCAGCCTCTGGCTTGCTGGTCTCCCTAACGTTCCCTCCATCCTTCCCATGCAGCAAATGTGCTCTATGCAAGTATTTAAAGAGCTGCAGTTCTGCCCTCAAACAGAGATTTTCTGGGTGTTTCTTTTCTCCTGCTCTTTGTCACTAGCAATGTGATAGTTCCACTTCTTTGATCCCAGCAGATCCCAGACTAGCTGTTATTTTTCTTGTTATATAGTAGGTTTGGATCCAGATAGTCTCATTGCTAGCTCAATTGAGACTGCACTAACCTTGGCTATCATGATGCCCACCATGGCATGAGGGCACCTTCCGGCCATACACCAGAACGTGGGAAAGAACTTGATTGTGGGTACAGCCCAGAACACCTTACTGAAAAAATGCTGCTTTCCATGTTTATTTTGTAGAAAACTATGAACTAGCATGTGACCATGTATTTAGACTGTTGCTATGATGCAGAATCAAACGGGGGTAGAGTCAAGGTTATGTATGCACTCTACATCAGCATTCCCTAACTTGAGTGCTTAATGTATTTTTTTATATGGAATTTCCTAACTGTTTTTTTATTTGTTATGAAAAATTTGGAAATATTTGGGTTAGGGTCACCTAAATGATCTATGGATCAACTGTGTCCAGATCCCTAGCTGCCATAAATCAGTGTAATTCTGTTGAACCAGTTAAGGATCTGAGGTCCACAAAAGGAACGCATCTCCTGTGAAACGTAGGGGCTGCAGGACCCCTGCCCTGCTCTAGCAGAATTTAGGTGTCCCCTATCCTAGCTGCCAACCTGCTAAGGAGCAGAGAAGACAGGCTTTCATCCTGAGCTCCTTAGCAGAAGTTCAGCTCTGGATTTTTGTGACTGGCCAGAGGAGCTTTGGGCGTGGAAATGTTCATCCTTTCAGAACTCCCTAGAGCTCATGTGGGGGGAGGCCTCATGTAGCAAGGATAAAAAGCGCATACACCAAACAGGGATAACAATCAACATGCAGGCTGTTGGCAGCCACATGCATAGTGAGCATCCTGGTGCTCCCTAATATTCTCCATTAGCAGCCCACATGCATCCTGGGGAAGGAAACCGCAACAGAACAAAGCCCAGGGAACAGACAAAACAGGAAAGGGACAAATGCTCAAGACCCTTGTAAATGAAGCTAGTTTATTGAAACAAATCCCACCCTCAGTCATCAGCTTCATTATTAAGTGCTCGTATGACCCTGTGCTCCTCCATGTTGGTGCCCTGACTTCCTGTTTGGTCTGTGTACTTCCCAGCTGTGACCACCAGATGTCCTCAATAGTCATGTCAGGTTTCAGAGTAACAGCCGTGTTAGTCTTTATTCGTAAAAAGAAAAGGAGTACTTGTGGCACCTTAGAGACTAACCAGTTTATTTGAGCATGAGCTTTCGTGAGCTACAGCTCACTTCATCGGATGCATATGCATCCGATGAAGTGAGCTGTAGCTCACGAAAGCTCATGCTCAAATAAACTGGTTAGTCTCTAAGGTGCCACAAGTACTCCTTTTCTTTTTAATAGTCATGTCAATACTGCACAACCTTACATATCTGGTTTATCAGGGCAACTTATTCCTTGACCAACAGTATCATTTTCTTGAGCTCATCCAGTCAGGATGGATTTGCCTTTCTCTGGTCTCCTTTGGGCATTTCTTCTCTTTGTTGTGAGACTACTCTTCCATGCCTGTGCAATGAACAAGCCATTAGCTGAAGGAGTTTGAGTTGCTTTTGCAGTTTCTTAACTGTTTCTAGGCAGCTGGAGTTAATTTTAACAAAGGCCGGTTAAACAGAGCCTGGAACCATAACACCTCAAGCTGTGATCTCAGCAGGGTCAGCCCTGGTCAGTACGTGGATGGGAGATGTCCAGGGAAACCCTGTGTACTGATGAGTCAATGCCAGAGACATAGGAATTGCCATACCACATCAACCTAGTGAGCCATCTAAGCTACTACCATGGCCACTACCAGATGCTTCAGAGGAAGGTGCAAGAATCCCTGTAATGGTCCTATTACTCTATAACAGTCCATAATGGATAGTTTGATCTTCGTGCCCATCAACAGTGACTGGCTTATGCCCTAACTCGGGAGGATTTACACCCCTTTGTAAATGATTTGCCTTGAATAATGTAAGTATGAACGTGTTTTTCATTTCTCATTAAAATATTTACTCCTTTTCTGAATACTGCTAAGTTTTTGTCCTCAGTAATAATATGTGGCAGTGAGTTCCACAGGTTAATTGTGGTAGTAGTAAGAGACCAAAGAGAAGAATTGGAGGTAAAGGGGCTGGGCAGAATCCTTACAATTTTATTTACCTAAGGGCCTTCTGAACCATAATCCATCAGGGATACTAACCTGTGTTCTTCCTTTGGTGTCTTACCAGGCCATGACACTATTGGAGACAGTGACTGTCCTGATGGGTAAGAATTAACCCCTCTCCTACCATGAGACTTGCTTGTTAAAATCAAACCAGCAAGCACTGGCTGTGTTGTTGATGAAAGGAGGTGAGAGTGGCCTCCAAAGAACAGGAAGGTTCACAGATCAGTAACTTTCCAAAACTGTCCAGTGACCTTCCCCCAGCAGAGAGATGTACCCAGCCCAAGAGACCCCTCTTTTACAGTGTCCGGTGATAGTGAGTGAGAACAGGCTATTTGTTTTTGTTTTTCTCTCCTGTTATTCAATTCCCTTTTCCTCTCTCCATTGTGTGATATCTCAGCAGCTCTAAAGCGTAGTCAGTGAAGGGTTAAAGTCCTAACCTTCCCCCCATTCCCCTCAATTCCCCATGGTTTGTAAATGGTTTTACAATTAACTTGTAAAAGCAAGAGGCTGATTATTGCAGCGCAGAGACTGTTGTTGTCTGGACAAGCTTCTCCCACATGCAGCTCTGCTGATACACCTCAGTCCTGACAAGCAGCTCTCCTCCCCATATCCCCTCTGGGCATGTCCTGAGCAGAGACTGTCCATCTTGTTGAGCTCAGCTGTGTAGTGATTTTTTAAAAAGTGAACCAAACATCCCCAAGGGTGACAGATACACATGCTCTAGGACCCAAAATTCATTTAATTTTTGACCTATGTAGGATTTGAATCCAGGTCTTCGAAGCTCAGCCCAGGCCAAAATCAGCCTCAGAGTAAGGGGGCACAACATCCATAGAAGCCAGCCAAATACCTGCTAATTCACTGGGACAGAATATCTCCTACTGGATTCCAGCCAGCCATCCTGTCACATGATTTATGGTATTTGCACAGTGTGATGAGCATGGTAGGCAAATGCCCTGAATTGGGTGCTGATGCATGATCCTGAGGATGGGGCTGCCAGAGGATGATGTGCTTGGAAACTGTGCTTGGTAACTGATTTGGCTTTGCTGCAAGGGCTGCATTTTAATTTCCTCCTCAAGCAGAGAGCTCCCTTAGTGCAGTAACTCCTTAGTAGGCAGCTGGGGTGGGGGGATTCTAATACTAGTTCTAATAGTTCTGGGTTCTATTCCTCCTCTCCCTGGGTAAAATGGTTCTTCTTTCTTCTGTTGAGACATTTTTATTATGAGCCCCTGTCTTGAAGTCCCAAGGTGGCATTCTCCCATTCCAAGTGCATTATGGGATCCTTCACGGTGGCTACTATAAGGTTAATGACTTAATGGCAGTGGGCTGAAATGAAACCACTGCTGGTATGCAGCTATCAAGGGGCTGATGGGGAAATAGGTGCACATAAACAAGGAGCACAGGTGGTGTGGAAGGTGGATATAGAGGCCAAAGCAGATTGAATCTGGAAAACCTCATCCAGAAGAATGTGTGGTGGTTTTGTTTTTGGTTTTTTGGGTTTTTTTAACTTTCTTTTCCTGGTCTGTTACATGAGCAAAATCCTCTGCCTAGCCGCCAATATACTTCATTGGATGTGTGTGGGTGAGTCCCTGTCACAGAGTCCACTCACTGCTAGTGGCGCCGCCTCCTGACCATCCCGGGGATTAGGCCCGCCAGGTGCTGCCCTCCACTGGTGGTGTCCAAACCTGTCATCCTTTCTCAGTCTGTGGGCCCCCCTCTCTCCAGGAACTGCAGCCTCCTCCTTGTGACTCGGCCTTTTGGCCAGGTCACTGTTATCTCCCTGGAAGGGGGAATCACAAAGTCTTTCCGAAACAACTTTATTCAGTTTTTCTACCTAGTCAGCACAGAAATGTCTGTGCATCACTTTTCTGAAACCATGGTAAAGGATCTCATCCCCAAAGCAATCACACGGTGACCACGTTAGGATACTGCTGTTGGAGATGGAGAATCCCTTGACTTGAGCATTAGGGCCTCTTGGGGTTCCTCCATCATGAGTATTGAGAAAGTGAAAGAAAGTGGGAATATGATGCTGCTCTTGAAATATACACAGTGGTTTGGGGGGGTGCAAATGTTTCATTGACCTGGGATTGGGACAAGCACATGCTTCACATACAGCAAAACTATTAGTGGATTATGCAGGTCATTCCAAACTCATACTAATAAAACCTTTATACCACGCCATGCCATCATGTATTCTCTATATGTCATCAATCTGAGTGGTTTAGAGAGAGGGAGATTAAACATTTCCAGATCCCTTTGTCCATAAAGCCAGGATCTCTCCATTCCATCAGCTCAACTGTTCAGACTTCAGAGGGAGAGGAAAATTCTAATTCATAAATTTTAGAAAACTCTTAAACAATTGGTTGTCGAGGATCAATTTCTGCCATTCCAAAAACTCCAACAACAATATACTCTACTGGTTTAGCTGCATAGTGTTACCTACAGTTTGAGCATCTTTTGAAGGACATATTTGGTCCTGAGGTACTGGCGGCACCAAAGACTTCAGAACTGTTGATGTGGAGAGGGCTGCATAGGTTCACCAACCAGCTGGATCCTATTATGACTTACTGGTCCAGAATACCCTCCCTAATTTAAATTGTTCCAGGCCTACCCAATGGATAAATGCCTTTCAAAACACTACTGATCTATAATTAAGGCTGATCCAGAAGAAAAATGATATTTCATTCACACTGGTTCCCACATAGGCTACAGTGCATGGGCCTTGCCAGAACAGAGGTGCTGCTGGTTCAGATGTTTTGGGACTGTCCCAGGATACAATTCTTTGGCTAGAAGTAGGTAGGATTAATATGATAATTGATACCTCCTTTAAAAATTACTTCCCAGAACTATGTTGGGATATATCCCATCATATCAGAAATTCTCCAACTCACAGAAAGCTTGGTTCTCTTTAGCAGTGCTTGTAGCCAAACAACTTGTTATTGCTTCGATAGAAGAGCATATTGACTCCAGGGATAGAAGCTTGGATCAGCATCTTGGCTGACCTGGCAGCTGAAGAGCAGATAACACTTTGGAGAAGAGGGACCTCAGGCAAATTGGAAGATTTGGTTTAACTTTTCAGAAATCTTTGATTAAGTTTTATGGAAACAGAGATGTCCTCTTCTTTCCCTTCCTTCCCTCCCTCCCATTTCTTTCCTTTTGTTATTTTTGTCTTTTTTTTTCTTCTGTTATTCTTTTGGTGGGGAGAAAATTTCAATAAAACATAGATTGAAAAAAGTGTCTTTTGGTGATTTTTTAAAAAATATATTGGTCCCTACACAGGCTAATGTTAATGTGTCCAATACATTTCCAACAGGGGCCAGCATTTAACACCCTTGGTGCTACATTAGCTCATATGTTTTAGGAGTGCCACTTTATCAAGAATTTCTTGTATGAGGTGGGTCAAAGGACTGGTTAGATATTGGGTGCTAAGTTGGAGCCCTCCCCTTTAAGTTTCATTCTTGGCTATAGGCCTGAGACTTGGAGGATACTTGATAATGAGGCGGCATTATTCCAACGTGCAGCTTTGGTCGCTAAAAAATTAATCCTGCAAAAATAGAAAAGTCGATCTCCACCAAACATTGATGCCGGGCTCAGTGATTTGGCTGACCCTGCAATTAACAAATGATCGACATTCCACACAAGGGAGATACCCAAAAAATTCAAAGCAATTTGGGCTGACTTTTTAGAGGGCTATGATTAATGTGGATCCCCAAGACAGACATGTTTCCCCTTCCCTCCCCTCCCTTTATCCTACCCCTCTTTACTTACTTTGTGTATTATGATGGATCAAGTATTTTGGTATAGTTGTTGTATTTGGAAAAAAAATTATAAATATCAAACAAAACAAAAAGCCCACCTCTTAAAAAGCTGAAATGCTTTTCTATACGTTGTCACATAGGCCAGGTCCACTATCTTGCAAGAGCTAGTAGCAAGCGCCTTAGCCCAGTGAAAAGTAGGGAGATCCTGGTTTTCTGAGCTACAAGCCTCCTTTTCTAGCCCTGATATTTCCTGAAATAGCAAACCTTAAACCTGCTCCTTGTCCAAGATTGAATATTGTCCATCCTAGGCCTTGTCCCAATGTAATATAGTGAGAGAGATTGCATACTTATTGGGGGACTATTTAAAATAAATAGTCATTGTTTGAAGCTGCATAGGAGTCTGCAAGGTTAGTCAGTAGCAGTCCCAGCAGAAATGGATTACTAGGCAGAATGAATGCATGGGGGTCAAAAGTGTTGGATGGATCCAGTTTATGACATGGCGTTGCAACTTCTCACTTTATAATACGGTTAAATAGTGTATCACAACCCCTCTTTCCATTGTAATAGCTGATGATAGTTGAACCTCAAAAGACCCTGCAGTTCAGCTGGACAAATTCTTCACCACACCAACAAGTGGTACAGTTTACACTGGTCATCTTGTCTGTGTTTTGGGCTGAGTCCTTAGAAAAGTGTTGTACAGCTGTTCCTTTATTCCAGGCACTCTGCCGAGCCACTAAAAAACTCCTACAGGCCAGTAGAGGATACTGGGAGAGGCTAGGTTGGGAGGAGATTTTTGGCTGCAATTCCCTTTCATGCTTCTAAAGCTCTTAGTGCATGCAGACCTTCCTCCTCTCCAACAATTCTGATACAGTCACCCATCATGCAATTTACAGAGCCAAAAGGGCCTCTTCCTACCAGCACAGGGAATTTGTTGGTTGTTGTGGATGACCGAGTTTGACTTGGGACTCTTTGCTCAGAGGATATAGCATTTTATTGCAAACAGTGATCATGTATGAAATCCCATCTCTGGGTCTAAGAGTGAAGCCAGTGCCAGCAACTCAGCAGTGGTACATCAGTCCAGCTGTCCCCAGACATCCAGCGTGCATGCAAGAATCCTAAACCAGGGGAATGACCTTTCTGCACTTCCCTGAGACCCTACAATCCCTTCTTTGTGTCCTCTTCCCAGACAGGAACTAAATGAGACAGTAATCAGCCTGTATGTTTAATTAGTCAATTTCCAGGCGTATTGCTTATAGGCTGTGTATAATATGCATGTCACAGATAGTAGAGATGGAAAGATTCTATTACAGTAGGCTATCTCATCCATCCCTAGCTGGCCAGTGAGAGATTGTCATCTATAATCAAAATTAGACTGGGAAAAATCCTGGAGATTATAGCAGGCCAAAAGATAGATTTTCAGCACTTCCACAGCCAAACAGGTCTTTCTGCTAGGAATAGCCATTTTATCCCATCACTCCTCATTTGTACCCTCTTGGGCCAACCCAAACAATTCCTCTCCATTCTATAAAACTGAGAATCAGAGTTTCGCTGGATTATACCACCTCCCTCATGTAGCCTTTCCTGCAAAAGCCTGCTGAGATGTTTCTCTCCTGCCTCTAATGCACAAGTCACATACCCCCAAATCTTTCAGTAGCTGCAGCTCACCTGCTCCCTAGGCGATAGATAATGGGACTGGAGACATGGGATTTTAGATATTCAAGGGGAGAAGGTGCCTCCATGGATGCTTTAGATTCCTAAAGATTACATTGTAGAAAACAATTTAACTTCCAGGATAATGAGACAATAGGCCAAGCTGCCATGTGAGGGAGTTGGAATCCACATCACTGGAGAGAGCCTATTTTCTGTCCTGGAAGCCCAGGTGTTATACTTCTGTAAAGGGGATTAAAGACTCTTAGGATTCCCCTGATTTCCCACTGCTACTCTTAAGGAGGGGTTAAGAATCATGGAGCCCACCTTGCCCACAGATGCAAATAATCCAATGTTTAATAGCTACATAGCTTGATTCAAACTTGTTTCTCTTATGACAAGATAACCACTACCTACCCACCTCCCTCACCAGCAAGCCTGTAATCGGTACTCTAAACCTCATAGGAACATCCCTGTGTGGTGATTTCAAGCTCTGTGCCACCCCTCCACTTGTCCCTATGAGAATCAGCATCTGCTAAGCAGCTTGATTCCGCACTTTGCATTCAAACTGGGCTTTGTCCTGTTCTAGTCTGTTGACCAATGTTCACAGCAGCTTGAATGTATCCATCTCCTGTCAGTTAGATACAGATGCACCATACAGCTCAGCCAGTGAAAGTGTCTGCCCTGCAATCAATGGTGAGCTCATCGGGGGCTGACTGTTTCAATTGAGCTGCACAGGAGAAAGTTGGTGAAGCATAATAGATTCTGACTCAAAAAATTTACCCCCACATATTCACATAGGTGCATTCGAATTTTTTTCTGGAAGCACTTGCAGGTGGGTTGCAGCCAGAAATGCAGTGGGACAAGCCAATGATAGACTTGTTTAAATTTGGAACTCTAGTATTTGATGCATCCGATGAAGTGAGCTGTAGCTCACAAAAACTTATGCTCAGATAAATTGGTTAGTCTCTAAGGTGCCACAGGTAATCCTTTTCTTTTTGTATTTGTGTGGTGTTCAGCATTTTATACAGGGCACATTTCTGTCCATTCCCAGCAACATGCTTACTCCCATTGCAGGGTGTATCGGTCTCTCTGGCACTTCTTTTGTCCACCCCAGCCCTTCCTATCCCTGTTTCAGAGAGAACACCACCTCAGCTCTGCTGCTGGTTGTCCATCCCAGCTGTTCCAGTCTCATGCCACCATGAAGACTCCTCCTGCATACCTTACTGAAATGTTTGGCCATGTTTGGCAAGTCCATATTGGTAAGAGGCTGGTAACTCTCAGTTAAGCTAGCTTGTCTTCTCACCAATGCTCTTCTCTTACCCCATGCACAGACAAATCTCTCAGGCTTTCCCAGTCCAACTGTCATCAATCTAGGATCTTTTATGACTTGTTGCCACTTATACTGAGATGGGCTACATTTTAAATCGTACTACCCAGGGGCAGATCCTGTAGGGCAGTGGTTCTCAAACTGTGGGTTGTGACCCCCAAAGTGGGTTGTGACCCAATTTTAATGGGGTCACCATGTTTGGCAATAGATTTGCTGGGACCTGGAGTGAAAGCCGAAACCCGAGCCCCATCTCCTGGGGCTGACACCCGAGGACTTCAGCCCTGGGTGGCAGGGCTCAGGTTACAGGCCCCCCACCTGGGATTGAAGCCCTTGGTCTTTGGCTTTGCTCCCCCACACTACCCAGGGCAGTGGTGCTCAGGCTTTGGCTTTGCTCCCCGTTTGTTCCCCCCCCCCCCAATCGCCTGGGGTGGCAGGGCTCGGGCAGGCTCAGGCTTCAGTCCCCTTCCTGGGGTGGTGTAGTAACTTTTGTTGTCAGAAGGAGGTTGAGGTGCAATGAAGTTTCAGAACCCCTGCTGTAATGGGTTAAAGAGCCACCAATGCCAAAAGGGAACTTCCATAAAATCTTTCATTTAGAAATAAGGCATATTTGTGGTGGGGAGTTAGTATTTTTCTTCTCTTGTTCTTTATCACTAGGCACATTTTCAAACATATTGGATGTATTGATGCTTGGAACATTATGCTATGATATTTTCAGATAATTTGTTCTTGCTTGGCCAGTACTTAGATGAGAGCCCTCTAGGGGACATCTAAGTACAGATGATTCTCTGGTCCGTATTGCCCCGGCATGATGCTAGAGGACATTGTGCTGTTGAATATATTGGATTTGGATCATATGTAAAAGATGAGATCTGAACCATTTGTGATTTGAAGATTCCACAGTACTTTTTGTAAGAGGAGAAGAGTTAACCCTAGTGCCCTTGCCCTGGCCTGGCCAAGTTCTAACCCAATTCATTACATTCTTACTGTCTTAAACTGTGGTCTAGTCTACACCTAAAACTTAGGTCAACCTAGCAACATTGTCAGGGTTGTGAAAAAATTCATGCCCTGCGTGACTTAGCCTCCAACTGTAGATGAGCTAGATCATCAGAGAAAGTCTTCTGTTGACCTAGCTACTGCCTCTCAGAGAGGTGGATTACCTCTGTAAACGCAAAAACCCCTTCCGTTGATGTAAGATGTGCCTACACTACAGCAGCGCCATAGATGTTCTGCTGTAGCCACTGTAGTGTAGACATAGCCTTGCTGATTCTTTGTTGCCCTGCACCTTTGTAGTGGTTTACACAAGTGCAAAATGAGTGTTAAAGGCTGGCATTCTGAGTTAACAGCATTTTACACTCACTTTTCTCTGGTGTGTAAATGACTACGTGTGGCACAGGACAACAAAGAATCAGGCCTATAATGTGTTAGCATCTGTGTAATGCTTTTGTTTGCTTGTACGGGTATAACCTGCAGGCAGGAGCTCTACCTCAGAAAATATTTCTCAGGCAGAGATTCAGATAGAACAGCATTGCAGCTGATAGAATAGCATTTCACCAAGCTCTAATCCTGTATCTTCAGATAAACAGAGCTTAAAACACATTGTAATAGTGTTGTTTTCTAATAAAGTTACACAACTTTTGTGCATCTCTATGATTTTAAACAGCTGCCATCTTGTGCACTGGAAGTTGCAACATATCACTATTGAGTGATCTCTCCTTGTTCCACCTACTGTGCAGGGTTGTTGAGTGGGGCTGGTTGAAGATTAGGGGAGGTTGGTTTATGCACAAACATACTTTTTGTAAAGAACACTTTTTATTTTTTTCAAAACTTTCATGGTATTTTTGTTTATATTTGACAATTTTTTCAAGACACTTCAAAATTTGTTTTGAATGTTTCTTTTATTTCTCCTGTTCTCTCACTTTAAAAAAAAAAGAAAAGGAGTACTTGTGGCACCTTAGAGACTAACCAATTTATTTGAGCATGAGCTTTCGTGAGCTACAGCTCACTTCATCGGATGTAGCTCACGAAAGCTCATGCTCAAATAAATTGGTTAGTCTCTAAGGTGACACAAGTACTCCTTTTCTTTTTGCGAATACAGACTAACACGGCTGTTACTCTGAAACCTTTAAAAAAAAAACATTTCGTACTGGAAAAAGAAGGGCAACAGTAAAAAAAAGTGAGAGAGAGTGAGATTTTTACCCACCATTTTGAACCAAAAATATTTTTTTTAACAATTCGTTTGAAATTTCTTCCCAAAAAGCCCCAAAATTTCAATGACAATGACATTTTTCCACCGAAAAATTACTGCTGTTGAAACCCCATTTTTTTTCAGTGAAAAATGTTTTGCTGAAAGGGGTTTAACCAGTTCCATTGTTGGGCTCAGATCCTATGTAAGAGGCTTGAGAAAGGCTAAGGATTATTATTGGTGATTTCATCTGACCTTGCTGTTGCTTTCTTTACTAGAGCATCAGTCTTCCACTTGTGACATCATGACTGTTTCCATAGCAACCAAATCATGTCATGGAGGGCAGAACCAGGGCTAGGCATAAACAGACTCAGCAATTGCTTAGGGCCCCAAGCAGCTCAACGGGGCCCCCCGATGCGCTTGTTATTATAAGAACTTGCCTGTTTTAGTATTGGGAGGGGACCCAAAAATACTCCTGCTTCAGGCTCTTAATGGGCTGGCTGCAGTGGAGGGTTCTATATTTATATGTCCTCAGTTTGTGCCTTGTGTAGAAATCCACAGGGTTAACAGATCTCTAGGGCCTGCTGGTCAGAAGGATTCTCATCTGCTTTTCCTGCTGGGGAAGAAACACGATGGGAAACTGCTTTTTGGCAGCTTCTAGAAAGGTGAGGGTGGCCCTTGGAGGGACAAGGCCACTATCCAGGAGCAGTCAAGGAACAGCGTGGGACTACAACTCAGGGGAAACTCACAGCTGTGAGGTGAGGAGCCAAAATTGACCAGATGCTGCTATAAAAATAACAGTGAATAATTTTACTGCAATTTTGTTTTTTCTCCTCTAAATTGTGGGAATGAGCTTGGAGGAAAAAGGATCTCTCTGGAGAGCTGAACTCTCCAACATCGGTTTGTCCCACTCTGCATTACATGAATTCCATCTCCATTTTGCATGGCTGTGGGAACCTTCATGGCATCAAAGGAGACATTCCCAGACACCTTTCTCCAGTGCAATTTTTGCTTGGCAGCCACTTGCTGTTTTTCCTGCTCACCCCTCTTCTGTGCAGTTGTGATGCAGGCAGATATCTCTTGGAAAGAATCTTGCCGCTGGCCTGTCCTATCATGAGAACGAGCTATCAGTGCTGCTCTGCATCCTTTTCTTCCTCTACCTTCACTTTCCCATCTCTCCTCCTCTTCCCCCAGATTCTTCTGGCCACCTTTTTTCCTCTTGTCATTACTGCGGCTTTGTGAACTATGAATATTGCTGGGTAATACCGAATTGTGACATCAGCAATAAACAGGCCAATCATTACCCTCCACCTGATTTTTCCTTTCTAGTGAGATGATTAAGTCAAACATGAAGTCAGCTAAATAGGAAGCCTCCGGCTATGTCTACACTATGCAGCTTTTAGCGACATGGCTTTGCCACGCCAGCCGTGCCACTAAAAGGCGTGCAGTGTAGCCACAGTTTGTAAGCAGGAGAGAGCCGACAAAAACTTCCACCCCCAACGAGTGGTGTTAGCGTTGTCAGCAGGAGAGTGCTCCTGCCAACAAAGCACTGTTCACACCGGCGCTTGTCATCGGCAAAACTTTTGTCTTTTGCAGGGGCGGATGGGGGGTGTTAACACCTTTGAACAGCAAAAGTTTTGTGTTTCACTTGACAGTGCAGACAAAGCCTCAGTTAGGCCAGGTAACCGTTTCTGCAAATACTGTTCATCTCAGCACCCTCTGCCTGCCTGCCTCCCCTACCTGCAACTCACCACTTTCCTGGTTCATATATTCTCATCACAATTTAAATACATGCTTCTGGGTGCCACTTCATGTCTACACTTTAAAGTAAGCTGTGAAAAGAGGGCAGACATGGGACAGCACACAGGGAAGCAGTGGTTTAGAACGGGAAATAGACAATTAGAAGATCAAAGTCAGGGAAATTAAATTGTGAAAGGAAAGGGCAGGCAGGGGGAGGGGCTGAGAAAAATGGTAATAATAGCCCTCATGGGAGACAGAGACTGGGAAACAGGGCTGGAATCTGAGAAGCACAGGGACATAAAGCAACCTCTATCCCTTGCAGATGCTCCCTTTGGGAATAGGGAAGAAGTGGAGGAAGAAGATAGAGTAGAGTACTAAGTCCAAAGGCCGAAGTCCACAAAATTATTTAGGTTCCTGACTTCTATCAATTTCAAGGGAAGTTAGGAGTCTAAATACCTTTGTGGAGCTGGGCCATAGTTAATTAATTTTTTTTAAATAATGCGACCTTTGGAATTTTCCCCTTTTAGAGTCGAGTGGCGGAACCAGAATTGCTCAGATGTGTATCAGAGGCCTTAGATGGCTAACAGAGATTCTACTTTAGCTCAAATGTTAAAGGTTCATGTGCTTTTGAAGTAGAACGATTTGAATCCTAGCCCTAGATGCCAGCACAGTTCCAAATGGTTGCAGTGTGCATTAAAATGGCAACTGGGGAGGATTATAGCTGATCATAGAGTTATTACAGTACTTACCTAACTCAGCAGAGGTAGGTGGTAATTATTTGTGAAGCACTATGAGATCCTTAGACACTATAGATACATGTGTTATAATTATCATGCTTTACTTGTTTATTACATTATATTCAGGGAAGTGGAACTTGCTGTGTTAGTGTCTGAGGTGAGACACTGGGCTTCAAGCTGACTCCTATGCAAATCATCTAAAGAGCAAAAGAGCCCTTTTCTGAGCTGTGGAGTGATGTGCTCTTCTACCGTTTGCTGCTTGTTGCATGCCAGGACAGGGGTGAACGAGCCAAACACATTGCCTGGCAGATGTTTATTGTAGCTGCAGATACAGAAGGAGAAAAAGCAATAGCAAAAGCACTTTGATCAGTGCCCTGAGCTTATAGTTACCTTTACATTTTAAACATGCAATGGAATATTAGGTAAATTGTCTAAATGAGGCTACAGAGAGCTTCCTTAATGCACAGAGATTATAAAGGTATTTGTGGCTGCTCAAGTTACAAGTGGCCATGAAAAGAAGAGGAGTACTTGTGACACCTTAGAGACTTGACTATTTTCAGTCAGACCCTCAGCATTGGTAACCCCCTCCACAGCAAAATGGGTTCAGACCAATTACTGTCCAAGTCTATTTATTTTGCAGTATACTTTGTGCTGATCAGCAAGTATTAGAAAGCAGAATTTAAGGCAAAGATAGTGCTCTATTTTGTCATGCACATTGCAAAGCAATGAGGCCACCTCAGGGTCACACATACAGGAGGCGTATCTCTTCCACCCCCGCATCAGTTGGTGGAGGGGACTGGGGGGTGAGGGGGGAACTCTATCCTCTTGCTAGACAGCAACCCTGCATATCTTCCTGGTTTTCCCATTGCCTTTTTGAACAGGATCTGCCTCAACGTCACATCCTCCCCTGTAAGGAGAACCTGCAAAAGTGCACATGCAGTTACTAGCCTTCCCCTTGGTAACTTTGTACCTTGGGATATCAATCCAGAATGCTTTGCAGTTGTTTAGAAAAAGCACAGAGCTGTGTGGGCCCAATGATTCACATGGGAAGTAGCTTAAGTCAACATAAACAGAGTGGTGTGGACACATTCTTTCGGTATAGCTATAGCAGAAAAACATATACTGAAAAAACTTTCCCATGTAGACAAGGCCTTATGCTCATCATAGCATCAAAACACATACTCATTGGCTAGCCATCTGCCTACCTGATGCCATTGGGAGCAATGGCCTTGTACTTCACAGGAGTGCCAAGTTACCCCAGTTGTGCACATAGCTTTATTAGTTTCAGTGAAATAATGTACTGAGCATCCCAAGAGGCACCTGGGCATTGCACATAAAATAATTAGTTCATTTAAAAATCATAAGTCAGACCCAGAATCCTGGTCACAAGACATGGAAGTGGGTCATAGAGAAACTTAACAAAACAGGGATAGACCTGCAGAGTATCTCTGATGAAAGCACCATGGATGAGGCCCTGCCATTAAGAAGAACCTGTCCTTAGCCATAGGTAGTTACAATACATCAACAATTTAGAGTTACCTGCTGGGACCAAGGGACTTCTAGGTGCCAACTGGCAGAAGGCAGAGGGCATGCATGCATAGGGTTTTACAGGGATCCCCTGGGTTGGATATCTATATAATAGTTCCTCAAAGGGTGGCATGTGAGGTCTCTACCAAGAACCAGTAGCTCTTGGTAGAGACCAAGACCAAGAGTAGCCACTTCTGGTCACATTATCATTGCAAGATGTTTGTACAGCAAATAGATGACTGAGATATGTAAAATGGAAAAGATTGGATTCCAAAATTGTTAAAGTTAAGTTTGTCAACTGAATTGGGGCAAGCCTGAGGGCTAACTCAATCAGCAAATAGAACAATGGCCACCCATAAAGACAGGCTATGTTTACTGTCTGTGCCAGGCGCGGATCTGAGGATTTACCAAGATGCAAGGAACCCCAAGATCAGGCTCCAAAGATGGGGGGGGGGGGAGAGAAAATAGTCTGTACTGCATCAAGTTGCAGTGGGGGAGGTTTAGGTTGGATATTAGGAAAAAAAATTTCACTAGGAGGGTGGTGAAACACTGGAGTGCGTTACCTAGGGAGGTGGTGGAATCCCCTTCCTTAGAAGTTTTTAAGGTCAGGCTTGACGAAGCCCTGGCTGGGATGATTTAGTTGGGATTGGTCCTGCTCTGGGCAGGGGCTTGGACTAGATGGCCTCCAGAGGTCCCTTCCAACTCTGTTATTCTATGATTCTATGAAAAAAAGGGGAAAGAGGGAACAAGATTTTATCCTGCAACCCACCAGCTTGGTTGTCTCATGAAAATGGAGCACAAGCAGCCTGGCTGTAAAGCACTGGAGAGCAATACTTTATTAGACATGAGCATATCTTGTTAATTAAGTCTAAGCTCTAGAATGCAGGTTGTGATTTTATTTTACAGGTAAGCATTTGGCTTCAATACTTCTAACTTGCTATTACATGACTCTCTAAACTTTATTAAACAAACTTATACTTGCTTTTGCTATAAACATAGCTAAGTGCTGTGTGTTAGACGGCACAGTGATCTGCTATGGAACTTGTAAGCTGGTGTGTTCTGTTTCTTAGGAAGCAAGTGCCCAGCAGAACACGGTCTGGATGCTTGAGGGAGAAGCTCAAAGGGCTTGGGGGTTGAGGTGTGCCTATCGCTAACCTGTAGAGAGCCAGCGGGGCCTGCATAGGCCTAGAAGAGAGTGCTTGTTTTGCCTGGGTTAGGGAGCTGATCCTTGGCAGCTAGATACAAAGCTTCCTCACCTTAAGGGCAAGTGTTAGCAAGATCCTTCACAACCCCAGGTAACCAAGGGAAGCGTCACACATACCTATACCACTCCTCCAACGGAAATATTTGGGGGCTTAGTCTGCTAAAGCTGCAACCAAACCATGCACTGAATTTAGTGAAATATATATTATACATTATATAATCCAATGAAGAGACATTTCTAATGTTGATAGTCCTTATCAATTCATAATGCACTTTTTTTGTTCTCCCACTGGCCATGAGGGGGCATACCAAATGACTTAGCTACGTCATTTAAACCCGAGGAAATAAATTCTGCTGTCATCTCTACTGATGTAATCCTAGTGAAATCAGTGGGCTGGAATGAAGTGTACAATTTAGCCCTAAAACGTTTATTACATTAAAGATAAATATTTCCATGCAGAGTGGGATCCCACCAGTCCAAGCCGAGAGAACTTGATTTCAGTTTCACCCCATTTTCCATTGATTTCCATTATATTGCCATCCCCTTTCCCAAGCAATTAGCAGAAGATGTATCTGCCTGAAAGGTAGAGCATGGATGGGGTATGCCACCTTGGCATATCCCCTGGGGTGGTGGGAGAGGAAGGAGAGAGCCTGTGCTCAGATGTTGAGCTTCTTTTCCCTCTTCTACCACCAAAAAGAGCAATGTACGGTTTTAACTCAAATAAACAACCTGACCACTGCTGACATCAGCTGTTTGTTATGCTGAAGTGTAATGTAATTCAGCAGCTTCTGGGACAACAGCTCTAGTTCAGCATCCATTGGGCTGCATTACTGCCCTGGGGGACCTGCTGTTTGCACAGGAGTGCTATCAAGAGTAACCCACAAGCGTGTGGTCAGGAGAAATGGCCTTGTTGAAAACAGCTCCGCAAAGCCAATGTAAAAGCCACAAGCGAGGCCTGTGCTGACTGAGAAGCCCAAATGAGTGCACTGTGGGATCCTGGCCACTGCTCCCCATGATGGAAATAATGGAGATGCAAACCCAGAGCCTGCATGATAAAAGGGACCAAGCCAATATCAGAAATTTCCTTCACTGCTACTTGGTGAGCAAAACACTTCCTGCATGTCCTAGACCAAAGAGGTCATACACAGAGCCCATAGGCCAGATCTGACCTGTCTGATGTACTGATGTTTCCCACCTGACATATTCAGAGTGAGCAGAATCTCAGCTTTCATAAAAAAAAAAAAAAAAAGTATGTTTCTAGCCTTTTGGTTGTGAAGAAAACATTCCGTAGGTGAACCGAAGGTAAACTGATGTAGTGTTGCCTTCCTGAGTCTGCCAACAGCCTCAGTTAAAGGCTCAGAGAGGCATGAACTTCTCAGTCCCATGTTCAAGTAATTGGAGCGTCAACCAAAATGACACCTTAATGTCGACATTAACTACTACATTGCTGCATAGGTGCCAACTTCATGGGTGCTCTGGGGCTGGAGCACCCACGGGGAAAAATTGGTGAGTGCTCTGCACCCACAGGCAGCCAAGCTCCCAGCCTCAGCTCACCTCACCTCCACCTCCTCCCCTAAGCGTGCCACGTGCCCGCTTCTCTTCCCAGCGCTTGCCTCCACAAAACAGCTGTTTCTTGGCGTAACAAGCTGAGGGAGGGAGTGGGGGAGGAGCGAGAACACGGCATACTCAGGGGAGGAGGTGGGGAAGAGGCGGGGCCGGGGTGGGGATTTGGGGAAGGAGTCCAATGGGGCAGGGAGGGGGCAGAGACTTTGGGGAAGGGGTTGGAATGGGGGTGGGGCAGGGGTGGGTGGCACAGGGGTGGGGGCAGGGACGGGGGCAGAGTGGGTTGAGCACCCACCGGCGCCAGGAGAAGTTGGCGCCTATACATTGCTGAAAATGTAGCAAATAGAGTTGGGGAGCGGTGGGAAAGAAGCCCAGAGGTGGGAGAGAATTGGGAATTAGTTCAGGGAAGGACATGCAGAGGGAAGGACACTAAAACAAGGAAGAAGAAGAGACAGGAGAATGGGGAAAGAAGAGAAACAAAGAGCAGAAACAGTGGTAGCCCAAAGGGGGTGGGGCATATTGTCCCACTGAGTGATAGTGAATGTGATACTAAAGCACCTAACAAAGAACAGCAACTGGATGTTTAGATACTATGTGAAGGTCAGATTCTAGCCTTGCTCTTCGTGCCAACCTCACACTGATCTCTGCAGGCAGTCTGCTGTGGATGGAAGGGGCTATGGAGTCCTTGATTTATGTCCTGATCTACAGACCATAACTAAAAGTGGAATTTGGCCCTCCCCACTGAATGAGTTTGACACCCCTATCATAGCCCATGTGGCATTTCCATTCACCACTCTGCTCCTGGCACCTTCCCTACTCCCCACAGAGTCTATATAAAGAAGATTCCAGGAATGTCACTCTGAAACCTAACGTGTCTGTCCTGTCAGTGTGAAGCAATGAAAGCAACTAAAAGTATGGCTGAGAGTCCTTTTGTTCAGAATAGCAGCAAGCTGAAGCATCACTGGATTTCATGGTCTGGTGCCATCCAGTTTTTAAGTTCTCAGCTGTTCTGACTTTACAAATTACACCCAAATTACTGTACAGCTACAGTAAGGCATGTGTCTATGTCATGCCAAGAGTCCTAGACCAGTGTTTCTCAAATGTGGGCACCGTGGCCGCTTTTTCCAGCCTCCTGGGTGGTGATGGGGGGGGGGAGAACAGTGGCCTCCTCCCCCAGGGCCACCAGCAGGGCTTGGGCCCTGCCCACCTCTGGAGACACAAAAGCTGGAGGAGCAGGCAGCCAGTGAGTTCCCCACCTTCCCAGGGCTGGTGGGTCAGGCTTCAGCCCTTGGGTGGTGGGTGGCAGGCTCCAGTCACAGGACTTCACACTCCATTTCGTGGCTGTACGGTGGCAGGCTCTGGCCCCAAGGTCAACCCCCTTCTCAATTGCACCTAGCTCCCCACTGCCTCCATATCCACCTCCTCATTCAGGGTTTAATTTGTCCCCAGGCTTGTCGGGGATGGGTAATTCTGCTGTGAAAAGTGATATTTGTATGTTTGTTAATATCACTTTTCACAGCAGATTTAGTAACTAGCACATTTTAAAAAAAAACAACCAAAAAAGCAAAAGACAAGAAAAAAGACAAGAACGTTCAAAGCACCTTATTTGTGTTTTTGTTCAGTTTAGGCCCAGTAAAGAATAGAGACAACTGTGCATTATTTTTATTACTGAGCCTGAAAAAAAACTACATAAATAAATTACAATGAGCTGGACATGGGTATGTGCATATTTACTGGTTTTTCCTAAAGTTGATCAAGTATTTTAGAAAAAATTGTCAGAACAGCCACCAGCAAGAGATGGTGGCCGCACTCTGAGGCCACAAAAAAAAAATTGTTGAGAGAACCCCTGTCGTAGACCATCATGATATTAGAGGTAACTCAACCAATCATCATGCTCACTTTACAGCTCATTTGCATACAACAATTTGATTGGTTGTATGAAGGAGACTGCACAGATGGTGGATTACTTGGCCCAAATACCACACCTCTGCGCCCAATTGCCACCCACACAAATCAACACTGGTCTCTCAGCACAACCTCCCTTTAACACAAATCAGCACACATAATAACCCCAAGCACACACAGCCTCCTTATGACAGCACACACCCTGCCTCAATCACCACCTGCACAAATCCATGCAAGTCTCCTAGCCTAAAACAACCCCACACAAATCGATGCATCCGGCGCACACAATAGTTCCAAATAGCACTCTGACGCCTAGAATGTCTGTTGAGTCGGTTAAAGGGATGGAAACAGCTACAAAGAACTCTTTGTTTAGAATATTATCAGTCACCATGGGGATTTGTGGTCTGTTACCGTCCAATTCTTAAACTCTCTGCCAGTTTCAGCCTTTAAAAAAAACAAACAAACAAAAAACCCACACAACTTTACAATTTACACCTGTGCTACAGCACAGACTTTCAGCATCTAGTGTGTGTGAAAAATGCCAGGTACTCAGAATATCAGATACACTGAAAAAGTATTGGTACAGGAACATGGACTAGGCCACATTACTTGATTGCTTTTGAGGTGCATCTGTGATGGGGTGAGATCCCAATATTAGCCTTGCAAGAGCTGAATTAGGCCAGGTGGGCCCAATCCTGAATCACTGGCCCAATCCTGAGATTCCCCACTGAGAGGGGAGCCCAACGGCTCTGAACCAGGCTGCCAGTCAATAGATAATCTTGCAAACAGGTGAAGAGCCATTTGTCTATCTATATCCTTAAGTGCTAGCATGTCTTTCCCTCATTTCTAACATACTCATCACTGTAGTATTTAGACACAAAATAAAATTATCTTTTTAACTATTATTTGTTTTACTATAGCACCTGGAGACCCCAAGTGAGACAGTGACCCATTGAGCTAGTAGCTGTACAGACACATGAAGTGTTCCTGCCCCAAGCAGTTTCAAATCTCAGTAAGACAGGCAAAGGGAAGGAGGGGAAACAGAGATTTGCCTGAGGTTACACAAGTCAGTGGCCAAACCAGGAATAGAACCTAGGTCTCTTGAAGCCCCATCCAATGCCCTATCCACTGGTCCACACTACCTTTCAAAAGGTTCTGCTTTTTCGTATGCTTGTGTGAATTCTGAGTCCCTGCTCCTGCCATGAGATGTTAATTACATGTCTCATAGTATAATGAAATTAACCCCTTCTGTGTCCTTCCAACTGGGGGCAGTGTGTATCAGAGTCATACGGACATTCCTCACATCTATCTAACCTCTGGATCTATTGTTCTGTCTTCCATAGGACTGATGGGTTTGGAACCGTCCCCACCCCCTCACTCAGCATGTACCAGGATTCTCTGATGTTCCTCAGGGAGGATGTTGGCTCAGGGCTCCACTCTGTAGCAGTCCTTTGGCAGTCAGATCTCCTTTCCATTATTTGCAATGGAACAAGTCATCGCCTTTGCTGGTCCTGAGGGGATATTTTTCCTTCTCTCCCAAGGTGAAATAGCTGCCAAAGCATCACTTAAGGAAGGACAATGAGAACTAGCAATGTCCCTGGCACTGAGTGATTGATCCCAGGAGCTGCTGCTAATGTGTCCCCTCCAGGCAGTCCTCTCAGGAACAAGCCCTACAAGTCTGTAACTCAGATTAAGGTATCCAGAGGGTAGTGGTTTGCTTCCCCCACTCAAGGTAATTGCAAACAAGACAGAAGGCTTCGGTGATGTTAGAAGTACCTGCTACTGGAATGAAGCCTGCTGCGCCAATGCCCATGCTTGAACTCTGAGGGCTGGGTTTGAATTTAGCAGGTTTCAGGGTGGAGGATCCTTGCTGGAGAAAATGATGCCAAAGAATTTGCTGCTGCTGTTGCTATAACCCTCGGAAGTTGGAGAGGAAAAGCAAGCAGGAGCCCAGGCTGGCCTTGAAGTGCTGAGTGGGACTTTCGGAAGGAAAGGCAAGGAGAGGATGAGGTGATCAAATTGTTTAAACAGCTGCAACGAATCAGCAACTCCCTTCCCCTCCCCCTGTTGCACAGCAGCCCCCTCCATGCCAAGCAAAACAAAGCAATCCTGAAAAATGTAATTCACCACAATGGTGTCATATCACACTGCAGGATGGAACCAGCTTGCTAGCTGGGGAGAAAGGAAAGAGATGTGTTCAGGTGAGGTGGAGAGCTGAGGAGATGGATAGACTCCTTCAGAAGACAGGAGCTTGGAGGAGAAGGCTCTCATTCCAACACTGAAGGGACTAACACTGAAGGTGATAAATGGAGTGAATAGGAGGGGAACAAAGAAAGAAAAGGGACCAAATTCAGCTCTGACATAAGCTGACGGCAATGGAAATTGCTCTACTTACATTAGGGGTTAAATGTCCCATTGACCATGAGGTTGGTTAGAGCAAGTTTCTTTGTAACCAAGAAAGATGTTACAAATCCCCCTTTAGGGTTTGGTCCACGGAGGCTAACAGCCTACAACTGCTGTCACCAGCTAATGGAGTTATTCCTTTGGCTCAAGTGACAGTGGTCTGTGCTTTGGAGTTAACAATCTGGTGAGGCAAACCTTGGCTACAGCTGGTGCAGGGAGGTTGGTAGATTGTGGAAAGCTTTCAAAACCAGTAGGGAAGTTTGGAGCTGGCTCGTGAGATGAATATGGAGCCTGTGGGGCTGAAAATAATGCTTTGTGGAAGGAGTGAGAGGTATTTGGAAGAGGGGGAAAATGCAAAGAAGAACTGGGAATTCATTACAAGAGGCAGGCAAGCACTGCTCATTTTAGGTACAGTAGCTAGAAAACAGTGTGTAGCTACTAGTCAGGCCTCCTTTCCGCCCATCCCCCAGTCCTTCAGCAGGGCTGCAGCTCGGTCTGTCAGGCTGCGCTCGGTTAAGCATTGTTATTACAGGGAGCGCAGTTAGAGCCCTTGTAATTGCCCACTGATGGCGTAATGGTCTCTCTGAGGATTCATCCCAGGCACTGTAATGACACAGCTGGCCTGTCTCGCCCGATGGGATCATTTCCACACTATTATAACTGTGATTGCTAGCTCAATAATTTCAGAATATTTTTAGCCCCTTAGGGGGGGAAATTTGAGTTTGCTGAGTTTTTCCCCCACCTCCTATCTAGCAGTCAGAGGCAAAGAAAACTTCTGAGCAAAGTCAGAGCAGGCCCCCCGCCATGTATGCAGCACCCTCCTTGGGCTCCTCCTGGGAGACAGGAGAACTCTCTGCAAGCTGCTGACAGACCACAGAGAGCAAGCACTAGTTAGGATGTTTCTGCAGTACAACCAAGAGCAATGGGGTAAAACTGAGCAAAGGGAAATCTTGGCTGAATATCACACTAGGCTCTGAGAGATAACAAAATAGCCTCTCAGGAGAAAGGGTGGGAGCCCCAGCAGTTAGGTCATGTCTGGTGGGTAAAGCATATGCACTAAGTAAGTACGCTTATTTCTAGGATCTGTTCCTGCTCTCAGCCCCTCTTACTCTTTATTTGCACCCCATCCCAAAAAACAGTCTGAGAGCTATTATGGCTTGTGCTTAGTATGTCTGCCTGCAACTCAGGAAAGATCAGGAGCCTCCCAGCAGCTCTGACTTATCCTCTCTTCAGCACCTGTTTGATGTGAAATATAATGCACAGGGCCCTGTTACTCTGGGGAGATTCTGCATTTGTGTCACAGCCTACCCTCTCCCTCCTATTCAGTGCCTAGGTTGGCCCTGGAGATTGTCATTTCTATACACAGATCTGGATCAACATGTTATGATATCAGACCAGAGACTTAGGCCTCTATTGGTTTTTGTTTAAACACTTTATTACATTTTATGAGTATCATACAGACCAGACCGGCCTTAAGAGACATGTCCTAGTGGTATCTACAATAACCAGTTAAAATCCAAGCCATGTCTTAACTCTATTTTCAGCGAACTACAGAGAGGCAGTACTCATCCCTATAGGGTGAATGGAGATCTCATTAACTGTGTTTAATTGCAAGCAGCGGCGAATGAATTTTGTACGTTGGGGAGCATTTCTGTAGACACAGCATGTTCCCAATGCATATGTTGAGAAATTATAATGAATCCAGCAATCAATATGGAATTGTTTTGCATCCTTCCAGTGCTGAGGGTGTGCTTCAGCTGCTGAGGTTATTTGAATGGCTAACCATCAGCTGAGATAATCACTTTTGTTCACCTGAAAGATTAGTAGAAACCCACACAGTGGTGAATTTTCTCTTTATTTGTTGTCTTCTCTATTAATTAATCCCCATAATAACCTAGTAATAAGATGCACTTTTTACTGCATCTTCCCTGAGAGGCTCTCAAAGCATTTGACAACAATTAAGCCTCACCACACTCCCATGAGGCAGGCGGTAATATCCCCATTTTACCGGGGAGAAAACTGAGGCAGAGAGGGCGTAGGTATTTCTCACAACGTATGTCACACAGCAGCTTAGTGACAGAACCATGAACCAGAACCCCAGATCTCCGTTTCATCCTCGAACTACTGTACACACTTCCTCCCTTAGTGGAGGGACAGGGAAGGGGTGTGTGTTATCATAAGCAAAGGCTATTGTGAGAATACCCAGCTTTAAGCATGTTAGCTGGCATCCATAGTACACTGTGTGTAATAAGGTAGTGGGAAGAGCAGAGGCTGAATTATGTGTTATGCACAAACACACACGTCACCAGTCCTACTGTGATTGAGAGATAGTGAATTCTTTCTCTTGTTCAGTGTCAACCCCATGAATCGACAAGTGGATGAAGAGACAGTATATTACCAAGGCCACATGAGATGGTGACAGTTTAGCTGTGAAGAACTGTATTGACACAGTTAACCCTGGGTGTGTCAAAAGACTATTTTATTCATCTGGCATGTGTGGCAGTTCCTAAATTTGGGGTCTTCAGAGATTTTCAGTATTGTACCTCCTCTTTCCTTTGTGGAGTGTTCTTTCTTACCAATGATGATTCCCTTTTGAGCATGATAACTTTATAGAGGTAGTCATGATTCTTTCAAGACATTCATTCTAAGCCCTATTTTCAAATGCTTGCAACTCTCAAAAATTTCTCCTTTCTGGCTGCAATGCCCCAGGCTTGGTCTTGGTTTGAAGCTTAATTGTTTTAGAAAGTTTGCATAGAATCCTTTCTACCATTAGTATTTTTGACTAGGGAAACAGGGATTTCTGCCAGAGAATCTAGTGCAATAAGTTCTATAGCAGTGCTAATATGGAGGGAAGGATTGTCCAGTGATTATGGGGCTGGCCTGGAACTTGGAAACCTGAATTCAGTTTCCAGCTCTGCCACAGACTTCCTGTGTGACTTTGGTCAAATCAACCAGCCTCCCTGTGGCTGTTACCCATCTGTAAATAGTAGTTACCTCTCTATTATGCTAGTGCTCTACAAAAACAGAGGTCTGTATATATGTAGATAATTAATAGAAAATGTGCGAATAAATGGTACTCCTTGTCAAATGGGGGGTGTCAAGGTTCCTTTCCCACTCTGAACTCTAGGGTACAGGTGTGGGGACCTGCATGAAAGACCCCCTAAGCTTATTCTTACCAGCTTAGGTTAAAAACTTCCCCAAGGTACAAACTTTGCCTTGTCCTTGAACAGTATGCTGCCACCACCAAGCGTTTTAAACAAAGAACAGGGAAAGAGACCACTTGGAGGCATCTTCCCCCAAAATATCCCCCCGCCCCCAAGCCCTACATCCCCTTTCCTGGGAAAGGCCTGATAATAATCCTCACCAATTGGTACAGGTGAACACAGACCCAAACCCTTGGATCTTAAGAACAATGAAAAATCAATCAGGTTCTTAAAAGAAGAATTTTAATTAAAGAAAAGGTAAAAGAATCACCTCTGTAAAATCAGGATGATAAATACCTTACAGGGTAATCAGATTCAAAACATAGAGAATCTCTCTTGGCAAAACCTTAAGTTACAAAAAGACAAAAACAGGAATATACATTCCCTCCAGCACAGCTTATGTTACCAGCCATTAAACAAAAGAAAATCTAACACATTTTCTAGCTAGATTACTTACTAACTTAACAGGAGTTGGAAGGCTTGCATTTCTGATCTGTTCCCGGCAAAGGCATCACACAGACAGACAGAACCCTTTGTTCCCACCCACTCCCCTCCAGATTTGAAAGTATCTTGTCCCCTCATTGGTCATTTTGGGTCAGGTGCCAGTGAGGTTACCTTAGCTTCTTAACCCTTTACAGGTGAAAGGGTTTTGCCTCTGGCCAGGAGGGATTTTATAGCACTGTATACAGAAAGGTGGTTACCCTTCCCTTTATATTTATGACAGGGGGCATATCTAGTAGGAGTCTATCTTGGGTAGAGTACCACTAAATATTTCATTAATGACTTGGACAATGGAGTGGAGAGTACACTTATAAAATTTGCAAATAACAACCTGGGAGGAGTTTCAAGCAATTTGGAGGACAGGACTAGAATTGAAAACAACCTTGAAAAATTAGAGGACTGGTTTGCAATCAGCAAGATGAAATTCAATAAAAACAAGTGTAAAGTATTTCATTTAAGAAAAGAAAATCAATTGTACAACTACAAAGTTGGAAATAATTGGCTAGGCAGCAGTACTGCTGAAAAGGATCTGGGGGTTATAGTAGATAACAAATTGAAGATAAGTGTGATGGAGTTGTGAAAAAAGGCTAATATAACCTGGGATGTATTAAGAGGATTCTTGTATGTAAGATAGTAAAAGTATTTATCCTGCCTATCCAGTACTGGTGAGGCCTCAGCTGGGGTACTGTGTCCAGTTCTGTGTGCCACACATCAGGAAAGATGTGGACAAACTGGAGAGAGTCCAGAAAAGAGCAACAAAAATGATAAAAGGGTTAGATAACCTGACCTATAAGAAAAGGTTAAAAAAAACTGGCCATGGTTAGTCTTGAGAAAAGAAAACGGAGGTGGTGGGGAACCTCTTTATAGCCTTGAAATATGTTAAGGGCTGTTATGAAGTGATAAATTGCTCTCCATGTCCACTGTAAGTAGGAGAAGGGTTAATCTGCTTCATCTGCAACAAGGGAGATTTTTAAATATTCGGAAAATCTTTCTAACGATAAGGATAGTTAGGCTCGGGACTAGGCTTCCAAAGGAGGTTGTGGAATCCCCATCATTGGAGGTTTTTAAGAACAGGTTGGGCAAGCACCTGTCAGGGATAGTCTGGGTTTACTATCACAGGGCAAGGGGGCTGGACTAGATGACTTCCGAGCTCCCTTCCAGCCATGCATTTCCGTGGTTCCATGAATATGCACTATTTTGTTTTGTGAGACCAATAACGTTGTTGTTGTGTACCCTGCAAATGGTTTCTGGTGGGCAGGGTTTAACACCATCTTCATGGGGTGCTGTGAGGATAAACATACTGAAGGCTGTGAGGTGTTCAGATACTACGGTGGTGGGGGCCATATGAGTATTATCCATCTCGATAGATGTACTTGATGCTGTACAGTGGAAGCTCAGTGACCAACAGATACCAGTTCCCTGCCCTGAGGTGTTTACAGCTGGACACTTTGCCAAAGATGAATTGTGGACCAGCCCTATCAAAGTTTGAACTCTTTGCAGAAAAGTTGGAGACAGAGCAAGTCTGGTGTATCTGTGGGGAGGCTAATTCAGGCACATCAGCTGGAATGAGAGGCCAGGACTGAGTTTGCCACATAAGAGCAACCTGAAGGCCATTGAGAGGTTTAAAACAATGATGATATTTTTGGGCAGCTGATCTATCACAATACTATATAAGCAAATACAAGCATCTTCAGAGTTAAACCCATCTTTCTAGAACAGTCCTAACAGACTGAGTGCCACTGAGTTTGGGTTGGTTCCTTCAGAGGTGGGTGGATCTCACTGAAAGGAAAGGCAGGATTTGGGCCTGTACTCCAGGTTTTTGCATTTCACAAAATTAAATTGATTTTTCCCCCATAATTCTTTGTAACTTTTTCTGCTGATGAAAGGTGCCAGACTGACAGCTCTTGGTGACCAAGCCATCTGAATACCAGAGAAGGTTTAAACTGGGCAACAGAAGGGTAAGCTTCCCATATACTGCCTCAGACTTCTAGCATTCAAGAGGGAAATTTAGTCCTTGGCCGCTGTGCTGTGATTGCCAGTACTCTGACCCTCTTACTGTCGCCACCATATAGCTTGCCTCCTCTGAGCAGTGACACGAGGCCAGAGTGTATGGTTTACAGTGAGCTGGAGGCAGAATTGGATCCCTGGCAGGATGGGTCTGCGGGGTGAGGCATCTGCCAGGCTCTCACGCTGCTAGCTTAACAGCCAATTGTTTGTATAGCCTCAGGTTTCCCAGCAAGCTTCCCCCTTTGTCTTGTGTTGCTCATGTGGTTTTCATTAAAGTCAGAGTAGGAGGAGGGAAGCATATGTGTAATTGCAGCACTCTGCCTTGTCATGCCAAAGAAAGTATTGAATAGTAGCAGGGCCACAGGCATAGTAGGGTGACCATATTTCCCTGCGCAGGACTGGCCCTCCCCCTCCCTCTGCCCCCACACAGGGCTGGCCCAAGCAGCTCGCCCAAGCCCCGTCTGCCCACCGTGTGAGGCTGGGATTGCTAGAACCCTGTCTGCCCCCCACGCAAGGCTGAGATTGCTGGAACCTTGCCTACCCCCCACAACCCTACCTGCCTGCCCCCCTGTCCCACAAGAGGCTGTCGCTGGTTGCTAGAACCCTGCCTGCGCCCCTGCACAAGCCCTGCCTCCTCTTCTCCCTTGCAAGGGGATGGCATCACTGCTCACCCTCCGTAGTGGGCATTTGTCCTGTTTGCTCTTGCCAACTGATCAAGAGGGACAGGGCTTAAAAAAGGGGCTGTCCTGGCCCAAATGGGATGTATGGTCACCCTATGCAGGCAGAGTTCCTCATGCAGTGCACTAATGGCAAAGTTTGGGCATTTTCTCCTGGTTTCATGGAAAGGAACAATTCCCTCCTCCCCGCTACAAAAACCAAACCAAAACCAAACAACAACCCCCCTCTCTTTTCCTGACGCAGTCTGAGGATGGGCAACATGAGCTAAGAATGGCTGAGAACTGAAGGACCCAACCAGCCCAAGAATTGATGGAGGGTCCACGCAGCCTGACTAATCAAGGTAACGGGCAATGTGTCCACTATGCTGCCTGGGAAGAGAGGTGTAGAATCATAGAATATCAGGGATAGTAGGGACCTCAGGAGGTCATCTAGTCCAACCCCCTGCTCAAAGCAGGACCAATCCCCAACTAAATCATCCCAGCCAGGGCTTTGTCAAGCCTGACCTTAAAAACCTCTAAGGAAGGAGATTCCGCCACCTCCCTCAGTAACCCATTCCAGTGGTTCACCACCCTCCTAGTGAAAAAGTTTTTCCTAATATCCAACCTAAACCTCCCCCACTGCAATTTGAGACCGTTACTCCTTGTTCTGTCATCTGCTACCACTGAGAACAGTCAAGATCCATCCTCTTTGGAACCCCCTTTCAGGTAGTTGAAAGCAGCTGTCAAATCCCCCCCTCATTCTTCTCTTCTACAGACTAAATAATCCCAGTTCCCTCAGCTTCTCCTCATAAATCATGTGCTCCAACCCCCTAATCATTTTTGTTGCCCTCTGCTGGACTCTTTCCAATTTTCACATCCTTCTTGTAGTGTGGGGCCCAAAACTGGACACAGTACTCCAGATGAGGCCTCACCAATGCCAAAGAGAAGGGAATGATCACGTCCTTTGATCTGCTGGCAATGCTCCAGCTCAAATACAGCTCAAAATGCCATTAGCCTTCTTGGCAACAAGGGCACACTGTTGACTCATATCCAGCTTCTCATCCACTGTAACCCCCAGGTCCTTTTATGCAGAACTGCTGCCTAGCCACTCGGTCCCTAGTCTGTAGCAGGGCATGAGATTCTTCTGTCCTAAGTGCAGGACTCTGCACTTGTCCTTGTTGAACCTCATCAGATTTCTTTTGGCCCAATCCTCTAATTTGTCTAGGTCCCTCTGTATCCTATCCCTACCCTCCAGTGTATCTACCACGCCTCCCCAGATATCACGAGTGTCTGCAGGAGCAGCACAATCGCTCATCCCTCACAGTGGCTGGCACAGGCTGATAGACCCTGGAGAAGCTGGCAGGTAAATGATTTCCCTGTGCCATCCCATTCTGTGTGACTGGCATGGGGACCAAACTAACCAGGACACCTTCTCTCACCATCCCTTTCTGTTGGACTGATGAACCTCTCAGATCAGGGAGTTCAACCACTTTTGTCACATGGGATCAACGCGGGGTTCTTCAACCCAATAATCCCGACCTGTAAAACGTCTCCCAGCTGCTCCAGTCAGGGCTTACTACCCCTCCTCCTCTGCCTCTTTCTACAGGGGAATATTCCCTGCATTGGAAATGCCACTGGCCATGGTAAGTAGCAAAGCAAGCAAAGGCCTGTGGCATGTCTGGTACACCAAGGTCCTACCAAGCCCTACACCTGGAGGCTAGCCCTACCTCCCCCTCCTTCAGTAATGCTGTCAGGGCAGATTAATTGCTGCAGTTGGTGGGACTGGGAGGAGAGTCCCAGTACTTTGAGAGATGTTAGTTTGCGGTGGCCTAAGGCCACCATTGTTTTTAACCTTTGCAGATAATGTCTATACTGTGAGCTAGCTCGAGTATAAACAGTAGGGTAGTTGGCATAGAAGGGGCAGCAGCAGCTATGCCAAGTTCATACCCACTGGTTTCAGAGGGGTACGTACTTCGCACAACAAAGTCATGTCTTTGCTGCCACCACCCGTGCTGCCATGGCTACGCTGTATGTGTACGTGAGCAGGGGGATGGCAGCCATAGCTCATTGGAGACAATGTCTGTACTAAGTTTGTAGCTATCCTGGTGCTTGGCTGCCTCTTTCCCTCACAGCAGGTTCCAGATGAGGGAGAGCAATTGGCATGTAGCGGAGAACAGGAGCAGCTTGATATTGATGGACAACATCACAGTCAAGTGGATTGCCTGGAAAAGAGCTGGTTACAACCTGGCTCTCAGCTGGGTAGCTTTGGGCAAGTTCCCCCCTTCCCCTGCTGTCTGGCCTCTCCTCTGATGGATGGAAGGACAATGTTGGTGTCACGAGTGATTTTCTTTCTATTATGTGGATGGGGATGGAAGAAGTAACTGCCTGGGTGGGTGTTGCATCAAAGAGCTGTCACTCAAAGCCTCCTCTCCACCATATACAAATAGAAACATAGCCTTGCGTACCTGGGATGAAACACATGGACAGCATCTAAAGGGACCCTGCTTCTTCCTCCAGTTGATCTCATAGGGGACCAAGAGGATGTGGAAGAGTAAGACCAAATGCCCACACAGTGCAGGCGGGGTGCCGGGGGGGGGGGGGGGGGGAAGAGGAGGGAATTCAACAACCAACCATTGTCTCTATTTATCTATTTCATTATGTGGCACATGCTGATGGCAAGAAGATCATGACTTTTCCTTCAAGGGCTTGACCTTGCTACAGTTATACAAGTCTTGGAACCTTGAGGTCATATTCAAGCTATTCAGAATTGATAACTAGTCCTGAGCAGGATGGTCTTTTATTGAGTATGCATGGGATTGAGTTTATCAGGATTCAAGCGAAGATAGGGTGACATGCACCTCTGCAGGTGTGCCAATGGGGCCGGGTTGTGTCTATGAGGCTGCCTATGCAGATAGTAGAGCTAGATGAAAATTTTGCTTTCTAAATGGACCAATTTTGTGTTTTCCAAAATTTGCTGCAGACTTTTTGTTGTTGTTTATATTATAGGAACACCCAGAAGCCCCAAATCAAGGATCAGGTCCTCATGGTACTAGATGCTGTACAATATATAAATAAATCCCTCTTTCAGAGGTCCCACTCAAGGATAATAAGGTACAATAGGTAGAAGAAACAATAAAGGGAATTCAGAGTAGCAGCTGTGTTAGTCTTTATCTGCAAAAAGAAAAGGAGGACTTGTGGCACCTTAGAGACGAACAAATTTATTTGAGCATAAGCTTTTGTGAGCTACAGCATGAAGTGAGCCATAGCTCATGAAAGCTTATGCTCAAATAAATTTGTTCGTCTCTAAGGTGTCACAAGTCCTCCTTTTCTTTTTACTAAAGGGAGTGTGGTCATGTCTGGGTTCTAATCCCACCTGTGCCACTGACTGTGACTTTGGGAAAGTTGCTTCATTAAAATATTAATAATTTCTGAAAGTGAAAATGAACAAGCTGGTCAATTATTAGAAAACCAAAAGCATAAAAATCAGTTTAATTTGTGAAAACCAAGGTTTTAATTAAAATCTCCAGTTTTGAAAAATGGCCATATTTAATCAAAACCAGCTTCTGAATGAAATATTCCATCGATGCTTGCAATGTTGTAGCCCTGTTGGTCCCAGGATGTTAGAGAGACAAGGTGGGTGAAGTAATATATTTTATTGGATCAACTGCTGCTGGTGAAAGAGACATATTGTCCAGCTACACAGAGCTCTTCTTCAACTCTGGGAAAGGTTTGAAGGAGAGATCTGTGTAACTCAAAAGCTTGTCTCCCTCTCCAACAGAAGTTGCGCCAAAAAATATTACCTTGCTCACTGCCTCTGAAAAATTCCAGTCAGATCCAGTAGATCTGAGAAATCCCATTACACAGAGCTGTTTGATCACAGAGCACTAGGGATTAATTGCTGTGTGAAGCCTTGTTGGAAGTTGCATGTAGTCTCTATAGTCCAGGTACTGAAAGGCATTTAGGCATCTAAACTCCCATTGATTTCAATGTGAGTTAGGCAGCACAATACCTTTGAGGATCTGGGCATGCACTATTATGTTACCTGTTTATCCTGTTTCAGAGTCAAAAGTGCTAGTGTATGCACAGGCTACTAACAGAAAAGTACAAAACCAATGAGTGATTACAAGGAATACCTCTGAATCTGTATCACTTGAGGCAGTTTTTATGGATCTGGTATCTATGGATACACAGAAAGGATCACCTGAGGTTTGTTAGCAAATCAGCCAGGTGGGACAGGTAGCCTCAATGAGCTTGTTAGGGAATTTATAAAGGGACCATTGGCTGGGTCAGAGTTTATGGAGGCTACTAGTGAGGGGTTACTATTGGTTTAGCCAGCACTGTTTGAAATGGTTCTGATCATGACTGATCCTGTTATAACACAAAATTGTAGCAACTAAAACTTTCCAGCTCCTTCATGAATGAGGCATTTTCCTCTTGCATCTCTTAATCCAGGTTGGTTGAGTTTTTTTGTTAATAGGAATTTCAGACACAGGATGTTCACATGCAAGGCTCAGTCTTCACATGAGAGAACCTTGTGCCATATGCCAGTCATGGATAGAAAGGTGATGTCAGCTCCAAGTGTTACTTGTGAGATTTTGATTCTTGGTTCTCTGCCTTTGTTCCTTCTCAGTCACTCACATGGTAGTAGATTTTCCATCATTGCTGGGGGATGATCTGCAGCATTTGGAATAAACCTTTGACATACGTTGCTTGTTGTTATCTGAATGAGCTCAACCTGGGGATACATTAGCTAGTCCACCTCCAATAGGCAATGGACACATAGCTGGAAAAATCCTAGTGTCTTCCAAGGTTGCAGGTTCCTGCTGGTGAGTTGGTGGCTGGAGCTGGGGCCAGATCCAATGTTTCCTGCCGGGGTGGTGCTTGAGGTGATCCTAGAGGATATCCTTAACCAGGAGCAAAAAATCATGGATGCTTGCTTCTGCCTCAGGTGGTAGTGGGGTGAGCAGTGCCAGGTTCTGTGAGAGGCTGTCACTCTCTCAGGAAAACATGCCACTTGCTCCCCAACAGGCTCCTTCATCTTTTGGTGGCTTCTTGTGATTGTGGGTTTCTAAATGAGTTTACTGCTGATGAGAGATGGACTCAACTATTTATCCCTAGAGCAGATACAGCCTCGGCAGCAGCTGGGCAAGACTTCCGCATGCTGTCCTCTACCAGTCAGCATTATCTATAAACTGGAGATACCTGCTCTAGGGATGAGAGGGGAATTCAGACTCAGCTCATTCAGTCTTTTGCCTCCCTGCTGAGACTACCAACAAGAAGGGAGGGGGGGCCAAGATTGGATGGTGGCTCTTGTGCCAATGTCCTTGCTATCCACGGGGATCTGGACTAAGAATCCATCAGATCCTTCTGACAGATGGCACTGTGACCCTCTTTGTTCAGCTACCCCTCTCATCTGGGCTCAGACCAGACTCCGCTATAGGAAAGGTTCCTTATCCCATTCCCAGCTTCCAGAGCAATCTAGTCACCATGAGAATGGGCCCAATCAGAACCACCCTAAATTGTAACTTGAACCTTTCTTGTAGCAGGCCTCTGAAGGTGCTCCCAAAAGAAATACAATGTGTGTGTGGTGTGCTTCTTAGGGCACTCTGGGGTTAAAAGAAAAAGGGGTGGGGCTTGGGGAAGGCTTTGTTGGCTCACTGTTAGAAGAGATTATCATTCCCCTATGCATCTGCAGAGAATTCCTAAGAATGTTTTGGGCCTTAATTCCTTCCAAATTCGAGTTGGGTCTGTTGTTACTGGTATGACAGTCTGATGCGATACTCTACATGCATGTCGGAAGTGCGGGGAAGTGAATCTGTGTTCATTTCAGGGAGTCTTGTTTTCCCCCACACAACCCCCACCCTTTCAGCTGCATATGGGATGATGGTGCCTGGAACATAGTCTGTGTTCACCAGCCATCAGCGACAGAAGGTGCAAGCCTAGTGCTGCTAAATCAGAGGCATCTCCAAACTTTTAGTTGGCAGAGAGGGCACAGTGAGTTAATGAACTCGCTTTTCACCTCTAGAGCCTTGGGTTTAGGCTGTCACAAGGTTGCATCTGCAGAGTAGTTGTCTGATCCCTTCAAATTGTCCCTGTTGGTTGTTATCCCTCCACAGAGCCTATTAACACAATATGGCACAATTGGTAGTTTCTCCTCTGTTGAGGTCTAAGGTTGGAACAGAAGCTGGAGACTGCAAGACTGAATTGAAGTGCATCAGCTGAGCATTCCAGGGGGGATGGGTACAGGGGTAGGACTGGAATAGCAGAGGGAGCTGTAGGACTAATCTGAGGTGTATCAGCACAGCTGGTGGGGTTTGGGGTGGGACTGGAAGAGCAGGAGTGCCTGCAGGTCAGGGGGAGGTAGCCATGCACACCAGCATTATCAGGCTCTCATTTTCCTGAGAACCACATTCACGCTCCCCCCTCCCCCCGCCAAAGTTTTAAACAAAATTCAGACAGGTCCCCAGCTCCCAAACTCCCTTGTGGCAGATGCTGGCTCCACTCTGGGCAATTTGCAGGATTCTAGCCCAGCAAAGAAGCCACTTTCTTTCTTTTCTTTTTTTTTTTTTTGGCTCTTAATCTGCTATCGTTGCTATTTAAGTACTTAATGGGCAGCCTCTTGCAAGCCTCACAATATTCCATCTGTGAGCACAGTCTGTGCAGCCACCACTATATCTTCCCTTGGTTCAGTTCCCCAGTCCTCCTCCTGCCCCCCACCCCCATGGAGCACAACAGACTGTCTCACCCTCCCAAACTTGTTTCACTCGAGCTCCCATTAAAACAAGCATTCCTTTGAAGACTTCCCTGAGGGTCCCTCTTCTCAGTTGCCCCCTGCCCCAACTTAATCCTTGTAAACACCTCCCCACCCCCGATTTCCTTTTAATTGTCCTTTCCCTTTATTTTTGGGAACAGCTGGACAATTCCAGCTGTTTCCCTCCACAAGCAGCTTTGGAAGGGAGGTTACAACCTCAGCCTTGCTTGAGCCTTGAGATTCAGGGGGGTGGCAGAGTCAATTAACAGCCTGCAAAATGCTAGAGGTTAGGCATGGAGAGGTTCAGAGCCAGGGAATTTTCCATCTTGCTTGTGCTCCCTCCCTTTCCCTGTGCTGCTTGTCGTACCTCAAGGGCATACAGTTTGCCTGGTTTTTCCAGTTACAGTATTGGACTTTTTTGGTAGCACTGAAACTGGAAGTGTTTCCATGAAACCCTGAATCTTCTGCATTAATTATCCCCAGGGCCAGCAGGGAGCACTGGAGATGCACAGCATGCTCAGCACCTAGCATCTAGAGTACCCCCTCTGGAAGGTATTCAGAACATCAGAGCTGGCTTTACGATTTGCAAGGCCCTATGGAATTTGAGATGTGCAGGGTGAAAGAGGCAGCGTTTCCTGCCTGGATCCGAACAGGAAATACCAGGGTGCCGCTGGTGAGAAGGGCTAGTGTGTACACCTGATAGACAGCAGTTAGATAGACAGACTGAGTGGCTAGGTGTTCATAAGACTCTGTATTAAAACTTGGTTTTTATTGCTGTGTCCATAGCTGGTAATGGCCCAGCTACATAATGCTTGTTGCAGAAACAGGCATATGTCAAACAGCAGGCTTATTGGTCAAATTCTGTCCGCAGTTATGCCATTGACTTCTGTGGGGTTTCACACATGTATGTGAAGGCTGACTCTAGCCATGGGTGAGCAAATGGGAAGGGTAACCAACCAAGTCTTCCTAGCACTCCTGCAGATGACTTGCATTGCAACCATTTTGGAGCTGTCTTTGGAATTCTGCACACGCTCAGAGCACTGGTCCATGAGGGATGGAGATGGGAACAAGAAGGTGAAGCTCTGGGAAACACCTGGCTTGCAAAGGCTGTTTCATGCGGGACCATGCCATAATTGAGATAAACCTCACCGGCCTGTCAATGCTACAGTACTGAACATGTTCAGCAGTGGCTGTCAAGCACCATTTTCATGAGATCGGTGTAACAGAGCAGTGCTGGAGCTTCCAGGCTGAAAACGGTTCAAAACCACATTCATTGTGCAAGTGTATGCCAGTGATGAGCATATGTTAGAGGTCTCCCTCACACCTCAATCTGCAGACAGGAATCTGTTAGCGCCCCAGCTAAAATGCCTAGGCTCCTCAGCTCACAAAAGCTTATGCCCAAATAAATTTTAGTCTCTAAGGTGCCACAAGTACTCCTTGTTTTCTTTCAGCTAAAGCTGGAGCACCTCTTGCTTTTAGCTCTGGAGACCCCTAGTTCAGTCTGTGGTACACCAGCCAAGATGGTGGCTGCCCTAGTAGTACAGAGCGTGGGAGAAGGAAGAGTCTTGGCTGCTGGACCTCATCCCATGGGTGAAGGGGAAGAGATTTGTCTTGCTGAATGACTGAAGGAATTCCTGCAAGAATCAGTGCAAGTTTATTTCAGGCCAACCTTAGCATCATACAAGTTCAGCCCGATTCATGTTTTTACTCCCAATATTTACAAGCATTTACTGAGGGGTGATCAGTGGGAGGCTGGAAGGCTGTGGGGATTTGGAAGCCTTTTATCAGTGGGCTGCCACTTCAAATCCAGGTCAGGTCAGCAGAGACTGGTATTCTTACTGTTCTTTTTTTTTTTTTTTGTAGGCCCTGTGTGAAATAAACTGACAGCTCTTCAGTTCAGTTGCGCATCATAAAACCCCAACCATGACTGGCACACATTTGTTGCTTTCTCAGTCTCAGGAGAGAGACCAAAAATTGACTATGTGGAAATCACTCGCATGGGCCCCTAAGGGTAGTGCTGCCCCTAGAGAGAGTCCCTCCAGCTCACCATTGGTGTATACTGGCAGGGCACAGTTTGTTAGGGAAATCTGTCCTATTGCAAATTGGAAAGAGAACATGTGCTGTGTGGAACCCTCACTCTGCAGATCAGCAGATGGAGCCCTGATTGGTCAGGGAATGGGTAGAGGAGAGGTGCTGACTCTCCACCCCCAAAGTAAAACCCTGCTTGGCTAAAGAGTTGGGAAGAAATCCCACATCTCCCCTGTTGTATGGACAACTGCGCCAGTGGGCATGTGCTGCTGCAGGAACACATCAGACTGAGAGTCTAAATCTGGGGTGGCCAACAGGCTACTCCCTGCATCTTTCTGTGTGGCTACTGTGAGTTGGCACAGCATGCAAAATTTGGCCAGAGTCCAAAGGGAAGAGGACATCACAATGAGAGACTGATACTGTGAGCCCTGGGGCTGTTTGTTTTCTGAGGAAGCTGCTGTTACTGATGAAAAGGCTGGAGTGAATACTTGCCTCCCCAAAGGCTGCAGGAGGGTTCTCCCCACCAAGACAACAGGTGGGAGTTAGTTTTTTCCAAACAGCAATGGAACCCCCCACTACAGCTGCTTATTCATATTCTATCTTGACACCTTTTCCCTTCCTCTTTAATGAGGTGGCTTGCTTGTTTCTTTCCTCTTGCTTTTTGCTGAGGTCATAGGACCTATTGGAAGGCCTCCCACTTGTACACCTTTTCCCAGGGCAATGAGTCCCAAGGGGAGGCTCCCACTGTTCCTGTCTGTTCATGCACCTGTGAGCTGTAATGTATGCCTAATTTAAAACACATTAATGGTATGATTCCATTACAGCTGATCAAGATGCTGGCTGCAGGAGCACTCCCGGTGGGCTACGAATCAGCTGTGCTAGATAATTTATAAAGTGCTGTGGATCTGTTCAGAGCTTCAGTGTTAAGTAAGGCAGACACAGAGCTATTCATTATTAACAAGGCATTATGCGTTTTGCTCAGCAAAAGTGCAAGTCTGGGATGAGCTGAGATCTATCAGAGGTGAAGGTTTCAGACAGCCAACTTTACTGTGTGGTTCCACAGATGTGTCCTTCCAAGTATCTGTCAGCTTTTGAACTCTCCTTCCCAGACACAGTACACCTCTTAGTTCTGACCTGGTTCGCCAAGACTCTTGTAAGTTCTTCACTTCTGCTTTGCTTGGCTTGCATTTTAAGTCTCATAAAAGGAACTGATGGTGAAATTGGTTAGAGGGTTAGAGAGTGGCATGTTGTATGTAAAGGGACAATTTCCAGCTTCCCCCAGTGCTGACCCCTGCCTCTGCTATTCCAGTCCTGGGCTCCTTCCCCTCTCCCCACTCCACCTCCAAGTTCTGCAGAGGCACCGCAGTCCCAATTTGCAGGACTTCCTTGCTCTTCTGGTCCTGGCCCACCCCCTTCCCCCAGCTATGTCGATGAACCTCAATGCTAACCCCCAGCATTTCCTGTTATTACGGGCCTGGGCTCCTCATCAGAGTTCAGCCAGTGCAACTAAATCCCAGTCTGCAAGACCTAGTGCAGTTGTGTTTTATTGGTGTGCTAATGTATGCTAGCAGCTATTGTTTGAAACTTTTCAAATTCTGTTGAAATTTTGAAGAATAATTAGGAAACATATGGATGATTTCTGGGAATTATTTTCTTTCTGTATTTCAGTCAGCTCTAGAGCAGGTTGACATTTTTTGAATTTCTAAAAAGGGGAGAGTTTTTCACTTTATTTTTAACTAGTTCTACTAACAGCTAACTTTCAATTATGATCCCGATAGGATTTGAACACATGTTTCTAAAGGTGAAAAGCATTTGTACTAACCCATGGTGAACTGCACCATTTCCTCCCCACACCCAGGAATGCATGCACATAATACGTGCATATGTGAACACAATGTGAGGTCCATTGTTGATCATGTGTTATTCTTAGTGTGTGTGTGTGTGTGTGTGTGTGTGTGTATATATATATATATATATATACTCTTTCTTTCTCTGTCAAGAATCTGCTGCACAAATCCTGCAGGTTAACAATGGGCTTGTAGTTTCTCTGACAAGGAGATGTGCACTTTCCAGAGGCTGTGCACTGAAATGATGGAGGAGACAGGAATTAAAACTGAAAGTTTGTTCCCTGAAAGAAGAAACTTTTTTTAAAAAGAGGCTTTTTTTGTGTTCCCAGTTCTTTAAAAATGGAAGAAAAGTGCAGGCTGCAGAGCTAGGAAATGGAGATCAGACACCAACCGACCTCCGTTATTGGAGTTACTTATTGGCCTGCGTTTTCATTATTAAAAATTGACTTGTGTGGGCTTCTTCCTGAGCAGCCCCATCAGCATGACTCCCCTAACTCAGGTTCCTCTCTTCCCATTGCCTCTTATTTGCTTTTCATGACTCTAGTGCTCATGACAGGAACTGGACTGACAGCCGTGCACACTCACGGGCTTTTTATCCATAGAACTGGTACAGTTTTGGTGCGTACCCCTACCTGATTCCTTCTAGCAGGGTTGATCTTTAGGGGAGAGAAGGATAGTTCAGTTTTCATGGCCCATTTTGTCCTTGGCTTCTGTGCTCCAGGTATTGATGGTGTCAGTGTGTTTTGTCATGTAGACATTTGTCCAACTAGGGAACAACCTGAGATTTTCATGAGGAAAATTTAACTAGTGGGCTATTTATTTGCATGCTCAGGATCGTTTACATAAATGTGGCTTTAACTTACTGGCTATCAGCTGGTGAAAGTTGGCATAGCTCCCCTGAGTTCAGAGGATTTACCCCAGTTGAGCATCTGGCCCAGTGTATCTGCTTGGGAGTCATGGTTAGGAAGCAAGAACCAAAGTGGAAACAAATAGCTTAGTGTGATCCTCTGTTTGACTGATCCATTGACTCTATGGAAAGTGCAGGAGGGCTCCCACAGAAACCCATCTGCCACCTTTCTGATTCCTCAGAAAGGTTGCCGGGGCTCAGCTCCGTTAGACTGGTCGTCACATGCACTTCTGTTGATTGTGTTGCTGCACAGCTTGACAATTTGCTGCTTATTGCTTCAGTATTTTTTTAAACTAATTGGTGGCCTTTCACCCCCGGGCTTTGGTCCTTCACCTAATCTATCAACACTGGGGACTGAGATCAAAAAGACCAGTAAGGTAGGGTCAACATGGCCCTCCCTTACCACCTGTCCTCAAAGTGAGCCCAGATGGGCTGTTATCAGCACAGCCATCTTCAAAGGCGTTTTCTGTCCTAAAGTTGGCATCATGCTGGCCTTCTTGTCCCTGTTCCCTCCCCCTCCTCAGTGTGAGGTGTGACTGTGAAACCAACATGGAGAATCAAAGAAGTAGGCTTCATAGTGTGTCCATCCATGACCAAAAGGTGGGGATGTATGGGGGATTGGTCCTTCTGACTGTAATATAAGTGCACAAGTCTCTCCCGGGGGAGAACACAGGCACAAAGTACTCCTATTCTGTGCTATGTAGCATGCTGCATGTTCCATCTGAGGACCCCAAGATATAATACAGCTAGTAACTCAGATAAGATCCCTATAAACTAAGGATTATCCTCTCCATTTACAAGGAGATACAGTGATGCACAGAGAGGTGGAGTAACTTGGACCTGCAGTGACTGGGCCACTGTTTTCCACATGGTTTTAAGCCAGGTGAGTGTCACACTCACCACCCACCAGTCCACGCAGTATCAGTGGCCCTGGAGGTTGCTCTGCTTTAGTCTAATCAGCAATGGCTACCAGTGCTGGGGCACTAGCCCCCTTTTGTTCCTGAGGTGCTTCAAGGACACCTCTCCCAGAGCTAATTAGGATGCTGTGTGAAGTTGCTTTTCATGAACAAAGTCCTCTCTGGGCCCTGTGGTTTAATGGCATAATAACTCATTTGTCATATGCCTGCCAAGCCACTTACCTTAAAGTGCCAGCTCCCCTGGCTCTTCCTCTCACCTGACCCCAGCTCTGTTCACAGCCAGCTCTCTCTGCCTGTATGTCAGCAAATGGACCTGGCTCGCGCCTGGCACTCGTTTTCTCTGGCCACGTTCTGTTGTTTGAATTAGAAGCATAAGAGATGGAGCATGTAGCCCCTGCAGTGACCCCACTCAGCACTTCTTCTATCGCCGACTGATTGAAATGGCTCTTGCCAGCAACTTCTGCTTTCCAGATTATAATTCCTCAGTGATTTTTCTTAATCGGTTATCACACCTTAACTCTGTAGCTGAAAAGGATGCTTGTTATGGGAGGGTGAAAAATGGGGGAAAGGATTAATTAGAAGGACACCAAATAAAATCGTGTGTGTGTGATGACACTATATTTACCCACCTACTTAGATTTCTGTGATGCTGTTGATTTCCTGTTACTATGGTATCTGAATGCTTGCATACATATGAGGCCATCCGTGGGGGAGAACCCAGGGATCTTCACACACTGAAAGCAAAAGCCCTTACCACATGAACTAAAGGAGTAATTCTACTGTGATAAGCAAGCAGCAGATTCTGAGCCTTGGTGTGGGCCAACCACTAGAGACACAGGGTATGTCTGCCTGCAGTCATGGGATGTGGCTGCAATTTGTGCAGACATACGCGAGCTAGATTTAATCTAGCTAGTTGGGACACAAGTAGCAGTGAAGCTGCAGCAGTGTGTGAGTAATTACCCAGAATTCCAGGTTGACTGTAGAGCCTGCACTGAAGCCCATGATGCTGCAGCTTCATTAACCCAGTAGCTAGATTAAAGTTAACTTTGGTATGTCTACACAAGTTGCAGTCACACCTGTGTTTGTAGTAGACCTAACCCTCAGATGGAGCCTGACTCTTGGTTGCTTTGAATCTTGTAATTTATTTGTCAGTGCAAAGTGGTTGCAAAATGGTACCATTCTGATCTGGTAGCACCTTACACCCACTTTGCCCTGGTGCAAATGACTACTCAAGGTGAGAGTAACTGAATCTGACCCATGACCTGCAAATGCCAGCAACCCTGTGGAAGGCTGGTGATACCACATGGCCTAATATCACATTCTAAGGATTGTCCTAGAGGACTGCTACCCTGAGGAGGGCAAGGTAGGGACATAGGGCCTGGAGTTCAGAAAGATGGAGGAGGCCCATGGAATGTTATGTATTGTTTGTACACAAGCCCTTAGACTGGTAAAACTGTTTCAGGCCACTACTGAGCTAGGCTGGATTGGAGTCCATGACCTAAAGGTGAAAAACTTGGCATTCAATGACCAATTTTCTGACCCAGCAGGAAGGTGCCTGGTTCTCTTGTGTAGTTGCAATTCCTGCTAACATGAAATAGTTTTCTTCCTTTTGTTCACAAACTATGTTGGTGCAAGCCCAGAGTATATTATAAGCAGTTTCCATTGTTTAGCATGTCTAAGGTGAGCCTGGGGTGCCTGTGTGTTTTTCTCCATCAGTCCTCTGGCTTTTAGCCTTTCTAAACATATATTCTGTTTTATGGTGTCACATCTAACTTTTGCCAAAAAATAACTGTCTGTTTTTCTCCATCTCTAATGGTGATGCTGTGATCGCAAGCGTTATGCTGGTGGTGGAAATCCTGTGACTTGGACTCATGACATTGGACCCTTTCCAGAAGGATGTGACTAACATACAGAACAATTCTTTAGGCCGGATTCTGACCTCATTTATGATGGTACAAATACCAGCTAATGTTAGAATGGCCCTAGAATTACATCCGTGTAACTGACAGTCTGATCACTGGGTGCTATGTGGAATTTTGTTGAACAGCAACTAAAGTTGCAAAAGCTTTTGAAAAAGAACTTGTGACTTGTGGTCTGGTGGAATGTCCATTTGGTCAAAGTGGAAATGTAGAACAGTTTAGCCTGGAAGTGAGAATAGTTAGCAGTGCGCTCTGAGGTAACCAACACCAGGTGCTTTTTGTACTTTAGTCCATGATATGACCCACAAGTACATAATAAAAAATGGAAGCACACTGGAAGGTAGAAGCAAACAAACTAAATCAAAATACTCCTTTCAGCAGTGTATGGTTAACCTGTGGAATTCACTGCTGCAGGAAATCAAGTAAATAGTTTGGCACCATTTTTTTTGACACTGGTAATTTTATTTCAAAGTGGGTCTAAGTGGTGCATATGCATTGTGCTAGGCCTCAGCACTGTGGGGAATTTCACCCACAGAGCACATCGCCGCAGTGCTGCTTACCAAAAAAGGTACAAAGCACATTTCTTGGGGAATAGACCTCTACCCCACACACCTAATCCTTGTCACCTCTTCTGTAGTATACTCTTGACTTCATCTCCACTTCCCTAATGTTCTGATCCCAGAAATCAGACTAAAACACTTAACATTTCCTCTTCCTCTTCTACTTTCCCCTCAGACCTCACAATCTCCTAAGAACTTGCTTTATTGACAGTAATGGAATATGATTGGTGGAGAGGCCTTGTTCTCCCAGAGAAGTGGGACCAGTGTAGACTGTCTCCTCCATATGGTAGCATATGCTTCTATTAGTTTCCTGGTGCATTGGCCATCTCCCCCAGCATCTGGGCATGGTATAATTAGCTGTGTATAGAAGTAGTGTGTTCATAACAGTTTGCTGGAAGGGTGCCATCAGTGAGACTCTGCTCTTACCCCTGGTCTACACTACGAGTTTAGGTCAAATTTAGCAGCGTTAGGTCAATTTAACCCTGCACCTGTCCACATGACAAAGCTATTTTTGTTGACTTAAAGGGCTCTTAAAATCGATTTTGGTACTCCTCCCCAACAAAGGGATTAGCACTAAAATTGACATCACTGTGTCAAATTTGGGGTACTGTGGATGCAATTCAATGGTATTGGCCTCCGGGAGCTATCCCAGAGTGCTCCATTGTGACCACTCTGGACAGCACTTTCAACTCAGATGCACTAGTCAGGTACACAGGAAAAGCCCCGGGAGCTTTTGAATTTCGTTTCCTGTTTGGCCAGCATGGCGAGCTCATCCGCACAGGTGACCATGCAGTCCCCCGAAAGCAGGGGGAACTGGATCTGATTGCTGTATGGGGAGACGAATCCGTGCTATCAGAACTCCGTTCCAAAAGACGTAATGCCAATATATATGCCAAAATCTCCAAGGGCACATATGAGGTGTTTACAATGCTCACAACTGCAGTGGTGAGCGGAGCGGGCTCCCGCTTGCAGTGCTATGGCGTATGCGCAGGCAATCCAGGAAAAAGGGCGAGAAATGATTGTCTGCTGTTGCTTTCTTGGAGGGAGGGAGCGAGGGAATGGTCACTGATGACACGTACCCAAAACCACTGGCGGTTTCCTTGTCCATTATCTCAATTTTTTTTAATTAATAAAGAATGCATGGTTTCAAAACAATAGTTACTTGATTTTGAATGGGGGAGGGTGGTTGGCTTACAGGGAATTAAAATCAACAAAGGGAGCGGGTTTGCAACAAGGAGAAACACGCACAACTGTCACACCGTAGCCTGGCCAATCATGAAACTAGTTTTCAAAGTCTCTTGTGCTACGCAGTGTGCCTTGCTGTGCTCTTCTAACCAGTGTCTGGCTGCTCAAAATCGGATGCCAGGCAATTTGCCTCAATCTACCACCCCGCCATAAATGTCCCCTTCTTACTCTCACAGATATTATGGAGCAAGCAGCAATAACAATGGGAATGTTGGTTGCACTGGGGTCTGACCAACAGCGCCAGCATGCTTTTAAACGTCCAAAGGCACATTCTACCACCATTCTGCACTTGCTCAGCCTATAGATGAACTGCTCCTTACTACTGTCCAGGCTTCATGAGCCATGGGAGCAAGGGGTAGGCTGGGGTAGGTGAAACTGCACTCTGCTGCCAGCTGGGAGAGCAGCCTGAGGCAGAAGCCTCCAGCTCACAGGAGATCAGGATAGCAGAGTTGCAGCGGAAGCGGTGGAGCGAGCAAAACACCATTGATGGGGACGGCTAGCAGTCCTACTGCACCATCTGCTGCAGAGTTGCAGCGGAAGCAGTGGAGCCGTTCACCATTGATGCGAAGGCAGCCAGGAGCTGCTGCTGTGTGGCCAAGGCAAAAGAGCAGGAGCCCTGGAGCTGTTTCCTGTGGAATGTGCGTGTGCAAGACTTCTTCACCAGTGACAAAGGACAGGAATATGATGCACCTAAAATCTAAAGGCCTGCACATTTCCCAGAGTCACTACCCTTGATAACAGAATGTCAATGATTGCAATGGCTACTTGGATCACAGCAGCCCTCACAGCAGACTTGCCCACAACAGCAGTGGTGACAGGGAGCTGAGTGGGCTCCCACTTGCAGTGCTATGGCGTCTCTGCAGTTAACCCAGGAGAAAAGCCACGAAACGATTGTCTGCTGTTGCTTTCATGGAGGGAGGGAGAGAGGGAGGGGCAACTGACAAGATGTACCCAAAACCACCCGCAACAATGTTTTTGCCCCATCAGGCATTGGGAGCTCAACCCAGAATTCCAGTGGGCAATGGAGACTGCGGGAACTGTGGGATAGCTACCCACAGTGCACCGCTCTGAAAGTCTACGCTAGCCACGGTACTGTGGACGCACTCCGCCGACTTAATGTACTTAGTGGGGACGCACACAATCGACTGTATAAAACCGATTCCGAAAAATCGACTTCTATAAAATCGACCTAATTTCATAGTGTAGACATACCCTTATTATTTGCAGCAACGAATACCGTTTTTATAGCACAGTCCTTGGAAATGCATGGGAAACGCCACACTTCACCAGACCCTTTCTGATTTAGCATTTGTTGAGCATGGAGAATATTCCTCTGACTTCTTCCGTGTTTCACATGGAGGGTAAACTGGTTGTCTTATACTTTTTTCTGGGACTGTCACTGACTGCAGATCACCTTGGTAAAAATCCAGGCTGCAATCTCTCCTGACCTGCTCGCTCCCTCACCTTTCCCAGTTTCCATCCCCCACACAGAATGTGGCAAGCAAAAGACTCTGGGACAGCATTTTCCCAATCACTTCTTAAAAAATTCAATCTCCTTCAGCCCTCCCCCTGTCTGGTGATTTAATCTTCCTTCCCTTTGCTACCCCATCCAGGCAGTGTCCCATTGCCATACTGGAGCAGGTCAGTGGTGTCCATTACCATTTACCCCAGTATCTCATCTTTGACAGTGGCCAGTAACAGAGGCTTCAGAGAAAGGTACAAGAAACCCCATAGAGTAGGAAGTTTCATCCTAGTCATAGGCAGTCAGTGATTGGTTTATGAGATTATAGCCCTTATGTTTTATCCTACCTAAAGTAACCATGCATGTTCTCATTATCCATGTCAATGTCTAATCGTCTTTTGAATGCTGCTAAGTTCTTGGCCTTGGTGATATCTGTAGCAATGAGTTCCACGGGTTAACTAGCAGCTTATTTTTTTTAAAAGGTGGTTTTTATTTAGTTTTAAATTTGTTGCCTTTCAATTTCATTGGTTTCCTCATTGCTATTTGTCTGTCTGTCTTTCACCTACTTGAAAATTCTGTGCAAGCAGAGAGAATTTACAACTTTCATCTAACCTCCTTGTTGTGGACACTCAGGACTTCATGGCTGCTGGCAATGAGAGTCTTAGCTCTATAAACCCAAAAGCCATCCCTTTGAACTACAGGATAATCTTTACAAGCAGTAGAAGTATTAAAATGCTTACTCTGAGCTACAGTCAGTGGAGGCGTTTGATCATGTACCTGGAAGCAGGGCTTCCAGCCAGAAGAGAGCAGTGGCGGCTAGACTTGACCCAGAGGACTTGATTTTTTCAGCATTGGAACACCACCAAAACCTTTAGAATGCTTTTGTTAAAATAAGATTGTCTGTGTTTAATATTGAAACCTGAACTTTTCAATTTGGGAAGTTGGGGTAGATGCCTGGGGATGGGTCTGGCGGGTGGGGCACCAACCTGAGATATGGGAGACACTAGGGCAAACCTCTGCTGTTCCTAATTCCAAGCATAGTTTTTCATCCCCTGATCTCTCTACAACAGATCAGTGCCCTAACCACCACGCTATAGAGTGAGTCTCTCTCTCCCAGCTTCCTGACAAAAAACTTTGAAACTGATACATCACCATGAAACATTTTGGCTTTGAAAACCGCATATTTTAACAACATTTATTGTCCAAAATGTTGCAGTCGGGACACGTGTACACTAGCCAAGGCCTTACGTGTGAAGATGTTGCTGAGAGAGTCTATTGGCTTCTCTAAAGGGGCAGGTGAGCCAAGATTTCAGCATGAGAAGGCCAGGAGCAAAGAGCTTTCTCTTTTTTGCTTGTTACCCTCAATTCCATAGTCAGGGGGCTGAGAGGAAGGCCTGAGATTCATGGTGGTGGGTTATATCCTGGATACCTCTTTGAAGTTGAAGGAAGGGATGATGTGTCCTGGTGCATGGTGGCAGCAGGGTAGGAGGAGTTGTACCACAGATGTTGGAGAAGGGAGAGAGACTTCCATCTACTAGAAACATTTGAAGGTATGTGCAGTGGGCCATTGTGACTCCCAGTAAGAAGACAACCACGGGTGGAAGCAGTTGTATTTTGCATGCTCTTAAGGCTTTTGCGGTGTTGATGGTGTGAATTTACATCCTTTGCTATGTTTACTCTGCTGATGCACTTTACTACCCATTCTGGTTTGTAAGTACATTTGCTGGGATTGTGTGTTAATCCTGGGGTTTGTGTACATTTAGTTTTCATTTTATGTCCTAGTCCCCATGTCAGTCTAGAAGCAGAGCAAAAGAACTATTTGAGGGGAAAAATGGGGTTGCTTCAATCTGAGACACAAAAAGAGCTAAGGAAAGTTAGAAAGTATAAGATACCCTATATTCCCATAGGATGTACAGGGGCTGTCAGCTCATAAACAGGGCTGGGAAAAGTCCTGCCTTTTCCTTGCAACATCCCAAATTGATCCCAGTGACTTGCAAAACTAGTCTAAAAATGCAGTGTCTTTGGCCCATCTCTGCTGGGTTTGGCTTCACTGGGAAGCCCAAAGAGTCATTGTAGCTCTAATTACAAATACTCTCACACACAACCACCCATACTGTCATGTGTTTTGTCTCTTCCCCCAGACCGACACACACTGGAATGCAATGGCTACCAGCCTCTCAGAGTCGTGTTTCTCAGTCAGTGTTTCAGCAATCACAAAGAGATTTCCGCCTTTTCTGACCTCAAATTTTGACAGGAAATGCAGTGAAGGGGGAGAGAAAAATAAAATAGGAGCAAAGGAGGCTTTCTCCAGCCAGAGCTTCACTGCCTTTAATTTAAACCCCAGAAGAATGGGAGGAAGCAGCCTTCCAGGGCCACTTGAAGTATAGGCTTCTATTAATAACCCTGTTTACATGATCCCAAGGCATTGTTAGGAGAAATTGCTGCAGCCATCCGGAATCTTGTCTTTTCACTTTGGGATTTGCCTGCATCAACTTCTCATTTAATTCCAAGAAAAGAATCTCTGGACAGTGATTCTTTGGGAAAATTCCTCTTTCCTTTTCTCCCGCGTTTCCTTGGTCTTCTTTTCTAGCCAGGAGTGGAAAACTCCACCTCCCTTATAGGCTAGGAGCCTCTATTGCCCAGAGTCCTGATCAAAGAAGTGTTGCCCCTTCTGCTGTTCCAAGGCAGGAATGTTTGCTTGGTATTTTTGTTACCGTAGCCCTTAGGGTCCTCAGTTATGGGTCAGAACCCCACTGTGCTAATGTCTAAAGCTTTCTATCCCAGCTCTGCATTATTATCTGCATTGTTCTAGGCTATTGTTTCCTTTAAATTCCATCCCCTCAATTCATTAGCACCCTAGAAGGTTTTCTGAATGGATTTTGGTTGTTTTCTCACATCCTCATGAACTACTATTGTTTCTAAATGTACACTGGACAAAGCCATGGAGAATAGTCTATGCAGCATAATCCTGCAGCGGTGTTTGTGGGGTGGTAAAGAAGGGGCCTACAGTTTTAGGTCTTTTCCATATCTGATTTCCATGGTACCTTGAGATGTTTAGGTATAAATGCTGTTTCAGTGATCTAAATAGGCACCATCTAGGAAAGTAACACAGTGACGACAGACCAGGACTCCCTGGGAGAGAGAGTCTCTCTCTCCCCTCCCTCCCTTCCGAGGCTCCAAGAACCTCAGGGTCCTTCCTACTCTGGGCTCACTGGCATAATGATGCACCACCCCCAGATCCGGGGGAGTTTCAGTCCTTCCCAATGAAAGGGCCTGATGGTAGATGCAGGTGCTCAGCCCACATTTAGGCTCTTTGCTTGCAGATAGGGATTCAATATTCAAACAGCTGTTGAAAGGACTTTGTTGGAGGAGATGCAGAGACAGATGGAACAGACAAAAGGCACCTGCCATTGTGTTGCTGCTGCTAGGGTGGAGTTGCTTGAAGTTTGCTCTTAGTTCTTGATCTTCACTTTACACTGTGATGCTTCCTGGATTAAGTTAAATGGACAATGACATGTTTTGTTTTAGGCTGTCTGCTGAATACAACTCCCATAGTCACATTGGTCTCTCTACATTAGCAGAGCTATATTTAAAGCTAAGCCATCTCATCAACTTCTAGTGCAATGCACTGTATAATTTAACAGAGAACAGCATTGCTACAGAACATAAAACTTCAATATGCAAGATGAAAAGGAGAGGAAGGCATAGCAAGAAAAGCTATTAAACTACCCCCCCACCAAAAGCCCACAGACCCTATAATCTGCTTTTAGCTGAAACAGCTAGCCAGGATGTGGTTCAGTGTTATCTCAAGTCCTGATAGTAGCAACCTCCCTTAACTTTCAAATTTGTAAACGTTGGGGCTACAGTGCAGTTGGGTATATGAGGTAGGAGCATCCTCACAAGGACAAAAATCCCTATATGCCATCCTTAAAAGTCTATATGATCATACACTCAGCTGTTTGACCAGATTCGATGATCCATGGTTGGGGAGATCTGTGGAAGCTTAAGTCCATGTTCTGATGTGAAACCTCTGAACTGAAGAGCATAGGTCAGATCTTTGGTCCATCAAGCCTGCTATCCCGCCTCCAGCAGTAGCCAAGACCAAGATACTCCAATGGAACTCAAACCACCTGTACCTGCATAATGCCCCCCACCAACCATGTAGTGCTGCAGATAGGTAGTAGACAGGTCAGGAGTTCCTTTCAAGCCTTGTGACAATATTCTTATGCACTGATGGCTGAGATTTGTTGCCCTTATTTCAAAATGCATTTTTAAAGTCCTGGGGTCCTGAAAGCCTCCTATGTGTCACTCACCTGTGCCTTTTGAGACTCCCCCGCACCCTGTACTATTAGTTCACTGACACACATTACAGGTGCCTGATTTGCAATGCCTCTACTCTTCCCTCTCCCTGCCCCACCCCCACAGTAACTGAGCTGCTGATGTGTTCTTTGGGCCAGTACCCACTGGGAATCTATAAGAGAATCCTGCTTTCCTCCAACGAGAAATGAATAAGTGCTGGAGGCCCTTGAACCCTTTCCTGTATGTATCAGAGCTGTCTTTTGAAGCTGCAGTGCCCACAGTGGCTGCAGGCTGGATCACGCTCTTTGATGCCACATGAAGGCTAGGGGTCACTGTCTTTGACCTCAATAGATCAGGGTTTGAAATCAAATAAGAAGTCAGTAGCCACTGGAAGTGGTGGTGGTGTAAATCTACAATAGCATAATACTCTTGGACTAGAGAGTCTCCTGTTCCTGAGGGAAAAGAGCAAGAAGAGGAGGGGGAATAAAAGCAGGCCTCCTGAGGAGAGCTGAGGCATACGCAGTAGTTATAGTACAGCTCAAACGTATATGTGCCCTCTTGCCCTTGACTCGGAATCTCTGCAACTGCTCAGACAGACTGTCATGTGCTTTCTGGTTAAATGTGAGGTCAGCATTCATTGCTCCCCTTCCCCCAAAGGGAAAACTCATCCAATAAGATGCAGAGCATTGTGAAATGGTTTTAAATGTGCAGGGGAAGGAAACCCTCCGCCCCCAGCCAGAGGTAACAGTCACAGCTAGTAATACCAAATTTGGTCTCTTGTAGTTTTCCTCTTCCAGACGATGCTGTTTCCTGGGCTGTGGCATGGTGCCATCCTGTTTTCCAGAAGCCAGCACATCGACACAAAGAGTCTGGATTATGGGCCAAGTGTTGAACAAGGAGAAAATCAGCAGGTCTAATGGTGAATTTACTGATATTGTTTTAAAGCAATCTGGTAAATACAGTGGAATCAGCCCTATAATCTTAATCAGAGCAATCAAAACAGTCATTAAGTCTTAATAAAATTGAGTGACTCATCCTCTGCTGTAAATATTTGCAGATAACGATTCTACTTACAATTCCAGCTCTTCAAAAGTATAAAATCAGGGCAGAAGAGGGGAAGGGGGAGGTGTTGGCTCTGAATCTCATTCTGTCCTCCTCCCTCAACTTGTCTTCCAAGAGCTGCACCTGTGCACATTTTATTCCTACAAGAACAAAGTCTGTTGAGATATTGTGGATTTCATGATCAAGTCTGTGTCTATACAAGAAGCTGCCAAACCAGAGCAGACAACTGGCCCAGCTAGTCTGGTATCTCACTTCCTACCATACTGCATCAGGCCATCTGACAGTTTTATTCTGGTACCCTGCCTCTGGCAGTTTTCTAGTACCTAATAGTCCAGAGGAGGTAGAAAACTCCTTAACGCACCCAACTGTGCAAGGTATTATGCTGCATGGAGGCAAATGGACATAGAAACTAGTCAACTGCAATGAAGGGTTGGGGAGGTATAGAATAATGCAGAGCCTTCTAATTTATTCTGTCTGGCACGTGTTTGTTTCCAAATTCGGAATGGCTTTGAGCCAGCAGGATAGATGGCTGTACACCTCTACTCCCTAGCATAGCAGCTGCTGACAGAGGCTGGTGTGGTGTGTTCTGGGCCTCGATGCTTCCAGAGCCTCATCTTGCTGCATGGCTTGTACCCTCTTCATGAATCTGAAAGACGTTTCCTTGGGTGAGACAGAAATAGGTGGAATGTGGGACATATGAGGTGCAGGGGCTAGAGATGGGGCTCTATTTCTATCCACAAACTGGTTTCAGATGTTGGCAGCTGTGGCCATACACTGAACCAAACCAGGGGTTCTCAAACTGAAAGAGTGACCTCCCTGACAGATTAAGGGAAGGGTTGCTGAATTTTCAGGGGCAGGCGTATATTTTATTGGTTAAAACCTGTACAGCCAGAAACCTGGTTTGGAATATTCCTTACTAAATCCTAATTATCCAGTTCAGTTTTTGCCTCATCCAAAGTGAAAATGGTCAAGAAAGAACAATTCACCAGCTGGCCTTAGTCATGGGAGGTCAGAATATACTGTATTTCATGTTTTCCTTAGAGATGACTTATTAACCACACCTGCCCTCCTTCATCCCCATCCACACCCTATTCTAAAATCTGTTTCCTCAAAGGGCAATCACAAGTGTGTTCCCGGTGTTTAGGGATGAACCACAGTGCATCTGGAGAATCTGTAAACTAGATGAGCTTCATGCAGAGTGAAAATCTGCACAGGGTTTCCTAAGCAATAGAGACTGACCTCCCTCCACAACAGCCAGTTTGTTCATTTGCTTTTCAGGAGCCTGGAATGGACAAGCCGTGGGTGAGTGTCAGGATCCCAGAGTAAGAATCAGAACCCTGGTAATGAGCCCAGTTACTTTAATAACCATTGCAGCAAGCAGTGATTGGAGAGCATGAGAAGTGGCCCATTCAGACCCGATCTTCCCCACTCTGACGTCTGTTGTCACTGAGGCACCAGCCTGACTGGGTATTACTAACCACTTAAAGCTCTTTCGTTGCTCTGATGGGAAGTTCTGATGGGAACTAAGCAGCTCTTCTTTGAGTGAAGTGGAGAAATCGGAGTGGTGGCTGAGATGGGAGCATCAGTGAAGAAAACAGGCATTGGAGAAAGGGGGTTGCACAGACCCCCTCAAATCTTACTGTTTGCTATCTTGATGGCTCTACTGAAACAAATTCCTTTGTGAAAAAATGCTCTGTCGAGAATGCGAAATTCCATAGCTTTCAAACTCCACTGCATCAGAAGCTACTTAAGTCCCTAAGCTAAATCGATAAGGTGTATCTTAAGGTGCCAACAGGCAATCAAAGACCTAGATGTTCAGTGCCTTTTCCGTTCTGAGAGCCAGTCATTTGTTTGAATGAGGTGTGTGTTGTGCTAGTGAGAAGTGCTGGACAGAGCAGTGAAGTCCACCATTTATCTACAGACAGAGTATGCTCCACATTTCCCTTCCTTGCACCCCAACAAGTCTGCTTTGTCCCTTATTGTAAGAGGTGAGGTCAGTTTCTGTGGTCCGTTCAGTCCTTGGCCTTTTTGCTGAAACTCCCAGTGACAGCACTTATTATTAAATGTGATGAGGATCCTTGGCAAATGGGAGCAGGGCTACACCTTGCTAATTCGCTTCCCGGGGGCATTGACTGAACAGCATTCAGATGGTGGTTCTCATCTAGCTCTACTGGCACTGGTTGGGTTCATACTGGCAATATGAAAGGCTCTGTATCCCCTTGAACTAGCCAGGCCTCTGAATCCATACATTTCTGTGCTTAAAGCTCCCAAAACCTTGCTCCTTCCCTTTTGGCCCTACATGATACTAATTTTCAGCACACATTCCCTGAAGGAGCACTTTGGCTTCTGAGTAGAGCTGTATGAATAACTGTGTTTTCAGCTCACTGGCAGGTTTGAACAAAAAAATTGCCTTTGCTCAAACTGAAACCATGGAATTTTCAGTGAGTTGAAAAAGTCAGAAAAAGGTGTTTTCATTTGACCCAAACCGAAATGTTTTGTTTCAGGTATTTTTACTAGAAGCAAAGTAAATGAAGGGCTAGATTCACAAAACCCAAGAAGGTGCCACCACCACCTCCTTGCTCATCTGGGATGAGAGACCATGGTTCAAATCCCTACTCTGGAGCAGAGGCTTGAATCAGGTCTCCCTGCTCCCAGCAGAGTGCCCTAACCACTAGCCTATCATCTGTTTCGGGTTGGCATTTCTCTGAATCTCTCTTGTTGAAGCTGTTTCACTTGGTATAGAATACTTGAATCGTCATTGGGCCAGAGAGGGTGAGAACAACTCTATAGCCTGGATTCCAGTCCTTGCTGCAATGAATATTTAAGTATTTATACCAAGTGGAACAGCTTCAACAGGAGAGATTGAGAGCCCTGCCCCAGAATAGCCAATAGCTCTTTCATGCAGGCAGGTAGCTTAGCGAGCTCTATAGAACCCCAGAGCATTCACAGAGGTACTTCTGTAAGTGCAGGGGGCAAGTGGGCTAATACCTGCCTGTCTGAGACTTAAGTCTGGGGAAGACACAGGATGGTGGGAAGTTCAACAATACTCCCAATCCCCCCGCTCCTCCATGTGCACTGAGTCTCCTCACAGCAGCTGCTGTTTATTTTACATGGCTCTGAAAATGTAAACAGTTTGTTTAATATTAAAGGGGGAACCCCCCAGAGAAGCTGTTCAGTGGAAAGACCTCAGGCAGTTGGGCTAGTTCATTGTGTGTGTGTGTGTGTGTTGTAGAGGTGTGGTGCTGTGTTACAAGATGAGCAAGATGCCTTGTATTATGCCAGAAGTGTATTATGTGCATAACAGAATGATGGGTTACAAGACTTGTGCCACTGTGCAGTGGCCTGCAGAGACTACACATGCCATCATGCCATGTACCCAGGCTGCTTTGATCTAGGTGGCATACTGTATGCTGAGACCTGTAGTGTCCATAGGGATGTGGTAGTGCAAGGAGAAAGATGGGATTGGGAAACTTCATTCAAGAGCCTGATAACAAGGGACACTGAAGGCTTCATGGAGTCTGAATCTACTAGAATTGTAGGTATCCCCCTATCCCAAAATTTTTAAACTTGCATCCCCAGTGGGCCCGCTCTTCTTCTAATCCTGCTTGCCTCAGAGCCCTGTCCAGCCAATATCATGCTCAGACACACAGCATGTCCCATCAAGTAGCTAGTCATGGTGTTGTTTCCTTGTACTATCTAATCTGTCTATATTGTATCCATCTCTCGCCCATGGTAGAAATGGATTTGGTTCCGTTTATTAATCAGTGATACATCCAGTAGTCAAACTCAGTTTACTAATCCGAGATTAGACATCCAGGATTAATCAGCACAAATACAGAAAGGCAGAGGTCAAGATTGCTCTAATTTACCCTTCCAGGGATCAGACTGCAGAGGTCACCATTCCAAATTGATTTACAATTCTATAGGTTTTTAGAGACTATTTGTTTGTTTCTTTCTACACTCTGTGGTTAGTTGTGTAACTGCACTGTCCAATCAACAGCAAATGTCAAACTTGTGGTTGCTTGTCTAGACAGCATACGTTCCGTTATGCCCTAATACACTCACAAAAGGTCGTAAATTTTAGCGATCAGTAAATCTCTGTAGTAACTTAGCATCACCTGTTATTACAATACCTGATTACTATTTTTGCGGTTTGTGGTTTATCCATATAACGCATTTTAACCAATCATTTAATTTTACCCTTTGTGATAAGGACATTTTCATGACTTGTTGTTCCAATAGCATAGCCAATAACATTTACCCAATATGTACATATGCTGTTAAAACCAACCCCTCTGCAGCAGTAAAAATAGATCATGCCCTAGACACATTCTGGGCTTTTAGAGTGCCTTCTATGTAAGCTTAATATGGTCAAAGTCAAATATACCTTTTGGTGCCCTTGACATAACCACAGGGGATACTGGGAGCTCTAGGCTCATATGACAACAGCTGATTCTTAGATGATAAACTCTCAGCGGCCATAGACCATCTTTGTTGTGGTGGTTGTACAGCACCTAGCACAATGGGGTTCTGGTCTGTGACTGGGGCTGATGGGCATTATAGAAATACAAAGAATAAAAGGCATGGCAGCATTGTCTGCCACTCTGCCTGACTGCTAAGCCTGGGCCAACACCGTCTCCCCTACCTTGCCATAATATTTTTATCCCAAAGGTCCATCTTCATCTGCCCTTGCCTGAGACTCCCCAGAAATCAGGAATGTAATTCATAAAACTCATGTGCCAACCAGTTTTTCTTAATTATTATTTGTGTTATCATAGTGTTCTAGGAGTCCCAGTCATGGCCCAGGATCTAGTTGTGCTTTAGAAACCCAGAGCAAAAAGACAACCCCTGCCCCAAAGAACTTACAGTCCATGTTTAAGACAAGGAACAACAGATGGATACAGACAGATGGGTGGCATACAAGGAAACAATGAGACAATATTGGTCAGCAGGATAGGCAGTGGTCTCAGCACACCAGCAGCCTAATGATTACGTTTTTTGTAGGCCTCATGGCAAAGGAGAGTTTTAAGGAAAGATCTGGGGGAGGAGGAGGAGGAGTTAGTTTTGCAGATGTTTATGGAGAGCTCCTTCCAAAGGTATGGGGCAGCATGGTTCTGAATGCTAACATGGGGGAGCCCTCATCGTGTATGTTGGCAGTTGATGGGAAAGAAATTTAAAATCTGCCTCTTTGGGCTCCTCAGTGCTATCATCCACCCCCCCCCCCCCCCCAAATCCTCATGAATGCAGTGACATGTTAGCTTCAAGGAAGCAATAAATCACTGATCCGCTGTTTCCATCCCACAGTGAGCTACAGGCTGCAGCAATCAGACCCCTGGGAGTTCAGGCTTTTCCTCCTGCTCAGCTGGAAGGATTAATGCAGTGGGCCTGAGGGGGTTCCGCTTCAAATCCCAGCTCCCTTACCTCCCTAATTACTTCCATGTGTGTTTGTGCAAGGCTGCATGTTGTCCAGGGTCTGCAGGTGGCATGGTGACCTTTGGGCTATAGGTGAGGTTTACATGCTTTGCCACATGTTACAGGAATGAGCTAGGCAGTTACAGGGAGAATGTAAACTTTCAGGACCAAGAGCTTCTTCTTTCTCTAAAGTGAGTGAGGATTCCCTCCTTCCTTCAATTCTTCCTTTCCCTTTTCTCCTGTTGTGAGAGGAAGGGAATTTCTGCCCAGGTTAGTAATTAATGAAAACAAAAACCTTCGTGCAGTTTGTTCCCACAGCTTTGAAGCTGGTGCTGCTAAGAGATAGACATGAGCTGGAAGAGCATTCTGGGTAACAGTATGCAAATGAGCAGCACTAAATATCCCTCTCTTTGCTAGAGTCTCAAATTGGGTACAGTGAAGGCATTATCTGTCCCTGATGTAACACCACTGAATTCCCTGGGGTTACATCTGGAACAAGGCTTTTCCAGGGCGGGGAGGTAACTCTAGACATGGGTTTTACTTTCTCTAGGTTCTTCAGAAAAGCACAGTGAGGTTTACAGAAGTCTCATTCTGTTCATATAAGTCTGTTGCCCGTGCGGCACATGCATGAATACACATGCTGCAATGTGCTTGTAGAGAGAAAGTGTCTGCAGCAGGGACAAGAAATTAGCTCCCCCGCATTGTAAAGGGGGTTCTACCACTGGAATTGAGCCTACCTCTTGGCTGCACAACTTTATCATAATTCACCCCTCCTCTTATGGTGAGTGAAATCCGGGGTATTTTAGTATTTCAACTGACAACAAAATTTGTCCGGTATTTTGGGGCACATGGAGCATCTTTCGCTGGGCAGTTGGGGCGTGTAAAGTGGCTCACAACAGGAGTGTAGGGGTCATTGTGGCATACAGAATGGTTAGCCTCAGTCGTGTGGAGTTGTGGTTGTTTTGTGTGGAGGCACATGGAATAGCTCACCTCAGCTGCTCAGGGGTTGCGTTGGATGTTTGGGGGTACATGTCACGACTTATATTTGGCAATCATGGAGCAGGGCTAGCTTTTTCAGCAGCCCCTTCCTCAGGTAACCCCTATAAGGGTTTCCTTTGTAGCTTCTGAAGTTTTTTCTAGCATGGCAAAACCCACATGAGAAATATGAATAATCCAGTGATTGCAACCAGGGGCATGTAACGACAACAAAATCACTGACTTCAGTACCCTCACAGAAAGAAGGCTGGTCACTGGCTCAGTTGCTCGCTGCTGATTCTGTTACCTGCTAGCTGAATGAGAGATTCCTGCAACTCAGAAAGCGCTCTACCCACCCCAAAGGGGAGCATGCTCGTGAAATCAACTTGTGGGGCACTGCCTGGGAAGGGACTGTGCTGGGGAACACTGCTCTGTGAAGGACCACGGTGGGGGGCAGCATCTCAGGATGGGCTGCATTAGGAAGGACCATGTTGTGATTTCATTTGTCACTCTGTCTGACTGACCCAGCCAGCCAGTTGCATCTTTGTCCAGAAGGGGCTGCATCTCACTTTCTCTTTGTTTTCCTCCTGTGGGACAGCAACTGAAGAAAAAGTCCTGCTGTATATGTACTGGGAAACAGTGAGCTAACTTGGAAGAGGGTACTAGAGCAAGATGAGAGGGGGAAATGTAGTCCTGTGAGTCCCACTCCACTCAGGGCCAAGGGTGATCCATCATTCTAGGTTGCATGCTTTTGCTCAAGATACTGGGAGTAGAGTAGCTGAAAGCCCACTCAACAGTCATTGCTCTTGCGACATTCCTTCCAGCTGGGGGAGACTGGCACGAGAAGAGTTGGGAGTTCCCCCACAACCTGCCTCAGAGATACCCTCCCCATAGACATTGGGCAGATCCCAGTAATGCAATAAGGTGACATATTCAAAACCATCATCTGCTCACCTCAGAATCTGGCCCGGCAGCATATGTGGTCTGAAGTGCTGGAATTCCTCAAATTTTGTAGAGTTATAGTTTACTTGCTGATCTGCATAAATAGTATGAGTTCCTAATGCCCCCTGCCCAAGAGTAACACAGACATAATGAGTCAAAAATGGAACAAAGACTGGTAATAATTACCCCACCCCCTCAACAAACACACACACACACTTCCACAGTGAAAGAGAGCAATAGGAACGGTTAAGGAAGCAACCTGGAATCTCTGATTATGTTTCATTGAACAAAAAGTCATCTTTAGGGTGGATTGATCACTTCAAAGGCTTTTATAAAATTATAACTACACCCAGTGATAGGTTTTGGAAGAGGGATAAAGGAGTCACATTTGCACACATGTGGTGGTCATGCCCTATCTTTTCAGGCTCCTGAGATGGTATTAAAACCAGAATTACCATGATCCCAGAGACTTCACTTGGCCTTTAGGCAGACTCCTACATACTTGGATCATATACCCAGCAAATGGAGGCTATTGCCATATCAGAGAGGATGTCCATCTATAGCCTAATTGGTTATGAGACATCGTATTTTGCTACATTAGAAAAGTAAACCCCCCCCCCTTAGGCATGAAGGCATGTATAATGGACTGTGAACGAAGGGATCAGATGCAACAGACGGCAGCTCCTGGAAAAAACTGAATCCATTTGGGACTGTTTCCTAGAACTGATCAATTAAAGATCCCTGTAGGAGGCCTGGATGACAAGGCAGGAGATAAAGCCACACACTCTTCCCCTCATCCCCTTTCTTTTCTGTCTCTGCCCTCTGTTATCTCCCCTCTTAATTTTGATTTCTGTCATTAAAAATGTTGTTTTGATATGTCCCATAAAAGTCCATGAACTGGAAATATTAGGGTTAAAACAGGGGAATCTAAGCACTGTGTAAATACCTTGATTTCTGGTGTATAGTATTTTTGTATTTGTCCATATGCCAGCACCAATAATTTGTTTGGTTTGTTATAAGGGAAATGTTTAATAATGAAGTAATGTCGTCCTCAGGGACATTGAGACGACCACAGATATGTTGTGCCAGGAGCACACAGCAGCTCCTGCAGAGGCCCTTCTCAGCAGCACATGATAAATTCCAGAGATGTTCACCCCAGCAGCACACAGAAGCTCCCCATGCTGTCCTCCCTATGGTGACCAGTGATTGATCACCAGCAGGACATGCCACATTCTTCCTATCCCTTGCAGGCCGGATGGGGATGCTGGTGTTCTCCTAACTGTAATCACGGCTAGGCTGATGCTGAGGGAGAATGTATAGAGGACAATGTCTGAGCAGACTGGAGCCGCTTTTAATCCATTTATTTTCAAGTCATAGTGTTTGGTTTGGGCCATGTGGGGTTTGTTTGATAGAGGAAGAACAACTCTAATTGAATTCCCTGGGTCAGCTCCAGTTCAACCAGGGGGAAGGGCTGCCAGAGTGAAAGGTAGGGGCTGTGGCTGACGGTATGACAAGGAACTGTTGAGTTCCACCCCCAAAACAAACAAAACATACATCTACCCATACACACCCTTGATCCTGTGATGAACTCAACTTGAGTGCAAGGATCCACCTCCACAGAGCTCATTGCAGGGTTGGGGTCTGTTTTACAAAGAAAGGAATACAATTAGCTCAACCTGTCATTCTGAGCTGTTATTCCAATTTACTACTGATGAGCAAGGACTAAGGTTGGCTGGGGGAAGCTCCTACTTATTTCAAAGCCAGAGAGGGGCACTCTAGGTAGCAGACTAACAGCACTGACTGTTAAATGACCTTTCAACTACTCCATCCCCTGTATGTCCCCAGCACAAGGGTTCTATCCTGCTGCCTTACCCTGGGGATGGGTAACGTGAACCTTTGAATGGGATGTATGGATCACCTAGCACAGATGGGGAACGCAAGAGGAGACTGCGCTTGCACTGCAAAGTAAAGATGTAATAGCTGGATCTGGAGGTAAAGGACAGACCAAATTATTATTACAAAAATCACTAAAGAGAGAGCCTTTCATTTATCTGCTGGAAACTGCCCCAGGCTACAGACAAGGGCAAAATCTATGGCTGTGCATGTGTTCTCATGGGAGATATTTCATCTGCCCCAGTTACCTCTCTTAATAATCCATGTTGGCTTCAGGGGAAGCCAGCATTGCCTGCATGTACAGTGCAACGCTAGCTTGGCTCTAACCTGATGCGATTGTCCTACAAAAGGGAGGCAAGCTGAGGAGCCACAGGGAGTCCCTAATTGCTTCCCCAGAATGCAAATCCATGATTGCTTTGACAGCTTCTGGGGCTGAGAGCAGCAGGAATATCCCCTTGCCTGATGCAGCCCTCACTTCAAATAACAGCTGGCTGCAGCTCCACCTCCATCAGCAACTCATCAGTGCTCTGGAGAGAAGGAAACAAACAGGAATATATGAACAACATGCCTTGGATGTTGTGAAGGCCAAAAGTAGATGCCAGGGTGGCAGCATAATTTCATGGTGTGGTGAATTTGTCCTGCAGGCCAAATGATGGAAGGTGGCAACCCCTGCCTGTGGGCTCATCTTCCTCCTCCTATAATTGCTTTTTATAGTTACCCCTCTTGTTGGCATGGGTGGAAATTGTTATAGATGAATATGCATGATGGAGGAGGAGGACCCATATGTATAGACACACAAATCCACCTACCTTTTTCTGGAGCTGTCCTACACTTCTTGTCTACTCTGAGAGTTCAGCCTCAGGTGGATCTGCACCTATGCAAATCTCTAGTGTAGATATACTTTGCATTGGTGTCATTTATCCTGGTTTCAAGTGAGATTACAGTAAATGATGCAATGGTTCAGATATCTGAGCCCTGTCTTCCCTAGTGTTTCCACTATTACTACTACTACTGGGCTACGCTGGCATTAGTGCAGCCATAGGAGATTTTTTTTTAAAAAAAGGCTGGTGGAGACATAGCCCAATGTCTGTTACTGATAAGGAGAAGGGGAAGTGAAAACGAGCTGGTGCCAGCTGTTTCAAGAACACTTTCCAAGCACATTACGTGACTTTGTGTGTCAGTCCAAAGCTGCCTGAAAAGAGTTACAAAGGGATCTCACAAAACTGAGTGACAGGGCAAGACAATGGTGAGTGAAATTCTATGCTGATAAATGCAAAGTAATGCACACTGGAAAACAATCCCAACTATACATACAAAATGATGGGGTTTAAATTAGCTGTTACCACGCGAGAAAGAGTCCTTGGAGTCATTGTGGATAGTTATCTGAAACCATCCGCTGAAAACATCCACGGCAGTCAAAAAGCTAACAATGTTAGGAACCACTAGAAAAGGGATAGAAAATAAGACAGAAAATTATCATAATGTCACTTATGCACACACCTTGAATACTGTGTGCAGTTCTGGTCACCCCTTCTCAAAAAGATATATTAGAATTGGAAAAAATAGAGAGAAGGGCAACAAAAATTAAGGGGTATGGAACAGCTTCCATATAAGGAGAGATTAAAAAAACTGGGACTGTTCATCTGAGAAAAGAGATAAGTAAGGGAGGGGATATGATAGAGATCTATAAATTTATGCATGAAGTAAAGAAAGTGAATTTATCCCTTCACATGACACAAGAGCCAGGGGTTACCCAAGGAAATTAATATACAGTAGGTTTAAAATGAACATAAGGAAGTACTTCTACACACAACACACAGTCAACTTGTGGAACTCATTGCCATGGGATGTTGTAAAGACCAAAAGTATAACTGGGTTCAAAACAGAATTAGATAAGTTCGTGGAGCATAGGTCCATCAATGGCTATTAGCCATAATGGTAAGGGCTGCAACCCAGTGCTCTGGGTGTTCCTAAACCTCTGGCTGCCAGGAGCTGGAATTGGATGAAAGGGGATGGATCACTCAATAAATTGCCCTGTTATGTTCATTCTCTCTTGAAGCATATGACACCGGCCACTGTCTGAAGATGGGATACTGGGCTAGATGGACCAATGGTCTGACCCAGTGTGGCCATTCTTATGTTCTTATGTAGTATTAGCTTTGTGGGTGGCATTTGTTTTCAAGTGGTGGGCTTACAGATGGCTGAAAGAGGAGAGAAGGGAGGCAGAGGTGGAGATCTTAAAATGTCTCTTGAAAAAATAATCTTACAAAGACCTGCTTATTAGATCCAAAGAGGAATGATAATAACTTGTATGTGTATTTGGGTGTCTTTCTTCCACAGTGAACCCAAAGAGCTTTGCAAATGTCACTAACTACCGAAAACAGAAAATGGCCCAAACTAAGACTCTGGATTCAAACAGCCCCTTGAACATTGAAAAAGTCTGGATCTGGATCCTGTTTGGGCCTGTCTCTCTCTAATATATTAGAATTAGATTACTGATTACTGAAATGCAGTCACTGCTGTGGTGGATCATGGTAAGTATGGAAAAGCAACATTAAATGACAGCTTAGCAGGAAATGAAGAAGATTACAGGAAGTCAGTAGAATGTCTGTAATCTTAGCTAGAGATGGAATTTAGCTGGTTAGTGAAGTTAGCACCCCTTTTCTTTCAAAGCCTGTATGGGATCTTTAATGACCATGAGTGGTTTTACAGCTCATTCTGAAGACGGTACCTCCAGCTGCAGAGCACCACTAGCACTGCACTGAAGCAGTGGGTTCTTTTTTGCCTTAAAGGGAAGAGGGAGACCTACTGAGTCACCAGTACCACTTCCTGTTGTGCTCTAGCTTTTCCTTGGAGGTCTCCCTCCCATCTAAGAATTAGGCAGGCCTAGACTCTGCTTTAGCTTACAGGAGCTAACAAGATCACAGCCTGAATTGATAGGAAGTAATCAGGCATTTCTGATCACTCTGTTAGAAATAGGGGGATCTTGATTACTTTATAGCCCCTTTGGGGTGTGCTTTTGAGTTGTATCTTGGCACTGCACTGGATATTAAGAAACCACCACTGTTGCTCAGGGCAGGGCTGAGGGGATGACCAGGGAGAATAATTGTCAGGGCTGCACATTAATGCTGCTGCTTGAAAGGTAATGAGTTTATTTCTCAGTATGGTATTCTTGCAAATCAATTTGGATCTAAGTACTTGGTAACTTTAACAGGCCATGGCATAGAGTCCACCAATGTCCGTGGAGCTCACAACTTCTCCTGGTATCTGCTGGAGCTGGTCTCACCACAAAGGTCCAGACTGTTGTGAGCCCACGTTAGCTTTAACATTTATTCTGTGTCTGTCCATCTACAGGGAGAGATCTAGCACTGATCACCTTAGCTAAAGATTAATTCTTAATGGGAAAATGCCAACAGAGATTTGTGTCAGAATCCAGCTCTGGGTGGGTGACTCACATGGAGCATGAAAGCATCTTGAGCTCATCTCCCTGCCTCATCCCACATTCTATGCCCATTACTCCCGCTGCCTGGGGCTGGAATGTTTCAGAAACCTGGAGTGGGAATATTTTTTATTCATCCTGTTACATGAAATTAATCTCATGTAGCAAAGCAGCTGTGTAATGTTTTGTATTAAATCTCATGTAGTCCCGTGAGTGTGATTAAAATTAAGGTGATGACTTTTTAAAATTATATTTTATTCCCCACCCTACCTCATCCATTAGGCTTTGGTCTTAATAGCTCTCCTCCCCCTGCCTCTGTGGGCCCAACTGCACAGAGCTCTGCTCCTCTTTCTGATGAAGGTTGAAGAGTCTTTAGTGACTCGTGCACACTCCACATTAGTGAAGCCATTGGCTCAGGTGAAGGGAGGCTGCTCTTGGCCTGTGGCACAAGGCCTTGGTTTGGGAAATCTCATCTTTCTTTGGCTGGTTATTGCCCTGGAACATGGTGAAGCCCAGATAGAAGGGGACCACCTTCTCTGCCAACACTGGGAGCTTCTCAGCTCCTATTGCTTTATTTTCATTTCAATGTCTGGCTTCCAGGGATGTCAGAATTCCCATTTCCACCCTCTCTAATGTGCTTCTGCTTGTGCCAGAGGCATTTGCTCTTATTCTGTCAGGTTAAAGAGTGAGGCCTTTCCTGTCTGTCCCCATCCCTCCTTGCCACACCCGCTCTCCCTGGCAGGCAGGGGAGAAACAAGCAGAGTGGAAATAGCTGCTGATTGGAAATGTGAGACTCTTCTAGTAGGCCCCAGCTTCTTCATCTTCTCCTATACTGCCATGCCAGAAGGCCCCCACTGCTCCTTAGCCCCTGCCAGGTTCCCATCTGCATTCCATCCCATCTACCTTCTTGTTTAAAAATGAAAACACCCTTGTGGTGGTTGTGACAGGCTGGACCCCTGATGTCACGAGGTGTGCTGGAACACCACTGAGTCAGACTATTCTGCCAGCCTGGGCCCCCTTTTACCTGGTATTGCTGGGCTAGGCCCCCTAGCCTTTTCCAGTCAAGCACACAGGCAGGGCTGCAGCCAGCTGCACAGAGACAGATCCGCTCTGGGAAGGCTCAGGTTACGGGGCATGCCACAGCACCCAGATGTCCACCCCCCTTGGAGTGCAAACCCAAAATTATATGAAATTCGCCTCTTCCCTCAATGTGGAGGAGGGTGTACACAACTTCTCACCCCTCCAATTAGAAATCACATAAAATGGATTATATTATAAACCAGAAATAAATTTATTAACTATAATAGGTGTATTTTAAGTAGTTAAGGAGGTAGCAGAGTGAACAAGGCAGATTACTAAGAAAATAAAACAGAGCATGCAAACTAAGCTTAATACACTAAAGAAACTGGTTACATGTGAGTTCTCACCCTAAATGTGGTTCTAATAATCTTCTTCACAGGCCAGACACCCTTCCAGCCTGGGTCCAGTTCTTTCCCCCAGTTCAGTCTTAGTTGTTTCCAGCAGTCATCTTGGGCGAGGTAGCAAGGGAGAATTGATGACCTGAATTACCTCACTCCCCACCAGTAAATAGGATTCGCATAAGGCGGGAGTCCTTTGTTTCCCTACTTTGATCCCCCTTCCCTTACAGTGGAAAGTTACAAGAAGTCCCAGCTTATGTTTTAGTATCAGGTGACAAGACCTCCTGACTCTGTAGTATCACAGCGTCCATGAGTCAGTGGCAGTATGGAGCATCCACAGGAAAGCCAAACTTTTCACAATCCATTGTCCTTGCTGATGGGCCATCTGCCCTGTCTGGCTTATCGATTGTTGTACCTGAAGAGTTAGCAGTGAGCGTCACCCAAAGTAGCATAGTTGAAACACAGATACATAGTCAGTATTCCTAATTTCAGATACAGAAATGATACATGCTGTCATAAATATAAAGGGAAGGGTAAACCCCGTTAAAATCCTTCCTGGCCAGAGGAAAAATCCTCTCACCTGTAAAGAGTTAAGAAGCTAGGATAACCTTGCTGGCACCTGACCAAAATGACCAATGAGGAGACAAGATACTTTCAAAAGCTGGGGGGAGGGAAAAACAAAGTGTCTGTCTGTGTTATGCTTTTGCCGGGGACAGAACAGGAATGGAGTCTTCGAACGTAGTAAGTAATCTAGCTAGATATGCATTAGATTATGATTTCTTTAAATGGCTGAGAAATTAAGTTGTGCTGAATGGAATGTAGTTTCCTGTTTTTGTGTCTTTTTTGTAACTTAAGGTTTTGCCTAGAGGGATTCTCTATGTTTTGAATCTAATTACCCTGTAAGGTATTTCCCATCCTGATTTTACAGAGGTGATTCTTTTTACTTCTATTAAAATCCTTCTTTTCAGAAACTGAATGCTTTTTCATTGTTCTTAAGATCCAAGGGTTTGGGTCTGTGGTCACCTATGCAAATTGATGAGGATTTTTACCAAACCTTCCCCAGGAAGTGGGGTGCAAGGATTTTGGGGGGGAAAGATGTTTCCAAACAACGCTTTTCTAATAAAAATAAACCCAGATAAACGTTTGGTGGTGGCAGTGGAAGTCCAAGGGCAAAGGGTAAAATAGTTTGTACCTTGGAGAAGTTTTAACCTAAGCTGGTAAAAGTAAGCTTAGGAGGTTTTCATGCAGGTCCCCACATCTGTACCCTAGAGTTCAGAGTGGGGAATGAACCTTGACACATGCATACAAATAGGACAATCTCATTCAGTAAATCATAACCTTTCCAATGATATCTCATGTGAGCCATCTTGCATAAAGTATATCTTATGTCATATTCATATCATAAGCATATTTTCATAAAAATATGGAATGACACATCACAGTGGTATCCCAAATGGAAATGGGGCTCTGCTTCCCTCATTCCTGGTGCCCTGGATGGAGCTTTGCTCCCTCTCAGCCCCAGATCAGATCTTAGGTACCTCGTGGACACCTGTGGAATAAGCCCCTGGGCAGATGTGAATGAATGTGAGAGAATGCAAGAGGGAAGAAAGAAAGACCCATAAGCTCTGACATCAATGCAGTGTCATGGCCTATGCTCTCCACATAGGAGAGGAGGAGTTTGCCAGACTTCCCCCAACTTGGCCTCTGATCACTGCATCTACTTGGTTCCCGCTTGTGGAGCCCTGGTTAGTTTTGAATCCACAGGAGCATTGGATGATGATATGGTTTCCAGATGAAAGCAAAAGGTAACCATGGCAACTAGACAATGGTATGAATGAAAGGGACACATGGAGGGCAGTGACAGCATCCTCTGGAGCTGCCCATCCTAAGGCCAGGTGTATGCTTCATGTCCCCGAGAGGAGTGCAGCCTGGGGCCCTGTACAGGTCTGAGCTCAGTGCTTCAGGGCCCAGATGCATATCAAGAGGAAAAAACATTATTATCCATTTGTATGGAAGGGCTCCTGATATTCTTCCCTCCCTTGTCTGCTTCCTGGAAAGGAGCATCCCCAGCTCTGCTTCCATGCTACTGGTCATCCCCCCAGGCCACTATGTTCAGCACTTCATGTTCTGAGCTGTGAAAATAGTGTGGTCAGTGAGTGGGGTAGAGAATGAGTGGAAGAGAGAGAGTCACAGAGGGAAATGGGAGAGGAGAGTGAGTCATGGGGAGAAAGAGTCAGAGAGAAAAGGGGGAGTGAGAGAGAGCCACAAAAAGGGAGTGAGAAAGTGACGGTCACAGCATGAGGAAGAGAGAGGAGAAAGCAGGTGTGAGAGACACAAAGCAGGAGAAAGGGAGAGCCTATAGAGTGACTTAGGCCTTGGCTACACTTGCAAGTTAGAGTGCCTTAAATCAGCCCCGGGCACCCTAACTCCTGAGGTGTCCACACTGGCAAGGCATGTAGAGTGCCCCAACTCTGCGGCTGGAGCGCCCCTGGTAATCCACTTCCACGAGAAGCATAAAGCTTGCTGCGCCCCGGCTGTAGCGCCGTGGTGCCAGTGTGGACACCCTGGTCTATTATTGCTCTCTGATCAGCCTCCAGAAGTGTCCCACAATGCCTGTTCTAGCCACTCTGGTCATCACTTTGAACTCTACTGCCCTGCCCTCAGGCAACCAACCATCAGACCCGCCCTTTAAATTCTCTAGGAATTTTGAAATTCCCCTTCCTGTTTGCTCAGCAAGGCGTGGAGTGCTCTCAGCGCATCTTTCCAGGTGACCATGCCTCCAGACGTCAGGCAATCCCCAGTAAGGAGTGTTTTGGGGGAGGAAGCTGTCCAGTCCCAGCTGCACTCCAGCTGTAGGAATTACGATATTATGGGAAGTTATCAAGGGCCATGATGAAAAGGCGCCATGACTGGGATGCGGTGCAGTGTAGGGTTAAAGTGAAGGAGCTGAGGAATGCCTACCACAAAGTGTGGGAGGCAAACCGCCGCTCTGGTGCTGCCCCCACGACCTTCCGTTTCTACCGAGAGCTGAACACGATACTTGGGGGCGACCTCACCTCCATTCTGAAGGCCATCATGGACACTTCAGAGGCCTTAGCAGCACAGTTCAACAAAACAGGAGGAGGAAAGTGGGAGAGAGGGTGCTGAGGAGGAGGGGGTCCCAGAGCCAAAGGACAGCCTGGCATCCCTAGATACATGCAGCCAGGAGCTGTTTTCAAGCCAAGAGGAAGGTAGTCAGTCACAGTGGATTGGTGTTTGTGGAAGAACAAACAGCAGAGGAGGTAGTTGTTTGGTGTGGGCTCTTGGGTCGAGGAGGGTTGCAGAAAGAAGAGTTAGGGCTGCGTGCATGCCTAGATGCAGAATAGGGGATTGATGTGCTTTCTCACGTTGCGATAATTGGCCTCAGTGATCTCTTCAAAGGTCTCATGCAGAAGCTGGGCAATCCGCTTGCGCAGGTTCTTTGGCAGAGCTACTGTGCTCCTTGTCCCAGTAAAGCTAACATGTCCATGCCACTGTGCCATGAGGGATGCGGGGACCATTGCTGCACACAGGCAAGCAGTATAAGGGCCAGGGTGGAAGCTGCATTGTAGTAGAAGACCCTTCCTTGCTTCCCAGGTCACCCTCAGCAGCGAGATATCATCCAGGACGAACTCATCCTGTAGAAAATGTGGGGACAGTGTTCAGGACAGGAGCCCCCTGCAGCTGTTGGCTCTCCCCAAGGCACAGAACCAACCCCAGAGGACAGTAAGGCTCTGAAACAATCAGTCCCCCTTACCCCTGTGCTTACTCACCATTTTGGGGCTCCTGTGGGTTATGTGCACTCGCTTTGGGACGGGCACTTTCTGCTATTATGTACAATGTACTTGTCTTTAAGTACGGACGAATCATTGCTCTGTCCATGTGAACAATGCTGCCTCTGTTGCATTTTGGCTTTACAAATGCAACCTTGAGATCCAGCCGTCCTTGTTATCAATGGCCAAAGACTGCAAAGAATGAGAAAGCAGCCGCGAAGAACCAAAGAGGACCTGCTGCATGAAGTCATGCAGCAGTCCCTTACTGAAAATCAAAAAGTACAGAAGTGACGGGAGACTGAAAGGAGGCTCCGCCATCAGAATGCAAATTGCCAGCACCAAAGCACAGAGCAGCTCATAAGCATTATGGAGTGCAAAGCGGACTTGATACAGGCACTCGTAGCACTGAAAACGGAGCAGAGCCGCACCCCCCCTTCAGTCCTTGTCCCAAAACTTTTTCTTGTGCCCCTATGCCATAAATATAAAGAGAAGGGTAAAGACCTTTAACTCCCTCCTGGCCAGAAGAAAAACCCTTTCACCTGTAAAGGGTTAAGAAGCTAAGATAACCTCGCTGGCACCTCACCAAAATGACCAATGAGGAGATACTTTCAAAGCTGGGGGGGGGACAAAGGTTTTCTCTGTCTGTGTGATTCTTTTGCCGGGACCAGAGCAGGAATGCAGGTCAGAACTCCTGTAAAGAGTTAGTAAGCAATCTAGTTAGATATGCGTTAGATTCTGTTTTGTTTAAATGGCTGATAAAATAAGTTGTGCTGAATGGGATGTATATTCCTGTTTTTCTGTCTTTTTGTAACTTAAGGTTTTGCCTAGAGGGATTCTCTATGTTTTGAATCTGGTTACCCTGTAAGGTATTTACCATCCTGATTCCACAGAGGTGATTCTTTTACTTTTTCTTTAATTAAAATTCTTCTTTTAAGAACCTGATTGCTTTTCATTGTTCTTAAGATTCAAGGGTTTGGGTCTGTGTTCACCTATGCAAATTGGTGAGGATTTTTATCAAGCCTTCCCCAGGAAAGGGGGTGTAGGGTTTGGGGGGATTTTGAGGGGGAGACGTTTCCAAGTGGGCACTTCCCCTGTTATTATTGTTAGACACTTTGGTAGTGGTAGCGTTTAACCTAAGCTGGTAAGAATAAGCTTAGGGGGTCTTTCATGCAGGTCCCCACATCTGTACCCTAGAGTTCAGAGTGGAGAAGGAACCTTGACACCCTATGTCACCGCCAACCCACTTCCCCCAACATCCGGTTTCTTATCCCCACCAGCTGTCTCCAACACCTGTAGCTTCACCACCCAGCCCTGCAAACTATGACCCTTACCCACTGCACTCAACCCCCATCACCATGCATTTTAGCCAGTCTGAAGTGCAGCACTCATTTTGCGGCACTCCAGACAGGAAGGCTGATACCAGGACATATGCAAATCTGTGACTGTCCTGTTCCCCATCCCGCCCCCTTCCCTTCTCCCACACAGCACAGATGTGTCATGCCCTTTCTGTTTCCCCAGTAGTTGTTTCTTTTCAATAAATGAATTTTTTGGCTTTGAAAACATTCTTTATTGCATTAAGTAAAAGATACCGTAGCCCAGGAAAGCAACAGGCACTGCAAGTCAGTGCATCATACCTAGCAAACAAGGATGCCTACTAGCACTGGAACCACTGCACTTTACTCCCAAACATTACTGGTGGCTTTCAGCATCAAATCACACCCTCAAGGCATCCCTAATCCTTACAGCCCCACTCTGGGCCCCTCTAATAGCCCTGGTCTCTGGCTGTTCAAATTCAGCCTCCAGGTGTTGAACCTCCGTGGTCCATGCCTGAGTGAAGCTTTCACCTTTCCCTTCCACAAATATTATGGAGGATACAGCACATGGCCATAACCATGGGGATGTTGTCATCGGCCAGGTTCAGCTTCCCATACAGACAGTGCCAGCGGCCTTTTAAATGGTCAAAAGCACACTCAGCAGTCATTCTGCACCGATTCAGCCTGTTGAACCACTCCTTGCTGCTGTCAAGGCTCCCTGTGTAGGGTTTCATGAGCCATGGCATTAAAAGGTAAGCAGGGTCTCCAAGGATCACAATGGGCATTTTGACTTCCCCTACGGTCATCTTCTGGTCTGGGAAGAAAGTTCCAGCTTGCAGCTTCCTGAACAGGCCTGTGTTCCAAAAGATGCATGTGTCATGCACCTTTCCGGACCAGCCTGAGTTAATGTTAATTTTCCATGCCTGGAAAACCATAGAGAACTACCCCTTCCGATTTATGTACGGAGTCTAGATGATCTGGTGCCAGAATTGGAATATGAATCCCATCTATCCTCCCTCCACAGTTAGATAAATCCGTTTGTGCAAAGCCAACCACAATGTCACGCATGTTGCCCAGAGTCATGGTGGTTCTGAGCAGGATGCAATTAATGGCCCTGCAAACTTGCTCGTCATCCCAGACTTTCATGATGATGTGATCCCACCATTCAGTGCGTGTTTCCCGAGCCCAAAAGCAGCATTCCACTGCGGCGAGCATGTCTGTGAATTCCACAAGCAATCTTGTGTTGTGTGTGTTATGTGAGTCGACATCATTGTCGGACTCCTCACTGTCACTTTGTAGCTTTAGGAGTAACTCGACTGCAATTCGTGATATGCTGGTGAGACCCATCAGCATATTCCTCACAAATTCAGGATCCATTCCCGCAGACCGAAAGGGAAGACAGAGCGCGCAGCACAAAAAGAAGTTGAAAGATGGTGCCAAATGTAGACGGAAGCACAGGGATTCCTGGGATGCATCACAGGGCATTGGGACAGGACCCAGAATGCCCCCCCTCTCCCCCCCGGCCCCCTTCCCACAAGCCACAGCACCAGAATGGGAAGAGGTGCTCTGTGGGATAACTGCCCATAATGCACCTCTCCCAATGCCGCTACAAGTGTTGCAGATGTGGCCATGCCAGTGTGCTTGCAGCTGACAGTGTGAACACATGGCAGTGCTCTCCCTGCTGCGGTCTTTGAGGGCTGGTTTAACTCTCAGCGCTCTACATCTGTAAATGTAGCCATGCCCTTAGGCCTTGTCTACACTGCCACTTTACAGCTCTGCAACTTTCTCGCTCAGGGATGTGAAAAAACACCCCCCTGAGCACTGCAAGTTTCCACGCTGTAAAGTGTGGGCAGTGCACCAGCGCTGGGAGCTGTGCGCCCAGCACCGGCAGCTACTTCCCTCATGGAGGTGGGCTTTTGACAGCGCTGGGAGAGCTCTCTCTCTGCCGGGACTACACAGCCATGTTAAAGTGCTGTCGCAGCAGCATTTTAACGTTGCTAGTGAAGACATACCCTTAGAGACAGAAAAGAATATGGGATGGGATGAGCTAATCAGGGAGACTCACATTATTTCCCTCTGTCCTAAATTATGCAAGGGTGATTGAGGCTGCATTAGGGTTGGAAAAGTGGTGTGGATAGAATTTCCACCCTCTTCCAAATCTTTTGCTTATTACTTGACTGAACCTTTCTTGATGTTCAAAAATGTTCAATTAATATTTCTTCTGGGTATCTGTATATTTTCACAACAATCTCTGTGTGTCCTCATTCAGGCCAGGGCCAGAAGCCCAAGTGCCAAAATATGCCATGAAAGGCTGCTGGTGGGGGGAGAGGTGGGGGTTGTTTCCAGCAAGACTGGAAGCAGGAAGCCCTGGGATTTCCCTGCCAGAAAGCTTCCAGCAGGGGTAGTCAATAGGCAGGCCACAGGCCAAATCCAGACTGCCAGATACTTTTGAACAGACCCCGAAATCTTTTTGCTAACATATTATCATTATTGTTGTTTTTGTTTTTATTATTTTCTCTGGAGTCTGGACCTTGATTATAGCTTGAACAAGAAATTTGGACCGTGACAAAAAATAGACTACCCCTGGAAATGATTGGTACACTAAACCATTTCATAGTTCGGAGAAGGACCGGAGAAGCAAACAGACTTAGGGGTGTGTACGAGAATAGAACATTAGAACCTTTGAGGTTCACCCACTGTAATCTAAAACTGTTCTGATCCTATTCTGAGGATGTCTCAGAGAAAGTGAGAGGCAGGAAGACAGTTGTTTTTTTTTCTCTTGCTTTAGTGATGAGTGTGTACTGTACTTTTATCCCAGATAGGAATGAAAAGCTAAATGTATCTCTGGCATTACTTCATTGAAATCAGCAGTTACACAGGAGATGAAGTTGGCTCTAGCCCTCAATGCATCTATCTCTTCCTGATATGAAAAAATGCCTCATAACTTACAGTGTAGTTAAGCATTCACAACAAGTGTTGATCAGATAAGAGGATCTGTAGGGCTCAAACCTGTATTGTGCAGTAGCCTATATGAATCCACTTCTCCTAACTAAACAAAACCTATTGATATATCAGTCACTACAACTCACTGATGTCCAGCTAGCAAAGCAGGCCTCATGTTTAGGGGAGGGAACCGCATTCTTAAAATTATTAAGAGGGAGCCTTGTAGCCTGACCACAGACATGGAAGGCAGAAGCTCCTGAGTTCGAAACCTGACACTGACTCTTTCTGTAGCTTGGGCCAGTCACTTCACACCTCTGGGTTTCAGTTCCTGCAACTGTAAAAATGGGGCAATACCACCTACTTTGCAGGGGTGTTGGTTAAGTGATAGCAGGTATATAGGAGTCACTGAGAATGCTAACTTTATTCATAACACAGCTTTAAAAATAACAAAACTTCATATAGTCCATTGTAAATTGACTTCAAAGCACAGGGCAAGTGTGTATCCTCATTCATGCCACAGTGCCAGAACCAAACAGCTTCATTTCCCAAAGTATGTGCCCTGAGGATATGCAAGACACCCTTTTATAACCATAAAAGCAGCCCTTACTATGTACATAGGATATGTTAAGATCAAAGAGAAAGAAATTGAGCTTCTGCAGTTTTACTAAGGTCCAGGAGGTTTGTATGCTGCAAAGTAGTGTTGAATCATGGCAATTGTGTTGGGCTTTGGCAGTGTTACAACTCCACTAGCAGCACTATCACTGGAGGTGGACTCAGCCCTCAAAAGCTGGGTCCAGATCTGGATCATCTTGATTTTGAACGTGAAAAACTCTGGGAAGCATTTGCATATAGTGTGTTGGTTAGGCTGCAACACAACTTCACAGTATTCTGGGCCAGATTTTCCCATGTTGCTCCTTGTGCTATCATTTACACCTGTGCAAAAGGGGTATAAATAACAATCCTCCTTTCACTTATGCTGGCTGATGTAGTTTACAGCTGACTTGTTTTCATTTTGCACAGCTGTGAGTGATTACACAAAGTGCAGGCAGCAGAGTATGTTTAATGGGACACTTTATGCGGCATAATATTACGGGATGCTGAAGCCCCTTGCGGACTAAGGAATCCTGTGAACATATACCTTTGTTGGCCCTGGCCATTGACCATAAAATGGCCACATGACAATCAGCAGCTCCATTTGGCATAAGAACATAGATAGATAAATAGGCTTTGTGATGTTTGAGTGAGTTTGAACAACCTGCCACTTTCCCCATCTCCTCTACTCATACTCAGTGCATGCTTTAGTTGCCACAGAAGAAAGTGCCTAGATGGGATGCTTTTCCAGCCTGGTTCTTGGGAAGCTATTACCTCCTGTATGGTCAGGGCTTCCCTCGGAACATAGGACTCCTGAGGTCATTTGCTTTGATTGGTTCTTTGGAGGGAGGGAGTGGGAGGTGAAATACATGGCTGGATGGTGTCAAGTTGCCTCCCCCTGGAGGGTTCCATATGTTCTCAGCAGATGTTTAACAAGTTATCTCAGCACAATTGGCTGTGTTGATAGAAGTTACTATGTGACAGTCTAACCGCTGCTGTCAGAGGTGAAGTTTTCAACCATCTCTCCCTCGCCCCAGCATTTATTGCTTTCTCTATAGGTAACAGTGCTTTCCCTCCTTGTAGTTCCTAGTAAGAGAAACCATGAAAAACTCCAATAGTCCAATAAAGTGCTGTTTAATGAGTATTTTCCACTGAATGCATCCGATGAAGTGAGCTGTGGCTCACGAAAGCTTTTGCTCAAATAAATTTGTTAGTCTCTAAGGTGCCACAAGTACTCCTTTTCTTTTTATTTAATGGGAGTTTCTCAAGGAACAGTAATCCCCAAAGCTGTTTGTGTGTTTGTTTATTTTTTCAAAGGGAGAAAAGTATTTTACTAAATCTTATGAGAATAGACATTTCAGGATTTTAAATATCATCTTAAAAAGAGTTTTTAAAAAGTATTTAAGCCTTCTTCCGTATTAGGGCGCTCAATGCAACTGCAGTGAAGCATCATAAAGTGAGAGGAAGGATGTTCTGGTAAATAAGTAAGGCCCTACCTGTATCGTGGGATGATTTTCAAATAATTGTGGATGAGTTGTGGACAAGACATGGAAAATCGCGGAAAAGTAATAATGAACCTCTATTAACAGCAGTAATTTGGAAAAGCCAAAGTAGACCTATTTGTTTAAGAAAAAAAATTGCTGGAACGATATAAACACTCAACTATTATGTTATGCCTGATAATTTTTTTGATAACCAGACAATTTGGTTCAACTATATTACATTCATTTTTTAAAAAGTGACTGGTACAGTAAAAAATTCAGAATACTAAATATCTTAACACAATTGCTGTTGAAATTAAGTTCAGTCACTTTAGCCATTTGCATTTTACATGCATTCAATGTGCAGTACACTTCGCTACAGTTGTCTTGTTCATGCCCTGTTTTTGCTTTGCAAATACTCGTCCATACTGAGATACTGCAGGATTGGCATCCACAGAATTAGACAAGATTGATACTGACCTCTTTGCTGTCTATGCTAACTCTGGAAGACACTGTAGAACTGCAGGTGAATCCCAAAACTCTCCAAGATCATTTAATGTACTAACGGGGGAAAAGTGTGTGTTGCAAACCACAAAACGTATGCAAAATTGTGGGCTGTGTAAAGTAAGCTAATAAAAATCAAAATTGTGGTGGAAGCCTAATATTACGGCATCCACAATTTCCGCATGATCACAAATGAAGTAGGGCCTTATGAATAAGGCATTTGACTGGGACTCAGATCTTAGTTCACTTCCTGGATCTACTACAGACTTTTTGTGTCCTTAGGCAGATCACTGAAATTAGTGAGAGTTAGACACCTAAATATGTTTTCTGATCTGGTTCATGCAGATCTCTGTCTGTTTCCCATCTGTTAAATGGGGATCATAATACTTCCTTTCTCCCACTCTATATCTGTTTCATCTTAGATAAGATTGTTAACTCTTGTACTATGTTTTTTCACAATTGGTTCCCAGTCTTGATTGTAAATAATATGGGGAAATGGGAAGGGAAACTGAGCAGCTCAATTACAGTTTCCAAGCCTAGCAGGTGCAACAAGTATTGATGAGCCTGAGCTGCAAACTTCAGCTGTGGATCTCGAGAGGAACTTTTTCAAAGGACAATGCTGTTTTTAATTTTTTTCACTTTGATGACATACAGCCTGGGGTATTGTTAATGATATTGATGTGGCCATAGTTTTTAAGGAATACATTTTATTCTGAGAGTATCCTTTCAGTACAGAGTGTTTAAATTATTACACAGCTCTCTTAAAAGAGTTTTCTTCCTCTGAGTTGAGTCCAAGGATTCATTCAGTCTTTGTTTCTGGAGTTTTGGTTCTAGGGATTCCTGAGAGTTCTTCTGTTTCATATCACAGCTTCAAAAAAGAGTGGGAAGGAAGGGGAGGAAGAAACTTGTTTAGCAAAATCATAATGTCTGTTTGTATCTATCTGAGTATTCTTCATAGAATCAATTGTCTTCAGATGTAAAAATAGAAATTATGCCATATACAAAAAATAAAGAAAAAGGGCTATGAGTTTTCCAGCTTCACAGTCTCTCCATCTGACCCTGGGGAAACAGAGCAAAGGATGGAACAAACGCTGGCAGAGTTTTAATTATGAATTTAATGATGACGTCTGAACAAACCCCCTGCTACCGGTATATCATATGTCCCTTGTGTCACTTTCCCAGGGCCTGATGGGAGAGGCCCTGGGAAAGCAGAATGATGGTAAATGATGTACAATACTGATTGATGTAGCTTTTATCAGAGCTACAGGGACTCACCGCCTTGGATAATCAGGTCACTTATTTAGGAGCCCACCTTTAGGGGATCAAATCTGAAAAGTTTGTGGGAAGCTCTTCGAGGCAGAGATTTTGTTTGTTATATGTTCTCTAAAGTGTCATATAAACTCATGATACAGTTAAGAATAATGTGCGATATCACTGAGCAAGGTAGCTGAAGCCAGTTCCAGGAGCAGTCTGGACAAAAGACTAATAGTCAAGTTCCAGCAAGCTGCTTCCTTCTGCTTATCGGCCTAGAGGCATTGAGCTGTGCTGAGTACACGTTCAGTACTAGGCACCACAAACAAACTGGACTGGAGTTGGGTCTTTTCTTCTCATGCTTGTAATGCAAGTTAGAGAAGACAATGGAAATAATGAGAGGAAACAGGAGGAGAGAGAGAAGCCTGGAGGCATAGGAAGTGGGAGAGACAAGGGGCAGAAAGAAGCAGAGGGGGGAGACAGGTGGGGAAATAGGAATAGGGAAAAGAGGCAGAAGGGCAGGTGAGGTGTGAGAAGTGGGAAACTGACATGAAGCACACACAGGAAATGGTTTGTGAGTGCTGAATTACACATGGGATCAAATTCGTCCCTCGTATAACACCACTGAAGTCAATGGAGTTACCCAGATGAATCTGTCCATTTTATTTTTGGAGTCCTATCATTGCAATTTGTTTGAAAAATTGAAATTAATCAGCTGGATAATAGAGAGGGAGCGGTTATTCAGAATAGATAATCTGCTCTATAGTGGAGTGTTGTGGGAGAAGGAGATCATTCACATTGCTAGGAGTGCTATGGCTCTACACACTTCAGGGGCATTTGATCAGATTGTGATAGCCTTGAGAAGTCTGTTTGAGTGGTTTGTGCTGGGATGGATTCAAAACCATCCAACTTTATTTCCTTGTGTGAGATTTTAGATGACTGATAAATCACCTAAATTTGTAATAACAAAAACAGGCAAAATGTCCCTGATGCATATTTAATTATACCTGGTAAAATGGGTTTTATTGAAGATTTGGTTTAAGTTTGCAGAGGATGCATTGTATTCTTTATACATAACAGAGGTTGAAACCCTGCTTTAGATGCAAAACTCAACTCAGCCCTAACTGGAGTCACAACCAGTAACTTCAGGACTGAGGAAACACTTCTCAAGTCTCTAAACTCTGGGAGCTTATGTTTCAATAATGGCCCCCCAAATTGTATGGTAAAAGGGTCATTATGTCTATGTGAGTACGTACAAGATTCTGAAAACTGGGGTTACATTTAATTTAGTGCATTTGAACAATGGGGCCCCGCAGAATCAGGATGCAAATCCAGCTTCTGCCTATTTTTTTATACACTTTTCCAAAGTAATTTCTGAACTATGACGTCAATACGATAGGGATGGGGGGAGAGTGGCAGGAGCAATCTCCTGTAATGTGTGCTGAGGACCTCCTTAAAGAAGAAGGGAAGATTATCTACATAAAGTGGAACTGTTTAAAATGAGGAGGTATTGGGGAGAACATGAATGTGATCTTGGACCGAAAGATCCATGATCTGTAGTACAAGCTCTCCTCCTGGAAAATTACACAATGGCACCTTGGGTAATGAAGCAAATGAGGAATGAAGCTGTTATCCTGTGTCTAACATGTGCCCCATTCCTCCAGACCACAAAGAGTGGACAGAAGTAGTGCCATGCTGTGACACAAACAGTAAAATACAAATGGAAAACCACGGGGCAAAATATAAGAAAATGTGGGATCCTTGAAATAATTTGACAGCATAACCAAGATAAGTATAATAAAGATTAAAACAAAAATGTACTGATGATGCAGTTTTTAGTCTTGCTCTGCAATTAGCCAGCAGTGGATTTGGGGGCCATAGTTGTTAAATACTGTGTGTGTCTATACATTAGAAAAAAGACAACATAACCCCCCCCCAGCAACCTGTGAAGCGTCCAAATTCTACACACGTATGGTGCTGTGTTCCAGACGTACTTGTCTTCCTATTCTCTCTCCATTGTGTTCTTACACTTTCCTATTGCATCTTGTCCCTCTTGAAGTTGTTCCTCCAAACTCTGAAAGCCTGGACCCCCTTTCCTGTATGGAGCCCTATGGAAGTAAATAGGGTTCCATGTGAAGGTGGGGGCTTGCCTGTAGCAGACAATGTGCAGATCAGGACTTCATATTGCAAATTCTTTGGGCCAGTATCTGTCTTATTTTATGTGGGGACAGTACCTACCACAAGGGGACCCTGATAGGGACCTCTGCCATCCACTGTAAACCAAAAAATTAATGATGGATGTTGGGGGGAAGGAGACCTGTCACAATGTGCTGAGATCAGAAATCCTGCTACAACCCCCCTGCTATCTGTACTGTCTCTGGAATTACAGCAACTGTACCCACTTGCTGACCCATAGTTTATAACCCCATTACTCTTACCTTTGGGTTTGGCTCCCAAACTGCATGACATGTTGTTTTATGATGTAACAGGATTTTATGGACCAATAGGGAACATGGGGCTACAAACACCTATAAGCAGGGTGCTAATATATGCATAATTAGCACTGGGTTCCAGCACCAGTGAGTTACCTGGTGTAATTTAACTGACTTCAGGGGCAGTTACACCAGAGATGAAATTAGCAGCTTAGGACACTTTCTCCTCCCACCTTTGTGGCAGTCCTTCCTACCCTAAGGTAAACTTATGCTCAAATAAATTGGTTAATCTCTAAGGTGCCACAAGTACTCCTTTTCTTTTTGCGAATACAGACTAACACGGCTGTTACTCTGAAACCTACCCTAAGGTGTGTATCATGAAGAAAGGAGACTGTAGCTTCAGTAAAGAACTTTGGGTGAACCTGGTGCCCCACCCCAAGATGTGTTCACTACATTTTCCCTATTGGAATTCCGGGGGGAGGGTGAGTAGCCTTAATTTACCCTGAGGCTGGGACCCTGCAGACAGGTGGCTTGGGAGGAATCGATAAAGTTCTCTGGGAGGGGCAGGTGTGGGGGAGAAAAACTTGAGATCGGAGAAGAAAAGAAACTTAGGAGGTCACCGGAGGGAAGCAACTAGTTTGCCACGGTGGGAGGAGAAACACCGAGCAGGAAAGTGAAGGAATAACGAATCCAAGGGGAAGGTGAGACGGGGGAAAGCAGGACGAGTCCGCACAGTGCGGGGCGTAGGGAACAATGCGATGAGGGGAAGAAGAAAGAGCAGGGAAGCGGGAGGGGAGGGGGCTCTGGCGGGAGGTGGAGCTGGCTGCAGCTGGCGACTTCTAGCTCTCCCAGGTTGCTGGGCACGGGATCCGCGCAGCGAGTCGGAGCCGAGCGGCTGCAACTGAACGGAGCCCTGCCTGCAGCAGCCCGGGCGGCCGGAGCTCAGCGCCTCCCGAGAGCCCCGGCTGCAACTTGTGAGCCGGCGGCCGCCGCGGCTCTTGCCTGTGGAGAGGCGTCGCCTCCGCCGGCTGCAGCTCTTCGGAAAGTTGCCCCGGCTGCCGGACGGTAAGGGCGTCCCCGGTTCGCGCGGTCCTGCCCGGTCCCCGGCGTGTGACCCCGGCCTGTCCTTATCAGCCCCACACCCCGGAGCCCCCCCCCCCCCGGCCTGTCCTTATCACCGCCCCCCCCGGCCTGCCGTAGTCACCCCACACCCCCGGAGCTCCCCCTCCCGGCCTGCCCTAGTCACCCCCAAACCCCCGTAGCGCGGCTGCTCCTGCCCCTATCACCCCCTCTATCCCCCCCCGTCCTGCCCCAGTTACAGCGCGGGTTCCCCCCGGCCTGCCCTAGTCACCCCACACCCCCGGAGTCCCCTGTCCCCCCGGCCTGTCCTTATCACCCCCACACCCTAGAGCTCCCCCTCCCGGCCTGCCCTAGTCACCCCCACACCCCCGTAGCGCGACTGCCCCTCTCCTCCTGCCCCTATCCCCCCATCCCCGCCCCCCCGTCCTGCCCCAGTTACAGCGCGGGTTCCCCCCGGCCTGCCCTAGTCACCCCACACCCCCGGAGTCCCCTGTCCCCCCGGCCTGTCCTTATCACCCCCACACCCTAGAGCTCCCCCTCCCGGCCTGCCCTAGTCACCCCCACACCCCCGTAACGCGACTGCCCCTCTCCTCCGGCCCCTATCCCCCCATCCCCGCCCCCCCGTCCTGCCCCAGTTACAGCGCGGGCTCCCCCCGGCCTGCCCTAGTCACCCCACACCCCGGTAGCGCGGCTACCCCCCCCCCCCCGTCCTGCCCCACCACCTCCTCCATCCCCCCCGTCCTGCCCCAGTCACAGCGCGGCTCCCCGCGGCCTGACCTAGTCACTCCCGGAGCGCCCCAGGCCCCCGCCCCCCCCGGTCCTGTCGTAATCACCCCATACCCCCGGAGCGCGGCTCTCCTTCCCCAGTTCACGCCCACCGTTCCCGGGTTCCCGCTCCAGTCAATAGACACCAGGGCTGCTGCTGCTCCTTGCTCCCTCCATTCAGCATCCCCCACTGGGGCGCTCTTCGGCCCTCGCTGAGGTCCTTTTTCATTCAATGCGCCCCCCTCCCCTCGCGGCTTGCTGCTCCATTAACCCCCCCAGTGCTGCTGTCTCCCGCATCCGAGGGATGCTGCTGTCTCGGACGTTTCCTGGGTTTCCTTTGTACCTCCTTGCGCCCTCTTTTTGCCTCGGGACAGGGAACAAATCTGGACAGGAGGTTGCCCCCGGGTCACTCGGGTGGCTACGGCCTGGGATGGGCGAGAGGAACCGGGAAAGGCAGACAGAAGAGAGCTGTGCTTTCTCCTTTACGCCAGAGGCAGAGGGGGTGTTTTTTCGGCTCATCGCCCCCTTTGCCCCGGCAGAGGAGAGAGAAGAAGGTGCCTGTGTGTTGGATGCTGGGCTGCAGGGGTTTGTAAATTTCCCGAGGTTGAAGGGCCAGAGGTGCCTCCCTTGCAGTTGCCCATCTGTTTCCTTCCCATGTCTGACTGTAAAAACAGAAAGGTGATGGTAACACCTCTTTCCAAGTTCAGGTTCCCAATGGGGGGAACTCTTGTGTACCAGGATGGGCTGGGCCACATTCATACTAGCTGAATTTGGCCGTATTGTCTGTTCTTCAAGCTGGGTATGGACATGGGTTGCTACCTTTAACATCTCTGCGTGTCCTTTTGCTTCCTGAATTCTGTTACGTCCAGAGGAATTGCTGAAGGCGTTTTTCTTTCAAGAGTTACAAAGAGACTGGAATGTTCTGTTACTTATTCATATGTTTCTGGTCATGCTAACACATGAAGTTTCTGACTAGCCAAATGTCAGTGTTGCCCAGATTTCTGACTTCAGTACAGTAGGAACTGTTTAATTCAAATTTTGCTAATCCTCAAACCGTATTTTAAAGGCAGCCCCAGTCTGTCCTCACTGTTCAAAAAAAGAAAATCTAATATCTAATTGCAGAAACAATGCTTTTAGTGAGGTCTGGTGTTACCAAAATGCACAGCCAGGGTATTTGCTATTATAGTATGAAGTTTTATCACAAAAAAAGTTAACTACAATTGCCACAATAAATGAACTGATATTTTGTGATGCATCATCCTTGCTTTTTAAATGTTGCTTGATTGGTAACTAATAACAATTAGTGCTTTGCTGTGCTTTTCCCAGCCGTTAGTGAGATGTGACTGTATATTGCATGTATTTATAGCATAACAGAACATTCAAACACCTGGTGTTATTAATGGAATGAACTTTCTAGCAACGTATTTCACTTAATAGCCAGTGACTACCAAGGAGGGTCAATGGAAGTCAATTGTAGAATGTCAAATGGCTTGTCAGATAATTCTGAGTGCTAGATAATGCCGGATTCTGAGCTCAGTTTCACCAATATAAATCCAGGGTAAATTCACTGAAGTGAGTGAAATTACTATAGCTTTATACCAGTGTAACAGAATGTGGCACAATGTATTTTACAGTCTTTTCTGGTTAAGGGGTCATTTAACATTTTCAGAAGAAAACAAAGTTTGTTTTCTTTCTTTGCTCTAAAAGTATACAAATCATGAGACTGAAAAAATCTAGCATTAGAACAAGTAAGTATTTTCCTTTATTCTTTATTTTAAAACATATATTGTTCTCACAGCTGCTTCTTTCTCTGCCCCTTTCTCTGGAGTTCTTTTAAACAGTTGATAAAATTATTTAAATGTGTGACAATCCCTTGAAGGCAGTTAATATTTCTGTTGTTTATTGCCGCCAGTGTACTATTTTTGTTGGATGCCCACTGGAATACCGTAGAAGACAATTTGCCAGAAAATTTAATTCATTTTATTTTTAATAGATAAGAAGAGGGTGGGAAAAGGAAAGAAAGATTTGTTTTAATTTCTCCAAGAAATTCCAGACTGCCAGCAAAGTTATAATTTCTGTTGAACTTCTCACACTTTCTGCAAAGGGGAGCCTAGGCAGTGAATCATCTAGCAGCATGAGCTGTGTGCTAAGAATATGGAGATGTTACTGAGTTAGCCACTGTTGTCAATTACCTGAGGAAACATAACCCCTGAAAGTACAGATCCAAACAAAATATGCATTTTTTGGGCCCATTCCTGTAAAAGTCAGTGGGAGCAGCATTGGGCCTTTAAAGGTTTATTTGAATTTGGATTTCTCAGTTTGCATAGCAGGTACTTGCAGGAGATTCATTAAATGATACTGGGATAGAATGGATTCAGATGACGGAGTCCAGTTTTTCCTTTGTGATTTACAGAAAAAGTCTTTATTTTCTAGCTTTGTGAGAGTAAAATATCATGGGAAGACGACAAACCCTCCTCCTTCCAAAAAACCTCAGTCAGATCCACTGCAACTTAATTTCCCAAAGTGGGAGTTAATAGGGGGCTGATGATTTTTTTTTCAGGAAGGAGAAGTAGTATCTGAGAGTTTGCATTTTTTTTCTATGTTGAAAGCATCTAATAACTCTATCCCTAGATGATCTCACTTTTGGCTAGTTGAATTGTATTATCCTTTTTGGGGTGGAGCTGGGGGAAAGGGAAACAGGAATTGTGTGCTTATGAAAATGCTGAGCTATCCTTAATTCCATTGCCAAGGTGTGTGCGTGGTGTTTGATTCAAATATTTATTTCATACATGCAGCATTTTAAGTTGGTTTTAAAGAACAGAAACAATATTTGTAACCAAGTGTAACCAGTGGCGGATTAATGATTTTGCCGCCCCTAGGCCCTGAAATAATTGCTGCCCCCATATGAACTTGTTTTTAGTTTTTTTACAAATTCGCGCCGTCATTGGTGGTTTCAATACATGCTATGATTGGTAGAATCATGGCATCCATAGACGCCGACTCCGTGGGTGCTCTGGGGCTGGAGCATCCATGGAGAAAAATTGGGGGGTGCAGAGTATCCACCGGCAGCTCCCCGCCCCTCCCCAGCTCACCTCCCCTGAGTGCGCAGCCGGGTCCTGCTTTTCCTCGCTCCCTGCCATTGCTTGTGCATGAAACAGCTTTGTGCAGCTGGGAGGGAGGGGGAACGTGGTGCGCTCAGGGGAGGAGGCAGGGCCGGGGCAGGGATTTGGGGAAGGGGACCAATAGGGGCAGGGAAGGGGCGGAGTTGGGGCGGGGACTTTGGGGAAGGGGTGGAGTCGGGGTGGGGCCGGGAGTAGGGGGACGTGCGAGCACCCACTGGCGTCGGGGGAAGTTGGCTCCTCTGGCTGCTATTATAAATTTGCTGCCCTAGGCCTAGGCCTTGTTGGCCTAGGTGATAATACTCCGCTGAGCGTAACAGTGCAGTTCATAAAACGAGCAACATCTGTTACTGTGACTTCAATTTGTTGTTCTTTGGAGTAGCCAAGTTGACAGTTCAGATAGTTAAGTTTAATGTCCTGTGTTGAACCTTTGGTCTGGCTTAATAGTGACTGTGAAGAATCAATAACTTTAGCTTATGTTCAACTATAGCATGTCAATAGAGGAGTGAGAAGGGTTTAAAATTGCCTGATTTCATGGAGCTAGTCCCTGTTAACAGATGACGATGGCTGATTTTGTGTTTCTGTAACCTAGTTCCATCATTCAGGCTTGCCAACTTGCTGCACTTTACGCATCAGAACGGGCTGGCATCTTGGATTTCTACCAGAGCTATGGCTGAACAAGCTACAGGGTCCTTACTGCTGTCAGAGTTAGTATTTTTCATCCTAGCACCCTTTTATCTTAAGTTAATATATCTGAAGTTCAGTACTGCAGGCGTTTGAAGCAGAGCTGTGCCATACTTAGATGTGCATTTATTATTGGTAGCCTTACCTTCTCTTACACATTTTGAAGTCTCTTGCCAAAAAATGAATAAATACTGGAGATGGAAAAGTGAGTTAAATGGCTTTCTGTTTCTGTGAATGAATTTGCTTTTCTTTCACCTTTGTTCCCTCTCCCCCTCACTGTCTTATGTAGGATCCTTCCGTAATTAAAATATTATGACTTTCCTTATGGTAGCCCTTCACTTGTGGCGAGGCTCCTAATTTGATGTCATTGAAAAAATACTAGCAGATGACATTGCATCAGCTAGTCCGTGCCCAGTTTCTTTTATTAAACCACAGTGCTAAGACCATATGGAAAGATAATGAGTTTAAGATGATAAACAGTTTACAGATTTGCCCAAATAAAGGACTTTCTTCCTAGAAGACACATTTTACTTCAAAATAAATAATCTGGTTCCTCTGTTTTATTTAATTACCTCTAGTCCTGTCTTTTCTCAACCTGCCGTAGGAAAACAGACACAACTGCTTTGTGATCATCAGCTACTATAGATGTAGGGTCGTAGCTCTTACCTCAGGGAAGGCTTGAAAGAGGGTGTACAGATATTACAGAGATGAGAGACTTGTAAGTATGTGGATGGATAGGTGGCCCAAGTATTGCCCATGGAGTTCTATGATGCAGTGCAGTTTCCCATACCTTGCATATAGCTCATAGCCTGGAGAGTATACAGGCCTAAGGTCCACTTGAACCTTGTAGACACAGGTGCGCCTCCATATTAAAGATGAGGGGCTGCACTCTGTGCTAATCCTGGGTGGTTCCTAATGAAACTCTTAGTTTGGGGGTTCCAGCATATGCCATCTGAAAGCTGACCCCTCAATTCTTACGGATTTCTCCTGACAAATAATATCCCCTTGTTCTCTCATTGGGGTCTATCTCTCTCTCTCTCTGCCAGTGCTTGTCCACTGTGAACAGGGCATCCAGATGTGGTTTCAGATTGAGAAGAAATATCTGAAATAAAGGTAGACTCATTGGTAAAAGTTAGTTTGTACTAAGCATGAGGAACGAGGCAGAGAGAATATTTCCTAGAGCTTCCAGACTCCTGTCTTTTCCTCATATGTCACTCTCCTAGACATTTTCCAAATGGGGGCACATCATAGGGCTGATGGCCTGAGACACATACATCACAAGTGACTGGCAGGAATTCGGACCAGAAAACCACAGGGGAAGCTGAGCTTTTCATTTTAGGGACTGAGGATTTAAAAAAACAGCCACCACCAAAAAACAACACAAAAAACAAATACAAGCAGCTGGATGTGCAAAGTACATCACTGCCTTGCATTCACAGTATGACTGACTTCAGACTGAATATTTGCACCCATGAGTGTGTCTAGTTACCTATCTGCATGCATAGTTACCTGCTTTGAATCCATAATTGTAGTAATTGTGTCCAAATGCAAAATCTAACTTTTATGACAATCATAGAATCATAGGGCTGGAAGGGACCTCTGGGTTATCTAGACCAGTCTCCTGCACACATGGCAGGACTAAGTATTATCTAGACCAGTGCTACTCAAAGTGGTGGTCCGCAGACCAGTGCTGGTCCGCGAGCCATCGGCTGCTGGTCTGCGCGCACATTGGAAAAAAAAATTGCAGGTCCCCCACAACAGATAGCTTGAGAAGCACTGATCTAGACCATCCCTGACAGATGTTTGTCTAACCTGCTCTTAAAATCTCCAATGATGGAGATTCCGCAAACTCCCTAGGCAATTTATTCCAGTGCTTAACCCCCCTGACAGTAAGGAAGTTTTTCCTAATGTCCAACCTTAACCACCCTTGCTGCAATTTAAGCCAATTGCTTCTTGTCCTATCCACAGACAACAATTTTTCTCCCTCCTCCTTGTAACAACCTTTTATGTACTTGAAAACTATTATCGTGTCCACTCTCAATATTCTCTTCTCCACACTACACAAACCCAATTTTTTCAATCTTCCATCACAGGTCATGTTTTCTAGACCTTTAATTATTTTTGTTGCTCTTCTCTGGACTTTCTCCATATTTTCTACATCTTTCCTGAAATGTGGTGCTCAGAACTGGATACGATACTCAAGTTGAGGCTTAATCAGTGCTGAGCAGAGCGGAAGAATTACTTCTAGTGTCTTGCTTACAACACTCCTGCTAACACACCCCAGAATGATGTTTGCCTTTTTTTGCAATGGTGTTACACTGTTGACTCATACTTAACTTGTGATCCACTATGACCTTCAGATCCTTTTCTGCAATACTGCTCCTAGGCAGTCATTTCCCATTTTGTTTCTGTGCAACTGATGGTTCCTTCCTAAGTGGAGTACTTTGCATTTGTCCTTATTGAATTTCATCCTATTTACTGCAGGTCATTTCTCCAGTTTGTCCAGATCATTTTGAATTTTAATCCTCAGTGGTTTTCAGCCAGGGGTACACAGAGGTCTCCCAAGGGGTACATCAACTCATCTAGATATTTGCCTAGTTTTACAACTGGCAACAAGCACTAGTGAAGTCAGTACAAACTAAAATGTCATACAGACAATGGCTTGTTCATACTGCTCTATATACTATACACTGAAATGTAAATACAATATTTATATTCCAATTGATTTATTTTATAATTATATGGTAAAAATGAGAAAATAAGCATTTTTTCAATAATGGTGTGCTGTGACACTTTTATATTTTTATGTCTGATTTTGTAAGCAAGTAATTGTTTTGTGAGGTAAAACATGGGGGTACACAAGACAAATCAGTCCCCTGAAAGGGGTACGTAGTCTGGAAAGGTTGAGAGCCACTGCTTCAAAACACTTGCAACCCCACCCAGCTCAGTATCATCTGCAAACTTGATAAGTGTACTCTTATATGCCTTTATCTAAATCATTGACAAAGATATTGAATAGAACCTGACCCAGAACTGATCCCTTCAGGACTCCATTCGATATGTCCTTTGAGCTTGACTATGAACCACTGATAACGACTCTCTGGTAATAGATTTCAGAGTTGCAGCCGTGTAAGTCTGTATCCGCAAAAAGAAAAGGAGTACTTGTGGCACCTTAGAGACTAACAAATTTATTTGAGCATAAGCTTTTGTGAGGGTTTTCCAACCAGTTATGTACTCAGAACCTAGATGGAGCTACTATAAAGTATTTCCCTAGTTTATTTATGAGACGGTCATGGGAGACAGTATCAAAAGCCTTACTAAAGTCAAGATATACCACATCTACTGCTTCCCCCATATCCACAGGGCTTATTACCCTGCCAAAGAAGCTATTAAGTTGGTCTGACGCAATTTTTTCTTGACAAATCCATGCTGTTATTTATCACCTTATTATCTTCTAGGTATCTGAAAATTGATTGCTTAATTATTTGCTCCATTATCTTTCTGGTTACTGAAGTTAAGAAGACTGGTCTGTAATTCCCTGGGTGGTTCTTATTTCCCTTTTTATAGATGGGCACTATATTTGCCCTTTTCCAGTCCTCTGGAATCTCTCCCATCTTTCATGACTTTTTAAAGATAATTGCTAATAGCTCAGATACCTCCTCAATCAGCATCTTGACTATTCTAGGATGTATTTAAGGCCCTGGTGACTTGAAGACATCTGACTTGTCAAAGTAATTTTTAACTTGTTCTTTCCGTATTTTAGCCTCTGATCCTACTTCATTTTCACTGGCATTTACTATGTTAGATTCCAACAGCTACTAAGCTTAGGGGGGAAAACTGAAACAAAAATGTCATTTAGCACTGCTGCACTTTCCACATTTTGTTGTTTTTCCCCCCTCATTGAGTAATGGGCCTACCCTGTCCTTGGTCTTCCTCTTGCTTCTGATGTATTTGCAGAATGTTTTCTTATTACCCTTTGTCTCTAGCTAGTTGAATCTTGTTTTGTGCCTTGACCTTTCTAATTTTGTCCCTACATACTTGTGTTATTTGTTTATATTCATCCTTTGTAATTTGACCTTGTTTCCACTTTTTGTGGGACTCTTTATTTGAGTTTCAGATCACTGAAACAGTTAAAAACAGACATTAAGATTGTCTTAAAAATCATTCCCTGAATTTTTTCTTAATTCTAAATAGCAAATGTTGAGATGAAAAAGACATTGAAGAATATCCAGTTTATCCCATTCTCTCCAACCAGGTTTGTTCCCTATCAAACTTCCCCAAGTGTTGTCGTGTCCGATTGACTCCACTTCTCTCCTTTCATTAGCACATTTTCGCATAGTGATGTTAGTTCTAGGAAACTTTCTTGATGTCCAGCCCTTTGCTTTCCCATGGTCAGTTACATCCCGTTGGTAGCCAATATTGCAGCAAAGAAACCAAAGCATTCAGCTTTGTCTTTTTTTTTTATTTTTTATTTTTTTTATTGTCTGCAGAGCTCAGCATTCCAGTCACATCATAAACCTGTGAAATATCCTTTTCTGCTTTCCTTTTAGTTCTCATTGAGCTTCTGAGGTCCTGAGGATCACTTGCAAAATGTTGAGTGATCTGAACTCTTGTTTAGACTAGGGTTGCCAATTTTCTAATTGCTGAAAACTGGACACTCCTGCTCCGTTTCTTCCCCACAAGGCCCCACCCCCCTTGCTTCCCCCCCCCCATTGCTCACTCTCCTCCACCCCCCGCCCCCCGACTTACCTGCTAAGGGACCAGGGGCCTGATGGGGCAGAGGGGCGGGCAGTCCCCAGAATCAGGCGGAAGTGGAGGGGGGGTGGAACCCACCAAGCCAGTGAGCCTGGCCGCTGTTCCTTTTCCATCCCAACAGCTAACACAATGGTGACTCCTCTTCTTTTTGGGACCCAGACTACTTGTGCCCTAAAGAGTTGAGCCTTTAGCACCTTGCAGTATTTGTTTCCTTCTACCACTGCACTGTAGTGGCTATTCCTTGTTGCACGTATATGATTAAGTTTTTAAGGAGCTGACTTGCATACAAGGAAGTTACACTGATTTAACTAAATCAGTTTCTAAACCAATTTAGAGAAGTCTGTATAACTTTCTTGCACAGATGAGACCTACGCAAAAAAATGGATACTAGTTTATAAAGCTAAAAATCTCGGATTTACTGCTGTTTTTTGCCATCTGCTGATTAACTATGGATGTCTTTGAAATTTACAGTACTCTTTTTGCAGAGTTTAAAGAGGTATGGTGCTAATTTCAGGCAATTGGGTGCTGCAAGTACACCATGTGGTGCTGTCTCACACTTGGAAGCTGGAGGCATGAGGTAACCTGAGGATACTGCAAAGATGCTTCATTTAAAGTGTGTGGGAGAGGACCTCCTGATTCAGGATTTGAAGGAGATGCCTCTAGAATGCATGCAGAATGACTGCCACATTTAGGTTCAGTTAGAATGTGGATAATGATGGTGAAGAAAGTGTTCTTAAGGTGAAGTCAATGAAAATTTTGCCATTGACTTCAGTGGTTATAGAATTGGGCCCTTACAGGTCATGGTAATGTAGAGTTTTAGTACGAAATAAGCAGGGAGGTGAAAGCAGTTTTGCATAGATTCCCTCAGTTCTGCTTGAGAAACTTCTTCAGAGGGACTGGAATGAATAGATCACTTCGTGGACTCTCACCCTTCTTTGTCAGCTATCAACCTGCTCCAGAAATAGGTGAAATTCCTTTATTTGCTATTTATTATAATTTCACATGCTCTAATATGGGCATTTTCAGCAACCTGATAAATTAATGGGGTCATCTGGTTTTGCTGGAACTGGTACAAGTTCCTCAACCCAGCTGCTATTTAGTAAATGTTTACAGCGATATATCCATTCAGCGAAAGATGGCTGATACTGTGAGTGACGTGTACAATGTTTGGAAAGTGAATGTTGTTATCAACTAACCAAGTATTGTTAGCTTATTTTAAAGGCAGCATGATCCAGTGGATAAGGCACTGAATTGGAACTCAGAATCTGGGTTCTCTTGCTGGTTCTGCCACTGACCTTCTTCATGACCTTGGACAAGTCACTTCACTTCTCTGTTTCTGTTTTCCCCCTCTGCCTTTTGTCTGTCTTGTCTATTTAGGGTGTACACTCTTTAGAACTGCTGCTGTCTCTCACTATCTATACATACAGTGCCTAGCACAATGGGCCTCTGATCTCAGTTGAGATCCCTAGGCACCTCTGTAACTCAAATACTAATAATTCATTATTAATTTCTTGGTATTCCTCCACCTTCTGTGATGTTAATGTCAGTCCAACTCTTTGTCTTTCTGTTGATTCCAGTAGGAGTTGGATCAGACCCTTTAATGTGGAAAGCTATTCTGGCAGAAATAATAACACTTATACTGTAAAACTGTTTTCACTCAAGGCTCATACCTGGCTTGAGATAAGTCTCACAATATGCCTGCCACATAGGAAAGCCCTTTTTATATGCCTTTTAAAGATGGATAAGCTGAAGCACAGAGAGGTGAAATTGACTTGCTTGCTGTGTTTTAGTGGCACAGTCTGGCATGGATCCCAGGAATCCTGTTGTCCGGTCCCTCTGACACAATACAGAGCTGTCTAAACTGGGGCACTGACCATTTCTGCAGTGCTTTCACTTTCCACTAAACTGTACATAAACTGTAGACCTAGCAGCTTTTAAGTGTCACGATGCCAAGTTCTTAAGAAGGGTGATTTTGGTCATGTTGCTAGACATATGTTTTTATGGCCCTGATTCATCTGTTGGATTTAATCTGTTGGTCTTTTTTTAGTTATTATGGAAACAGTTACTATATTTACTTTTTTATGAAAGGCTCAGTGTGTGACAGTTAAGTGCAGAAGGAGTTTTAAAGGGATAGTTAGGGATTGTACTAAATGAGGGTGCCTGCATTTCTTAAAGAAAACATACTAAATGAAGAAAATAGCAAGCTTTCCTATTCTTGAAACGTGGCACTCACAGGGCATCCATGTTAAACTGTAACAAGTGTTCTGGGCAAAAAACATGGAATTTAAAAAAATAATTTTTTTTTTTGCTTGCCTGCTAGATGGCACATCTCTCAGTCTTGTCTTGGGGACAAAGAGTGCCAAAACTGTTTCTAGCTCTCAACCCACTTATGGTCTGATTTGAGAAACACTGAGCAACCATACAGTCCATTGAAGTCAATGGGAGCTGCAGGGGCTCCTCACCTCTGAAAATCAGAACCAAGATGTCTTGAGTTCAGCATTCTAAAAATCAGAACTTACTTTTGAAAACTTGAGCCCATATCAGGGAGACAGCAACGTAAAAGCTGTGCAGTAGGTTCTTGAAATGGTGTCAAGGTCACTCTTGAGCCATGCCGGTGTTTCATCCATAATCTGCATGTGAAAACGGATCGTTTTCTGATTTCAGTATTTGGTGGTCATGAATGGTGAGGTTAGAGTAGGGAGTGAGATGAATTTGAGTCTCTACTGAAGGACACTTGAGAGAGAAGGCTTGGGAACAATTTATAGAACATGCTTGAGTGTTGAATCCGAGGACCTGATCCTGCTAGGTGCTGAGTGCCTGACTAATTCCTGATGACTTAGGTGGAAATAGAGGGCTCTCAGAACCTCATGGAACTTCAGATCCTATGGAAATAGGTGTGGGGGCCTAGATAGTGCATCTTTGGAAAGGCCCTGTTATCTAAATTACTGTTTAAAAGAAGATAAAAATAAAATCTGAAGCTAAAACACTTCCTGACCCTTGTGCTGCGGATGCTCAAGATTTGATGATGGCTTTCGCAGGCACTGGTATATCTCATTGAATGGGATCTTGTTCCAGCACCTTGAGCTTTTGATAATTTAACACCTTACTGTAGTATGTCACCCTGGACACACAGTCCTAAGAAAAGACTTTGACTAATACGGGTGTAAATGCACAGTGGTGCCTGGCCAATTAAAGATGAGTCTTTCATTTTTAAAATGTGTGAAAGGATGTTTCAGTCACGGGTGACAGAGACTGGAGAGATTAAGGAGTAATAGGGTTTTCCGGAGTCTGCGGCATTAAGAGTTTTTCTAACAACACAGAAAGGGGCAGAAGCTTTAGTGCTTCACATTCTGTACATTTGCTACTTTGGCTGTTTTGGGGTAGTGGTGGGGAGAGCTGATTTTTCCCATCCAAAATTTAATTTAAAAAAAAACCCTCCAGTTTTGGAAAATGCTGCTGTTAATATTTTCTGGGCTTACTCCTTCTCTGCATCTTGGGTTGTTCATGGGATTCCCAAGCAGTAATACTGATCAGGAGCAGCACCAAAGTGTAGCTCTGCCCATGGGGAGCACAAGGTAATGAATGGGGTTGAGAGTCCAGTCCTTTCTCAGCACTGATCAGTATTCTCAGCATACAGTGAGAAGCATGTTCTGGCCTCTGGACTGGGAGCCAGGTGCACCTAAACTCAAATCCTTGGTCTGATGTAGAATTCCCTCCGTGGTCGCTGACAAGTCACATCACCTCTCTGTGCATCTGTTTCTCCAGCTGTAAAAATGACCATAATACCCAACTCCTATGGCTGCTGGGAGAATTCTAGTTAGCTAATCTTTGTAAAGTGGATCAATGATGAAAAGTGCTATGGGCTGTTTGCAAGTGCAAGAGGCTATGATGTCATAAACCACAGGCTTGTGACTTCACAGCAGGAAAAGACAAAGCTGGGCTGACTGGATGAAAGCCCTTACACAAACATAGAATGTGGAAACACACCCTGACATGGAGAAGCTCTGTGTGATCTTCTGCTCCATTCTGACTCTTAGCACAGGGCCTGAATGGGTCTGCTTAGTGCTTTGTGCAATCTGTCTGCACCTCCCACTTACCCCCAAATGATAGGATCTTCTTAGGGTGTCCCATTGTCTTTTGTGTTCTGTCTATTTAGTCTGTCAGCTCCTTGGGTCCCAGCACCTTGCCATTCGTTATGTCTTTTACAGTACTCTGTGAGCACTTAAAAAGTAATAAATATTAATAATAGAGTTCTTTGAATCAGTAGACTGTTTGCTGCTTAAACTCACCTGGTCCTGCTGCTTATCCTCTATTAAAAGTTGTTATAATCCCCTGATTGTGACACCATAATAACTTCCACAGCAGTGGAAGGGGATGTGGAATAGAGGATTATAGCTAAAGGTGGGGAAGCAGCAGCAGGAAAAGACACCTTTAAAGACGCAAAGATGCTGCTTTCCATTCAAACATTCCCTTGCAATAAAGAATGAGGAGCAGAAAATATGATCTGGGAGCTGAACTGTTCACCTGAATAGTGCTTTTCAAACAGCTTTCCATAAACTGTCAGCGATCCTTTTATGATAATCCTGTGTTACATGTTAGATACCTTTTTTTTAAAAAAGAAAATTTCTACATAGGAAATACAATACTTTTAAAGGACTGAATTTTTAGTGAAGCTTTGAGGCCTGCTTGTGAGAAGAAAGTGTCTCAAACCAAGATGATGGATTGTTCACTTGAGAGCCCTCTGTGATGTTCCGGTATGTTTCTTTTTAATTCCCCCTGCAGAGAGTTACATTGTTTAGTTCTTCTAAGTGGAATGGAAGGGTATTCACTGGGACAGTAGCTTAAATACTATCATCCATATAATGGATGGGCCAGGCTCCAAAGCTAACTTCCCTCCACTCTTGAACTGCAGCAATGCTTCCTCTACCTTAGAAATCGGGTGGGGTGGGAGTAAAGTAAACAGGAATGAAGTGTGTGTGTGTTTTCCAGTCCCACCCACCTCCCTATTCCCCTCTTCTTATCTATTTAGTAATTTAAGCTGCTGGCTGAGGAGAAATAAGCAGACAGGATAAGAGGCGTTCGGGCAAACTTCAGGAATCCAAAGGAATTTGTTCTACATGGTATCAGTTAGCACTTGTCCAGAGGACCTGGGTGGTTCCTAAACAAAAATTCTGCTGGATGTGTTGCTTTCAGGTCTCAGAGAAAAAGCCGTCAACACAAGCCATGCTAGTTACAATTTGAGGTCTCCTCCTGGGCTGGCCTGATCCTTCCTTTAGCTCTGGATTTTTGACACCATTGGATTCTGTGCTTATTGCAAAGTGGAGGGAGGAGGAATCTTTGTGGTAGCTATGTGCTGGTCACTGCATGGCGAAGGAGAGTGACTGTCTCTGAAGCGCTTATGGTGTTTTGGGTCGGGTCAGGACTATGCATGTGGGAGATTGGTTGAAGGATGAAAGGGCTTCTCAACCCCACACTCCCTTCTAGGACTGTTCTTAGAAAAGCAGCTTTAGCAGCCAAGTTAAATACAGCTGCATGTGCCTGGGTCATTATGTGGGTCAGGGTCTGCAAAATAATGCTTATAGCAGGAGATGAACTTCTTGGAATGCATAAAACTCTCTCCCTCTTGTGTGCACCCTCCGCCCCCCCCCCCCCGAGCATTGCGGGAAAGGGTAGGGTAAGGCAGAGTTTGAACAATTAGTCTTACTCCTCTACTCTTACTTCAAAACAAACAAAAGTGGGAGGGAAGTGTTGCCCTTAATTCCAGTCCTCAGAAGCCTGGCTGTACATTGGCTCTCTGAGAAAGAAGCTACTGGAGGTATTGAGCAAGGCTAGGCTCATACTTACACAAGGGGCTTAGTTTTCTGCCCTATACCCCAGTTTTGAGGAACTTTTTGACTTGGAGATTTTGGGACAAGTCAGCCACCCAGATACTGATCTCCTGAATGCTGCCACCAGACACCTTGACTGGCCCCAGCTGAAGCCCTTCAGCAGTTCCTCTGCAGTAAATGTGCATCTAAATCATATGCGCTGGACACATGCTTGAGCTGTGATTGTATCAAAATTCCACTCTGCCTTTTTTGGGAGGATGAAAAAAATATGCCTGTTTGGTTTTAAACTGCACATTACATGGGCTGAAACTGAACACTCCTTTTAAAGACAAAATATTCCAGGCTGTTGCAATGTAATTGAATTTAAATGAAAGGCCATTCCTGTTTCTAAGTGGCCAAGTGCATCCACAATGGTCTGTGACAGAGGAGGGGAGGATTCTGAGCCTGCCTCTTCCCTGCCCCTTGTCCTTCCAGCCAGGAATGTATATCAAGTCAAAGGGGGAACTTAAAGGCTGGGGACCCTGACTCAGATGCTAGGGTATCTTTACTCACTCATATATTCTCTGGTGATAAATCTGCATGGGCAGACAACCATTAGGGATTAAACCTACTGTAGAGTTATCTGTGCCTTCCCATCACCCTCTCACCCAAAAAAGGGCATCCCTCCACATGGACCAAGCCTGAGCCTCTCAATCCAAGGACCTTGATTCCTGAGCAACCAGATCTCAGCACATTTCTCCCCTCTTGCTTCATCACCAATGAGGAAAACTGTGATGAACGGACTGATAGAGGCTTCCCTGAATACTCCCAGATGGATGAGGAAAAGCTTCTCTTTCTTCTGTAGAGCTGAGGTCTAGACTCTGTCATCTACTGGGAGGGGGAGGGGGTGTTGGGTGGCCTCTGTTGAAGACTGGATAGACTAGGGCATCCAGAAGAGAAAATGAACAAACACCAAACAGTTTGGTGTACAGTAAAGTATGTAGCATAGTCAAGCAACTTCTGGACATGCTGGAGACCCAGGTCAAGCTAAGAAATCTGATGTCCCAGAGAAACCTGTAAACTAAGCCTATGCCTGCTGTGAGGGAAGTGAGCCTTGGTATACAGAGAGATACTATGGCATCCCTACAATACCCTGTTAGGGTCTTGGGGGAAAGGAGCTGGGAGGATTCTAGTGATAATAGCCAACAGTGGGAAGGCAATAGAGTGCACAGGGTTTCAAGAAAGAAGTGAGATGTAAGCCATTGTAGTAAAACATAACTTTTTAAGATACTCAGTGTGTTGTTATGGACATTTATAACATAATCCTCACACTACCGAGCAAGGTGGACAGAGCGGTTGCCCTTAAAAGGGCAATGTTTAGTATCAGTTCCTGCACTGTTACATCTCAGACACCTGAGTTTCTCTGCTATCTCAAGATTCCACTCTGCACTAACTTTTAATGGTGAAGCTATTAAGTATGATGCCCATTTTAGAGATTGGGAAATGGGGGCAGCGTGGTCCAGAGACATGCCTAAGGCCACCCAGAAAGTGACTGTCAGGGTTTCTGATACTCCCATCCACTTTCAGTCCCCCTAGAGTATGCCACTGCATGGAGAGCTCTTACTATTGGTCTCACCATGTCCCACATACAGAATGGTGAAGGGGAAACCATCATTTTCTAGTCAGGGTTGTGAAGCTAAGATCCATATGTGGAAAAACCATGGGCCTATAGAACATGGAACTCTGCTTTTCTTTGGGATGTAGATGCAGCAAGAGCACCTCTGGAGAAATGGAAGGTTTTGTCAGTGAAACTCAAGAGCAACCTGCAAACAAATAGGCTGCCCAAGGATCTTGTAGCATAGAGGAATCCAACGATTGCAAGATGACTGGACAAAGTCATTTCACCGTGTGTATTTTTTGCTGCTTTGTGAAGTATTTTGCTTTCATCTGATATGACCATCTCCTCCTTTCTTTCCACATCAAACAGAAAATGTGCTTATTCAGCTGTCATTTGATTGGAACCTAGTACTTTCTGGCTGGTGGTAAGGCACAGGATTCTGCTGTCAGTTATGCCAGTGTTAATCAGGAGCCACCCCGTTACTTTCAGTGGCATGACTCCAGATTAGTGTAACAGAGTGTAGAGTTTGGCCTAGGTTATTTTTCCCTTCTTCCCCATCCTCACTGTAACCACTGTGGGTCAGATATTCTGCACACTCACCCTGGTTGCTATTATGTATTTTCAAATACATCCATTAATAAAGGTTTGTAATCCCCATCCTCAACCCTGAAAACAGGAAGTGAGGACATTTTGTCTAGTGAGGAAAATATTTCTGGAAAATTGGGTGATTTGGATTCACTTTTGTTTGCAGAGAAACTCAGTGCATTAATTATACATCAAACTGGAACAGAAACATGCAGTAGTAATATGTCTGTGGGGGATTCTGCAGAGAACTGCTGGAACCCAGGCCATGCTGATTTTCCTAACTTATAAATTACAGGATCAGTTTCAGAGCTGTCTGCCAATCAGAACTGCACTCCTGAAGAGTTCTTTGTAGAGTCACAATGGATACAGCAGAAGTGGCCAAAGAAGAACCTGAGCAGGGCAAAACTGCCTCCTATGAAGTCCTTCAGTCTGGCCTGCAGACATGCTCTTCTTTAATATAAAACTGAAGCCTTCAGGTCTCAGGATGCAACAGTGGTACTCTGATCAAGGTGGACCAGTTCACACATGACTTGCCTTCTGGGTGCCATACCTCCTTATTAAATAAAAGAATAACTACAATCTGCTCCATTTTATGACAGTGAGGTTTAGCCCTCCAGCTCCTGCCAAGTTTCCTTAGGCGGACAAAGATTGGTCACTCCCTGATTTTATGGATGACTGTGCTGTTTCTCTGGTGCTTTCATCTATTTCACTGCCTCTGAGTCTTTTTTTTCTTTTTACTGTAGGGAATTCTGACTTGTAGTAAAACTATAGTCTGTCTAGACTCTGCATTACTTAGCAAGGCGGAGGTGAAACAAATACAACCACTGTAAGATGATGATACAGTAATTTTCTGGCCCTTCTAATAACTCTAAATGCATTCTAAAAAGGATTCAATTTATTAGCATCATTTGTTACTATGTATAAATTCCTGGAGATAAATCAGAGATTGACTGGTTGAAAGATAATGAAATGGTGCAGTATGCACAGATTAGGCAGAGATCTGAAGTAGCCATGTTCTTGCCCATAAAACTGAACCTGTTGTTTGGAGTCCATACATGGCAGATGTAGCATCTTGATGTTAAACAGTCACTACAGCACATCTTGTGACATCGGCTCAGACAGTCACTTACTCAGGAATCTAAACTGGTGAGACAAACTGGTGAGTTTGGATTTGCTAAACATCAGACTACATTGAGTTTATGTTCAGTGCCTTGTGTAAAGGCTAGTGTCTAACTGACCACACCCAGGTCCCTTTAATGTGTCCCAAGTTGAGTGTTCAAAATCACTAGTTACTTTTGAAAGTCTTGGCCCTGGATTCTATTCCTGGCTCTGCCGCAGACATTCTGAGTGACCTTAGGCAACTCACTTTAGGGTCAGACTTTCTCAGAGATTTGGGCACATTTTAACTTTGATTTAGGTGCCTAAATAACTTTGAAAATCTGACCCTTAGTCTCTGGCCTCAGTTCCTTAGCTGTAAAATAAGGATAATGCTTCTTTCTCCCACCCTTTGTCTGCTTTGTCTATTGAGATTATAAACTCTTCTGAACAGGGACTATCTTTTGGGACTTTTCTATACAGGAAAATTTTACCATTTTTGACGGGATAGTTAAACTGCAGTAGTTATACTGCAGTAATTCCCCATGTGGGCACTCTTATTTCAGAATGAATGACTTTTTTTGATTTATCTTACCCCCCTTCCAAAGCATCATAAGATACACACTAAAAAAGGCACTCTAATTCTGAAATAAGTGTGTCCACCCAGGGAGTTATACTGATATAACTGTATTGGTTTAAATTTAGACTTTAGCTTATATCAGTACAGGTTTCCCATGTTTGGGTAACAGACCGATCTTTCTACTTATTGATCACTGGTGAAACTTGATCAGAAAGAGAGAGAGAATCTCTTGGCAACTACATCCAGATACCTGCATTTTGAAACCTTTCCTGCACAGTACTATTTCTGATAGCAGAACTTGCTAATGTCTGGCTTCTCATTCAAAAGAGCAGCATAGATTTAGGTTTTCTGTAATTTTGTGTTTATCTCTTAAGTACTTATATGGTCCGATTTCCATAATATCTGAGTGCCTTACACCTTTCAGTGCATTTATTTTTACAACCCCTGCATCCTTATTTTACAGATGAGAAATTGAGGTCCAGAGAGTGACTGCCTGTGGTCACACTGGAAGCCTCTGGCGGAGAAGGGAATTTAACCTGAGTCTCCCAAGACCCACACTATCACCTGAAACACTGAACCATCCCTCCTCATTTTTAACAGCAATTGAATCAAAATCTGTTTCCAGAAATGGTTCCCAACTTACAGACACATAAAAAGCCAAATCCTGCAGTCCTCTTCCCATCTTCATGAAAGCAGAAATCCCATTGACCTCAGTGAGCTTTTTAAGCTGTATCATCATTTTCAAGGTGAAAATTTTGACAGTCTTCACTACTGGTGATGTCCTAGATGCAGACTTTCACTAGTATCAGTGCATGGCTCTCAGAACATTCACCCATGTCCATTGCAGGGATAGAATCCTAACCAAAGTTTCACAGCAGACATAACCCTTCCTAAACTCATGCTTCCCCCTCAGTGATGCTGGCATAGCTGCTTGCTTGTGGGGGCTGCAGAGGCACATGCTGGTTTGTTGCTGTAAGGTTGCATGACGATTTATTAAAGGCAATTTTAACATGCCCATCCCCACAGTAGGGGTTGCTGGGTTGCTAATGCCAATAAACCACAGGAACTAAACTCTTTAAAAATATTTTAAAAAATTAGGCTTTGATCCAGTGAGGTGCAGAGCAACCACGATTCCCTGTGACTCAGGATCAGGCCTGAAGGGATTAAGCTGCAGAAGTGCTGAGCACTCACAACTTCCTTTGAAGTCAGTGGGAACTGTATGTGCTCAGTACCTCTGCAGATCAGCTCCTGGGAACGTGCAGTTTGAGTGGTGATGCACAGATGCCAGAATCTCTCTGAGGGCTTCTTGGTGTCTGAGAAGAACCACACGAGTTTAATAAGATCTTCATGTAGTTGTTTGTTAATTAAATCCAAGCTGCTGCACATGTTCTTTCTGACAGGAGGTGCCATGCATTTCTGGAACCATGGGACTCTGTTTTTCCTGAGTGAGTTTGAGCCCTCCAGCCTGGCAGCTCCTGGGAGCCTTTTATAAAGGTATTAAAGAGCAGAAAACTTGGTGGTTGCCTCAAGCTGAGGAGGAAATGCTGTACTTGAAGGATTAATCTCAGTGCAATGAATTTTAAAGACTTCTTGTTATACATGTTGTAGAAAGCTATCAAAATGCTTATGGTTCTGCTGTCTTACCTCCAGTAGACTTTTATTTAACCCTTTCAATATTAGGAATATTTGTAAGAGGGGTGTGTGTGGGGGCGGGGGGGGGGGGCTTAGTTTAATTGCACAAAGGTAGTCCAGTGAATTACCAAAAAGTAAGTTTTACAGCACTTGAGACAGATTCTCCACTTGCACCAGTTTTAAACGAGTGCAACTCTATTGTCTTCAGTGGAGTTTCTCCTGATTACATCGGTTTAAGGGAGAGAAGAATCAGGCCCAAAGTTAGCAGCTTGGAGAATTTTATGGCTTAATGATGACATAGACATGACCTTCTGGACAACAGAGCTGTCCTGACCTGTATGAACTCTATGACGTTTGGTTTGCAATGTGGTTTATGAACTGAGCCCTGCTGTTTGGTTCACAGGGGTTAGATTTGGATTAATCTCCAATCAAACCTGCGGAGAGGTGTGAGTTTGAATTTGGACATCTGAGGGAAATCTCTCAGCCACTGCTCCAGGATCCTCTCTTCTTATTTTTGATGCCTTCAGCTGGCTCATTTCAAGGGGAGAAAGCTTACCCATTTAACTCGTATTTGCTGAGCTAACAACTGTGGACGGGGGGTTGTGAATGAATCACACCTTGAACATGTTTATGAGCGTTTGAGTTTTTAGGTAGATAGGATGCCTGTTGATTCACATTTTAATATAAAATAGCATCTTGTATGTGTTGGAGAGCTTCTCTTAAACCAGGGCTGCCCAACCTAGGCCCCACCAGAGCATTTCATAAGCCTGCTTCAACACACTATACTAATGGCCGATTCATTAATGTTTTGTCATCATGTTTGTCTCATTTTAGTTTACACAAGTGTGTAAATAGACGATACATAGAAACAACCTATCTAAGTATATATGAAACAAGCTGAACTTAAAATATAAATCAATACAGGTGACTTTAAATCTTATTAAAATATGCGGAATCTGTTTGGCTCATACAAGGTTGTGCTTAGGTTTATATGACCCTCCTGTGCAATAAGATTGGGCATCACTCTCTTAAACTATAATAGAGTGAGCACTCCAGTTTCTTGAACGTACAGCAGACCTCTGCACATCCCCAAACCTCCATTGTCTGAAATGGCTACACATAAGTATGTAATTTCCTGACCAGCATTTGCAGCCCCCATTTTGTCGTAAAACCTGCTCAAATGAGTTTGGTTCCCACTGGCTCTGGAGGTGTGAAAGTATCTCTGTCAAGAAGGTAAACCAAGTAACAGAATAAATATCTACTGAAACCAATGACACTCCCTAACATACCTCCCTGCAACATATCCTCTCTGTAATGTATGTAAATGCCAGTGGATGGACATCAACTAAAATATAGAAAATTAGCCTCCCAGGAGGGAACTTTTGGACAGTTTCTTTTGGGGTTTTGGTTCTGTTTTTGACACATCTGTGTAACTCTTTACAGATCCTGTGAAATTGTGGTTTGGAGCCAGATAAATATTTGGATCACTTTGGAAGTATAAATAACAGAGATTGTGAGTGACAGTAAACCGTTGAGATTGTGTCATTCCATTAACCCTCCATGAAATCGGCTGGAACAATGGATCTGTCTGTATATACCTTTAATCATGCTTCACAAGGCAATTTCAGCCCTCCGCGGGGATTGAATGGTGAATTCAGAATCACCAAGCTCCTCAGGGTTACATTCACCATTAAGTCTTTCACTTTTAGGTTTCAATAGACTTTGTACTAGAAATTTTTTTTTGTAAAGCTAGTTTGCCATTAAATGTTAGCTTTATACCAACTTCCTTTGTGACTCCTCACTTCAGAGCAGCAACATGGTTTCAGCTACAGTACTACTCTTCTCCCTACTCTATGCCAGGCTAATAGGACTGCTAGTTCACTCCACTTTGGTGTAGGCATGGGGGTGATGGCGGGTGGGAGGAGGAATGCAGCAAAGATTATTATTTCTTCTTATTATTTTTAGGTAGCACAGGGTAGTATAGCAATCAGCAATGGGAAGAAACCAAGCAAAGACAAACAGACTGAATATCAGTGAGATTCTGTGAAAATTGAACAATAGTTATTTCCCCTCTATGCCTTCATTTCCTCCCCTCCCCGCCCCCCTCCCCCCCCCCCAAAAAAAGTTGGAGATACTGTTTCATTTGGGACATTTTAAAACAGAAGTGGACAGGACACTGAAGAACAGGCTTTAGGAATAAATCCTGCTTTGTCTGGGATTGAGGGATGGGGAAGCCCTAAATGATACAAGATCAGGATGCTTTGAGCACAGGACTGAGAATCAGAAACTCATGAAAGCCACTTGCACTATTGACACTCATTTCCTGTGTGGTCTTGGGCAAATCATTGAATTTAATTACATTTTCAATGAAAAACTATTAGCCCAGATGGAGGGGAACCAATAGACTTAATGTGTCAGTGAAACTGGGCTAGTAAATTTCACTTTTATTTATAGTCGGTTTTCCTTGGGTTACACTTTCTAATTCTTGCACTTAGCAGGATGGTAACAATGGATGGATTTAGATACTGTAGAGGAAGGTTATCATTTTCATAATAAACCATTTCCCTCTGAAATTTTCACATTTCATGGGAACATCTGCAGTTGAGATGCTTTGTAAAAGCTTGGGGTATGTTCTGTTTCATATATGGTGTCGTCTTTGATTTGAAAATGATACACATCTACACATAAATACCAAACCTATCATGGACAAGCAACAGTTGTGACCCCAATATCCTAGATTGTAATGCCATTTCCCTTTCAGATACCTGAACCTCAATAACTACATAGCAATCTACTCTGGCTGTGTGTGTGTGTGTGTGTGTATAATATATATATGCGGGGGGGGAGTAGGTTAAGAAAGGAGGAGGTTATAGAGTGTGTGTGGGGCAAGGGAAAGAATGGTTTAGGGATGAGCATATGGACATGACACCGCACCCTCTACTTTTGTGGTTAACTGGCCAGTTGATCTCTGCAGAGATCAAATATTAAACACAAAAGAAAAAATGTAAACATTTCTGAGGAAACCTTGTCTTGGAGCTGGGCTCTGAGGTGGGCCTGGGAAGCATCATTACTAAGCTGATGAGAGAGTTGGAGATGTGCATATGTGTTCTAGTAACCGTGATTAGTAGATGGGCTGACTGGCACAACATTTCCCTGTGAGAGAGCAGTGCAGGTGTTGAGATGGAGCATAGACTTGCTCTGATAGCTTCATTAAGAGCTGTCCTTGGGAGGTGACTCAATTCAGAGCGGAACGGGAATGCTACTGGCTGCTTCATTACTGTTATTTTTAATTGCATAGGTAATTTGAAAATCCCAGCCTCTTTTTGTATGGATGGAATGTTTGAAACACACCATTGCTGTTGGTCAGGGACTACAGATCATGCATCCTACAGCTGTCAGCCTGGTGCATGTGTATGAATCTGCACCTACAAGGCGAAATAGAGGAACCTGTACCTTATATTACCTTTATAGGATATACTAAACTGCAAACTGTGTCCAGCCTATCACAGTGCTCCCTTGGATGAACATTGTTGCACCTGATACTATGCGCAGCTTGGGCGGGGGGGGGGGGGGGGGGGGGAGGAATGATCTCTAAGGGGGAGGAGAGAGAGAAATGGAGGTTTGAAATATCCCCCCCCGCCCTTGCTCTCTCTCTGTTTGAGTGTAACAAGGTGCTTTATGGCTGGGTGGCTGGTCTCCACCTTTTCAAAGTTAATGGGGCATAACAGGGAAGCAAAATAAAAGATAATTCTCCCCCCCCATAAAATACGTGACAAAAGCTCTTCTTTTGTTTTGTGTTGTGACTTGCATGATTTGGAATGAGGTTGGCGGGTCTCAGCCTGTCTACTGTTGGGCAGATGTCCGTATCTCACAGATCCACCCCTGTGGCTGGCACTAACTTCCCTCATTGGCAGTCTCCGTGGAGAAACCAGGGACTGAATGGACCTAGCAAACTGATCTCTTCTCAGTTTGGAGGGTGTCCCTCCAGTTCAGAGCTGTAAGTAAATTGACAGCATATTCTGTGGTGGAAGCCTGAATTTGACATGCTTCCCTTGACATGTCCTGGGGGTGACCAGAGGACTTCATGGAAGCACCTCTTACCTGCAGTGAATTCTGTACATAAGAAAAGGAAGGTCTGTGATTCTATTCCAAGGTTCCCAGGGTGAGTTTTATGTGGATTGCAAATTGCCCCATTTGAATTCAGACCAAAGAGTGATCTGTCCCCAGTTTCAGTTCCTTGAGCACTTCTCCTTGACAGAGACCTTTCCCAGGCACTCTAGAATTCACCTGATGATCCCAGTTCATTTCTGTGTAGTGCTAGTGACTTTACTGGAGTTACACTGGGGATGAATTTAGCCCTTTGTGCCTCTATGCATCTTAGATATCACCTAGAGGCAGTTAAACATGTCTTGGCAGCCACAGTGGGTTATTGAAGTGAAATGATGGGCAAACTATTTGTTGGAAGGGGCAGTGACTGAGGCTGGCCTTGGTTCTATTTTAAAAACCCACAGAGCGCTCAGTAGTGTGTTCTACCTAGTAACTGTTGCCCTCACAGGACTGTGGCAGCACACCCTGTGCTAGGAATCGCAGGTGCTGCTCCGTTCCTGGGGGCAGCTGTGGGAGCTTGCAGTGTTCTGAAGAGACTACCCATGGCAGACAGTCGGAGAGGAGGGAAGATGAAAGCAATATCTCCCCTGAGCACCCACTCACCCCAAATACTGATCTGTATAAGTGAAAACTACGGTGGTGACAGGAGTCACTTTGACGTTGGTCCCAGGGAGTCATTGCCTGAGCAGGAATGAAATGATGGATCTGACGCTGGCAGTCCTGCTTACTGCGTTATTGGGACAGATGAGAGAGTAATGTGTCATTGTACTTGTTGGTCTGCCTAATCCTGCTCCTTACCTTCAAAACAGGGCTGAAATTAACAGGAAAGAACTACGAGAGGCTTTTTCGCCTGGAACCTTGCATAGGTGCTGGAACTACGGTGCTACAGCACTCCCTGGTTTGAAGTGATTTCCATTCTATACAGGGATTACAGTTTGGTTCAAAATGTCTCTCAGCACCCCCACTATACAAATTGTTCCAGCCCCCCTGGAACCTTGCTCATTTGTGTTCCATCCTTCAAATCATCCATGCCCGTATTGCGGCTGCTACAACTTGGTCCCAGCCTCCTTGCCGTCCCCCTCTCTCCCTTGCTGGGATGTTCGAGCAAACACGGCCAGGATTTATTTCTTGCATGTATGAGGGGTTTAGCATTTGGCATTTTTGACATGGATCACTGCATACAGCAGGATGCGGGTGCAGATAAATTCATATACAGTCGGCTTGCCCTGCACAATGATTTGGTTAAATGGGAATTGAGATTAATACTGGATTTAAGTTTCTCATAGTTGGCTGGTAATAACCTAATCTCCTCTAGGGCTGCAGGCAGGCAGGCAGCATTTCACTCAAGGCAGTTGTGTTTGCAAAACCTGAAAGAAATTGAATTTTGATACTGAGAGGGCTTCAACCAGAGCCTTTTAAAATACAGTATATGCACTTTCCATTGCTATCTCAAATGCAGCCTTTTAATTTCTATATTGTGTGACATTCACCTAGGTTCTCAGGTCTGATGGATGTTTGACAGTAATATTTCTCGTTTTGTTCCCTAAGAGCTTAGCACCTTAGATCTGTTTTATAAATGTATAAATTACATTCTGGAAGTTGATAAAGTGAAATCTTTTTAGACAGATGGAGAAAAATGTTTGCACAGGGCAGTGAGTGCTCTTCAATTTAAAGAGAGTTTAGGTTCCTGAAACCTCTTTAGGTGGCTCAGGAGATTGCTAATGGGATCTGTGGAGCATTTCGTGACTGTATTGTCAGTTCTAGTCCCATCTGGCTTGGTTGTTACTGTGTGATAGGGAGAGATGGTTTGGTCTATGCACTTTCCAGAACCAAACAGCACAATTGACATGAAGGCCCAAATTTTGAAGGCGTGTGTGCGTGCCTGCAGTTTTTGCATTTGCAATTAACTGAAACTGCAGTCCTTCCCCTTGACATCTGTGTATCTGGTTTGCATTTTCATTCAGATTTTTAGCCATCTAAATAGTAAGATTTGCACCTGCAATTAATTGTGGGGGGCGAAAAAGTGAGTATAATTTTGCAGGCTTAAAATTGCATCTGCAAAAAGGGCGGCTGGGCTGAGGTTTGCCTGAAAGTCCATTCTAAATTTCTCTTGTTTCAGAGGAACCTGACTGACCTGGCCTGAGCCTAGGAGAGTACCTGGCAAAGAATAGCTCCCTGCCCTCCACACCAGCACGAAGGGGGTAAAAGAGGAAAAGATGAGAACCAATAGCTCCTTGCAGCTTCCTGATTCTCTTCCCCAGCCCTGGTACAGGTTAGAACAGTCTGAGAGCTGCTCTAACTCGCACTAGCTAGCAAAGGTGCACTAGCTGCCACCCTCCAGCTGCTTCCCTTCCCCGCTCAGCCAAGGATTACAAATGAGCCACAGAGCCTGAATAGAACTGAGGCACATTGCCAGGGAATGGTGTGGGGAAAGCTTGCCCTGCCTGTGTTCTTGCAATAACAACTCTGAGAATAAACGGAGGACTTGTTTGCAGAGCTGTCTGTATACCTTTGGGCAGAACTAAATCCATTCCATATTTTTTATTTTATTTAAATTCGCGCCCTAATATTCTGAATCTCTCCCTCTGTTGTCTTTCAGCATCCGTTCCCTTGTTTGTTCTCCTTGCTAAGGTTGCTTTCCCTCTCCCTTTGCCTGCTAATGCAAAAACCTGTTATCAAATCATCATAATAATCCTCTTAAAACAGATACGCTTCAAAGCATTTACTGTCATCGTCTCCTAGGCTCCTATTACCATAAAGCATGAGGCCTTCTCTGAGGTTTGACGTCCCCTGCATAACTTAAGTTTACTCTGCCAGCTCTCTCTGTGGATTTGAAAGCACAGAGACAGATTGAAATTCTGACTTCCCAAGGCTCAGAGTTCATATGATGACTTGATTAAGATTTGAAAAGCAGCCTCTTTATTTCATCCATTATTTCTGTCTCTTTCTCCCACTCTTTGTTCACGGGGAATGGGAAAGTGTCAGAAATGCCCAAACAAATGGGATTCAGGTCTATTCAACAGAGCTGCAGCTCCATGAGTCCCACGCCTGGGAAGTTTGTTGGTTTGAAAACAGGATAATGGGAAAGATCCTATTTTAGTGCCTTGTAAAAAGATCAGAGGCTAATTTAATTCTTTATTTTTTCACTCCTTTTATTCACTTTCTTCTCCTTCACAGAGTATAATGGTTAGGAGAACTGGATAGAGAAGAAACCTGGAAGAACTTGGCACCTGGCAGTGACGGGAGGGAGAGAGAGATCTATGCAAACTGTACCAGCAGAAGGAGGTGTGTTTGGGGATAAGTAAGAGGATCTGGTCTTGTTTGGTTAAGAGTCTTTAGGCCCCAGCAGGGGCCATGCAGCCCAGTTTATAGGTGCACAGCCTCTCTGTGTTACCTGTTGCTTTCTTTGTTCTCTCAGCTGATAGGATATTTTTTGTCATGGGTAGAGGACTGGGCTAGAGCTGGCAAAGGTTTCTGTGAACCAGACTGAGTGATGACACAATGCCACTTGGGAATGGGGCCTAGTGTATTTGGAGTCATAGAGAGGTTGGTGGAATTCCATGATTTCCACACATCTGAAACTCCAAGGGGTTCAGACATCACCAGTATCTCTCTGACTAAGACAGGGAGCATCTAAACTCCTTTGAACAGAATTTGAGATGTTAGACTTAATTGGTTTTATAAATAACTATGGAAGGGCCCATGATTCTTTGTAGACATTGTATGTGTTACATGCATAAATTCTCTTGGTTGTAGCAGTGGAATGTTTCCACCCCAGATGTGACTCAGCCCAGCAAAGGGCCATGAGCCATGTGGCTCTGTAGTGGGTATCCATTAGGGGGGAAAGTGGCATACTCCATACACTAATGAAGGGCTGAACCCCACCATCTTCATTCAGACCAAACCCGCAATTTAGTCAGTGGACAAGGATGGTAGGGCTTGGCCCAACTATTGGCATTAAAATGTATTTTTCTATAAAGTCTTTCATGCTCAAGGTGTTTCTTGCATGGAAAACAGTTTGTGGCAGACATTGACACGTTTTTGAAACCTGCTATCTAATGCTACACCTTCTTGTGTGTGTCCCCACCCCCGTATTAGGTGGGGGACACTGAAAATTTCCCACCATTGCTACCCTGATTCAGCTCCATGTACCATGGTAGCTCTCATGTAGATAGGCCATCAGCATTTCAAGAAGCATGACGTCAATTTCTGCTCAGAACTGGTCTAACTGACACAGTGTTTAAAGTGCCAGCAGCCTTGTCTACACTAGGGCTCTGTAACTGTGCCAACCACCTCCTGTGTGCTCCTTGGTGGCCATACTGCAGGCAGCCTGCCTCAGTTTCCCCTTTGGACTGTTCAATAAACTCAGACCCCACATTTGTCTATTCCCACCCCTTCTCAGGTTGTGCCTTACTAAATTAACAAATATTCAAAATAAAGTTCTCAAGTCTATCCAAAAATCCACACAAAACAAAGATTTCTCTTCCTCCTTCCTCCCAGGCCTTCCTGCCTGGGGCCTTTTCTGCTTTGGCAGGCCACTCCCGGACCCTAGCTGGCTTGAGTCTCAGTCCTGACTCCCGGGACTCTCTGCTAGAGCCTACTCATTCCTAGCAGTCTAGGATCCCTGAGCATCCCCTCTTTCATTGTAGCCTCCTGCTACTCTTTACAGGAGAGTCACCCTGATCTCTCCCAGGTGTGGCTCATTTTGTAATCAGGGGTGGCTAGCCCCAGCACTCCAGGCCTTCAGGGGTGACCCACCTAATTACAGGCCCACGGCAGTGGGAAAATTTTTCAAAATTTCCCTAGTGTAGACATGACTACGAAGTCATTGTACAAACAGGAGGCTGTGCTATACTGTGCTCTGACCAGTTTAGTGCTTTATGTACATTAGTGTGGTGGGATGATCTATAACTAGTAGATCTGGTTGTGGGTGTTGGATGTCCGGTCGGCTGCTCCTTTATCACTCCCGATAAGCGGGTGTGTGATCTGAAGCAGAGCCATTGGCCAAAACCCAAAGCAGGCAGGAGTCCTGGGTGTATAGTTTGGGGGAAGCTCAGTTTCTTTCCTGATAACTCTCTGCCTCTTACGGCAGTACACTGCACACCCTGCCTAAGCCATAATCATAATCCTTTTTGCAGCAGGCGCCTCTATCCCCACGGGAAGCATTAGCAATATCACAAAGTACGGAGACTTCATTGTTCCCCTAATCTGGAAAGGGAGCCAAGACAAGACAGAGGAAACTTTAACCTGTTCAGTGCCTCTGTGTATGAGTGATCTTCACTGGGTGGGGAAATTGGGAAGTCTCTTTGCTGAAGATAAACCAGAAATACTGTCCCCTACCAAGTACTAACCTCACAGATTTATATTGCTCTGTGGAATTCATTAGAGGGCATGTCTTTGAACTTGCCTCCATCAGACATGCCCTATTACCATATTTGGGAGAAATAAGCCTTTTCAAGGGAAACTAGAACTTCCTAGCAGCTGCCTAAAAGGTAGCAGAGTTAGGAAATGAAGCACTTCTTGCCAGGGCAGGGGTAATGGCAACTTTGTTACTATTTATGGACCAAGCAGGTGCTTGATGTGGTGCAAAGGAAGACCTGCCCCAAGGTCTGAGTAAATAGAAAGAAAACCCAAACCAAAGAAGAGCTGAAGTTGAAGGGAAGCTGGCAACTTGGGCACTGAGATAAGGAGTCAGCTCCAGGCAGAAGGGGAAACAGAGAAGAAGGCGCACATATTTTTAAATAAAAATTGTTTGAATTCTGACTAGCATTTCTGTGACATGAGTCATGCCCCTTGCTGAACAGTGATGCCTTTTATAACCCTGGGAATGAGAGTCCAGTGTAAAACTGCAAACCACGTTCCAACCTGCTGTATATAGGGGGAAAATCAGCTCTGCATGGAGGCCCAGCACAAAGCCTGTGTGCCAGTTAAGCCCCACTGGGGCCATAAGTGGGTAGTAAGTGGCACATAAGCCTCCTCATGCGTTCCCTCTGTCTAGGGGTGAAGCTTACACATAATGGACAAGTTAGGTTTCCCATTCTCCCTCTGTACCAGCTCTTCTCTCAAATCTTCCTCATCCCCTATTTGCTTCTGCAGTGACTCTCACATTCTGTCTCCTGCTTGCAAAAGCCTGGCTCATTCTGTGCAGGTCTGTGCCTAGGGAAGAATCCTAGCCCCTAGCGCTGAGGTTAATGATCTCAGTAAGTGAACTCTCTGTGTGAGAACTCGTCTGTGAAAGTTTGCAGCCGCCTCTCTAATTAAAAAAAAATCTCATAAATAGCATGAGATAGGGATCTAGAGGGTTTGCTTTTTATTTCTGTCAAAACTCCCTGGAGATTTTTTAGGTAGGAAATGTAGCTCTCAAAGCTGAGATTTCTTTTAGACTTCAAAGGCCATCAGTTGAGGGCTTCTTAGAAATGCCACATCTGTTTAAACTATACTTGGGGGAGGAGGCATTTCCCCCCCTCAAAAGTGCTTCAGAAAACATCTCTGTTAGACAGTGCTTGAGTTTGCTTTAGTGTGTGGCAGACAAGACACAACCTTCAAATGCACCTCAGTAGAGGGAGACGGCAGGAGGCAGAAAGATAAGATAGAAGAGCGGAATGCAAGGGTGCGGGGATGGTTTTGCCACATCCCTAATTGGTTCAGTCATGTTCCTTATTTTGCTGGAGAATTAACAGCAAGCCCTGTAATCTCAGGAGTTTTGAACAAAATTGATTCGGGAGTCAGAGTCGAATGAGCCAACTAAAATTTAAATTTAAAGAGCTTGTCCGCTCTTTGTAAGCTCTCAGTTTGTCAATTTTGTTCCCTACTGATTCACAGAAGGCTTTTTTATAATTAACTCTACTTGTCACTTTGCTTTTCGTTTTCTATGTGCAAATGTGAAAGCTGTGCTTCAGTTTAGCTTCCTGCTACTCTTTTAGGGCCTGATCCAAAGCATATTTGAAGTCTGTGAGTTTTGGATTAGGCCATTAAAATAGTGCAGAAAAAAAGTAATTGCCACGCACCCAGTGCACATAGAGGGGGAATTTCAAAAGTAATTAGCATTGGTCTAACTCTGCTCATATAGTGGAAAATAACCATGACTTCAATGAGAACAGAGCGGGGTGAATTCTGAGTGCTTTTGAAAGTCCTGTCCATAGTTTTTGTGTAGTGCATGTGAACACAATCTCTCACACATACTTCTGCTTTATATAACTGCCTCTTAAAAGCTTGCAAGTACAATTCTTCTTTGAGTGATGGTCCCTATATGGATCCCAAACATGGGTGCACATGCGCACCATGCGCCAGAGCTGGAACCATGCTGTAGCCATGTCTGTTGATCCACACGTGTGTCGTGCATTGTCCTCGTGTCTGCAGCTGAGTCTGTAAGAGGCTGTGCGGGTCGATGCCACTCCAGTTTCCTCTTTCTGTTGCATGGCCAGAGAACCCCTCTTCCGCTGCCTTCTTAACCTCGCTAGGAAAGTTGGTTGTTCATTCTTCCTTCGCGTATATAGTTGTAGATAGTATTTTTCTTGTTTTCATAGTGTATTAATATTGTACTTAGGGTTCCTTTCTTTCCCCACTCGGGATTATGCCCTGGCAAGTTGACTTCAAAACCTGTGCTTCATGCCCACTCTCTTCCTCTATGAGCGATGAGTGCCAACCGTGCCTGTACTGCCTTGGCAAAGCCACTTTGTTGCCTGCTGAACCATTTGCCGTTTGTTCACGCCCCAAACATGGGAAGCCAGGGAACTTTATCTCTGTAAATTCCTAATGGGAGAGGCTGTGCGCAGTTGGATCCAGGACTGTTGGAAGAGCTGGAATGGTGCTCGTCCCTACCAGTGAGTGTCCATCTGTCTTCTTCCCGAGCACTGGATCCGTCGGTACCTCCACAGTCTGACAAATCCCACCATGGGCATAAGGGTGGGTCCCAGGCTGGGACTGCCCCTAAACACAGCATTGCCTCCCTGAGCCAGGTCAGGGAGAGTGAGAAGTCAGGCATCGACCCAGCTGCTCCAGCTCCCAAGAAGTCCTGGACGGAGTACAAGGAGAAGCACCATCACAATCTGCCCTGCCATGCTGACCGCTTTTGCCGCCAACACCATCAATGCTGCTGGGCACCTCTGGTCTGCCATGGGTGGTCCTCCGCATGCTCGGTCACCTGGAGCTGCTGCTGCCTTACCCAAGTTCCCCATTACCTTCAAGTCCCCCAGACACCTCGGTACTATTTTCTCCAATGGATGAACCTCTACTGCTCTTCTCAGAGAGAGATGCGCCTTCCTCCTCAAACTGTTAGTTCCACAATGGCCGAACCCATCCTCTAAGTCCAAGGGCATCTCTGAATCAGACCACTCCTTCTTGCCCTGTCTTGCAGTCTGGATCCCAAGCAAGGTGGCACCAAGGCTCCCTCCCTGTGTGTGGAGGCTGTGCACCTCTGGAACAGGTGTATCAAGCACAGTGTCATGCTCCAGGCTGCATATCTCCTGGTTGCCCGCAACTTCCTTGCAGACACGCTCAACGGGTCCTTCTACGTGAATTACGAGTGGGAACTGCACAATCCCACCCTGCACTCTGTTTTCCTCAGGGGGGCACCCCACACTGGGACCTGTTTGTGACCAGTGAGAACCACAAACTGCCCCTTTATTGCTCCAGGCAGGTTGTAGGGGCAGACTCACAAGGTGATGCTCTTCTTCTCTGGACTGGTGACTTCCACTATGCCTTTCCGCCCATTCCTCTGCTCCTGTAAGTCCTGTGCACGATTCGCCGGGACCGTGTTATGGCCATACTGACCAATATTGGTTCACAGACCACCTCCGCCTCTCCACTCGCTCCCTGCTTTACTTCCACGCACACCTGGATCTCCTCATGCTAGCACAGGGATGATGCCAGCACCCCAGCCCAAGCCCACTCCACCTCATGGCTTGGTATTTGGATGGAGTTTGCATGCTCTACCCCAGTGCGTGATGTCCTCATGAACAGCAGAAGGCCATCGACTAGGGCCTGCTATCAAGCAAAATGGAAACTGTTCACCATCTGGGCTCACTACCACGATTACCCGCTAGACTCCATAACCATTCCTATTCACCTCAACTACCTTCTCCAACTCAAACGGTCAGGCCTTGCCCGCAATTCTATACAGGTCTACCTGGTGGAGCTCAGTGCCTTCGCCCTTCCGATGGATGGTTCCTCTGTCTTCACTCACCCAACCACCATTTGTTTTCTCATAGGTTTGCTCAATGTCTGTTCACTGATGCTCAAACTGACCCCTTCCTGGGACCTTAATGTCATGCTCTGCCCTCACCAAGCCACCCTTCGAACCCCTCATGATGTGCTCTCTCTCCCACCTCTCAGTGAAGATTATCTTCTTGGTCGCCATCACGTTGGCATGATGCATTAGCAAATTTGCAGCCATCATGGCTGACACCCCGCCGCACACATCATCTTCCATAAGGGCCAGGTCTCCTTCCATCTGCACCCCAAATTCATCCCTAAGGTGGTGTCCACGTTCCACCTCAACCAGTGCATCCGCTTCCCAGTCTTCTATCCCAAGCCCCACACCTCTCACAGAGTCAGAACATTGCACGCTCTCAATGTCCACCATGCACTGGCCCTCTACCTCCAATGCACCTGTGCCTTCTGCTCTTCACCCAAGTTCTTTGTTGTCATTGCCGAAAGCTTCAAGGGGAAAGCCCTCTCCTTATAGCACATCTCCAGATGGATTTCCCATTGCATCTATGAATGCTACACACTCTCCAAGATACCTCCACCTCCTGGAGTCACGGTTCACTCCAAGTGGGCACACACTGCCACATCAGCCTGCCTCACGGACGTGCCATGACAGGACATTTGCTGAGCAGCCACGTGGAGCTCTGTCCACACCTTTACCTCTCACTTTTTCCATTGCCCTGGCAGCAGATGAGGCTGTCAGCTGCACCGTCTTATAGATTATAACTTCTCATGAGTTCTCGCACCCACCTTCACACTGATCACTGCTTGCTACTCACCCACGTTTGGAATCCATGTAGGGACCATCATTCAGAGAAGAGGAGGAGGTTATTACATGTAACTGGAGGATCTTCGAGATGTGTGGTTCCTATTTTGGATTCCAATACCTGCCTCCATCCCCACTGCTATGGGCTATGCTGCCTAGTGGTAAGAGGGATACTGAAGCGGCTTCAATCCACACGGCCTCTTATAGCCTCAGCTACAGACACGAGTACAATGCACATATGGGTCAACAGACACTTTTACAGAATTGTTCCAGCTCTGGTGCATGGCACGCATGCACACCCACATTTGGAACCCAAATAGGGACCACACATCTCAAAGAACCTCCAGTTACATGTAAGTTACTTCCTCTTTCTTCATCTGCAAATTTTGGCCTCTTTGCATTTCATATTGAATTATTTCCTTCTGGGTTTCAGTGGAACATGAAATTAGGATGACAGTTCTGTTTACCTCCTGCCTCAATGCAGTGGAATGGTTGAGAAGAATGTGACCCCCTAGAAGTTATTTTCTCTGCTCCTGTTCTGTAACCAGACTCATTATTTACCCTTCCAGGACTGCATTTTTGTGACATTTGGTGTCTCGTGTGTGTGTATACATACCACAGACACACCAGATATTGTAACCACCCCACTCCAGGGTCGAACATAGTATACTTAATCCTGCCTCAGCTCTGGGGGATGGACTAAATGACCTCTTAAGGTCCCTTCCAGCCCTACATTTCTATACTTTTCCAAGCCAAGCCACCTGCTCCTTAAATGACAGAAAGACTTAAGCTTTCAAGTAAATAAGAGAAGCACTCTGGCTTCAGCTCTGCTAATCTGTTTAACCTTCATCAGCATGAATATTTCCTCCTGGCATTGAATAAGCAGGCAATATAATTCTGATGCTAACAAACATTCATTTGGAATGCTGAGAATGGTGCTGATTGACTAAGCCTGAAGGATTGCAGAAATCCCCTGTCTAAATAAATAAATAAACCTCCTGTATGAAGGGTTGTGACTAAGTAAATAACCTTTTGTGAATTCAGATGAGCGAAGCTGGAGTATGGCAGTTGGCCCTCTTGTTGTGCCTGGTTATTTATTTAGTTTTAATAAGAATATTCTTCTCCGCTTAAACAGATGTGTAAGAAACATTTTAAATGTTGATACACAGTGCTGTTACATTACTGTAGGGATAAAATTTAACTCTGACTTCTAGATTAACTGCTAGTGACTATTTTATAGTGTTCAGTGTTACTTATCCTGTTACTTATCCAGACTACTCCCATTTTAGTAGTTTCAAATTTTATTCTCATTGGGCCTGATTTTTAGGGGTGCTTACCAAGTCCGTGTTAGCAGCAGTGTGGGTCTTGTCTCCCTTTAGTGGCTAGACCATATGAGGTTTATGAGTCTGCCATTGCCTTCAAACCAATGGACCTCGCTTTTAGATCCAAAGGTCCTGGATTCAGTCCTCACAAATAATCCAACCAGGGATATCATCACACTGGGCGCACACAGCTTCCAGAAAAGTCAGTTGGAGTCATGGCACTTCTGAAAATCAGGTCATTTGTTTGTTGGTTGATTGGGGCTTACAGGAATACAATCAATTGGGTATCAGCATCCTTTTGGGCTAGGTGCTATACAGACTACTTTAAGAGCAGCTCAGTTCTGGTACTGTATCCCATCATTTTCATATACATTGCACATTTTTAAATAAATTTGAAAGTACAGGTGATCAGCTGAGAGGGTCTCTGTAAGAATGTTACTTTAATATCCTTTGACTTTTTCATGGTCCTTTCATAGAATCATAGAATATCAGGGTTGGAAGGGACCTTAGGAGGTCATCTAGTCCAACCCCCTGCTCAAAGCAGGACCAATCCCCAATTTTTGCCCCAGATCCCTCAATGGCCCCCTCAAGGATTGAACTCACAACCCTGGGTTTAGCAGGCCAATGCTCACACCACTGAGCTATCCCTCCCCCCTGAAAGCGATCAGTGGTATCTTTTGAATGAAACTGCTGGTATGTAGCTTTGCCAGACAGAGCAGAGGTGCTGACTTTCTAATGTGCCGGGGGTGCCTCTCCCAGCTCCACCCCTGTGCAGAGGTGCAAATAATATAAACTTCAAGGAGGGAGAGGAATTACTTAGGATGGCCGTACTGGGAAATAACTTAACCCATTGTTCCTAGTTTAAGGAAAGGAAAATTTAGACTATGCTTCAAGGGAACTTCTTAATGTGTCCATGAGATTGTGGATTAGTCTACTAAGAAAACTGGAGGGAGCTCTATCAGTTGAGACTTTTGAGACTAGACTGCAAAAAGCACTAGAAACTATACAACAGGGGATGGTCCTCCATTGGCAGGGAAATAGACCAGAGATCTCATTCACCATTTCTGACTTCTAAGATGCTGTATAGAAACATAGCAGAAACTGGAAAGAGCAATGTTCCCCAATGCCTAAACCCTCTGCAAGTACAAGAGACTATTAGATATGGCCACCTGGTCCTAACAGATAATACCAGGTCAATGCACCAAAGGAAGGTGAAATTCCACTCTCAAAGTTTCCTGCCAATATGCCCTGTGGGGGAATTCCTTCTCTCCCCCATGCAATATTAATCTATCAATTAAACCCTGTCCACGTGAGCAAGAAGCGCAATGACTTGTCAGCTGGTTTCACTTCTTCCCTCAGATATGATCGCTATCTGGGTAATTGTCCACTTGTTCCCCTCTTGAATCCTAGCAGAGTGGATTGTGCCAGTACCTCCTGGGGCAGAGAAATCCAGACACTGATTGCCCTCAGGAGGAGGAAAGAGAAAAGCTCCAATGTATATTTAACCTAAACTTCAGCTTTTATCAAATATTCACAGGAAAATTGTGTCTGGAAATAGCCTGCTCAGACATATTGTATACTATTGTAAAATGATGAGTTCCGGTCACTCACGGCTCGAGTCTAAGTTCAGACATGCAAGTCCATGTAGTAAAAATGGTGCAATGGGATTTTCTGAAGTCAGTGCCATATGTTGGTGGGGCTGGCTGGAGCCCTTTGGTAAGGAAAGGTCATGTCTATAGAGAGTGACTATCCTAAGGTGCTGAGGTTATCCCTCAGAAAATAATACCTAGCAATTAGTGCTTTTACATTCATACATCTCAAAGCAATTTACAAAGGTGGGTAGGTATAATTATCTTCATTTTTCTCATGAGGAAAAGGTGTAGAGAGGCTGCACTTTGCCTTCGGTCCTGCAAGTTGGGTAGAATTGGGACTAGAAGTCATGTCTCCTGACTAGCCATCCTATCCCCAAGGAGCACACTGCCTACATCATAACACCTTGTACCTTGACTAATCCTTATAGCACTTCTGAGAGGTAGGGATGTTTTACCCCTATTTTATCAATGGGGAGACTGAGGCATAGAGGCACTTGGATACTGTGGAATTGGGCACTATGTAAGAATCTAGGGAGAAGATTGTCCAAAGATGTGTTCCAAGTCAGTGACAGAGTCAGGAAGAGTAGGCGGCAGTTCCTGAGTCCCGGATCTGGGCTCAGTCCTCCCCGATCATGCTCTGTGCTCAGGATGACAAAAAAAACCTCTGATGCATGACCTCACTCTTCTTCTTGTTGCAGTTTTGTAGGCAGACAATGTCTCACTATAGCCACCCTGCATCCCAGGATAGCTACCATTGTGTACAATAACTTCCAAAGCCAGCTTAAAGGGCAAGAGTATAGCACTGAAAGGAACGTTCATAGTCACTGAACTTGCCTACCCAGTACGTGATAACCACTGTGACTGTCAGATTTGATCAGACTCTAAAAGTGTGGAATAAATGGACTGTTACAGCAGATTCTTCCAGAGACATGTAGGAGTCATTTTTATAGACCTTTAGATTATGATAGCAGTGGCTTCTTCTAGCCCATCACCCATTCAGGATCTATCAGGGTTGGTGTTATAAACACCCTTTTTTTGCAAGAGTTTGTAACTTGCTATTCAACTGAACTGAACCTGGTGAATGAGTTTAGCCTGGAAAAGCAATATTGCTAATTAATTAATGCCGATGATACACTTTGGGCTGATAAAACAGTTTTTTCATCTGAGGACCCCAAACTACTTTATACACATTGAGTTAAGTCTCATAACACTTGTCAGTTTGATTAATATTATCCCCATTTTACAGACTGAGAAACTGAGGCACAGGGTGAGGGGAGGGAAGTGACCTGCTGAGGGCCAGAAAGAGTATCCGTGAAGAGGCCAGCAACAGATACCAGGGTCCTATGTGCTTGTTTAATTCCCACTGTGGTTATAGATCCCAACCTCCTGCTCTAATTATTCTATAATGCAGATTCATACTGTTATTCTATTAGTGTCTGTATGATTTGGTGACTTTTTTTCCCTTGCTCATTAATGGGCTCTCATGCTCTCTGCACACTAAATATACTTTTTGTCTAGGTTTAAAATATGGCTTTCTGTGAAGCAATTTGTACATCAAAGGCATATCTTAAGCTTATTTTATTTTTAATGGCATTGTGTGAATAGTCTTGTAATTTGCTTTCATACTTTTGCTGTTGTAGCAATTCTGAGTCCTCCTGGGTGGCTGCATCAGTTTCCTCTGGTTGCTGACTAGATGCTAAGGTTGTACAATAAGTAACTGGTAGTTCATCTATTAAACCTGCATGTTAGGGTTTAATGCTACCTATGGTGTATAGCCCACAATGCATCTGATTTTAAAGATCAGTTAACATACAATAATAATCCAGATAAATACTACCCTAAAATCGCCAATAATCTGTGTTTCATGTAGTTTTTACAGTTCCCTCTCCAATTTGTTTTGCTTTTGTTCTGCCCTTTGCTGACAATGTCACAGTTACCCATTAACAAACACTATTCCCCAGGCTGTTTTAGTATCAGTGGTGACCAACTGAATTGTTGTTAAATAGGCATTTAAGAGCTTTAATGATAGTTACCCACATCTGACCTCCTCTCATGCTCATCCACCTGCTGAAGAGGTGAAGTATTTTACCAATGCGGCTCTGAGGAAAGAGAGTGAGCAACTCTTGGGAAGTGCTGAGCAACCTCAGCTCAAAGTTAGTGTGAGTGGAAGCTGCTCAGTACGTGGCTGGATTGGGTCCATATTTTGCACACTCCACAGTGAACAGGCCTGCCTTGAAAGTGTATGGCTTTAGCAGTGGCTCTAAAATTATTCCAGGCTCTAGCAGCATAACTCACCAGTGTAGTGTGTAGCTGGCTAGCGTCACTGTTGTGTATTCTAGGTACCATAAAAATCTTTTCTAGACTTGATTAGTGAGTGAACAGAAGAAGTGTCAGAGAGCTGTCATGTCCCCACACTGTCCGTTAGGGGCTCTCTCTTTACTCAGAAGAGCACGACACGACATGACATTCCTGTGTCAGGGCTGATCTAAGGGTAATTCTCTCTCTGCCTCTTTGGGCTGTGGTGAGAGATGCAGAGATCATCAAACACGGGTGTCTCCCTGTGAACTGTTCCAGTGAGTGGCCCTGTGCAATGGTAGCAGCAGCCATCAGTCTCACTAAATAAGAACTTGAAGAAAGGCTGTCGCTGAAATTTATAGATGAAGCCAGTGCCTCATCCAGAAGGGAGACGCAACAGTTGTAAAGCTGTAAATAAAAGAATGGAAAGAAAGAGAGATCTACTTATCTTGTAACCTTTTAAAGGTGCAGTAAAGAGCCTTGCCTCATTTATTCAGTCTCAGACATCTATGACAATAACATTTATCTCCTGGATTACTCTGTGAAGGCTCCCTCTTCAACCATTGTGAAAGGTTTCATTTAAAATATATATATATATATAATCAGACCAATCCAGTTCCCACTGGAGTTTAGTAACAGAATTCCCATCTATTTTAATGGGAGAGTGTCATCAATACTGAGGAAAGAAGTGGAAATGACAAACTGTTTAAGAAATGTAGGGAGCAGGAGCTCTTTGAAATAAAGCCGAGATGTTTCGGTGTGAACTTGCTGGGCACAACATGCCACAAAAGATAAGCTTCCTGGGAGGCAGAGACCTTGTTCTTTCTCTAGTATATTCAAACTAACTGTCTGCTGCCTGGTGTGCATAGGGATAGATGACACTGGTGGGTGAGGGAGAGGGAAGAAAGGACACCAGGCAACTACCCACCCTCCTGCACTCCTGTCACAGAGGCCAGGAGCAGACTGGGTTCTTATACTCCTCAGTTGATTTCTCTCAAAATTTCCACTATTGCTACCAGTACTTCAGCTCCGCTGGGAGCATCAACTTTAGTACGGTCACAGTTCAGGGCAGCTGCACCTTTATTTCTCCTCAGTGGCCCAGCAAAGGCACCCATGCTCAAGTTTCCAGCTTTCCAGCTGTTGCCTTTCTTGGATGGAGACCAGCATCTCTCTCCCTTCTGACTAGGTTATTCAGAAGCTGCACAATTTCCTGCCTTCACTGTGCCGTTCCCAAGGACACCTGCATGCTTTCTCTTCAGAGGTGGATCATGCAGGTGTGATTGCTACAGCTATATGGTACTGTACAATTAAAAAAAAAACTGCACACGTGCTAATACGCTCAGACATCACCCAAATGTGGATTCTGGCAGGAGCAGTCCTTCACTCCTCGATTCCAGGGGATTCCTTGTGGTTACCAGTTCATCAGAGCTTCAGCTCAGAACAAACCTTAATAGGCCAAGTCCTTCCATATTTCCGCGAGGACTGAGGTCTTCTGTGGACCAGGGGTCTTGTCTGTTTGCTGGATCAGGAAGAAGGCCATGAGCCAGTTTAAAACCAGGCTATTTATCCAAAAACTCTTTCTTTGTCTATTGATCCATGGAGAACCCAGTTTGAACTAGTTTATGCATATTTCTCCATATTCAAAGGGTTGATATTAGAGGAAGTTCACTAGTATCCCCCCTCTCTACTACAGAAGGTACATACAATGCCACAGTAACATACACAAGTGCATTTTTAATAGACGGTACCCTAAAAGTGTTAACCCTAAGTCAATAAGGTTTATCTTTATTCCAGAAGATTGTTTCAGGATATTGTCAGTCTGTCACAAGTAGCATTAGCGTAGCCAAGGTGCTCTCACGTAGAACTGCTGTGAGCAGATTTAGATCATATGCTGTTTAAAGTGCTGGTAGTTACCTGGAGCCCTGTCTACAGTAGGGCTGCCACCACCAGGACTGAACTAGTGGTAAGAACTTCTGGCAAAGAAAGTCTAGACACACAGATTTTCCCCGCTTTCACCTGCAATTATGATGGGCACCATTTGGTTAGCACTGGGGATTGAACTGGGTGCTTCCAGTCCTGAAAATATAAGTATAGCTTGAGCTGAAGAGCCAGGTTTTAGGTGGGGCTGTAACAGACATCCTCCCTCTATGGATCAGGCAATGAGAGGGACACGTAACACAGTGATCAGTGGGCTACACAATGGCCATGCATCTCTGACATCACCAGAAACTTTGAAGGTGAGAGCGGGCTACTCCCACTCTCACTGGCCAGTGGGGTTAGCCTGTCAGGTGGTTGGGGGATTGCATAATGTACCTTTGCAAAAGGTGTAGCAGCAACTAAGCTCCAGCAGCTCTCCCAGGATCATCATGCTTGCTTTATACACAAGCTTGGCAGGATTCGATTTTAATTGATAACTGTCACTAAATGTCGATTTCAGCTGGCGCACTGAAATCAAGGAAAATATATCAATCGGTAACTATCAGTGTGCCTGCAGGGATTGAGTGTCACCAGCCATGCAGGGAGCCCTCTGCAGCCTGATGGTCTCGGGAGTGAGTGGGTCCAGGACAGCAGAGCTGCAGAGGGCTCCCTGCGCTATCTCAGGGCCAGTGATACCCAATTCCTGCAGGCACAAGGTGTGGGAGGAGGGTATGGTCCTGGCGGGGCAGAGCAGAGACCCCTGCCTAGGACTAGGAGGAGGACCTGGTGGCAGGGGAGGTCACTCTGCTGCTGGACCATTCCTGCCCAAGAGCAACTCCCACGCTCTTGACTGGTGGATGTGAGCGAGTGGGGTCAGTGACCTCCAATCCCTGCTGGCACAAGGTGGCAGGGAAGCTGTGGGCCTGGCCCAGCAGAGCAGAGATCCCTGGCCAGGATTGTGAGGAGGAGTCCCCAGCTGCAGAGGCAGCTATCCCTCTGCTGAAAGGCTTTGTCCCCGTGCAAGAGATGTTCAGCAGTGGGGTTGGCCTCCCACACAACAGGTAATGCGTCCTTTTCCTCGCGGCCCTGGCAGTGTGTTTTTTCTGTGTCCCACCAGGACCTCAGCCTTCTCCTCACCTTGTGCCGGCAAGGGTCCTGTGTCACCAACCCCATGGCCATGCAGGGAGCCCTCTATGGCTATCACAGCCTCACTCGGTCACTCACTAGGCAGGAACTGTTCAGCAGCAGGGCAGCCTCCCCCACAGCCAGGGTTGTCTCATCCTCCTTACAGTCTCTGCTCCGCCAGGCCAGGATGACTAGAGCCTCCCCTGCACCTTTCGCCCTGCTGTCTTGAGCCTCCTGCAGCCCTACTATGAGCACTGTCCTAACCCCAATCCTACCCCCTCCACAACTATAAACATAAAACTAGTTATAAATAGAAAAAAAAGTCTTAAAAATAAAAGTGGATTAAAAATGTCAATTAGAAAAAAATTGAATTCTGCCAACCCTATTTGTACAGAGAATGTCTGAGAACTCCTCCCAACCGTGTGCTCCAGATTAAAGGTAAGTTTTAGCTCAATGGTGCCATATAAAGAATGGTTCAATCCCTGAGGTCTTCACGTTGTCCTTACTCAAGTAAAACTCTCATTGTGTTCAATGGGATATTTGCCTGAGCAAGGATTTAAATATCTGCCCCATTCACTAGTAACTGAAAACTAAACTCTTGGAGACTCCTCAGTCCAAATTCTGTACTGATGAGTGGTGTTACATAAGGAGAAAATTGGCACGATTTGAGACCCTTGACTGCATTTGCAATATGCTACTTCATTATTCCTCAGCAAGAGTATAGCAGACAATACAAATTTTTCCCCCACACGGGCTGATGCATGGCCCATCCAGAATACCCACAATCCCCCAAAGAGGTACCCCATTATGAAGTCTTTGATCAGCGATGCATGAGGCACAGTTAGACAGTGAGGCTTGGAATTGGGTTAATAAAAAGCTCTGGTGAAAGACAAAAACTGTCTGGCAGTGTGTCATGAAATGGCATTATTTCCTGCTAGTTGCCCTCAGGAAATTAAAAACTCTCCAGCTTTGGTATGCATTGATCTTGCCTGGCAACAACTATGTGTTCTATATCCACACACATTAGGATTCACCTTCCCACAAGTACAAGATAGGCTCTTAAGTACTTTGAAGTTACCACATCAAGATTTTCCCCCATTTTTCCCAGACACTTTATAGGCCTCTCTTCCAAAATGCATATAGAATATTTAACTCAGCTGCCCGTGCCTGAGCCATGGGAGATCAGTTCAGATCACTGAGACACTGGTAATAGGCTGACAGAAGCCCTAGCATATTTAATTGGAAATCATTCTTCAGATGTTTGGGATGATTTTGATGCTTGTATCTGTCAAGTTATTTTCTAGGAACCTTTTTATCTCCCCCCCCCCCCCCCATGTGAATATGAAAGTTACAGACACCTTCTCCCTCCCCCCCAAACAAGGTTAGATTGCATTATAAAGTTATAATGATTTAGCATTTATTGAATACCGGAGGCTATAAAATACTTGTCTTCCTAGCTGATTATGGAAATCAGTCAGAGATGATGCCTATATTGTAACCTAGTGATGATTTGTAGTCAGGGCCATGGGATAACAGACCTTGCTCATCTGGTTTACTGTATTGGGTTAGCATTGGCTGCCCACAGAAAGTGCACTCTTGTCTTTTCAAGGGTGCATGAACATGGTAGGCTAATTAATTACTATCTTGTTGCTGGAATGAACCTGGACAATATGTGACATTATAGACATTTATCCTTGTTTTTGCTGAAGCTTTTGCTCATTCTTTCCTTCCACTCCCCAGCCCAAAGACAAATTACACCATGTCGACAAAAAAAGTTGTAGGGTTTTCTTTGAAAATGTTATGGACTCTGCCAAAAGGCTGAAATCTAAAGGTGGATGAGGTATGACTTTGAACCTGTAATGAATGGTGTGGCCCATTAAGGTTACTATGCTGTCCTAACCTGGAAACCTCAGCCCTGCTGGTAGCTTAGTTTAGTGGAAAAGTGTTAGAGGTTGTACCAGACTATTGGAGATCTGCTCATAAATTAGCATTAAGTCTAAACCTGGCTGGGCATGTGCATGCACCTGGATTTACCCTCTGTTACTCAGCGCAAAACATTATTAGACACTCAGTCCGCGTTGGGTCCAAATCCAGATCCAAGCACTTTCTGGGAAAGTTGGATACAACTTTTTTTCACTCTCTCGCTATCTGCACACACTTCGAAGCTTCTGTTTGCCACAGTATTTAGTGTTTGTGTTCACTGGGAAAAGTCATGTTCTTTTTTCCAACATGTCCATCACTCACATAGCGAGTGGAGCGGAGGAATGTGCTTGGACCCAGATGTAAGACTGGGATTCATGAGATTTTACCATGGGGAATCCTGGTTCTTTGAAGCTGGAAACTTTGTGATCATCAGGGCCTGGAAACCAGTGTGACATAAAATTCACAAGCCCTTTTCTAACCAAACTTGGAAGAGTTCACATAGCTCTGCTAAAATTTAATCCAAAATGTGTTTTTCCTTTTTTGTTGGACTGTTGAAAGAAAGGGTCAGATCTGAAGTCCAAACTATGTGAAAATGAATAACAAACTATGTCCTGTTTCTATCATTTAAAACCCCAGCATATCCAAAGTGGTAACTCTTTTGTAAAAGGTGATTTTTTTTAGATTTGGCCAGCTGAGCAATGGGGCAATCATGTTTATAAACTATAGGATATTGCCAGTAAGTACTGGTTCTGCACATAAATCATTTGCTGTTTTGTTAAACCCTGCTGTCCCAGGGATAAGAAAGCTATCTGGAATGCTACAAGCTCTCTTCACACCATTTTGCTTGTCACTGAGCAGATTCTACTGTAACTTCAGTACAGTCTACTTGAGGCTCCTCCATGACTTTGTTTCTACAGCACAGAGAATACTTATCCTTGACAGACCCACCGAGTCCCATGTACCTGAGGATTATTTGATATATTGAGCTTTGGAAGATTTGAAGCTTGGGGGTTACTCACATTGAAGAGAGCTAGTTAGGTGGTGAAGTCAGACATGACAAAAGAAGCAGTCTGAGAGTCTGCTGTTCAGAAGTCCAGTGTTCAGTACAGGCTCTCCTTCCCTCCTCCCACATCTTCCCATCCTTCGTCAAAAGTTTGTATTGGAGAGGACAGCAATTTGTTACCTGTGAATCATCAACTTCAAAGTGAAATGCTGTACGTTCTATTCTGCAATGTCTGTAGCCCTTGGAATGCTACAAGGGTGACAAGTAATCCTCCAGACTGCCAGCTATATTGATGCTTGTGAAGATCCATTTGGATCCACGTAGATATCTAGGGTCCAAAGAGCTTGCAAAGCATCATAAACTCCCTTCATAGAAAGTCTAATTATGAGTGGAGAGAAAAAGTGTACAATAAGATTTGGAAAGACAGACCTGTGTCTTCTCTTCAGTTGCATCAGGGGAACTATACTGAAATCAGTGGGGCTTGCTCTGTTGCAAGTGAGAAGAGAAATACATCCAAGGAAATGGAGAAAGAATAGTGGAGGGGGAGGAAGCAGCTCAAGTGGTAGGTGTGTCTGTTGACTGAAACAGGACCAAGAATGGAACAGCTGAGTGGGTGACTGAGATGTTGAGTATGAGGAAGCAGTATTGGGTAGATGTAGGGAGAGCTATGAGAGTAGGCAATAGAAGATCAGGCTCCACAAGGCACATGGACCCAGTCAATGGCAAAGCTTTAAAAACTAATTCATCAATCCATTTGGAGATGGATAGGAAGCTAGTGAAGACAGTGTAGTCCCATTTCACAGAGTAGTGATTTGAGAGGTGAGTGGATCATAAACCTTCTTGCCCACTTCATTTAAAAAATAGTAGATTTTAAATTCCACAGGTGATTGTTATCAGGACATGTACCCTTCTCCCTACTTCCTTCAGTAAACTCATTACATGCTTGCTATATTTAATAACAAAGCTCCCTGACCACTGAGCTCTCCTCATGTAACTAGTATCCTGATCTTTGTTTCCCAGTTCCTTAGCACTAGGACCATCTCTGCACTTACAAGCTGACAGCTGTAAGAGCGCTCATGCAGCCACTTTATGCCGATGGAAGAGAGCTCTCCTGTTGAGATAATAACACCAGCTGACCTAGCCGATAGCTATGTCAGCAGGAGAGCATCTGTGCACATGCGCGCTTATGTGAGCAAAACTTATGTTGCACAAGGGTGTGTTTTTTTCACACCCCTGAGTGACAAATGTTTTGCCAACATAAGTGCTCGTGTAGACATGGCTGTAGGTTTCCCTCGTGTTGGTTTTAACCACCCACTCAAAGGGGCCTCCTTAAGACTTCTCACTGGATGCTGCGAGATTCCACCAGTGTGCTGTAGCATTTGGTTACCAAAGGCGGGAGCACAGAGTGTTCTTCCCAAGAACTTTCTCAAGTGCCATTCTCCAAGAATGCCAGACCACACTGAGGAAGAGGTCAAAGTACTTCACTTGGCAACTCTAGATGTAAAACCAGCCTGAGTTCCCTGGCTGACTCTTAGTAACTAGAAACTGTGAGGGAATAGCTATTTATTGGTTTTCCCGCCCGCCAATGCACACAAAAAATATAAGTACTTAGGTGATGAATGATGCAGTATGACTTGTACTGTGTATAATCTTCCATGAAAAGTTTTATAGAGGTGAGAGAGAGTTCATAAGGTACAGAGATAAAGGAACACTGTCCCAGATGGCAGGAACTGCAAAGCAGAAGATGCTCTCACCCAGCCATGGCCAGTTTGTTAGGAGGGTCAGAATGGAGGTTGATGCATGATGAGATATTGGAGTAGAGAGCAATCTCAGTGAAGTTACTCTGGATTTCCACCAGTGTAACCGAGCAGAAGTTTGGTCCCTGGGGTGGGTATTCTGGAGTAAATCCCTAGAAGACTTTAAAAACTAGGACAATTTTGAGCTGGATTCTGAAATGGGGAGTTTGAGAATGAGATGATGTGACTGCACTCTTTACATATGTAAGAAACCAATAGCAGCATGTGCTGGAGTCTGCAGAGCTGGGGCTTGGGGAGGTCACAGAGAAAGGAATTACAATAGTTGAGTTGAGAGAAGAGGGTCTGCTGTGGAACACTGTCAGCAAAATGCCACAATCATTTACAGACAAAGATTCTCTTCTCTGCTTGATGTGTCAGAGTAACTCCACCCTGCTGTGTGTGCGCAACCAGGAGAGACTAGGCTCCCACAGGTCCCAGATTCCTATAGCACTGAACAGGGTAAGATGCCATCAATAGAATTCAAATATTCATAGATTCCAAGGCCAGATGGGACCATTGTGACCATCTAATCTGACCTCCTGTGTAGCAAAGGCCATAGAACTTCCCCAAAATAATTCCTAGAGCAAAGCTTTTTGGAAAAACATCCAACCTTGATTTAAAAGTTGTCAATGATAGAGAATCTACCACGACCCTGGGTAAATATTCTCATGGGTTAAGTACTCTCATCATTAAAATTTTCCAGTCTGGATTTATTTCCAATCTGAATGTGTCTAGCTTCAACTTCCAGCCTCTGGGTTGTGTTATACCTTTCTCTACTAGATTGAAGAGCTAGTTATCACATTTTGTTCCCCGTATTGGTACTTGCAAATTGTAATCAAGTCACCTTTTAACCGTCTCTTTGTTAAGCTAAATAGATTGAGCTCCTGGAGATTCTCACTGTAAGGTATGTCTTCTAATCGTTTAATCGTTCTCATGGCTCTTCGCTGAACCCTGTCCAATTTATCAGCATCCTTCTTGAATTGTGGGCACCAGAACTGAACACGATATTCCAGCAGCAGTCGCCTCAGTGCCAAATACAGAGATAAAATAACCTCTCTTCTACTCCTTGAGATTCCTCTGTTTGTACATCCCAGGATTGCATTAGCTCTTTTGGCCATAGAGTCGCACAGGGTGCTCATGTTCAGTCAGTGAGCCATTGCTTCCTGTGTGATGTGACTGTGACACTGCCTCACTTTTTAGAACTGTGCAGATCCTTCTCACCCCAAAAAATCTTCAAAAACAGTTCTTTGCCTAGGAAGAGGTTTGCTTTTGGGAGTGCTTTTTGGCTGCTGTCACAATGAACCCCTGGAAAATGTAGGGTATATTTTGCTCACTTTTTCTTTTGCAAGCATTATGCAGCTGTAATGATTTACTATGAAGTTTTGAGGCTAATTGCCTCATATGTTTAATTAATAACTGACACATTCTGTCCCTCAAAGAGACTGGAGAACTTCCATCTAGACCCCTAGTGATTACAGTCTGGATGCCATCCCTGTAATTAAGGAGCAAGCTGTAGGAGGCTTGTTCCCATTATGAGTAATTATTGCACTTGCTACTTTTTTCTTCCCCCTCCATGTTACAGGACTGGGAAACCAGGGCTTGCCTGAAAGACAAGTCTGAAATTAAACTCCAGCAAAGAAGATGCTTTATACTAGCCTGTGCTAGGTAAACTGGGATGTGTTTTGCTGCCAGCCCTCTTACCTTTATGAATAATCTGCAAGGCCACTAACTGTTGAAAGGAAAATGCCTCTTGAGAGACCAAATGGAAGTGTAGGTTGGTCAATACCCATCAATTACAGCAGCAATGGATTTCTGCGGCATCTGTACCTTTCTTCCTCCTCTCCCTCTCATTCACCCTGCAACTCTCTCTCTCAGTGGCTTTGACAACTGCCCATCTGCAAAGACTCTGGCTGGCTCTGAGGCCCCCAGAGTGGAGGATGCTGTGTCTTTAAGCCTTCTGTGCAGTGCTGAAATGTTATGACAGAGCATCTCGCAGGGGGATGCAGTTTCCACGGCAACCCCACACTAAGATAAGCAAGCCATATTTTTTTGAAAGGTTCAAGAGCAGGGGAAGAATGAGGCGATCCGTCAGCAGGCGAGACTTGAAAAGAGGAAGCTGTGTCCATTAATCCTGCATCCCTGGCTGCTTTGTGTTTTAATTAGCGAGTGTTATTGAGGCAGGGAGAGCGGGCGCCTTACCCTGTTGGTTTTTTGGTCTCTTTTTTTATATCCCCAGACACACACACACCCCGCCCTCCGCCCCCCCCCCCCCCCCCAAAAAAAAGCGTCATTCAGGCTGTGAATACAGGTCAGTAATAAAGGGCTGTGAAGAGCCTTTTCCAGAGCTTGTATCCCAAGTCAGGGCTGGGAAACTGCAGCCTTCCCCATTTCAGGGGCTGAGGAGCTGAACTTATTATCCGTAGACTACATAAATATATTATATCTCTGATTTCTATAACATCTATTACATCCAAAGTGGTCTCACTGCCTAGGTGCGGGAGAGGTCAGGCCATGGCACCCCCGCCTCCCTCTTGGCACAGCTGATCAGGCTCGTGGGTTAGCCATGGGCTGCTTGCTTTCCCCAACATCTATAGAGGCTTTATGCATTATACAGTTATAATGCCTTCCTCAGCTGTTGTTGGAGCAAAGAGCCTGACAGCATCATTATTTGTCCCTATATATGTGTGTGAGAACCACTCTACCACTGAAATGTGGCCTCTTCTGGGGTGCAAGATAGCAAATAGGCTCACAGCTGGTGCAGAGCATACCAGGAGAGGGAATATTTTGGCCTATGACAGCTCGTTCCTACAGCATATTTGCACTCGGAGACTCTTTTGGTAGCAGCTAATGTACCAGTCAGATATGGAATTATGTTGGTGTCTTGTAAATACTCCATGTGTAGGAGTTTATTATAAAAAATGTTTTGACAACTTTTATTATTTTCAAACACTTCCACGTGTCACCAGAAAATCAGAGTTAAAATAGATGTTACTGCAGTGGTGATATTGTCTGCGTGGTTTCCCTGTTTATCCCTTTCTTGATACAATTGCTACGCTTTGAGGGGTTTAAAGTCCACTGTAATCTTCAACAGAAACAAAAGAAAGTGATAATTCCTGGAGAAATAGGAATAAAGAGAACATGGTCCTGCCTCATGTCCACAGGCAGGACTATAATATCCTATAAGACCTATACTATCATAGTTCAGGGGCAAGTGTTAACAGGGAGCTTTGAAGAAGACATATAAGGCAAGAGAGAGATGCTGCATGAACCAAAGTCCTTCAGTCAAAATGTATTTATTAAATTAGACTGCAGAGTCCAAAACAAATCAAGGCGATGTGTGTGCATACGCATATGTGTGTCCAAGTCAAAGGCAGGTTTTTCTCTTCAGTTTTCTCACTCATTTATGAACCTTGATATTCCACAGTCCTGAGTGGCCTTATCGCTCTGTGTGTGGTATGGCGGGAGAATGAATAGGAACTTGCCTTTTGCCCTCTGGCAGGATAGAATATTTTCCCCTGACTCTACACAACATTCATTCATTCATTCGGTTTATATCTTGGTCTCTGTATGTCTCTCTCCTTTATTATTTTTCCATGAATTTCAAAATCTGTAAGCCCAGCAGAGAGGCAGAAAACACAAATCTTGTTCTATGTGTTGTCAGCTCCATATAAAGAGAGATCTTATGTTTTCCACCTCCCTGCAACTGCGTCTATTAAGTTATTCAGTTGTTTGACTGCAACACATGTGACCCTTTGCTGGTGCTTGAAGATCTCCCTCATCCTTTAAAGTGGATAAAGCACTGGAAAGTGTATCACAGAGAATGCTAGGTGTTTTCAGTCTCTAATTACTAATATACTTTGACAAAACCTTTCTAATCACCTTTAAAATATTATTCACAGGTACACAGAACTCCATATTGGATCAGACCAATTATTCATCTAGTCAGGAATGCTGTCTACGAGGGTAGCCACTATCAGGCAAGAGAAGAAGGTTCAAGAAATCCAATAGTGCACAATAATGGAATAACCTGCCCATAAGGGAAGTTTCTTCCTAATCTCCACTTTGCATGCAGAGAGTTCACCAGGGCCATGTCTACCTGTGGTTTGTGCAGCACCCAGCACGTTGGAACCCCAGTCTTGACTGGGATCTCTGGGTGCTGCTGTCTGTCTATCTTAGGTACTTATTATATGGCTTACGTTACCATAGAATCTGGGCATTTCACAATCTTTAATGTATTTGTGCTGACATTTTCCCTGTGAGGTGGGGAAGTGCTATTATCTCCAGCTGGGGAGAGGAGGCACAGAGAGATTGTGACTAGCCCAAGGTTGCACAAGAAATCTGTGGTAGAACAAGATATTGAACCAGGGTCTCTTCTGGCCCAGACTAGCATCCCACCTTCTGGGTCATCCCTCCTTTCTGACATAAATATTACATACTAATAACACATGAGATTTGAAGATATTTCAAGACACAACTCTTCACACAGTGCACAGTCAACTTGTGGAACTTGTTGCCAAAACTGTAAGTAGGTTCAAAAAAGAATTGGATACATTTATGGAGGATGGGTTCATCAATGTCAATTGGCCAAAGTGGTCAGGAATGCAACCCCCATGCTCCGGGTGTCCTAAGCACATAACTTTCAGAAGTAGGGACTGGACAACAGGGGATGGATCACTTGATAATTGCCCTGTTCTGATCATTCCTTCTGAAGCATCTGGCATTGGCCAATGTCTGAAGACAGGATACTGGGCTAGATGGATCATTGATCTGATCCAATATGGCCGTTCTTATGGTCTAAGAGTAGGAGCCATCTGAAATTTAAGCAAGTGAATGTGTTGCAAATTCATCCTCAAATATTCAAAGTATTCTCCCCAACATTTGAGATTGTCAGGATTAGCAACACTGACTTATTTCAAGTGAGCCTGTGATCTCAACAGACTGAGCAAATAAAAGTTTCAAGAAAAGGTTATCAGCAACTGTCAGGGACAGGGACTGTGGAGTTGTTTGGTTCTCTCTCTAAGCACCGCTTGATCAGAATAAAACATAACTTTGTTTTCAAAAGGAGTTCTCTCTCTCCAAGAGATGCACTGATGGCGGCAAAGTGAAAAGCGTAAAGCCAACCAAACTCTGCATCTCATATTTGTGGTCTGAGGATGCTGGGTTAAGGCCTGGTGGCATGTAACCCACTGCTGATCCCTCAAAGAAGTGACTAGTCTCAGTGGGACCAGTTTCTTATGACACTTGTAGGTTGAGTTAATGACCAAGCCAGCAAAGATTGTAAGTGGCAAGAAGTGGGGTTTGGATCTGTCCATATCTATAGGGACAGCTTGACTTTGAGATTGCTCACATTCTCTTGATGTGTTAGGTGAAATTCAGCCCCTTCTGGAGGGCCAGTCTCATTTAAGTGGTGCATTTGCTTTGGGCTGGTCTTGTGCGCAGGGGTGAATATTGCCCATAGTGTAGATAAACTACTTTTGACTGTATTGTCCTCCCTTTCCGCAAGCCAAGCTTCTTAGTTCTAGAGCAGGCCAGCCAAATGCTCTCCTCGAATGATCGTCTCATATCATACCATCAGATTCTCTGGTGTCTGACTCCTGCCTCTGCTGCCCTAACATGGGAAGTGAAGGTCAGCTATGCTCCTCATTCCACAGACAAGAACCAGCCACTATTTAGAATATGTTCAGGGGGTTAGTACAGAAGGGAGACCATGTAAGATTTTGTTGCCTAATGTAAATCTCCAAATTCATGTCGTTCCATGCCTTTTAATTCTCTCAGGACTGTAGAAATGCCCCAAACTACAACTAATTAGACTCTTGACATATTGCTGGGTTCTCTCTGTGCCTTGAGGTAGTGTCAGTTTTGAAATCCTGCCAAACAAAACTAGCCCACCTGCTTCTTCTCCAGATGTCTGTAGCCACCCAATCCTGGCAAGCCCTATTCTTGGAGTGTAAATGAGCTTGGAGCTGCTTGGGCTTCTTTCCGTTTCATACATTCCCAACATCTGTCTAAATCAAAACATTACTCCCCAGAACATTAACCAAAAAAAAAAAAAAAAAAGTCATAGGATGAATTATGTCCTATAGGCTGAAATGGGACTTAAGTGCTGGCCTTTTGCACCGAAGGGAACTTCACTTTTAATGAGCAGGTAAGAGAAACCTCCCTGCCTCTCTTTGCCAATCTGGGTTAGTTTAAATCACTGCTCCAGGGCTTGTGGTGGGAATGTGCAGCCAGACAGCATTAGCCTCTGCTCTAATTATGACTCGTGCTATTGCAGGGGGCCAGCATTCTAGAGTTAGGAGCCCTGTATTCTTATTGATTACTTTCTGAATCATCATTGTAGCAGGGTTTGTTTGTTTTTTCTCTTCTCCCTCCTCTAGAGGTAATGAATTATTTGTGCATTTGAACTGCTTGTCCCTGGATAATTCAAGTTACAAGCTTTTAACTCCCAATAATATTCCACACACATATATTTCTCTCTTTCTGTGTATATACCAGACCCTTCAAACAGCCACTAGGTGCATTTACGATAAATAACAATAAAGACATCAAGATGAAAAAGTAGCTAATGCAATCCATCCAACCACCTGTCTCTAGTCCCATCCAAACTGCGTTAAACAAGCCCTTTAGAAAAAAAATTGGGTAAGCAGATATGCCTGAAGGTGTGCTCTGAAATTTACTTTCCTCTGGGTGTATAGGTGAATCCTTCCTTATTCGTGTCAGTCTGTGCACATTTATTGCTGGGTGCAGTGCTGACAGGGTCTAGTCTCAGTGAAGTCAGTGAAACTGTGTCTGGTAATATTTAAAGAAGCAGACCTTCCAAGTGTAAACTCTCTGGGAAATGGACTCTATATTTCCTTTCTCTACAGGGTAGAACATATTGTCAGCACATAATCATAGAATCACAGAAGTGTAGGACTGGAAGGGACCTCAATAGGTCATCTAATCCAGTCCCCTGCACTCAAGGCAGGACTACGTAATAACTGGACCATTCCTGGCAAGTGAAAAAAAAACCATTAATAACAAACTTGAGCTGTTTGGGACCAAGGTGGTGGGGATGGCGTTCAGGATTGATAGTCCTCCCTTAAGAACAACCTGTGTAATCCAGGGATAGGCATATCAAGTCTAATTGATGCATAGTTTTTTGCATCTTCACAAAGCTGTAGAAACTGCACACTGGACTCAATAGAGAACAAAGAGAGGAAGCATGATCCAGTGGTTAGAGCACTAGCCTATACCATCAGAGACTTCGATTGAGTTCTGTACTGTGCCACAAGCTTCCAGTGTGACTCCGGGCAAGTCACTTAGTCTCTCTCTGCCTCATTTTCCCATCTGTAAAATGGGGAAATAGGACTTCCCTACCTCCCAGAGGCATAATGAGGATAAATCAGTCAAAAAGTGAAAGATGCCCAGCTATTGCTGTGAGAGGAGTTGGATAACTACCTAAGAGAGACGGACAAGAATTTCACTCCAAGATTCATTAGCTGGCTCGGCACAGGCCACAGAAAAGCATCACATTTGTATTCAAATATCTATTCATATATAAAAGTTCAATATTATCTAAAGAACATTGGAGCTGGTAATGGTCACAGTAAAAACATTTTCATATACTTGCTGCTTCCACAAAACACCTTTTTACTGCAGAAATTGCCAGTTCTACAGTAATTCAGAGAAAAAAGAAAAGGAGTACTTGTGGTATCTTAGAGACTAACAAATTTATTTGAGCATAAGCTTTCGTGAGCTACAGCTCACTTCATCTGAGGCATGCATCCGATGAAGTGAGCTGTAGCTCATGAAAGCTTATGCTCAAATAAATTTGTTAGTCTCTAAGGTGCCACAAGTACTCTTTTTCTTTTTGCGGATACAGACTAACAGGGCTGCTACTCTGAAACCAGTAATTCAGAGAGTTTCTCATATATGTAATTTTTGTAAAAAGAAAAATGTGACTGAAAATACATTTTTGTTCTACAAGTTCTAATAACATAAAACTAGAACCAAGTGACTTCCTTCCAAAGGAATGTGTGTCTGTTCCTTGGTGAAATGGGATAGAAACCTTTTGATGTTGCCATGGTCCAGGACCACAACCTGAATAGCATGAAAGTAGCCGAGGTGATGTGATTTATGACATACATGAAGGATGCTTTTGGAAAGTGGAAGTAATGGAAAGAAGGAGCTGGTATTCCTTCAGGATGGGGCCACAGGATAAGGGGGAAGAGCAGCAAATGACTTTGTTATTGAAGCCACATACATCAAAGCTGAGTTGACTGAGAAATGGTCTGGCCTAACCTATATTTGTTGTCTTTACGGTTATTAAATGTCGTATGGCATTGTACAGCTGAGACACCGGGATATTTTTTTCCAACCTAAAGTTTTATGAATCTGATGAAAATTGAGACTTCTCCATTTCACAGGCCTTTTGATCTTTGGATTAAACTCATACAGTTTACGTGGGATTTAAGTGGCACACAAACCTTGTGATAGCCTTATGCACTGAGGGGAATTTTTCACTGTTACTGAGCAAAGACAGGAAGCCATGGAAAATGGGAAGATGCTGGCTTGACTGGTGGAATTTTTTGGTGTTTGAGCATGTTGGTTGGAGAGAAAGGGTAAGAGTAGCATCCATGTGTGGATGTGTGACTAGTATACTCTTTCAACAATTCCATCTGGCATTATTTGGGGAAGACGGGATTAAATTGAAAAAGAGATGATACCAGGTTGCTGCCTTTGTAGACCCACAGCTCATATAAGATTGCAAAGGGCTTTAAAGAATGTTAATTTCCTGAAATAGCAGAGGACGTGAATGTTCAGAGTTGTTCTGTGATGCCACTTGTGTGGCCGTCACTGACTTAAATGAGTGTTGTGCAACTAACACCACTGCACCATGCTTTGGAAAAAGGCTTTGAATTTAACAAAACCAGCTAGATCATCAGTGCCACAATCCAGGATTCACAGTTTTATTTTAGAGACCTGCCCGGCTTGAGTTTCCTTAAAACGGAGGGGTTTTTTCCTCTGAAAAGAATATTCATTGATTTGTGTTTAGCTCTTTCCAAACCTCTAAAATCATTGTAACTAATTGGGTTAGTGTCAGCATTTATCATACTTACCTCGGTTAGTCTAGACCCATAGATCTTTCCAGACTGTTTGCTAAATTGCTTGGCACGTCTTACCTTATCTGGCCCTGTTAAATTATTACCCTCCTTTTTGACAAATCTAATCTCTGCCTTTCCTTCTGCAAAGAAAGAGACAGGCATCTACAGAGGCTTTTGCTACTTGTTTTACAGCAAGCCAGGGAACATCTTACAAACTTTTCAGAAAGATGCTTACAGCTGCTGGTGAGGATTTAAAGGGATCCAGGGTTAGTGGAGGTTGAAAGTGGGTTTTGTTGTCAGGATGGTTTGCTCAATTATGGTCTTATGTTCTTATCGTCTGCTCAGTTAGTTCAGTTTTATCAGCTAGCAGTACATCAGTCTGCTGCCAACATCTGCATTTCACTGTGAAAACAAAACAAAATAGTAAGCTCTGCTAAAGTTTACAAGTTAAATACCTGCAAACTGAGGTGGGTGAAATGAGCATAGAGCATGGTATCTATTAAATGTTGTGTACTACACACACCATGCTGGGGTGACTTACTCATGACCCTTTCCTCTGAGCCTATAAAATCACTATTGCTTTTCTGACAGCATGATTGAACTGCACTTTAATGGAAAACATTTATAACATTGGGCCTGAATCACACTCTGGGGAGGGCCTGATTCTCCACTCACTTGCGCCAGTGTAAACGGGGAGCGACACCACCAACATAAACAGAATCACATGGGGACAAAAATGGTATGAGTGGGAGGAGACACAAGCCAGGGAACCCTTGTTTTATGTGTCCTATACCAGCTTAAAAGTTTGTTTGTTTTTCTAGGAAAACATCCGTTTTTTTCTTCTCCCAGCAAACTATGTTCAGTTGTATTTATTTTCTGGCCTTCCCTATCAGGATTTCAGTGGATTCACATTTTCACTATGGAGCTAATGTTAGCCACAGTCAGGGGAGTTGGATTTTTCCCCACGTGTGTGCATAATTTTACATTATTTTTGCATAATTAAATTCTGATGCATAATATTCCTTTTCACCTCCCCTACTTTCAATGTACCATGTGGCTCAGCTGAGCTGGAGGCTTTTCTTCTGCCATAGGAAAAAAGGAGCTTTTCCGCTGCATACTTTTTTTTTTTTGTTGTGAGGACCTCTTGAGACGGTTTCTTCCCTGTGTAGGGTACATCAGTGAGTGATTTAATCTACTCTTCCTGGCATCAAGGGGTCATGGCTTTTTATGAGCCTCAGTACCTCCAAAAAGTGGGAAATTTCATTTTTAATTTTCCAGTGAGGAACATTTGCTTGGATCTGAAAATTTCACCAGATCCCTAGTTACTAACCAAATGTATATGCACCAGGCCTGGGACTTCAGGTTTTGGTGATTGCGCTCTGTGCTGGCTCCTCCTTCCTTCTCTCGGACTCACATTCTATCCAGCAAAACACTTGAGCATGTGCTTAACTTCAAGCATTTGAGTAATCTCCTTGAAGTTCATGGGACTCAGGCTCAAAGTGAAGCTGCTGTATTCAAGTGCTTTGGTGAATCGGAGCCTGAAATAAGTCGGGCCCTGGTGCACCACAGGTGCCTATTGGTCATTCATATGTATGGAGCAGACTGTCTGAGGCCAGGCTGACGATGTCTCTATGAGGATAGTCAATGAGAGAGGGGCCCAAGGATTCTTTTCCCAGTCTACCGCATCAGAGGCCAGTAACAATGTAACTGGGAGTGCAGGCCTTGCCGCCTCCTACCTCTGGTTGGCAATGTAGGAGCTAGCTGTCTGAAGTGGGGTAAACTGGGGGCTGGCTACCAGTTCTCCCTCCCGTTTGAGCTGATGAGCAGAGTTGGCTGGGTGCAGAGTAGGAGGAGCCCCAAGTTCTGGCCTAACTTCTCCTAGGGGACTCTGATGGTAACACAGCCTCTCCTCCTCCTTTGACATGCATGACAGCCCCAACAGCACTTGCATTAGCTTGGGAGGCAACAGGCTCCAGCAAGCACAACCAATATCATAAGATGTGATCTTGCAACCCTTATGTGAGTGGTGCTTATGTGCTGAGTTGTCCTGAGGAAGTGAGGTGGACTGAAATTGGAAGTCACAGCCACAAACCTACTCCAAGCACGTAAGTTTCCACTCCTGCTCCACCTTATCAATAGAGGTTTACGTAAAGGCAGTGGCAATTCCAGGAATGGTGGGGTGACCAGGCTGAAATTAAAAATGTAACAAATAAATAAACAAAAGTGGAGTAAACACTGTGTTTTTAACAGGAGAATAGTAGCCCTTCAAAAATTCTAGTCTTTCCAATGCACCGAGACCAGATTGTTTCTCCTTCCACATTGTGATTGGCCATTATACACAGAGCTCCTTGATCTGACGTATGAACCCCTCCTTTATCTGCAGGATAGAGACGTACCAGCTCCCAGCCTGACACTACATTTCTGTGTAGAGAAGAGCTGTGGGGAGAGGAAGGAAAAGAGTGGAAGAAGATGGGGAGATGATTCAAGGGCCATCTGCTCTGGTTGGCAATGTCACCAGCCATGGGAATAAGCTAGTATCTTGTGAGCCATGGAGCCTGGGGAGCAAGGAAGTCTAGCAGGAGCACACAATGACATCTCCTTGCACATTAATTTTAAGGACTTTGACTCCCAGATTTGCCCTTCCTTGTCAGCTTGCTTTGTGTCTTGATGTAAGTCCTTATAAGTTGCACTGATATCCTGTTTTAATTCCTACATTTATAAGACATTTAGGTGTGTATAGATGCACTGGACACCTCTGCCAATAGGGACAGTCTGGGCTTGTCATAGGACATTCAAGCTACACCTGCATGATGCCAAGAGAATGGGGGAAACAACCCTGGGGAAGAGGTCGTGTGTTCAGCTGTACAGTCGGTGTGGCCATTTGGCCAGCTCTAAAGTTGAACTGGGCCACTGGGTCTCAGCAGTCTGATGGTCATGTGGCCAAAGGAAATTTGTGTCTCCCCCACTTGGATGACAAAGTGCAGGTCAGATTGAATGGGCAAAGGGTGAAAACTCTGAGAATACACTCAATGACCAGTTCTCCTATTCCCACACATATCACCTATCTGCACCATTTCTGTTTTCCTCAGTGGGACTCAACAAAGGGTCCTCTTCCCAGTCATCCCCAGTGCATCCTTCAGTGGGCAAATATCATTCCTTTGAATTTATTCTAACATGCAATGTGAGAGTAAGGGCGAGTCAACACATACAATGCTGCAGCTGCACTGCTGTAGTGCTTAGTGAAGACGCTATCTATGCCAACAGAAGAGCTTCTCCCTTTGGTGTAAGTACCCCACCTCCCCAAAAGGTGGTAGCTATGTCAACGGGAGAAACACTCCCATTGCCCTAACTCTGTCTACACCAGGGGTTAGGTTGTTATTTCCACACCCCTGAGTGATGTAGTTATACCGACGTAAGTTGGTAGTGTAGACCAGGGTTCTCAACTTTTTCTTTCTGAGGCCCCCTCAACATGCTATAAAAACTCCACAGCCCACCTGTGCTGCAATAACTGGTTTTCTGCATATAAAATCCAGGGCTGGCGTTAGGGGATAGCAAGGAGGGCAATTGCCTGGGGTCTAATGCCATGGGGCCCCTGCAAAACTATATTGTTCAGGGTTCAGCTTCAGCCCTGGGTGTCGGGGCTGAGACTTCAACCCCGTGCAGTGGGGCTTCAGCTTTCTACCCTGGGCCCCAGCAAGTGTAATGCTGGCCCTGCTTGACGGACCCGTGAAACCTGCTTGCGGCCCCGCAGCGGGCCTCGGATCCCTGGTTGAGAACCACTGGTGTTGACTAAGCCTTAGTGAAGATGCTACCTATGCCAACGGGAGAGCTTCTCCTGTTGGCATAGCTAATCCACCTCCTGAGAGACTCTTCTTTGGGTCTGGGACAAGAAGAGCATTGTGTAAGCTTGAAAGCTTGTATTTTTCACCACAAGAAGTTGGTCCAATAAAAAAATATTACCTCACCCACCTTTATCTCTAATATCTTTGGACCAACATGCAGTGGCGGATTTAGAGTTAGTGGGGCCCTATGCGCAGCTTCATTTTTCAGGGGCCCCACCTTGGGACCCAGCCAAGAAAAAGAATATTTTCTCTTATCTTTCCCCCCTCACCCCCCATTTTCATTCTTTTTTTCTTCATCCTCCTCCTATATTATAAGTAATAGGAAGTAAATGAAAATAAAATGAGGTACCTTGATTGTTTTTGTAGTCTAACTTTTTTTTCACAGACTACTTGAAAATTGCTGAGCGTCTCGGCAGACCACTTAATGATCTTTCCAAAAGTTGTTTGTACCATTAGCTAAATATTGTAAAGTGCTTTGGGTAAGAGTGCTTTATTTAAAAAAAAAAAAAAAAAAAGTAATAACCTTTCTTTGGTCCACCTGAATGGAGTTCTTGGACCACAGTTTGAGAACTTCTGGTCTAGATGAAAGCTTGTATTTGCATTATGCCAATGTGAAAAATATATGAAAATAAAAAGTATAGTTGATGCATGAATGGAAAAATAAAAGTTTACTTCCTCTGAAGAAACTCATCCATACTTCTGTCAAAACACACACAAAATAAATCAACAGTTTTCTTTAGAGATTCACCTCTACTCTGCAATTGCATTGTTATTGTGCCACAAATAACACTGATGGTTTCAACAATGATCTTCTCTTTTCCTTTTAAATTGATTTCATTGTCTCTAGTTTCATCGAAAAATGACTTCATGCTTTTTTTACGCTTCTCATCAGATATGTCGGAGGACCCTATATTTTCTGTTAATGTTGGTGCCTCTGCTTCCACTGAGCTATAGACGTTTCGAACTTCCATGACAAAACTTGTAACTGAGGCTAACAATTGTGCAGCATTCAATGAATTTGTATCAATCTTTTGCAGCGATTTGCTGACGGCATTAATTCTTTGAAGTAAACGGTTCCACAAAAGAGTAAAAACAGCAATATCGTACTTTTCAAACTTTTCAGCTAATGATTTTGCTTGAGTTCTCGCGCACAGTTTTTCAGAATTTGATGTGGCGATGTCTAATAAGGTTTTCTGTATATCATCATAGCTCATTTTCAAAGCCAAAATAGTATCTGCACAAGCAGACCACCTGGTGTCACAAATTCTTTTGACTGTCAAATGTTTTCCATTTGCCTGCTCCAAGCATGATTGTAGCATACTTCACCGATGTGTGGAAACTGGAAAAAAGGCATACATGTTTTGTACAAAGTCAAAAAAATATGAGACCATTGCTTCTTGTTCTTCATCTGCCACCACTGAGAACAGCCTAGCTCCATCCTCTTTGGAAGGGATCACAAGATTCAGCTGCAGCGTTGCAGATTAAATTTAAGGAATTGCTGCAACATGGTATGAACAAAGCAGAGGGACTTGCATTGTTCAGTCTTGCCTGTAGACCTGAACATTTTCCTGACATATTTGCGGCATTATCAAAGCTCTGCCCACAACAATTTTTGATGTCCAAACATAAATTTGCAATGATTTCCAAAACAGTTGTCTCTAGACATTCATAAGTATGGGATTTTAGCGGGACAAAACCAAGAAATCGCTCTACAACTTCACCATTGCCGGTCACATATCTTAAAATGAATATTAATTGGTCTACATGACTCACATCTGGTGTTGAATTGATTCTTATGGAATAGTACTTGGCATCCTTTACTTCATCAGTGAATTGGTTTCTGAGCTGCTCTGCCATTATAGTGATGAATTCATCTATTCTAGCTCCAGGCAAGCAGCACACTTATTGAGCCTCCCAATATGGGGAGGAGGTGAGCAGCCCTCAGTGGTGAAAGAACAGGTTAAGGACTATTTAGAAAAGCTGGACAAGCAGAAATCCATGGGTCCAGATCTAATGCATCCAAGGATGCTGAGGGAGTTGGCTGATGTGATTGCAGAGCCATTGGCCATTATCTTTGAGAATCTGTGGTGATCGGGAGAGGTCCCGGATGATTGGAAAAAGGCAAATATAGTGCCCATATTTTAAAAAGGGAAGAAAGAGAACCCGGGGAACTACAGACCGGTCAGCCTCACATCAGTCCCCGGCAAAATCATGGAGTAAGTCCTCAAGGCATCCATTTTGAAGCACTTGGAGGAGAGGAAGGTGATCAGGAACAGTCAACATGGATTCACCAAGGGCAAGTCATGCCTGACCAACCTGATTGCCTTCTATGATGAGATAACTGGCACTGTGGATATGGGGAAAGTGGTGGATGTGATATACCTTGACTTTAGCAAAGCTTTTAATATGATCTCCCACAGTATTCTTGCCAGCAAATTAAAAAAGTATGGATTGGATGAATGGACTATAAGGTGGATAGAAAGCTGGCTACATTGTCGGGCTCAACAGGTAGTGCTCAATGGCTCGATATCTAGTTGGCAGCCAGTATCAAGCAGAGTGCCCCAGGGGTCAGTCCTGGGGCCGGTTTTGTTCAATATCTTTATTAATGATCTAGATGATGGGATTAATTGCACCCTCAGCAAGTTCTCAGATGACACTAAACTGGGGGGAGAGGTAGATACGCTGGAGGGTAGGGATAGGGTCCAGAGTGACCTAGACAAATTGGGGGATTGGCCAAAAGAAATCTGATGAGGTTCAACAAGGACAAGTGCAGAGTCCTGCACTTAGGAAGGAAGAATCCCATGCACCCCTACAGGTTGGGGACCGACTGGCTAAGCAGCAGTTCTGCAGAAAGGACCTGGAGATTACAGTGGATGAGAAGCTGGATATGAGTCAGCAGTGTGCCCTTGTTGCCAAGAAGGCTAATGGCATATTGGGCTGTATTAGTATTCCCCTCTATTCGGCACTGGTGAGGCCACACCTGGAGTATTGCGTCCAGTTTTGGTCCTCCCACTACTGAAGGGGTGTGGAAAAATTGGAGGGAGTTCAGCAGACGGCAACGAAAATGATCAGGGGGATGGGGCACATGACTTACAAGGAGAGGCTGAGGGAACTGGGGTCATTTAGTCTACAGAAGAGAAGAGTGAGGGGAGATTTGATAGCAGCCTCCAACTACCTGAAAGGGGGTTCCAAAGAGGATGGAGCTAGGCTGTTCTCAGTGGTGGCAGATGAAGAACAAGAAGCAATGGTCTCAAGTTGCAGTGGAGGAGGGTCGAGGTTGGATATCAGGAAACACTATTTCACTAGGAGGGTGGTGAAGCACTGGAATGGGTTAGCTAGGGAGGTGGTGGAATCTCCATCCTTAGAGGTTTTTAAGGCCTGGCTTGACAAAGCCCTGGCTGGAATGATTTAGTTGGGGTTGGTCCTGCTTTGAGCCGGGGATTGGACTAAATGACGACCTGAGGTCTCTTCCAACCCTAATATTCTATGATTCAATGATTCTATGATCATAGGTTTGGTGCGTTAAAGAATTGGTCTTCCCTGAGCCACAATACCGATAATTTTTCAAATGTTCTTTAAGAAAATCGTCAAATTCACTAAGATAGTCTAGGCAGGTTAAAAGATTACCTTTTTGATTTAACAATGATGACTCATCATGTCCTCTTAGAGGTTGTCCCAAAGAAGACAGCAGTTTGACCGTGGCAACACGTCTCAGCACTTTCCTCCAATAAGAACACTCCTTTTCAAACTGAGCCGGTAACACAGAATCAGTTCTTCCAGATAATTTACCCCTTTGAACGAACTTACACAGAGCATTAATATGAGGCTTGGAAGTTTCATGATCAGCAATATGTCTTTCAACGTTTCTCCAATTAAAGTGCCCATCGACGAATGCTTGTTTTCCTTTCCCATGGTCAGGGAATAATTTGGAAACACAACAGTAGACTGCCTTAGTGGTTTCTGAAAAAAATCAACCAAATTGTCATTTCGGTTGTCCCATTTTTCTTCATCCTCAGAAAATGGGACTCGTGAAGACCTCTAAATTGCTTTCGTCCTGCAACCTCATACTCTTTTCTCAAATTTTCCATATTACCTATGTTTTTCGATTTATTTGTGAAGAAATATTCTGTCCTATCCAATTAAACAGATTTTGGCCATAATGCGATGAGTTCAGGGTAGGTTTCGTCCCTTACTTTGACAAAATTACCAATATTTTGTAGTTCAATTATCACTTCAGAGTTCACTTGTTCAACTTTTGCAGTTGTTGTGGTATCCCCACAACTAGGCAAGTGATCAGATCATTCAGATTTTTCTCGCCCATACCTTTTGATGAATGTCCACTGTAATACTTCAAGCTTTTAAAAATAAGATGACAAACTGTCTTTTTGCTTCATCTTCTTGCCTCGCCTTCATTTTTTTTGCGTTTTTGACTGCCAGACTCATAGTGTCGCTTCATTATTGCTAAAAAACTGACCTTGATTTTAGGCAGATTAAAAATGTCTGAAAAAGCAGGGGGGTAGCCACGGGTATGCCTGGGTGAGCCGTGGACTGCCCAATTAGGTGTAATGCAGGTAATCCCATGTTTTTATCAGGCTCTGTAAAAACGGGATTTTGAACCATTACATACTAGTGACAAATCACGGCATTGTTGCAAAGTGTTGGGGAGGGTGCTTTTGTTCAATTGGCTGCTTGACCAGTTATCCAGACTTTGATTGGCAAATGATGATTTCCCTTACTTGCTGTTATGCTATTGCTGAGAGAGCGAAAAAATGGCAAAGCAAAATGCTTTGCCAGACTACTTCAAAAAAACCACGTTTAGAGCACGGTTTGCAGAATGCAGAAAGCCTGGACCGCTTTGCGACTTGCAATGCTTCAGTCATTTTGTCAAATTTGTCCTGCATTTTGGGGCCCCCTGTCGTTGGGGGCCCCATGCCACTGCATGGTTCGTTTCACGGTAAATCTGCCACTGCCAACATGGGTACAGCAAGAGTTAAAATAACTATCTGGTACTGTGCTGTGAAAACAAATGAGACCTTAATGACCACCTGTTGAAATGTTATCATGGACCCTGTGTGTATGAATGTGAAGTAACTGAAATAAATACAGGTATATTCCTTTCAGTGTACTGCTATCAGTTTTATGCACAAAACCTTATATTACCAGCTGCGTTTCATTTTGGAAACACATTTGGGAATCCAAGAAGGGCTCTGACTGTTGTGTCCATTGGGGAAAGAGGGATATTTGTAACTACTCACACCATAGCAGGTGGTTTCTGGTTGCATGTTGTTTTTCTTTCATACACATAATTGCAATTTAGAGCAGGTTTGTGGCTGTTTGTGGAATCCTCTTCTCTCTAGGCTAAAGTGTTCTAGAATTTCAGGGCCTTCCCTTTTCTTTTCTGCATCTAATTGTTTCTGCTCTGTGCTGAATTTCCCTGGTGTTTCTGCCAGCACCTGGCAGTACCCGTGTTCCAGGAACAAAAGCTTCTCTGTAGAATGACCATGACAAGAACAAGCTGTAAGTAGCCAGCTGAAGGTGACATTTCACTGGACATCCAACGTATGTCATTCAGCATTGCCAAGGTTTTTTGCTCCCCATCCTGTTGACACAGAAGAAAGGAGTTTGCATTTCTGATTCATTAGCGAGAGTAGCTGCTTTGAGGATTCACTGATTGTGGAGAACCAGGTGTACTTGTGTACACCTTGGGCACTTCATTTTCAGGTCCAGAAAGCAACAGAAGGCAGACACCTCTATGATGGACATTCCCCTTGGAATATGGAGTCTTATTTAGACCTTGCTTTCTAGGGGTGAGAGCAAAGGGCTGGGTGCCTGGAAGAATTTGGTGTATTATTGTAGTTTGAGCCTATGAAATACCAGATTTGTTAGTTATTTCAGCTGGAAAAATTGCGTAAAAAGCAGGTCTTTGCTTTATAATTTGTGTGCAAAATTTCCTAAGGCAAATTAATAATGATACACTCCTCACTCCTCTCAGCCAATCAAAGGGTATGCACTCTTGGCCTCTGAAGGGAATTATCTCCACCCCTGTTGTATCGGAAGGGCAAATTAAACTGAACCAGGTCTCCGGAATTGGAAAGGAGGAAATGGGGAGACCCCTGTTTTCTTCCAGAAAAGCAAAACATGTAGGGAAGCAGTTAATGTCTTTTATATAAGAAGTAAGGTCAAACTGGATTAACTAGTCAAGTCCCAGGTGGAGGCTGACGGGGCCCATGAGAGAATGAAGGGCCAAACCAGAATGAGAAGCAGCATCCTCCAAACCTGGATTAGGCAGAATCCCTGTTAATCTTTCTCTATCTGCATAAAATAAAGGTTAATAACCTGACTGCAAAAGAGCCAACTGGGGAATTAAATATCACGTGAAAGGGATTATCACATTTTGAAAAGAATTTGAGAGTGACCATGACATAATAAATTAATTAGGTGCCTTTTCAGATCTGCACTGAGTTGTACAGAAGCACTGCCCCCCACACCCCATATGAGGGGGGTGGAGGAGCTTGAGCTCCTGCTTGATATTTAAGATATCAGAAACAGAGTTGCTAAAGAAAGGAGCACATACATTTTCATTATTCATTTTTTGAGTCTTAGAGAGACCAACAGGGAGTTGGCAAATGGAGGGAGGCACAGGGGTGAGAAATAAATTATTAGCATTTTCAAATATTCACTGCAGATTAATCTGGGGGAAAATGCTGGTGGTTGTTAAACCTCTTGTGTATTTCTCAGATACATTTGTTTTAACCCAGTCAGTTCTTTTTGCTTATTTCCAACCAGTAAACTTCATTTTTGGAGTTTTAAAAGGTCTTTAAGCTAAACAGAAATCTAATCCGAGCCAGAGGAGCTGACTGACCAAGCAATACCGTTAGCTGATGTTTTGGCAAATGCTCCACAAAAACTACCTTCTCATTTCTTGCTCCACTAACATTCAGGCCCCCAATGTTTCTGTCTCTCACTCACTGGCTTCCCACTAGCACTGAGAATGTTCAGCATGTGCTCATAGCGCGGATAGCATCTGCTGATTGGCACTAAAGTAAAAGCCTCTTCTTGGGGAGAACAGAGTCTCCAGTATCATTCTATAGGGACCAGATCTCTTAACGTTTGCAGTATTCAGGTGTTATGCCTTCTGTGTTCTGCAGTAAGAGTAATAGCAAAACAGCAAGAACCAGTCAGTACAGAATTAATTTCTTGGCTGACCCATTGCTCAGGTGGTGATCAGGGGTGGAAGTATGTCTGAAAGATTTTAAGCAGGGTTGGGCCTGATCTGCTTTGGGGTGGGAAACATCCAAGGCTGTGAGAGCACAGTACTGAATCAATGCTCCGGTTTGGTTCTGAGGAGCCCTGTACTCCTGGAGGTACATCTCTTGTAGGAGATACAAAACCACTTGTGGACACTAGAGATCCCTAGGCACATGTTGCAACGTAAGCATATTAGGTGTGGTATCCTACACAACTTAGAGGATTGGGCCAAAAGAAATCTGATGAGGTTCAACAAAGACAAGTACAGAGTCCTGCACTTAGGACGGAAGAATCCCATGCACTGCTACAGACTAGGGACCGAATAGCTAGGCAGCAGTTCTGCAGAAAAGGACCTTAGGGGTTACAGTGGATGAAAAGCTGGATATGAGTCAACAGTGTGCCATTGTTACCAAGAAGGCTAACAGCATTTTGGGCGGTATAAGTAGGGGCATTGCCAGCAGATTGAGGGACGTGATCGTTCCCCTCTATTTGACATTGGTGAGGCCTCATCTGGAGTACTGTGTCCAGTCTGGGGCCCCACGCTACAAGAAGGATGTGGAAAAATTGGAAAGCGTCCAGCAGAGGGCAAGAAAAGTGATTAGGGGACTGGAACACATGACTTATGAGGAGAGGCTTAGGGAACTGGGATTATTTAGTCTGCAGAAGAGAAGAATGCGGGGGGGGGGGGAATTTGATAGCTGCTTTCAGCTACCTGAAAGGGGGTTCCAAAGAGGATGGATCTAGACTGTTCTCAGTGGTAGCAGATAACCGAACAAGGAGTAATGGTCTCAAGTTGCAGTGGGGGCGGTTTAGGTTGGATATTAGGAAAAACTTTTTCACTAGGAGGGTGGTGACGCACTGGAATGGGTTACCAAGGGAGGTGGTGGAATCTCCTTCCTTTTGAGTTTTTTTAAGGTCAGGCTGGACAAAGCCCTGGCTGGGATGATTTAGTTGGGGAGTGGTCCTGCTTTGAGCAGGGGGTTGGACTAGATGACCTCCTGAGGTCCCTTCCAACCCTGATATTCTGTGATTCTATTATTCTGTGTTCCTAGGTAATTACACTGAGCCTGCCTATGTTTCTCCTGTGGTCTCACTTTTCTGTTCTAAACTGTTCTATGGTATTGCTATGTAACGTTAAATAGCTACCACTTTCCACCCCAGACCTACAGTAGATACCGTTTGTATAGTATTTACAAAGTGAGAGCCTGAATTTGAGTATCCTTGATTAGGAGAGCAATCCTTACTAGGGTTGTCAATTAATCGCAGTTAACTCACGCAATTAACTCAAAAAATAAATCACGATTAAAAACATTAATCATGATTAATCGCACTGTTAAGCAATAGAATACCAATTGAAATGTATTAAATATTTTGGATGCTTTTCTACATTTTCAACATATTGATTTCAATTACAACACAGAGTGTACACTTCTCACTTTATATTATTTTTATTACAAATATTTGCACTGTAAAAATTATAGTGTCTTTCAATTCACCTCATACAAGTACCATAATGCAATATCTTTATAATGAAAGTGCAACTTACAGATGTAGATTTTTTTTGTTACATAATTGCACTTAAAAAAACAAAACAATGTAAAACTTTAGAGCCTACAAGCCCACTCAGTCCTACTTTTTGTTCAGCCAATCGCTAAGACCAAAAGCTTATGCTCAAATAAATTTGTTAGTCTCTAAGGTGCCACAAGTACTCCTTTTTTTTTTTTTTTTGCGGATACAGACTAACACAGCTGCTACTCTGAAATAAGACAAACAAGTTTGTTTACATTGACAGGAGATACTGCTGCCTGCTTCTTATTTACAGTGTCACCTAAAAGTGAGAACAGGCGTTCGCATGGCACTTTTGTAGCTGGAGTTGCAAGGAATTTACATGCCAGATAAGCTAAACATTCGTATGCCCCTTCATGCTTCGGCCACCATTCCAGAGAATGTGCTTCCATGCTGATGACGCTCATTTAAAAAAAATTGTTAATTAAATTTGTGACTGCACTCCTTGGGAGAGAATTGTATGTCTCCTACTCTGTTTTACCTGCACTCTGCCATATATTTCATGTTATAGCAGTCTCAGATGATGACCCAGCACATGTTGTTCATTTTAAGAACACTTTCACTTCATATTTGACAAAACGCAAAGAAGGTACCAATGTGAGATTTCTAAAGATAGCTACAGCACTCGACCCAAGATTTAAGAATCTGAAGTGCCTTCCAAAATCTGAGAGGGATGAGGTGTGGAGCATGCTTTCAGAAGTCTTAAAAGAGCAACACTCCGATGTGGAAACTACAGAACCTGAACCACCAAAAAAGGAAAATCAACCTTCTGCTGGTGGCATCTGACTCAGATGATGAAAATGAATATGCGTTGGTCTGCACTGCTTTGGATTGTTATTGAGCAGAACTCATCATCTGCATGGACGCATGTCCTCTGGAAGGCTGGTTGAAGCATGAAGGGACATATGAATCTTTAGAGTTTCTGGCATGTAAATATCTTGCGATGCTGGCTACAACTGTGCCATGCAAACACCTGTTGTCACTTTCAGGTAACAAGAAGCAGGAAGCATTATCTCCTGCAAATGTAAACAAACTTGTTTGAGTGCTTGTCTGAACAAGAAGTAGGACTGAGTGGACATGCAGCCCCTAAAATTTTACATTGTTTTCTTTTTGAGTGCAGTTATTTTTTGTACATAATTCTACATTTGTAAATTCAACTTTCATGATAGAGATTGCACTACAGTATTTGTATTACGTGAATTGAAAAATACTATTTCTTTTGTTTTTTACAGTGCAAATATTTGTAATAAAAATAGTATAAAGTGAGCACCGTACACTTTGTATTCTGTGTTGTAATTGAAATCAATATATTTGAAAAAGTAGAAAACATCCAAAAATATTTAAATAAATCGTATTCTATTATTCTTTAACAGTGCAATTTAATTTTTTTAATCAATTGATAGCCCTAATCCTTAATCATGCAAATACTTCCATCTACTTCAGTGGGATTGCATGGGTTAGTAAGGGCTACGTGAACAAGTAAGGGCTTGCAGGATCAAGCCTGAAATCAGAGGTAAATGTAAACTTTACAGTATTTATAAAGTAAAATTCTTTGTGAAGCTTCAAGAGAAAAGGCGCATTGTTGCTTTTATAATTAATCCATTGCTAGATTGTCTCTTGGAGGCAGCACCCATAAGTCAGCGCCTTCAGGGACCTTCTAAACGAGGACTAAAGTTAGTTCAGTGGGAAAAACTATACCTAAAGGCAGTTAAGATGGCGTTTATTTGGACATTGATTTACTGTTAGAATGGTGAGGACTTGTTGGTTTGTTTGTTTTTTCTGGTGATCTTTCAACTCCCCTTTAAATGAAACATTTAAAAATATTAACATTGCCTCCAAAATAAGCAAAATTGGATATATTGGCCTAGTATCCTGGTGGCAGCAGAGAGCTGCAATATATTGGAAAGTGAAGGGATTTAGTTATGTGGGGGAGAGATGATTTTTGTGGTTAGAGTAGAGGATTAGCAACCAAGACCTATGAGGTTCTAATCCCTCCATTGTGACAATGTTTCCCAGCTATGTCCTAGGTAAAGTCATGTCCCCCCTCTGTGCCTTAGTTTTCCTGACTGCAAAATGGGTATAATGCTGACCAATCTCACAGGGTGGGGTTGTGTTGGGTTGGGAAGATTAAAGTTTGAAGAAAAAAAAGGTCTGCGTAAGTGCTGAATATTCTGATTTCTTTTATTTTTTGACAAGCAGTAATTGGGGACATGTCCGAGAGTGCTCTCCTTTTGAGAAAAGCAGAGAGCATTCTGGGAGGCCCCACCCCACCCCAGCTAATCCGGGTGTCCTTTTGAAGTAGTCTGAAGGTAGATTCCATCCAGTTGATGGAGGCTGTACAAAGCAGCTGGGTTGCAGGTCTAGTGAGAGAGGAGTGAAGAGAGGAGCAACAAAGGAGTTAAAATAAGGGAATTGGAGAAGCCTGGCTGGTGGCAAGAGGCAAACAGAGAAATTGCAAGGCTGTGTATCACTGGTTCTTTTAATCTTGTCTGAAACCTCAGGAAATCACCTGGATGTCACTCTGAGATGCTCCCATTTCTCCAAAACTATTTGTCTGTTTAAATAAAACCCCAGAGGAGGTGCTCGGTGACTGGGGGTCGCCTTTGATTGGTGACCCAAACAAGAGTAGAGAAGGTCACAGGAAAGCATGTCACAAGGGTGTGAATGAGTGTAAGATGTAACATGATTACTCTTAACTAGCAAGACCATCACAACCACTGCCAAATCATTGGGTTCTACATTAATCCTGCAATGTATCTGTAGTCACTTTCCTATCCTTCTCAATTAACTTCTCTCTGTCTCAATTCCAAAGGCATTAGTCTTATTTGCACGCTTCATTATACCACACTGATATGCTAGTGTGGGGTGTAATCCACCTTTTCTGCAGCATTCACTGTCAAATGAATCTAGTGCAGGTTAGAAAAGGGTACCCTGGATAAGTGGGAAAAGACACACAGAGCAAAGAGTAACTAAGTACTAAGATTTCCTGGCTAGCATTCTAGTTATCAAGTAACATTCAAAAGCAAGTTCCTAGACGGGTCATGTGCCGGGTCTAATGGAGACATTGCTGCTATCAGACTCCGCTTTTAAAATACTTGTGTTACACTATAAGGAGGGTATATTTAAGTCCTGTGTACATTCAAATTCCCTAGAAGTGTAACTCCTGGAAAGGTATAGAGATAAGACATTGCAGTGATAGGGTGAAACAAGGAGAGAGGATGGGCTTTCCAACTAGCAGATGCTGCTATTAATGAAGGCACCCGTTAATTTATAAGAACCACTGCTGCTAGCTTAAGTTAAAACGGGAGCACCATCTTTTCCTGAAGGTCTTATTCCCATAAATTAAAATGAGGTGGTTTATTTAGCAGATTTGACTGGTGCTAACCTAGCCACGCAGCATGGAGCTGTAATTTCAGTCAGGTTGGGGGATAGAAAGCCTTATGAATGAAAACAACGCGTGGGAGTCACTTGCCATACTGCAGCATTATGGAAACAAAGTAATTCATAAGGCAAACCAAGCCTAAAGTGGATGATAAAGCAAATCCATTAAATTGTTATCACAAGTTGCAAACCCACTCCAGTAGCTTCAGCTCCTGTCACATACTAACTAGAGCAGTGACTCTAGGGAAACCTGATGTTTTTACAGTATCTGTGGCTTTTGGAGCTTGTTCCCCAAACTAGGACCCTTCCCCAAATGTGACACAGACTTTTCCTGTAACTCCCTGAGCAAATCTTGGCACATAGCTGTCAATTCCTGGGTCACATAACCAGTTGCTTTCCTGATGAAATAGAAAACTCAGGAAGCATAGACTATAGGTAGCATTAGGTTACCATCATGGAACTATTTGGCTAGAACATTCCTGGCTGCTGCTTACCCTGAATCCTGGGAGCCAAAATATTTTCTCTCTCCATTTGCACTTTTGTAAGAAGTGTGAATAATCTATTTTTACCTATCTGTATACAGAGAAATGCAAGAATAATAGCATTAATTATATTCATACATTTTCCACCTCAAGTCATGTCCAGATCTGGACCCTGATCCTGAAACCCTGATGAGGAGCTCCACTGGCTCCAGTGGGACTAATTGTATAAGAATCTGGCCTTTTTTGGAAGCCTGGACAAAGTTAGCAGAACACAGACCCCAAATCAGAGACTTTTGAAATTCATAGCAGAAAGAAAAGTCTTGTTGCATTGAATTTAGAGGCTTAATTTCTCTTTTGTGCATTAAGAGAATAGAAGTATTATCTGGAACTTTATCCCGTAGAAATAAAGTTGAATATTAACATTGTCTCAAAATTCTGATTCTTTGTCATCAGTGGCAGTTAATACTTTGAGAGTTGCCAGAATGGATCGGACCAGCTGTGCATCTAGTCTGTTTTCCTGTCTTCATCATTCATCAATACCTGATGCTTCAGAGAGGCAAAAATTCAAGAACATAAAGCATTACCATAAACACCTGCTTCATTGTGCAATGCTATACAAGGGGGCAGAGGGAGACAAAATCCCTTCTTGACCCCTGATCTAATTACCTCTGTTGTTACTAAATGTTGTTACTAAAACTGGGTGAATAATTTTCAGCAAAAAATTATTTAATAAATTATTTTTTTTCAAATTGTCCATGAAAAGCTTACACATTTCTCAACTGTATTATTTATTTGAAATTATTCACAGAACTTTTTTTAGCTAATTTGTGGTATGTTGACTGTCTACAAACAGTTAATTGTGAGTATTTAATAGGTGATGCTTGAAAATCCAGCTGTGTCATTTAGTGCTGATTTGGACATAGAGGTCACCTGATAATTTCTGTGCCTTAACTAGATGAATGTAATTCTTAGGGTCAGGTTTCTGATATGTGCACTGAAGTCCAAAATTCACTTTCTGCACATAGTCTCCAATATTTGCTTAATATTAGTTAATTTCCTGCTTGTAACCTCAGTTGCTAGGATATTGATGGGTATGAACATTAGTGTAGCAAACAGAAACGTAGCTGAAGCAAATTTGTTGTTAACATTTGAAGGAATAAATAACCAAGAAATTTTTTTTACAGTATTTGTCTATCTCTTTACTAGTAATCATAAAAATATTCTTCAGTGATAAATTATGTCTATGTGAATCTGTCTGGTTATGAGAACAAGGTACATGTCTGTTTTTTACTAACGATGGAAGCCTTCAAATGGAATCCTCTTCTGTGCATCCAATGGCCCTAGCCTTCAGGTCTGGCTGAGCTCTGCTTGGTTTGGCTTTGAGATAGATTATTAGGGTGGGAGTTGTTCCTTCCAATGTACTAACTGATGGTACCAGATTCATCACCTTTGATGGATTTTAAAATCCCCAGGAAGTGCTCTTTCAAACTTTGTCCATATGACCCTCAAAAAACAAAACAAAAACACCTCCCCATAATTGGACAGTGACCAACCAGAAATATGAGATCAGCATATTCCAGCACCCCTTAGTGCACCCCTTACTTCTCAAATGCCCAAGTACAATGATGAGCTTTGCTGTGTGTTCTGGAGGTCAGCAGGTCCAGGGAGTGCATTCCAGAGTTGAGGACCCCTTACACATAACATCTTCCTGGAAGCACACTCTCTTTGTTTTATTCCCAAGGTGACAATAAAGATATGTGTACTTTTATCACTTTCATATAGGAGAAAACTGTTCTGGGTAAAGATAAAAGATCATAGCTCAGATGCCCAGAATATAAGATACTCATTTGTGTCTAACCTCATGGGAATGTCTCAGATACTTCTCCAGTTTTTTCTCCATATGCCAACAAGCCAGTTAGGTGTTGTGAATCAGGCCTTTCGGAATTTGCTTTGCTGCATCTCTCTGCTCCTTTTGTTGGTCCCTGAAGTATAGCACCTTGTTTCCTTTCAGCTAGGGACTCTCAGTGTTTTACTTCAAGAGCTCCTTATGCAGTCTGGGTGTGCTGACTGCAATATGATGAAAAATGACCTACTGGGGATTGTCCAGAATCTGGATGTTGCCTCTCATGGTTTTGGTGGTGGTGGTTTTTTTTTTTTTTTTTTGTGGGTTTTTTTTTTTTTTTAAATGAGGTATTTTCTTGTTTCATTGTTGGGCAGACACACGTGCTCATCTGAAAGAAGGCAACCTGCTTAAGAGCACACCACTTTGTCTGACTTAGCAAATTAACGCTTAAGAGAGGGCAGAGGGGATGTCTGTCTGTCTGCTGGTTGAGCATAAGAAGCTATTTCTCCTCTCCTCTGCTGTGATGAAAGCTAGTTGTTGAATCTTCTTCTTCCCTCTTAGCAATCCCAAGCTATTTCTTTTGCTTAAATGATGCCACTTATCCCATATTGAGGGAGCAGTGTTGGGGAAGGGGCTTTAGCATCATATATCCTACTCCTGAGGTTCTGGCACATATGTTGTAGGGCACGCTTGATGGCCAGTCATGCCCATGCCATTTTAATCTTTTCACCTTTGTGGGACTCAGAGTTGCTTATTTCAAGTTACAGGAGGCATCTGATTCTTCAGTTAGATACACCTGAGTTGAATAAATACCTCTGCCTGGGTAGCTTCTGACTTCAAAATCTCAAAGATTTAAACTCTCCTTCACGACCTGGTGTCTAAAGCTTAGGGTTGGGCTGCACATTTGCAAAAGAGAGTGAGTTTCATGAACCCACAGCCTTCTCCTGATTCCTGGGCTGACTTCCCACGCACCTGAAAACATTTCTCAGCTGTCTGAAACTATTCCTTTATGGTCCTTGCCTCAGCTGTCTGCAGACTGCTGAGTCTTGCCAACTGGTAGCCGGACGCTGTAAGCTGTCTTAGCTAATAATGGATTGTAGGCAGCAGTTTCTCCCAGGTGAGCCAAAAGAGAGATTTCCCCCCGGAGGAGCTCTGCTCAGCTTACAGCATCTGGAAGTCCCATTCTGAAGATCTTTTATAGATCTGGCTTCATCTAGAATGGAATATAGACCTTGAAGAAAGCTACCTGCTTTAGTGGCTGAGACAGAACTGTGGTGATATTAGCGGGAGCCTGATTTCTGTATGAGTCCAAAACAAATAATTCAGTGGAGAGTTCAAGCAATTTAAAGTTGTTGTTTTTTTCCTCTTGCGGTTTGTTGAGAGCAAACTCTGCTTAATTAGCCCATATTCTGCCTGCCATAGATCATAATTCTCGTGGAATGGTTTAGATGAGAGCTGAGCTCTCTTAAAAGCTAATGTTATCAGGCCAATAGACTCCTTTTTGTTCACACGCTTCCTCAGTCAGGATTGCTCAAGCTCTTGCGGGAAGTGTCGTGCTCTTCCCACTCTCATGGTTTCCAGCATGGTGTGAAATGCTGACATGCAGAATGTGACGTTTATTGCAATAGTGGCGGGGGGGAACGGAAACAATACAAATTAGTGAGGGAAGGAATTAGGCGTCAGTGAAGCCATGCTCATTTGCAGTAAGAATTCACAGGCAACCCTATAAAAAATAAAACCGGGTGCACAGCCCCACCTGTGAGGCATAACCCTACAATAACAAACCAGTGTGCATAGTAAAGCTGGGAGAATTTTTTCAGACTAAGAGTTTATTCATCAAAAAATGCTGTTTTGGTTGACCCAAAATTATTCACAAATTCATGTCAAATTTGCCAAATAGTTTTGGCCAAAAATAAATGTTTTGGGGTAGATTCATAACAGGTGGTGGTGATGGTGCCTGTGCCCCCCTTTTGCCTTCTGGCTCAATGGTCAGAGCACTCATCTGGAATACCCACCTTCAGGACCTCACACTGCCTGATTTGGACCAGGAATTTGAACACAAGTTTTCCATTCTCTTCCATATCCCAGGCAAGTACTCTAATTAATGGGTATAGTGTACTCTGAGGTAAGTCTCTTTCAGTCTCTCCTGATGTTGTTACATTTTGTATAAATATTTAACTATTAATTGGGCCAGAGAAAGAGAGAATCACTCTGTAGCCTGGTGGTTAGGCCACTCCCATGGGAAGCTGGCACCCGAGGTCCAGTCCCTTTTCCAGTGAATATTTAATTATTTAGACAAAGTAGAGCAGCTTCAGCAGGAGAGATTGAGAGAAATGCACCCCCGAATAGCCAATAGCCTGATGGTTAAACCACTGTCTTGGGAGTGAGGAGACCAGGGTTCACGTCCCTGCCCCAGAGCAGAGAGTCAAAGTTGGGTCCCCCCATAGTAGGTGAGAGTCATAACCACTGGCCTACTAGGATATAAAATGGGGACGTGCCGCCTCCTCGTGTTTATCCATGCCCCAAAGCAAAATATCTTGGTTTCAACTGACCCAAAATGAATTTTTTTTTTTTTTTTAGTATTTTGTTTCGCTGAGGAAACCAAAAAATCTGTTTCATGCCGATGTGAAACAAAAAAACATTTTCACATATTTTCGTTCAGCTAGTGAACCAAAAAATCAATTCGCTTTAGTGCATAGCCCAGTTCTCAGGAGCAGACCCTACAAGTGAAGAAAGTAGCATAATGGAGGGAAAATAAATTGCTGAGAAAATAAGTTTTGGTTTCAAGCCTCTATGGATTGTTATAAGCACATGCACAGAGAACATACGTTTTGAAAATTACATATTAAAATAAGGTATTTGTTCTGATGTGGAGCCTTAAGGGATGGGGGGAGGCATAAAATATGGCATAGATTAGCAAGACAAAAAGCCCACATTTTCAAAACTGACTAGTGACTTTGAGTACCTCCTAGTCTGTGTGCCTAATTTGAGGCTGCTTAAAGGGGCATGATCCTCAGGGACCGGGTGCTCAGCACTTTCTGAAAATCAACCCCCTTCAAAGCATCTCAAGTTGGGCACCCAGATATGGAGGTACTCAGTCACTAGTCACTTGAAAATGTGGGCCAAAAGGTTTTATTCTATGGGCAATATTCTTTGGGGGCTCAGTCCTGCTTCCACTGTAGTGAGTGGGATTTTTAATACCTATTTCAATGGGAGCATAGTTCTTTTTGATGATTTCTGGACCTCTTCTGTTCACCAGCTCAGAACTGCTGGGTTTTCCACTTGTCTCCTAAAGATTTGCATTGCATCACTCCCTGCCTCTGTTGCTGTAGCATCTTTGTCCCAGAAAATTACTTCTCTAGCTTTAACTGTGCAACAGAGAGGCAGTGCACTGGTGATTAGCACTGGTTACTGGGTGTCAAGAGACCAGAGTGACTTTTTCACTGATATTCTGTGACCGTGTTCTGTTTCTGTTTCTCCATCTGTAAAATGGGGCTTATCAAAATTGCCTATCTTTTAAAAGTGCTTTGAGATCCTCTGAACTTTAGGCACTGGGTTCATTTGATATTGCTGCAGAGTTAGCAGGGGCATCTCACTGTGTTATATATTTTACCATGTATGTGGTGTTAATGCAACATCAACCAAACTAACTTTCCACTTCCATGCTTTCTGGCTTCTATTGTACTCTGGGGCTTTCCAGTTGTTAAAGCCATTGAACAAAGAAGGAGAGAACAGCAAACTCTGGGATGGGGTGGAAAGAAAAAGTGAAGAACTAATGAAAAACAGTTGAGAATGGGACACATGTGCTAGTAATGTAAACTGGCAAGAGTCCTCAAGAATGCTGCCATGAGAAAGTAACCAACAGGAAATAAACAGCCTTCCCTCTCTCCCCCCGTAGTTCCCTCTTGCATACTGTAATTTCACTAAATACCATACAGCACAGAACTGCCATAAGGTGCTGTACAACTGAGCTTTAGCTGGAGGAAAACATGACCTCATCTTTTCTTTTCACCACATGCTGTGGTTGCTAATAAGTTTCTTGGTAGTAATACATATGTTTTGGTCCAGTGAACTGTCTCACACATTTTCTACCTTGCATTGCAAAAAAATAAAAAATAAAAAGTGGTCTGTTATAGTTTGCTGTCTCCTGAAGGATTTGAGTGTTAGGAAGCCATTACGCCTTTTTTAGATGCTGTGGGGTTGTAAGAGCTGCCTGTCTCCTGGAAATGAGGTTTTCATTCTACTGGAGGAAAAGGCAGAATGATCCTATCTTCCACCACCTTGTTAACGTTGAATCCCTCCTTGCACTGTGTGGTTCATTGTGCACTGTTTATTGTTTATTTCCAGAAGTTCTGACTCTTCACCCCTTCCAGCTACTGATGTTCTTGGATAGCCATCCATGATGAATTAGGGCATATGTGTTTGGAAGCCTCAGAGGAGTGGGCTCCATCCACACAGACTTGTGCTATCAGTAGTCCATTCTGGCGTCACTCTGAAAATGACCCTCGCAGCTCCTGGCTCTCTATTGTTGGTGATGATGGTGCCAAAAAGATTGAAAATTCTGAGACTCTTCTTCCTTTAGGGGCCAATCCTACAGCCTTTCCTCAGTGAGTAGATCTGTTGCATGGTCAGACCCTGGTTAGCTAACACTAAGGGTGACATCTGTACTACAGCTGGGAGGTGTAATTCCCAGTTTAGCTAGATGTACACACGCTGGCTCTGCTCAGACTAGTGAGCTAAAAATAGCAATATGGTCACAGCAGCTAAACTCTTGCCCCCACCTCATGTACTCAGATGGGCAGAGCCATTCCTTGGGTATGGTGAATCAGGGTGACTGCTCCAGGCCTCGTGCTTTGCGGGGCCCCATGGGCCAGTGCGATTGGCTGGCACGGTTGGTCCCAGAAGTGGCGGGTCGGTCCCAGAAGTGATGGATTTGTCACTTCTGCCCCAGGCCCTGCACTCTCCTAGGGACGGCCCTGCAGATGGGGTTGTACTTGGGAGGCTAGCCCAAGTTGCTGCCCCTGCCACTTTGGCTACATTGTCACTTTTTACCTTGTTAGCTTGAGCAGAGCTAGCATGTGTACATCTATCTCAGCAGGGAATAGCGTAACACCGACAGACCCCGGTCGTCAGCGGGAGGGATTGAACCTGGGACCTCTGGAGCTTAGTGCATGAGCCTCTAGCGCATGAGCTAAAAACCAACTGCCTGTTAGCTAAGGCTGTAGAGCAGACTCCCTTCGCCACAGGACTTGGTGTAAAGCTGCCTTTAATATAAAACTGCTCTAATCTGGTTAACTCCCATCAGCATTTCTTTCAGGAATCTTATTTATACCCTGCAATGATGTTGATCTGTCCCTCTAGAACAGCCTTATGCAGAGTGTGATTGATAATTTGAAAGTGAACTGTGGTAAATTCCTTGCTTTTTTAAATTATGGGTTTATTTTTTGTGTCAACAGAGCTAGGACTACCTTTGATTTTGTAAAGGAGTTCATGAGGGAATGGGAGGGTGGGGCAGGGAGTTGGTAAGCAGAAAGTTTGCGGGCTAAGGGGTTTTAGTGTTTTTCTTTTGTGCTCAGAGAAACAATTTTCCTTTGCACTTGGCAATCTCATTTCATGCACTAACCACAAAACTCATTGGTCTGAATTAGTGAAACCTTTATGTTTAAACCTTTGAGCCATGTGCTAGATATTTGGAAGATGACGAAAATGCCAAGACTCACAATATGTAATAGCTTTGGTTTGTGGTCATAACGGTTTAGATTGAGTGGAGGGGTGGGAAGGGAATTTTACAAGCTTTGAGTCTTCATTTCTAGAGGATAATGGAATAGCACTGTTTATCCTTTTCCATAAATACCTGCCTATGGCTTTCTCCTTTGTCTCTACCATGCAGTTATGGGTTTGTTTGAGCTTGTCTCTCTTGAAATATCATTGCTAAGTCCTTTAAAATTGTTATTTCTTTGTTTTTCTTTTAAAGAAAAATAATTGGATCTTAAGAGGAATGTTTTGTGTTTGGTGGGAAGGCTGGAGTTTGTTTAGAGAAAGGGGATCTGAAGAAGATATAAACCAGAGATACTAGCTATGAGGTATTAAGCATGCATTCCAAGAGAGAGTTGAAGAGATATACAAGGCTATAAAATACCCCCTTGCATACCAGTTTCTTTCCCTTGGAAATCTCTTAAAGCACTGAACTAGTAAAAATGTATGCTGGAGATGCCCAGAGTCTCCAATGGAATGAACAAATGGCACTAAATTCTGAAAGGGAGAATCAAAACCTGGCCAGAGTAAGCTCTCTGTCACAGGATACTTGAATTGCCAGCAATGCAGACTCAGACCCTTGCTGTACATCGTCTGGAGCTCAGCTTTTCCTCTGATGCTTCAATCATTCTTGGAAAATCCTTCCTAAAGGTGTCAAGAGGCGACATTATCGTGTGTTTGCTCAGATGAATGTGAGGAAGGAGATGCAGGAGGGAGAAGAGGACCTGAGAAAATGAGTGGTACAAAATACCCAGATTATCAGAGCTCATAAAGTGGCAGCTTTGAACGTGAAAGCACTAGTGCCAGAGCCTCGTAATTCCAAAGAGCAGCCAGTGTCTGCCACCAGGGAAAGGAAGGGAAAAGCAACAGCAAATCTCAATTAATAGTTCAAGCCAACAGAAATTGCAGCCCCTGAGTCAATAAAGAAGGAATAATTTTTAAAAGGGTTACACTGAAGATGGTGGTTCCTAGAATCCAGACGTTTTAAATGTAGAAAAACAAAGGGAGTGCTGGTTAAAAGAACAACATGTAAATTGCCGTTGTTAATGCAGATGTTTTTATTAGGGACCCTGCTCCCTTAGAGTAGATAATATAATCCTATCACTCAGGAAGCACCTTCAGTTTCTTTCTCCAATAGATTTTGGGCCAGGAGGGCATTGGGATTAATGAGAGGCAGCGATGATGGGAAAATATTCCATTATCCCTACCCTTTGGCAAGCCTGGATAATTAATGAAACCTTTGCAAGAAATATCATTCGTTTCAATGTAATTGCAAAATAATTATCTCATATGGTAGGGGTATTAACTGTGTTGATTGATAAGGTGCAGGTAATGTATGAAACATCTGCTTCAGGAATACATGCACTGCAACATTGTTCTAATTGGTCAGGTCAGCAAAATGCCCTGCAATTAAATATATCAAAACCTGTGTCGAATGCTGGAGGTGTTTTGCCATACATACAGCATATGACATAAAGAAATCAGTCTCCTTGGGGAGGTTTCTGCATGCCAGATGGGAATTCTTTGTTCACAGTGTTGTCAGTGGATTGGTGATTGAATTTTTGAGTATGGGCTTTTATACAGTACTTAATTACAGAACATCATGAACAACTAATAAAAAAAAACAGAGGGAAAGGCAGAGAGTGAGAAGGAATCTTCGGACTAAAGCACTGGATTGAGACTAAGGAGATCTTGGTTCATTTCCCATCTCTGACACAGACTGTGTGATCTTCTGGGCAAGTCACTTCCTTTATCTCTCTGTCTGTTTCCCATCTGTGAAATGGGGATAATAGTGCCTTTTTGCTGATGATGCTTATGTCATGAGGGTCACTATTGCAGTGACTGCCATTAAAAAGTCATGGCGTGCTGTTGAGTGGCATCTGAGCAAACACACAGTATTTTCCTATACATAGAATAGGAAATAATTGCATTCTTCGATGCTGCTGAGTGGTAATGGGTGAGCAATGCTGTCTTTTTAATGGTAAGCAGCCTAGGGAGATGTTGTGGGGTAAAGGAAGTGGAGTTGTTCAGCACCTGATCAAGTAGGTTGTGGGTCACCTGTTCACTATTATCTCCCCCTCTGCCCTCTCTGAACCTCATTTTAATTTCTCTGATACAGGGATGGTCAAAAACAAAACTTCAGGGGCTGCAGCATGGCCCATGGCTACTTTCCTTTTCGATAAAGTGTGCTACATGGAAACTCTGAGCCTGATTCTGATTCTCACACTGGTCTTACACCAGACTATCACCTCTGATTTCAACTGAGCTGTTCCTGATTTGCGCGAAGAGCAGAATCAGGCCCTTCAGCATGTGGTGTTGTGTGTAGTGCAGCCAGACTGCTGGGAGCATGACAGAGCATTGCAACATGGGGTTTATGGTCTCCATGGGCTCAATTCTCATGTGAAAGAGGTGGGTTGCTATAACCTGGTCCATTTTATGCTGGATAGGTGTGAGCCTATGGGCACATTGCCAGCATCACCCTCAGGTGGGCAAAATGTGTTTTGCCCAGTGCTTGATCTGCTGCTCCTGCTGCATATGCCGCTATGGGGAACTCCAAGTCTTGTACCAGGTCTGGAATGCTGTTAATGTCTGTGTGAGATTAATGTCAAGCTGTTAATGTCTGTGTGAGGGGTTTTTGTTCCTCATTACTGACCTGATAGATAATTCCTCAGCTGTTCCTCCAACCTGTGGGATTTTACCCACTTAATTAACTTCCTATCTTGTTAAGTTAGCTCCCCTTTTTTTGCACAAGGAGCCGTGTACAACTTGTGTTCAAGGGACTTTTCTCATGTTCGTATCAAAGGTACCGAAGTCCCTGAGGCTGGTGCAGAGCCTTTGAAGTGAGTGGTGCTGCTGCAGAGGCCAAATTTGGAAGTGCTTTCTTGTGTTCTGATAGCAAGTTGTTGACGAGGAGCCAAGTCTGTGATATGTCATGTCTGACACAGAGGTGAGATGCCCCATCCCTGCACCCCCAAAGGAAATAAATGGAAACCGGTGACACTGGCCAGACAACCCACTTCATGCAGAGTGCCTGGTGGCATGCTTTAAAATGGAAAGCTACCATATACTCATCAGCCTTTCAGCATGCTGGTGAGCTGTCTATGTAAATAAATACACACATCAAACAAGGAGCAGACAGCTTTTTACCATGTTTCAGGCTGAGATGTTGATTAACGATGCAGCTCATCTCAGCATCTATCAAATTAGTGCTAAGACCGTGGCTGCATCTTAACTGTATTTAATGTACAGAGATTTACATCATGGTAGCTGTAAAATGTAATGAGACATTGGCTGGATTTACATCTGTTTGGTGTTGCTCATGATTTACAGAAACATTCCGCTTAGACGTTTCTTTCATCATTGTCTTCTCTGTCTCTCACTCTCTATTCATTGTGCCTGGTTAATTGTGTTTTTATGCCCATGTGCATCATTGTGGAAGTATAGAGGGATCAGAAAAACCCACAAGAAAGGCATCCACCCCTCAGTGCCACAGAGCTAACAAATGTTGGCAGGAGAAGGATCTGTGAGCAGGGCTGAATAGAACCTTTTAATCTCAAGCACTGAACCAAGCTGCGCTCTTTAAACCAACATAAGGCTGTGAGCCACAAACACCAAATTTGTGGAGGAGATCTCAATATTACATTGTATAAGGGACATGTGTGAGCACACTTGGGTGGCTATGCACAACTCTAGGAACTTTTATTATGCTCAAGGCTGTTCTAGAAACAGCAGGGGTACAGAGAAAGGGGGATCACATATGAGGAAATTTCACTGAGGTGTGTACAGAAGAGGGACTCCTTACTTCCCTGGTGTCAGAGCTGGTAGGCAGAATCTGTAGAGCCTGCACATGGAGGGGGCATCTGCTCACTGTCACACAACACTTTGATGTTAGGGTGAGCTGGGAACTGAACCGAGAAAGACTGATGGCTCTGCTTCTACATACACCAATCCAGTGCCAGTGCCCTTATAGACTGCAAGATGTAGGAGTTAATTTCAGCCTAGTGGTGGAGAACTTTTCCCCATCACCTCTGGGCACCTGGGCTGCAGGGTAGGACACAGGATTTGAGAGAGAGGGTACAGCAGCAAGAAGCTACAAACTGGCATCTACTGTCCAAACTGGAGCCACAGTGTGAAAATAAATTCCTAGTGCACTTACCAGACCAGAGAATACAATGACTGGATTTAATTATCAAAGGTGACAAATGGCTATGAATGGAATTGTAGATATCACAGCAAGATGAAAGTGTGTAGAGGTTGCAGAGGAGTTTGAGCTCCTAACCGATTGGAGAGGCAGACCTACTGTAGATGGCTTCCTGTCTTCTTATAGTACTAACATCACCATGTTACCAGATTTATTATAGGTGGGCTGGGAGTAAAGGGATGAAATTAATGTAGACAGTTTATATGAGAAATCCCTAATCATGAGATCTTTTAGACTTCGCAATGGTCTGGCAAATGAAAGAAGGGTAGTCCCATTTCTTCCACTGTTCAGAACTGGATTGGACCAAATATTGGACAAGGAAGGGCACAATATTTCATTGGCTAGGAGGGATGGACTAAATGACCTAATAAGTCTTTTCTGTCTATAATATTCCATGATCAGGGTAACTGGTGGATTGGGGGAATGTGGTGGACATTAATATATCTGGACTTCAACACGTCCCACATGACATTGTGATAAGTAACCTGGAGAAATGTAGACTCAACGGAACTACCATTAAGTGGATACATAATTGGTTAAACCACCACAAACAAAGAGTAACTATTAATGGAATGATGTCGGGTTGGAGGGAAGTCTTAAGTGGGGTTCCACTGGGATCTGTTCTGCGTCTGGTGTTTAACATCTTTATTAATGACCTGGATGACCTAGAGAGCATACTGATGAAGTTTGCAGATGACACAAAGCTAGGGGGATGGCCAATACTTTGGAGGATAGAGTTAAAATTCAGAGGGATCTTGATGAATTGCAGAGCTGGCCTATAGACAACAAAATGAAATTCAACAAAGACAAATGTGAGTTGCTACACTTAGGGAAGAAAAACCAAATGCACAAATGCAGAATTGGGGGAAACTGGCTCGGCAGCAGCACTGCTGAGAAAGATCTGGGAGTTGTGGTGGATCACAACCTCAACATGAGTCAGCAATTTGATGCTGTTGCAAAAAAAGCAAATGCAATTTTAGGTTGCATTAACAGAGGCATAGCATGCAAGTTACAGGTAGTGATAATACCACTGTATTCTGTGCTGGTTAGGCCTCAGCTGAAGTATTGTGTTCAATTTTGGTCACCAATGTATAGACAGCATGTAGCGAAACTGGGAAAGATCAGAGGTGAGTGACAAAAATGATCAAAGGGATGGAATGCAAGCCATATGAGCAAAGGCTGAAGGAACTGGGTAGGTTTAGTTTGGAAAAGAGGAAATTAAGGGTAGATACGATAGCAGTCTTTAGATTCTTGAAAAGCTGCCATAAAAAGATGGACAAAAGTTGTCCTCCTTTAGCACAGAGGGCTGGACAAGATGGAATATGTTCAAATTACAGCATAGCAGATTTAGATTAAATCTCAGGAAAAACTTCCTAACTGTAAGAACAGTAGGACAATGGAACAGACTGCCGAGGGAGGTTGTGGAAGCTTCTTCACTGGAGCTTTTCAAAAGGAGGCTGGATAGCCATCTGTCTTGGATGGTTTAGACACAACAAATCCTGCATCTTGGCAGGAGGTTAGACTACATGACCCTTGTGATCCCTTCTAACTCTATGATTAGCGATGACTGAAGGTACATGAATAAATGTCTCTCACGAGAACACACACAACTCAAAATATAACATTAGTGACCCTAACTATGGTACAGCCCTGTGCTTCTGTTTCTAGTGGTGCATAGGTTGAAATGGCCTCAGACAATGAACAGTCGTTACCTACAAGGGCAGCACTATACCTTCCTAACGGAATGGGAAAATTGTTACTAAAAATGTCACCGAATCGAATCTTTGATGATTCATGGTAATTTGTGCACCTGCCTATGAAACCTTCCATCAGATAGTCTCACTTTATAAACATGAATGAATTAGCCCCCCCAAGAGGCAGGAAAATATCCCTATTGTACATTTGAAGAAACAGGGTTTAAAGAGATTAATGGAGTAGATTTCCATGGGCAATCTACTCACGTGCATGGACAAAATTGCACACACAAGCATCTGTGCTTACACTTTGTACATGCAACCAGCTGCACTCATGTCAATACTACTTTTCTCCCTTTAAATAGTCTGGCACTTGCATAGGTGCATCTGTTTGGAATATATAGCAGCCTTAGGTGCTTGCATCTGTGAAGTGCAGGGAGCAAGTATGTATGTGTACATATGTGAAAGATGGAGGGAAGATTTAGCTGAAAATGTATTCCTAATTGACTTGCCTAAGGTCATGTAGCAAGCCAGTGTCAGAGCCAAGAAGAGATCCTGACTGTTCGTGTAGCTGTTAGACCAGGGGACTATGCTACCACTCTACGAATGCTGAATTAACGACATAGGAGGTGTATGTGTCACAAGTCTGGCTGTGTCAGACCTGGTCCCAACATTTAGAGTTCAGGTTTCCATCCTTTTTTAAATCTGGGAAGTATGAAATAACACTGTCTGGGGAAGGCAAAGGTGTTTTAGGGGGTGGAGGGGAGAGATGCTGATACCAGTGTGCATGATAGGGATCTAATTGAACGCGGCCTGGCATGACATTAGCACTCACTAGCTTGCTGAACACTAATGACATTTACATTTTGCTGGCTAGCAAAATTAGTGCTGTGCTAGCTCGTGCTGGCTGGCTCGTTCAGAGAGCACACCAGGGAACGGAGGCTTGGTATGCTGTGCTGCGCCCCCATCTCAGTGTGCTTCACCAGGATAGTCTGGTGGGTGATTGAAAGGAGCTTGTCTTCTATCTTTTCTCCTGAACCATGAATGCATTTGTTACACTCTCTGGCCTCCTATGCTGTGAGAGGCTAAAACTCCAGACCGGTGTGTGATATCTGGCACTAGATAGGGCACAGGGGATGCCAGAGCTGTGCTAGTCAGAGGAGAGAGGTGGTGAAGGGGGAATGTGAGGAGAGAGAGAAGCCCTGTAACCACTCTGGCATAGGTTTGTGTTGCGCCAGTTCCTGTCTGAATCCCATCTGTCAGTGAGAGTGCGATCCAGACCCAACGTTGCTTAGTAGAGAGGGAGAGAGCTGCAGAGCAACTACTCTGTATGGCATGTGCTTCTCCCCCCTCTCTTCCCAGCATCCTACTGACTTCTCCAAGGGGAAGACTGAGAAGATCTGGTATGACCTTCCTCTACCTGCTTCTCTCCCAAGGGCCCTTCCTCCTTTACCCCAAACACTGACTACAAGGTCTTTTGTTTACTCACTATGTACATCCCCTCCAACTTTTCCCATGGAACCCATCCCCTCCTAGCTAGTCATGTATCTTTGTCCATTTTCATTGCCTCCCTACACCTTCACCATCCGCTTGCTGCCCTCTTCTTACCATTTACAACTACTACTTCTCTGAAACACACAGCCAGAAACTTGCCAATCTGCCTTCCACCCTCCCCACACCAGTGAAATGTCAGTCGACAAAGTCTCGAATAGTCTCTCCCTGGGCAATCCTTGTGGCCGCTTTCTCTGTCCTCCTCCTCCTTGAACTTTCTGCAGTGTTTGATGCTGCTGATCACTTCTTCCTCCCCGATAACCCCTCCTCCTTTGGCTTTTTCAGTCTTCTCCTCTCTTTGTTCAACTCCTACTTCTAAGTGGCTCATTCAGCATCTCCTTGGGAGTTACACAGAAAATGGAGGAAGAGGGGAAGTTGCACAGTGTTTTGTGCCCCTTCTCTTCTCATTCAATACCTCATCCCTGAGAGACTTGATCCGTTCACAAGGATTCAGCTTTTATTTCCTGTCCTGTTTCTCTCTAGCTAGTCTGTCTCTCCTAGGGTGACCAGATGAAATGGACAAAATATCGGGACACATGGGGGAAGCCACAAAAAAAAGGCGGCTGGAGTGGAGCTGCTGAAGCAAAAAAAAAAAACAAAAACCGCCGGAGTGGCCAAAGCCACAATATCGGGACAAATGGCATCCCGACCGTGCATTGGTCGGGACGCAGGACAAAGAACTAAAAATCGAGACGTCTGGTGACCCTAGTCTCTCCATCACCTCATCCTGGGTGGCTCACTGGCAGCTCTAATTAACAGGGATAAAAACGAGCTCCTTATTGTTCTTCCCAACCTCCTCTCCACTTTTGCCTTTCTCCACTGTTGTGGACAGCAGGTCTCCTCCAGGTCACATAGCATCGCTACTGTGGGGTCATCTTTGACTCCATCCTCTCTGCCTTCCTACACATCCCAACTGTTACCAAGTCTTGTAACTTCCTCACAACCTGTTGACAATCTGCTCCCACCTTTCTGTCCCAAAGGCAAAAACTGTTCCTCCTTGATCACTACAGCCTCTTCTTCTCCAACCTCCTTGTCATTCCTGTCACTCCACACCAGTGCATCCAAAATACATCTTCCTTGCCCAGTCAGATCATTCCTCTCCCTCTTTCAGTGCTCCCTTCGCTCCCTCTGCCACTTCACTGACTTTACATTTCTTGTCTTCATCTTTCAAATGTCTGCCCCAGCTTACATCTTGGATCTCATTTATTGTGTCCTTATTTCTTTCACTCTACCAGCCATGCTGGCCTTGATGCTGCTTTCTTTCCTTTCATCCCCATCTTCTAGCCTCTTTCTGTGCTGCCCCTATGCCTGGAGGTCAGGGAATCCCTGACTCTGTGAATGCGCCAACCATGAAACCCTGTGTAACCTCTGGGGAGGCCGCTCTGCTCCTGAAGAGTCAGTAACAGATTCAGAGCAACTCTGTTGATGCTTCATAGCCTTGGTGGACAGATTCCTCCTTCTCTGTAAAGGGCCCACTGTGCCCTGGCTGGCTACTTAGGCGTGGCATTGAGGAGTGAAAAGGGATTGCCCCTTGGGGAATTTGCTGCATTTATGCCTGGAGAAGTTGTGTTTTTTCACTGAGTTAATTCAGGCACTCAAGGAACTTTTGACAAGTGCCTGCATAAGCAGAAGTGACTAAATGAAGGCTGAAATCTTCTCCCAGTTCCTGACACTAGGGTGTATTTATTTTGTTTGTTTTTTGTCCCTGACAGGTCAGTCAGCCCAGTAGCACCAGCAGATCAATGAAGAAAGGAGATCCTGATTGACGCATGCTTACCTCAACCTCACTTCTGGAAAAGAACAAGTATTGCGCTGAAAACCTGTCACCGGGCAGCACTCAGGTAAGGGAGGCGGCTCTGTTAGCACTTCTAACTCTGCTGGCACCAGGCTGGCCAGTGCTTGTTCACTGTGCTGCTTTCAGCTGAGGAATCTTCCCTGGTTTGTTTCTAGAGTGGCTGCACCACCATGTAGTTCTAGGGGTGAAACTCTGCATTATGCTGACTCATGGAAACTGGAGCTAGAAAAGATGGCACCTTCTATTCCAACTCCCTAATCCTCAAATAGGCCAACATAGCTCCCTTGCAGTGTATTCCCCTGTCTTGTTCTAAATGATGGGATTTTCCCTATTTCCCTTGAGACACTATTCCAGAGTCTATTGAATTCATCTGTTTACCTCCCCCTTAACCCTTGACCACTGCAGATGCAATTAGTAGAAAGTGATGGGAGGACTCTGTTTCCTGCACTGTATTGAGAAGGCTGGCCACGCGCAGCTCCTTGTTAGAAGCACCATAAGGCTGCACTAGCCATGTTTGGTTTAGCGTGAGTGCCTAGGGTGTGTGTTTCAGATCATAAAATTTGATGCCCTCTGCTTGGCATCTTGTATTTGCCTGTCGTGACTGGTACCCACAGACTTTTCTCTGTGAGAACACAGGAGCATTTTTATCCATCATTATTCAGGGCCTGGCAGGGCAGTGAGTTGTGTTAGATGCCTGTAGGAAGAACAATATTGCTGGAAACTAAAGAGGAATGCAAAGCTGTTGTGTTGTCTTCTCTTGCTGGAGACTATCTGGGGCAGTTTTGTCAGTGGCACTGGAGCACTCTGGTGCTGGACTCTGAGCTGAATTTCAGTTTCTCTCATAGACAAGTTGACTGGACTGTATGAATTTGGTGTCCTTGCATCTGGTTTGACATTGCTGGAGGATCTCTGTATCCCTCTGTATACTGGCCCCAGCCCTTTCTTTGATGAATGCTGTAGCCTCTGGCAGTATTTACTGAAAGGACTTGGTGGAAGAAGCAGTTGAACATATAATCAGAGAAATTAGAGCTGAGGCATCCCTAATAGATCTTGTTTAGACTACCCCTTCCCTCCACACAAAGGCAAATGAAGGGTCCTTCCCTACAGACCTCACCAGAACATTGTCCAATCTAGTTTTAGATATTCCAGTGGAGGAGGCTCCCAGCATTACCCTTGGGAAACTGTCCAGCATCCTAAGTGATCCTCCTGGAGGGAAGCTTTTCCTGTTAGTCAGCCTCTGTTTTCTATCCTTTACCCTGGTGTCCCTTTTTCTGTGTTTTCAGGGAGCATAGACTGTCAGACCTGAGTTACCCTCTGTGAGTAAAGAGCAAAATTTTAATCTTGTTGCTTTGTGTCGTTGGGAGGTTTGGGGCCAATTTCAGTAGCTAGATCAATCACTTTCTTTCTAAAGCATCTGGACTGGTTTAACAAACACCAAGTAAGCCACTGATACCAAGATTTATTGGCCAAGACAATGTAACATAGCCTATAAAATTTTACTATAATGACTGTATTTATCATCATAGTATTTTCTAAGCTTTGGGGATAGAGTTACATGGATTTAGTATTTGGAGGGGAAGAAGGGTTGCCTGTTGAGTCCAAAGTCAAATTATCCATTGATTTTAAATGCCATAACCAATTCCTTTTCAGCGGAGTTCTACTTGGAGGTTGGCTGCTGCATGTCTTAGAGGAGGGGAAAGCATTTGCCTCTGGGATTTTCCTTCCTTGGTATCCCTGCCAGACTTAACTCCTTTGTGAGTTTCAGAAATCCTAGGAAGACAAATTGCATAGGATATGCCACATGTACTCTCCCATTCTCACACACTTATCTTGCTGCTACCTTTTAAAAGGACTGCATTAGAGTTGGTGTTGTGGAATACAAGGCACACACAAAATATAAATCATGGTGGTGGTCCTGTCAGAAGCTGCATTTCTCTAGCTGGGAGCCATTGACCCCTCTTAGTGCAGTCACCAAAAAACCCACAAAACAACAACCTGACATCAGGGGAAATGGAGAGTGGGTACCAGTAGAGAGTCCCTTGTTTTTACTCCAACACCCAGCCTCGCCTATTGTTTGAGACTCCATACAGGGCACTTCTAAGCATATGGGAAAAGCAGCATCTTGCTAAACTAATTCAAAAGATTGATTTTTATAGTCAGCTTCTTTCCATCTCTTCATGAGTTTTGTTCTGCTTTTGTGCATGGAATATGTAGACAAGAGGGATCAAGGTGGATTTCTGTGTCTGTGTCCAGTGCATGCAGTGGATTTCACCTTGAGTCTCTAGTCCCAGTTTAGTTGATCATGCTAAGTAACAGAAACTATTAAGGCTTTGCTGCAGTGTTAAGAGCAAAAGCTGCTACTGTGAATTTTCCTGTAACCCATTTGTATCCAATAAAGATCCTCTTTGCCTTTCATTTTATCTTGTTTTAGAGATAAGCCGGTGGCTGGACATTGGTACAGTGACCCACTTGCAGTTTCTTCCCTTTGCTCCCAGCTTACAGGTCCTTAACGACCATTTCCAGAATTGTGGGACTCTGTTATAACTTGGTTCTGCCTTTCCAAAGAACTTGCCATCTGTTTGTATGATGTTCCCAACTTTCATTCGGTTAGGCTCATACCTTCTGGTGGAATGAAGGCTGGGTTTGGAGACCTGGCAAGGCTGAATGAAGTGCCACTGAGCCAAGCATTACCCGTTACTCAGTTCGCCTTAGCTGCAAACAGTGGTAGAAAATGAAGTGTGTGAAAGAGGATAGATGTACTCCCATGTCCTCGGCTAACAAAGGAAGCTGAGGGTTAACACTGAAGACCATGGATGCCTCACCTACTCTTGCTTTGTTTGTAAAACTGCTTGAGACTGAAGTCTTATGTGGTGCAATTTGGTGGCTTGTGCCAGTTTTGGCTGCCTACTTATCTGCACATCTTGTGCTCTCTCCATTCCATTCAGTGACAGAGACTAGTTCCATTAGCACTGGATCAACCCCATTTCCCTGGTGACAACATGTCTTCACTGCAAAATTAACTCTATTGATTGGCGGCCAGGCCAAAGTCTGGTTTTAAAGCTCCACTAAATTAAAGTGAGAGGGTTTTGTGTGTTAGAGGAGTAGAGGGTTAAGGGCAATACTCAAGTAAGAACTCAAGCAAACTCTCCAGTAATGATGTATCCTAAGGCTGTGTCTACACTGCAGAGTTAACCTGGGAGATTGGCTCATGGGTTTTAGCAGCCCAGATTAGCCTTCCCCAGGTTTGAGCGTTCCCATGGCAAAGCCCTAGCTACGTTACTGTGCTTTCACTCTTTCAGCACTTGCCTGTGTGTGTGTGCATATTTTGTGGGTCTTTGAGTTGAGATGCTTTGGGATTTTTTCCCGTCAGTTGTGTCAATTGCAGGAGAACTTATCCACCGGCTGAGGGGATGTCATGGGGTTGCTGGCCTCTTAAAGCAGAGTTTGGTCCCAGGCTACCCATGATGAGCTAATTTAAGGGGAACTGGCCTATCTTGGTAGTTAATTGAATAACGAGCACCTGGGCCTGATAAAATAAACATCAGGGCTCAGTTGCAAGGAGGTGCTCAGAGAGAGACTCGCTCTCCTAAGGAAGAGGAGCTCCAAGAGACCACAGTTCCTGGAGAGGAGGGTTGTGCAACCCCTGAGCCAGCAGGAGTGACTACAGGCCAGAGAGGTCAGGACTGAAAAGCAGAGGCCCCCAGGACAGCAGCTGTACAGCCCCTAAGCCCAAGGGAAGAGAATTTATTTCAAGTTTATTTGTATTTTAATAAAGTAGAGTCCCAGCAGGGGAATTTTTTCTTACACCCTTTTGGACTGTGTGGAGGTCTTACGGGCCCCTGAGAGAAGGGAAACTGAGGCAGGGAGTGCCCATAATGTTACATTAGGTCAGATGGGAGCACTACAAGGCAGGCATATCCCATGAGAGGAGAATTTTGGAAAGGCCATTGGAGGACTGTCTGCACAGGAGTGATTTAGCCTGTGTCCTCACTGCACAGTGGATAGTTTCCAGTCAGTTGAATTGGAACTTGGTTCTCGCCTACCCCCAGCTGGGTCAGCTAGCTCGGGCTGAAAGTACCTCCAAACCTGGGACAGAGTTTTTTCTGTGTGGACAGGAAGTGGGATTAGGGGTAAGAACTAGGTAAGAGTCCAACTTAATTCTGCATAGCCATAGCCATAATGTTTTCCTACCATATCCTTTCCCTTTGAAGGGAAGCAGATAGAGTGTTTGAACAGTCAGCAGAAATCACAGACAGCTGTGATATTTAGCTGCTGAGGCCTGTCTGGCCTGACAAGAACAATTTTGAAATACTGAGAAGGACTTGTGGCACCAATCAGAAGGGGGGATGGGTGAATGAGTCAAGCTCAGGAGAACATTTACATTCACCAGGGAGCAGTGGTAGCAGATAGAGAGAAAATCCCAGTGTTTTCTTGGGCAGGATTAGCTTGCTGATGAACAAGAATCACTTGCTCTGAAGAAACAAGCCCCAACCCAAACAAACCCATTTAGTGATGCACATAAAACACATTCAAAGTAATATTAGCATAAATAAATCTGAATCCCCTAACTCCTGAAAAGAGAGCAGGAGAGCGTGGAGGGGGAAATGTGTAATCAGCTTTAAGAACTCGGAGGGTTTTAGGCAGTTATTGGAGTTGTTTTTGTGTGTTTGGTACTCCCCCCACCCCCACCTCCCATAAAAATAGTCAGAATATAGTCCCCAATACTTCAAGCGCAGCTTTTTAGTGTTACCAGCCATTCTGGCTTTTCCTGAGACGACTGATTTCAATGGTGTGAATCCATCCAGCTACTAGGATGTGAAAAGCTCTTGAAATAACTTTTTGGGGTCCATTCATGACCTTCATATTGTGATAGTCAATTGTATTGGGATTAGAACATATTAAAAATAGAAAACCTTTCCATGAATTTTTTGAAAGAAACAAATATTTGTCTTGACTTTTTTTTTTCCTTTTGGTCTTTCATTGTAAAAGTGGGGGGGTGGTTGCTTTAGAAAGCAGTTTCTCAATTTTGGGTTTTATGTTGAAAAACTAGAAATTTTCAAAATTTGTGAAAATTTGCCTTGAGACGAGAGGCTATTTTTGTCACCAAAAATTTAAAAAAAAAAAAAATTCAAGCAAAAATTGTTGACCACCTCTAGTCATGGTACCATGAAGAGTGAATTTCTCTGATCAGATTAGCAATGTTGTGTTTTTGGGGTGTTTTTTGTAATTCATAGACCTACCCAGCAGGGGTCTGTAGACTTGGAGGAGCCTACAGAAATGTATCACCTGTGTCTGTCTGTCGGCTTTATAAAAAAGGAGTGGGAGTGCAGAAGTTGCTAGTCTCAAATTTGGATGGGGATCTTATTCCCCATTTCTCTCTGGACAAGGGGCTGAGTTGGTGGGGAAGATCATGGTACTCTTCTCTCAACAAAATGAGTTCCTCCCATGTGAGTCACCAAAATGAATCACTTGCTCACAGTAGATTGTGCTGCTGTTCAAAATATGATTGTGCCTGCTCTCTGAGCTCTACTGGGCTCCATGAGCTTTGCTGCCCTTCTGTGGGACTTGAATGCACCCATAGATTCTGCTCGAGACCTTGGGTTTAGCTCCTCCTTGATTGGGGTTGGGGGGAATAAGTGTTGGTGTCTCTCACTTACAGAATCAAAATGAAACGTCGCTCACAGTGAAGTGTGCAGAACTGTGACCCTTATGCGCCTTTCTCGCATGAGCAATGAAATAGTTAACAATTTTGACATGTGAATTATTGTCATTGGGCATTTGAGTTAACACCCATTGGGATAAATGGGACAGTTCACATCTCTCTGAGCTATTGTTCCTGGCTCTCTGCAGACTCATGTAGACCATCTCTGCATTTCTACTAAGTTCACATTTGTGAGGTTTTCTTCACAACCAGGACAGCTAGAGACTCTTTATATAAATGAAACCTGAGAGCAGAGAACAAGAGTCACTTCAGAGAGGTGCCTATATCCGGGATGGGCAAACATTTTGGCCTGAAGGCCACATTGGGGTTCCGAAACTGTATGGAGGACCGGGTAGGGAAGGCTGTGCCTCCCCAAACAGCCTGGCCTCCGCCCCCTATCTGTCCCCTCCCACTTCTTGCCCCCTGACTACCCCCCTCAGAATCCCAGCCCCATCCAACCCCACTGCTCCTTGTCCCCTGAGCTCCCCCTCCTGGGACCCCCCCGCCCCTAACCATACCCCCCGGGACCCCACCCCCATCCAACCCCCACTGCCCCCCTTTCCCCTGACTGCCCCGACCCCTATCCACACTCCCACCCCCTGACAGGCCCCCTGGGACCCCCACGCCTATCCAACCCCCCCGTTCCCCATCCCCTGATTGTCCCCCCAGAACCTCCACCCCATCCAACTGCCCCCTGACTGCCCCCTGGTACTCCCTGCCCCTTATCCAACCCCCCCTCCCCCTTACCATCTCGGTCAGAGCACTAGGACTGGCAGCTGCGTTGCCCGGTTGGAGCCAGCCACATCGCCACGCAGTCTAGAGCACTGGGGCAGGCCAGCGACTCTCTCAGCCGTGCTGCCCAGCAGGAGCTCGCAGCCCCATTGCCCAGAGCGCTGGCGGCATGGCGAGCTGAGGCTGCAGGGGAGAGGGGGCAGCAGGGGAGGGGCCGGGGGCTAGCCTCCCCGGCTGGGAGCTCAAGGGCCAGGCAGGAGGGTCCCATGGGCCAGATGTGGCCCGCAGGCCACAGTTTGCCTACCTCTGGCCTATATGGAGTATGGCTATGTACCTGCTCAGTCTTCTCTGAAAATTCCCTTAATGGCCAGCAAGACTTTCATAGGCTCTTGACTCTCACACTGTTAGCAGCTGCCCATGCTCTGGAGATATTTTGGATATTTCTTGCCTATGGAACTGGGAGCTCTCGTGGCATTTTTTTAAATGGGAGTGAATGAGGAAGAAGTAATTTGCCTCTAGAAACGTATTTATTAACAAAGATAATGTTTCCAATACCATGTGTTAGTAAAATAATTTCAGTCTGATTATATCCTGTGCAAAGTGTTTTGTCAAGAGGAGTTCACACAAAGTGACAGCATAGGAAAGCAGAACTTCCTTTCACATCATGATTCATCCTGGGGGAGGCTGCAGGGCTGCTGTCACTCAGAGAATTAATAAAGGCTTTGGATTCCTTATTTTGTGATCTGTGCTGGCAGATTTGCTTTTGATTTGTAAATTTCAAAAATATTGAATGAAATTGGGGATTTACCTTAATGGCAGTCAAGAATTAGTTACTCTGTTGCCTTGGAGATTCCCCATGGTGCAGACTAGGCAGCAAGCAGGGTTGGGAGTTTGTCAAGGAATGCCAGAACAAAGTTTGGGTCTGAAACACTGAGCTGTCTCCTGCTTCAATGAAGCTCAGATCAGCAGTCACTAATATTTATTACATGCAGAAATAATAAGTGAGGACAGATGGTCTTGTGTTTAAGGCACTGAACTTGGACTAGGGAGGTCTGGGTTGAAGTCCCAGTTCTGCCACAGACTTCCTGAGACACCATGGGCAAGGAAGTTAATATCTCTGTGCCTCGTTTTCCCATCTGTAAAATGGGGATAACAATTACAACTGGTCAAAGGTTGTTTTTTCACTGAAAAATGGCCTTTTATTGAAAATGAATTATTTTTGCACAAATTTTAATGTTGATTTTTTTAAAATATTTTTTGATGAAACCTGAAAAGGGGTTTTCTTGGGAGGGGGGAAGAGAGATGGGAGGAAGGGTGTCAACATTCTGTTTTTCTATTTTTGTCCTCTCAGTGACAAAATGGAGAAAGGGGAGAAAAAAAAAGTGCGATGACAGAAATAAACAAATATTTCCCACACAAAAAAACTTTCCATAAAAAATGTTCATTTTTTTTAAAATGGTTCTTTTTTGAAACTTGCAAAATGAAAACAATTTGGTATTTTTGTGAAACATCGTAATCATTTTTGCCTAGCTCCAGTACTAAGACTTCTTTCTCACACTCTGTATTATTTCTTTAGATTGTAAATTTTTGGGCAGGGTTCCTCTCACTCTGTATCTGTACAGCCCCTACCACAACGGGGCTAAAGTCAGCTGGGCCTCTGGATGCTATTGTAGTTCGAATAATAAGTAATAATCTCATGGCTGTTGGTCCTGTGGCAAATGAATTGTTGGTTTCAGACCAGCTCCTAATGGACATGTACCAGCATCCTTGAGACAAATGCCACCTATGTTGGCAGTATCAGCAGAGACCAGGGACTGAAAGGGGGAATGACTATTTACCAACAGGCCTTCGGTACACTTGGAAAACTCAGACCTGGCTTTCTTCACTGGGGTGGAATGAATGATGGAAGCTGGAATGTAGACCGCATACAGGCATTTTGAGCTAAATGACATAGTAATAAAAATGCCCGCAACTTGTCTGTATTGCAGCTTCCACCATTTGCTATTACTGATGGAGAACTGCACAGCTCAATTCTTAGTTGTAGATGCTCCGTTAAGGACGAACTCATCAGAACTGAGAAGACATTGGCAGGGTGGCAATGAGGGAAGCTTGCACTGTTGCTGCCAGGCATGCATGTGTTCTTGGGATACCTCGAGGACCTTTCACCACCATTAGGTTTCTATTTCAAAGTCAAAACACAAAACAAGTTTTTAATTAAAGGAACAAACCTCACAGCACTGAGTGCAAGTGAACCAGATTGAAATCAAGGCATTTGAAATCACTGCTGTTAACAACTTTTTGGTTTCCTGCAATTTCCCAAAAAGAATAAAACTCTCATTAGTTAGTAGCTTTCAAACAAGCTGTAGCCCTCTCTGTGAATACTAATGTACACAAGAGCTTTGGCAGCAATCTACACCCTCTTGCTTCAGGGCATAAACCAAGCATTAAATATTGACAGTTAGGAGAAAACTTTCCTTGTGAGCAGATTCTTCCATAAGTGCGTCTGAAGTGTTTCTTTCATCTTCCTCTGAAGCATGTGGTACTGGCCGCTCTTGGTGACAGGATTCTGGACTAGATGGACCCTTGCCTGACTCAGTATGTCAGTTCCCATATTCTGCTATGTCGCTGTTAAAATGTCAGTGTAATGACTATATAGTTGGGTAACGTATACTCTGACTAAATCCACATGCAACCCTTGCTGATTTCAAATAGGGAGTGTTGCACAGGCAAGGTGTGTAGCAGGGCAGAATTTGTCCTAGTAGCTCAGCATATTGCATGGGATATTTAAATAACTCTCTATTAATGTATAGTGAGTTTAGCCTTTGTGGCAGATGGTTGTAAATTAAGTTTTTAAACGGGTCTAAATTTTAAGCTAAAACAAAATCCACTTAAAAAAATAGAAAAAAATGTTTAAACATATGTTTACCCTGTAAATACTCAACAAATAAGAAGCAAGGGAACAGAGTAGATCCTCTAATTCTCATATTTAAAGGTTGGACTTCCAGAACAGAGCTGAAGGTTTATCGTGTGTTACAGGCCCACTGGCTGAGTTGGGTAAGTGTATGGATTAAGCTGCTGGAAAATAATATCACTTGCCAAGCTGCCTTTACTTTTCCATTTCCCCTCCCTATTTCATACGTTATCTGTTAGCTGCACTGAAGATGAAACTCCCATTACATTGATTAGGACCAGAATTTGGCTGAAAGTAATCTGTCTCCTGCTGCCAAAATCTAAGGTACAAAATAAGTAATATGAAGAAGAATCAATAGTCAAATTACTTTACATTAATGAAGCTTTCTGGTGAGTTTAAATGCACTGAAGTCAGGAAATGTGAAGCTACAATTCTCACAGCAACTTCATTTGTTCGTATTGTGCACGGGTAATATTCAGGGTGTCCTGCTTCAGGCCGTTCTGTGTGTCTGTATCTCGGCATGGTGGTGGTGGTTGATGTTTTTAAAAAGAGGTGTCAAACAAAGTGCTCCAGAAATTACTTACCATGAAAAAACATGCCCATTAAAACTTTTTCAAAGGTACTCGGAAATGGCTCATTTGTGAAACTGCAAAATGGCCAGTCATAAGTGTAGGTCAGCATTTTCAAACTTGGTGCTTAAAGTGAGCCACTTGAAACCATACTAAATTACCCAAGGGTCTGCCTACATTGCAAAAAACAAACACGCACTGCGGCACCAAGTCTCAGAGCGGAGGTCAGTTGACTCAGGTTCACTCAGCAGGGCTACAAATTGCAGAGCCCAGGTTCTGAGACCTTCCCTGTGCCTGGCGTTTCAGGGCTTGGGGTCCAGCCCAACCCCAAACACCTACACTGCAATTATTAGCCGTACAGGATGAGCCCACAGCTGACCAGGGCCAGCTGCAGCGATGCCATGGGTCTTTTATTGCCATGTAGATGTACCTTGAACTTTAGGCATCCACATCTGAAAACACTGGCCTCACTCAGTGAGGTTTTCAAATGATTTTTACCATGAGATTGTCCTGTTTCTTGGAGTTACTGTAACTGATTAGAGTAGCCATAGTCATCACAGTCTAATGGATTACTTCCCTGGGAATAGGGGATCAGCTTTTGTGTAATAAATCCCTTTTCAGATCCAGTAATCACTCCTACCTACTAGATCAGTTTTACAAAGGGGCCTTAGCCTCCCATGTGGGATGCAGTCCGAGTAACTTACTTACTATCCTTTGTCTAGAGGAAACATTGTTGATGACCCCACAGTCTTGACAGAATGGGGAGCATGGGATATGTTGGGGGTGGGAGGGTAAGAGCACTAACGCTTACACTTCTTACTGTGGCTTACAGTGGCTTGTGGAGATAAGTGAAAGAGCTCTCTCCAGCCAGCGACAAAATGACACCCTCACCACCCAGATCTCCTGATGATATCATTCGTTATTTGCCTATCTCCTGCCTGTGCATTTTATCAAGTGAGCAATTCCCCCACCCCTGCCCACTGATGCTATTACTGAGGAATGTATGTTGGATGGGTACCATAGTACACATGCCCCCTCGGGGTTTGAGCTTAATTTATGGGGAAGAAATGAGGGAAAAGAATATAGTTCTTCATGGAGATCCAGGTCTCAATGTGTCACAAAACCATTTAAAATACGTCTGTCAGCCAGGGAGTCTGTAAGGGCATGGGAGGGCTGGGTGAGTTTTTCAGATGTTTCCATGTGCTGCATAGTGCTGATGTTCCAGGCACATACTACTTTAATGTTTCTTCTGGGAATGGGGTTCCAGGCATAATCAATCAGTGTTTCTTTGTGCTTCTCTCCTGTCTGAGCTGCTCTCTGCCTCATTCCTTTAAATGTTGCACTGTCTCTTTGTTTTTAATTTGTTAGTGAGGGATTGATAGCATTCACTAGCACCAGGCAGAGGGCTCAGTCCTACAAGGTGCTGAGTGACGTGGCCCTGGTTTACCAAAGCACTACAGAACGTGCTTTACTTTAAGCATATAAACACTATTTAAGTAAATGGCATTACTTAAATGCTTTGCTGAATTGTAGCCAGGAGTGCTCACACCTTGTTGGATTAAGCCCAGAGTGTGGGATAGTGAGCAAGTTGCCTCCTATACCTTTGCCAGTGCACCTCAACTCTCACCTGCAGCACTCCTTGCTATCCCAGGCCTGAGCGCCCCCCCCCCACCTGCCACGCTCTGCCCATGTGCCTCAACTCTCCCCTGCAACACTTCCTGCTATTCAGTCTTCTTTCCTTTCCACCAGCACCACCTCCAGCTCTGCGATGCAACTCAATCCTGAAACAAGCAATAGCCTTTTTTATTTCTATTGCTTCTCCCTATGACGTTGCAAAACCGTTTACAGAGATGGCTTGTTGAGTGGGGGAGAGTGGTTTTTTAAGGAGAGATTTAAAGAGAGGAAGTGATCCAATGGCCGAGTTAGTTAGATTTGTATGTGCGAGGGATGTTCTGTGTAGACTGAGCAGCACAAGTGAAAGAGGCCTCCCTCTCCCCCACCCTCGTGAATCAGTGGGCACATTGGGATTAGAGTCCAGGCATGCCTGATTGCCTGCCCTATGCACATGCTACTAACCTCATACAGGTAGCTGAAGAGTCAGGCTGATTAAACGAGATGGTTTCTCAGGGAGTTCTGAGGTGCTGGGAAGCCACTGAAAGTAACAGAAGGCATGCGGTAAATGTGGTCTTGCTTCCGGGAGCGAGAGAACCATGTCTATGGCAATAATCAGAATTGCAAACCATGAATCAGTCTCCTTGCTGACACCAATGTATAAGGCGTACTTTGGCCAGAGACCCTACTGATGCACCATATTATTTCAGCAAAAAGAAGGAGGGGTACTAGGGGCACCTTAGAGACTAACAAATTTATTTGAGCATGAGCTTTCGTGGGCTACAACCCACTTCATTGGATGCATGCAGTGGAAAATACAATAGGAAGATATATAGATATATATATATACACACACACAGAGAACATGAAAAAATGGGTGTTGCCGTACCCACTATAACGAGAGTGATCAGTTAAGGTGAGCTACTATCAGCAGGAGAAAAAAAACCTTTTGTAGTGATAATCAGGATGGGCCATTTCCAACAGTTGACAAGAAGGTGTGAGTAACAGTAGGGGGGAAAAATAAGCATGGGGAAATAGTTTTACTTTGTGTAATGACCCTCCACTCCCAGTCTTTATTCAAGCCTAATTTAATGGTGTCCAGTTTGCAAATTAATTCCAATTCAGCAGTTTCTTGTCAGAGTTTGTTTTTGAAGTTTTTTTTGTTGTTGTATTGCGACTTTTAGGTCTGTAATCGAGTGACCAGGGAGATTGAAGTGTTCTCTGACTGGTTTCTGAATGTTATAATTCGTGACGTCTGATTTGTGTCCATTTATTCTTTTGCGTAGAGACTATCCAGTTTGGCCAATGTACATGGCAGAGGGGCATTGCTGGCACATGATGGCATATATATTATTTCAGAAAGAGGACCTATGCTTATTTCTTTGCTGTGCCTAATTTCCCGGCACTTCAGCTGGGGGTGACGCTGTATTAAAAGAAATATCCTCGTTCCTGCTGCCTTCCCATAATTAGTAACTTTATACAGTACTGTCTCCTGCAATAATAGCTACCACTATTAGAGAGGAAACGGGGATATTTGACCAGCCTCGGAGGCTCCATAAATTCTTCCGAAAGAAAGGAAGGCAGCCAGCAAGCTAATCTCACACCAGGGCTGTGAGAATTTCCAGCTCCAAACATTGCTCCTGAATTTAGCATTTCTGTGCCTCTGTGTCTTGTGTTTGTAACATTGCCAATCTGTAAAAAAAACAAAAAAACCCCAACACTTGACTGAGACTGTGTATCAGTATTGAAATGATTAGAAATGTTCTTAGGTTATACATCTTGTTCACTGGAACTTGTGTGGTATCATGTACCATGTCTGCAGCTGGGGTTCTCAAGCTTTTTCATAACATGGATCACACTTTAATAGGGGAATTATTTCATGGTTGGCTTCCATCCCATCCATGGTCACGTATCCCCTCCCCTTCACAATGATGTAACACCCATATGGCATCAGCCTACAGCAGTCGTTTGCGAGGAAGGTAAATATTAGGAAAGTTGATCAATACGTTTTTAGCTTTCTTTAAGGCAATTTGGCAGCTGGAAATGAGGAGCCAGTCCCTTATGATTGATTAAATAGCTTGAGAGCCACTGGCTTATGGGTTCCTTGCTGTGGGCATTGAATATGGAGAACAGCAGGGAAGCCAGTGGGCTTGGTGTAAGTGGTTTGTCAAACATCCTGTTATAAAGAGCCCTGCTTCTTCATAGCTTATTACTTTATGGTAGGTTTTTAATCTTTCTTTAAACATCCCTTGGTGACTCCTAAGTGAGACACATGCAATCTCCTCAAACGGAGGGGATAAGCTGAAAAGAAGTAAGATGGAAGATAAGAGCATCCTGAGGAAACTCGCCCAAACTGTCATGGGTGAAATCCTGGCTCCACTGAAGTCAATGGCAAAACTCCCCTGACTGTGAAGATGAATGGACATTTGTTTTTTTTACCTAATTTTTCCAGACTCTCTTAATGCTTAAAGGTCTAAGGGCATGCATGCATGCCTGTGTGATCTACATAGTCTCCATGGGGTGGTGGTGGAGCTCTTGGCATGAACAGCCCTCTTGTGTAATAGGTCTTGTGTGACAAAATCCTAGCTCAGTGAATTGAGAACAGGCCCTAGAGGGTGAGTAATCTCTGAAGGATACCCAGTAGAGGGACCAGAATCTACAAGGAGAAAATGTGCTTCACAGGGAAATAAAAGGAAGAATCAAGCACATGGTGTTTTTAATGGCACTTAACTGATTGGTGGGTAGCATTGGTGAATAATGGATAGTACAGGAAAGGGGCAGGGAGTTTGTCATCTCCTTTAGAAGACAGCTGGAAACCTCAATTTATTCTGGTGGGTTTTGGTTGTTTTTTTTTTTTTCAAGCTGCAAAACTGAAAATTACCCCCTCTGTCAGGTCTGTGTGGAGACCTGCCCTGAATAGTCCTAATATGAATTGAACAGGACTTGCAAACCATTCAGTGCCTGTTGCCTGGATACAGTGCAGCCTGGCTTCCCAAGTCCTCCATGTATGTATGCAAGAGCTAAGAGGCTGCAGAGAGAGTAGTAGCTGAATTAAGCTCAGTGCACCTGCAGGCAAGAGCTTTAAACCCACCTGGTGCAGCTTGCAAGTTTAAGGCTTCATTTTATTCAGCTGTTATTATTTCTATTTATTGAGCTCTTTATGATAAAAGTGTGCCCCAGCTGTTCGGTGCCTTGTTCTAAAGGCTCCCACTGGGTGAAGCACATTGTGCCACTTGCAAAGCCAACTCTCTTGCTATCTCCAGAAAAAGCCTTTAATTTTAGAGACTTCTTCTGAGCCTCCTCCTGTTGCAAGCCACTATAAGAAGTCCTGCTTGCGACTGCGGGTAACGTGGCACCAGGCCCCTGTGAACCAGCTTCCGTTTCACTGAGATACTGTCAGAACAATGCAAAGAAGAACGCAGCTGTTGAATATTTAAAATAAAATGTTTCCTCTTAAACATGAAAATGCTCTTTGCACTCCACAGACATGCAACAGCAGATGTCCGTGACTAGGCGATGCATACATTAGTCTGATGCCCACACAGGGCTATGATGACTCTACTGCAAGAAATAATATTCTCATTTTCTGAATATGTACAAGGCTGACCAAGCCACTTCATTAATAAGTCCCTACCACCACCACCCATTCAGCAAAGCAAATACACCTGTACTAACAATGTTGGAACTAGGGGCTCCTAGCTTGAAGTGGTTTTCATCATATACAGAGCTTGCAGTTTGGTTCAATGGCTTTCAGCACCCCCACTATAAAAATTTTTCCAACGCCTGTGTGTGCTTAGTTGCTTTGCTGAATTGGGATTAGAGCTGGTCAAAATGTTTGATTTCAGAACAAAATTTGATGAAAAATAGCCTTTTGAAATTTAAGTTTTTGATGCACAAACAAAAATATGGCTTTCAGATGTTTTTGGTTTTCTAAAATTGACTTTTTTGTTTTGTTTTCTATTTAAAAAAAAAAAACCCCGGAAGATTTCCACAAAAAGAATTCCAAAAGAAGAAAGTGGTTTTTTTGGTTTGGTTTTTTTCCTCAAAAATATTAACACAAAATACTTATTTCCTGACAGGCTCTAATTGCAGTTTGTGGTCCTCTCTCTTTGTAAAAAACAGGAAACTTCTCTTCAGGTACCTGTATGACCCAATTCCCATTGCTCTGCACCTTGTATCATCATTGTCTGCAAAGTGAGTGCAGAGTTTAAAGCCATTTTGCACAGGTATCAATGACAACGTAAGACTAAGGACAGTGGGTTCATAGTCTTTGTATTGATTTCAGCAGCTGCTGAGTCAGGTCTTAGAATACCTATGGAGGTAGGTAGAAAGTTTCCACATTGAACTTTCATTGAAGCATATCTTCCCTAAAGCTTTCAGGTCACCACCTGGTAACCCTCTGTACATTGTTGGTCTCCAGCAAAGCATGAGAAAATTAGCCATCATCATGTTTTTGCTCATTTCCAGTGCATGGAGCTGAGTCATTGAACTGAGGGGTCAGTTCAGAACTGCATAAAGAATGCCCTTTCTTCTTTGAGCAAGGAGGAGGCAGGTAACTTAGACTAAGCTTAATATCCTAGAAACCTGGACAGACAAAACTGTGGGAAATATGAAAATCATGGGAGATATAATGTAGGCTCAGCACTACTAGCTTAAAAAAATGGCTCAGAGAGGTCTAGGACTGAATGCTTGACACCTAGCACTTAATGTAGTCACTTGCATCTGTGCAAAGTATTGTAGATTTAAATGCCATCAGTGATGTGAGTGGAAAATTCTGATATAGTAATGTTTTTCACCCACTTTGCATTCCTTTTGCACATGTATGAATGACTACACGTAATGCAAGGTATTGAAGAGTGAGGCCTCCAGTGACTCATTGAGTAGATACCTGAAAACCATATTGCTTAAAATCTCTTTGTTCTTGACATTTGAGAGTGTAATGAAGGGGAGGATACATACATTAGGCACTGAGAATTCTCATCAGAAAACAAATTTAAAACAGTGGGACCCTCAGGGCTTGTCTACACATACCACTTTAACAATACCAGCATGGTTAAAGGAGTACAGCTGCCCTAGTGTGAGCCTCCTCATACTAGTCTAAATGTCCTTAGACTGGTATCATTTATTCCTGTGTGAGAGGAGAGTAACTATAAGGCACCTTTATACTGGTAAAATTACATCCACACTAGGGCATTTACAAATGTATCTATTTTGGTTAAAAAAAATTACACCCTTAACTGAAATAGTTATACTGGTGAAACTTCTAAGTGTTGACCAGGCCTTAGTTGTAATATCTCTCTACCCGTGAGACTGAGATGGGCGCTGGCCAGCAGCCCATGCCACACAACTTGTCCTATTTGAAACTAGAATACTTTTTGCTTTTCCTAGATTTTTATTTTGATATAGATGGTAGGCAAAAAGAACTTCATAATCTTAAGAATGAATGAATGGATGAGAGGAGTGAATCTTCATTCCAGTTGCTAGCAAAAGGAAGAGTTATTTACAATGGACAGAGCCATGTTTTCAGGGGCTGTGCTAGTGTAAAGAAATTCTTAAAGGAAATAGACCAGAATGGAGATGAAATTCTTATCTACACAGACACATCTGCGTGAGCAGCAGGACTTGATTGAGTGACTGCTTTGAGGGGATAAGAAGTGATCACCAGCTGACCTACCTCTTCACCAGAGCAGCGCTTACTTCACAGTAAT